>NC_049222.1:77262202-78616202 GCF_011100685.1 Canis lupus familiaris | reverse complement strand
TTTTACATATAATTATCAATATGCCAAAGTGGCCCATTTTGGGGTAGCCTACCTTTGCCCCCTACAATAACTAATCTTGACAATACAAGAAAGGGGAGTTTGTCAAATGGTAGGCTGACTGTCCACATTCAGTCAGGGACGCGAACACATGACATTTTAATTTTGGTCTCTTAACTCCTTAAAGAAAAAAAAAAAAGGCAACTAAGAGGCACTATCTTTTGAAACACAGAAGTGGAGAGGGAACATGGGGTTGTTATATCAATTCTCTAAAAACAGATCTTTTTTATAGGTGGTGTGGTTTGAGTGAGCAATTTTGTGGCTTGGTGGTTTTCTTCATGTTTCTAATGGAAAGACTACTCCTGTCTGAGTGGATGAATTAAGAGGAAACCTGAGTGAAAAGGAATAGAAACAGCAACAAAAGAAGTGATTCCACAGTACAAAGTCGAGTGAGAAAACATCTGTTGGGAACAGCTACGTAGGAGGACGTTATAATCTCTTGACTTCACCCCTGGGAACAGACAGCAGTCCCTAGAAAGGTGCACTTGGGCAGACTTAGAGTGAGCAAGTGTGTCTTTTGCAGCTGCTCTGTCATTACAAACCACTGCGGGTGGCCCTGGAGTCGTTAATTAACAAAGTGATGACTATCCATCATACTTCCAAATCTTTCCAAATGATGGAAAATTAGCATGCTTCTTGATGATTCAGAGGCAAAATAAACAGTGTATTGCCTCTTATTCTTACAAAGCAGATCCTCTCCGCTTCCCTAACAATAGGGGATGATTTGCACAGAGACTGCTAAGCAGGGAAACAGGTGTACACTTATGGGTGGATGCATTTCTCTTGCTCCAGGAAGAGCGGGGTATCTTGTTTTATTGCTTCTTCCCAACTTTTTTCTCCAACTTCTTCTAACTTTTCTAAAGTCTTAGTAACTTTAATATCATCTCATTCCTGCAAGGTAAGATAAATGCAAATTTAAACAGGCCTACCCCCATATGGATGACTAAATTGAAAAGCTTCATATGTGTGGTGGTAGCTTCCATGCTGGGATTGGCTGGGTGAAGAAACAGATGACTTTATAAAAGAACGGAAATGCATGGCCATTAGCCAAGGGCAACTGTTCTTGAAAAAAAATCACAAGACTATTTTACTATCATTTAAATAAGATTTATTAATGAAGAAATAACTTAGAAAAGAGGTAAATCAATCATTTTTTTAAGAATCAGTTCTCCACTGAACTCCTTCATATATTACTAGGAATGTCAAGCCACTTTGGGCAGATTTCTACTGTAAGTATGGTAATAAATAAAGTATTTTCAATATAAAATTTATTCTAAAAACTGGGGCAAAACTCATTTATACAAATATTAATAAGTATTTAGAAAAAATATTAAGAAGAAGCAACAATAATCTTAGTTGTCATTTCCTGTGTAAATCACTTTTTAGATTTTTTTTTTGCTATTGTAGTTTTTATTATTTTTTAAAATCATGGTAGATACACACCATTTGTGTACATGAATGGGTAAAATCAGTAACTTTTATTTTTTATTTATTTTTTTAAAGATTTTATTTATTTATTCATGAGAGACACAGAGAGAGAGAGGCAGAGACACAGGCAGAGGGAGAAGCAGGCTCCATGCAGGGAGCCTGACATGGGACTCGATCCTCGGTCTCCAGGATCATACCCTGGGCTGAAGCAGCACTAAACCACTGAGTCACCCGGGGTTCCCAAAATCAGTAACTTTTAAGATTAGATTAATTATCAACAGATTAACATATATGCTTGGAATCTGATACACAGAGGCTAAATTACCTTGAGTGGACAAAAAGTAAATTAGAGACCTAAAATGATATTCTAATTTACAGTCCAATGGGTCCCCACTAGGCCATAAATAAATTTTAAGAAATAGGGCAAACATGGGATCCCTGGGTGGCGCAGCGGTTTAGCGCCTGCCTTTGGCCCAGGGCGCGATCTTGGAGACCCTGGATCGAATCCCACGTCGGGCTCCCGGTGCATGGAGCCTGCTTCTCCCTCTGCCTGTGTCTCTGCCTCTCTCTCTCTCTTTGTGTGACTATCACAAAAAAAAAAAAAAAAAAAAAAAAAAAAAAAAAAATAGGCAAACAAAAATGATAAATATTGAGAAATGAGAGGCAAATACAGAACCAATTGATCAAAATTGACCGTAACTATTCTTAGTATTATGATAGAGTTTTGTTCTATATTTTAGTGTTTTGTTGTAGCACCCAAAAAAAGATCGGACATGCAAAATTGCATGACTCCTACCCCCTCAGATCCCTATTAAAGGCAAACTTTCTGTATTTTAAAAACTTGAACATTCTTAGAAAAAGTGAATGCAGAAATAATCTAACAAGATAGTATTTAAAGGAGAGCAAATTTTCATTGATAAAGGCCATTGTTCTTTAAATGACAGATACCCTCAGACATCCCCATCCTAAACTAAAGGAATATATTACTTTTTGATCTGGAGGTTGGGCTCTTGCCTCTAGGAGGTGCTCTACTTTATTTCTTGTGACACATGGGGCCAAGGAAGCAGGCTCACTTCAGTTGGTGGCTGCCATACCTGCCATGGCCAAGAGGATCCACTGGGGTAAAGAGGATCTGGGAAGGATTCACAATATCTTATTTTTTCAAAGGGGTAAAATAATTATTTCCTTGATTCTTTTTAAATAAGTACCTCAGAAGTATGGGCTCCTGGCATATGTGCTTTTTTTCACATTTGAACTGCCTTAATAATTTAAAATACATATATATGCATAATGTAAAAAATTATCAAAGCCCATCCTTGGTTCTATGAACTCTAATTGTGGGCTTTACCAATGAACTTTGATTTCCAAATCTATCTTCAAACTATTAATTTACCATCTCCTTATTTCTGCTTACCACTACTACCACCCCACAGAAAAAGGGAAAAGGAAAAAAAAAAGTTTTCCTTAATTGGGGGAACTTCAGTTATTTGATAACATTGTCAGCTTGCTCAGAAAAAGCTCACCCCTTTCTCCATGCATTTAAGAAATAAAAGTGTTTTGTTTTGTTTTTTCAATACACATTACTTTGGCTGCTGGGATAAAGAACTGGCTATAGTGAAGTGCCAAGCCCTCAAGTAGGAACCACCTGCTGTGCTGCTGAACCCGGAACCATCCCCAGCACTCATGGAATATTTATGGGCCACAGTGGCAAGAGAGCAACACAGGGCAGGGAAAACAGTGATCAGCGAAAGAGGGGTTAACAAAACACTCTTCACTATATTGTGGGAGTTACGACTGTGCAACCCTAAGCCTTTGCCAGTTTTATTTGCATTTAGGAGATGGTCTCCTGTTATGAGGAAGTATGACCCTAAGACCTTTCACTTGACCTTTCTCTGCTAATTCTAGCAATGTGAAATAAGACTTCCCACCAAGGGGCAGCCAAAGGTGGAACGGCCAACTAGAAATTTCATTTCCCAACCAAGGGAACATTTCAATTTCTAGGAAATCAATTGAGCTTCTATTAAAAACAATGACACATCTATGTGCTTTCCACAAATAGGTTGCTTCTTGTTGGAAGGCAGAAAGCCACCCTCCCTGGAGCCTCCAGATGAGCCCTGATTTATCCCTTCTGCACCAGGAATCATGTGAGCTGAAAGGTCAGGCAGTTAAAGATTTATGCTTTGTTTTATAAGATTGCTCAGAGAGAGAACTCTTTTTCCTCTCTTGTTTATTTTTTATCCTCCCCAGCCTGTCGTCCATTTTTCTGCCCAAACTAGACCATAGAAAGGGAAATGGGAAAATGTCCTGTAATATGAGCCCAGGAGCTTGCCATGTCCCCAGATGGCAGGATATGTGAACCAATGAGGCTAACCTCCCGTGGCCAGCCACTACAACCCACCCAGAAAGGGGCACATGCATCACTGTGCCTTGTAAATCTTTTTTAACCTCAGTTCTGAACTGGGATTTATTTGTTTTTCTAGGCAGATAGATCTGGCTCTCTCTGGACCCTACAAAATGATCTGTCACTGTCTACCCTGACAGTCTGTAATAAAGTCAGCTTGCCAGGTCTAGCAAATTGATGCCGTATCTTAGATCATGTTATGTTTTTTTCATTTATTAGATTCCCATCTTAGGCCACCCAGACATTGGTCTTTAAAGCACACACCTCCATCTCCCACGCTGGGATATCTGTCTGAGCAGGACATTACACAGAACGAGGGCTATGTGTGTTTATCACTTGCTTTCTGGGTATTCTTATTAATGCCTATTATTATTGACATGGTAATATTTAGGGAAATAACTAGTCCATAAGCTGAAAGGTGAAAACCAGGAAAATAAATCTTCAGCATCTACAAATTTTTAACCAGTGTGTTAACCTTTTATCAACCTCATTTGTTTCTCTCCCAATCTTTTTTTTTTCCTAGTTTATTTAACAATATCATCATGACTGTGAATAGAGCTAGATATCCACCAGTGTGCTTTGACTACTCTTCCCCCTTCATCTTCACATTCAGGCATCTCCATATATTACTGATTAAGGCCTGGAAATGGCCCCTGCTTCACTGCAGCCCTCTGTCATCTCTCATTTGGATTATTGGGATAACCTTGGATCTGACCTCTCTGACTGTGGTCCTTTGCCATTATAGTCTATATCCCTCCTTCATAGTCCACGAATCTCAAAACATCATACTCCTCTTTAGAACTATCAATGCCTAACCACCCCCCTTTTTTGTCCTAATGCAAAGTTCAAAATGCTCAGATGGTTTCTCTTTACTTTCCAGACTCATTTGTTGCCATTCCTTTCACCCAGATACTTGTGTGCTTGCTCCAGTACCCTGCAATCCACCATGACTTTCCACATCTCCATACATCTATTTCAAAAGTTTCCTCTATCTGGAATGACCACCCCCCTTTTACCTCAGGAAAACAAACACATATAAAAATTGGATTTTCAGGGTCTTTTTCTTTTTAAAAAAATGTATCTATTTATTCTTGAGAGACACACAGAGAGAGGCAGGGGCACAGGCAGAGGAAGAAGCAGGCTCCTTGCAGGAAGCCCAATGCGGGACTCGACCCCAGGACCCTGGGATCACTCCCTGAACCAAAGGCAGACACTCAGTCACTGAGCCACCCAAGCATCCCTTCAGGATCTGTTTCAAATGTCATCTTCATGAAGCATCCCTCAACATGTTCAAGATAAATTAAGCTGTCCTGCCCTTTTTTCCTATGCTGCCTCTTTATTCATCTGCTAGGGAAGCACATATATCTGCCTTACAACTTACAACCGTTTCTTATTTTCCCCATGGAAGACTATGAATTGTCTGAAGTCAGAGTATATGTCTTTTATGTCTCTACCCCTAGTAATGGATGCAATGTTTAGTCATTAAGGCTACAATACTTTGATCAGCTACAGGAACAGGACAAATAATTTAATTGAGGATCTGAAAGTATTTGGCTTTTGCAAAAGATTGCTTGAAAAGAACTACATATATACAGTCTATAGTTATCTTCTAAAGGCTTATAATCTCAATCACATTTAGGCACTTCAGTTTAGATTGAAATGGGTTCACTTTGACAACTTTTCTTCTTAAATATCTTATAATATTTAAATATTATAATATCAAATTTTAAGTCCTGAGACTTGCAGTGACCTTGTAGAAGTCAACTACTGATTTTTTGGATCTTCTCTAGGTGAAACTCTAGATCTTTAGGGCATTTACCACTCCTTCATTGTGTACACTCTGCTGAAGCTGTTAAACACAGCTCTGGACCTTATTTTACTTTATTATTTATTTATCTTTCCAAGAGTCTTTTAAATTTATTTTTTGCATAGGTAATACATTCACATGTTTCCAAAAGTATAGTTCCTTCCCCTTTCTCTACCCAACCTATTACAACTATTTCTTTTGCTTCCCTGACTTTCCTGTCTTCTCTTTCTATAAATAAAAGCAAGTAAGGATATATATTCTTACTTTTCCATCTTTCCCACACAAAGGATATGTGTTAGTCTGGGGCCTCTGAAAAGCTGTTGCCAAAACAAAATTAAATGTAAGAATAGTTCCCAAAGTTGTAACTGTTGGGTGAAAGGGAATTTGCAATTATAATAAATACTTCTAAAATTGTTCTCTTTGGGGATCCCTGGGTGACTCAGCAGTTTAGCCCCTGCCTTTGGCCCAGGGTGTGATCCTGGAGTCCCGGGATCAAGTCCCACAATAGGCTCCTTGCATGGAGCCTGCTTCTCCCTCTGCCTGTGTCTCTGCCTCTCTCTCTCTCTCTCTCTCTCTAGGTCTCATGAATAAGTAAATAAAACCTTTAAATAAATAAATAAATAAATAAATAAATAAATAAATAAATAAATAAATAAAATAATTGTTCTCCTTAGGGACTGCACCATTTTGCACTCCCATTGGCAAAATATGAGATTGTTAGTTTCTCTTAATTTTGCCAAAAGAATGTACTGTCGAACTTTTAAATTTTGTCAATCTGCGGTATGATTTTAATTTGCATTTATCTTATTATGAGTAAGTTTTAACATCTTTTCATTTTTTTAAGAGTCATTGGTATTTCTTTTTCTATGAACTGTTTATGTCCTTTACAAATATTTCTAGTGGCTTATTACCTACTCTTTATATATAAGGGAGGATTAGCTTTTGCCTGTAATAAGATTTGCAATATTTTTTCAGGTTGTAATTTATCTTTTGGCTTTGTTTATGGTCTATTCCTCCATTCAGAAGATACTCTGTTATCTATTACTATTATCTATTATCTTAGTCTGTTATTTATTTATAAAATAATTAATCATTTACTTTACGGTTTCATAGATAACAAGAAACACTTTACTCTCTCTAAGGTTCTGAAAAAAAACAACAACAGCCGAATTATGGAAAGAGTTCAAATTGGATACATGTTTGAGGAGAATAGACATTAACTCTTCTTTAAAAGTTAGGTAGAATTTGCCTATGAAGCCTTTTGGCCCTGGAATTTGTTTGTTGGGATTTTTTTGATTACTGATTCAATTTCTTTGCTAGTTATAGGTCTATTTATGTTTTCTACTTCTTCCTCTACCAGTTTTGCTAGTTTATATGTTCATAGGAATTTCTCCATTTCTTCCAGGTTGTTCCATTTGTTGATATATCATCTAAATTCATTCTATGGGGCCAGTATTACCCTGATACCAAAACCAGATAAAGACTCCACTAAACAAACAAACAAACAAACTACAGGCAATATCCCTGATGAACATGGATAGAAAAATTTACATTTACTTATATATCTTAGCTATATCTATATAATGGAATATTACTTGGCCATCAAAAAATGAAATCTTGCTATTTGTAAGGATATGGACGGAGCTAGAGAGTATAATGCTAAGCAAAATAAGTCAGAGAAAGACAAATACCATATGATTTTACTCATATGTGGAATTTAAGAAACAGAACAAATGATCATGAGAGGGAAAAGAGAGAGCCAAACCAAGAAACAGACTTTTAAGTTTAGAGAACAAACTAAAGATAGTTACCAGAAGGGAAGGGGTGGAGAATGGGTGAAACAGGTGATAGAGAATAAGGAATGAACCTGTTGTGAGGAGCATTTGCACTGTATGTTGATTAACTAGGATTTAAATAAAAACTTAAATAAAATAAAAAATAAAAGATACATATTTATTCTAGTGATATGAAGCTCTATCATACACTAATATGTATTTGTTCTAGTTCTGGACATTTTCATCTACTCCATTTATCTGCTAGTCTATTCATGCACAAGTACCATACTGCTTTAATAATTAAGGCTATAATAGTTTTTGTTTGTTTCGTTCTGGACCTTATTTTAACCAAATTGGGGACATATGATTTATGCCAATTCAAAGATCCCCCCACCACACACCTAGAATTAGAATTTTGAGCCTTGTTATAAAAATTGGGGAACCCTTTGAAAACTTCTAGTTACACACAGAAAACTATTATTTTTTGTTTCTGAGCCAGGTTCTAGAGAATTCCTGTTAATTCCATAACCTACAGTTTCCTTCCAATTCTTGTTTTTTTGCTCAAGTTATCCAGATTCATTTTAGGGTAGGTGAAAAGAAAGTCCAGAAGCATCTTCTGATTAATAAAATATTGAACTTGTTTACTATAGTCTAGGTGTTAAATATGTTACACTCATCGGTTATACTTCAATTGGTAAGCTACACCGATTGGTAAACTAAGATATATAGAAACATATGGATATAATCTGATTATTAATGTAGTCAAATAATTCATGCCTAAAAATTACTTTTTTAGATAATATTAAGAACTGAAATAATAAAAAGTTCTATGTAAAAAATTTTATTCCAATCCTCCCACCTCCTAAGAAATCCACATATGTAGTTTGGTGTATATTCTATTATTAATAGTGTAAATGAAGGGGGAGCAGGATATTCTACCCAGAAATATGCCTCTTTGGAAAAGGGTTATTTTGAGCTAAATATTTTAAGAAACAGGAGACCCAGAAAAAGCTCTGAAAACAGAGTAGAAGTTACCGCTTCGTAAGGGAAATTTACATTTATAAAGGGAATCTCCATTTCTAAAGGGCGTCTCCTTCTCTAAACTAAAAAGAAAAGGATGACTCTAACTCACAGGAGAATCTTATCAATGGAATAAGCACAGGCTTAAATCTGCATAAAAAATCTTATCCCTGTTTACCAGGCTTCTCCTGCTCACCTTCCCATCCAGACTCCCCCACACCCTTTTCTTTTGTTTTTCACGGAAATATTTAAACTTGAAATGTAAGGGTATCTTTCAGGTATACACAGGATATACATGTTAATAAATGTCTGCTTGCTTTTCTCTTGTTCATCTGTTTCTTGTTACAGGGGCCCCAGCCAAATATTTAGAAAGCTAGAGGGGGAATTATTTTTTACTCCCCTTCATGAAGGTTCTATAATGTTGACTCACTACCCTTTTCCCTATAAGTTTTTTACCCCCAATGCAGCAATGGTATCAAAGAGAGAAAATAAGGCAGTATGAATACACAATACATTTCATTTATTTACAAAAACTATTAAAAAATTAGAAAAAGATACAATAATTTTCTTGTACCCACAAAGTTCTAGAGTATGCAAGCTCAGGAAAATCCCTTTGTACCATTAACATGAGTCTGTCCCATTTTGACCTGATTCTCTATCACAGCAGAAATTCCTCCTACTCTTCCCAGACTTCTAAGGAAACATCTAAACCACATGTTATTTTATGCCTGATAACATTACTTTATTGCATAAACATTTCTCAGTAAAATAATTATGAAGAGTGGTACCTATTGTTAGAGAAACAACATACACACAAAAATCTCTAGTGTTCCGTTTTTTCAAACTATAGTCTTGTTCTGTGCTTTTACTCTTGTAGTTACAAGACTACATCCTTCTGCAACATGGAGCTTCTTATCTTGTCCTTCTCTAGGATTTCTTATTGGCTTATAAGTGTTCCCCTGAAGTCACTGATATAAACGGAATACATTTCTAAACTAAATGGATGTGGAAAATAAAGGCAAAAGAAAAAGTTAAATTTCCTTACTACTTATAGCCCATTGACAAGTCCGTGAAACAGGCCAAGTGACCTTCCTCTGGGAGCTCGGCTGCCTCCATGTTGACACTTTGCTAAAGGCAAAAGATAATCTTAGCCTGACCATCTAGGATCTGTGAGTCTGTTTTAAATATATAAAAATTCCTTTGGAAATTTAAGCTTCCTTTATCTCTACCCCCCACCAAGATATATGTTAGCAATCATCCTCCAAGCATATGGCCCACTGATGTACGTCTGAAGAGTATCATGGCTGAGTTTTTGCTAAACAGTAATAAATGACCTTTTCCTAACAATAGTGAGCACCCTCAGGGTATAGGAAACCTTGTTTCCAAAATCCTTGGAGGTTTGTGCTGTCTCTAACCCCCTTCCAGCTTGAAAGAATATAATGGGCCACTCTTCATGACCAGGTGCATTTCTTTCTGCCCATGGGTCCTGTCCCATGGTTTAATAAAACCACCTTTATGCACTGAAGATATCTCAAGAATTATTTCTTGGCTGTCAGCTCTGAACCCACCATTTCCACATCATAAACTGATGACACTTACCCTCCTTTTGAAACTTGTTTGACTTCTGACTTAACTACCCAACATAGGTCACTATATTTACAATACCAAATTCTGATATGAGCCAACTTTAATTCAAATCCAGGTGCTATTATAAACTCACAATGTGAGTGGGGAAAATGCTAAAATCCTCCCTACATTAGTTTTTTTTCATCTGTAAAGTGAGTCTAAGTGTATTAGCTTCATACAAATGTTTTGAGGATTAAATGAAATAATGCACATAAAGCTCCAGATATATTGCAGGGTGCATAGTTAGCCCTCAATGAGAGTTAATAATTTTGATGACAATGAGGAGAAGGAAGAGGAGAAGAAGGAGGATAATGTTAATGACTGTAGTGATAATGTCCTAATTTAATGCGAATAGAGAAAGAGCAATCTGTACTATACTGAATACATTCACTTTCCAGTCCCCTCCATGCCATGAAAAATGACAACACTTAAGAAAATGCAGAGAGCAATAAAAGAAGTCATCTTCTCCAATGTGAAGCAGATATCACAGTCTTATTAAAAATTTTTCACAATAAGGAAGATGATGCTATTGATGTGGGAGTAGAAGGCTAGGTGAGGACAAAGCATGGAGCTGATACCTGGCAGCCTCTCCCACCCCTGCCCCACACTCTTGGGTGGTATATGCATGACATTCCTTCAGGAAGATCCCCACTGTCTTAATGTTAATGGCTTGCTAGAGGGAAAAACAACCTTAACTTGATGATGACCTGGCCTCCAGTATCTTGTAGGTCCACTTTAGTATAGGATTTTCAAAGTCCTTTTGAAAATCTCCTTTTTCCTCATCTCCCCCAACTCTCAAGTATATAATCAAATCACCCCTCACAACCGCGGTAGTATTAGGGATATTTTGAACTCTTTCTGCCCACGGGTCCTGTCCCCGTGCTTTAATAAAACCACATTTTTGCAACAAAGATGTCTTAAGAATTCCTTCTTGGTCATTGGCTCCAGACTTCAACCCGCCATACCTCACCTACATTTGAAAACCGTGTCACTGTGTTAATGGGAAGTTTTCTCTCTGGTGAATATTGGCATCCTATACTAAGTTAGACCTTTCAGTCTACTCTAGAGCATCTAGAGTGCCAAGCCTTGTCTTTGATATAGTGCTTCATTTTCATATTGATGCTCTATTCCAGTGTGCTCTAAGAAGAAAGCATATGTACAAAAATGATGGCTGGTAGCCCTACTTCAAAAATTGTTTTCAAGGTGCTGAGATCCAATATCAAATTAATTGTAACACAAGATAACAGGAGGTCCAAGGATGAGGATGGAGCTCATCCAAACTTTGCCACTTACTTCCTGTATGACCTTGAATACATTCCTTAGCTTTTTGGGATCTCAGCATTTCCAAATAAGTTGGATGTGATTGTAGAAGCTGCTTTCAGGCAATCAACATCAACAATGGAAACCTGGGTTTCCATGTAGAAGGGCCTACAGGGATCCCTGGGTGGCGCAGCGGTTTAGCGCCTGCCTTTGGCCCAGGGCGCGATCCTGGAGACCCGGGATCGAATCCCACGTCGGGCTCCCAGTGCATGGAGCCTGCTTCTCCCTCTGCCTGTGTCTCTGCCTCTCTCTCTCTCTGTGTGACTATCGTAAATAAATTAAAAAAAAAAAAAAAAAAAAAAAAAGAAGGGCCTACAGCGACGCCCCTCCCCAACGCTGAGTTCAAACAGGTCCACTAGGTGACCCACCTCAAAATATCCCTAATCCCTATCTGACCAATGGGTTGCTTACATCGGGATGGAGTTACCCAAAAGAGAAAATATCATATGGTCCCATACTTCCTCACCTCCCCTCCTTAACTACAGCCCCCCACCCACTGCCTCATGGGGGGCAGTCTTTGCTCTGCTGTTCTGCCTGCAGCTCCCTTGTGCTGTATTCAATACATTTCTATTGCTTTCATTCTGTCTCGGGTGAATTCTTTCACCACCTGCACTGCAGGCTTCCACTGTCGGATCACCCCACCCTATTGGGAGACCCCAGAGTAATTAGGCTTCATGTAAATGCTTCTTTCAGTGCTACACTGAAATCAAAAGATTGATTGTGGTTCCTACTTTAGGGTAGCTTTGCTATTTTTGGTTTTCTCACAAAAACCTGAGAGTCCCGTCTTGTTCTTGAATCAGCTCCTAAGACTAATATTTAAAAAGACCTGGGGCGCTGGGCTGGCTCAGTCAGTTATGCATCTGCCTTCAGCTCAGGTCGTGATCCCAGCATGCTGGGATGGAGCCTCATGTCCATCCAGCTTCCTACTCAGTGGGGAGTCTGCTTCTCCCTCTCCTTCTGCCCTTTTCCCCACTTGCACGCATGCACATGTTCCCTCTTAAATGGATGAATGACTCTTTAAAAAAGAATAATTAGGGGCACCCGGGTGGTTCAGTGGTTGAGTGTCTGCCTTTGGCTCAGGTCATGATCCTGGGGTCCTGGGATCAAGTCCCACATTGGGCTCCCTGCAAGGAACCTGCTTCTCTCACTGCCTATGTCTCTGCCTCTCTCTGTGTGTCTCTCATGATTAAATCTTTATAAATAAATAAATAAATGGGTCCAAAAGAACTATAGCTATCCTGTGGTGAACACAGCATAATGCAAAAACTTGTCAAATTACTAAGTTGCACACCTGAAATTAAGGTAACATTGTGTATCGACTAGATTCAAATCAAAAAATAAAAATAAAATAAATGAAATATTTTTTAAAAAAATAAAAAGAACTGTTCATTCATGTGAAGGAAGCATCCTGCATAAAATCAACTTTAGGTAACTGGATGTATCAATAGAAAAACAGACCAATAAACTGAGGTTTTTCTTCCCTTTCTCATGAAAAAAAAAAAAAAAAAAAAAAAAAAACCTTGGAAGATGCCCACATCTTCTGAATGTAGTCCTACAAACGTTTGGAGATCAAACATAGAATCAACATAATTGAAAAGACAAAGAATGAAGGAAAGAAAAGTAATAGGGATGCAGGGGAAAACAAGAAGGTAGAAGAACCTGAGAACAAAACATCTATTTCTTGCCACTCAGAGTGTGGTCCTTGGACCAGTAAGATTGGCATCATCTGAGAGCTGCCTCTGAAGTGTGGAATCTCAGACATACTGCTGGTTTATTGTAAGGATGGTGTTGGTGCTTGGATCCTTTTCATCTGCCAGCATACCTGTCCTTTAGCTGCCGCAAGTGCTAGCTGATAACAACTCACAGCTGGCCCTTTATCTAAAGAGTTACCCTTGGCCAAATGGGAGCTTCCTCACTGGAAAGCTACACAGTACCTACTCACCCAACAAACTTCAGTTAACAATTGACTAGTACTGAGGGATGAAAGCCTGGTTCCTCATCTTAGGGTGAGATTACCTGTTGCAGGATGTGTTCCAAAGCTTCCGCCTGGGTTCAGACTAAAGCTAGTCTTTGATTGAGACCACATTTATGATTAGCTTTTATGCCCTGCTCTATCAGGCACTGTGCACTCCTTTTCTCCTGAGAAAACTCCTCTAGTGAGTGACTTGAATAAGAATCCCCATCTCATGCTCCACTTTTAAGAAACTCAACCTAAGTTGGTTTGTACCAGAAATAGATCTGAGAAGCAGATGCTAAGGATAGAATTTTATAGTTGGATCTAACTTGCCAGCTGGATCACGGGTGGTAGGTGATGTGCTGATAGTCTCTGGGATGCTGCAGCATGCAACTACTAAGACTTTCACTTGAGAAGAATGAGATGGGTTGCAGCCGGAGGGGATGAACGAACAGTACAACTTCTTGGATGTTAGAGGGTTATGGGGAAGTAGCAACTACAAAGACTGAAATTGAGAGGCTGCTGCTAAGTACCACTGATTTAGTGAAGAAAGAAAATGACAGGTTCAGACCTTCTAATAATTCAGAGTAAAGTGTGAGTGTCAGAGGCCTCCTTGGTAGCATTTGAAAAGATTCTCATCACTTGAAGCGAGAGGGTGCAAATGGCTGTAGGCAGAGAACTTAAGTGTAATGTTGGCAGATCTTTAGAGAATTCTTGGCCTTGGCTAATCTTTGACAGTACAGGACCCAGAGAGGGAAAGAATGGAACTCTGAGATATGAGATGAGGACATGTAGGTTGATGAACTTGTGAACTTTGTATCCTTAATTTCTTTGAGTCCACTAGGCCAGCAGAAGTGGTCTATTTCTTTGGAGGAGAGATCGCCCACCTTGAAGACTGTGTAGAGACCTCAAATGAGGTAGGTGCTAAACATGACAACAAAAGTCCTCTTTAGAATCTGTCCTCTCCTCTCCACCTGGGCATCAGGCCCTTAAATATGATTGAATCTCAGCATAGTCAGCCTGGAGAAGTACTGGACCAGTCAGGGATGAGAAGGGATTATACATCAAAGCTGCCAAAGGACATGTATAGCATGCACTGACAGGAATCAGGAAAATGTGTCTGAAAATGTCGACTGAGAAACTACCTCAGATTCATTCCACTAAGCTAGTTTCGATGTAAGGAATACCTGAAAGTAAGTTTGTGATAACAGTTGCTCAAATCCTAAAGGTACTAGATCAAGAAGGTGGGATATAAAGCTAGATGAAGGACAATTTACAATATAAAAGAACTCTCTAGTGCTACAGTATTTAATTCTTTGGCAAGAACCCTAAGTGATGCTTCTAAAAGGCTTAGGAAAAACAAAAACAAAAAACAGTAGCTGGTATTAAATTAGAGAGGCCATGGAAAATTGTGAGAAAGAGCTCAAAAGGGTTATAGAGCTGATCATGCTAGAATGCATCAATTATACACAACTAGGAAACCTACCAGCTGGTCATTTTCCTTAAGAGGGCCTGGAGCACACTCCATTCACTAAAGCAATAAGAAAGGAACTGGAAAGAAATACACCAGCATCACTGTAATACTCAGTAATGCCTGCCTTCTATGGGCTGAATTGGTAGCTGTTACAGAACTGAGTTCCCTAGAAGCAATGGGGATGATAGGATGTTGGAATAGCCTTGTTAGCAAAGTATGAATGGCAGCCTAGCGGGGTCTAACTTAGAATGGTCTATAGAAATAACCTGAAGTACATGGTATTTCTAGAGGCAAGATCAATAAGCAGCTAACTGCTTAGGGTACTGTCAAATCTATCTATCTATCTTTCTATCTATCTATCTATCTATCTATCTATCTATCTATCTATCTACCTCCCCATCTATCCAACTATATCCAAAAAGTCAGGAATAGATGAGTAGAAGGCAGAGGTAACACTTCCCCATGAAAAGTCATGAACTTTTGCCCAGTTTCCAGACTGGAGCCAGCTCCCAGAAGCAGAACCTATTGACTGAGGGAGCATCTGAGTCTAGATGATGAAGGTCCCTGTGGCACCACAGCAATTACATACACAGATTTGCATGTCATCCTCTCACAGGGGCTATGCTAATCTTCTCTGTATCTTTCCAATTTTATATATATATATATGCTGCTGAAACAAACACTAGCAATCATATACAATAGTGATTCCTCCATTCTTCCCCAATAGGATCTATAGCCACTAACTTGTGTAAAAGCACACTTAGAAAATGGGAATTTCCATATCTTTCAAGGCCTGGTAGATATAGGGTCTAAGTTCAATCTGATACCAGGAGATTGAAAGTGCCACGTTATTCTCTTTCCCATTAGAGTTGGGGGGATAAGGAGTTCAGTTAATAAAGATAATAAATGGAGTTCTGACCCAGGTCTGTCTCAAGTAGGGGCTACTGTCTCTATCAACCCACTTGATTGTCATGTCCCTGGTCCCCAATTATATAATTCAAGTACACATATTTAGCAGTAGGCAGAAACTTAACACTGGTTCCTTGACTTATAGATTAGGAATGGTTGTAGTAAAAAAGCCAAGTAGTAACCCCTGAAACTATCCCAATCCCACCCCCAGAAATTAGAGTAAATTTAAAAAAAAAAAAACAAAAAAAAACAGCACAATAACAAGATCAGTGCTATATTCAAGGACTTAAAACATGTAGAGGTGATGTTTCCCACCGTATTCCCATTTCATTCACCAAAATAGCTGCTACAAAAATTGGTTGGATCCACTATACCAAACGTGGTATCTTTATTAGAGAATATTAACACAGCCTCAGGTATGCAGTGTGTGGATATTATACTAGCAAACCATAATGCACAAAAAAGAAAATGAGAGCAATTTACATTCACATCGGATACATCCACATCCTATCCCAAGGTTATGCTAATTTTCATGATCTTTGGCATACAATAGGTCGAAGGGGCCTGAATTGTGTAGGAAAGGAAAATAGTTTTCCTTCTACTTATCTGAGGTTCACTGGCTGGGGCCCTATGAACTGTCCTGACAGAAGATGGATTAACAACAGAAAAACAAACAGAACTTTATTAACATATGCACAGCACATGTACTTGGGAGCACTCAAAGATGAGTAAATCAAGTAGTGGTTAGAGCATGGGTTGATATAACATCTTAACAAAAGGGCAATATATTTTTAGAGACATGATAAGACAAAGGTAAGGGACTTTACATTCTAGGAGCAGCATTCTGTGAGAAGGCAAAAATATGGGGAAATTAATAGTACATAAGGGCTAGTTGTAGGCTTATTACATCGGTTCCTTTGGGGACTCTGGGCTGGTAAGTCCCTGGTTATCTCTAGTGATTAACTTCTGTCCTTCCTGTAGAGAAGGAAAGGGGAGCACCTTTATAAATAATCCTGCCTTTAAGCAAATTGAGGGAAGGCAAAGAGCTTTTCTTTTCTTTACTTCTCAACTGCCTTCAAACAAAATAAGCCTATGCCAAAGTGGCATATTTGGAGGTGGCATATTCTGCTAACCTTCAACTGTCTAGATATTTTGAGGGGAATTAATATCATGTTAATTGAAGCAGATGACCAAAAAGTGGCAAATACTATGGATGCCTTAGAAATGCATATGGAAGGGGCACCTAGGTGGCATGGTCGGTTAGGCATCCAACTCTTGATTTCTGTTCAGGTTATTATCTTGGGGCCGTGAGATAGAGATCCACACTGAGCTCTGGGTGTGGAGTCTACTTGAGATTCCCTCTCTTCCTCTCCCTCTGCCCCTTTCCTGCTCATGTGCATGACCTGCTAAGAAAAAGAGAAAAAGAAGAAAGAAAGAAAGAAAGA
Source organism: Canis lupus familiaris (assembly GCF_011100685.1). Taxonomy (NCBI): domain Eukaryota; kingdom Metazoa; phylum Chordata; class Mammalia; order Carnivora; family Canidae; genus Canis; species Canis lupus. The sequence goes on along the minus strand of NC_049222.1, from coordinate 78,598,986 downwards.
AAGAAAGAAAGAAAGAAAGAAAGAAAGAAAGAAAGAAAAGAAAGAAGAAAGAAAGAAGAAAGAAAGAAAGAAAGAAAGAAAGAAAGAAAGAAAGAAAGAAAGAAAGAAAGAAAGAAAGGGAAAGGAAAGGAAAGGAAAGGAAAGGAAAGGAAAGGAAAGGAAAGGAAAGGAAAGGAAAGGAAAGGAAGAAAGAAAGAAAGAAAAAGAGACATACAATCCAGAGAGTGGGGAAATACCTAATGTTCCCTACCACAAAGAATGAAACCCAATCCTTGATAGGTTCCTTTGGGTTTTATAGGCAGCATATTCTGCATTAGGAATACAGAAATTACCAGTTCACCATGTTGGTTTGAAAACTATTAGTTTCAGTTGAGATCCAGAAAAAGAAAGTTCCCTGTAGTACTTCAGGCTTTGGTTCTGAAGTGCTGATATTTGATCTCTATGGCTCAGCATACTCCATGATATTAGACAGATTGTGCTAGAGAAAGACATTGTTTAGCAAGGCCTAACAGGATGGTCACAGCAGAAACTCCTATAATTTAGAAACAAAGTCATGCCACATGTAGCAAAAAATCATACTCCATTCATAAAACAAGTCTTGTTATAATACTAGATCCTTTAGAAACTGCACATCTGCCCTTGGGAATTAAATGATTGTATGGCCAGAACTACTCATCATACACTGAATACTTTCAGTCCCACCAAATCATCATCATATAAGGCAGTTATAGCAGCAGTCGATAATAAAGTAGGTGTGGCACACCCAGAATCAGACTCAGGCTGGTCCAGAGGGCACAAATAAAGGGGACAGATAGCATGCTCAGAAACCATGTTTCTCTGGTGCCTTTGTCTCAATTTACTTTGGTCACACAGGCATTTTCTATGACTAAGTGATGGGAGAGGAAATATACAAGCTTGATTCACAGATGAGTTGGTTTAGTAAGTGAGTGCAAGCCAAAATGAAGTATCACTGTACCATGTCACCTTTCAGGGGAAGCCCTGAATGAATGTCATGGGCTTCCATTGGGCAGAGCTTCAAGACATTGCAAGGGATGATGCACTTGGGATGCAGAGATAGTAGGCAAGGAGAAGGGTACATTAAATCACAAGCAGGCTGAAATGGCTTATCTGGTTGGTCAATGGCTTGGAAAGAACCAGATCAAAGGACTGGAAACAAGAAGTCTGGGGAAGTGTCAGGTAAATAGATCTTTGAGAGTAAGCTCCAGGTATGCAGATCTTTGTATCACACCTTAATGCTGAGCAGAGAGCATCCACCTCAGAAGAGGCATTAAACCACTTCATGGGCAAGATGACTCAGTGAGTAGATGTCTTCTAACCTTTGTCCTTGACCACCACAGTGCTCGCATAATGAACTCACAAAGAGAATAGCCACAGTGGCAGAGACTGACGTTATTTGTGATCTGGATAGCAAGCACGACCTCCCTCCTTAATGCTAATCCAACTCCCACCCTTTGCAATATCCGAACCCACTAGCAAAAGAGAACAGAATTGAGACCTCAGAAGAGTACCGAGTGAAACCAAGAAACCTCAAGAAACCTCAAGAAAACCAAGTGGCCACTTGCAGCAAGTTGATATTATTAAATGCCTTCTCCACCCTGCCCCCCAGTAGTGGCAGGTATTCATCACTGACAGAACCAAAGCATATTCCACTTTTGGGTCCACTTGCTCTTAGCTAGCACCACTATCCAAGAGCTAGTAGAGTGTCTGATCTACAAACATATCATAGAAAAACACATTTTACCTAAGAAGGTGCAGCAGCAGACACTATGGTTTGTCTCACTAAAGTTCTTATAAGTTTTCCCCAAAATATGACCAATCAAATTCCTGAAGAAGTTGTGCTTACAAGGCATGAACTTAATAGAGGTAGCAAGTGATAAGAAGGGCAAAGAGTTGACAGTCATGAATGCTGTGGTCCCCCATGCTGATGTCTTCTATTAGGCAGTATACACATGAACATTGGCTGATTACAACCCATGGCCACTCCCATCTCCAGAGAACTGTCTTTGTCCAAATAAGAATGTCCAAACATTAGTAGGACTAAATGATATAGATAGGACGTCCCTAAATTGTAACAACAGCACAAGCATTTGGCAGACATAGGTGACTCCTCAAGATATTTGCAAAGTTATGTGTTAAGATGATTACTGACAAAGGTCAATTCGTCAGAAATGTAAGTATATATCATCAAGTGCTCGTAACTTCGGGGAAATGACACATCTCAGAGACTGCATCTGTTTTCCCCGTTTTATAAATGCTGGCATACACATAAGGAGCTACACATCTTCCATTTGTCCTTTAATGGATGGCAGTATTTTGATCTTCTTTTCTTTGTCAAGTGATACTTGTTGTCACCTGCTACTGCATTTCCAGAAAACAACTATAAAAAAGTGAAAAGAAAGAAGTAAAAGCCACATATCAATGGTGCAGTGGAAACACGCTCCTGAAAGTTGTAGTGTACCACCACATCAGAGGGCTCATCAGAGCACACACGCCAGGTAGAGTGTTGAAACGCCAGCCATTAATAGCTTTTATGTCAAATAAAATCTTCCAGTGGAAGATTCCAAGGTGACACAATATTCTGATTAAAGATGATGGGGAGACATGAAAAAAAATCAATAGTGCTTATAAAAGATGGTTAGTCTCAGCAGCACACACATTAAGGAGTCAGTAAGGGAGAAGCTCAGACAGTAGAGAACCGAGAATTTAATGAAATTAATACATCTATTTCCTTCTTAGGAGGGTTCTCCTAGGAGAAGGTCCTCACCTTCACAGTACTGTTCTTCCTGATTCATTATAGCAGCAATTTATAAATATTCTATTGGTCCAATCGGGGTACATCCTAATGTCCATCTGTTCCCAGGATAAATGATGTAGTCCCCAGTTAATACTAATTGCAAAATCACTGCACAGGAAAATGGTCTGAGTGATTGCAGAGAGAATTGACTCAGCACCTGTGGCTTTTTTGGTTTTACATGGAGAAGGCTGATGATAGGCCCAGAAAGGAAAAGGAAGGAAGGAAGGAAGGAAGGAAGGAAGGAAGGAAGGAAGGAAGGAAGGAAGGAAGGAAGGAAGGAAGGAAGGAAGGAAGGAAGGAAGGAAAAGGGAGGTAGGAAGAGAAAGAAACAAAGAAACAAAGAAAGGAAGAAACTTTATCTCTAGTCAGGGGGAACAATTAGGGTAGGCCTAGGGAGAACCTGCGCTAAATATGTTTCTTTCTGCAGGCGCCTGAGCCCCAGCAGAATCCTCCTCTCTCCCTCCCTGTCTACCTCCCATCCACCCTCCTTTTTTGTCTTAGACACATACACACTCACACACACAATTTTATAATCTCATGTTTTTCATTTAAAAGATATGCATCAATGTCTAAGTAGAATTACTTATACTTTACTCTGGCTTTGGTTTGCACCTATTGTCAGTGTTATGCCAATAAACCTAATCCACAGTAATAACCCAAGTCTCTAGCAATTGGACTCGCCTATGCTAAATCTTCCGCAGTTTTCTTACAGACTAAGACCCATGTTGGTTGTTTGGTAAGACAAAGTAGCCCTTGTAGAGAAAGGGGAAACTGCTCCAAGGAATTTTGTAGTGCAGAGTCAGATTGCTATGTCATTTTGATGAGAAAGATGGCAAACCAGAGAGTGAGGACAGAAGGATTTAGCTAATTTGAGAAATCTGGTATGGTGGATGGAAAGAAAACAAGAGGCTGACCTTTAGTATGCACATTCCATGCCCTCTGCTAGTCACTTTACAATATGTAGATTTTAGTTTTCATATTATCTAAAGAGACTACAGCTCAGAAAGGTTAAGGTACTTGTCCCAACCTTGCAGCTAGTAAGTGGTATATCCCTGGTTCAGTTCCAGAACTGTCCTTCTATAACATCACACTGCATAAGGAGAAGTCTTACAGAGGGAATGCCATGTATCACACACCAATGGTTCCACCAGATAATTAAGACAAGACGACAAAGTGCAAATGGACCTATTCCCTATCATCTCCTGTCACAGTGAGCTGGGTTGTGGGCCTGGAGGGAAAGTGCAAAGGATGGAACAAGCTTGCTTTATGCTATGGCTGCCAAAGGAAAGACCCCTGTGAAGAAAAGACTATTAACAATCTCAGCTCCATTAAATTTAAAGCAGCTGCTAACAGTAGGGGCCTTTACATTGTCAATTATATGAATTTTCCTATTACTATGTCATACCAAAGAGCAATTATAGTACATTCATCAAATACTGCTTCCGCTTCTCTGGTTCTGTCCATTATGCCACAGTGGCAGGCCTTAGAAATCCTTGAAGACAAATCTAACATGCAGACTTTAATTGTTTCAAGGATTTGTGGTCAGAAACAACACTAGGTGAGTAGTAGGGGGTCAATTACACAATTAGATAGTGATAGGCAGAGACCAGCTGAACTCACACAATGCACCAAATATTTATATATCCGTTCACTTTGCAAAGTGCTTTGACACCTACCATTTCACTTCAAGTTTGCTTCTATCCCATTAACTGGTCTGGGAGCTATTTAATTATCCTGCCTTTTTTATAGTTGAGGAAATGGAGACCAGTCTCTGCTGAATCAGAGCCTGAGGGTTCCCGTGCTGTTCCACCCCCACTGAAGAAGCTGAGGAGGAGCAAATGACCAGTCTTACTTCCTCGTGAATCATTATGAAAACAAAGGAACAAAATGGGGAAAAATCATCCTACAGAAAGAGATGAAAGGAGCAAGCAAGAAGAGAGACAGGGAAAGGAGACAGAGAAAGGTTCCTGACTAAGTCACCTTTAAATCATTCCCTCTCAGGGTATGGTGTGTGCAACGCTACAGCCCCACGAAGACAGAAAGACAAGCTGCCAGAAAATGAGGGGAGAGGGGTGGTGAGAAGGAGGGAAAGAGAATTAGTTGTCTGCAGTTAGAATTGATTTCAGGGAAAGCCTACCTGCTCTCAAAAGGCAGGTCTCCCCTGGTCTCAACATCAACAGTTCTTGTTTGTTCATAAATTTGATGTGTAATGTTGTGCAAGCGTACAGCATATAGTGTGTTACTTTGATATATTTATATACTGTAATATGGTTGCCTACATAGTGGCATTTATCACAACAGTATACAATTATAGTAAAGTATTATTGTCTATGTCATTGTACTGTGCATTAGATCTCTATGCTTATTTACTACTAATTAACAGTTTGTACCCTTAAACACCATCATTCTTATCCCTCCATCCCCCGATAACCACCATTTTACTGTTTTATACAGGTTTAATTTTTTTAGATGCTACATATAGGTGATATCATATGGTACTTGTCTTTCTCTGTCTGACTTGGCTCGTTTAGCATAATGTGCTCAATAGTTTAGAAATCACCAAAGAAACGACCTCCGCACAAGATGATTCCCTTCAGTTCTGTGCAATGAAATGCTCATGGAGCACCAAAGTTCCAAATTCCTTTCTATACACTTGGTAGACACTGAGATAAACAAGAAATGTTTTCTGCCCTAGGGAAATCTGCCATTCCCGGAAATGACCAAAACATTGGCAAATGATTCAATATGGCATTTTAAACGACAGAGGTGAGCTCAGGTTGCCATGGGAGCACAAAGAAGGAAGAGCATCCAGATAAGCCTGGAGGAGGTCTTCCAGAGCTGTCTCACATGATAGGTAAGACGTGATTGGGTTTTTTTAAAAAAGAGTAGGAAGGATTTTCCAAAGGAAGAAGAGCATAAAGTTACAGATTCTGCTCTACCACTTGGCCAAGCACATTATGAAAGGAGACAGAGATAAGCCAGATTTTAGGAATGGGTGCTGCTCATCAGACCCTCATATACCTCAAGCAATACGATGCTTTGGTGTGGTGGTCAGAGTGCCCAGGACAGAGGATAGTGACACATCAAACATTTCTCAGACCTTGTGTCCTTTACTCTGGCTCCTCTTATTCTCCTCATATGCTCTCCTCTCTGCAGCTGCCCTAATTTTCCTACTGCTACCTCAGGTTCCTAGAGACACTGACCCTTTGACTACTTGAAACAACATGTGAAGAAGTCCGATATTCTCTTAATTCAAATGGAATAGCCATTCCCAAGGAATTAAGGGTAAAAACAAATCCTAAATTTTTAAAAAATGACCAACCTTAGGATAATAAAGCTGATTTATCAGGTTATCTATTATCCCATTACAAACTACCCCAAACTTAAATTACCCCAATGATTTAGAACAACCACTTCATTTGCTTATAATTTTATCAGTCAGAAATTCAGAATGAGCTTGGCTGGCGATTGGTCTCTGATCCACATAGCATTAGCTAGTGGCTAGGCCTAAAGGATCCACTTTCAAGATTCACCTCTTTACTGTATATTGTCAAGATTCCTTGACATTCCCCCGACCCCTTCTCTCTTTCCTTCTTGCTTCCCTCATTCTTTCTCCATGATGTCTTATTCTCTGGGATTCAGTCATGTGGCCTGGGATTCTTACAAAGTGATTGTTTCAAGATAGTTTCCCTTCCTACCTAGCAGCTGGCTTCCAAGAGAGCAACATAGAAGCTGCCAGACCTCTTTTAAACATCTGACACTTGAATGATATCATTTTTCCATATGCCATTGGTCAAAGCAGTCACAAACCATCCTAGATTCAAGGAGAGGATAAATAGATCTCTCCTGTCAATGGAAGGAATGTCAAAAAGATTTTATATCCATCCTTAATCTGTCACAGTCACTCAATAGAGGTTTGGCCAAAATTTAGCTTCATTTAACTATGAGGCATTTGGAGTAGCCAACCCTTGGATTCTTACTTTTCATCATGATAAAGGAAAAAAAAAAAAAAAAAAAAACAAGACAAGGCTTATATCCTAAGTCCCTCCTCATAAGTAGACACCACGCTTGCAACACTCTGTATGGTGAAACCCACAGAAATCACAAGGGAATGGGGTGCCAACTGCAGAGGAATTCACCCACACTATCTATACCTGTTTGTCCATTTGGACCTCCTGTAACAGATGGAATCACCATGAGACCCACACAATTCTCCCCCCACATGTCTATAAATAATTGCTAGAACTTTGTCATGATGTTAACCTTTTCAGTGAGCCAGAACGTGTAATATTAAATTCAAATTCTACCCTCTGGCAGGTTGAGAGTTACTGGCAGAAAAATCCAAGACCTGATTTCCAGTATGTCTTTATAAGGAATTCACCATTAGAACCATTCTGAACATTATGTATAATGTGATTAGATGGAAGCAGTATTTAAGGCTTTAAAAAAATGCTTAAGTATGTTGCCATTATAAGTAATTGATGGAGGTGAGACTAGAGCCCTGGCCACTCGAACAACCATCTGACTCCAAGGCCCATCTTTCTACTATTTATACTTAGCTTCCTAATGCAATTAAGAAAAAAAAAAAAAAAAAAAAAAAGCTTGATAGGAGGACAGGGACAAAAAAATGCCATCCTTGCTGAGAAAGGATAGAAGCTGCCACTGTCTCCAAATCCTTTTTAGTTCCCAAAAGTGGCCATGACAGGTAAGCAGACAGGGTGCCTCTTGGGAGCTGCTAATGAACACAGAGCCAAAGGATGATAGGATTAGAGGAAGCAAGCTATAATATCAATAATTGTCTCCTGTATCTGGCTACAGCTCAGCGGCACTTAGGAGGGCCCCAGGCAAATTTTCAGAGTAGGAAGCTTGTCTTCTAGAATTCAACTCTTCTTTCCCTTTACTCACTCTGGAGCTCTGGAGCTTTTCTGCTCTGCATCCCAAGCACTGTCACCACAGCTTCTTGAAAGTCTAGATGCCCAGCAACTTCATGCTCCTGCTTCATCCACCAAGATGTCACTGCTACTCCCCAACCCCAGTACAGAGTGGCTCCTAGGAATGATGCCAATATCTGTCTTTTGCACTCAGGCTTAGGGTTTACTAGTGTGGCTTCCTCTTCAGGAAATACTTGCATTTCCAAGGTACTTCTTTTCTCTTCACTGGCACCCCCTAAACCAAGTAATGGAGGCAGCAGCCATCTGGTCATAGATCAATCCCAAGAGATGCTTTATTTAGTTAGTCAAAACAGGTTTTAATCAAAAGGTCTAAAGAGAGGAGAAAAAGACTCAATAAATAATTTCATTGCTATTACTTAGTAAACAATTTCAGAGAATAAGTAAAATTTTACTATGTCTTTACAAGGCTATGGTAATTAATTGTGAGAATCCTTCCATACACTATGAATCACTTTCCTAGGTACGGATGATATTTTTAAAAATTCAGTAATGTTTTATGCTATTCAATTTATAAAATTTATATAAAAGGTGAATAAGAATGAAGGTGGGACTAGGATCAGGTCATCTGATCCAAATCCCATGATCTTTCTATTTTCCTTGCAAATTTCCCTATTGCTTTAGCTCTGAGCTGTCTCTATGGTAACAAAGGGAACTTTTCCAGTACTTTTTATAGTTTACCAAGAACTTTCACATATATACTTTCATATGCTTAAAGGTAACGGGATCCATTAAAGGATTCTAGATTGTTTCAACCAGGTTAAACTGCAATAAAGAGAGCACCAAAATCTTAGTGTAATGCAATGAAGTTTATTTTTCACACACACCCAAGTCCAAAGTGGGTTCAACAGACAGACCTCTTTCTCTTTGGAGATACAGGCTGAGATAGCACTGTCTTAAACATACTATTCATATTCACAGGCTCTAACACAATCAGAAGGAAGACGCTGACCTGCATGATGGCTATTAGACTTCTCACCTGGAAGTGACACAGGTCTCCTCCACTTACATTCTATTGACCAAAGCAAGATGTGCAAATTCTGCCTAAGTTCACAAGGGAGGGGGAGCTACTAACTTACCACACGTATGGGAGGAAAAGAGATGGAACATGTGTGAACAATCAAAATTACTGCCACATACTCAAAATAGAAATAAGCATGAGTGAAGGTTATCCTAAACAGTAGTTACAATTCATTTAAAACTCATTTGTAGTCTATGGGTAGATCTATGGGTAGATACCAATAAAAATAAGAAAAAGCCTGGGAGTGAGCATGGTTCAGAAGAAGAATGAAATCAGCAATGAAAAACATTTTCTTTTTTTTTTTTTTAAGATTTTATTTATTTATTCATGAGATACACAGAAAGAGGGAGAGAGAGGCAGAGACACAGGCAGAGGGAGAAGCAGGCTCCATGAAGGGAGTCTGACGTGGGACTCTATCCTGGGTCTCCAGGATCATGCCCTGGGCCAAAGGCAGGTGCCAAACCGCTGAGCCACCCAGAGATCCCCTGAAAAACACTTTCTAAATAATCCCCCAAAGTAGCCACAAAGGATAAGATGATTCAACACATATAAGTATTTTTTGTATATTGCAGATTCCTGGTACCTAGATTTTAAAAGTGCCATAATTAAAACCAACAATCAAGAATATTCAAAGCTTCAAAATAAAAGTTACTGTAACTAATCAACTGTATAAGGGAGGTAGGTGGAGAAAATTATTATGAAGATTGGTTGCAACTATATTGTATGGCAGCTTATTTATCCTAGGATATTGAAACTGTCATTTGACTTTCTACAATTTATATGGAAATTTCTCACATATTGTTGCCTCAAATCCACATAACAATCCCACAAAGCAGTTCATCCCTATCTCCATTTCACAGAAGAAGAAACTGAGGCTTTGTAATTTTATATGGTTTGCCCAAAGTCACTCTTATAAGAAAAGTACCAGAGCCCATTCTGAGCCCTTTCCTGTCCCATTAACCCAAGGATGGGTTGAAATGTGGCAATAAGATCACAGATATTAAATTCACAAAGCTGAAATTATTTTAGTCTTCCATTTCTTAAGCTGTGTTCCATGTAAGAGCAGGTATTCTTGGAAATAAAGAGAAAGTGGAAATAGGTTTGGGGCCCTCTGGGTTAAGGAAAAGAAAACAGAATTTCTTACAAGACTTTGGAGAACCTGAAGGTGCTATGAAGCATTGCTAGTTTCCATGAGTGAGAGTGTAGCATACAAATAATGATGCCCCATAATGCCCACATTCTAATCCCAAACCTGTGAGCATGTGCCATAGCAATAGGACTTTGCAGATGTGATTAAATTAAGGGTCCTGAGATGGGATACTATCCTAGATCATCCTAGTGGACCTAATGTAATCACAAGGGTCCTTACATAAAAGAGACAAGAATGTAAGGGTCAGAGAAGATGTGATGATATGATGATAGACATAGAGGTCAGAGATAGGAGGGTCCAAGACACAATCCAAGCTGGAAAAGACAAGGTGATGATTTCTACTCTACAGCCTCTAGAAGGAAATACAATCTCACCAACAACTTGATTCTGGCCCAGTGACACCCATCCTTGAACTTCTGATCCCTACAACTGTAAGAGAATAAATTCGTGTTGTTTTCAGTCACTAAATTTGTGGCAGTTTGTTACAATACCACAGAAAATAAACATAGAAGGATATAGTAAGTCTTTGCTCTTAAACTTATTTGTTATTGAACCTCTTATTCCCTGAAATATCCACCTCAAGAAATCAGAGTTTGGGGAACAATGGTATAATTCAATCCCTACAATTATCCTGAGATATAGATTACTGATGTGGAGAATAAAATATTTGATCAAGGTGAAAAAATAATAGTAAATAGAAGAGAGGGCAGCATTTGACATTTAAAGCTCAGTGAGAATAAGTCACTTCATCATCCCTTGATATTAGTTGTGAAGATTTTGTCTCCTAAACATTACATGCACATGCCTCTCTCAGCTATCTGGAGAGAAAAGGCAGCCCTTCTTTCCCTGTCTTCTCTCTCTTCAACACAGACACTTTTCTTATGTGCTGCAGGCAAAAACAATTTGAAGCAGGTGACAGCAGAGCTCTTCTTTCTAATGCCCTTTGCCTCAGGCACAAGACTGGATCTTTCCAGACACTAGAAATGTTATGAGCGGACATTCACCCATTCTCCCCCTGGCAAAGCCAAAACATACTTTTCAATTGGATCTCAGAAATGCTGATGAATATCAGAGGCCTGACAGGCTCCATTTTTTCACTTGTGTCTTACTTGGAGCGGCTTGCACAGGAGAGGAGAAAAGAGAGAGGGCAAGTCTCTCCAACCTCCAACCCTGCCTTGGCCTGCCAAAGATGAGAGGCGAGGGTGGTGAAAATCCATCCTGCTAATGCAATAGGCTTAATGCTGGTTGGTTGGAAACCAGCAGAACCACAAAATTGCAAACCTTCTCAGAGTGCAGCATTTCAGGATCATAAAAAAGTATAAATCATCACTAAAATAGCAGAAAACTGGGCCCCCAGCCTTCACAGGTTTCTACAAATCATTTTTACCTCTTACCCAAGAGAAACACTCATGATGCATTAGATTTGGAGAAGGGAGGAAAAATTCCTGGAGAGTACAACCATGGTTATGTTGCTATCACTATCACTGAAGGGGCCAGCATGATTGAACTGTTTTGCCAGGACAGTAGCTGCAATTCCCCAAAGGCAACTGCAATACTCCAGTAACTAGAAAATGAAGGTCTGTTCAATAATCTAGAATGATTGTTAATGTGAGTTCCAAAGACATTAAATATGCTTTATTCCAACATGTTAGAGGGCATTGTTTATTCCATTTTCACAGCCTGCCCTCCCTCAGTCTCATCAGCATTTGTTCATTGGGATTGTAGCCAATATCCTATGGGCTGGAAAACAAGCCACAATGAAACAAGCAAGCTGCTGGCAGACTGTTAGATTTTTCTTTATCTAGTTGGAGGGCCCAAGTGATGTACAGATGTCTTCCAAATGAGCTCCACTTCTTTATACAGAAGGCAGGTTGTGGCCATAGGCTTTTATTTAATATTTCCAGTTGTCATGTCACTTTTGATGACTGACAACATTTACCTTGCTACCAGGAAGATAATGGGTTCATCCTTAAGAAATACCCACTACAAACACTACCCATGCCCATCTTTTTTGCAATGATTCATTCAGTAAATACCCGATAATTTTCCACATGCAAGGATACAGAATTGACTAATTCCTTATCTAAAAGGAGCTGGTAAGGTTTTGCAGAGTAAATATGCATTCAAATATGTGGAATACAGATGGGGTCAAAAGGAGCAGAGACATCCATTCTGTTTACATGTCAGCAAAGGTGCCACATTGCAAGAGGCACTTGAACTCAGGATTCAGACAGTAAGTCAGAATTCCAAAGTTGTGGCTTTTCAAAGGCATGGAGTGGAACAATACCACACCCACTTGGGGAAGTGCGAGTGATTCTGAATGGCCAAACTGTGGGGCGAGGTGGGCAGCTGTCAGAAGACAGGTTGAAGACACAGGAAGAAATCATATTAGGGAGAGCCTCTTGTGACAAGAAAGACCTTCAGTGTTATGCCACATCAAAGAGGATTAACAAGTTTACTCAACACCACTTGGGATAACAGCCTGAGCTGAAATTGAAATAACCGATGTTCTCTTTGTTTATCCAGCTTTTTCACTTCTTGTATCAATCAGGTCCAGGTACTTCAAACAAAAGGAGTTATTTTTCAAACAAAGAAAATTTAATACAGGGCATTGTTTACATTGTGATGGGAAAGTCAAAAAGCCAAATGGAGGCAGTGAGGCAACCTAGACATTAGCAACAGCAGAAGATTACTATGTGATGTTACAGGAACCCAAAAGCCAACAATGTCTGGATGGAACTGGGATCACTGGGACCATGGTAGCAGCTTCCCCTTATAGGTCTAGAAGATAGAGTGATCTATCCCACAGGAGCTGGGACCACAGAGAAGATGCACTTGCTTCAAGATGCCATAAGATAGAGGGAAGAAATAAAAAACATGCTGGCTTCTTCCTTTTCCTCTGGTTTTTCTCTTAGTATTTCTGCTTGGGAAAATATATCAAGAAGTCCGCAGAAAAGGAAATATGGGAAATGTCTTTACTGTGCACAGAACAGTGCCGGGACAGTACAATAGGTGAATATGACAGAAACCATCCGTGACCTCCACAGCTCACCCCTATTTTGGTCTTAGCATTCACTGTACTTCTCTGCCCATATATAGCTCTCACACCATAACCTGTTTCATAGAATATTATCCACAGAATCCACAGAATAACTGTCCTACACAAAATGAACATGTTTTTCATACACTTCCCAAATGGGGAGATGTAAAGGCCCATCAACCACCATGTCCCTATTTAAGTAAATGTCTCCATGTGATATGCAGTCCTCCCCTTCATGCCATCACTATTCCAATGACCTATTAACTGAATTTCTAAAAGTAATCACTGCTGACATCTTTGAAACAAAACAAGAGGGAAAATGAAACAATAGGATAATGGATACATAATAAATATGCATAGCTATTACAGTCTGTAACTGATTATGGGGTCAGAGCCATAATTCTTAAAACAGCTCTATTGAGGCGTAACTGATACAATAAACTGCACATATTTAAAGCTTGCAATTTGATATATTTTGACATACAATACACTAATGAAATAATCACCGCCGAAAGTTTCCTCATGTCCCTTTGAAATTCCTTTCTTCTGTTTCTATTCCCCACTTCCACCCCCAACCCCAGTGGTCTCCACTGATCTTTCTGTCACTATGAATTGTATTTTCTAAAATTTTATATAAATGGCATCATATAGTATTTTGTATGGCTTCCTTCACTCAGCAAAGTTATTTTGATACTCATCCATGTTGTTATGAGCAGCAATATCGATTCCTTTTTATTGTTGAGTAGTAATATATTTTATATAATATATATCTATACACATATAGGTAGATAAATATAAAGATATAAATATATAGATATATCATAATTTATTGTCTATTCACCTGTTGATAGATATTTGGATTATTTGCCATTTGGGGCTATTATAAATAAAATTGCTATGAATATTCATATACACGTCCTCATATGGGCATATATTTCCTTTTCTCTTGAGTAAATATTTGGGGGAGATCATGTATCAGGAATATGTTTAACTGTTTAAGAAGACTGCCAAACTCTTTCCCAAAGTTTTTCTATCATTCCTGGTTGGTATTCCTCAAACAGAATGTTACCTTTGCCGTAAGTTATATTTGTTCAGGATTCTTTAACTGGTGGGGTATTCTAAACATTTTTGAAATGTCTGCATACTTAGTTTTCTGCTATTATTGGGTTACTTTTGTTTTTATTGACATTTATTTTTAGACATGAAATTACTAAGAGACACTCTTGTGAATCCACTAATCTCCAGAATCTAAGAACAAGGCTCTGAGTTTCTACTTACCCCCGTTGTGTAGAAGTAGCCCAGTTTGCCCAGAAATCAGAATCACCCAGCCAGAACCAATTACCCTTCTTTGACTATTGGATCAATGACATAAGAATCCAAAAAGGGCTCCAATCCAGTGAAACAAGTGTTATGTTCCCTGGTAGAAATGATCATTCTTTGGGAACCAAGATCTCTGAATGGGGATAGGGATAGGAAACAAAAATTCTGTAAATGTACTACTATGTGTGGTAATGAGAGGGTCCACTCCTACTTATACTTAGGTACCAAGACCTGTAAATTCCAGCCATGAGAGAAAAAGTGTCAGGTACTGGTCACTAGTTCAAAGCAAATGCTATAACCTGTAGGAGAGCAACTTAATCTTAATCCTGTCTCTTACCTAGTGCTGACACTGAATCTTCAATTGATGCCCACCATATTATCAGGCTATCTGCTTCTGAAAGCAAAGATATAAGAAGAAAACTAATGAATTTTATGGGCACTTCTCTTGATGTAAAATAAATTCCTCAGTCAATAGCTATGTTGTATGGGATAAGTGAGGCACCAAGTCTATGACAGCAATACATGAAAAATATTTTAGACATAGAAAACAACTATAAACCATGGGAGTATTTTCTAGTAGGTATGAACTACTGCTCCTAACCTATGATGGAAAAGGAGTGAAATATAATCAAACTTTAACCAGATGGCTAGCTTGACCCCTGGTGATATAATAGTACCAAATCAGGGGCTCAGGATTAGCCTTTGCTATTGATTCATTAAGTATTTAGGAACCAGATAGCCATATCAACTGTAATGAGGGGAAGTGCAGGTTTTTGCATCCATGCAAAGCTTCCTTTCCCACCCTTAGAGGCCAGTTTGTGGAGTAAGCATCAGTGTGTCTAAGAGAAGGGACTGACAGCTGCAGAAAATATCATTATATCCACCTGATTATTACAAGATACCTCTCTTTCTTGAGGTATCTTGAGAAGACACCTTCTAATCATATTTGTTCTGAGTTCCTGAACAATAAGCCAAACCATTAGCCATTGCTAATATGAAAGTGTAGATCCACACCTCAGGACACATCTATATAAGAGATAACCAGATGTACTATCTGAAGTTCATCTCACTGATGGGATTTTCCTTAACAACTCTCTTTAAGGGCTACATCAGTAATTTTATAATGCAGCAACAATGATTTTTGGCTGGTTCCAGCAAATTTTATAGACATCTATAACCAGCTTTGAGTTTTTTTTTGTCTTCCATCAACTGGTAATAGATCTGGAAACAATAAGATATGCTTCTCATAAGTCCTAAGGAAAATGTGCGTCTCCTTTCAAAGCAATTTTTTCAGGTGAATAAATAATAAGCTCTTTTGTCAAGGAAGACTACCTTCATCAGTTATAATTGTATCTGCTGGTAATGAGACATTGGGGATATGCTGTGCTCATCATTCTCAAATTCAACTGCATCTACTCAGATATCCCCTCCACATTCTCAGTGATCTGCCATTTAAAATTAATGCCTTAATGCTAACATAATAGATTGGTGAGCCTGTGTTTTCAACTTGCATGGTAACTCTGCAAATTATACATGGTTCTGATCCTCAAGTTTGATTTCCCTTCTGATATAAAGAGCCTAAAAATGCTATAGCAGCTCTCTGATTCTCTGGCCATGTCCCTTTGGCTGAGAATTTAAAGCTCTAAGATTATCATTTTCTTTTTGTAAGCAGTCCAACACAATCAAAAACAGCCATCTCATTTTTGTAGTTAAATGCAATAGCTACTTGTTTTCCCAAAGCCTAGCTTTCAATTGGCACATCACTGCAAACAAACCAGGTTATAATTTAAGTAATTGCAATGCCACTTGATGAGATAGATTAATTATAGTATCCCATTTTCCACCTGAAAGAAGTTTTGAACTGTGTTCCAGCTAAAAGAAGCAAGCAATCCAAGCTCAGAATTTGTTCTTGAGAATTTTTTCCTGGGACTAATCCTGATATTAAAAAATTTAAATCAGTCAAGGTCTAACCAGGAAAATATAAATCAATTTAAACATTTAAAATAAAAGAAATCTAATACAGGCAAACGGTTGCACATGTGTTGACAGAGCTAAGACCCTTAATAGGAGATCATGAAGCAACCCACAGATTAGCAACAGCAGGAAAGCCAGTGTCACCCCACAGGAATAGAGAAAGTAAAAGTGATTTTACTGAAAAAGTTCTGACGCAAGCCAGAGGGGGTGCAATTCAAATTTGTTCAAAATGGACATCTCCATTATAGTGAAGAAGGACAAGGTAGATGCAAATGTATGTTTGATGTTGGGAAGATACTTTGCTGTTATTGAGAAGTTAGTAGAGATGATCCTTGATATATAGGAGTTCAATAAGAAAAGAGATGAGAGAAGAGTATGCAAGCATGTACAAAAGCCCTGTGGCTGGAGGAATGTGATATGTATATGAAGCTGAAAGAAGGACAATATGCCTGGAACCAATTAGAGAAGATGTGAATATGGTACATGCTGACACTAGAGACTACAAATGACCACAGGGCATGTGAAATAGCATGTTTGTTTTGTCTGTTTTAATCCAATAGCCATCAGAGGGTTTTAACCTGGAAAGTGACACATTCAGATTTGCTATGAAAAGATGACTCTGTGCTCTGCATAGAAAATGCATTGGAAGGGAAGTAGTCACTATAGTAGCTTAGACTACATTGAAGTTGATAGAGATGATGAGGAGTGGATATATTTGAGTGAGTTTTAGAAAAATAAAATAACAAGATTCAGTGCTGAATGGGATTGGCATAGTAAATCAGAGGGATTTGTCAGAGATGATTCCTTCCTCCTAGGTTTGATATGTGAGTGGGTATTAGATCATCCACTGATGTCATTACTGATGGTATTTGCTTGAAAAAGGCCAAGGTAATTGTGGGTATATTCTTGGACATATTTAATTTGGGTAACTTTGAGATACTTTAGAGAGAGTGCCAAATAGGTAGATGGATATTCGGGGTGAAACAAAGGAATGGTCTGGGCTAGGAAAACAATATTTGGAATTCATCAACTTAGAGATGGTAACTGAAGGTATGAGCAAGAGTTGGATAGAGAGGAAGAGGGCCTAAAATGGAACTGTAGCTCCGTCAGCCAACAGTTAGGTACAGAGGTTGAGGCTAAAACAGAAATAGGACAAGAACTAAGTAAGTAGGAGAAATGCAAATAAAGTGTTGTATCAAAGAATTCAAAGAGTATTTTGAGAAGGAGGATGTTTCCAAATCTGCTGAGAAGTAAGGAAGAAGAGGAGTGAAAGTGTCCATTCAATTTAGTGAAATGGACATTATTGATGACATAATGAGAGCAATTTTGGTGGAGTCAGGGGATCAAATGCCAAACTGAGGTCACCTGAGAAGCAATTTGAAGAAAGTGGCTGTAGAGGAGAAGATAAGAGAACACAATATCTGAAGAGAAAAGGGGATTCTTTAAGTTGCTTTTAAAAAATAAAAGAGGTAAGCATGCTTCAAAGTTGATGGAAAGCATCCAGTGAAGAGGGAAAGGCTTACTATATGAGTGAGAGGTTCTGGAGCAAGCCAGAGGTGGTGGAATTCAAAGTAGGGACATCCCCATTGTAATGAGAAGGAAAAAGGACAGGGTAGATGCAAACATGTTTGTTTGCAATTGGGAAGATGCTTGTTGTTTCTGAGGAGATAATAAAATTGTCTTCTGAAGGCTTTTCATTTCTTTACCAAATCAAGGTCCCCCTTCCTGGAGAGAGAGAAGAATGGCGTAGACATTCCCATCTCAAGTTTTTAATGACTTCTATTAGTTGGCTTCTTTTTTTTTTTTTTTTTTTAATTTATGATAGTCACACAGAGAGAGAGAGAGAGGCAGAGACATAGGCAGAGGGAGAAGCAGGCTCCATGCCAGGAGCCTGACGTGGGATTCGATCCCGGGTCTCCAGGATCGCGCCCTGGTCCAAAGGCAGGCGCTAAACCGCTGCGCCACCCAGGGATCCCTAGTTGGCTTCTTATTTGGTATACCTCGATTTCAAGTTAGGAAGTGTTTCCTTGAACCAGTATCAGATTCCTTTGGAAAGATTTTTTTGTGTCTCATTGAGCCTTCTTCTCCTCGTGTTTATGCTCTCTCTCTCTCCCTCGCTCCCCCGTTGCAGGCGCATACACACACACACCAACATACCATCACACCATTCAATCCTTTAAAAACTTAATGCTATGTGAATATTGCTCTTAAAAATCAATCTTCTGCCACAAATTTTACAGCTAAAATCACAGTGGAATTTAGTTCCCCACTAACAAGGAGCCTAAAAAAAACACTGCCTGACATTTGCTAGATCTGTACAAAGACCTCTCTGGAGTGTTGGTTTCCCTGTTTATCACAACTGAACTTGTAGCAGAGGCATTGCCTTAATCCAAAACCTGCAAAGACCCTATAAAAATTACAAAGAAAAAAAAAAAGGCAGTCACACATTTCATGTGAGTGCCCAAGAAACCTATGTGAGAGCTATTTTAACTTCAGTGTATAACAGAATAATTGAGATTATATAAAAGAAATGCATGACAGGTAAAACAAAATGCTTAAAAACTAACATCTATATAAGTGAATTCCAGATTCACGTAGATTTGTAGCTTCCAATTAGGAAAATTGCAGACTGAATCATACCAAGATTCTTCTTGTCTTAGGCACTAACATTTGCTCCAAAGAAGTGGCTTCCTTTCTAGAGAAGGTTACTGGCCACAGAATATTCACCATATCAGTGTAACATGAAAGTGATCTTGGTAGATTTCACTCTTATCATTCAAATTAAGAGAAATCTTCTACATATAAAAGGAAGGAGAATGTTCCCTTTTATTTCATCAATTGCTAGAAAATAAATGAAGTCCTGTCTGGCTTGGGCCTTCTTTCTACTGAAAAATGTAATTAAAATTAGACTTGAGAAAAAATAGGAATGGAAATGTCCAAGTATAAGGATGTTGCCACTGAAAATTGGTTTCTAAAAACAGCATCGATTAGAAACGAAGTACAGAGAAATGAGAAATCTGCTGCCAATAGTCCATCTCCAATTATATAAAATATTGCAATCAAAGGCTCATGAGGTTAGGAAGACTTTTATTAAATAATGTAATTAAAAGCTAATAAGTTTAGCATTCCACCTATACACAGAAAGGGTATTTGATGTATTAGCTTTCTATTGCTGCTGTAACCAGTGGCTTAAGACAATGAAGATTTATTATCTCACAGTTCTTTTTTTTAAAAGATTTTATTTATTTACTTTTTTGAGATAGAGTGAGAGAGGGAGAGAGAGCATGCACAAATGGGGGTGGGGGGCAGGTTGGAGAGAGAGGGAGACGCAGGCTCTCCACTGAGCAGGGAGCCCAATGCAGGGGTTGATCCCAGGACCCTGAGATTATGACCTGAGCTGAAGGTAGAGCTTAACCAACTGACCACCCAGGCGCCCCTCTCCCAGTTCTATAGTTTAAAAGTTTGACATGGATTTCACTGGGCTTTTAAAATCAAGGTGTCAGTAGGGCTGTATTTCTTCTGGAGGTTCCAAGGAGACAATTTGTTTCCTTGCCTTTTCCACCTTCCCACAGTCCTTGGCTTGTGGCCCCTCCATCCATCTTCAAAGCCAGCAGTACAGAATCTCTCTAACTCCGGTTCTCTATCACATCTCTTCACTGACTTCACTTCTGCCATTTAAGGACCCTGTGATTACAATGGCCCCACCTGAGGCATCTGGGATTATCTCCCATCTCAAGATCCTTAAGTTAATCAAATATGAAAAATCTCCTTTGCTGCATAAAGTAACATATTCATAGGCTCTGGGGATTAGAGTGCTGACAAGTACAGGAAGGGTCATTATTCTTCCTACCACACTTGGGAAAGTGAAAGGGCATGTTTTTAAAAGAAACATTTTACTGCCAGGCTTCTGCTTTCTAAGCCTATCATGTTCAAGAATAAAGAATTTTAAGGATTTTTTTCCCCCATAACTGTGCAGTACGTCCGGGAATCAGACCACTCGTTTTCAGTGACAAGAATGCTAAATAAGAAAGGATTCCTTTGGCAGAATGAAACTAACTCAGAAGACAGGGATTAATGATCGAAAAGCTACTGGGGATGCCCAAAGGATGTCACACATCTATCTCCTTTCCAGGAAATTACAGCAGTAGACAGAGAAGACAGAGGCCATAAAATGATAATAAAAATATACTTTAATTGAATTATTCCACAATAAAACTAAAAGGAATCTAAAAACAACAGCTGATTATTATCCTCATCATGTGTCTTGAATGGTCCATGCAAGGCATTATTGTGAGATGAGAGCTGAGATGGTTACAAACCATTTCACCCTGGCTCTCTTTCTTTCTCTACATCTCTCTCTCTCTCTCTCTCTCTCTCTCTCACTTTCTCTCTCTCTCTACTTCTCGACCCTCTCACTCTGCTATCTTTCATTTCATCCTGCAAGAATTAGGACCTGAGTAGAGAGTCAGGTGCATCTGCTCATTACCTTTGAAAGCACAGAAAATGACTGGACTTCATATTGCTGTGGGTTAAAATTGGCATCAGACAACCTGTTGCTTTAGCTGTTCTTGTTCTACCTTCAAGAATAGTGTCAGATGCCAAGAGGTACTGCTGCCAGGAAAGCTGGGTTTCCAGGAAACAATAACTTTCATATTTTTGTCATTGTAATCCAGAGCTGAAGGAAATAACTTTCATGGTTTTGTCATCATTATCTAGATTTAAATTTGCTTTTTAAAAAATCTACAGGACAAATAGGCATCCACATTTTTCGAATATAATAAAAATCCGGGGCATGTGGTCTAACAAAGGACGTTTCATTATCTATAAATTTAAATGAAAAGTGTTACAAAGTCATAAAAAATAAACTGCACTTAGCTACATATTGAATAAATTTACTTTATGGAAAAAAATGAAATTATAAGAAATCAAGGCTGTCCTGGAAAACCCAGGATGCATGGTCACCATTATTTATACCAGGCAGTTCAGAATGCTATTTGGTTGTAAAGCCCACAATTTATTTTGTGTAGTGTCTGCCAGTGCCTCAAAAGCTTCAGAAAAAAAAAAAAAAAAAAAAAACACACACAAAAGTCTTTTTATTCCATGTGAAATCATGTGAACTGAGTATTTGGCCTGCTTAATTATCCCAAGAGTCTGGTTCAGTAGTTCAGTGTCTGGCACAGTCAATGCTCAATAAATGTAGACTGAATAAATGAACAAATGCATGAACAATTTAAGATTAGCCATATAGAAAGCAGGCCAAGTGTCATTTCTGCCAAGACTGAGTAAAAAGCTCACAGGATCTAACTGGAGGAATGACTTCTCAGGACACTTAGTCCCACAAGGATAGACACACTTATAATGAATAATTAATAACTAATTTAACGGACTTCATCAAGGTGTATCAACTTATGGTATAACCATGAAAAGGTTTTGTTTTTTGGGTTCTTTTTATTTTTTTTTATTTTTATTTTAAAACTACTTTTTTTTTTAAATTTTATTTATTATTTATGATAGTCACACACACAGAGAGAGAGAGAGAGAGGCAGAGACAGGCAGAGGGAGAAGCAGGCTCCATGCACCGGGAGCCCGACGTGGGATTCAATCCCAGGTCTCCAGGATCGCGCCCTGGGCCAAAGGCAGGCGCCAAACCCCTGCGCCACCCAGGGATCCCAATTGGGTTCTTTTTAAATAAAAGTTCTTTGTCAAGCCTCATTCCCCTTTGGGTTTCAGGCATCTCAGTCCAATTTCCTGAATTTTCAGACTGATTTTGGTGCTGTTCAAAAACCTCAAAGTCAATTTCAATTCACAGCTCACATCCTCTGCAATCCAAGATAGGCAGATAGGTATGTCCGTGGCTTGGAAGGGGAGGTGAGAGGGAGTGAATAGGGTGTTCCTTCATACTATTCCTCACCTCCTTGGCTATCATTGCTCTTCTGGGATTGGAGCAGGGATGAAGGAGAGGATGTTCTGCAAGGGACTGCTCATAGTAAACTGGCCTCTCTCTTTTGTCAAGGGACCAGTATCTGGCCCTCATTTCCTTCTCTCCATCACATGCTGACTTCCTGATGGGAGATATTTATGGATTCTCAGGTGGGACTTCCAAGGGTCTCTCCTGCATAACTCCTTGATATTGGGTATCTGACAGGGTTTTAGCTTCTTCCTCCCTGCCTGGCCCAGGTGATCCACCCACATCCTCTTACTGCGGGGCCTCCTTTGCCCAACAGGTGGCACCTGGAATGGGGTAGGGATTGAAAAAGGCTTAATACTCAGCTGCTCACCTTCAGTCAGATTCCACTCATGTATCCTGGTCACACCAAATGTGGACGTGAAGGCTTCACTATGGATCCTCTCCTTCAACTCTCATATCTCTCCATGCTCAAGCCTAAACAACAGATGATGTATCAATTCAGTGGCTCAGCAATTTCTAATAGATTATCCTCAGTCCTTGACTTATATATGGGGTCAGGAAAGGCAGCTTGGGCCCTCCCAACCTTGTGGGGAGATAGAAGAACCATCACATAAACCTTTCTTCTTGGGAATGGAATAGCTACCAATGTATATAATCCATATTTCCTTAAGAAATGGTATTTCACTCTCCTGCAGATTTATTTTATACATGTGGTGTAAGAAAAGGGTAGGTATGCTCATTCCATTGAATTGTTGTCCTTGGCTCTTCGTGAGGTAAAGTAGCTTGACTCCTAGATTGAGATGTGCTACACTTAAATGTTAAAGTAACTAGTGCCTCTTATTCTCACTTGTAGCCACTAGTAGCGTGATCCCTGAAAAACAGAATTGCAATTACAGAAAGCTTTCCATGTGGCCAGCCTTTTTTCTTACACATACTACTCTACATATATTAAGCCATTTTTCTCCCCACAGAAACTCTAGGAATGACATATCAGTATGTCCATTTTATAGTAAATTTTATAGGCTTTTTCTATGTAGATCACTAGTGCATCAGGTGTCCTAATAAGTGTTTAAGAAACAGGTTAGATTTTTAAAAATTAATTTGACTAAAGTATAGTAATTTAGAATATATTATTGCAATCATCTTACAATAGGGTCAGATTAGTAATGTTATGATTCCCATTTACAATAACTTGTCCAATTTCATGAAACCAGTAAGTGTTAGAATTAAAACTAGGTGTGTTAAATTCATGCCGAATGTTCTTCCTTGGTTCTGTGCTGTTAATAGGAAATTCTATTTTTCCACTTGTTAAAGTTCAGATCTGGTGGGTCTTCTATTCCAGGACAACATCTGTATCACGTACCAAGATATATATAGAAAACCACATATACATTAATAGGCAACTGAGTTCATTCACAAGGAGTTCATTCAGAAAAATATCTTTATTCTAGTGAAGCTTCTTCATGAATAAAATACTGCATTTGTTACAACATGAAATATTCTTGGGCTTCTGGTAGATAGCTCTCTGATGTTTCCACTTGGACCATCTCCCAGCAAAGGGCAAGCCACATGTGTGTTGGTGGTACAGTGGTGAGCACAGCTGCCTTCCAAAGGGCAAGCAATAAAATTATTGAAGAACAATGCTGCCTGGACTACAGAGGAAATCCTATTTGGTGTTCAAACATATTCATCCCATAGTTTTCAAGATTTTGAAATGCCTTTTCCTATGTCTTAATGTCATAAGGCTATTATATTCCAGAGTATTTTGTAATCCAATGAGTACTCTGTCTATACATTTACAAATTATAATGTAGAAAAAGGGGCACTGAAAGTGGTTCAGGTAGCATCTGAATCACTTTGGAATATGGGAGCCGAAACAAAGACTCTCAAGGAGACTTACATTTCCATGATACAAAGAGAAAAGTCAGCCTTAGTGGATGGATAACAAGAGTCATGAAGATACTGGGGCAGGCTCTCCTCCCTCATATACAAACTTCAAATGTACCCTTGCTTCTTCAGTTCTGAAATTCTTCACAGCATTAGATTTTTAACCCAGTGGGACTTCCATAAGCCTACTTAAAATGCAAAGTCCAACAAAGAATTCATCTTCTGCTAATGAGTCAGATTTTGGTAGGAATCATTTAAATTAAATTAACCACTGCATCCTATCAATTGACAAAGGCACTGGTGAAATAGCCATATATATATACATATATATATATATATAGTTCCACTTGGACCATCTCTGAGCAAAGAGCAAGCCACATGTGTGTTGGTGGTATAGTGGTGAGCACAGCTGCCTTCCAAAGGGCAAGTAATAAAATTATTGAAGAACAAGGTTGTCTAGACTACAGAGGAAATCCTATTGGTGTTCAAACATATTCATCCCATAGTTTTAGTTATATATATATATTGCATGCCATATTTGAATTGGAGGGGGACATGACTATTAACAAGGAGACATGCACAGCAAAGTTCACTGTAGCACACTTTGTAGTAATGAAAAATCAGAAACACTTTAGGTGCCCATCAAGGAGAATAGTGCAAATTATGATGGATAGTTCTAAGAGAATATTACATAGCAGTAAATGCTAATGATTGGATTAATATCTCAAAAACATAATGTTGAGAAAAACAATTAACTGGAGAAAATTTTTAAAATGCATTTCTTAGCATTTATAAAAATCCTCTAAGCAATACCATAAAAGGCCATGCAACATACTAGAGTGGTTAAAAGCATTAGCATATGATGAGGCACACTGGTTCTGGAGTTAGATGCCTGTCTGCCTTTGAATCTCAGCTCCACCACTTATCAGCTGTGTGATGTTGTGCAATTTAAGCTCTTGATGTCTCAATGTTTAAATAGAGATAATAATAGTACTTATTTCACATAGGACTGTTTCAAAGTCAAGGAAGGAATACACATGAGGAACATAGAATACTGCTAGTTGTATACTAAGTGCTCAATAAACATTGCTTATTATTAATTGTTTATAGGTACATATATGTAGAAAAATATAATATACTAACTGGACTCCATGATATTGGATGGCTCCAGGGAGAAAGGGAGCAGAGAGGTTGAGTAAGAAAATGAGAATTTCACCTTTATTCCATGTCTTTTGTTAAAGCAAATATATATAGAACCAGTATACAAATGATGATGATAAAAATGATGGTCATGATGGTGTTAATGATTATCATGATTTTAAAGCCAGAATATCAAAGAGTAGAAGCAGCACAAAGGAGCGCTTGGGAAGAAATCAAGACAAATGTCATAATTTTGAAAAAGGCCTGCCCTATTTTAATTGAGGCTCAGGCATGGAAAGGAAACCAGATTAAGGAGTGCAAGAAGGAAGTATTTGTGCAGAGCTATTGGTTCAGCCTGAAAAGAAGACTTCTAAGCAGGGCAGCAGAGCAAGCCTATCTGCAATTTTAAGGATAGAAAAACTTCTCAAGAAGCCAAAATTAGACATAACAACACCAGTACCCTCTGTTTAAAAAGAGTTAAGACCTGGAGAGTTTATTCAAACAAGAACAGGGCAGATGATGGGAGTCTGGAGGATGCTGTTATTCTCTTGGACCTCAACCTTGCATCATCCATAAGCAAAGACCCAAGAAGATTATGGTTAGCCTGAGAAATATCTGGCAAGAGATGTCAAAGACAATCTCTAAGACTCTGATTTTCAAGGATAGGAAGAGCTGCCATTGCGGAATGAGCAGAAGGCCAGGTACAGGGAGGCTATAAAATGAGGGTCAGAATGAGAAGAGCTGGAAGACCAACAGGACCACAGCTACAGAAGTGTTCTCTTTCCCCTCTATGGTGCCAGACTGCTCTAGATCTTGAGGAAAGTTTTAAATAACACAGATGGAAGGATCTGAGGACGAACTACCAGGCAGTTCCCATAAAAGGTAGTTCAGCATGGGGCTCCTTGGTGGTGCAGTGGGTTCAGCGTAGGACTCCTGGTTTCAGCTCAGGTGTGATCTCAGGGTCTTGTGCTCCAGCCTTGCATGGGGCTCTGTGCTCAGGGCACAGTCTTCTTGAAATTCTCTCCCTCTCCCTCAGCTCCTCCTGTCCTGCACTCTATCTCTCTCTCTCTCTCTTACTGAAAAGAATAAGTAAATCTTTTTAAAAGAGACAGATAAAGTAGCTCAGCATACAACTATATTGTACACCAGAAACTAATGTAATATTGTGTGTCAACTATCCTTCAATTAAAAAAAAAATAGAAAGTCATTCTGAGAGAGGCTGTTGTCCTCCTACTTGTCAAGTTTCCCCAGCCCCCCTATCCCCATCACCCACTCTTCCTATGGTTTTTCACCCATCAAGGCATTGTGTTGATAGATGTGAGGTTGCTCCAGAAACTCCAGTTTGGAATTGGGTTAACTACTCTATCTTTTCGTACCTTGATTCTTCTTATTTCTAAAATTAGGATTACAACATCTACTTTAAAAGTTGTTGAAGGATTAATCATGATGACATACTTAAGAGATTAAGCCCACTGCCTGGCAAGGAAAATGCTTCACAAGTGGCATCAATTACTAGCACTGATCACTTAGTAGGCATTCGATAAATATTTGCTTAACTAATTAATTCAAAGTGTAAATTAAGTTGGAGTCTCTAGGTAGATGACCACTAGTAGAATATCTGAATTAATCCAAATAAATGTGTTTTTTTTTCTCCCTACATAGAGGGGTTAGCTGTTATTAATAAATTATTTTAATACTATAGGCTCATGGCTTGCCTTTTACCACCTGATACTTAAATTGAGATTTTACTCTGCTTGCAATATTGTATTACTTATCACTTTCAAATGCCTGACCTACTGCATAGAGCAGTAAAACATCATGCTACTTCTCCTCTCAGTCATGTAGAACGGAGGGACAGTGGTCCAGGTTTTGAGAAGGATATACTCAGATACTTAGCAACTCACATAATAGCAAAGTTCATATACTCAGAGTGTCAGCTGTACAATTAAACCACAGAATCCACTTGCTTCTGGTATTTGATATTTGCCAGATTCCTTGCTGTTACCCTGGATTCACATTTTCCCCACCTCTCCTGATATGTCTGCTCAACTAGAAACACTCAGAATCATGTATACAAATCCCAAGTGATATTTCTAACTAAGTGGTCTCCAAATAGCTTGAGTGCATATCCAATTAGAAAAAGAAGCAACCTCAACATATGTATGCCATATGTACTACTATCATTAACTAAGCTTCAAGACACATTATTTCTCGTTAACAAAGGTGGATGTAAAACTTAATTTCAACAAATTTTCTTTATAATTAAAAGAATCTATTGGCCATCTTCTTGACACATATAATTAGAAAACTATTGTTTTCACTTCCTGGTGTGGTTGCCAGGGAGCTACTGCTAGAACTATAGCTGCCATGTTTTAATTTTCTTATTACTGAAATTTTTCAATCCATGGATTTGTTTTAAGACCACCAAAATTGTTTCCACATAGTATAGTATGTTTAAAATTAATAAACAAAAAAGCAGGAATAACACTGGGTCAATCAATCTCTCCAAAATGTGAGGACAACCCCCCACCCCACCCCCCATCTTCCCTCAGGGTAACTCATGGACAATTTGTGATCAGCTCACACAGTGAACAGATGAGTGCATCAGTTCTAATCCATATATTAAATACTAATAAAGCTCAAGTAATCTTTTATGCTACATAACAACTGAAAAAGAAGTTCTGGTATTTTGTTCCCACACTGTAATGGATCATCTGCTCACTCCTTTGGCTACACTTCCTCACCGTGCTTTGGAGATCACTGATATGAATGCTTTATCTAAAGTAATAAATACTTCAACACCATAAAAACATTTTAGGAACAATACAACTAGTCTTATGGGAGTCCACATAAAAAATAAAGTTATCTGATAAGAATCTCAAAGTGAAGAAATCCTGAACTGTAGAAGAAAACAACTTCTTTTTTTTTTTTTTTTTTTTTTTTAAGAATTTTTATTTATTTATTCATAGAGACAGAGAGAGAGTGAGAGGGGTGGGGGGCAGAGACACAGGCAGAAGGAGAAGCAGGCAGAAGGGAAGAAAACAACTTCTAAATGTGCCATGGGCTCGTGGGCCCACACACATGAGCAAAAGAGAAGCTGGAAAAGACTAATGTTGACTTGAACGCCATCATTAATGAAAAAAAGAAGTTTTGCTGGGGCAGCAACAATCAGCAACCTCTTTGAACATCCTCCATATGAATTGTACTCAGAATGATATATTGTTTCACTAGGTTTTGCCTTGGCCTGCTGTGTGAGGTATTATGGGATATTTATGGTGTGTCTGAACCTGATCTGTTTGTCAATGTCATCCTTCTCAAACCAGACCTGGTTGCACTGACTCACAATTTCCATAGTAGTAAGAGTACAATGATAGATGGAGCCCCAAAAAAGAAGTACTATTTCCAGTACTATTTTTTGGTAAGACAGGACACTTTGAAAGAGCTGTTGCAATCACATCCTGGATCTATTTATTCGAAAGTAATGTTTCATTAGTCTTGCCTTGAATCATTTTGTTGATTTGGAAAATAAACTTATAAACAACCAAACAACACTTAAAAATTCTTATTCTTTAAATCCTTTCCCCCTAAATATTTCATTTACATTTTGGAGAAGTGAACGCCCTACTTTACACATATATTTGTATTTTCTATCTCTTCCTCATCTTTTCTGGTTTCAAAGAATGAATAAAATATATGTCCATATTTCACCTCTACTTGGATAAATTTATGAATATCTATAAAGATTACTGTGGCATATATTGCCCCATTTAAACACTATTTTCCGTATCTACAGAACTCAAATATTGTAAGGGTTTATTTGTAAGCTTATAGGAAAGGCAGATAATATTTCTCTAGGGAAAAAAAGAACTTTGTAGGTTATTAATGAAGTGGTAATTTGCATGTGAGCATGTGTGTGTCCCTGTGCACGTGTGTGTGTCTGTATATATAGTTATACTCAGGACCACAGTTAAATATTCTCCAGTAATTTGGAGATAAGGGAATTTAGAAATGACTTAACTCCTCTGGATATAATTTAAGCTACAAACTAGAGTACCATCTTATTGTTAAACCATAAAATGAGCGAAAATGAATTAGAACAGAAATATGCCACATCATTTCACAAATGATTCACAGACCAGAACAATATTGATTATACTAACATAATAAAAACAGAATATATTCATACAAATGGTCTTTGATCAATGAAGAATTGTAAATAAACGGAATCACTATTTCTAACTCCTTTCTTCAGTGTTCAAGATGGGTCTACCCTGGTACATTTCTTTGGGAGGCAAATGTTTCTGCTGCATGGATAGATATAGCCAGTCTCAGAGACTTTTTGTCCAGCAGCCCACACTCCCGTCCTTGAAATTTTTACACCTCTAGTGAGGCATAGTTTGCATATCATGACAGTCATCCATTATAAGTGTGCAGTTGAATGACTTTTAGTAAATTTATCCAGTTGTATAATCATGACCATAATCTAGTTTTAGAATATTCCCATCATTCAGAGTTTCCTTGTGCTCATTTGCAGTCAATTTCCATCCAGACTCTTGGTCCCAGATAACTATAAATCTACTTCTTATCTCTGTGATTTGCCTTTTCTGGAAATTTTATGTAAATGGGGTCATATAATATATATTCTTTACTGTTGAGCTTCTTTCATTTAGCATATTTGAGGTTCATCTATGTTGTTACAGGTATTAGTAGATCATTTTAAAAAAGATTTTATTTATTTATTCATGAGAGACACAGAAAGAGAAAGAGAGAGAGAGGCAGACACACAGGCAGAGGGAGAAGCAGGCTCCATGCAGAGAGCCCGACGCGGGACTCCATCCTGGGTCTCTAGGATCACACCCCAGGGGGAAGGTGGCGCTAAACCGCTGAGCCACCCAGGCTGCCCAGTAGATCATTTTTTAAATTGACAAATAGCATTCCATTCATATGTATGTATGGATCTACATTTTATCTATTAACTTTGGAATACTTGGATTGAATGACTAAATTGCCAAGAGCAAACAATTTTTAATGTGAAAGATTTCAATTTCAATTTCACTGGAGTAGGTAGATAACTAGAAGTGGAATTGCTGGGTCAGATGTAAGTATATGTAAGTGACTATACCATTTTATATACTTACCAGTGACATACAAGGATTTTGGTTTCTCCAAATCTTCACCAACACTAGTCTTGTAAGTCTTTGGATTATAGTCATTCTAGTGATGTGTAGGTATATCTCATTGTGGTTTTAATTTGCATTTCTCTAATGACTAATGATATTAGCATAATGATATTAAGCATCTTTTCATGTGTTTAATGGCAATTTGTACATTTTCTTTGTGAAATGTCTATTCAAATATGCTGCTCATTTTTTAATTATGTTGTTTGTCTTCTTTTGTTGAGTGAGTGATAAATATTTTTTATATACTCTAGACAAGTCCTTTTTCAGATATATGTTTTGCAAATATTTTCTCCCAGTCTATTTCTGGTCTTTTCATTTCTCTTCTTTAGAAAAGTAAAAGCTTTTTTAAAAAATTTTCATAAAGTTAAATTTATCAATTATTCCTTTTATTGACTGAAAAATTATTGCCTAACATAAAGTCACAAAGATTTTCTCCTAGAAGTTTTCTTCTAGAAGTTTCATGATTTTAGCTCTTAAATATTGGGCTACAATCCATTTTGAGTTTCTTCTTTTGTGTAGGCTGTGACATAGAGACTAAGCTCATTTTTTATGTGTGCATAGCCAATCTTCCCAGATGAAAAGACTCTCCGTTTCTTTACTGAATAGCTTTGGTACTTTTGTTGAAAAACAATTGACCATAAATATAAGGATCCCTTCCTTGATATGGTGCAAATGACAGTATCCTCTCACAATAACTTGACTCCCCACATAAATCAGCCTTTACTAGAGGAATGCAGTGCTGAGGTTAGTGTGAACATCGATGCATAATTCTACTTGAAATATTAATTGGAATTCCAATTCATGCATAAGTTTGTAAGCTCAATTAACCTGAGTTTCTGAGCCTGCAAAGCTGAAAACTTAACTGGGATAAATTTCTCATGGTAATAATAATCTGGGGGAGGACACTCAGCAGCCAGTCAGCCTCTCCCGATACCACTTTACAGAAACTTCCTAACTTTAATCATGCATAAACATTCATGAGCCTTTTTTACGTGGAAGGCACTATGAAGGATTCAGAGATATAAAATGGGTCACTATTATTTGGTATCTACCAGTATGACCAGCCAGATGGTTCAGAGCTAGCCTCCACTGTGATTAGTAGGGTCTGTACTACACATAAGAACTGAACATAAGAAATGATTCTCAGTCTTCCACGAGTTTATAGTCTGCTTGGAAAGATAATCAGCTACATAGTTAAAAATGTTCAAGGCTGTCATGTAAAATGTTGATTCAGAAGATTGAAAGAGAGAAAATCATCAAGAGCTACTGGTAATGTTAACAGAAAAAGTTTAAAAAAGTGGTTCTGAAAATAAACAAAATCAGTCTAAAAATATTATATAAAATTTAGGCCTCATAGATTTATAGCTTATTAATGCCCCAGCTATCCCAAGCAGTAGAATCTGATAATATTAATTTTTAAAATAATAATACTAATTGTTACCACTTGTTGACCACCAGATGTTAGGCTATGAACAGTACTGCCTACTTATACTAGGCTATGGACTATATTACCTCTAATCTTGCAACAAAATAAATAGAAGATTCTGTAGCCATAGGTCTAACTTGGTCAGCATGGAATTAAAAAAAAAAAGGCTGCAAGAGAATAATAACATATTTAAGTTTAAATTTTTAAATTTAAATTCCAAGTCCCATACCTATAACGAAAAAGGTATTCTCCAAACTTCCCCATTTTGAGGGACTACTTGAAACCAAAGGAATACTTATGTGAATTATAAATTAGTCCTTCTCATTGCTTATTGCCTCCTGCTTTCAGCCAGGAGAAGGCTGTAATAATTAGTCACAGACAATAAACCAGTCACTAAGATGGCTAATCTCTGAACAGCCCATGTAGCAGTCTTGGTTTTTTCCAGTGATGTCCAACCATTATCACTGAGGAAGCTCACGTGATTTTGAATGTTCAGTGTTCAAGATACAAAAAAAAAAAAAAAAAAAAAAAATGATGCTCTTCTCTCTATTGTCACGCTGAGGCCTAGAGCCCATCACATAAATAGCTTCTAATAAGTATAAGAAGAATCATTTTCCTGGGTGTGACCATACTTCTGGGGTCACAAGGAGCTAAGGACTTGACCCCATTCTGTGTCAAGATACAGGCCTTTCCCAAGACCTCTCCATTCAAGCCCTTGAGAATTGAAGTTCAGGTCTCTCCTAGTACCAAAGGCTAACACGATTCTTGCTCAAGGATGATTTCTGAAGTGACTGACATCTGCTTCAGGAGAACATTCGCATATTACTCTATCTTCATTTTAGAGCTTAAGAAAACAGAGACTAAGAGACTTTAAGTGAGCTGCCTAACACCACACAGCAAACATGAAATGCAAACGTAGCGGTTTCACATTCCCAGAGCTGATATTATTTTCACACTGCTTTACTGTCTACCAAATCTGTGATACTGCAAATAAGTCAGTTCTGGGCAGGCCAGAACCGAGAGATGTCCAAATGTACACCTTCATCCTCACAGACACATCTAATCAAGTAATATATAAAAGGTGCCTGGTAGGCAGCTTACAAGGCTTCTCATTCTCCTACAGTTTCCAGTCTGAAAGAACATTTGTGCAAACCAGAATGTGTGCCGTTAGTAAACAACCCACAGCTATTTATTAATTGGGGGTAAACAAAAATGCAGTTGAGTTTAATTCTGCAAACAAGCTCATAGAATCCAACACACAGACAATCTTGCAGGACAGAAAAAGAGAAAGAGAAACATTCCTGTAGTAGAGAAATTCTTGTTATAACGGAAGGCACAGGGTTTATGGTTGTGCTTTTATCACTAGCTGGCTGTGTGTCTCCTTTAGGAACTCACTGCTTCTGTAGGCCCGGCATACCTTCTTCCTTTGCATGTAAACTGCTCATTTATTAGCACTGATTCTGTGACATAATGGTTTCCAATAAACATGCTGAGCTACATGGAGGTGATGGAACTGGGTGAGGTTCAGACACATATGCTTCACTTTCTTGTTTCTTCCACACATTCTTGTCATGGTTCCATTTTGCAGAGGAGGCCAGGGTCAGGCTGACCTTCGTGTTAAGCATCCTCTTGATCTGCTTGGCCACCCACTCCTCTTCAAAGACATGTGGGATGTGTTGGTACACACAGTGCTTCTCCCAGATCAGAATGAGTGGCAGCATACACAACCATCTTCCTCATTAGCACTCTTACTCATTTCAGAAAAAGATTGTGGTTTTCTTTTCTTTTTTTAGACATTTTGAAATCACATTTGTTTATTTAAGAAATATTTTGTCAACAACTTTAAAGCTCTGCAACTTTTCCAAGGCAGCAAGAGCATTTAAAAATGCTCTGCTTAGGGGCACCTGGATGGCTCAGTAGTTGAGTGTCTGCCTTCAGCTCAGGTCATGATCCCAGGGTCCTGGGATTGAGTCT
The DNA here is from genome assembly GCF_011100685.1 of Canis lupus familiaris. NCBI lineage: Eukaryota > Metazoa > Chordata > Mammalia > Carnivora > Canidae > Canis > Canis lupus. The sequence goes on along the minus strand of NC_049222.1, from coordinate 78,565,202 downwards.
CACATCAGGCTCCTTGTGAGGAGCCTGCTTCTTCCTCTGCCTGTGTCTCTGCCTCTCTCTGTGTGTCTCTCATGAATAAATAAATAAATAAAATCTTAAAAAAAAACACTCTGCTTATTGGGGGTGCCTGGGTGGCTCAGATGTTTAAGCGTCTGCCTTAGGCTCAGGTCATGATCCCAGGGTCCTGGGATCCAGTCCCATGTCAGGCTCCCTGCTCAGTGGGGAGCCTGCTTTTTCTTCTCCCTCTGCTGTTCCACCTGCTTGTGTTCTCTCTCTCCCTCTCTGTCAAATAAATAAATAAATAAATAAATAAATAAATAAAATCTTTTAAAAAATACTCTACTTACTATTTTCTGACTTAAACTTCACACCATCTGAAATACATGGTATTTCCAAGTTCACCTTTAAATTAGGGTAAAGGAGGTTGAGTGTGAGGACAAGATGATATAAAAGAGACACACAGAGGAAAGGATTTAATACTAATACAACTACATATTAAGAAACTATTAAATTATCTTTGTTGAACAGCTCAATAATATGAATAATGGTCTAGAGTATTGGAAAGACAATGACTTCTTATGTCAGATAATTATTATAAATAATTAAATAAACTAATTCAAATACAGCCTTTATAATTTACATTGATAACTATACTTGTATAATTTACATTTGACCTAGAGCAAGTTATTTCTCCTAACTTTAGTTTTCTCATCTATATATACTATAGGGCTAATATTGCCTAAAATAAGATTAAGGAGCAGGCTAATCATACTACTGCCCAACATGCTGATCAACAGCTTTGATAGAAGAACAGTGGATTGAATGGAAGCCTTGGTGCAAGGTAACTCAAGTTTCTAAGTATGGCTTCTAATAAAAGTAGTGACATTTTCTTGGTTATCTTTTGACCAACGCAGAAATTGTCCTCTACTAGACATCTTTAAAACTTCACTCCAAATAAATAAATGTACAAACATAGAATTATGTTTGTTTGAAGGGACTACATTAGTGAGGATAGTTTAAGGTATAGTGGAGTAATAAATAACTCTGAAGAGTCAGTGGCTCAAAAAATAAGGGTTTATGTCTTACTTACTTTGCATCTCATGTAGGTTGGTCAACTGTTCTCCAACTTGAATTTATGTCATCTGAAATACATGGTATTTCCAAGTTCACTATGGTAAGGAAATAAAGAGATAGAAGATACATACTGGCTTTTTACCTGCCTTGTCTCAAAGTGGCACTCATTATTTCTGCTCCAAGTCTCTTGGACAAAACACTGGTATGTGTCAGCCTATCTGGGAACTGTAGGCAATACTTACTATGCCCCAAATGACACGTATTTACTTGCTTGGGTGCCAAAATGTCTGAGAATGGTATCAATACTCACAGAGTAGTTGTGAGAATTATATACAATAACTTAGAGTAAGAACTAGCCCAGGGTCTGAAACATACTGAGAATTCAATAAATGTTAAGTCCTTTCCCCTACCCTCAGTCTCTCAGTCTCAAAGGTGAACTTTGCCAATCCTACAGAATCAACTCCAGCAACTTCTATGTCCTTAGAGACTATAGCCAAAGCACCCTGACATCTTGCTCAGGGCACCCTAAAGAGGCAGGATGAAATGGTGACTACATCCCTGTGACAACCTGCAGGCCATGTTTTCAGGTCACCAATATCAAAAATGTATATCATAACATTCATCTGCTGAGGGTCCTTCTGTGGTTCCCCAAGTCTTAAGGAAAAAAGTTGAAACACTTTAATGTAACACACAAGACCCCTTTGAACTGTTCCTCCAGCCTCCCTCACTTAGCTCATAACACATGCATCACACACTCATACTCACCCTCTACTCCAGCCTTTACAAAGAGCTCCAAAGGCCCTGGACAACTCCATTTCATGTCACATGTCTCTGCATGAGCAGAACCTGCTGGATTTTCCTGGAATGACTTTCATTTACTCTTCACCCGGCTGCTTGTGCTTCACAACACAGCTTTGCTGAGATGTTTTTTCTGGCTTCTCCAGTATAACTTAAATGTCTAGTATAACTTAGATGTCCATAAGCCTCATAGCATCATGTGTATACCTATATCACAAATTACTGCATTGCAAACACTTGCCCAAGGGGTTGTCTCCCTTTTCTCAACTAGAAACTCATAGGAGGCTGCAGTCATGTTGTATTTGAATCTGGATCTTCAGGGCCTGCTAAGGTGCTTTGGCACACTGTGGGAATATATAAAAGTCTATCTAACCAATGAATATCAACGTCATCCTTATATTTTGTTTGATATGTCACACCATACCTCTCCCTGTGCCCTGACTCTTAGATTTCCCAGAAAAATACTAATCTAACTATGTTGCCTCCCTACTGGTTATTGGCTTCAGGTGCTGTGGGCCATTTCTGACTCAATCTGGGCAAAGCCCCAATCTCCTTTTGATCACCAAGTTTAAGAGATGGACAGTGCATTATCGGAACCAGATCCTAGACTCAGCGCTTACTATGTATGTGAACTCAGACAGGATTCTCTTTATCAGCTCAGTTGCTTCATAAGAAAATTAGACTAGTCTCCGTGCCAAAGGGCTACTGTGGCTATAAAAGGGAATCCTAGTTTTTGGCCTCTTGGCATATACTCCAGTTTGAAAAAAATTGCATTCCCCAACAGCTTCTTTAGGAAGGAAAGGAGTTGTTTTTCTTTCTTTCTTTTTTTAAAGGGAATTTCTTGAAAAACTGACTGGGATAATAGATTAAAAGCCCCAAAAGAGGCCTGAATGTGTAAACCATCCTATAAAAGACACAAAGAATTATTCTTAAGGGTAATAGAATGTAGAACAAAAGGGAGGAAATAAAAGCAAAACCAGAATCAGGAAATTATAAAGGACCTTCCTGAGGCTACCCTTCCCCTCAATTTTGAAGTCTAAAAACATGAGATACATATTTTCAAGTATCTAGTAGTATACTTTGTCAGCGATAAGCAGGCTATGAATTATAGATACAATAATTATTTGAAATGTCATTATTGTTAACTCAGACTTTGTTATCAATTAATCCTATAAATTTACATTCTAAAGAATGAAATTCTAAAGACAAGTGAAAAAGAGGGTATAGTTGAGATGTGGAAATATCCAGCTCAGCTTTTATCCTATCTAGATTATGTCTTTGTTTCTCATTCTAGGATAAATTCTTACTTATATCCTGATTTTCTTTGCTCATAGCTGCCTATCCATGGTCTTTCACTGACTGATCATTTTACAATTTTATTGAGGTTCAATCTATGCACAAAAAATAGTATCCATGTAAAATGTACAGTTTGATGAGTTTTGATACATGTTTAATCTATGATACATGTATGCACTCATGAAACCACAATCAAGTTACAGAACATTTCCATTACTCTCAAAGGTTTCCTTGTGCCCCTGTATAGTCCAGCCCCTCCTGTACCCTTACCCCAGGTGAGAACCAACCTGAACTATATCATTAGAAATTCTAAAATGTTCTAGAATTTTATGTAATCAAACAGTCATGTAAACTTGGATTGTTTTTGTATAATGTGTATAGTACTGGAAGGAATGTTTACATACAGATTTTTGTATGATCAAATAGGCTTTCATTTCTTCTAGGTATGTATCTAAGAGTAAAATAACTATGTGACAGGTTAAGCATATGTTTAATGTTTAAGAAACTTCCAGTTTTCCAAGGTGAATAGCATTTTATATTATTATCAGTGGTGTATGAGAGTTCTAGTTGCTCCATAACCTTGTCAACACTTAGTACTGTCAATCCTTTTAGTTTTTGACATTTTAATGGATGCATAGAGGTATCTTGTTATTTAATTTGCATTTTCTTGACATCTAATAGTATTAAATATCTTACTTTGCATATTTTTGTCTTCTACTGATTCTATTGATTCCTTGGGCAAGCTCCTTTCTGGCTCCATGCTGCCCCTACTGTTATTCTGAGGCATCGCTTTCACTGCACCTCCTACTTATCCCTTTGACTGCTGGGAATACTACTTTATCCCGTTATCCTTTATGGTGTATGCTGGTCTGTAGGATTTGTTTTTAGCTTTATGCCACTCTTTTCACCTTTGATACATGAATTTTCAAATCATATCTTGGGGATTATATCTTTAAAAGACATATTGTTTCATCAGATGGAAATTTTACTCATGGTATCAGCTGATTTATCTGAATGTCAACCTTAGCAATTATTGTTTTATAAGTCTAAGTTATTGACTGGAGCAGGCTGGTATTTATTTTTAAATCTACATCTAGCATGGGAAATCCTAGACTAATCACTTAACCTCTTAGCCAAGCCAATGATAGTAACCTTCTGCCTATCTCCTATGGATTTGCCGTAAAATTAGAAATTACAGTAACTCAAGTGTGCAAACAAACGTACCATAGTTAAGCTATGTAAGGTAAATTATAAGACTTAGTGATATAGATTCTTAAAATAAAATGAATATTTAATATATTTGTCTCCAGGTGCATTAAATTTAAATGCAGCTGTTTCCCTCCATGAATTCATAATTAAAATGACAGTAATCAGAGCAAAGAAATTCAGAAGAGTGAAAATACACCTCAGATTATCTCACTGACAAAATATGCATTGTGATGGTTGAAATTCACAACATTCGCCTGAGAACCTCACTCAGTTGATCTTAAGAGTTGTAAGTGTCTGTTCTACTGAGCTGGACATACTGCATATTTGTCTCCAAGTTGTGTGTCAAAAAAAAAAGATATCTTTTTATCTTTTCATCAACATTCATCAATGTTTTAAAATATTTGATCATGAGAAGTATGTATATACACATATACAAATATGTTATTTAATGGATGTATATACATTAGTGTATATACATATTTTTAATGTGTTTTTTTTATCTATGAAAACATATCTTCAGGGCAGCCTGGGTGGCTCAGTGGTTTAGTGCCTGCCTTCAGCCCAGGGCGTGATCCTGGAGACCCGGGATCGAGTCCCACATCGGGCTCCCTGCATGGGGCCTGCTTCTCTCTCTGCCTGTGTCTCTGCCTATCTCTCTCTCTCTCTCTCTGTGTGTGTGTGTCTCATGAATAAATAAATAAAATCTTTAAAAAAAAACATATCTTCATAAAATGACTTGCATTTTTTTCTCTTAAAATTAAAAAAAAACAGTTTTTGGGGAATACATTTTTAAGGACACAACTTAGAGAAAGGTAAAATACATCCATTCTTATCTCAGAGAAAGTCCAGATCACTCTGGGAAATGGGGTGTTCTTCCAGCAAAAAGGCAAGATGTTGTTTAGGACCACCAGGACTAGATAAATCATTTCACAGCAAGATCTCTCCCTCTCTCTTTTTCTCTGGTAAATGTGACAACCATTTTTATCAAATTCATGCATCCTTTTCCCACTTTTCCTTTTTACTTTTGTGTTCCTATGTGGTCTAGAAGTTAACAGCCTAAAGATCATAGTAATGGGAACCATAAAGTCTGCTTTGACACTACATCCTGGGAAGGAATTCCTAAGGTCTGAACATTAAAAATTGAGAAATTCTAATAGCATCTGTTTCTAATAGAGCACTCTAAACCAAGCAGGTCACAAATAGTCAATTTTGGTTACACTTAGTGAAAAAGAACACATATATCTATCTATAGAATTTGAATTAAATTGTCCACTGTTTTTAGAAATCGATGGGGAAACTGAGGTGCAGAAAGGTTATATGCTGTGCTAAAGCTTACACAGCCAGTGACAGAGCCAGACTAAAAACCCAAGTCTCTGGACTCCCCCTGTGAGAACATAATTAGTCACATGAATGTAGTAGAGCATGCAGACTAGAAAAAATAAGTGCTTGAATAATTATGTAATTAGTGACCCCTTCTTACCTATGTCAGTGCTGTACGTTGTAACTTGCCACCTCTAGAGTTTATTGCAGAAATATTCAGTGTAGGGATTGTAAACATTATCTTTTTTTAAATTTATTTATTCTTGAAAGACACAGAGAGAGTGAGGCAGAGACACAGGCAGAGGGAGAAGCAGGCTCCATGCAGGTAGCCTCATGTGGGACTCGATCCCGGGTTTCCAGGATCAGGCCCTGGACTGAAGGTGGCGCTAAACCGCTGAGCCACCTGGGCTGCCCAGGATTATAAACATTAATCATCTATTAGCCCGTCCCCTAGGAGCTTACAGTGTTGTAGAACACTGTAGGCATGGTTCTACATGAATATCCTAAATAATACAAACGCAAATGATGAGAAAGGTGGGCAGATAAAGTGGTGTGCAAATTTAGAATGAATTTAGTGGTGTGCGAATCCTGAGGACATGCCAGTCTAGTCCCTCATGGCATCTAGATCAATATTGGTGTGTAAATAGATTTGAAAACTAAACAAATGCATGTCTAACTGATGTGGACACTATACATCCAAGGATGCTGAGCAGTCATTCTTTTAAAGAGACACCTGTTTTTTTTTTTCAACTTTGTATTTTCAATGTATAACAGAGTTTGTAGTACATAGTAGGTACTCAAGACATAGTGAAACATGATTGAATAGATGAAGATTTCCAATACTTTCAGTGCTGTGTCCATCCTGAACATAAGGACTACAGGCAGTCTAGATTTTGGACACCTTGCATAACTCTAAGAACCATTCTTCCTTGTAAGCCCTGGCAGATCAAGCCCCAAATAATAATTCCTGTCTAATACAAGAACAGTTTACATCTTGGGCTCCCTAAAACTTCATGAATCTACCCTCTAGTGAACACAGAGAGTCTGGATGCACTGCAGCCCTGGGGAATGGATTTATAAATCCACTAGCATTACAAATGCAATGAATTTGGTATTCACAGATGAGTCCTTTAATTCCATTTTTCACAAAGCAGGCAATATATAGATAGAGGTTGGATTTTTAATAGTTTATTCATGACTCTCCAAAGGAGCAGTTTGAGTTACATAGGAAGTTTTATTAATACAAACGACAGGATCAGATTGACTATAAGGGAGGAGAAACAAAAAATATTGCAAAGAGTAAAAGTCAGGTTGTCAGTTTGTCAGTATTAACAAAGAGAGGGGCTTATTTTCTCAAATAAAGCCAATATGTGAAGAAAGATCCTGTAGCAACATGCCAGAATTTTTTTGTGAATTTCTCTTTCCAGTACAATCACTGAGACAATTCATCCATCGGATAGTTGCAATGAGGATTTGGACATTCTAACTCCAAAATTCAATGGTCAATGTTATACTACAGATTTGCCTGGCAGAAATAACTTCACTAAGCTTTTGATACTCTCGATATTTTGCATGCCCTCTAGTGACTCACCATCTGTGAATCTTGAGGGATTGGTTTTGGCTGGGATTTGAAGCCTAGAATATTAGTGTGAGTAATGCTTCTAGTGAGCAACTATAGACCTGAGAACAATCAAGCTCAGTGGTGTGAAATGTAAAGGATCGAGAAAGCAGCCATGCTCAGCTGAGTGAAGTGAAGCAAAAGCACAAATAGGACTGCATCTGGATAACAACCCAGAGGAAATGAAGAGTGACCTCCATGCTTCCAGACTGCTTCTAAACAGGTTTCCCTCCCATGATTGTAAGCTCTGCTATGCCCAAAGGGGTAGGGTTCAAATTAAATCACTCAAGAAAATCAGATGTCAAGTGTCTTAGCTCCTAATTACATTCTCCCATTAGAAAACAAGAAAAGATTTTTAAAAATGATTAAGAGTCCACATATGATAACCTGTATTCCTTGTTAAAAATCAAGATCTGCCCATAAGTAACATGGGTCCATTGCCTGGAGTGAAATAATTCATTTGTTAGTGGGTTCACAATATTATTTAATAAACTTCAGCAAGACACAGTGGGTAACACAAATATTGCTCCTAGTGATGTTAAAATAGAAAAAGCCAAAAAAAAAAAAAAAAAAAAAGCCAAAAAAAAACCAAAAAACCAAAGCAAGTAAAAAACTATATGATTTCCCTAAAGTCTGAAATGAATGTAATCTGAATATGGCAGGTTTGCTTGGCAAAGAGAAGCCTTTTTTCTTTCTTATAACCCCACTCAAATATTAAAGACTTGGGAAACTACATTCTTTATTTCAAAAATGACACTCAGAAAATATCTGGCCCTGATATCCAAGGAAGCAGTGAGTCAGGTTTCTAATGCATTGCTAGCCTAATGAAAACATCAAAAGTGATATAAAAAAAATCATGTGTCTTGCCTGAAAGAATAATAAAGTGAAACTGTAATCAGTTGCTAAAGCTTAATCAATATAATCATATTGCAAAGTTTCTAGAGAGTGTTTTCCTTAATGAAAGTTGTGAAGTCACTAAACTGTTGATTTCTCTGAATTACATCATCAGATCCTCTCAGACTATTTATCACTTCCATCACCATAAATACAAGCCCGGTAATTTGAACATTGGTGGATACACTGACCACTAGAGAAGAAAAAAAGGTCTCATTTTCAGGTTTCTTATACATATTTTACAGTAATGCCAGTTTGGTGGTTCAGTATGTTGGAAAAGAGGTTACATCATATTCCTAAGTGTTTAATCAGGGTATTCCATTAAGACCACTAAAAGCAAACATATGGTCATTCTTCTATGTTTTATAGGAAAAAATTAATTCCTAATCCTGAGTAAGATCAATAATCTATTTTAATACTCCTGGTTCTACTAATTAAAAATGTACTTTGACGACAAAAAAGTCCCTTTCAGGATATTTTCCCGTTGTTTCCATTTATAACCTTCATGGGGGGTGAAGATGCCATGACTACTAGCATTTTGAAATAAGATTAAAGAAAGTAAATTGTAAAATTTAATTTTCCTCACTATAACTACTATAATTCTGAATTAATACCTTCCATAAAACTTTCTTAAACACATGGCTTCAATGCCAACCTTCTCCATGAAAAGATCCATGCTCTTATCAAACTTGTTTACATGAAGCAAATAGCGTTAGCTACCACTGAAGAAGCAAGGCTCACAGAACCAGTAACAGAAGATATGGAATATCCCAGGTATAACAAAAAGAGTAGTCTTTTGTTTTTTCATTCCTATCCCTATATTCCATTCCATTCATCAAACTCAAACACACACTGGGTAAATGCTATGAAAAAGACCATGTAGCTAGCATGGCCCTGCTTAAATGATATTTTGAAAGATGTGTGCAGCAGAGATAAGACAAAGGTCCCACTAGTCACAAGCTAAGTGAGCTTAGACAAGTCACTTAGTCTTTCAGAATCTGTTTTCTCAACTGGGAAATTAGGATAATATGCAGGATTGTTTGAAGATTAAATTAGATAATATATGTGAAGAATTTGGGACAGAAGCAGCGTTTGATAGATAAATAAATCTAACCCAACATTTTTCATGGGAAGTTAATAACAATTACAAAACCAAGCCAAAACAATTCTCAGAGTAAACTCACCACCTTAAATCTTTTTATAAGAAAAAATGGTGGGATGCCTGGGTGGTTCACTTAGTTAAGTGTCAGACTCTTGGTTTCAGCTCAGGTCATGATCTCAGGGTCATGAGATGGAGCCCTGTGTCAGTCTCTCCCTGCTGAGTGTGGAGCCTACTTAAGATTCTCTCTACCCCCTCCCTCTGCCCTTCCCCCACAATTTTCACCCTAACACACACAGTCTGTCTTAAAAAAAAAAAAAAGGAAAAACTGGAGAGAGGGACTAAAGTTATACTACATATCCAATTAAGTAACTTATAAAAAAGAGATAAAACCCTAAGAAATAATAATAAAGGAAATGAAGGCAAAAATAATAAGAAAACAGAAAGATAAAGAAGCAAATATATCTAAGAGGTATTTTGAGGAAAAATAAACAATATACAAATAAAACTCTGAAAAATTTTATTGGAGCACCTATCTGTATCTACTTTGGATAAAGTAGGTTTTTTCCTAGGAAGACAATAATCGATAGTAATAGATTCAACAGTATAATTCAGTGCATTAATACATACTGAAGGAGAAAAATCTATGTCATCTGCATAGAAGCTAATGTGTTCTTCTGTAACATTCAACACTCATTCATGTAAGTAAAAAAGAAGACCTGGAAAATTGGTAAAATTAAATAAATAAATGAATAAAAGAGAGAATTTCTTATAAAGCATATCCATAATAAACCTATGGCAAACATCTGACTTACAGATGACATATTTAAATCCATTTTCCATCAAATTCAAAAACAAGTAGAAATAATACAGAATGACTTCTTTCATACTTTCTATTGAATATTGTGCTTCTTCCAAACAAAGCAATAAGATAAAGATATAAGATGTAAAAATTACAAGGCAATGGATGTGAGACACAAAATTAAAATTATTACCAAATGATGCGACTGGGTTCATAGAAGATTCAAAGAAACCTACAGAGAGATTATTAAGATTGAAAGAAAAAATGTAGCATGCTAGTAGTATACGACATCGATACTAAAATTTCTACAATATTTCTTTCCACTGACAAAGAACAGTCATATAGTGTACTAAGAAAAATAAAAGCCACTTCCTACAGGAACTACCTTGTAATAAATCTAATAAGAATTTGCAAAATCTCAGGGTCCTGAGATCAAGCCCGGCATCAGACTCCACTCAGTCGGGAATCTGCTTAAGGATTCTCTCTCTCCTTCTTTTTCTGCCACCCCCTCACTCACATTCTCATTCTCTCTCTCAAATAAATAAATAAATCTTTTTTTTTTTTTTTGAAGACCTAATGCAAGAACAGAATAACGGGGAATTTATTGAAAGACTCAATGTTTTATAGATATTATTTAAGCTGCAATTAATCTGAAGAAGCAAAGTAGTTATAATCATGACAATATGACATGATTAGGAGTATGACAATATAGCTTTCAAATTCACATTGAAGTGTGCCAAATGCTAAAGATATTAGTTAGAATGTACTTGGTTGCAAGTAACAGAAAACACATCCAATAAAAAGCCTAAACTATGAAGAGGCTCAAAAATGTAGAGCTTGCCCTCTTTTTATAAAGCTGACTTGTCCATTTAATCTGGCTACTTTTGAGCATAACATTCCCAGAAGTAACATGAAAAAAGGAAACAGAGGTTACAGAGGGACAAAAGCATGCCAGTATTCCTTTTCTAAAACGAGGAGGAACTGCCTAGAGGCCTTCATATCTCATTGGACACATTTCATCAAATGTTCAATCCTAAGCTAATCATAGACAAGGGGAAATGCAATTGCCACTTATTTAGAATAATCATAATTTTATAGCCCCCCCACCTTGGATTTGGGTGGGGTTCAGATCCCCAAACGTACATCACTGCCTGGTACCTGAAAAAGAACTGAAGTTATACTGGCAAAACAGAATGAGTCGGGAAGATGATCAGTGGGTAGGCAAACAGTTGTGTCTAGCAAAATAAGTATTCAGAATATGTACAGAGTTCATCCAATCAATTTAAAATTTAGAAATATGAGCAAAAATGACAATTTACAGGTAAGGAAATATGAATGTCAGACAAACATATGAAAATATATTCAATGTTATTAAGTGACCATAGAAATGTAAATTTTGTCAATGATTTCCATTAGATGAGGAGTTAGCACACTTTTTTGTTAAACGGACAAATATCAAATATTTTAGGCTTTGTGGGTTAAGAATTAGCAAAATGGTAGCTACTTTGTAGGTATGTATACAACCATTTTAAATGTAACCATTTAAAATATTTAAAACCTCTCTTAGCTTACAGGCTTATAAAAAATGGTAATAGGCCAGGTTTGACCTATAAGCCAGTTTCTCATCTCCTCCATTAGTTGGACAAAACTTCAAAAGTCTAATAATATTAATTTCTGGTAAAATATAAGTAAAATGAGTGCCCTGGAAAGAGAAAGGTTTATTAGAGGGGCTCAGTGGTTGAGCATCTGCCTTTGGCTCAAGTCAGGATCCTGGGGTCCCTGGATTGAGTCCCACATCGGGCTCCCTGCAAGGGAGCCTGCTTCTCCCTCTGCCTATGCCTCTGCCTCTCTCTGTGTGTCTCTCATGAATAAATAAATAGAATCAAGAAAGAAAGAAAGAAAGAAAGAAAGAAAGAAAGAAAGAAAGAAAGAAAGAAAGAAAGAAAGAAAGAAAATGAAAGAAAGAAAGAAAGAAAGAAAGAAAGAAAGAAAGAAAGAAAGACAGACTTATTGGAACAATCACTATGGACAATTCTATAGTATTAACTATGAAACATGAAAATGTTCACAGCCTCTGACCCAATAATTTCATTGTTCGGCATTGCTCCTAGAGACACACTTGCACATATACACAGAAATCATGTACAAAATATTTACTATAGCATGGTTTGTTTTCTGAAAACATTGGACAAACCTTAAAGTTCATCATGAGAAAATGGCTGAATAATCTAATTGTGATATATATGTATTATTATTCTTTCAATGAACATGCTTTATTTATACATATGGATATATGTTGAAGACATACAGGTAACTGTAAAAAGCAAATTATAGGACAATAACAGAGTATAATATTATGCTAAAAGTATGTAAAATAATAGCCTACTTTTCTATTGAATAAATATAGGTAATTGCAGATATAAATATGTTAAGAATGTTAGGCTAAACTCACAACTGTCATAACTTTCAAACAGAAGGAAAAAACCAGGCTTTCTGAGAATATCTTCAGAAGAGCTGAAGTTTTACATGTGTTCTAGGTTTTTAAAAAATATTCTGTAAGAAAATATTCATATACCACTCTGTTTAATTAAAAATTAGAGTGTTATATGTATATATACATAAAACATTTTGAGAATTGACACAGAACAGAGAATTAAGAAAAGATGATTGGCATATTTAGCTATAAAATGTTTAAATATCATAGCTAAAGATTTTATGTGGATATTAAAATACATATAAATTCTGAGATATGTTTTAGGGATCAAACTGACTAAACATTTGGAATCCCCACTCGCTAAGCCCCAAAGTTTATAAGGCATGAATGAAAGGTTCAGAACTCCCAAAGTTGAAAATAAGTCAGTAGGGATTTTTAACTAAATTCATTTATTTCATACTGAAGATAATGAAAGAATTTAGGACATACCACTTCAAAATATACCAGTTTGGCATATTGATTGTTTTGAGCAAAAGGCACTTGAGAAACAGCAGACACAGGAAGAGATCGCTGACCTACCCTTTTCTACCAAAATTAGGCCATAAAATTACCCATGAGAAAAATACCTTCCCTGTACCAGGAAGGGAATGTCCATATCACCAAAGACTGGGAGCCAAGACTGACACGCATGTGTGCAAAAACACACTTCCTAAATAACCCTGATCTTCCATTGGTTTTGCCCCCCTGCCCCCCCATATATATATTACATTTCCTACTCACTTCCTCACAATTTGCTGCCCCTTGTTTTGTCATTTCTTCTACAGATTTGTCATTTTGTCTAAAAGGTATAAAAACTTTCTGCTCTGATCACTTCCTCAGGGCTTCATTCTCTTATGAAGACCTCCTTGTATATGTAAAAGTTTAATAAAGCAGGTGTGCTTTTATCTCATTAATCTGTTTTATGCAGTCTAATTCCTAGTCCCAGTTGGAGATGCTAAGAGATCAGAGGAGAATTTGTCTTCCTCTACAGTAACATTAAAAAATGTTACAGATATTACCTTGTTGGGTTTTTAGTATTCTTTCTGAAAACCTTCCACTCGAATCATTTCAAATAAAAACAAATAAATATACCCCCCCCAACATATACACACACAGCTCTGATGTTAGATGGAGTGCAACAAAAAATGTTCATCAATGGGCAAGCTTTCAGATAATCCCTTTCTCGCTTAAAGTGACCTACCTTCCTCTTTCATATATGAGACGATTGAATGATATCCAATTGCAATCTTTTCCTTTAACTTTGAATATTAAGAGGCCATTTCCTTGATGATCTGCAAAGATTCTTTTATTAACAAAGGCTACTCTGTCCTAGCCTTGGGGCATTTTTGATAATGGAGGATACAACAGAAGACAAAAAGGACACTTATTCCAACATTCTTCTAATGCAGCATTGAGTAAAGGGTTGTTTATGTTCAGATCCTCCTAAAGCTGTTTAAAAATTATGAGGACTGTTGTAGAGTTTTTGGCAAGATGTCCCACTAAGTGCCCACACACCACTGTTCAAAATACAAGTCTTCACCAGATATAGGATTCAAGGTTATAACTTGTTTGCCTGTTTTGTTTGCTTGCTTGTTTTCAGCAGTTAAATCATTGGTATCTCTGTATGAAATGTGTCATTTTTTTGCTAGATGCTTCCAAGATTTTTTTTATTATCTTTGAGTGTTCAGCAGTTCTATTATAAATGCCCATGTATTGTGTTCTTGGTGTTTATCCTGTTTGAGTCACCTGAGTTGCTTGAATATGTAAAACTATGCCTTTTACCAATTGGGGAAAATTTGGCCACTGTTTCAGACATATTTTTCCCTTATTCTTTCCCTCCTACCTTTCTGATAAAGTCCCACAGATCACTGAGGTCCTATTTATACTTTTTTCCTACTCCTTTTCTTTCTGTTCTATAAATTAGATAATTTCTATTAAATTATCTTCAAGGCCACCAACTCTTATCATCTCTACCTTATGGCTAAGTGGAGTTTCTACTTCAGGTATTTTATTTCTACTTCAGGTTTTTATTCCTCAAGTTTAGAATTTACATTTTGTTCTTTTATATAATTTCTACTTATCTGATTAGATGTTTTATCTTTTTATTTACCTTGAGTATATTTTCCTTCACCTCTTTGACCATGCTGTCATAGGTGCTTTGAAATTCTCACTATTCAAACTTCTGGGTCAGCTTAGAGTTGTTATTCTTTAATTGTTCTTTACTTATTAATGAATCACATGTTCCTAGTTCTTCATATTTCAAGTAATTTGGGATTGTATCCTGGACACTGTGAATGCTATATGAATTCTATTTTAATCCTCAGAGTATTAATTTTTTTCAAGCAGACAATTAACTTGGTTGGACTCAAACTGCCAATTCTGTCTTCTGACTAGCAGTTGATTATTTTCTCTGTGTCTGAATTCTCTCTCACAAAATCATGGTTCTGGAATCATCCCAAGATTTGGGCAAAGTTTACACAAAGATTTGGAGGTCTGCTTTTTTCAGATCTCTGTTTTTTAGGATTCTACTTAATTTTCCTGTGGCTATCGTTACTCCAGTCTCTGTTATCAGATTCTGCAGGCCAGAGAACTATGGTTCTATCAGAGTTTTAGCCACCCTGTACAAATGTGATCACAGCTTGCCCTCATGCTGAAGGCCATAAAAATGGAATCTCACCCCACAATATTCTCCAACCCCTTCCATACACACACTCCCTAGTAAGAGCTTAATTGGGAGGAGAGTCTCTGATAGCTTTTTCTATTTCTGATTTGACAGAATGATGTAAAAGACAAAGGAATTGATTCTTGAAATATTCTCAGAAATGTATAATTTTGCATGAAGGATTTCTCTTTCATGTACTTTTGAACTTGAATTCTATTCCATTAGTAACATAGTCAAACCTAGGAGGGGTAGTGTCGCATTAAACACCTCTGCTTCATATAATCCCATTTAGAAATATCAAAAGCATTGATGGAGGCATCTTGAAAAACATGGTGTAGAACTTATAAGAAAAACTAATAAAGGTGACATCATTGACAATACAGTTAACTTCACTGTGTGAAGAGGCTAAACAGTGTATCCCTCCTTGGCACTGAACAAGAAAAGTATAGCAATAATCAGGACTTAATTTATTCAAGAAAAGGTAGCAAATCTCAGTTACCTAAAATTAACAGTTCTGAGAAGTTCTTGCCTAGCCTATATGATAATCTCAATTCTCCAACCATAGAAAAAAATGATATGAGGAACTACTATTCTAGACCTAGTTCTAGCCAGGAGGGGAGTTATTTGGTAATGGATAAATGATAAACATCTTAGAAGAAAGCAAACGTATCATCTTAGATATAATATCTACAGTAGGAAAGCTTGAGCAAAACTTGCTACAAACACCCTACTGAGATATTTAGAAAGGCATACTTCAAAAATAATATAATTCATGGTACCATTATATATGGTTCCCAGTATGAGTCTTGAATGGTTGCTCTTACTGATGCAATTCCCACTATGGAATGGTAAATCATCTTAGGAGAAAGAAAAAAAGAGGAAATTCATAAAGTAAGTATATGCCTTGAGAATGAAAAAAATTAATAAATAATGAAGAATGTGTATAAAACCATGGTATCAGGGAGTTTAAGTTCAAAATGAGTGGACTTAGAGTTACCACATGCTAAGGACAATAAAAACTTTTTAAAATGCTATTTTACAAACAAAAAGGTGAACAAAAGGGTCAGGACCACTCCATGGGACAAAATGTGTTATGTTGAAGTTTGATATAAACAGAACAGAGTATCTAAATTCCTGTTTTTGCTTCTTGATTCCACTGCCAAGTATTGAAAAAAACATTCATAAGTGGATACGAAATCCAAGGGTAGTAAAGTCGTTTTATGTGAACTCAAGTCATTTGGTTTAGATGAATTATATCATTAGACTCTAGGAGAACTTACAAATGCAGTCACTCAACAACCATCCTGTTTAATTAGAAATCTTAGAGAAGGGCAAAGGAAGCAGAAACCTGGAAGGAAGCCAATGTCAGTATCACTTCTAAGTGGGAAATGATAGGTGTGGCAAACACTCGGTACAAGGATGGGCTACTGAGGAAATGGAGGAAATGGATGGTGAACATCTAGAAGAGAGGGTAGCCATCAGAAATAGTCTTAGAATGATGGTGTGTAGGTGGATCAGTTGGTCAAGTGCCTGACTTGATTTCAGCTCAGGTCATGATCTCAGAGTCATAAGATTGAGCCCTACATCAGGCTCCACTCTTGGTGGGAGTCTGAGATTCTCTCCCTTTCCTCTGCCCTTCCTCCCAATCTTCTCTCTCTCTCTTTCTCTCTCTATCAAATAATAAAGAAATAAATCTTTTACAAAATTGTCTTAGAATGACTTGTCACACTCTGCAGTACATTTTGCTCTGAGAGAATGACAGAATCTGACTACTATAAGAATTCAGGACACAAAGTTTATGGAGGCTTCAGCAAGTCCGCTTGCAATCAGTTCCCTTTTATAACTTTTTGTGTAGAATGGAGAAATACAGGTTCAATGCTAAGAAAGATTTTTGGATTAGCAGTGGGTGGATGTATTATATACAAGGAGTAGTGACTCAGATAGTAAGGAATTTGTGTCAACCCACAAAAAAATATTCACAAGGTGTTATGGTTTGAATTGTATCCCCCCAAAAAGACTGGCTGAAGTCTTAACCCCTGGTACCTAGGAATCTGACCTTCTTGGAAAACAGGGTCTTTGCAAATGTAATCAAGTTATGATGAGGGCAGTAGGGTGGGCCTTAATACAATATGAAGAGAAAACATTATGTGAAGGCAGAGAAATACAGAGACAAACACCATGTGACATGGATACAGAGACCACAGGGCTGCAGCTATAAGCCAGGGGATGCCAAAGATTGCAAGCAAACCACCAGAAACCAGGAAGAGGGGAGGAAGGATTCTCCCCTTCAAGTTTCAGAGGAAGCATGGCCTGGTCAACACTTTAATATCTGACTTTTAACCTCCAGAACTGTGAGAGAATGAATTTCTTCTTTTTAAGCTACCTAGTTTATGGTATTTTGTCACAACATCCCTGGGAAACTATCACAGGTATGTCCCCACAATCAGGAATTTGATTCTGACTCTGGTCTATTTGTAAAGAATTGTAAAGATACAACAGATGTGCTAAAAAAAAAAAAAAAAAAAAAGACTAGGAACAAAAAAATATAAGAATGAAAATGTATTCATTTAAAATAATACCATACAGCTAGTTTAATATAGTTTTATCATTATTTAAAAATAAATAAAACTACACAAGTACATGAATAACTTGTTTCCAAATTTTTAGTTACCCAATTCAAGAAAATAATTTTTTGTCTTAATAAATT
Source organism: Canis lupus familiaris (assembly GCF_011100685.1). NCBI lineage: Eukaryota > Metazoa > Chordata > Mammalia > Carnivora > Canidae > Canis > Canis lupus. The sequence goes on along the minus strand of NC_049222.1, from coordinate 78,547,250 downwards.
AATTATAGACCATTCTATCATTTTAATAAGTAAAAATGGAGTAGAAAGCTTAATTCCAAATACAACACATTAAAGAAGTCTGAATTATGAGGCCTAGTTCAGAGGAAAATGATCAAAAGGAAGGACCTCAAAACCATGCTATATTAAAGCTTGAAGAAAGTGACAAAATAGAGAGAGATAAATAAAGTGAATAAAGAGAGTTTAGTGAGGAAAAGAGATGACTCAAAGCAGATACTACACTGCCCACAAGTACAGTCCCAAAGAGGCACCAGATGGTTTCTCCGTGACTTCAGGAGGCCAGAATAGTTTCAAAGAGTCTCACACTTGTATAACTACAGTGTATCAAGCAATGTGCTATCTGAATTTTGTATTAAGAATCAAAGTGTCACATTGCAGCTAATAACTTAAGTGCAATTATCCAATTAATCCTGCGACACCTTTTTCTACCCGTTTTAACATCCCTGAAATGAGCAGTTGTCTTACAATCACTGACTGCCAGGTGGCAGTGATAAAGGAGCTTCTCCAACTCTTGCTTGGGCAAACTTGGCCATAGCTGTCACGTTTTTGTCATTTCGACTGAGTTATATGCATTGCTGGGATAATAGCCATTTTGAGTTTAGTTACCACTTAAAATGTCTTCAAAAATACTGTATTCTGATTAGTAGTGAAAGGAAACTATTGCATATGAAGTAGGCCATGGGAACACGGCAAAAATGCACGTTTATGCAGCAAATATTAAATTAGCAGAGCAAATATTAATGAAGGAAGGAATGACTTCAATTCTGTGTTTACTTACAATGAAACAGTCAAATGCTTTACAAGATTTAGGAAAATACAGGGCATTTGCTATGCTTTATAACTGATTTATATGCAAAAAGATTACCTATCTCCTGCTAAGCAACACAACTGAAAGCCAGAAGTATTGCCATATTTCTTGAAAGCAATGAAAGAATATTCAAAACTAAAAGAGACTAGTGTGACCCATCCATGCATCAGACAGTACACTAAGGCACTGTGTCATAGCCTAGTTGGCAGCATTTTTATCGTGAGTAAAATATAACTTTTACATCTTATGACTAATAATCCTAGGTTGAAGAAAATATGGTACTTTGTATTTATGCAGAACTTTATAATTTACAAAGCATTCCACAAATGTCATTTTAATTGACCTCAACAGCTACGTGAAATAGGGGTAGGACTTTTTAAAAATCGTTTAACAGAGGAGAAAATGAATGCTCAGTAGCTAATTAACTTGTCTAAGGTCACATGTTTAACATGACAAAACTGAAAGTGGAGTTAAAGGCTCCTAACTCCTATTTTAAGGCTTTTTCTACTAAAGAAATAAAACGATGGATTCATTTGTTTTTCCCAGAAATATTTTATGTAAATTCAGGTCTGGTGGAAGAGAATATCTACAATATATAAAAACTCAGGAGAAGAAACCTGCCTTTTGATATCCAAAAAAACACCAAATGAACAATTAATCTTTTTCAAGCCCTTTTCACTTTTATGTGGTACAAAGAGAAGCTCAGAAAATAGAAATCAAGAAAGTTGTCACGAGCAATACACACAAAAACCAACTCTTTCTCTCCTGGGAAACAATTAATAGCTTTGCTGTTTTACTTCCACCAAAGTTAATGTAATTCTGGAAGTGAATATTATTGAAAAGGTTTCCTATTCTAGGCTCACACATATGCAGGACTACAAGCACAGACTATGTAATTTTCAATATCTGTCTTCTGAAGCAAATATTAGTCTCTTCAATATGTCTCCTTGATATAAAGCATACAAATATTCTGATTCCCGGATTTAAAATAAAATTTAAAATAAAGAACTAGGGTGTATTACAGATTTAGATATTCTCATAAACCTTACTTCATCGTTTTATTCACACTGAATGTTAATCTTGACAATAATCCTGTGAAGTGGCATCATCATTACCATCACCACCATCACCACCATCACCACCATCATCACCATCATCATCACTGCCATTTGGCAGAGAGAGAGAGAGAGAGAGACTGAGGTTCAGAAAAGTCATATAAGAAGTAGCTCAAAGTCACTCTGCCAAGTGGGTTGTTCACTTTTTTGGCTATTGTGAGTAATGCTGCTCTGAAGATGTGTCCAAGCATCTGTTTAAGTCCCTGCTTTTAGTTGTTTTGGGAATGTATCAAGGAGTGGAATTGCTGGATCAAATGGCAATTCTATATTTAACTTTTTGAAGAACTGCCAAACTCTTTTCCACAGCAGCTGCACCATTTTACATTCCCACCAGTAACATGCAAGGATTTCAATTTCTCCACAACTTCTCTAACACTTGTACTTTCTGGCTTTTTGATAACAGCCAACCTAATGGGTGTGGTTCCCCACGGTGGCCATTGTCCATTTTTAATTATATCATTTTTTCTCTTTATTGCTGAGTTGTTTGAGTTCTTTATATATTCTAGATACTACTTTTGATCAAACTACAGATTGATAATGTCCAGCATGAGATTGGTATATGATAGAATCCCCTATAACAGTTTCCATTCAGATATTGCCAAGGAACTGCATTTTTAAAGGAGAGTTTACATGTGGAGTGAAGAGCATTTTTACTGAATTTACTAAGCAGAGCAACACGTGTTTAATATTCAGAGCAAACGCAGCTGCAGTTCCCAGTATGCTCTGTGCACACTGTACCTCCATGTGTATGAGTATTCATTTTTTAAGATCTGTTACTTTAAGAGTCACTCTCAAACTGCACAAATTACTTTAAAATTCACAGTAACTTCAATGCATGGGATTAAAAGCTGCCATTTGTTTATTAATGAAGAGCCCCCAAAATGGCAATTTCAGAAAACCACAGGATGGTGGGAAATGGTATCTTATGAAATGCTGCAAGCCCGTCAAGCACAAAATGGGCAGGGGCGAGGAGCGAGGGACTGCTTCTGTGAGTAGCTAGATGATGCCTTTCCATTTCCTTATCGCAGAACGTGTCAGGGCAGCACTAAGGATTCCCATTCAAATCGAGCAGCCACGGACAGCCCAGATGGAATACAAATAGACGCAGGAGAAGTAGAGCAGGGTTAGCGAAGTGTGCAGTTGGCGAGATTGATGTTGATACCCTTCACTGCCAAGTGAAATGCCAATAATGCTTGTATAGCATTTTGTGAGGGCAATGGGAGTATTGATTCCTGAGCAATAATAAAGAATGAAGCCGCTCTCTCAGGTATAAAAATATTGGCAACTGTTACAAAGAATTGACTCATAGGGGCCTGAGTGCTGGCCTATCTTAATACAAATAATTCAGGCTTCAGAAGGATTTCAAGAGCAGCCAGGCATGGTTCTCAGGCACCGATTCTGCTATTAATTTACCTGAGGCTTTCACGGGCCTCCCAGTCTATCAGCCAATTGGTCTTAGCAGAGCAGGAGCTAAATGGATTTCTGAGGTCTCATTGAGAGTTGACAACATTGAGAGAAGACAACAAAAATGAAGAAAGAAAGAAAAAGAAAAAAGGAAGAAAAAAAAGAAAGGCTTGTAAAGTTTTTATAAGTACATTTTTAAGGTTACAGTTTCTATTTGTGTTTCCTTCTGAAAATGAAGTAATGTGTATGGCAACCACCTAAGCAAGGAACACTGTACGTGCCTCTAAACATATTTCTATTAGACGTGTGATTTCCAGGAAGAATGTTTTATGCTATGGATTACAATAAGTCTTACACACTGAGACCAAAATGTACCACTTGCAAATGTATAGACCGATTATATTTAATGATATCATACACTTGGCAGGAAAGCTTACAAACATACTAAGTTTATATAGAGCTGGAAAATTGGCCTGAAAATAGATTCAATGCCCCACTCCCAAAGTCACCTATTTCTAAAATAGGCAACCTCTTAGAGAAATAAAAATAAATCATCACCACTGGGACAACTAAACGTCTTAACAACTTTTGCAAAAGTTTAAAAGCACTTGGTCTCACATGAACTCAGTACCTGGCCTCAGGATTATAAACCTCTTTGAAATAATGAAATATTTAAAATACAGAACTGAGGTGCCTGGATGGCTCCGTCGGTTAAGTATCTGACTCTTGATATCCATTCAGGTCATGATCACAGGGCTGTGAGATTGAGCCCCATTGGGCTCTGTGCTAGGCACACAGACTGCTTAAGTTTCTTTCTGCCCCTCTTCCCATCTCCACCTAAAAAATAATAATAATAGTAAAAAATAAAACACAGAACCATGATCAACATAATTTCAATAATTGCATATATATGATGATTGCATATATATATTTGGTGTTTTAGACCCAAATATCCTTTATAGGAGAAGGGTAGGGGTTTTTTTGTTTGTTTGTTTGTTTTGTTTTTTGTAAAGACTATTTATTCATGAGAGACACAGAGAGAGAGGCAGAGACATAGGCAAAGGGAGAAGCAGGCTCCCTGCGGGGATCTTATGCTGGACTCGATCCCAGGACCCCAGGATCACGACCTGAGCCAAAGGCAGATGCTCAACCACTGAGCCACCCAGGTGCCCCAAGAAGGGTGTTTTGAAAGCTAGAAAAAAGGTTAGGTTATTAGAATAAAATTTATCCTTTCTCAGATGGTCTTTGGTTTTTACAAAATGTGTTCAAGTAGTTTGTTTTCTTTTGTGTTTGTTTTTTTTTTCTTTTGTGTTTGTTTTCGTTTATTTTGCTACTCAGCTCTTGATCACTCTTAATAACACATGTGTAACATAAGTAAAAAAGAAAGGTAATTAAAATACACCAGGGTGAGAAAATACATAGACTGATACAAACTCAATATCAGTAGTACTAAAGAAGCACTGGGACCCTTAGGTCAGCTTGTGAAATAACCCACACTGATTTAAGTAGGGTTCTGCAGAAGCACAGACTTTCCTTATACAGTTTTAGAGGCCCCGATCACAATATTCTATTTAAAATGCTCAAAATTAGGGCTCCTGGGTGCTTTAGTCAGTTGGGTGTCTGCCTTCAGTTCTGGGATATGATCCCAGGGTCCTGGTTTGGAGCCCACATCAGGCTTCCTGCTCAGTAGGAAGCCTGCTTCTCCCTCTCCCTCTTCCTGCTGCTCCCCCTGCTTAGGCTCTCCCTCTTTTTCTCTGTGTCAAATAAATAAATAAAATCTTTAAAAAAAAAATGCCCAACATTGTTCGAGGTGAAAGGAAGTTACTTTCATATGTTGTTGGTGGGAATAGTGTGACTTTTCCACACTTAACATATCTATATATCAAAGCTTTGACATGTTGCTTAATTTGACCCTAAAATCCTACACATAAACATGGATGTTCACAGTGATTTAGCCATAGGACTATTCACAACTATGCTGTCTATAATATTGAAAAATTGAAGGAAAAATAACTAAATGCCCCACATCGGGGAACTGAGTGATATTATGTGAAATAGCTTTCAGTTCTTATTTAAAAAGGGAGAATATCAGTAGCCACTGTGACTGACACTCTGGGTCACCCAATGTTAATATCACCCTACCTCCATCTTCCTATGGAATAAGTTCTTGATTTCATTAATATATTAATGTCCTCTGCATGGGACTCAGGAAGGGTGACCTTCTGTCTCATCCCAGGGAATGATCATGCTTAGTATAAGCCAATCAGAGTCATCTCTCGACCTTAATCAGTGATGAGAGAAAATAGATTTCTTTACTGCTTAGGACAATTTGACTTGAAATTTCCTGCTTTAAACATATTATTTGTTCATAATATAAACATATATTATCTCTTCTATAAAATATCATAGTTGAATGTATCCTCAATAATAGACTATTTTTAATATATTACTTTAAGAAGCAAGAATATAAAACAGTAGATACCCTGTGGCTTCACTATTGTTATCAGACATTATATAAATATACTCCAAAATACTGATTATCTCACAGAATTATAGTGATATTATCTATGCTTTTTGTTTGTGTCTCTATGTATTCTAAATTTACTATTGTGAATTTGTATTGTAATTGAAATAAGAAGATAAGAAAAGCAATATTTTAAAACTCTACCAGTATTAGTTAACATAAATAATTTGCTGGCTATATTTGCTTATCTGGTTCTATAGCAACTGAAAGCCAGGAATTTCTAGCTATATTTTAAGGAAGAGGATAATAACGTTCAAAGAATCTAATTTTGCTTCCATAGCAGCAGGTATCATTTAGAATTAGGTCCCCCACTGAATTCTTGGTCTGTGCAGCAGGTACTAGATGAGAAGATACATATTATCTAAAATTGAAAACATTTTCCTGTTGCTATTTTGATGTAATAATATAGCTTCATTATTTCATTAATTTATTAAAAACATTTATTGAGCATCTGTTGTGTTCTAGGCAACATGCTAGCTAGGCAGAGGGATGATAAAGATGAATGAAAAATTGCCTCTACCCTGCAGGAGCTCACAGTCGAAAGGGCAAAACAGGCATGTAAAAGTCTATGCTATAATAAGATACTGCTGAAATGGAAGCATGAGAGAAGTGAGTGGGAACATAAAGAAAAAAGTGATTAGTTCTAATTCTATTTCAGGGAAGGGATACAGAGGCAACTGCACTGGATTTGGGCCTTAAATAATTAGTAGAAGCTACCCATGGACTGGAGGAGGTAATCCTGGCAAAAGAAAAACATTACATGTGGGGTGTCCTGGGAAGATCTAACAGATTGGTTTGAATGCAGTATGAGAAAGGTAGTAGGCAATAAGAAGGAAAGAAGTTGGAAAAATAAAATGTGTATCCACTTGAATCTTCAGGCAATGGGGAGCTGACAAATTTGCTTGGAAGCAAGCTAATGACACAATTATATTTCCGCCTTAAGTAACCTAGGAAGACAGTCTGAAGGAAAATATGAATGCAGAGTGGTTGCTTGGGAAGATACTGCAGTTAACCAGGTGAGCAGTAAGGAGGGTGTAAACTGGGACAGGGATCATGGAATTAGGGATGGGCCCAGAAGGAAGGGAACTATTGAAAGGTAGCACTGATGGTGTACTGTGGCAGTTGATGCAGGAGGAGAGATAGCAATAAGAACTTGCTCATTCAAGGACCAGAAAGACTGTCAGCATCTTAAATGGGATAGGAAATACAGAAAAGGGATTCATTTGGAGAGAAAAAAATGTAATAAACCTGATTTTCAAATGTATGGCTTTGAAATTCCTGAGGGAAAGGCAGATAAACAGGGCCAACAAGAATTTGTAACATCTTTATTGCTTTAGTTTCTCTCTTTCTCAAATGAAGAGTTATATCCATAAATTATATCCAATCTTAAATATCATTTAAGAGGAGAAGTACAAAAATTCTCCCTGACTACTAGCCAGCAGCAGCAGGAGCAAAAAACAATACCCCCAAACCAAAAAACTCTGGCCATCTATTTTAGCAATGGAATGAAGAAAAATCATGAGGGATTAATCAAATACCCAAAGCCTATTTCTAGCTTGGGAATGGAGCTTGAACGTACAACATTCATTTGCTTTGTAAAACAGAAACTGTAACTGTAACATTAACTTAACACTTTGTCCAGGGCCATTTGAATTTATGCAGTCCTGACAAAAGCAAAACCAACATCCTCTGGAGAAACCCTTTCGAGTCTCAGAGCTCATGGGATTCCACCAGACTTGTAACCCTACTTGTAGAAAGCAATCAATAGAAAAAAATAAAAATTACCAAGTAAGCATGGTGAGGGAACATCAGCCAAAACAGAAAACAGAAAAAATAAGAATCCCTCAAGTACCTGAAATCAAAGAATAGTTAAAAAGTGATTATAAAGATATATAGGTAGATAAAGAGATACGGGAAAAAAATAAGGAAAGATTAGAACAATATGAGAAACAAATGAATAGACTTGAGATGGAACCACCATGAAAAGATTGTCATTGAGATAAAAACTTGCAAGGATGTGACAAAATAAGTCCTACTGTGAATTAGGAAGCACATAGTACCGAATGATAATGGGAACAATATCAAAATTTGTGGAGTAGAGCTAATGTTGTAGTTAGCAGAACATTTACAGACTTGATATCACATACTAGTAAACAAGGAAGATTAAAAATGCCTGTACTTACTAACACAAGAAATTTGAAAAAAAATTAAAAAGTAAATCTAAATAAAGAAATAAAGAAGAATTAATGAAGACGAGAAATAATGTAATAGGATAAGAAACAATAAAAAGAATCACTTGGGGTGCCTGGGTGGCTCAGTGGTTGGGTGTCTGCCTTTGGCTCAGGACATGATCCCAGGATCTGGGATTAGGTCCCACATCGGGCTCCTTGCAGGAAGCCTGCTTTTCCCTCTGCCTGTGTCTCTGCCTCTCTTCTCTGTGTCTCTCATGAAGAAATAAATAAAATCTTTTTTAAAAAGTCACAAAAATACAATTTTTTTTGGAAAATAATAACAAGAAAAAGATAATCATTGACATAAAATAGTGGTGCAAGTTTATAATCTAAAAACTAAAGCATTGTTGAAAAAAATTAAAGAAGACCTAGTAAGTGAAATGACATCTCATGTTCATGAATCAAAAGACTCAGTATTCTTAAGATGGCAATGCCCCTCAAATTGATCTTACGGTCAAATTATTTTCAGTAAGTGCACCAAGACAATGAAATGGGGAAAGGAAATCTTTTCAACAAATGGTACCAATCCAACTGTGTATCTACATGCAAAAGAAAAAGGTTACATTGCACCATATATAAAAACTCAAAATGAAATAAAAAATCTAAACATAGGAACTAAAAGAATAAGATTGTTAGGAAAAAAATACCATAGGCATAAATCTTCATGACCTTGAATTAGTCAATGGTTTCTTAGATTATAACATCAAAAGCACAAACCAACAAAGGAAACCACCACTGCAGTCAATTTTGGAACATTTTCATCATCCCACAAAGAAACTCACTGGCAGTCATTCCCCAATATCCCCCAACCTCCTCTGCCTTAGACAAACTACCAATCTACTTTCTGTCTCTATGGGATTACCTAATCTGGAAATTTCACATAAATAGAATCATACAATATGTGGTTCTTTGTGAGACAGGGATTGCCAGTGCCTGAGCTGGCCTAGATAGCTCACCTGTTCTGCATGTCTGTGCCCTAGATAAATGGGAAGGGGCTGATAGGGAAGCACTTGCTGAACTCGTATTGCTATTGGCAACTTGGGCCAGCATCACAGCTGAATCAAAGGCACCCCCTTCCAAAGGTGGGAAAGTTTGGGTTCAAGTGAAGGACAAATTGAAAGAAAGAGAAATAGCAGCTGAAAGTAAAAGAAGGAAAAAATGCGTTATGCAATGAGAAAAATACATTACATTGCTCCCTTGAGAGAAGCTCTGAGCAAGAAAATAAATTTGTCTCTTAGCGTAATTAGACCAAATGCCTGAAAGAGTGGAGTGGTATGTTTGCCAAGATTGCCTCCACTTTTGAAACCTGACAGTGCTGGATAGAAAGCTGCAAGACTGAGTGGCACCACAATGGCATTCATTCTAGTCATGTTATGATGATGAGCAGCAGCAGCTGTTGACAACTGAATGGAACTCTAGCAATGTGCAGGTATCTTTTGATTCTTATTTTTCAGGTTATATCTACCATATAAATTATCATTTGGCAAGGAGTTTCCAGGATCACTCTCTGCTGGGCCATCAACCATGTGTATAACTCCTAGCAGACTTATCGCAGTGTAAATATAAACTCTGGTGGCTAAATACTGGAAAGGTCCCTGCCTACAGTATATAATGTATAAAATACATAAAACATAGCAGCTGCATGCTGTAGTGTGCTGTATACAAATATGTATCACTCTTACTGCATGGGTTCCTCTGGATTTTGCCCCACCTGCCTTTTCACTTTGCTAATTTTCCTCTGAATCCTTTCACTGTAATAAATGATAACTGTTCATATAATAACTTCTGAGTCATTCTAGCAAGTCATCAAATCTGGTGGTAGTCTTGATAACCCCTAACACAAATACTTTATAAAATTCTCCAGTATCTCACATGTAGAAGTCATCAGTTAAAATCATCTAGATGAATGAATGAAGTAGACATAACACTATACCCTTCCATTCCCTCTGGCACCAGGATATATTGTGAGTGACACTTAGCAGAAGGCATTTTAACTTTACCCACTGGAACATGTTGCCATGGTCTGGCTGTCTTTACTTAAAACCAAAAACAAACAAAATATTCATGTTTCCTTCCTCAAAATATATCAAAAGAAAATTTGATAACAGATTAAATAACAAAATGATAAAAGAAAGAGAGTGATTTTTAACAATGATGCTGTGAGGCCAATAGAGAAGTCCTGTAAAAAAAGAGAAAAGAAAGAAAAAGAAGGCAAAGAGCAAACTGAAGCTATTTTAAGACTCTAAGATAAACAAGAATTATCTGGCCCTAAACTTCAATAAAAATCAAATATATATAATTTGAAACAGATAGACTAATGAAAAGTGTAACAGGGAAAGAAAAATGTCAAATACAACACAGAAGTCCTAAAAATATCAATAGGCCCAATGATTAAGCTAGTCTATAAGGGTAGGGTAAGATTTAAATGTGAAGATAGAATTTAAAAAGCCATCAGTTCTGAGGCTGAGTCATATGCTTTAAGGTAGGAATGGCACTCATCTGTATGGACATACTCACTGCATTTAAATATCCATTACTTGGGACTATGTTAATAGCCAACTATCTTTATTAGAGAACTTAATCCAGCCATTATTCACACGGTTGAAAAAAAACACAAAAAATATCAGTTGTCTAATTTGCTCGGGAAACTATATCTTAGCTCTTTGGAGTATTTTCATAAAATCATTTATTTTCCCTCAAATCCCTATATAATACATAGGCCATTATTACTCAGTTATAAAGTCAGTGAAGCTAGCATTGGGAAATATAATCACATGGAAATAACACAATATCCTGATTTTTATAGAACTATAATTTATAGAACTATAGAGTATGATCTCATCTGTGCACAAGTATATATATATATATATATATATACATGTATATATACATGTATATATATATATATATAGAGAGAGAGAGAGAGAGATGCTATACTGAAGAAATATCCTTCAGAATTCACAAGAAATTATTAATAATACTTAATTTTGAGGAATGAGATTGAGGACATTGTAGTGGCCAGTGGCAAGGAGAATTCTTATGTTTCATTTTGTACCTTTTGCTATCATTCAAATTTTCCCAATGATAATGTATTACTGATTCAATTGAAGGAAAGTAGGAAAGAAGGGAAGGAGGAGAGAGGAAGGGTGAGAGGGAAGTGGGAAAGAAGTAGAGGAGGGAGGAGGGGAGGAGAGGGGAAGCAGGAACAAGTGAACAGAGGAAAACAGAGAAAGAGAGAGAGACAAATTTACAAGTTTCCAGGAAGGAAAATTTGTTACCCATAAAGAAAAAAAAGTCAGCATCAGTTCAGAAGTCTTCTCTATTAACAATAAATGTCAAAAAGCAGTTTAGGTATTAAATTTAAGCCACAACATAATCTGGCCATGGAAGTGCTGGGGCCACTATGTCTTCAAATTGTTGCAGGACTGAGTCAATATGGTGAGGAAGGATAGGGAGGGTAGGTGTAAGAGTGGATTTTAAGGGAGTTGGATCAAAGGGGATAAGACTTTAAGTTGAATCAGGGAGTTTTCAGATACAGGAAATCTCTTGTATGCTACAGGGCTTAAAGCTACACAAGGACTACGTGATGAGAAGATAACTTGTTGGTCTGAACAGGATGGCAAAACAGCAGCCCACACTAAGTGAAGCAGAAATGTTAAAGCTGCCAAGGCAGACTGTGGGAAGTGGACTTCTGAGTAGAAATAATACTCAAGGTCAGAGAACCCACCAGATCACCATGTTCCAAGGGCAGACCCATATGATGCTCCGTTTACCTAAGCAATGAGGCATGTGCCCATTAAAAGGGTACCAGTATCACTGAAAAGCTCAGTGAAAGCTTCTGAGTGGCCTTTTGTAGGCCAATGCTGATGATAGGAAATACCATTATAGATCTAGGCCCTCTTGTAGCATTGGGAAATTACAGAGTCACCAATATGATAGAGGCTGGGTAGCAGCATTCAATTATCAGAAATAAAGTGGGCAAAATTATTTCATTGAGCAGCAAGGATAGATGTCACTAAGTGGAGTCTAATCTGAAGAGAGCTATAGAATAGGATAATAAAACATGGCATCTGTAGGGGCAAGATCAATGGGCAACCAAGAAAAGTGTTAATCTATACAGCATAAGAAATCTAGTGTGGAAGATAAAAAATCAGAGCAGAACTGTCAACCATGATCAGGGTTCTTCCAGACTCATCAAGAGACAAGGTCAAGTAAGCCCAAGAGCTATTTATTATACGATAAAGGTGGTAATATCCATATTTGGGCATGAGCAGGGCAAAATGGCAGTAGTAAGTGGCACAAGCAGATAGCCAGATACCCTGTCATCCATTACTACTGAACTGGCTCTTCTTGTTCTGGGGCTCTTTTACAATCAGCTAAAGGAAGACTAAAAAGTTCAAGCTTGGAACATAGACTGGTTGGGTTAGTACATGGGTGCAAACTGAAAACAGAGAACTGTATCATAGCCACATTCAGGGATGATGCTGAAAATCAGTTTTAAGTGGGAATGAGTCTAATGGGAAGGGTTGTGGGCAGTGCAAAAAGTCATCTACTTTCTTGGGAAAAAGTAGTGACCTGAGGATAGAATACATATGAACACATGGGCAGTGGTAAATGGCTCAGCTGATTGGTCAGGAGCTGGAAGGAGAAAGAGCTCAAGGTGGAGCATAAGGAGATGTGGAAAGAGGCATGCATGGGCCTGTAAATGAGGAGATGGAACACGAAGATTTTTCTATCACATGTTAATTCCTTCTAAGAACCACCACTATGGAACAGGCATAAATAACCAAGTGGACAGAAAGACTTGACTTGTTGACATCAGTTAGCTTTTTTTCTTTCCTACCTGAGTGAAGTGCTATCAATTCAACAAGGCTGATCTGGTTGCTTCCATCACTGAAAGCCCAATCTGCCAGTTACAAACATTAAAAATGAACTCTTCAAGAAGTCCAGTCAACCCTTCAACAGCAAATTGACTTTATTAGACCCTTTATTTATTTATTTTTTTATTAGATCCTTTAACCTTAGAAGGTACAGTGGTTTATCTTTAACCAGGATTAACACAAACTTGGCATTAGTTTGCTTTTCCTCCCTACAGGATTTCATTTAACACATTATGGACTTTCATTCAACCATTATGGACTTGTAGTGTGTTTGATCCACTAGCACAGGATCCTGAATAATATTACATGAGATCAAGGGATTATTTTTACAGAAAAGGAGTGTGATAGTAGCTCAACATTATATGATTTATCAAGTTCATTCAACCCAGAAGCTTATACCTATAACAACCTGTGGAAGACCCAGCTAAAGTACCAGCTTGATGATACCCTGCAAGGATGGGGCACCATCCTCCAAGATGCAGTATATCCCCTAAGTCAATCCTAGAAAAATTGGCATTTTAAGCCACATAGGTCTTTGTTGTAGTGGCTGTCCTTTGTACTGTGGGATGTTTAGCAGCATCCCTGGCTGTACTGACTAATTGCCAGTACCTCCCTCCTTCAGGCTGTGGTAGTAAAAATGTTTCCAGACATTGCTGCATGTCCTTTAGTGCCACAAAAATTCCCCTTTGTGAAGAACCAGTGCTCTGAATCAACAATTGTAGAAACAGTTGTATTGTATTGTCCCTAATAATAAAACACAAATATTCCCAGTGACCAACTAGAGGAATTTGTGCATCCTGTGCCTGCAACTCTAGGATCTGTAGGTCTAGGAGTTTTGGCTGCCAGAGGAAGCATAAGCTCATCAGGGTAGAGCAAAAATCCAATTACATTTCAAGCTCTGGCTGTCATCTAGTCACTTCAGATTTCTTGTGCCATAAGAAGGCAAATAAAGGAATCAGCATCATTCTGCTGGGGTAACTGACACTGATAATCAGAAGGGAGAGCTTTGGTTACAAGATAGGAACTAGGAAAATTCTGTTGGGAGAAAAGTGATCTACATGAGTATTTCTTTTCTTGGTATCCTACAACCTGAAATTGACAACCGGAAATTGACAAATTCTGTAATCACAGCCTGGGAGAAGGTGATGACCAAGGGACCCAGACCCATGAGGAAAGGGTTTGAGTCACCCCACCAGGTCAACCATTCAGACCACAGAGGTCTGAAAATTCTAGAATACCTACCAGAAAAGAGATATAATGAATATTGGTGACAATGGTAAGGGCTGTAGTTCATCATACTAACTGCCCTCTCATTACATCAGGAAGAGAAGTCCACCAGAATCCTGGAAGAGCTTCTCCTAAAACTTTTAGGGAAAAAAAACGTCCGTGGATCCACACAACACAAGGTGTGGGCTGCAGTGGGTGCTCCGGAGTGCTTAGTCCTTGTGACTTTGGGATTCCGGCATGCCTTTTCTCAGCTGCTGAAAATGGTGGGGGTTGACAACTCAGCTGAGTCTCTCAACAGGGATTGCCTACAGCTAGAGAGCTGCTACCCCTAGACCTAGCCAGTGTCCATGACTATGAGACATGGATCTTCCCGGGAAACCCTATTTGCACATACTCATGTGGTTAATATCCACGTTGTCCCTAATGTAGTTAATAACAGGACCCCAAGCGCAGAGACCTGATGCAGTCATTGTCTCTCAGTGAAAACTCAAGATATTCAAACTCTGTGTCTTTGTTCAGAATTCTCCCTTCCAGCCCTTTAACATCTAACTAAAAGACTGCTTCCTCCTTCCAGCCTCTCAAGAACAATAATTTTAATCAGTTTGAAAGAATTCATTTATTAAATGCTCCAGGCCTGATGGTGTTTAGGAAGAAATGTTGCTTCATAATTCTATCAATTTTTTTTCATGGTTACTGACCTGTTTAGGTTTCCCCTTTTCACAATTTGGTAATTCCTTCTTTCCCAGAAAAGTATCCATTCCAGGATCCCAAGTGTGTCTTAATAGAGTTAATTTTTTTTTTCTCTGCATCTCTGGTAATTTCTCCATTTTCCTTTTGATTTAGTTTATTGTGCTCTCTGTGGTTTTCTTTATTGAGCCCGCTAATGGATTATCTGTTTTATTGACTTTTCCCCTAAAGAGTCTTTTCATGTATTATCAATTTTGACATTGAGTTTTTCTTCCATTTTTAATTATTTTCTGCTTTTATCTTGATTATTTCCTTCCTTCCGCTTTCCCTTGGTTTAATTTGTTGGTCATTTCCTAATTTCTCATGTAGAATATACTTCACTTATTTTATCATTCTTTTTTGTTCAGCAAGATGAATATTAAAAGCTTTGCATTTTTCTCTAATCAAAGCTTTGCCTACATGCCATAGGTCTTGAAAGGAGTATTTTCATTACGATTATTTCCTTATTACGATGTAATTTTCTTTTTTAATTTACTTTTACTTTAATTTTTTTAATTACCCAAAAGTAATTAAACAGAGGAGGTTTTATAAATTGCAAAGTGGTTAGGATATTTTTGTTGCTATTCATTTTATAATTTCTACATATATAGCTATATGATGAGAGATATGGGATGATACTCTTTCTAATTAGGTATTTTCTCATGATAAAGCATTTGGTGGTTTAAAAAGAAATTGTATCCCATTAATTGCTGCATTATCATGCTTGGCCTAACTTGGCATTTTATTTTTTCTTGTTGTTGTTAATCTTTACCATTTTCTAGCTATCTCCTATCATTTTATTATTTGATCTGCAGTATACATCTTCTTAACTCTAATTTTCTCCCCAAATTTAGAAATCATAAAATCTATTTTTAGATTTTACCTTCACACCCTCATTTCTTTTTACTAACTTTAAAAGTGAACCAGAATCAACAAACTCATTTTTTTAAAGATAAAAACAATTTGTCACATTGAGACTTTTATAGTGATTTTATAGTACATTATAATTTTACTAACACTGTATGGTATGTGCTATAGACTCTTTCAAATTGGTAATATTTAAATTTTATTGCATAACAATAATTCCAATTTTGTTTGGCTTCAGTTCTACATCTAAATAGGTTCAACAGGGGCATCTGGGTGGCTCAGTGGTTGAGCACTTGCCTTTGGCTCAGGTTGTGATCCCAGAGTCCTGGGATCAAGTCCTACATTTATTTATTAATAAATTAATAAATAAATAGGTTCAATACTATCAGTTTTTTTTATATAATGCCTGCCACATTCCTGTGTTCCTTCCTTGTTTTGATTACTCTCTTAGTTGACTTGATTTTGTTAAGTCGTAGGTGCAAAGGCATTTCATGTATGTGGTAATCTCTGAGTTCTTGCACATTTGACATTCTCGCTTTGGTGCTTGCCTAGGGGATGATGTCTTGTCAGGGTATGATACTCTTTGATCCCACATTTCCCCTTTCCCTCTATAGACCTTCCTTTATTGTCTTCTGGCACTGAAGGATATGCTGAACCAGCCTCATCTTCTCATAGAAGGGACTTTTTTTTTTAATTTAAGATTTTATTGATTTATTTGGGAGACACAGAGAGAGTGAGAAAGAGAGAGAGGGAGGGAGCACAAGTGGGGTCAGGGGCAGAGGGAGAAGCAGATTCCTGCTGATCAGGGAGCCTGATGCGGGACTCAATCCTGGAACTCCGGGATCATGACCTAAGCCAAAGGCAGATGCTTAACTGACTAAGCCACCCAGGTGCTTAGAGATGACCTTTTATAACGTGCCTAAATAATAATAGGATTCTTCTTTTTTCTTTTTTTCTTATAAAAAGCTTTATCAACATTAAGTCTTTATGTTGATCATTCTTAACGAATTTGTTTCTTTTAAAACACACTGTGGCCCCACTTGTGTATGTATGTCTCCTTTAACTTTAGGCCTAAAGATTGTGGCTTTAGAATATTGTTATTTGTAGCTCTTAATTTTTTTTTTCCTGTTATAAATCCAATACTGACATTCACTCTACCTTTTGGAGGCAGATCTGCTCCAGATGTGAAATAACTTCCAGGATATATTGTTAAATGACAAAAGTACAAAAGACTATATATATATATTATGCTACCTTTTGGATAGAAACCATTTATGCATTTATTTTTGAAAATAGAAAGACTTCAAGTCTAAATCAGAAATAATGAACTTGATTACCTATGTACATGGGAAAGGGAGGGCTGAGTGAGAAGGATGAGGAAAGCAGTGTATGTTTTTAACACTTGGAATTATATTAATGATCTAAATATGCAAAAAAAATAAATCAACAAGAATACAAGGAACTCTAAAATCAAATGTAAAGAGAAACAAACTATTACTTCAAATGAAGGGGAAAAAAAGAATCTACCCAAGTATTTTTGAACACTGTAATTTTAAAAAAGATTTTATGTACCTATCATCTATCTATCTATCTATCTATCTATCTATCTATCTATCTATCTAATCTATCACAGAGAGAGAGAGAGAAAGAGTGTGCAAGCAAGCACAACCAGGGGGAGCAGCAGGCAGAGGGAGAAGCAGGCTCCCCACAGAGCAGAGAACCTGATGCAGAACTCGATCCCAGGACCCTGGGATCATGACCTGAGCCAAAGGTAGATGCTTAACCAACTGAGCCACCCAGGAACTCCTGAACATTGCAATTTGACTGTGTATCTTTAGTCTAAAGAAAATTAAAAAACTGAAAATACATAGTAAACTATTATTAGTAGGTTTTTTTTTAAGCAATATGTTTAAAAATTCTGGAAGTATTTTAGGTATGTTGTAGGACTGACAAATGAATAAATACATTAGTGTTGTTGAGAATCCCATTTCTCATAAGAAGATACCAATATGGAGTAAGAGAAGGCAACAAGGAACTCTGTAGGATTTTAGTCAATGTATCAGTACAAACTCATGATGCCTTATATATGCATACATGTGTATACACATGTGCACACACAAACACATTTTTTTTCTAGCTTTGTCCTCTAAAAGGATCTGGGAGCAATAAGCAAGCTTTAAGTCTATCCAGTGCTCTAAATACCATTCCACAGTAAAAGGCAGGTATCAAATGTAATGTGTAAAGTAGTACATAAGAAATCTATAGACTTCAGTGATATTCCTTCTCCTACCAGCTGTGATTCTTGTAAACTATGTAAATAGGAGATCTTCAACTTCCCCAACCTATCCCCTCTGACGTTATATACAAAAGAAATGCTACCAGAGATCCTCCTCACCACACTCCCTACCATGGCACTCACTGAACAATCCCTCTGGGGATACAATTTTACAACCTGAGTCACTCCCTCCTTCTTCCCTGCTGCTAATTTGATTGCGTGGAATATTTTTCAGAGTGTGGTCCCTAAACTGATGTAGGAGAAAGGCTCTTGATAGGAGATGAGAAAAAAAAAAAAAAGGATAACAAAACTCTAGTAACTTAAACAGCAGCAACCCTAAAGTAGTAAATTGGCCTCTGCCTTTATTTGGAGGTGAGGACTTGGTATTATTTCTTAACTGAGACTAGTCAGTGATAGACGAAAGAATCTACTCTCAGAGGCTAAGACTTTTGAGAAGTCCAAGGGACACCTCCAAGCTGGTGAAGTAGGAGACCCCAGCCTCCATCCCCCTCAA
Source organism: Canis lupus familiaris (assembly GCF_011100685.1). Taxonomy (NCBI): domain Eukaryota; kingdom Metazoa; phylum Chordata; class Mammalia; order Carnivora; family Canidae; genus Canis; species Canis lupus. The sequence continues at coordinate 78,528,661 of NC_049222.1, read as the reverse complement.
AAAATATCAACAATTAGCCAGCTTATCCATGGATAAAATTAGCTTGGGGAGAGCTCAGGAGTCCACTTAAGAAACTTCAGCAACAGAGTGGAACAAAAAATCCTATGAATATCCAAACAAAAAAGAGAAGACAGATTCATTTGCCTCCATCGTCCTATCCTCAGGACAATTCTGCTCAACACAAAAGGGAACCCACAGCTAGAAAGAGTTCTCCTCAGTCAGAAAGGGAGCTGGGTGATCCACCAGCTTCCCAAGCCTCTTGAGACTCTGCAGGAAGGACTCACTTCAGTTTTACCCCACCCAAAGCCCAGCAGAGCTGAGATATATAGGGATGGCCAAGAACAAGGGAGAAGAGGAGGAGCTATCAGTATCCACCTCACTGCAAGAACAAATGGATCCCAGCCCCTCGCTCTGCCGACAGCCCTAGCAGCCTCTCATCACTAAAGACACAAAAGGCCAGCAGAGCAGTTATCTCTTGTCTTTTTGATAAAAGACACCAGAAGTGAAACTGTTGGATCATATGGTTGTTCTGTTTTTAATTTCTTGAGGAACCTCCATGCTGTTTTCCATAGTGGCTGCACCAGTTTGCATTCCTACCAACAGTACACAAGGTTGCTAAGACAGCAGCAGATCTTAAATGGTTTCACAGCAGCAACAAAAATTTTAATTTGAGGTGATGGGTATGTTCACTAACCTTATTGTGGTAACTGTTTCACAACATATATGTGTACCAAACCATCATATTGTACACTTAAATCCACACAATGTTCTATGTCAATTATATCTAGAAAAATAGAGTATTAAAGTGCATTTCTAAATACACCTCCAACAATCACAATTGCCAAGATTATGGAATTCGGTTGAAATGTCCAGTTTTGGTGGCATGAGTTTTGGTCTTTCTGTCTTCATTGGCAGTTCAGCAGAAAGTTAAAAGAGGCTGCACAAGGAAACATTAGCCTGATGCAATTTTAAGCTGAAAGTTGCTTTAATCCTTTTTAAAGAAGCCATTAATCTTCATTTATTATTTCTTCATTGTACTCTCTGGTCACTGTTAAAACTTGGAGGTGTTTAGTTTGGCTTACTAGCTTTCCTGGCTTTACTAATGCTCCTGTAAATTATCAAAGACATTCTCAATGTTTAGGCAGATCCATTTTTTTTTCCTCCTAGGAAAATACAGAGTAGAAAATTATGTCCTGCTGCTCTCCTAACATGACTTGCTCAGCCATTCCACTTCTCAGCATCCTGGGGCAAGCTCAAATGGCTCTTCTCTCCCTGAGGTGGACAACTATCATTTCTAGCCCTTTCTTCCCTTTGCACTGTTTTCTCAGGCCCAAAATGAGTCTGCTAGAGTTGAATTATTCTCACGGCAACAGGAGAAAGCTGCTGAAAGGCAGCTGCTGTCACTTTCTCGATCCTATAATCTCATAATTTCTTCCTGGCCTTTTGCACACTGGGGGTCACCGAACAGCCTCCCACACCTGCTGGTGTTATTCCTGCAACTCTTCCCCAGAGCCCTCAAAACCAGAGTTGAACCTTTTCTTGGCTTCCTGCTGCTAAAAGCCAAACAAAGGGAAGTGAGAGAACATCATTTATAAAAGCCTCTTTAGAGAGTGTCAGGATGGGAGTGAGTGTCTACAAGACATTTATCTCTGGAGGAAAACAATCTCTCAAAGCACAAACCATGGCCTCCAACACCGCTAGGTTTACAGGTAAACATGGTTTAACTGTAACCTTTAGCCACCACAGCTCCAGGCAGACTTGCATTTCCCATTCTTCAGGTGTAAGCATGATTTGTGCTCTGTGGCCAGTACTTTCTCAGGTGAGCAGGAAAGGCTGGGCCTGCGGACACTGGAGTGAGTAGAGGGGGAGAGGTGGAGAATGAGAACCTGAAACTGCTACCAGGGCTATTGGCCCTGAGCCACGCTACATTCCTGACAGCTCTCTCCACCTCACTTCCCATAAGTCCTCCTCTGACTCTCACACTTTGCTATTACCACAGGGAGTAGAGAGGTGCACAGAATATAAAAGTACATTTCTCGGCATGACCAGCACCTATCTTTCCCATTTAGTCAAAACAGTAGCAGCAATGTCCATGACATTCTTATACCCACAACTCAGGACCAAGAAAGCAGTGCAGTTACCAGAAACATCTTTACAATACATTTAGAGAAATCTCAGATGTGTTCTTTGATTACTCCAGGACACTGCTCCACTTACTACAATGGAATGTCATCACTGTATCGAATTTCACAGGCATCCCCAGTAATAAGTAGATCTTGAATTGTAAGACCAATCTCAGTATTTTGTTCTTGGTGCTACTCATGGGGCCATGTCCTGGATGAATTTCTCCAGAATTCATGTGTGATTTTTCATACATACCCTCTCACTGATACATACATCCACAATTTTCATGCGTCCTTTTCACTGATGAGAGAAGTGGAAAAGGCAAACAGTTCCAGGTTATTTTTCAAAATTAAAAAAAAAAAAATTCAGATATTTAAAACTGTGATGGGTGAGATAATGACATAAAGACACTTTAGTTTTAAAAATATCACCCCTTATCCCTATAAAGGAAAAAAGGAACCAAAAATTAAAAAAAAAGAGTTGTATATATGTATTGCCACAAACACAAAAATTAGCCCTACCTCATACAAAGAAACTCCAAAAATATGTCAGTGTATACACAAATTTAAACTCTACAGAAAAGAAAGGATGCAAAAAACAAATTTCTATGGTTCAAAACCAGAGTGCATTGCAATGAATTTAGTTATGAGAATAAAATATTCCTCAGTCTGGAATGTCCTCCATCAATCCACAAACTACCTGCAAAAAACCCTCCCTCTTTAACTGTGCTTAAACAATACCAGCTCAGTAAAGTCCAATTTGTCATTCCCTGTTGTCCCGCCAGGTGCAATTATATCACTCTTATCTGTGGGCTTTCGTGCCTATTTTAGATAGCACATATCAGTTTCTATGGAAATATCTGTTCCCTCAACTAAGTTATAAAGTTTTCATAATGAGTAAGTGGCATATAGTAGATATGTTATAATTGTCCAATGGATTGCTTAATGTATGAAATCAAAGAACACAGCCTTTAAAAAAAAAGATTTTATTTATTTATTCGAGAGAGAGCAAGAGTGAGCACACAAGCAAGGGGAGCAGCAGAAGGAGAGAGAGAAGTAGGCTCCCCTCCCCACTGAGCAGGGAGCCCAATGTGGGGCTCGATGTGAAGCTTGATGCAGGGCTTGATCCTAGGACCCTGGAATCATGATCTGAGCAGAAGGTAGGTGTTTAATGGACTGAGCCACCCAGGCACACCCAAAAAGCATAGCCTTAACTAAAATAGAAAAAGTCTACTTGATCACTCAACCCAAGTCAGAAGCATGAGTAGTTAGAGACACAAAATTAAAAAGTATGTGGCTGCCTTCTATAGCCAATATTTGACATGTAATATAGCACTAAAGCATTTTGCTCAGGAGACAACCCAATACAGATGTCAGGGCCCTGACTACACAATTTATGGGGCTCATTTCAAAAATGAAAATGCACGGCACCTTGTACAAAAAGTGAGAAGAAAGTGCTATTAAAGTCACTAAGTTAATAAAGTCTTTTCTTCCTTCTGCAGCCTCTTTCGCTATTCATCATAGTGTTTATTTGTGATTTAATATAATCCTAGGTAAAAAAAAATTAAAATTTTCAATAATTAGGATTAATTTTACCATTCATCTTTATATTGTGCAATGCTAGTTTTAAATGTAAGTAAAAGAACATTTAACTTATAGGCAGAATCACCAAAATTACAGGTGTGTTTTATAACTCATATATGCATATGTATTTCATTCTTACCAAAAGACCATAAACAATGAACTGAACGAACTCAACTGTTAATGAAAAAATGCACTTTTTGATATGTACAGATTCTACCAACACTCTCTACTTTCAGTTACTGATGAATAATGAAGGACTAAAAAGAAAAAAAAAATAGCTGAGCCACCCTATCTTTCCTTTATCCTCCTATGTAGCCATTTTCAGCATTAGTTGGTAGGAAGTAATCCAAGTAAAAAAGCATATAAGATTTCTGGGTTGTTCCTGTCTCTTACAATGTCATTATCTTCTGGATATATATATATTTTTTAAGATTTTTTTTATTTATTGATGAGAAACACAGAGAGAGGCAGAGACATAGGCAGAGGGAGAAGCAGGCTCCCTGCAGGGAGCCTAATGTGGGACTCGATCCCAGAATTCCGGGATCACGACCTGAGGGGAAGGTAGATGCTCAACCACTGAGCCACCCAGGTGTCCCAATATACTTTTTTTTTTTCAAGATTTTATTTTATTTATTCCTGAGAGACAGAGAGAGAGAGAGAGAGAGAGAGAGAGAATAAGAGAGAGAGGCAGAGACACAGGCAGAGGGAGAAGCAGGCTCCATGCAGGGAGCCCGACGTAGGACTCGATCTGGGATCTCCGGGATCACGCCCTGGGCTGAAGGCGGTGCTAAACCGTTAAGCCACCCGGGGTTCCACAATATACTTTATTTTATATAAGTAGGTGTCACACCCTGAGTGGAGCTCAACTCAAGACCCTGAGACCAAGACCTGAGCTATATCAAGTTGGATGCTTAACTGACTGAGCCATCCAGGTGCCCCCTTCCTGATACATTTGAAGAAAGTTCTAGATCAAACGAAAAGCATGGCCTCTCAGGATTGTCCATGGAGGGGGCCACTGGAATTCTGCACTCATGAGGCATTGTGCACATAATATGTAAATGGGGCAGCAGTGAATGGAAGATATATGTATTGCATATATCACATATGTCCCCTTGTCCCATTGGGGTTCAATTATCAAACACAAATTCAAAGATCAAATTATCAGTAATTTCAAGATGGTAACAACAGAGCATTAAACAAAGCATGAACCCTTCTGAATCACAGACACATGGACCTGACTGATTGGTTCCTGCTCTACACAGTATGAGCCCATAACTTGGAGGTGAGGTCCACTGAGGTATTCATTACCGACTGACAGTTACAATGCAAATTTTTCACATTTCTGTTAAAACAGACGTTTAACTTACCTCCTTATTTTCACTTTCAGGTGGAAATATCATCATCCACTCATACTGGACTTCTGGAAGATTGCCACAAAACCGAGTTGTGTTTTGGGCTATGCCGAGTGCATTCCTAGTTCCAAAGTTCTCTATGCCTTTAACAGCCTGGCTTACTAAGTAGAATATTCCCCAGCAGAGTGCAGTGAGAAGGAATACATGTCCCATGAAGCCCTGCTGGGCTTCTGCCTGCCTAAGCCTTGTTGAATTCTCGTCATGAGCAGGCGATTGCAAGCCCTAAGATGTTAAGTACAATTTTGGTAGAAACCCGAAGGTGGAAACCTTCTCCATCACTGACAACAGGCCTTGCTCAGCTGATAATAGAACTACCGCTGCTGCCTGAGAAAGATTACTGTTAGCATTTTGGAAAAAGGCAGGAGAATGACCTTTCTTTCTGAAAGCCAAAGACCCAAAGTGTCTGACAGTTTTGCTGATGGATTTTTTTTTCTTCTCTTTTCCTTCCACACCTGGGATTCAAGAGGCATTAAAGCACTTTTAAGCCAAAGGAGCTACCCTCATCTCCATGGAGCTTTTCACATTGCGTTCTACCACTTAGCAATTAATTAGATTATGACTGATTATTATTTACTTCTCCTGTCACTTCATTCTACCAACAGAATTACGCCATCCTCCCAAAGAGCATTTCTGTTTATTAATAGGCTCCTCTTAACTTTTGGTGAATGTTAGATTTCAATGAAACGTGATGAATAGGATGTAATACCAACATTGATGTCAGTGTAAAGAAAGGTAAAATAACTAAATGATTATTTTTGCTCCCTTGCAAAAATTACTCCAGTATGGTTGGCTGATTTTTTTGGTCAGTTTTATTGAGGGATAATTTGGATACAGCAAAATTCACCAATTTATAATATACAATTCAATGGGTTTTGACAACTGTATATCACCACCACAGCATGATACAGAACATTTCTTCACTTGACCACGCTATGCCACTTTATAGTAAATGCATCTGATTTCTACCACTCTAGTTCTGCCCTTTTCAGAAGTTCATATAAACAGATTCATACAGCGTGTACTCCTTTATGACTGGCCTCTTTCACTTGGCAAGATGCTTTTGAGCTTCATCCATGTTGCATGCCTTGTTATTAATGAGTAGCCTCAATTATATGATTATACCCCTATTTGTCTACCCATTTGCCTGTTGGTGGAAATTTGATGTATTCCCAATTTGAAACTATTATGAAAAAATCCACTATGAATATTTTTGTACTAGTTCTTTTTAAAGATTTTATTTATTCCGAGAGAGAGCACACACAAGTGAGTGCACAAGGGAGAGAGAGAGACTTGGGGAGGGGACAAAGGGAGAGGGAGAAGCAGACACCCTGCTGAGCAGGGTGCGCAATGTGAGGCTTGATCTTAGAACCCTAGGATCACAACCTGAATCGAAGGCAGACACCTAACCAACTGAGCCACCCAGGTGCCCCTGTACTAGTTTTTGAAAGGATGTATGCTTTTTTATCCTTTGGGCAAAACTCTAGGAATAGAACTGCTGGGTCATAAGGTAAGTGTATTTTTAACTTTATAAGAAGCTGCCATACTGTTTTCTAATGCATGAGAAATAACATTTCTCATTCCCACCAGCTATGTACTGAGGTTGTTAGCATTTCCCCACCAACATTCCTCATTGTCAGTCTTTGGGATTAAAAGCGTTCTGGTGGGCATCTGGAGGCATATCCTGATAGTATTTATTTGCAATTTCTTAATAATTCATGATGTTGAGCATCCTTTTATAAGCATATTGGCCATCTATGAAATGTCTGCACAAATTTTTGACTCACTGTTGTTCCAGTGAGCTATCCTTTTATTATGGACTTGTAAGAGTTTATATAATATATACGTATATATTCTGGATATATTATATAGTTTACAAATATTTTGTCTTAACCAGTACCTTAAATAATGGTCCTGCAAGAATATCTTGAAGAACAAAAGTTTGTAATCTTGATGAAGTTGAATTTGCCTGTTTTTCTTTAATAGTTCCTACTTTTTATGTTCAATTTTTAAAAATCTTCGTATAACATAAGGTCACAAATATTTTCTCTCTCTCTTTTTTAAAGGCTTTTATTTACTCATACTATTTCGAGTGCCCTTCATTCTTCTGTATGGATTCAAATATAATATCATTGTCTTTCTGTCACTGTTTTCTCCTGTGGATATCTGCTGGCAATGGATCCTCTCAGCTATTATTAGTCTGGAAAAGTCTTTATTTTACTTCATTTTCCAAAGCTCTTTTTGCGGCATACAGAGTTCTAGATCTATGTTTTTTTGTGTGTTTTGTTTGTTTGTTTTCTTTCAGGATTTTAAAATGCTACTCCATTATCTTCTGGCATGCATGATTACTTAAAAGAAATCTGACATTATTCTTATCATGGCTCATCTGTATCTGTAATGTGTCTTTTCCCTCTGGCTGCTTTTAAATTTTTTTCTTTATCACTGGTTCCCATAAATTTGAGTGTACTATGCCTTGGCATGGTTTACTTCATGTTTTGTCAGTTTGAGTCTCAGTGAGATTACTGGATCTGTGAGTATAGAGTTTTCACCAAATTTGCATACATTTTGGCCATTATTTCTTCAAATGTTTTTTTTCTGTTCCCTTCTCCCTCCACTCTTTTTGATAATCCAATTAAACATAAAGTAGGATCCTTTATATTATACCACAACTTCCTAATGCACTTACTCTTCTCTCAATCTCTCTTATTTCTCTGTGCTTCACTTTGGTTGTTCTCTTTTGGTTGTTCTCTTTTTCAAATATACTACTCTTTTCTCCTGCAGTGTCTAATCTGCTGTTAATCCCACTCAGTGTATACTTTGTTTTGGATGTTTAATTTTTTAATCTCTGGAACTTTCACTTATACCTTTTCTATCCTTTCATTTCTGTCCTTATTAGTATAAGGGTTTTCTCTATGCTTTAAAGATAAAGATTATATTTGTGATAAATATTTTTAAGTTCTTTTCTATTAAATCTATCATCACTGTCAATTCTAGGCCTCCCTTTTGTTTCCCCTAGGTAGTCACAGTATTTTTCCAGCTTCTTTGAATGCCTGATAATTTGTTACTGAATGGTTGGCATTGTGTTTTATGTTGATTGGTTGTATTGGGAATAGCTTAAATACAACAACTAGATTTTGTTGTATTGATTTAAGTATTATTGGTATTTATTCTGGGATTCAGTTAGGTATTTGAAATCATATTGATCAGTTTTAGAGTTCCTTTTAAGCTTTTTAAAGGTGAATCCAAAGCAGCTTTTAGTCTATAGCTAATTTGGCTCTACCACTGAGGAAATACCCTGAGGGCTCTACATGATGAGCTGTTTCTCTATTCTGACTACTTAGGATGAAAACTTATTTCCAACCTGTATGAGCTCTGGTTTCCTTCCTCCAACTTCTTTCTACTTTTTTTCCCCTAACTTTGGGCAGTTTCCTCCCATGCATGCACAAATCAATACTTAGCCAAATACTCCAGGGAATCCCTTGGCAGAGCCTCTGCATCTCTTTTCTGGCCCCCAAATTCTAGCCACCTTGCCTTCTACAAACTCTGAACTCTGACTCTGTATCTCAGCAAAGCTACTCTGTTGAGTTTCTGCTCTCTAGCACTGTGAACTGAAAACTCTCATTAGATAGTAAACTAGGGCAGTCTTAGGGCTCACTCCATTTGTTTTATTTTCCTTTGGCACCACTGATCTATGTTGCTTTTCCAAAGTGTGGAAATTGATTTTCACATGTTTTTCCTTTTTTATAGTTATTTCAGGTAGGATGGTAAATACTATTCCTGATATTCCTTTACGCCAGAAGCATTAGTTTTCATGTATCTGTTTTTAGTATAGAGAAAATTGTAACAGCAATTGTTGACTATACCTAATGGGAAAGTTACATGTCTGTACTCAGGTATTTTTAATAGAAATTCAAGAGCATTAACTCAAGATCCAGTTCACACTGTTGTGCTTATAATTTGTTACAAATATACATAACTGATCTATCTCCCGATATATCTCAGGCCAAAGTTGCTGAGACATTGAAAGGAGGAAGGACTGAAATTTTCTCTAATTGCTTCTTTGCTTCCTTTCACTAAGGTTATGACGCCAAGCTAGTTGTAGCAATTTAGTTAAAATCAACATGTTATTCAAAGTGTCACCTCTAATTTTTATTGATTACTTCCTTTTTCTTTAAAGTATTCACTAAGCATCACCTATGTGTAAAGCAATATGTTAGCTACTGAGAACATAAGGGGATAAATTATACATAATCTCAACTACAAGGAACTTATGGCATACTATCACTTTAACATAAAACAGACTAAAATAAGCCCCATGAAAGAAATAGAGGAAATTGGTATGAGTATATGGAGAAACTAATTATTACTCTGCTTAGAGACTGAATAGCTAACTTACGGAGTGTTTTCTTAGCTAGGCATCTGAAGTGCCTCCTATGTATTATCACATGTAGTCCTCAAATATATTCTATTAGATGGATGTTATTTATATCTCCCTTTTACTCACAACAAAACTGAGACTCAGAGAAGGCAATTTGCTCAAAAATCACAAATAAATGACAAATGCAGAATTTGAACTCAAACTCCAGTGTCAAAGTTCTCAAACACTAATTATAGTAGGAAAGAGTCTACAGACCTGCCATTGAGCTGAGCTTAGAAAGATGAGTTTGATTTATGCAGGTGAAAAGAGAAAATATTTTAGGCTTAGGAAACAGCATTAGTGAAAAAAAAAAAAAAGCTGATGTAGTAAATGTGTGTGATTGCATGACTGAAGTTCAAGGAAGAGGAATACTATGGGCATAATGTTGGAAAACTATTATGAGGACCCTCAAATACCACACAAAAGAGAATTGATTGTGTTGGTAGTTCATAATTATGCATTTATTTAGGTATTACTTTCTATGGGGCTAATGTTTAATCCACTATGGATGTTGTTACTGCTGCTAAGAGTAGCCTGACTGTAGTTAGGTTACATGTAGTATATCCAGAAGTGGTGGGTTCTCTATAGTAGTGTTAGTCATACCGAGGTGTTAATTTAGTCTGAATATGCCACATGGTTTCCCATAGCCTTTCTTGTCTCAGTGTGGACTGTTCCTCAGGGGAATTAGAATCCAAACATGCAAAGCCTACTGCTTTATTCACATAATAAATCCATCAGCTTTCCCTATTCTGTTTAATAACTTTCAATCCACAAAAATAAGGTACTATGTATTTGTGCACAGCACACTGTGGCATGGGTAAGCATGCAGCTGCTGTGTTTTGTCCATTATAACCACAGATTTTGTTTTTGGTTTAAGATTTTTTTTTTTTGGTTTAAGATTTTATTTATTTAAAATAGAGAGCCATAGAGGCAGAGAGCACAAGTAGGGGGAATAGCAGTGGGAGAAGGAGAAGCAAGCTCCCCACTGAGCAGGAAGACTGACATGGGGCTTGATCTCAGGACACTGGGACCATGACCTGAGCTGAAGGTAGATGCTTAACCAGTTGAACTACCCAGGTGCCCCAAAATGTTTTCTAAGCATTTGGTCGTCAAGATTTATAATTACACTGTGATCATTCTGCTAGAAGGTTTTTTTTTTTTTCTTTTTTTAAAAACACATGATCTGATGATCTGGGAGACAACAGTTCCTGGATATTTGTTCCCAAATGATATTCTTTGTAATTGGAAAATGGGAGTCAAAAAATATTTGCACATTACTAGAATTTCATCCATCAGAAATTAGTCTATTTCAAGATCATACCGTATGACTAAAATGTTTGTTTCCCAGAGCAATGTCACTCAGGTTTGTAGGCTTCCATCCCATATCAAGTTTCAAAAGCAACGATAGTCTTGGCAACAATATGGATTCGGGATTTGGAATATCTGATTATGCTGAGATCGTATCATTCTCTTGCCTTCCTCATTAGACTGTATCTCTGACATTGACCAAGACGCTATGGGCATTTCATGTTTCCAGGTTATTTTATATCATTTGGACATGGAGGCAGTATCAACCAATGCCAGCAATTGTTTCTCAAACAACATGTGTCTTACAACAATGTCTGAAACTTTCTGATCCAAATCCCAGTGGTCCCTGCTGGGAGTCACTAATGGGTTTTGTCAAAGGCCCCAATCTGTGTTAAGTGGGACTTGCAGGTATTTTAAAACTACTCTGAGTCTGGTTCATAAGAACTCAAAGGCACTTAATACGCCACTTTTTTTTTTACAACTCAAAAATAGCCTGATGTTGTTCAGGCCCCCATTCAAATACATTCTTTATTCAGGCAGTTTTATGGCTAGGAGCTAGAAATATTCCCAGATATAGAAGATGCAGGTATAACCATCAGTAATTATTCAATATTCAATAAGCAGTGGGTCCTGCATCTACCTGAACTTGCTCCTCTATTCTGTGTATTCAAAACCAAGGAGACTGCTCCTAGCTTAAGTCTCTCTCATAACTTATTTTATTAAAGATTCTTCAGAAAACTGTCATATTAATCCACAAAATCAGACAACTCTTTCACACTACATCCCCTGGTTTCAAGAGCTTCTTGGTTTCTCCTTATCCCCTAACTCCTAGACTGCTAACTCACCTGCCTGGTGACCAAAGGTAGAGAGATGTTATCTGTTGTGGCAGCCTATTATTCCCCCCTGATAGTAGTCCTGAGGCCAGTGGCTATAGCCTAGACCATCCAAACCCTGACTGTAGTACAGTACTATAATCTGCTCTAATATTCTTCCTTAATTTTATCTTAGTTATGAAAAATAATAATAAGATGGAAAATAATCAAGGAATTGAATATTTGCCTTGTTTCTCGTTATTTTGCATTTCCCTAAGTATACAGTGAGCCAATTCTTCAGTAGTTAAGTTGACCACTTTTAAATTTCAGTGACAACTTTTAGTAGCTGATGGCAGTGGAGCTGCTGCTTCATACTATGGGTAACTGGGTAGCCATTCAACCATCAAGGACTTGTCATTCTTCTTTTTCCCAAAAAACGCTTCTTCCATGTTTCAGTGAGTCAGGGCTATTCTAGCAAATCCCAATTCAGATGCCAACTGTGTCACAAGTCCTCCAGACCACCTCTGCCTCAATGATTTGCTGAGTCACTGAGCACAGACTCAGAAATTTCATTGGATTCATGTTTTGCTGTGAGTAATTACAGTGAAAATATACTGTGTTGACAATGGAGTCAACAGACACACTTAGACTTAGACTCCCAATAATGATGACAACACATGTATAGTGTTGCCAATCAGGGAAACACCTGAACCTTGGTGTCCAGAGCTTTTATTGGTGATCATTCATGTAGGACAAGCAGTGTCTGCATAACTGACTGGAACTACTCAAACTCTAGCCCCCGCCCAGAATGAAAAGAGACATTCATTGTAAGTCATATTGTTAACATAAACAATTAGATCAAACTGGTATTATATGGCTCAAGGCCTCAGTCATACCAAAACATTCTTATGGGGCAGATTATTTCAAGGTCTCAGAGTTTATCTCCAAGAAACTACCCAGAGGCCAGTCTTGAAGATAGGTTTTTCTTGGGTGTGTGTGGGCTGTGAGTAGCCTAGGCCTGCTGAGTTAACTCTTTCCTACACACATTTGAGTCAAACTGCTGAAAACTGAAGGTAGAGAAAGAATCCTGAAAGCAATCAGAGAAAAATGACACATACTATATAGGTGACAAAGACATGGATTACTTGTCTTCTCATCAGATACAATGGAAATCAGACCACAGTGGAATTGCATCTTTAAAATGCTGAAAGACAGTAAAAACTATCAGCCAAAAACTCCGTATCTGATGAAATAATCTATCAGAAAGGATGGTGAATAAAGGAATTTTTTTGGAAATGATAAATTTGATACAATTTGCCATAATTAAAAAAAAAAGAAATTCAGGTTGAAGTAAAAGTATAACAGATGGACACCTGGATATACAAAAAGGGAGGAAAAGCATTATAAATAGTAAATTTGAGGGTACCTATAAAAGACATGTTTCTTTTGAGTAAATAACCAACAAGGAAACCCTGTCACAGCCAGTCAACCAATACTAAAGATTCACTAACAGCAGCACTATTCCTTCCAGAGGACATTTACAAGGAACTGATATAAAAAATAAGTTGAAATGTGGGCAATTATAAACTAAAAGGGATTTAAAAAAACTAGTTCATCAATACCCCTACAGTATTAGATTGAGCAGTAACCTGTGGGTAAGTCTTCAAGGCAAATAAGTCAGTCTAACACCTGATGACTGGAAATGACATCTCTCTTCACATCGAGTGTTTAGCAGACTGTATGGCAAAGGCAAAATATGACAGATTGTACACATTGCAGTTGAATGATAAATTTGGGCAGCCCGGGTGGCTCAGTGGTTTAGCGCTGCCTTCAGCCCAGGGCCTGATCCTGGAGACCCGGCATCAAGTCCCACATCAGGCTTCCTGCATGGAGCCTGCTTCTCCCTCTGCCTGTGTCTCTGCCTTTCTCTCTCTCTCTCTCTGTCTGTCTCTCATGAATAAATAAATAAAACCTTCCCCCAAAAAAAGAGGCAACAAGTCCTTTAAAAAAAATAAAATAAATGATAAATTTTTCTTAATGGTAATTAAAGAGGCTTTAATTAGACAAATCAAATTCAAGCATGAAAAGCAGCTGTAGCCTAAATCCTCCAGAACACAGCCAATACTATGGTAATAGAAATCATATCCTCTCATAAAACACATATTCTAAAGTTCAAAGTTTTTATAATTTTTAAAGAATTCTTCACCTCTTTTCTTCAGAGAAAGGGGCTTACTTTTATTTTACACAAAATTCTAACCTTACTTGCCCAGAGCAGATTAAATGCAATGAGTCAGAAGGAGGAACAGTACCATTAGTAGCTGATACTTACTGGGGAAAAATAGTTGGTTAGAGCCTGAGTAAAGAAAAGGTCAGAAAGATAATTGTAAAATATTCAAATTTAAGATTTCAAACAAAAAATAAGACTATCTATGAGGTAATAAAATATTTTACACTTAAAGAAAACTCTGAAATATCAAAAAATGATAAGTATATAGTATAGACACTGAGAAAAATTCATTAACTTTCAAACCATGATAAGGATATTTATTCTCAAGTTGCAAATACCAATTATTTTTTGGTTAATTCAAAACAATTCTCCTTTTAGAAACTATGTCAAATATATCTTTGCATCATATACCCCAGAAAATATGGTGAATGGCAAATATTCTTCAATTAGAGAGGATAATATATTAAAATTTTTAAAGAAACTGATTATCTTTAACACTAAGAAAACCTGATCATTTCTATTTTCATGGCAAAAGAAAAATATATCAGGCAACTCCAACCATTAGAAAAATACTAATAGTTGATAGGTTACAAATCTGCTAACAGGTCTTTTGCCATGATACATGAGGGTACACACAGAAGTTTATTATTGAAAGATCACTAACTGCTTACAACTAGGACCAGAAATAAACGTTTGCATATATGGTCAAATGATTTTTGACAAGCATGTCAAAACCATTCAATGGGAGAAAAGACAGTCTTTTTAACAAATGGTGCTGGAAAAACTGGATATTCACATGCAAAAGAAAGAAGTTAGCCCTTACCTAACCCACAGACAAAAATGAACTCAAAATATCAAAGACTAAACATAAGACTACAACTATAAAACTCTTAGAAGAAAAATGAGGCAAAAACTTACTTGCCTTATTAGATTTAGCAATGGATTGGATTTAGGAATGATTTCCTGGATATGATAGCAAAAGCACAGGCGACAAAAGAAAAAAAAAAAAAAACAGACTAATTGGGTTTCATGAAAATTTCAAAATTGTGTACATTCAAAGGGCACTATTGACAGAGTGAAAAATTAACCCACAGAATGAGAGAAAATAGTTGCAAGTCATATATCTAATAATGTGTTAATAACTAGAATGTATAGAGAACTCCTAAAAATCAGGAAAAATGAATAATCTAATTCAAAAATGGATCAAGGACTTACCTAGATATTTCTCTGGAGGAGACATATAAATGACCAATAAGCACATGAAAAAGATGCTCAAATCACTGTTAGGAGAATCAAATCAAAACCACAATGAGATTCCATGTCACCACTATTAGTATGGCTACTAAAAAATCAATAAATAAGTAACAAGTTTTGGCAAGGATATAGAGAAATTGGAACGCTTGGGCACTATTGGTGGAAGTGTAAAATGATGCAGCTGCTGTGGAAACCAGTATGGTGGTTTCTCAAAAATTAAAAATATGACCTAGCAATACTACTTCTGTGCATATGCCCAAAAGTCCTAAAAGCAGGGTCTTGAAGAGATATTTGTATACCCATACTCATAGCAAGCATTATTCACAATAGCTAATAGTGGAAGCAACCTAAGTGTCCACTGAAAGACGAATAGATAAGGGGCATGTGATATATCCATAAAATGGAATATTATTCAGCCTCAAAAAGGCAAAAACTTCTGACATGTGATAAACATGGAAGAACCCTTGGGGCCTTATGTTAATTGAAATAAGCCTTCACAAACAGAAAAATAGCATACAATTCCACTTATATAAGGTACCTAGGGTAGTCGGACTACAGAGACAAAAAGTAAAATGGTTCACAGAGGCTGGGAAGAGGGAGAATGAGGAGTTATTGTTTATGGGTACAGAGTTTAGTTTTGCATGATGAGAAAAATTCTGTAGATGAATGGTGATGGTGATTCCCAAACAATAAAAAAGTACTTAATATCATTGCACTTGAAAATGATCACAATGGTAAAATTTTGTTATGTGTGTATAACAACCAAAAGAACGAAACAAAATGCAAAGCTTACTGTCCAGAAATATCTGTAACCCAAATTCAGTCAGAAAGCTACAAATTTATCATCTTATTTAAGTTATTCTCTACTTGAAATTAGGCTCTAGATGCTCTTTCCGTACTCTTAGTTCTTGAAAATTTTTTATCTCTCACCTCTCCACCCTTTGCACAAAGTTCCCTGGTCATGTGACAGGAAGTGGTTTCTTCATATAATGAAAAATGTCCTCAGGAATTCAGCCCTCCTTTATGTAACACAGATTCAATGCTGGATTTTAGGGGAAGTGGAAGTTTCTGTGTAGGCCCTCAGAGCAGCCCTTGAAAGCCTGGCAATACCAGAAATGTCTGTCTCAGTCCATCTGTCAGACATAAATCATGCACAGGATAGACTGCAAGGTAAATTGAAGTATTTACTTCCTCACAGGCAAAGTGTGGAGGAAGCCAAAGAAAATCAAGTCACATTTCAGCCTTGTTCTTCAGAGTTTCTGGGCCTCCATGTTTGTTTATTGTTGAAAAAAATGTTAATGCAGAGACAGTACAGGTAAGATTCGACCAAAGTGAAAGTTTCAAGTTCAATTCCTACGCTTCCTGATGAACTTAGAGGTTCCCTTTCTTCAGGATCTGGTTTGAAAATAAACTGGGTGTTAAACTTTGTTATGCATTTCTCAACATGCTTTGCATTCTGGAAGTCCGCAGGTGTACACAGAGAAGTTACTCAATAGAGTACATTAATGGAAACTGGGAAAAGTTGGGGAGGAAGAAAAAAAATGCAAACAACTTTATAAAACTTTATAGTACTTTGAATTTACACTCATTTCTGACCGCAAGGTGAAATTATTATAGGGCAATATGTCTCTTGCTGTCTTTGAAAGTACATCATACTAAACTGAATGGCAATTCACAGACTAAGAAATACAGTAGCCAATAAACTTGAAAAATGGTTGCAACTTTATCTATAATAAGAAATATACAAAAAATAATGTATCATATTTCATCTTTCAAGTTTGTTTAATGATAACCATCAATTCTGGCAAGAACACAGAAAAACATATTATCACACAGCACTAGGGAAGAGGGCAATTTATACTCTTGATTATAGGGCAATTTGTGGTAGATAAGAACATCTTTGGAAATGCTCTGTTCATTGACCCAGTAGATCTTCTTTTAGAAATTTAACATATGAAGTTAATCTACAATATGGCCAAAGATTGATTTAAATAAAAGGGGGGGAAATGACAGCATATTGGGAATTTGAATAATAGAGTACAGATAAACTTCTACATGATGGAAAGATAGAAAAAAAAATCAAATACATCAATATCTTTTAGTTGTGCATAGTAAATTTATTTGGAATGGGGGCATTGTTTGGGAAAAAAGTGTACCTAAACTAAAATTAAATGAAAGCATATCATTACTTCTTATACTGGTGGTCATTAAGCAAAAAACAAACAAAAACCAAACAAACCCCCCAAATATCCATCAGTTGGTTAGGTTTTTATAAAGCTATGATTCGAAAACAGTTTACTCTAGCATTGTTATGAGCTGAACTGTGTCCCCCAAATTAATATGTTGAAGCCCTAACTCCTCTAGTATCTCAGAATGTGACTGTATTTGGAGACAGGGCCTTTAAAGAGGTAATTAAATTAAAATACCATTAAAGAGAGCCCTAACCCAATCCAACTGGCATGCTTATAAGAAATTAGGACACAGAGAGAGACACTAAGGATACATATGTACAGAGGAAAGACCACAAGAAGACACAGTAAGAAGGTGGCTGCTTGCAAGCCAAGGAGAGAGGCCTCAGGAGAAATCAATTCTGCTGACACCTTAGTCTTGGACTTTTAGCCTCTAGAACTGTGAGAAAATAAATTTCTGTGTTTAAGCCACCAGTCTGTGGTATTTTGTTATGGCAACCCAGCAAGTTAATACAAGGATGAATCAGACCTCTCCATAGTTCAGGAAAGTCTGAATCACTGAAAATATGTAAACATAACTTTTAAAGTTGAAAAAATATAATTATGATTGTCAATCGATCTACAGTGAAGGGCCATTTTTTTTAAACACTTCATCACCAATACTTTGTAAAATATAAAATCACATACTTTGATGTTGTATACAGCAGTGTCAAATTGCTATAAAAGTTCTTCAACAGTCTCAAAATCTGTACTATTGTTTTTAGGCAAATAAAACAAAGACCTACTGTTCCGTGGGCCACATTTTTGAGTAAAATTGGCTTAAAGTTCATCTCGTCCAACCCCTTCAATTTATAGCTGAGAAAACCGAGGTCCTGAGAAGTTCAACAACCTCCACAGTATCGGGAAGCTTGTTAGATTTCCCTATAGGAATCCTGTTTAATTCAACCTTAAGTAAGTCACCAAAATCATCAATCTGTTTCCTTTCCAGCTATACTAGTATCAGCCTGATTTCTCCCAGCTTTTTTTCTGAGAGGTGTGTGTCCACTCCTGACATCACTAGTGCTTGGGAAAACAGTCATTTAATTATCTTGTTCAGAAATTCTACCCCCACTCTCAATAAATTACTGTTGCCACCTGTGAGAGACTCTTGCCTTCTGTACAGACAACTTGTTTTCATGTTCTTGAAACACATCTTATTATCAATCCTCTTGTGCAATCTTCCCTTCATTTTCCACCTTTGATTTGCCTGAGCTCTTTTGTACACTCTTTAAATTTATTCTGTAATCTCTTCCAGCCTCTTCTATCCCGAATGTTTTATATCTTGCATATGCCTCTTGCTCACCACCCTTGATTACTCTCAGCCCTGCTCCTTGATTTACATGGTCTCAATAAAGCCAGTATTGTGTTTATCATTCAATGGTTTGCATAGCCCCTGGGCATATATTAATTTTTGTTCAAATGCTTGCCATTTCCCTCTGCATCCTTTACTTCCATCAACATGTTTTATTTGTTCTCAATCATCACAGCCTGTATTATTCAAAATATTGATTTAAAGTTTTTAAAATATTCTTGAGGACTGTTTATTCATAATCCTAAAGTTATTTCCATTTCTTGTTTGTGAGTAATGATGATACCTATCATCTTTTTTTCCTGTAGTTGTATAGCTGACCAATTGTATAATGTTGGGCTGGTCATTTAAATTCCCTAGGCCCTTTTCCTTTTCTGTATATCAAATGGTTGAACTAAATATTTTACAGATCCCATCTGGCATTAACATTCTAAATTTTAAATGTTTACTGTGTCATTCATCTGTCTCTGAAAGAGATAGTTTTTGTTTGTTTGTTTTGTTTTGCTTTGTCTTTTTAAAGATTTTACTTATTTATTCATGAGAGACACAGAGAGAGGCAGAAACATAGGCAGAAGGAGAAGCAGGCTACTTGCCGGGGAGCCCGATGTGGGACTCTATCCCAGGGCTCTGGGATCATGCCCTGAGCCGAAGGCAGATGCTCAACTACTGAGTCACCCAGGCGTCCCTCTGAAAGAGACAGTTTAATCAATCATAACTTTTGGAATAATCTATTGTTTCTCCAGCCATGTGATCCTACCCATCTTTCAAGGTCAATATCAGATCTCATAGCTCCATTAAGTCATCCCTAATTATTCCAGCCCACACTTACTTCTCCATATTATAATTCCTCAAAGTCATGTCTTGTTTTGATTATTTGGCTTTTAAATAGCAATTGAAAAGTACATCTAAGTTAACTATCCCTTCAGTGAATACTCTTTGATGGCAATCACTACGAAGTATATGTGTGTGTGCATATATAAAATTAACATATATAATTATTATATTACATAATATATATCATATTCAATAATAATTATACATAGTATATATTATATAAACATATAAATACATATATTAGGTTAAAACTATGAAATTGCCTTTTTTGTAAGTAAAAAAAAGATTGAATATCAACCACTTCATGTTTTCAATCTAATATATAAATCTAGTTAATTAAAACTCTATTGAGCACCTACAACTTGATATTGTGCTAATATATATGGCATTTCATTTAATAGTGAAAACAGCCTATGAGCTAAAGATTGTCTTTTTCCATTTTACAAACAAGGTAACTGAGAGGTGTAAATGATTTTTCAAGATAATATAGTTGAAAATAGTTAAAACCAGGAGTTACAGTCAGCTCTGCCTGACTCTAGAGTTCTTTCTCAAATTTCTCAGAACACAGCCCAGAACAGGTAAATATTGATTTCTAACTTTGAGAATTGCAAATGTAAAAACAAACAAAAAAACAAAAAAGCCAGACAAACAGAAAAAGAAACCTTTGAATGTCATTTAGCGCTGTACAATGGAGAGCAAACATTTACAAGTGAAGTTGGTGTTTTGGTTCTCATTCTGACTTAAGATTTTAACTAAGCCAATAACTACTTTCCTATTGCTAAAGACCTTGAGAGAAATATAATTCAGTACTTTCCCTTCCAAATGGTTAAATAATTGGTGCATTACCCTATAATACAGAATGTAGCCATTTAGAAAATAAGCTGGTAGCTCCACAAGCACCAACATAGAAGGATATAGATGATCTACTGATGAGTGAAGAAGGAATGTTGCTGAAGAACAGAATTATAATAAAATTCCATTTAGAGGTTTAAAAAATCTATAAATGAACCTTTGTGGTAACAGGAGATAGATATATTTAATTATATATTTGTGTGTACAAAAAATAATATTTGGAAGGATATATAAAGTGTTCAGCAAATGGTGCTTATCTCTGTAAAATTAGAGTAGAAATAGAAAGTAAAAGGCAAAAAAGTTTTCTACTTTTATTTTTTATTCTTCTAAATTTGCATCTTTTTAAAAAAACAATTCAGGTCTTTTAATAGGGAAAAAAAGAGGAACATTCGATCAATCATTCATTTTAACAATAAACTACCTTCCTTATTAGGAACATAACTATAGAGTTTATGTAAGTTTCTTGTGTTGTAAAAAGTGCACATTCTAAAACTGACTGTAATGTGTAACACTTGGCCATGTCTATTTCATGTGTCCTATTTCTCACTCCTACCATGATCATTGTCATTCCCCATTGAACAACCAACAGTAACTCTGCAATGCTCCACATGACTTACAAAGGGCAGCCTGAGAGAGATCAGTGAGAAACCCTACCTCATTCTCACCTGGGAGCAAGATTACCTGTACTACATAGTGAGCATTGATCCATCCTAGGGTTTTAAAGGATAATGGCTCATAATTATACCCTCTTATATCTTTTAATAATTTTTTCTTTTTAAAATTCCTATGATATTTATATTTATAGTATCAACAATTTTGCAGCCTCAACAAAGCATATAATAGGTTGTTCTAAAAAGATAAGAGGGATCAGTAACAATTCCCATGAAAACTGTCTCCCACACTGCCTAAAATTGTTTAGTCTGTTATCATAATAAATGAAATTTCACCAATTAGGGATGCTTAGCTGCTGACAAGGGACTTCTTATAAAGAGAAGATGACTTTGAGAACATGCGAACTCTCAGACATGTGTGTGCAATAACTTTATTTAGATAAATATTCTCAAGAGACTGAGCTGGAAGGGACTCAACCTGGTTTAGGCTGAGTTCCTAGAAATAGGTGAGAGGTAGAGGCACATGTGACTGAGGATGTGCTTCTCAGGAAGGCCCTACAAAGGACTGAGCAGAGCAGAATAAGTACCAAAGGATGTACTTTCAGATGGTCTAGTCATGGCCAGATCCAGCATTGTCCCTCTTTCAGGCAAGAAGGCCAGGCTTGTAAATTCCAGAATCCTCTGGGCTACAGAGCAGACAGTTCCCTAAAGAAGGTTAGTTCAGCACTCGAAGCAGCAGGGAGTATGTGCTAATGACTGAAAATCTGATCTGGACACTGCCTAGAACACCTGCCAGAGCTTTGGTGAAGAAACGGGAGAAACAAAACAGGGATAATTATGGAGTTGGGCACTAAAGAAAGCAAATGGCAAGGACCGGACTAAGTTTTCTTCTCAGTAAGAGGTCACTGAAGGGTAAGGCAAAAGAGGTCAGGAAGAGGGAAAAGAAAGAGTTTAGAGAGTTCTAAATAGAGATTGTTACTCATTTCTTAATTAAAACATGTAAATATAGAATTTCATTCTGCCACTGACTGGATTAGTTTTCTTTTTCTTTTAGAACTTAGAGCACTAAAGATTATGACACACCTTCTGCCATCTATTTTGTAAGCATCATCTTGAAAAACAACCTACAAGAGCATCTGTGTAGATGCCCCATGTTCCTTATCTCCAGAGCTCTACCAGAGAGAAGGGAACAGGCCCACAATTTATGGTCTTCACACTTGTGGATGTGCAAAGACCCTTCTTGATTAATGTGACATCATAAAGCACCACCTGGAAAGAACACCTCAGCCCACTAAAACCTGAAAAATATCTTTTCCAGAAATATACTCACTCCTTTCAGACCCTGTGCTTTTCAGAATGATGTCAACTTATAACAGCTTCTTGACATTAATTACCATGCCATCCCGTAAGTTTAGCTCTCTGTGAAGCAGCCTGAAGCTGTCAGAGAGGGTCACATATTTAATATCCACTTACCTTGACACCAAAGTAATTCAAAAAATGCTCACTTTCAGCTCCTCATTCCTTTTCAAACATTAGAAGGCAAGTGACCCACCATCCAATCCGCAAATCTTGATTAATTCTTTCCACTTAGCATGTCCCAATTTCTGCCAAGGTATGTGGTCTGCAGATTGACAGCCTCATTAAGAGCTTATTCAAGTGCTTGATTATACAGCTTTGGAAGTTCCTTGAGACCTCAGAGTCTGAGGAGTAGAATCTCCCTCCCTCTGCTCATTGCAGTGCAATAGCCTGTATAATATCCACTGGCAAAGAGATTTCAGATTTAAGGATAGTCAGTCCCTGTACTTAAGTTCTAGAAGCAGTGGCTTCTGCTCTTAAGCTTCCTCTTCAGTAACACCTGGATGTCTGCCCAGTGTTACCTCTGCACCAGGGCTGGGTAGAGGAGATCCAAGGATAGACCCGTGAAAGGACCGTGTACTCAGAATTTTATCTAGAACAATCTCCCAAGCACATACATATTAATCAAAGCCAAAGATCAAAGACAGAGTTTAAATGTAATTCAACTGGTTATGAATTTCTAAATAGGGTAAATGAGGATAGAGGTCTAGGAGAGAAGCACTGTATTTCTATTTATAAAACATATCTTGTATCTACCAGTATGTTTCTTCTTAAGTAGGTGCCAGAAAATGACAGCAATAATTTAACACTGCTAAAATAAAGGTGCAGTCCCCCCTCCTTTTTTTTTTAATATTTATTTATTTATTTATTTATTTATGATAGTCACAGAGAGAGAGAGAGAGAGGCAGAGACACAGGCAGAGGGAGAAGCAGGCTCCATGCACCGGGAGCCCGATGTGGGATTCGATCCCGGGTCTCCAGGATCGCGCCCCGGGGCCAAAGGCAGGCGCCAAACCGCTGCGCCACCCAGGGATCCCGCAGTCCCCTCTCCTAAGTAATTTGGGTCCCCCTGTGTTTCTTTTAGGTTAGTTATTTGGAAATCGGTAGTGTTTTTCTAGTGAAACTATGTCAGTGTGTTAGTTAAGGTCTTAAACTATTTGTCTTCATCAATTTAACCATATCATTGTAAATGCTATCAAACTTTGGAGGTATAAACTTCAATCCTGGCAACAGATTATTGCCCACATTTTCATATTTAAACAAACAAAAGTTGAAATATAAAGAAGGAATTTCTCCAAACTCATATGGTTAAAAAAAAGACTAATCTGGCATTGAAATAGTCTGTCTGACCCCATAGCAGAACTCACACCCACCATTCCCTACTCTCTTTCAGAATCACTGCTAACAGAATTATCCTACCAATAGGACTAGAGTGTCTGCCACGTACAATGATGTTCAGTGAAAAATGAGTTAGATTTCCAAATTGAAATGCCTTAACCTCCTTTTCTCTGATGCCATCCCTAGGCTGAGAACAAAACTCTCTTCCAATATCTTTACAGCTCAATGCATCCCAGCTCAGTTCAGTTGTCATCTCTTCCTGGACACTTCCCTTAAACCCCTATCCATCAGACTGGCTTGTGGGGTCCACCTTCGTGCTCCACAGCTCTCTGGGCCAAACTCTGTTGCCACACTCACCTCACTGTATTGTGATCATCTCTCCCCCCACCCTTTTTTGTTGTTGTTGTTTTTGTCTCTTCCATTGGACTGTGTGCTTCCTGATGGCTGAGGTTGTGTGCTGTCCATCCCTTGATCCCCAGGGACTGGTGCTAGTAACCTACCACATGTAACTGATTGGTCTGAGTAGGGGTGAAGGCTCCAGAGAGATTGGGGAAATGGGTAGTCTAGACACTGGAATCTCCTGGAAGCAGTTTCCCCTAGGGATCCTGCTTGGTCCTAGGCAGACAGGCCCCTCCTTTTCTGCTCAACCTCGAAGATCAGTCTACATCATTCCCAACAATATCCCTACCCTATCAGGGTTTTTTTCAGGCCCCTCTGGGGTCTCCTGTGGAAGTGTTATTGCAGCAGAGGAAGAAAAGATAGGGGATAGCATACTGTCTCTTGAATGTCTCCATGTTATTTGTTAGAATGAGTCAGATGACTGCCTAGGTACCAAGGGAGCTGGAAAGTCTAATCCTCCCAAGTGCCTACAAAGGAGAGAGAAACTGGAAATGCATAAGTACTAATAAACCCCAACATAATTCAGAGCTTGGACCTTTTCTTGCTTTGTTCCTTTTGAGTATGCAACCTAATCTTTATATTATTTTGTAGAAAGCTAAATAGCCATTTTCTGAAGAAAAATTCACTGTTTATTTAGAGGACAACTTAGGAGCAGCAGCTATCTACCTCTCTTCCTTCTTGAATAAATTATCATGATAGATATGTCTTCATAGTAGTAAGGAGAAGGACTTTGAATTGAAGAGGCAAAGATTGGAACTGGTCAATTGGGTCATTGAGAGGTTATGAAACAACACCAAGTATCGGGTAGAAATGAAACGCCTGGAGCCACCTAAGACAGCCACTTTCATAAAAGGCAAAAAGCTCATTCATGAGCTAATCTCATATAGCATTTCTCATATAATCTCATATAGCATTAAAGAAAGCATTAAAAACCTTTTTAAAAAAATAGGTTGGGGGCTTAGGTAGCCTTTTTATTTTTTTAAAGATTTTATTTACTTATTTATTTGAGAGAGAGAAAGAGAGAGAGAGAGAGAGAGAGCATGCATGCTTGGGGGAGGGAGAGAATCTTAAGAAGGTTCCAGTTCAGTGTGGAGCTGGATGCACAGCTTGATCTCACAACCCAAAGATCACAACCTGAGCTGAAATTAAAGAGTCAGATGTTTAACTGAGTGAACCACCCAGGAGCCCTTAAGGTGCCCCCTTTTTTTTTACTGTGATAAAGTAGAAATAACATAAAATTTACCATTTTGACCATTTAAAAGTGTACAATGGAGTAGCATTAAGTATACTTAAGATAACTGTGCAATTACTACCACTATCATCCCCACTAACTCTGTTTCCATTAAGCAGTCACTGTTCAGTTCCCCCTTCCCTCAACCCCTGCAAACTTTGAATCTATTTTCTATCCCTATAGATTTGCCTGTTCTGAATACTTGTATAAATGAGCTGATAGAATTTGTGATCTTTTGTTTTTGTCTTCTTTCATTTAGCATGCTTTCAAGATTCATTCATCTTGTATTGTATATCAGGGTTTCATTCCTTTTTATGGCTGAACAATGTTTTATTGTATAGATACACTGCATCTTAACTACCTATTTATCACTCGATGGACATTTGTGTTATCTATACCTTCTGGCTCTTTGCTGTTTTGCTATGAATATTCAAATACAAGTTTTCGTTTGGATACCTGCTTTTAATTATTTAGGGTACATGTCTAGGAGTAGAATTGCTGGGTCATATGGTAAGTCCATGCTTAACTTGTTGTAGACTACAGTTTTTTAAGATACATTATTATATTTATTCTTCCCAGTATGTATTACAATCCTTGTTTTACAGATGAGGCACAAAGACATTAAGTGAATAGCCAAACTGGGCCTTGATTCATCATCCTACAGTAAGCATTTTATAAAATCATAGCGCAAACCAAAGTGAGACAGATTTATTTCTATATATATTTTTCCTCCACCTTAAAAATAAGATGAATCTTAAAACAGAATATTCCATATTAGTGATAGAATACCACAGACTCCAGGATGAGGGAAGTCCTTCCTAGCTTCTCCATTCCCTTGTATACTTCATTCATTTAATATTTAGGTCACTGGCTTTATTAGCTTGAAGGGGCTGGCATGTAAAAAAAATGAAACAAAAATTAAAATAAAATAAAAATTAATTATTATTTAATAAAAAATTAAATAAAAACTAAACATGTTGCATATTTATACAACATTAGGACAGAGTCACTAAGACACAGAAGTGGTGGTGTGATTAAGTTGGGATGTATAGAATGTCACAAAGGTACAAGTGCCAAGAAATGGGTGACAGAGGAGAGAAGGGGAGATACACAGCTATAACCAAAAGAACTTCATTTCTTCTTGCCTTCTTGTAGCACACAAGTTAGGGGCTAAAAAGTTCTGAGCAACTTCTGAAACCTGCCATTCTAACATGTGGATAGTTTTGGCAGTCCAAAACTATTTTGGTTCTGAAAATTGTCTCCTTCTTCCACAGGGTCGCAGTGGTGGGAGGTGGGGGATGTGGAAGCCAAGTTCGCACTCTGGGACCCTCAGTGTTGATCTCAGTTGAATGAAACTAGGGCATATGGGGCCAATCAAATTCTTGTGCTTAGAAATTTGGAATTGAAACTTGAAAAATAGTTAATATTTTGCATGGAGTCAAGACTATAATGTGAAAACAGGGCTGCAGAGCAGCCATATTCTTCCTTGTGGACAAAGAAGCAGCTTAAAGAAAAAGTACACAGAGAGAGTGGAATGAAGCAGTGGCATAAAAATCAAAGTGGAGAGAGAAACAGCTATTTTATTTCTAGGTCCAGTCCTTCCCTAAAGATGTAGGATTTTGTAAGAACCCCATACTCTTGTCATAAATGCCATTTGGCTTAAGCTATGTGGGTGACTGGCCAGCTGTTTACCAAGCCATTCCCTTTCATTCTGGGCACAGAGCGAAAACTATATTCCCAGCCTCCTCTGCACTTAGCTGTGGCCACAACTGGGCCTGACCAATACAATGTGAGAGGAAGTGATTTTCTCTACTTTAGACTGGGCATAACAAACCTCCCCCATGATTCTCCACTAACTCTCTTTCCTCCTAGGCCAGCAGGGAGTGACCACCCGGGGCAACAGTGAAAGCTTTGTGTTGAAGATGTCAGAGCCACCTTAGCCTAAGTTCCTGAGAGAATGCTTGGAGCAGCCATCCCATCCTTATCAAGGAGGCTTTCCAGGCTCAAGAAATAAATTTCTCCTGGGTCAAGACTTCACAGATATTTCAGGCTTTATGTGACACAACATCAAGCTTTATCTAAACTAATACAAGGCAGTTTCAGTAAGTTTTTTTGAAACCTACCATCAAAGAATCTTAAAACATCACACTTTCCACAGCATCTCTTCTCATTCAGTTACTGCCTGTTGAAAAGGCTGAAGACCTTGGGCCAAATACCTCATGTGCCGCGCTCTGGAGCCCACAGCCAACGGGCAGAGGTAAAGGACGCAATCTCCAGGATGCTGAACAAGGCTACCTCAGGTGACATCACACACCCAAACACACTGCCTTTGTTGGCAGATATCCTTTGAATGCTCTACCAGTTCTGAGAGTGATCAGCCCCCCTCTCAGTCTCCATATGGCTGTTCAAGCTAAAGGCAAAAACCTTTCATGTAGAAACTTTGTGTTTCTATTGAAGTCAGTACTGAAACATGCTTCCTTTCCAAATGATTCAGGCAGATTTCCAAGATGGCCCAGTAACACCTTGTTCAATTACTGGAGTTCTAGCAAGGAAGGGGCTGACCAAATAAAATGGCTTTATCAGAGAGCTATATTGACAGCCTTTAAGTATTCTGGAAGACAGGTTTGAAAGCAAGAGTTCTCTATGTGCAATATACAAATTTCCTGTTCTTCCCATATAAAGCAGTAATTCCCGTGTAAGAGCAAATTTAATGGAGTCATAAGGGCTATTAACAGAGGACATATAAGGCAGATCTTCCTGACATTATTTTACAAACTTAATTGGGCTGTCTGGTCAATAAAAGGTCTCTAGAAAAGATGTATTAAATGCAACAGCACTTGTTTTGAGTCCAAGTACGTGCTTTAAATGGCATGTCATTTTTGTAATATTTAAACTAATGGTCTTCATTGTCTATAACATACAAGACTGAAGGTTTAAGAGCTTAAACTCAAGGGAAACAACAAAAACATATTACCTTCAGGTAATTTTATCAGTCTTTAAAGAACAGGAAAAGCTTCCAAAATGTGGGGAAATAGTAAGACTTCACTTTGGGATCTGCTTTTTAGCAGTTGTGCCACGGCCCAGGGAGATTCCATACACATAAAAACTACCACCACCCTCCCAACAGCAGCCTCTTTTTCAAACTCTCCTGATAGCTCCACTTTATCTGAAATATACCATTTTGCTCTTGTCTTAAAAAAAAAAAAAAAAAAAAAAAACAGAATCTGACAAGCTAAATACATGAAAGATCTCAAAATTAAGTAGAATACAGCCTTGCCCATCCTCAGAAGAATTTATGTCCTTGGAGACATGTGGTGGTAGGAGGGGGTTTACTTTCTTTAGCACCTTTTCTGATATCTCAATATCGTGGTCCACAAAAGGGGAGTGAATGAGATGGGATAAGCCCTCAGCAAGACCACACCTGACTTCTTCAGTTCCTACTTTAATATTGCACCCTGGAAGGGTGCCTAGGTGGCTCAGTTGGTTAAGTCACCAACTCTTGATTTTGGCTCAGGTCATGATCTCAGAGTCCTGAGATTAAGCCCCATGTTGAGCAATGCACTCGGCAGGGAGTCTGCTGTAGATTCTCTCCCCCTCCCACTACCCCTTCCCCCAGTGTGTACTCTCACATGCTCTAGCTCTCTCTCTCTCTAAAATAAATAAATAAATCTACAAAATAATTCTGACTTAGTACTTATTACTAAAAGTTGTCAGTATCAACCACAGAAAATACAGTTATCATGAATGATTGAGTTGGTTTGGTTCAATGTGAATCTCTGAATATATCAGAAAAATGAGAGGGGTTTGGGATGGTGGGGCTCTCTTCTTTTATGTTGTTCTGATAGAACTAGTAGCAGCTGATTTTATCTCCACATTGTAAAAACCTTTTGAAATGAACAAAGCTGTCTAGAAACAAAATGGTCTCCATGTAAATTCTTCCTATCACTAGAAATACAGAAGCCAAATAACTCCTTATCAGACAGATGGCAAAAGGGATCATTGCAAGAATGGAATCCTTAAATTATCCACCCTTGCAATTTAGGAAACCCTAAATTTCCTTAGAAATCCCATCTGCTCTGCCCTGCCCCCTCACATCTTATTTTTGACTGTCTTTCACTAAGCACTATTAAGTAATATTTCATTTAACCATCACAACATTTTCTATGGTAGATTATTATTACTCCCATTTATATATAAGGAATATATGTCTTCCATATATTAAGTAACTTGTCCAGAATCATCCAACTAACAAGTAGCAGAACCAAAATTTTAACCTAGATTCTTAACCACTATTCATTCAACCACTTATAACTTTGCTATACAATGGATTACCTTACACCAGCAGCACTATAGTTTGTGAGAAATGTAGACTCTCAGGTCCTACGGCAGACATAATAAATAAGAATTTGCATTTTAACAAGATCCCTGGTGATTTGTATGCACAGGAAAGTTCAGAACCCTAATATATAAAAATATATTTTTTAATCTTTCCAAAAGCACTACTGCTCATTAAACCTGCTCTATGATTCATTCTATCCCTGGGTCTAATTCTTGGGCCATATATTGATCTTCTCACTCTTAGTTGTGTATTAGTCATGTTTTTTATTTTTTGTTTGCTTTAATATCTTGAGGCCTTACTGACTACTTACATCCACTCCTGGGATTAGCTAATTCCTAGAGATAGTAAGCACATACCCAAAGGCATGCTCTTCAAAAGCAAAACAATACAGAGCTCCTGCCCCCAACCACCTCCTTTATTGGGATCTCCCAAGGCTCTCATATGCCAAACACTATCCACTTGCTCTATCATCCCAGTGTTAAGTACCAGACAAATAGGAGCCCCTACCTTTCAGGGCCCCTGAAATTATTCAAACTTGCTAAAACTAAACCTGCTTTCTTTGTCTTATCTTTCCCATGGAAACCACCATGAAGGTTCTTGCCCCCATTTCCCCTTTGCTTTCTCTGCTTTGTAACCAACCCTGTTGCTTCTTCTTATTGCACTGTATACATGCCATGCCTTCTATTTCCAGGGATCTCTAAATATAAGAAATTTTTCCTTCATGACAATCATTTCCATGTCTGTATGTCTTACCATACCTGATTAAAACAAATCCTAGGTACATTTTAAAATAGTTAATATAAACTCAGGTCACTTAGGTTTCAAAAATGTCTCTGATCTGTAACTAATATGTTCCTTCTAATATAATAAAAGCTGGCTGGGGCATGGGTGGCTCAGTGGTTGAGCGTCTGCCCTTGGCATGGGTCGTGATCCCGGGGTCCTGGGATTGAGTCCTGCATTGGGCTCCCCATGGGGACCCTGCCTCTCCCTCTGCCTATATCTCTGCCTTTCTGTGTCTCTCATGAATAAATAAATAAAATATTTTTTAAAATAATAATAAAAGATGGCCTTGGTTTTCTCAGTCAATTTGGGTATGGAAGTCTGCTCTTCCTATCAAGAGGTTCATTGAAGATTATTTAGAGACTCCTACTTTGTAGGAGATAGGAGTGATGAGTAGTTCAGATGGCCAGTTATGATTTCTTCTTTAGCCCCTGGGTTTCCATGATCTACCTCTGAACCTCTACTTTGAGTTCCCATCACCCTACAGGATAATCTCTTGAGTAAATACATTATAAGATGGACTCAGGCAAAATGCATAATTTTGACCTCAAATCTATAGCAGGGCAGTTAATAAAACTCAGTCTCCTGCTGCCAACACAGGTCATTCAACCAATTCCTCATTCTTAAAAATGTCTCAAAGTGAATAAAAAACCAATTTACAGTACCCCACCCCTCAAAATCCAGGAGTTGCATATCAAGCTTTCAAAATTATTTGTTGAAGCTCTTCTTGAGTGGATGATAAGGACATTCCCACCCTGTGTCAATAGAGAAGAGGATACTGAGCACATTCAGAAGTTCTAAAGAAGTTCTTTTATCTCCAAACTTTTTTGGCATTTTTAATTTCTTAGATAAAAAGTGGAGGGGGTGATCAGCTGAAGTCACTTTTTAAGAAAGAATAGCTTTATTGAACTATAACTAACAAATAATAAATTCCACATATTTAGGAATGCCTGGATGGCTCAGCAGTTGAGTGTCTGCCTTTAGTTCAGGGTATGATCCTGGGATCTGGGATCAAGTCCTGCATAGGGCTCCTTGTGGAGAGCCTGCTTCTCCCTCTGCCTATTTCCCTGCTTCTCTCTCTTCTCTCCCTCTCTCTGTGTCTCCCATGAACAAATAAATCAAAACTTTTTAAAAATTTGCACATATTTAAAGTGTACAATTCAAGTTTCGACATATTATATATGTACACACACGCACACACACACACATATATATATATACATATATACACAAACACACTCCCATGAGACCATAACTATAGTCAACATAATGAACATGTCTATCACACCCAAAAGTTTGCTCATCCTCCTTCGTAATCCTTCCCTCTCACTTCTGATCTTTCAGAAACCACTTATCTGCTCTCTGTCACTATAGATGAGTTAATTTTCTAGATTTGTATATAAATAGAATCATGCAGTATATACTGGTATTTTTTATTAAAAGATACACATGTCATAAAATTTACCATTTAAACTCTTCCTGAGTGTATATGTCATTGATATTAAGCACATTCACATTGTTGTACAAGCACATACTTTTTTTTTGTATGACTTCTTTCATTCAGTAGAGTATCATGAAGTTCATTCATTTCAGTGTACAATATTTCACTCCGTTTTATCACTGAACAGCATTGCATTGTATGGCTATACCATGATTTGTTTATTTATTCACTTATTAATGGGCATTGTGGCTGTTTCCAGTTTGAGGCTGTTGTAAATAAAGCTGCTAGGAATATTCAAGTATAAGTCTCTGTAAAGACAATTTTTCATTTCTCCTATGTGAATACCTAGGAGTGAAATGTCTAGGGCACATTTAACTTTATTTTATATTTTATATTCTGGATTCTTCAGATATGGTTAGTCATAATTCCCCAATCAGAATCTAAGATTTCTTAGACAAAGGACTGTTCGTTGCTTATTATCATCTATTACTTCTAGGTAACAGATGAATAAATGTGTGCTAAAGTAACTAGATCCCAGACACCTTCTTTGCTCCATATTAACATATGAGGTTTAAGTAGGAAAAAAACGCCAAAAAAAGAAAAATATTGATACCTAAGTATACATATCTATATTAAAAGTGAATTTGAAACAATAGCAATTACTATACCAGCAATTTGCTCTTTGGCACTTCAAACTAATTCCCATCCTTCTAGAAAAACCTGGGTGAAATTAAAATTAACCATTTTGCAATATCGTACTTCACTTATCCCTGTCTTACCCCATCCTTTGATGGATTATCTGTTCAAGAAGTTTTCCCTTTCCCTAGGCACTCTAGCCCTCCCTGATCTCCCTCACTTTCAGACTCCTAAAACACTCATGGTCTGTTACACAGTAAAAAAAAGTGTCTCCAAGATGTAGGTATTTCTGACATTTCAAAGTAGTTGCTCTGAGAGAGAAAAGCTCTAGAATTAGAATCTGAAGCTCTGGGTTAAAATCCTGATATCACTATTTAGAGGCTGAGATGACTTGTTACTTGATTAAATCTGTCTCAATTTCTTTATAGGTAAAACAGGGATTATGTTTTAAAATTCTGTATCTTACCATGGTGC
Organism: Canis lupus familiaris; assembly: GCF_011100685.1. Lineage (NCBI taxonomy): Eukaryota > Metazoa > Chordata > Mammalia > Carnivora > Canidae > Canis > Canis lupus. Next base: position 78,495,700 of record NC_049222.1, on the reverse strand, counting down.
CTGGAAAACAGTGTGTTAATTGCTTCTTGACTTGTTTGACTTATTGAGTGATTGATAAAATTCTTACCAATAGTAAAAATACTGCAGACTCCACAAAATTCCACAATACAAAGCAGATAGCATATAAAGTTTTCTTTATGTGCCTGGTGTGCTAACATTTACCATGTAGGTACAAAGTTTCTTGTCCTGATGCCCATGGACTTCAGAAGAATTGTGCATACCCTGAGATGGTATGAAAAATTACATGTGTGCACCTACATGTGGATTTGAGAGGGGAGAAACCAACAATGTTGGGAACTGTTGTTCTTCTCAGATGATATGAAACCAGAGGTAAGAGAGTGGAAGAGGAAAGGGGAATAAGCAATTAAAGATGCATTCAAGATGTCCAAGGAGTTGGTAAGGGGAAGCAGGGGTCCGCCTGGGTGGCTCAGCAGTTAGGCGTCTGCCTTTGGCTCAGGGCCTGATCCTGGGATCCTGGGATTGAGTCCCACATCGGGCTTCCTGCATGGAGCCTGCTTCTCCTTTTGCCTATGTCTCTGCACCACCCCCTCTCTGTGTTTCTCATGAATAAATAAAATCTTTTTAAAAAAGGGGGTGCGAAGCAGGACTGCTGGTCAAAGGAAATAATCTAGCTCCGGTTTAGTCTAGACCTAACTAGTCCATGATCTCTCTCTAACTGCTCTAACCAGTGAGACTTGCCTTGTCCACAATGTCCCTACTTCCCATCATAGTGCCTAGAATATAATAGGCATGCACCAATTATTTGGTAAGAATTTCTTTCAATTTTCTTACCTGTAAAATGAAGGAGATTGAGTAAATTTATCTTCAAGATACCTGGTATCTTCAAGATACCATTAGAAAACCCTTACATTTGAAGCTTATTATTTTATGGGGAAAACAAAAACATGGAAACCTCCTTTCTCCAATAGGGAGGGTCAGAATTCAGCATTCTTTTCTAGTCTCACACTTAATTTGCTTCTCACTGAAACTCACCTCCAACAAGTCATTCCTCAGAAAGATGATTTTTATTGCTTTGGTTCTTATTCTCTTAAGTACAACTCCTTCAGATCCCTGTTTTCTTTGGAGCTTCCAAAGAGGGTAGGTAACAGATAACCATGCATTAGCAATTCAGTTTTATTTGAAGAGTTACTCTTCTCACAGCTAGGCTTTTAACAGGCCTGAATTTAAATGGCATTGCTTTCAAACACATTTCCTTCATCAGTATTTGAAATTTCAAAGAGCAATCAATGTCAAGGATCTGAATGTTAAAATACAGGAGACCTTTGGAAATGCAATTATTGTTTTCTCCTATAGATAATTAGCAACTGAAAGAAAGTTGCTTCTACTGGGATCTCCTGGGAAAACATCACTGAACTCTACCCACGTGCTTTGAAAGAATTAGGTGTTCAAATAACCAACAGAGAAGCCTGAGCTTTGTGTTGGTGTTTCAGGAGTGTTGATGGCTTTGTACTGGATGAGCTTCCCAATGCTACTATCGTCAGCCCCCTTCCCATCCACATACCCACATGAACCGCAAGATACTCTGTACAAGACTGGGGCTTCAGGGCTGCCATCCATTGTAATGAAATAGCTCCTTCTGGTGTATACAAAGAGAGCATTAGAAGAACCAAGCCTATAAGCTTTCATTGGGTACCCCTCTGAAAAAACACAAGACAGTAGAAATTGACTTTAACTAGTACCAAAATGATAGACATTGCAGCACAAAATGTTGTTTGACTGAATATAAAGGAATTTCTAACAGTTTCAGCTGTTCAAAAATGAAGTAGGATGCCTTTAGAATCGCCTATTAACCAAAGTTGTTCGAACAAAGCCATTCAATCTCCTATCGATGGGATTCCCACAAAAGATGGGGGGGGGGCTCATTTTTCAGGTATTCCAGAGCTTTCTCTAAAGCAGACCTTTCTTTAATTTGTTCCACGGCAGTGACATGGAAACTTTCAGACACAAAGAGATAGAGAATCTCACATGGCATTTATCCTCTAAAATTTTATACCAAATATCTTTATGGTTATCCCATCATACTTTAGTCCTCTGTGGGACTCTTCCATGTTCTGAGTATCCCTGGGCCTCCTGGCATGGGTTAGTACCTCCATGATAGGGCAGATGGAAGAAGCATCATAACTTCTTAGTCCCATCGGTTTCCCCAAAAGAAAAAAAATAAAGTGTTATGTAATTCTACTAGGGCATAATATGCCCCATTTGGGAATTTCCTAAACTCACCCATAACTATTTGTCTTCCTCTTAAAGAAGAAGGAAAATGAACAATATTTCTGAGAACCAGGAAATATACTAACAGCTTCAGATACCTTCATTTCATTCATTTCACTCATAAGAATAACACTTGGAGGTAGTTTCAGTACATCCATTTAACAAAGTCTCAGACTTTTCTGAGAGTTTAAGTCAAATGTACAAGGTCACACCACAAATAACACAAAAGCCACAATTCAGACCTGTGTTCTAATGCCTCTTCCCAATCACCCCAACCTATCTAGAACAGTAGATAAAAGTGTGGTCATAAACGAGAAAACAGGGACCTGTGCATCTTTATTATAACCATGAAATTATTCTTTCAGCAGGCTTTGCAAGAAAAGAATCATTAGAGTGCAAATAACCTAAAGGAAAAAAATCTTTTTCCCTGAAAGCTGAAGTGAAAAGAATGTGGGAGAGCAGGGCAGTGAATCATCAGGGAACAGCTCGTCTTCAGGAAGCTCATCCACATCAATCAGCTCCTGGAGTCGGTGCCCTAAGAGAGAACTGACACGAAATTACACAAAAAGTTATGAGGCTCAAGACACCGAAGCTCTTCTTGGGAAGGAAATCATCTTTCATCCTCAGCTGACCCCATGAAGAAAGGGGGCAAAATAAAACCTGGGAGATGACAATCTGAGGAACTAAGGTGGGGTTTTGGTGCAGTGGGAGTGAGTGCAAGATGTATTTAAAAAACGGAACATCTGCATAGCTTGTTCGGCTAGTATTTTAGGGACTCCTGTGTGCTCCTTGTGAGGGGAAACGATGCCCAGATCAATGATCTAGCATCAGAGCAGCTAGTGGTAGACCAGACTACAGAGCAAGACACACCATCAGACCAGACTCACAGGTGGTTTTGAACATAAGATCTCTGTTCTTGTGCTGGCTGAAGACTCATGAATTTCACAGAACTACCACTGGGAATTGAGAACCAGAGAAAAAAGGAATAGGGAATAGGCAGCATTCAGTGATAATGTCTTGATGGCATTCAGAGGAGATTTTTTTTGATATTCGCAACTAAAACATTAGGGAAAAAAAATGAAACTTGGCCTCTATCTTGCACCACACACAAAAGTTAATTTAAGAAACTCTTATGTTTTTACAAGAAAACATAGAATATCTTGTGAAAAATGAAAAATTTTCTTGGATAGGACACCAAAAGTCCTAACCACAAAAGCATAAGCCAGACTCAAAATGATGTGTATATTCTCTCCGATGCAATGTCCAATTCAAGCCCTCTTCTTAGGAATTTTTTGGGGAGGGAGACACATGCACACACACAGTGATATCTCCTTTCTCTCAGTTCCTGTTGTAATTATGTTTGAATATTTCAAAATTATCACACAGTGCTATCATACTAATTATGTAGAGTTATGTATTGGATGCCAGACATGGTATCCTAATAAATGTTTAGTAATGGGCTCCCTAGGGTTAAAAGCCCCTACATGGAACATTTGCCAATTTCTGTGATGTAAATACTCCATTGTGGCTTATTTCATACAATCAACATGAAGTTACTAGATGTAGAGTTAGAAAGAGATCCATAAAACTGTGTGTAACCAGCATAGCTAGTTGCGGCACATCCCTGGTTGCCTGTCTCCCCAGGGAGTCTGTAAGTAATCCCTCATACATACGTAGTCTAATGGAATTTAACACGCTTCCTTGGTTTCCTCATTTGGTAAAAGTGGATAAACATACTCAAGAGAGTAACTTCCTCAGAGGAGAATTCATTCTAAATCCCTATCTAAAGTTAAAGAAATTAGAGTGGACATTTGCTTAGTGTATTCCTGACAGTCATATTTTCTGTTTTAGATCCATCTCTCCCTCATTTTCCATCCATAGTCCTCAGGTGAAGCTCCTAGCCAAGCTCAGGAATGTTTCATGTGACCAAGACCAATTTGCACCTCACATTCTTTCACCAAAGTGATTGGCTCACAGGACTGTCGTGTGATCCAATGACAAATGTGAAAAAATACTGTCACATAACGAGACATGTGTTACTAGGGACTTGAACCAAAGAGAATATAAGATCTAGAGCTACTGGCATCTCTACCTTGCCACCACATGGAACCTGTGAATAATGCAAATCCTACAGAAAACTAAATGATAAAAATGTTTGAGCTTTGAGGTCAGAAATGCAAAATCTGCAAAGTTTCAGCCTTAGACCTTATATTTAGGTAAGCCAATAACTTTCCTTTTTCCTTAAACTAACCTGTGTTGGATTTTCTCTGACATACAACAAAAAAATTCCAAACTTATACAGAAACATACCCTAATTAAATAAGCTTTCTATGTTTTTTTTAACACATTGGGAAATATTAGCAAAAATTCATAGCATGATAATACTTTTTTATAAAGCATCATTTTGGCAGTTTCTTACAAATTTTATGGTACATTTATCAGATGTTCTGATTGTGGCAGGCAGAATAATGTCCAAAATCTGTGAGTATGTTACCTCTTCTGGCCAAAAGGGCTTTGAAGAGGACTTAAAGCCGTGATTAAGTTAAAAATCTTGAATTATCCAGATGGACTCAATATAATCATAAGGGTCCTTAAGAGAGAGGGAAGGAAGAGTCACAGAAGGAGATGTACCATAAAAGTAGAGGTCAGAATGACACAAAGCCACTAGCCAAGTAATATGGGTAGCCTCTAGAAGCTGGAACAGGTAAGAAGTGAATTCTTCCCTGAGTCTCCTTCCCTAGAGCCTTGCCAATACTGTTTAGACTTTTGACATCCTCTTCTTTGAGAGAATAAGCTTATGTTCTGTTTTTATTTAAATAACTAAATGTGTAGTGATTCATTACAGCAGCAATAGAAATCAAATAACCTAACAATCCCACTTCTGGTCGTTTTATCCAAGAGAAATGAAAACTGATTCTTACCCCCCACCCCAAAAAAGTGCAAATGTTTATGGCAGGTTTAGTCATAATTGCAAACACTGAAAACAACCTAAATGTTCTTCAACTGATGAATGAATAAATAAACTGGGTAGCATTCGACTCAATGGAATACTACTCATCAAAAAAATAAGAATGAACTATTAGTGTGTGTGTGACAAATGGGTGAACTACAAATGTATTGTGTCAGGTGAAAGAAGCTAAATTCAAAATGTTACATACTTTACAACTGCATTTATACAACATTCTGGAAAAGACAAAACTATAGGAACAGAGAATAGATCAATGACTGCCAGTGGTATAAAGTGAGGGAAATGGCTGATTACCAAAGGACAGCACAAAGGACTATTAGGAGTGAAGGAACAGTTCTGTATCTAGAATATGGTGGTACTTTCACAACTCTGTGCCTATATCAAAACTCATAGATCTGTACATCAAAAAAAGTAAACTTTCTTGAATCTAAGTTAAAAACTACAACTGGTTACAAGTTGAAGAAGAAAGAGGAGGAAGATGAGAAGGAGGAGGAGGAAGAAGAAAGGAGAAAGAAGAAAGAGAAAGAAAGAAAGAAGAAAGAAAGAAAGAAAGAAAGAAAGAAAGAAAGAAAGAAAGAAAGAAAGAAAGAAAGAAAGAAAGAAAGAAAGAAAGAAAGAAAGAAAGAAAGAAAAAAGAAGAAATAAGAAAGAAAGAAAGAAAGAAAGCATCTAGATATTTGAGAACAAGTTAGAGATGCTGGCATGAAATTATCTATAGGAGTTGTTTTCCTATGTTTATCTCACTCATTGTCAGGCTTTCACATCGAATCCCCTTTCTTGCCCTTCAACCACTATTTCTCAAATAACTAAATAATGGTATAAAAAATGTGCTAAACTAAAAATCCAGAGTGTCAAGAGGCAAGTCCCTGAAGGACCCACCATCTCTAGAAGCTCAGCCAGCAGCTCACTAGCCCTTTAAAAATGCAGTGCTTAACCAAACTCTGACCCTAAGATGTTGCTTGGGTTTTTGTCCCTATTATTCCCTTATTAATTTTTAAAAGGCAAGCAGCTCCACAGTTACACTGGGTTTAAAGCCCAAAAAATAATGACTTTTCTGGTTTTAAGATTTCACAACTTTGACCTTAAGTGCATCACCAGAGAAAAACACTGGCACTATCTTTTGGAAAGAGAAACAGAAAAGAAGAGCAGTCTGATAAAAATGAATACAGTGAGGGGTGGGGCACAGAGGGTGGCATATTTCCAGGAAAAGTAGATAGATGCATGGAGGGTTAGTGGGTGACCTCAGGCAGGACAAGGGCAGAGTCATCCTTCTTCACGACCCAACTGCATCTCCTATTATTCTGTAACAGCACAGTGTCTCATTTTCTTCATACTGCAGGGGCACAACTAGACAACAGCAGAGGAAGAAAAAAAAAACAAGGGGAAAAGGGTCATTTTTCCAGGATCTCAGAAGTGGAGCTCAGTATTTCTATAACATCTTAGTGGGAATAGACACAGAAGCCTAATGTTTTTTTCATGAGTTCCCAGTTTCTACTGCATGGAAATGTTTCCATAGTACTCATGCCACAAGCCTAAATAAATAAATAAATAAATAAATAAATAAATAAATAAATAAAGGTGCTGTCTTTATCCTAATACCACATGACAAAGTCTCAAGTTCATCAGAGCCTTAGGGAATTCCACGGTGCTCTATGAGCGATGCAAATTTGGGCCATCTCAAGGTAAAGGATAGTTAAAGTTAAACCTCTCCCATTTCACTAATTCTTGGCTCAAAAATCCAAAACGGATTTATAGCAATCCCTGCTATAAACAAATATCTTAAAATTTCCAAATAGAACTTATTTCCCACTAATTTTACAAACAAGATATTACTTCTTCCTCCTCCCTAGACTATCAGTCTCTGTTTTCTTCCCCTCTAGGAAAACAAACTAATGAATAAATAAAAATTCATTCCCCAAGATTTCTTTTTTTTTTTTTTAATTTCTTTGCTAGTTACCACCTACCATGTAGGTACTCTTCTCAACATCTACACAGTTTTACAAACAACACCAACTCATTTGTAAGAGGACTATCTGGGAGACTGTAGGTTATGTCACTAACATTTCTAAATTATTTCATTAAACAATTAGTAAAATAGTTTCTATTAGCAAGAAAATTAACAAGAGAAAAGGCACAGGATTTTTAATAATGTCTTGAGTGCACAGAAGTTCACAGAAAAGAAATGAAACTCAAAGTAGTGAGACTTGGGAGCTTATATACCATTCTAACAAAGGAAAAGGGTTTTGGGCTTCCAAGATAATAAATTGTAAGGAGGTATCTATGGGGGAAACCAATGAAGATAGGATTATTTTGGTAAGGTTGTTTATACAGACTCATCTTAGTGCAACTGTCTATTTCTGGTAATGAGTCTCTCTCCTCTTCCTGTTACAGGAAAGGAACACCTTCACAAAGGAAATTTATGCCTTGCTTTTAGGCAGAAAAGGGGAAAGTGGAGAACCTACATCTGTGGATGCTCAATTGCCTGCAGCTCAAGATAATACTTATTTGAAAGTGGCAGGTTTTGGGGTAGTATATCCAGATGTCCCTTAAAAATTTCTCCAAAACATACTATACCCAGACAAACCATATTTTAATCTTTTCCAAAAAAAAAAGTCATCAATAGGAACTCCACTTAATGTATTATATGATAATATAGATTAGTTCTGATTACTTCCTTCTTCCTTTCCATAGAAATCATGTTAGAAAACAGAATGTAGGGGCACCTGGGTGGCTCAATCTGTTAAGCATCTGCCTTCAGCTCAGGTCATGATCCCTGGGGTCCTGGGATCAGGGCACCATGTTGGGCCTCTCTGAGCAGTGGGGAATCTGCTTTTCTCTCTCCCTCTGCCCACCCTCTTGCTAATGCTAACATACAAATGTACTCTCTCTCTCTCTTGCTCTCAAATAAATAAAATCTTAAAAATAAAAAAAAATATAAAACAATTCAGAGTCTTACACACATAAGTGGCATTCTGGAACTTCATGTAGCTCTGTGACCCTAATCATGTCTCTTACCTCCGCTGAGGTTAGTGTTTTAATCTGAAAAGCACAGCATTATGTTTTCCTCCCAAAAATGCTAATTAAGAGTATACGGATGATGCCTGTATCATAAAAAGTGGTAACTTGAGAACATGATGTATTGACTGATTAGGTCTTAATCACATGATCCACTCCTGTGCTGACCCTATTAAAAATATTTAATAGCTATCAAGAAGAACAGAAAGTATTATCGTAAGGTTTCAGATACCTCTGAGGTGTTAGAACTGTTTTTGTTTATAGCAAATGGTCCTAGAATTTTCTCTCAGTTTGCGTTGGCATCCATTTTGTAATGATTTTGTATTTTCTCTTTCATTGTCCATGTATTAGCTGCTTGTTTGTGTGTGGCTTTGAAGGTGCTTGTGGCAGATTATTTTGACTGAGGTCTTCATTACAGCATATACATACATGTCCTTGCCATGGCCTCATGTTGGAGAAAGTACTTCCCCATACCTTGATTTTTAGTGTGATCACTGCTTTACATTAGCCAATAGGATATTAGCAGATATTTTGCAAGAAGTGATTTGAAATGTACTTGTGCAGTTGACTTGCTCACTTGCAGTCCAGCCTTTATCATCAAAACAAAGACTCGGGTAGCCATTTAGTGCAATGAGATAAGAGAAACAGGAGTAAACTTAATTCAACCTACAGCTGAGAGACAAAGCCACCTGAGGTCAGATGAACCCAAACTAACAAATGCATGAATAACAAATAAATGGTTTTTAGAAGTCACTGATTTGGGGTTGTCAGGCATTTTTGTTGTGGCAGTAGCTAACTACATGGAGCCCTCCATCTTTAGGTTTTATCTCACTGGATGATCACACATTTCCCAACAACAATAAATTTTCATCATTGCTAACATGGTAGCCTCTCCCACACTCCCCACACCATACTAATCCCAATTCTACCTTCTTTTATGATGATTCTAATTGCTGGAGGACTTTCAAATACATACAATCATGTTAGAATTGTATGATTAAGGATTAAATGGGTCATAAGAGAGAGTATGAAGTAACACTGTCCATTAGCAATAAGATGTGAGCCAAATACAGAATTTTAAATTTTCTATTAGCCACTTTAAAAAAGTAAAAGGAAAGAGCTGAAATTCATTTTAATAATATATTTTATTTAACCCAATATATCCAAGATGTTTTCATTTCAATATGCAATAAAGTTTCTAATGAGGTATTTTACATTCATCTTTCCATACTCAGTCTTCAGAATGGGATGAATGTTACTCTATTGCTCATTCAGAGTAGCCACATTTCAAGTATTCAATAGCTACATGTGGCAAGTTGCTATCATATTCTACAGCACATGACTGGAGGTTTTCATAAGAAAAGAAATGGAGAGACTTCTGTGCAAAGCTTTACTGACAACCACTAGAATCACTCAAAGCCTCTTTCTTCCCCCTCCCCTTCCCTCTCCTTTTCTTTCTTTCCTTCCTTTCTTAGTTATTTCTGGACAGTTGGCTGATTTTCCTATGAATAGAGGGAGGCTTGAACTTGGTAGCATTCTGTATTCTGACCTCAAACTTGCATTCATCTATTATTTTATTTACATTTTAATTTTCACTAATTTCTTAGTTTTTCCAAAAAACAATTACCATATTATGGTTTATTCTATGAGTTTTGTTCAACATTATGTGAAGTGAAATGGGATATAAATAATGCACAATTACTTCCTCTGCTTTGCTAATATTATTCCTAAAATATTTTCCCTCCTCTTCCCTACCTACCCCACTAAGCTACTTCCTCTAATCCTTCAGGCTAGCTGCCTCATTTTTAGGGTTTTTGGCTTTTCCTTATCTTACCAACCTCCCTAGACTTTTTCATTTGTTTCTAAGTCCTCGGGGAGATTATGAACCCTCAAGAAAGTAACTGCTTCAATTCCTTTTGGACTCAAACAGCCTGAAGTAGCCCATCAAGCACGAGATTCTTCAGGCAAATGGGGGTGCTCAATAATATTCATGAACTGACTGATGATGAATGGCCATTGCTATAAGATTCCTAGTAAGGAAGTCCACTAGCATCATCTGTTTTTATTTCCAGCCCTGGTAAACAGAATTCAGCTGAAAACATCATCAGTAAAAGATCACATGCCCCCACTTTCCAGGGCCCCAAATCCTTCTGTGACACCTGAGTTTTCTTACTGCTATCCATGCACACTGCTTGCTGTCCAGGAAGAACAAATGGAAGTCAGGCTCAAAAAGTTACATAATAGAAGGGATTTTTAATATTCCATTTTAGTTTAATTTCAGAAGGTTCAGAACCTCATTTATTTCCTATTATTTTTAATATTTTGGCTTAGAGATTAATATTATGTTTTTATCCCCCTTTCTCTTCTTGATATTGCTTTCTGTAACCAGCCTGAACTGGTTAAAACTCTAATTAGAGAATAAAAGCATGGGCAAATTATTTTTAATATGACTAAGACCAGACTATCTTCATAATAAAATTTCTTTTGTTAATGAATTTAAAATAATCTCAATAATGATTTTCTATTGAAACTGATAACACCATTGGAATTCTAATGATTTCATATTTTCTCATACAAAGGAGAAAATTAATTTTTGATAATGATTTACACTCCTCTCAGATTTAGCATAGATCTACAAATAATTTTTAATAACCAGGTTGTCCACTGAACATAATCTTATAGTAGAAAATATCTGTGCCATGGTAAGGATGAAATGAGATATTCACTGAGATGAATATCTACAGTGTAAGAAAGCTATTCCAAAAGCTCATGAAATATAAAATATTTGAGTTTGACAAAAAAAAAAAAAAAGATGAGTCTATCAGAAATCATCCTACAGAACCACAAAGAATCAGAGTAGAAAAGATAGTAAGTAAATGAGGATGTTAGGATTTCTTTCTTTCTTTCTTTCTTTCTTTCTTTCTTTCTTTCTTTCTTTTTTTTTAACCTTTTACTCTTTGGCCTAATTTTCACTAATATATTTAAAATGTTTCTTACTCTATTCCTTGCAAGGTGATTTTCAGATCCTATTTGGAATTATAGTACTAGGAAAGGAGAAGTTTTGTGTAAACAGGAAAAAAAAATGTTATTAAAAGGCCCACAAATTTGTAGCCAATTTTCAAGATTCTGTTTTGCATTTAGTAATTTATGTCTTCATTTATTCCAGTTTTAACACACACACCCCACACAGAAAGACCATTAAATGTAAGGTGGTATGTTGATTTTGTAAAAATTAAAGATATTCAGATAAAACTTTTAACTTTCATGTCATTATTATAGTAAGAGAAATAAGAGTTGTCCGTACATAATTTTAATAAAGACTTTTTAAGATGGGATATAAATGAAATTTTTCCATGATTTCAGAGAAGAAAAATATTATTTATTAGTGGCAGAGGGGTAAGAAGGAAAGGATTATTGGAATTAAGAACTAAGGTAGACTTCAAGGAAGAGGTGGCATTTACTCTAGTGATAAGCATTTAGATGTCCAGAAACAGAGGTAATGGGAAGACAAGGGAAAATACTCCCAGCTTCTTGAAGTGTCTGCAATTAAGAAGAGATATTTAATAGATGAAAGTTGTCTATTTATTTATTATTCATATGTCAACTCATTCTCTAAACTACTAGAGGCAATTTGAATAAATACATATGAAATTAATAAAACGCGAATTACAAGAGTCATTTTTAAAAAAAAGAAAAAGTTTATTGAACACCTCACATGAACCAGGCTAGCAGAAAAAAATTTCTGCCTTCATGTTTACAATTTAGTATGAAAAACTCATAACAGATAGAAAAATAAATACATAAACAAATCTATAATGCTACAAAAAAGATATAAAGCAGGAAAAAAGAGATAAAGGATAAGCAACGAAGGGGATCAGAATAAGCCACCCCCCAAAAATGCTACTTTTGCTTATGGATTATTTTGAGCTGAAGGCAACAATGATCAAAGATGCAGAAAGAAGCCTTTCTGAAGATTTCCTTATTGAACTAAAAGCAGAAACTTCTGAGAAATAAAGATTGCCATAAATTCCCTCTCCTGAGAAAGCTTCGTTTTTTTTTTTTTAAGATATTTATTTGTTTATTTATTTATTTTTTTTACTTATATTTGAGAGGGAGAGAGAGAAAAGCGTGGGGGCATTGTGCAGAGGGGCAAGAAAACTCCTGACTAAGCAAGGAGCCTGAGGTGCGTCTTGATGAGGTGCTCCATCCCAGGACCCTGTGATCATGATCTGAGCTAAGGTCAGATGCTTATTAAACTAAAGCACCCAGGTGCCGCAATCCCCTCTCCTGGAAGAGTTTTATAGCCAAGAAGAACATGAAATTTTTCACCAAGATGGACATGCACAAACCTTACTAAAATGGCTCTTACCTTCTATTAATTTGTCCCATATATTTACCTTCCTATAGTCTGTCACACTTGGAAGCCTAAAATTTGTCCCATATATTTACCTTCCTATAGTCTGTCACACTTGGAAGCTTAAAATCCTTTTCCTTTGTCATTTCACATCTCCACAATCTACTACTCTTTGTTAGACATGGTATATAACCTCTCAGGCCCAGCTGCTCCTTTGGGTCTTCATTTCTTTTCTAGGAAGACCCTCTTCCCAAGTAAAAAAAAAAAAAAAAAAAAAAAAACATCAAATAAAGTTTGCATACCTTTCTCCTATTAATCTATTAATCTACCTTTTCTCAGTCTAATTTGCATGGCTTCAGCTGGAGAACTGAGGAGAGTAGACAGTTTTTTTCTTCCCCTCCCCTACACTAGAGTAGAGAAAGACATGCTATTTTAGATATAAATTGGTCAAAGATGTCTTTCTTCAGAGGCCATTTTTGAGCAGAGACTTGAACAAAATGAGGAAATGACCTTTGAATATATCATGAAGTTACCATGGTTAGGCTTATTACATGGTGGCTTGGGGCTCAGAGATTGTTCCCAGAAGACCAGGGAGAAGCTGCAAAGCTTCTTAAGCACTAGCTTCAGAAGAGACAAAATTTTGCTTCCAATTCATTGTAGTGCACAAGTAAGACATCAAAGCTAGTCTAGATTCAAGTATAAAAGAGAAGTGCCTATCTCTCAAGGGCAGAAGAAGTAAGAATTTGTAGCTATCCTTAATCCTCCAGGATTGTGGAAATGTTTCAAATCAGATTGATGTATCTTTCCCTAAAGAAATTGTCTACCTCAAGGATCAGCAAACTATGCCTAAGCAAAATAGAACCGACCCCAACCAGTGGACCCACCCCACTGGCTGTTTTTGTAAATAAAGTTACATTAGAACACAGAAATATCCATTTATTTACTTATTATCTGCCTATGGCTATCTCTCCTTTAAGGGCAAACTTAAATAGGTGCAACTGACTTAAGAGCCTGCAAAAATTAAAGTATTTACTATGTGACCCATGACAGAAAAAGTTTGCTGACCCTTCAAGTGCAAAATAGCAATCATGACATTTCTCAATCATTCCATATAGATCTCCAGCGATTTCATTTTCAATCTTGGCTATAGATCCCTAGAAATAATTAACTTTGCTTTGAGTAAATTGAAGTTAAAGAAGATTTTGAAAATGTAAACTGATATCCAAGCTGAAAGTAGGTGCCTCAATAAGAAAGATAAATATGTTGAAGCAAATCACACCAAACCTGACGCTAATAGAAGCAGAACTGAGAGAAATAGATCCTCTTCACACCACCCAAAAAACCTGGCAGTCAATCCACTACAACCTCCTCAAGGTTCTTTGTCTGTTGCTTAAAATTAAGGAGTAGAATAACATCTCAAATCTTAAATAAAATGCATTTTTCTTCTACAGAATAGATATTAAACCTATGAGAAAAGCTTGGGCTTTTAATACTCCTAACAACATTTCAAGAGAGGAAACTTAGGCCCATTTCAAGATATTTGCCAGCTGTAAAACAATTTAACCATTGGCTAAACTAAAACCTTAATCATTGGACATGTTTGGCATCATGCCTCTTTGACTCACCTCCCTGAGACCTGACAAATCACCCCCACCCAGAGTCAAGAGTATAGCATATATTAAACCAATCCTGAATAGTAAAGTCATCTACTACAATAGGACTCATGATTTAATCAACCAAATGAGCAGTCTCAAGACTATCTCAAAGTAAAGTGAAATGACTAGTACAACCCCAACTGTTAGCACAGATTTTACAACGGACATATTAAGACTGAATGGTGCACAATGTCAAAAGAAAGCAATAATATTCTCATGGAACAATTATGCCATTTCTCCAGATAAAATCATTATTTATATTGGAAGGCTTCTCACATATATCTTCTCATAATGTGAAATTAAATGTGTGTATGGGGCTGGGGGTGTGCCTTAAGAATGTCTCAACATGGTGGATGAATCCCAAAGTGACAATCACAGAGCATCTGTTCTCACCTGTTGTGATGAGCTTCCCTCTACTTTCCATTCTTTCCAGCCATTATACAAAAATCAAGGACTAAATCCAAAAACAATAACAAAAATCTAATACAAGTTGTTATTAGAAGTATGCAATAGGTAAAAATATTTTGTAACAGATGAAGACATAAGTTTAAAAGCAATCAACATTAACAAAAAAACACATAATAAAGCCTTTAAAACAATGAATATTTTAAAATGTAAAAGAAATGTAAATAAAGCAAGGAAGCCTCTAGAAACAATAAATATTTTTAAATGTAAAGCATGAATAATAAAAATGACCTTAATAAAAATTATGCATGTTTTAACATCGATAATAAAATTCAAAGTAACTTCAAAGTTAGGACAATATAAATTCATAAAAATAAACCTAGCAGAGGGGGTATAGCTCAGTGGTAAAGCATTTGACTGCAGCATAAAAATAAACCTACATTTCAAAGTTTGAAGTTAGGAATAAAAGAAGTTTTGAATTATAAATAATAAAATGAGCTACTAATTCAAGTTATAAAAGGTAAAACTGGCAAAATAAAAAAGAAAAAGGACCTAATACAAGTTAACAGGATAAAGTCTTAGGGACAAAAATAAGAAGAGAGCATAAACACAATTTTCAGAAAATACAGGGAAAGATAGTGCATATAGAAAACTTTAAAAGTTAGCAAAATTCTGAAATGGGCTAAGAATAGTAGATAAAGAACAATTAAAATGGCATGCATCAATTTGTTAATCGTACTCAAATCTAGGACTATAAAATAAAATTCTTCATTAAAAATAAAAATAAACACCCTATAAACAACACCCACCTGGAAACACACAGGCAGTGGGATTCCTATTAAAGTAGAAATTTCAGCTTGCCCTGTGAAGAACTCTGTGGAGCCTGAGAGGCTGAGAGGAAGACCAAATGAGATGCCCTTCCCTCTTACCTGTCATGTATCCCAAGCCCCAGCTCAGGCTCCAAAGGATCTGTGTGGGGAGCAGCTTGGCTTGCTAGCCACAATAATGCACAAAGGTGGGAAATCAGGGCAGAAATATGGGATCAGAAAGACTATTCAAGGCTTTAAATGCCACAACATGAACATTCAGTAAACATAGAGGTTCAACTTGGAGATTTTGATTCAGTAAATCTGGGGAAGGGAAGGGCGAGGAGGAGAGGGAAAGGGAAGGAAGAGGAGGGAAGGGGAAGTGGGGCAAGGAGATGCTCTGTGATTGTCACTTATGATCTTCAAACAGGTTCTAATCCTTTTAAAAAGTCTTTCCCCACTCCCAAGTAATTTTGGTATTTACCCAAATTTGCTTTGAATGGTAGCAGGTCAGAGTTACACAAACTCAGTAAAAGGTGCAGCCAAGTAAGAGTGACACTGGGAACCTGTCGCTTTCATATGAAATTCAACTGTTTTTAATGCTTTTTGCTACTGCCAAGAACTACCAAAATTAAGAGGAAGTCATGAATATACGTGTCACTAGTGGCTTTTAAGTATCAGAACATTGCCAAAATAAACAGCAAGGGTCCTTTGATATTCTTATTTCTCAGCGATCAAATGTATGCACTCCAAGCCATATCTACCTCCTTCGAGACACTGAAAGGATAAAAATTAAGATGATTCAAGGCCTTTTCTTCTCAACTTCAGAAGAGCACAGTGATCACTGGCACACCTAGGAGATGATTATGTTTGAACAACACACTGAATAAACTGTAGGGGATTTGGGAGCCTCTGCATGGATACAGTGAAAAAAAAAATCATTACATTTTCTTTAAATCAAATAATTTGAAAATAAAAATAAAATACAGATTTTTGACTGCAGTATTTGTGGCTGGCAGGGAATGCACCATTGCAACCCCTCTTCATGGAAAGGTTTGGCTCAGGGATTGTTCCACCTTGTCCAAGGACACATCTGTTTGGGGGCAGCTCATATCTAATGGGCAATCAAGGCAGGAGTATAAGGACCCAACCATATGGGCCCAGCAGGGAACAAGTCTGAGGGTGGTTCAAGGAAGTCTCCAGAGCTGTCTGGGGATAGGAGTAAGGCAGGGAGGGGGTTGGCCCAGTCTTTGAATGCATCACTATGCAGTGTCCTCTGCCAAATCCTCCTCCTGTACTCTTCTCTTCAGAGGTGTGGATCCCTAATAAACCATTTAAGCCCTACAAACTCCATTTCAGCCTCTGTTCCTGAGGAACTATAAAATGACAAGGACAAAAACTAATACAATTTAGTTACAAGTTTGATGTCCTTTATTCAAGGGAAAACAATCCATGGATTGGAGGACTACAGTCCCTCACAAGCAGTGAAACGGTCTTCCCAAGGGATTTGGGGCAAGAGCAAGATTTACAGCACTTTTCCTTCAGATAAACACCTAGAAGTAGAATTGCTGAATCATATGGCAGTGCTATCTTAAATTTTTTGAGGAACCTCAACAGTTATCAACAGTGGCTGCGCCAACTTACATTCCCACCAGCAGTGCACAAAGGGGTCCCTTTTTTCCACATCCTCACCAGCATTTGTTGTATTTTCTTTTTCATACTAGCCATTCTAACAGGTGTGAGTTGATATCTCATTGTGGTTTTTTTTTTTTTTTTTTTTTTTTGGTTTACTGCAGCACTTTTTTTTCCTCACATAAGACACATTGCTGGGGCCTAATGTTCTCACTGACAGTAGAAAACCAAAATTTGAGAATTGAGAACTGAGCACAAAACAAACAAACAAAAAAACCCTACCTTCTATAAATTAAAAGGATGAATAAATTTACATATATAAATGCAAACTACTGCCAAGAAGGGGATTATCACTGAGCTGCTAATAAATTGCTAGATCCAGAGTTACTGAAGGCAAGCACTATCCCAAGGTGTTCAGGTGGGAAAACACTCAGCTAAGAAAGAAAAGTGGAATTAAAGGCTTGGACCTTCCCAACCCTACCAGACCAGCAGGGCAGAAATAAGAACTAGTTAAGGACTCTTGCCAGCCTCTAGAGAAACCCTGGAAAAGGCAGCTTTTACACATGAATACCCTGTACGGATCAAGAAACTCATGTTCTAGTAGACTCTCATCAAGCCAATGGATTTGTCTTCCATAAACATGTTCTTACCTCTGCCATGATGTGACTGAGCAACATGTCCTAAGATATTAAGACAAAGATATATACAGCATATTTAAACATGTAAGTGGGACAGTTCATTTGAACACAAGTTAAGCAACAAGCCTACAATTCAGTGATAGTATCAAATATGCATTTCAAGGACATATTTCCTTTCAAAGGTTTATTCCAGTTTCTTGTGGCTACCATGAGGTTTTGCAGGGCAAATTCACACTCCTAAATTAATCTATACAGCAAATGCTATACACCTGCTCAAAGTCCATTTAGAAGCATTTGTGGAGGATGATGGAGTGGCCCACCTCCTTGTATTCCTGCTACTGATCCACATATGCTGGAGGGTGGACAGCGAGGCCAGGATGGAGCCCCCATCCATACTGAGTACTTATGCTCTTGATCTTCATTGTGCTGGGGTCACGGCCGTGACCTCCTTCTGTTTTCAACTTTTTTTGCTATTGAATTATAGAAGTTATTTACGTACTTTAAAAATCAACCCTTTCTCTGGTTGGGATATAAAATTTGCAAATATTTTTCTCCCATTTACTAAGTCAGCTTTTCATTTTGTTGATGGTTCCCCTTACAGAAGCTTTCCAGTGTGATGTGGTCTCACTCATTTATTTTTGCAAAGAATTCTTACTAAATAATTGAAAATAAAGATGAAGCTCTTATTTGTAGACTGTACACATATTGCTAGAGCTGTCATCATGTGGCTCAATTCAATATTACTATGGCAGGGACAAAGCTATTAGATATGAAATCAAAGATTTAAGGCTGCCCCTCCTGTTGCTAGTCAGAAGACCCTACCCCTGACCTACTGTGCCCTCTTCAGGCTCATGAAACACAAATGACTTCAGTAACTCTGGATCTAGCAATTTATTAGCAGCTCAGTGATAATCCCCTTCTTGGCAGTAGTCAGAGTATCCCAGTGGAATAGCAAATGTCCAATTCTGCCCATCACTCTTGCTATCTGTATATACTACTAGATTTATCATCAGATCTCCTGAGGCAGTCCCTTGCAAGCCCTGGACAAGGCTGCTTATGGCTGAATTTTCCAGAAGAGGTACAGAACACTTAGGTAAATTTGGATTTCATAAAAAGAAATATTTTTTTTTAGAAAAGCCATGTCTCAAGCATTACATGGAACTTACTTGTATTATTTCTTTTAATCTGAAATTCAAATTTGACTGGGTGTCATGTATTATTATTTGCTAAATCTGGCAACCCTACTTGAGGTCCTGAAGGTTCTGGTCATGCCAGGCCCACCCCAGTCTGGGATGGACTAAGGAGATCAATATCTCTCGGATTACTCATATTCTCTGCGTATCTTTTGGGAAATGCTATTGCTGGATTTTATATTATTGATTCCTTCAGTGTTTTTCGAATTCTTCTTTGCCTTCCTTGACTCATCTTTCTTTTCTTTCTTAAATCTGACCAGTCTTTCTCTGGATTCTAATTCTTCCCCCACTGTCTAAATCAAAGGCTTAGTCAGTATTTGTTTAGACAGTAAATATTTTATGTTTTGAGGACCACATAGTACCTGTCATAATTACTGGACTCTTTGTAGTGCAAAAACAGCCACTGGCAATATGCAAATGAATGAACATGGTTGTGTTCCAATAAAACTTTATTTACACAAATAGGCAATAGGTCAGATATAGCCCATGTTATAGGCCATAATTTGTCAATCTGTGCTCTCAATGCAGGTGTAGCTGGATCATTTCTTGTCTTTCTTCTGTTTGTTCTTTTGTCAGTCTCATCTAATTACTTGATAGACCTACCACTTGTGTTTATTTCAGTGACATGCAAATGTGCACCTCAAAACCTGACTTTCCTCACAGTCTAGAGTCTTGTATTCCAAAAGCCTGTAAGATGACACTTCCTGAATGTCTTATAGACACTTTAAGTTCAACAGTCCCAACTTCCCTCTGAAAGTATCGCATCACCTGTTCCTCCTCTACAACTCTATTTCTGCCAATGTAACTACTATCTCTATGGCTAAACCCAGCTCAAAATTTCCACAGGTGTTTGGTTTCCTCCTTTCCCCAGCTGCTTATATTCACCTAGTGAATAATTTCTGTAAATTCAATACATTTATGTCATATCTCTGTCTCCTGTCCCTTCCTACCACCAAGGGAGAAGCTTTCTGTACCTCTTGCCCTGCTCATTGCAGTACCATCGAAATAGCTCTAGATACCAGAAAACAACCAAATTTCTCCAGTGCTGTTAGACTGCCTTTCCTTAGAATAGTTCTAATTTTTCTCTTTCTTCCTAAAAACCTTTTGAAGTCCTCCTAATGCTTCTGTACTAAAGTCTAGTTTCTTTAGCCTGACATCAAAGACCCTCTCTGAGCCAGCCCCACACTAATGATCCAACTCCTTAACTGTGTGCACCATTAGCAGTAGTCAGAAGGAACTATGTGCAGTTGCCTGGCCACTCAAACACTTTCTTAGCTACTTCATTCTCCCATGCTTTGGTTTTCCCCTGCCTTCCCAACCTTGGTTACCTAATTCCTATCTATATTGGAGGACCCAGCTCAAATGGTCTCTCCTCCACAAAGCCATCCCTAACCTTCTATCTAGAAGAAATGTTTCCATATTCAAATTCTTAATTACAGTTAGATTATACCTCTCTCACAGCCATTATAGTTTTCTACTTTGTATCATATTTGGCTTCTGCCCTGTCTCACCTGATACAGCTTGAAATCTGGAAACAGATTTTCTGAATCTCCTTTTTCCCCAAAGGATTCAGTAAAAAAATCTTCCAACCTTCCTCATTTTAGATGTTCAATACATACTTGATGAATGAGTAAAAATAGATTAGTAGTCTGTTTATATAAAAACAAACACAAAACAAAACAAAAAAAAAACACAAAACCTGTGTGTGTGTGTATGTGTATGTGTGTGTGAAGAGAGAGGAATTGTGGATATGTGGTTAATTTTAACTCATTCTTCATTTTTCCACCTTCCCTTTTTTTCTACTGTGGAGGAGGAAAAAGGGGCATTTAACACAGATCTACCTAGTTCAACAGCCTCCATTCTTATCTACAAAGATATACTGTCTCTCATATTAAACATAATAACCTGAAATCAAGAACTGTAGACTATTAATAAACATGTGGTTTTTATTTCATGTGTATTAAGAAATGGATAGCAGAGGCAGAATAGCAGTCAGGTGCAGATCTAATATGGAATTAGAAGCCATGCCAGATATTTTAACAGAGAGAATGTAATATAAAGAATTTGACTAAGTAGCAGGTTGCAACCAGAGAACTAAAAAACTAAGAAGAGAATTCGAAGGTATTGAAGATGTGATTGAAGGAGGTAGCTACCGTCCCTGTGGCCCAGGAGAAACAAAGGGAAGAGATTAAAAGTATAAAAACTTACAAATTCAAAGAAGAACTTATCAGGCTGAAACTCAGAATTGGAAAACAGGGCCCCTGTTTAGTTGGTATTAAAAACACTAGAAACGAATTCAGCTGCATCTACAGGAAGGAATCGATAACTGCCAGGGAGAAGCAGCACTGCTGGGGAGATGCTGTTAAGAACAGGAAGTAGAGAGGGAGGAGCAAATTCCTTCTTCCTCATCCAGACCTTCTAATGTCCCTACTGACGGAGCCTAATATAGAAGCAGCTGGCAAAGCAGAAATAGGGTTTGTAGAGTCCCAGCCCCTGCAACACAGAAATACAGAGTTATAAAAGGATGGGTTTGGAACTGAGAGGCAATAACTTAAGAAGTGGCCCAGGAAGGACATCTATGAAAACTATCTTTCGAAATGTGGCACTTGTGAGCTTGAGAATGAACTCAAATAGGCCAGCATAAGTAATATGAGATAGATATCTCACCTATAAAAATAAAATTGTAAAGACCTCTAAGTGAGGACCCGAAACAAGTAAAAGGAAAAAAAAAAAGATACAGATAGATTACTTGACTTCAAAAATCAAAAAGCTACTCAAGAAAACACCACCAAGACAAATTACCTGTGATCTTGAAAACAGTAGGGGGAAGGGGGTGTAGCAAACTTATCATAATTGGCAAAGCATTGTTAATTCAAACCCTAAGGAATGCTAAAATGCCATAGTTTCACACTAGAGGTCACCCCCGGTAAGAAAATATAATTGTACTATCCTTTATCATCCCCCTGTAGCTGTTACAATATTGGAGAGCTGCTCCTTATTGCAAAGAGATTGGATTTTTATGAGACTGACATGCTAAGCAGCTTTCTAGTCAAGTAAAATACTGCATTAAACAGAATTCACTTTCGTACTTTGGTTGAGAAGCAGATATATTGACTATATAGTACAGAAGACAGTATTCATTACATGCAATCACTGACCTATTTCTAAGGTATCAACTTTAATCAGAGGTAGGTCAACACTGTTATCAAGAAACAATATATTGTATATTATGAGACTGATATTGAAGAAATACTGTCTTGTGTCAGTATTTAAATTGGGGAAAAATACTGCCTCATATCAACAGAAAGCAGGTGTAACTACATGAAATAATTACACTACATATTTTAACAAACTCATTAATTTTGGAGTTTACTGCATTAAAGTCATTTACAGCTTAGGAAATTAGGGTGTCTTTATCATTTCATGGCAAATTATGATGATTCAAGGACATCTTCCAGAAATGACATTTGTTAAAATTCTTAATGGCAAGAGTACAGAATTCCAATTTTCAATATTATCTGAATGCACTAAAAACAAGCTAATCATTCTTTAACAAGATCATGCATTGATATGATGTGGATTGCTTTTACTGTATCTCCATGTCAACACTCTTGATATTTGTGCTCCCATCTTTTACTACCCACTAACTCTCATTGCTGTTGTGGTTTTGTTGCTGTTCCTGTCTGTTCTTATTTGTTGCTGTTCTCTACCAAGATTCTTGGTCTTTCTAGATTGTTCATGGAAAATACCAACTGAGTTTTTTCTTTATACTTTACTCCAGTCGCCATTCTTGGAGCCACCAATGACCATGCTGTTTAAAGTGTCCAAGAGCCTGACCCCTCAAATCTGTGATCCCCTCACTCACTGTGGTCTTTTCTTATACCCCACTTCAGTCAGCAGCTTACCTGGTCACATCTTTTCCCTTTTCATCAAATAAATACACCACCTTCAAAATTTCTATTAGCGAGAAAGATCATATTGTATTGTATTATTATATATCCTTTCATTCTACTATGCATCCCTAAGTACAACAAATCCACGGACACTTCACTCTTGTCCAATCTACCATTTCTCGAGTAGGTATTGCCCTCTGTATACTGATTATCATTACAAGCACTCACTAGTTGCCCACACAACTTTCTTGCCCCACTTTCCCTCTTTCATGCTCCTTTGGATAAAGCCCCACCTTGGTTAGACCCAACTATCTCACCATTCTATACTTTTCTCCAAAAAGCTGAATGTTACTAAGGAAAGACACAGAAGCATGCTGCCAGGTCTAAATTTGAAAATCAAAACAAGAATTATTTGAAAATAATGACCAGAGAGTCAAAGGGTCTCTCAATAATTCACATATACTTCCAGAATACATGTGCTCCCCTAGTTACCAAAATGGACTTTTAATATCTCCTCTCACTTCAAACCTCCAGGACAACTATTCCCCAGGAACTCACATACACACACATAATATGAGCTAATGATATTGCCCTATATTTGAGAAAAAGTAAGCACCTAAAGAAAAACTGCCTTATCTTACCACCACCAAGTCCACCACTTTCCCTGGATCTGTCACCACAGTTTCTGGCTGCCCCTCCCTTATAATGGATGCAGTATGCCTTCCCTATATACCTCTAAACAAGTGCTCTAGACCTCATTCTTTTTCTACTTTTCAGGGTATCCATTTAGTTCCTGGTAATCAATTTCTCCCTCTACTGAATCTTTCCCATCAACACATACACATTCTTCATGATGTCATATTATCATCATTTCTATTGACCCCATATAACCTCCACTGACCCCATGGTCCACCCCCAGTTTCTGGAGTACTTTTCTGCTCCTTTTCATAGCAAAAGTTCTTGAATGGCTTATTTATGGTCCGGTCTTTACTTTCTGCCATGCCATCTCTCCATAGCCCATTATTTTTCCCACAAAATTGATTCTTCCTGTCAGGGTTATTAGAAATTATTACCAAAGTCCACCATGTTTTCAAATTTATTTGACAGCTATAATTCTTCATCTTACTCAAATTCTTGGCAAGATTAGACACTGTTAGCCCCTCAACTCTCTTTAAAACACATCCTTAATTTCTATGACTCCACACTTTTACTGTTTTTCTTCCTTAGACCTGAATCATTTCTGCTCAGCCTCTTTTTTTCTGGCCCTCTCCTTTAATTTAAAACTGAAAATCTGGAGTGCCCCACGGCTCCTCCAAGGCCCCACTCTTCTCCATCTCCAGTGGTTTCCTTGGTGAGCTTTTATAGATCCCCACTATTTTAATACCATATGTGGAGAGACTATTGAATTTGTATCTCCATAACTGACCTCTCCACTGAGCTCTAAACTCTAGGCTGTAATTAACTGTAATTCCATGATTAACATTTCCACTTGAATATCTAATCATCTTATTAATCCCAATATGGCCAAACATAACCTTGATTCCCTTGATTTTATCCCCAACTGCACTTTTGAACTCCTTCCCTGCCAATATCTCTACCAACCACCTGGTGCTCAGGTACAACATTTAGTATCATTTCAATTCCTCTCTTCCCCTCATTCTCCTCCTTCACATGAAATTCCTAAACAAGTTACTTCAGATTCAAGTCCAAAATAGATTTTAAATCTACCCACTCCTTTTTATCTCTCCTGCACCAGCCACTTCCAGTTGCAATCATTATCACCTGCATGATTGTTTTAATCTACAAGAGAGGTAATTTCCATTGCTATGGAACCTTTGCTTCCACAAAAAAATCTGAACTTTCTTTTCAAAACACAATTCTTCTCATATAACACAACAAAGCCCAACACACACACACACACACACACACACACACACACACACATAAAAGAATACATAATTTATTTCCCTTTGTACTTAGAATAAAATCTAAAGTCCTTCCTGTTGCCTATAAGAGACAATATGACATGACCCAGTTCCACCTTTCTAGCCTCAAGACCTCCTGCTCTCTCCCTATCTTACTATACTTCAGCTCTAATAGATTTGCTTTTAGTCCTCAAACTCCCCAAATTCTCTCTGCCTCAAGGCCTTTGCACTTGTTCTTGACTCTGCAGATCTCTATGTGGCTGGCTCTTATTACAGCTCAAAGTCCATCTTCACAGAGGCACCACCAGTCTGCAATGTATCACTCTGCTTTAGTTTCTTCATAGCATTGATCACTTTGTGAAATTCTCTTGCCCATTTTTTTTATTGTTTACTTTCATTTTTCATGTCAGCTCTAAGTTGAGAACCTGTGTGTGTTTTTTACCACTATATCTAGAGCCTAGACTATCTAGAGCATAGTAGACACTAAATAAATATGTATGGAAGGAGGAAAAATGTGAAGGAAATAAATGGGATTTCATGATTTTCTCACAAAGTAATGATGCAACTACTTGTACAGCTTCTCTAACATCTTTCCAACTTCCTCAACTAAACTTCATCTCTGTAAGTTTATGCATAACAAAGTACAGAGCACAGCTTAGCTCAGAGGCACAGCTCTGTTAAATAAAACTAATCTGACAGGATCAGACCACTGGGGTTTAGCCATTCACATTCTGGATGGCTGGAAATGACAGTGTGCCAAACCTCCTTGGGTACTCAGTGAACCACACTCTCTACCATCTCCCTACACACTCCAGGCAATTACCCATCTGGTTTGCCTGGCTTGCACAGTCTTATTTGAATGAGGTTTTCAGCTGAAAGTGAATGGTGTGTGTCGGACCTGAAAGGCAGCCTCCGGCAATCGTATCCCAAGCCTGCTCTCAACTATAGTCACTCTCTCCAGATGGGGGTCAGGATCCTCCCCAAAAGCAGCAGGACAGGTACAGAGGAGGGAAAGGGGACCCTAGGCAAAAGTCAAAAGACCTGGGTTCAAATCCTTGTCTATCTCAAGTTCACTATGACCTGATGAAATCCCTGCACTCCTCTAGATTTGTTCCCCAGCTGCAAACTATGGGGTTCATACTAGGTAACTCTAGGAATTTCTTCCAGCTCTAACATTCCAAATTTGCAAACCACCAAGTGGCAAGCATTTGCTGTGTTGCAAATTCTCCAACCCAAAAACCAATCTCTGACCTGGGATGAGTGGTGACATTACCACCATGTGGGTTTTTTATATTTGCCCAGAACCTCATAATTATGAGGTTACCCTCACCACACCCCTTTGATATACATGGGTGACAAACACTAATTATCCTGCTTTTCTGGAGGAGGAAAGATGGCACAGAATGATTAAATGACTCATCCTCTGTTTACCAAAAGTAGTGGTCTGGCAGAGACGAGAAATCCATGAGCTTCTGAGTTGTAGACCTGAGCTCAGGACATTAGCCCACAGGGCTCTGCTAGAGCATACCAGTGCTTGGCTTCGTTTGTTTTTTATCCTGGAATAAATGAAAAACACTCATGACTGCATTCTCTTTTCTGAACAATTCACTGCTGTTAGTGCTATTGCAATAGGGCAAAAGAGAGAAAGTTCTATTCACTTCAACCAAAAAACCTAAAAAAATTCTATGTGGGCAGGCAATGGGGTACACAGGGAGAGTGTGGACTTTGAAGTAAGTGACACTCATATTTGGTTTGTGAGCAAACATTTTTCCAGGTATTAAGAAAGCACAAAAAGCATAAAGATGTGTAAGACTCGATTCCACTCAGAGTTCCACAAGACACCTAATTCTCTGAGTTTTGCTTTTCTTATCTGTAAAATGTAACTGATGGAACTTGCCCATAATATCCTTGCAAGGAAGAAAAGTGATGAGAAAAGGCAGTGACTCCCATTGTGGTTCCTCAACTAATTAGCACTTTTTCCTTTTTCTCCTCTTCCTTATCTAGAGAATGCAAAATTGGGTGTTCCCTACTCAAACATCCAAAGTCCTCTGCCACTTACCATCATCCAATGAAGAAGGACCAAACTACAGGCCACTGAAGGAGGTGGCCAATCATCCATGGGGTGAAGGAATCCCTTGGGATCTCCTATTCCAGACTTGCTAATGACATAGGGTATCTTAAGAAATGAATAACTGCCCCTGTGTCTCCACCTGTAACAGTGGAACTAACCAAATTGTCCTAGGGAATATTATGGAAGAAAGAGTCTCTGAAAGGTTTATAGACTCTTGGGACATAAAATGTAGACTAAGTGCTATGATATTTTTACAATCTTTAATGTTATACTCAAATATCTCTATTCCTCTGAATAGCTACTTCAGCCTCCTTGTCCATCAGCTGGTCCCTATCACGCCACCAGCAGAGACATCTGCAGAAGCCAGAGGATAAGAACAAAGAGACACAAAGTAGAGAAGAAAGGCAGTTTGCCAACAGGGCAAATGTCTCAGCTTGTTTCCTTTTCTTAATCTCAGAGATTTGGACAATCACATTTTTCACCAACAGGCTTCTGTTTTTAACCTACATTGTTAAAAACAGGGGACTCAGAATGGCAAACAAGAGACAAATTTACACTGAGGTGGTCTGTGTCCTTCTGGTGATGAGCTCTGGACACTGAGCTGGGAGACATGCTTTCAGGCCTGCACCCACCACCAGTGGGTTGTGTGGTGATTTGTAGGACTATGAACTCCTATAATGAACTGAGACTCAGTTCCTCCACCTCTGTATAAGTAGGATAAGAATAAACTGTTTCCAAAATGCTTACTAGCACTAAAGTCCTATGAATCCTGGAATAGCATACATAGAAGCTGACACACAGTATCCACACATACCTTACATTCACAGTGTTGGGGGTCTGTAGGTCCTATATCTTCATGCACTCTATTACAGCATTGTTCATTTTTTCTTTGAAGTAGGAACAAATTTTATATCGCTGAGAGAAATATAAATGTATATAAGAACTATGTATTCCAATACATCTGTATAATTAACAAGTTTCCTAGGCATTTTAGGCTAAAACGAAACAAAACAAAACAAAAAAATCCATGGATTTGAGAAACTCTAGTCTAGACACACATATCCCAAACTATTAACCAGATAAGAAAGCAAAACATAGGAAAGGACACTTTTAATATTTGAAAGAAATTAATAATGAACATGCTATCAAAAATGATTATTCACAAACTGTGTAAGAAAATGTTTAAAAAATTAGATTCCTGAGCCCTACTCCTTACCTACTAGGTCAGAACTGTGGGAAGGGAGTATAAATGGCTCAGGTGCAGGTATATTTGCAAAGCTCCTAAGGCCATGCTGCTGACGGCCCAGGTCTGGAAATCACTGTTAGAAAGCAAAACCTCAGCAGCCAAGTCTGGCAAGTATGTCGGTCCCTCTCCTCAGTGCCCAGCAGAAGCAATTTCTCCTCTCACTTGTGAACATCTGTGATAATCATCACGGAGAGCCAGCTTGTTTGTTAATGGGGGGAAGAAAAGCTATTTACCTAGTTTGCAAGCCAAGGGAGAGCTTAATTAATGTCAGAGCAGATACGATTTCCTCCTCTCTCCTTGCCCTAGGAACTCACAGGGATAACAAGAGGATTTTTAATTAATGTTTGAAAAGCATTCTGAGATCCCTGGATGAGAGGTGCTGGGGAAAGGCACACATGGTTATTATTGTTATTAATAGTAGTTGTATTAATAGAAATAATGAAGTTCTCTAAAGATTTTTTAAGAAAATTCATGACACCAATCACCAGTATGTTTTGTGGCAAGAATTTTTGGAGAAAATGAAGCAGAAAGGGGGGGTAAAAAAAGAAGGAAAATAAAAATGTTTTTTTTACCCCGTAGAACTGAATAATATTTTGAGGTTCTAGCATTAGGACTCCATGAAACATTCTTCTTATACTTTCCGAAAGTAAACTAAAATACAACTATTAATTTCTATGTTACCAGTGAAAGATTATGAAGGAACATAGTTATGAAGGAAGGAACTCAAGTTTGGGAAATAGAAGTTCTAAATTTTGGGCTTATAATTATCTGGTTTAACATTTACTAATTATTTAACCTTGGGCAAGTCACATTCTCTGTTATTTTTTTAATGATAAAATGGGGAGATATTGAAATATGTTCTACTCAACTCAGGTTAATGAAGATGAATGAAAATGATAAATGTGGACATTTTTTATATGTCTCTAAGTTGTTAAACAGATGTTACATGATGATGATGATGATTACATAAAAAATTCACATTGTAAGATGGTAGAAATAAATGTACATTATTTATAATAGATTTTTAAAAATATATATTTTCTTAATTTGTGAAGTAAAATTGTTCTACAAAGCTTATAATAAAAAGGAATGTCAGGAAGTCTAGAAAGTTAAAGAGTTGTTCAAGTCTTATAGGGAAAAGTACCTGGCCTCTGCCCATCCCTTCCACCATAGTCCTTATTCCCAGGGATGCTCCTTTTTAATTCTTCAGCTGTTTCTTTTTATGTTTATTTCTGTATTTCCAATTAATATGATTGAACTGCTATAGCTCTGTGCAAACATTACATTTATTTGTTTCCTATAATAGATGTATTAATTCTCTTATACTACTACCCCCAATTACCCCCCCTCCTTTCTACAGATATAGTTACATTTACTTTTGCTAAAATTAATATTTACTATTTATATCATTATTACTGCATAAATATTGTTAATTATTAACCAATTAGAATACTACTCTTCTATTTCCTCTCTTGTAACAATTCTGTTTTTCCTGGAGTAAATGCCTAACATTTAAAAAATTTGCTTACATTTCTATCTACTTCACACTGGGTTCATTCCATGTATTCTTGCAGAGCTATTAACCTTCTCTTAATACTACTGTATTTTCCACATTGTCAAATGCATTAGATAATATAATATTTCTTTATTTTTCCCTAGACACTCACTTCCCCTGTATTCTTACTGTAATTGAACAAAACTATGTCAGAGGCCATGAAAATAGTAGTGAATCCTTGAATCTATAGGCTTCCACACTCTGACTATAAGGCATGTTAGAAATCTGTGCATCAGCCTCGATATATGTTGTTCTAGGATTCATAAGACTTTAGATCTAGTAAGCATCTTGTGGACAATTTACTCCTAACATTCTTACTATACAGAGGTAGGGAAACTGAGACTCAGAGAGTTCACTCTTTAGTAGTAGAGGCAGATCTGAAAGTACATCTCTCTGCTTCAATTTTGCCAAAAATGAATGATCACTGATATTTCTGTTATTTATATTGTGACAAGTATATAAACAACTGCCACCAAGAATACTATTCCCAGCAAAAATGTCCTTCATAAATGAGAGATAAAGACATTCCCAGACAAAAGTAAAAAAGAAAGAAAGAAAAAAAAAAGAAATAAGAAAAAAAAGAAAAAAGCTATGAGAGTTTATCACCACTAAACCTGCCTTACAAGAAATACTAAAGGGGGTTCTTCAAGTTGAAGTGAAAGAACACTAAGAACAATATGAAAATATATGAAAGTATAAAGCTCACTAGTAACAGGAAATATACAGTGAAATTCAGTATACTCTAATACTGTAATAGTATATGTAAAGCACTTTCATCTCTAGTATAAAAGTTTAAAAAGCAGTTATTAAAAATAACTATAGCTACAATAATTTATTAATGGATGTATAACATAAAAAGATGTAAAGTGTGACATCAATAACACAGTATATGGAAGGAAATTAAAAGGGTAGAGTTTTTGTATGAGATTGAAGGTAAGGTATTAAGCTTAACATATGCTGTTGTAGCTATAAGATGTTTAGGTAAGCCTCATGGAAACCACAAAGAATAAACCTATAGTAGATACACAAAAGATAAAATGAAAGGAATTAAAGCATACCACTACAGAAGAATAAGTCACAGAGGAAGACAGCAAGAAAAGAAGAACAAAGAAATTAAATAGTCAGAAAACAATTAACAAAATAACAATAGTAATTTTCTACCTATAAAAAGTTAGTAATATACCTATCAAAAATTAAATGTAAATGCATTAAATTCTACAATCAGAAGACACAGAGTGACTGGATGGACAAAACAAAACAAAAAACAAAAATAACAATAAAAGTCAAGATACAACAACACATTGCTTACAAGAGATTCACTTTAGTTTTAAGGACACATGTATGCTGAAACTAAAGGACTGAGAAAAGATAACCCAGGCAAATGGTAATCAACAGAGAGTGAATATGCATAACAATGGCTATACACGTTTCAGATAAAGAAACCTTCAGTCAAAATTAATCACAAGAAACTAAAAATGTGGCCATATTATGATAAAAGAGTCAATTCATCAAAAGGGTATAACAATTGTAAATATATATGCAACCAACATTGGAACATGTAAATATTTAAGGCAAATATTAACAAAACAGAAGGCAACAAAAATTAACAAATTTAAGATTGAAATCACATCAAATATATTTTTCAGCTACAATGGGTATGAAACTAGAAATAAATAGCAGGAAGAAAACTAGAAAATTTGCAAATACACAGAAATTAAACATCATATTCCTGAACAACCAGTGGGTCAAAGAAGAAATCAAAAAGGAAATCAGAGAGAATCTTGAAACAAATGAAAATGAAAACATAAATACCAAAACTTACAAGACATAGCAAAAGCAGTTCTAAGGGAAAGCTTATAGTAAAAAATGCCTAAATTAAGAAAAACAAAAAATCTCAAATAAACAACCAAACTTAACAGCTCAAGGAACAAACTAAGTCCAAAGTTAGCATAAGGAAGAAAATAATAAACATTAGAGTAGAAATAAATAAAATGGAGACTAGAAAGACCATAGAAAAAAATCAACAAAACTGGTAAGTTAGTTTATTTAAAAGGCAAGCCAAGTTCACACATTGTTAGCTAGACTAATCCAGAATAAAAAGAAAGGATTCAAATAAAACTATAAGTGAAACAGGCAACATTAGAAACTGACATCACAGAAATTTAAAGAATTATAAAAAGCTACTATGATTGCTAACAAATAGGGCAATCTAGAAGAAAATTAATAAATTCCGTGAAACATGTAACCTACCAAGACTAAATTTGGAAGAAACAAAATCTGTACAAAATAACAATTAATGAGATTTAGTCAATAATCAAAAGCCTCCCAACAAAGAAAAGCCCAAAACCAGATGACTAACTTAAAGAAGAATTAATGCCAATCTTTATCAAATTCTTTCAGAAACTAAAGAGAAGGGAATACTTTTCAAACTCATTTTACAAAAGAGAAGATAACTAGAGTCAACAGGCCCAATGAACATAGATGCAAAAATTCTCAACAAAATACTAGAAAATTAAATTTGGCAGCACATGAAAAGTATCAAACACCATGAACAAGTTGAGATTTATTCCTGGGATGTAAGGACAATTCAACATACATGGATCAATATGATATGCCACATTATTAGAATAAAAGATGAAATTCATATGATTCTCTCACAATACATGCATCAGAAACATTTGTGAAAATTCAGATTCTTTCGCAATAAAAGTTCTCAACAGAATGGGTATAAAAGGAACATATCTCAACATAATAAAGCTATATATGACAAATCACAGCTAAGATAATATTTAGCAATGAAAGGCTGAAAGCTTGTCCTCTAAAACCAGTAAAAGACAAGAGTGCCCAGTCTCACAATTCCTATTCCATATAGTCATAAAAGTCCTAGCCAGAGTAATTAGGCAACAAAAAAAGGGGAGTGAGGAGCATCCAAATCGCAAAGGAAAAAGTAAAAATTGTCTCTTTTTGATGATGGAATGATTGTATAGACAGAAAACCCTAAATTATTCAACCAAAAAAATTTTAGAACTAATAAATTAATTCTGTAAAGATGCAGAATTCAAAGTAAGAATACAAAATTCAGTTGCATTTCATACACTAGGAGCAAACTATCTGAAAGAAAAATAAAGAAAACAATCCCATTTACAATAGGATCAAAATCAATAAAATACTTAGAAATAAATTTAACCAAAGAGATGAAAGATATGTACACTGAAAAATGTAAGACACTAATGAAAGAAATTGAAGAAGAGAGAAACAAATGGAATGATATCCTGTGTTCATGGACTAGAAAAATTGATACTGTTAAAATGTTGATGTTACCCATAGACATCTATAGATTCAAAGCAATCCCTAACAAATTCCCAATTTTTCACATAAATAGAAAAAACAATCCTGAAGTTTGTACAGAAAAATAAAAGATTCCAAATAGGGAAACCTTGAGAAAGAACGAAGTTAGAGGCATCACCTTCCTGATTTCAAACTATAATCCAAACTACAGTAATAAAACAGTATGGTACACATATACACATAGACCGATGGAACAAAATTGAGATCCCAAGAATAAAACCATGCATATAAAGTCAACAAGTATTCAACAAAGGAGCCAAGAATACTCAATGGGGAGAGGGGAGTCTTTTCAATGAGTCATTCTGGGAAAACTGGGTATCAACATGCAAAAGAATAGAACTGGACCCTTGTCTTACAGCACTTACAAAGATTAACATAAAATGGAGTCAAAGCTTAAGACCTGAATGTAAAACTCCTGGAAGAAAACACAGGGAAAAAGCTCCTTGACATTGGTCTTGGTAATGATTTTTTGTACATGACACCAAAAAGCACAAGCAACAAAAGCAAAATAAACAAGTGGGATGGTATCAAATGAAATAACGTTTCCAGAGCAAAGCAAAAATAAACAAAATAAAAATGTAACCTAAAGAATGGCATAATTCGTAAGCCATATATAAGAGGTTAATATCCAAAATATATAAGGAATTCACAACACTCGATAGCACAAAAAAAATATAATCCAACTTTAAAATGGGCAAAGATCTGAAGACACGCAAGTATCTGACAAGTATCTGGAAAGATATTCAACATTACTAATCATCAGGGCAGTGAAAGTCAAAACCTTAAGTTATCACCTCGCACCTGTTAGAATGGCTATTATCAAAAAGACAAGTGATAACAAACGCTGGCCAGAAGGTGGAGAAAAGGAAACCCTGGTGTATTGCTAAAGGGAATGTGAATTGGTGCAGCCACTATGGAAATCAGTAAGGAGGTTTCTCAAAAAATTAAAAATAAAACTACCAGTGATCCAGTAATCCCACTTTTGGGTATTTTCTGATAGAAATGAAATCACCATTTGAAAGAGATATCTGGACTCCACATTATTTGCAATAGCCGAGACACAGAAACAACTTAAGTGTCCACCAACAGATGAATGAATAAAGAAAATGTAGTATATGTTTTTACAGTAGCATATTATTCGGCTACAAAAAAGAAACCCTGCCATTCACAACAACACAGATGGAATTTGAGGGCATTACACTACATGATCAGAGAAAGACAAATACTACACAAATCTTAAAAAAGCCAAACTCATAGATACAGAGAGTATAAGAGTAGTTGCCAGGGCCTAGGGGTTAGGGAAAATGAAGAGATATTGGTCAAAGGGTATAAACTTTCAGTTATAGACAAATAAGATCTGGCGGATCTAATGTAATGCATGGTGACTGTAATTAGCAATACTGTATTACATACCAGAATGTTGCTAAGACAGCACATCTTAGATGTTCTCACAACAAAAGAAAAATGGTAATTATGTGAAGTGATGGTGTGTTAACTAACCTTATTGTGTTAATTATTTCACAATATATACAGTATCAAATTACCACATTGTATACTTTAAACTTACATAATGTTATATGCTATTGTATCTCAATAAAGTTGGGGAAATTTTTATTATGCAGCTACAGTAATCAAGGCAATATGGTACTCACACAAGGATAGACATATATATTAATGAAATAGAATAGAGAATCCAGAAATTATTCCTTACATTTATGATCAATTGATTTTTAGCAAGGGTGCTAGGTCAGTAAAGAAGTGGAGAAGGGAGGAAATGATGCTGAAATAACTAAATATCCACATGCAAAAGAATGAAGTTACACTACTTCACAAAATATGCAAATACTAGCTTAACATTGTTCATAGTCTTAAATGGAATTGCTAAAACTATAAAACTCTAGGCTGATATCTTCAGAATAAATCCTTTTAACTTGGATTTGGCAATTTTTTTTTTTTTGGAAATGACACCAAAAGCACAAACAGCGAAAGAAAAAATACACAAATCATACTTTATTAAATGTCTTGTGCATCAAAATACCCTATCAATAGACTAATTGTAATGGTCTTTTTCACCATATATATAAATATTGAATCATTATGTTATGTGACTGAGACTAATATATGGCTAT
This sequence comes from Canis lupus familiaris, assembly GCF_011100685.1. Taxonomy (NCBI): domain Eukaryota; kingdom Metazoa; phylum Chordata; class Mammalia; order Carnivora; family Canidae; genus Canis; species Canis lupus. Next base: position 78,460,638 of record NC_049222.1, on the reverse strand, counting down.
ATGTCAATTATACTTCAAGTTCTAAAAACCCTACTGTCAAAGGAGTGAAGAGACAATCCTCAGAAAGACAGAAAATATTTACAAATCTATACCTAATAAATGTCTTGTATGCAGAATATATAAAGCACTCACAAATCAACCGTTAAAAGACAACCCAAGCAAAGGATCTGAATAAGCATTTCCCCAAAGAAAATATTCCCCCAAGGAACATGCTCAATATCATTTGCTATCATGAAAATGCAAATCAAAAACCAGGATACCACTTCACATCCACTAGGATTGCTAAAATAAAAAAGACAAACAAGAACAAGTGCAGGCAAGGATGTAGAAAAATTGGAACCCTTATATATTGTTCCTGGAATTGTAAAATTATGTAGCCACTCTGGAAAACAGTTTGGCAGTCCCTTAAAAAGTTAAATAGTGTTTCCATATGACTCAGACATCCTATCCCTAGATACTTACCCAAGAGAATTGAAGACATATGTCCACACAAAAACCTGTACACAAATGTTCATAATACCACTACTGATAATAAATCATATCCACACAATGGAATATTATTCACCCATAAAAAGGACTGCAATATTAATAAATGCTATCAGTATTTCAATAAAGAACACTGAACACATAGTGCTAAGTGAAAGAAGCCAATTGCAAAAGGCTATATATTGTATGATTTCAATTTTTATTAAATGGTGATAATAGGCAAATCCACCAGGAAAGAAAGCATATTAATAGTTGTCTGAAGCTGGGGAAAATAGGGAGTTATTATTAATGAGGTTTCTTATCAAGGGGATAAAAATATTCTGTAATTAGATGGCAGTGACAGTCGCACAATCTACAAACACAATAATAAACCACTGAATTGTACGTTAAAAAAGAACACTTCCATATAGTTTATCATATGTCATGACATATGTTAAAATTTATTTGGAGATTATGGGAAGATAGCAATATGTTGTGTCAGTAAAGACAAAATAATTACTATGTGTAATAAGTTTCTTAATAACATAAATTTCCTTTATCAAAATTATCATAAAATCGTTTTAACCTAAAACACTACTGATGCTGAATTTGCCTTATTGAATGATTTGTTTCATTTTTACCATCTAGACCTCTTCAGAGAACATTTTGGAAAGAATAATTTTCATCTTGAGTTTATCCTTGTTAATTATCTAAGTGCATGTTTGTGTCTATAAGTGTGTATGCTGGCACAGAACTAAAAGAGAGAGAGAGAGAGAAATTCACTCTATTAATATCATCTTTCTATCTTAAAACTTGTCATGTTCACCATTTTTCAGGTATTTATTGAAGTAACTAGCTTGACTTTTAAAAGAAATGCAATCCTTAGACACAGGGTTCCAGGGTTTCCTTTTTCTCAAATAGTTCTACATCACAGAAGAACAATGCTGAGGGTACAGTCTACATCTGGATAGTTTCCTATGTTTAATGCATTCTAACATTTTCATTGATACCCCCTTTTAATCTTGATTATTGTCTGAATTTGAAAACCAAATCTAAGCATATCAGCGCTTTCCCAAAACTCTTGGCAATGAGTTTAGATTCAATATACACTGCCTGAAAGAAGAAAAGAATAGAAAGGAAATGCAGCAATCAGCATTCTTACAGTTAAATGATAAAGAGGAGACAAAATTTATGATTGAGAGGAATAAAGAGAAAGGTACTACTGATGGTCATCAAGTGGTTGTCATTCTCAAATGCTGGCCCACTGAATGATGTTCAATCTACATTGAAAATCTTGAGGGTTTGGGTTCCTCTTCAAAACAATGACATCATCCCACAAGAAGCAAAACGGAAATATCTCCCATGGAATTACAGCCTTTATTGAATAGCCTTAAACAACTCAATATTACTGTGATTATTTTGTTGTAGTTACTAGTATTGCATTTTGACCATGGTGTGTCCAAAACACTTATACATTTATTTAATTTTATGATCACAGTATTATTATTAGGTATTATTAGTATCACTGTCCACATAAATAAATTGAAATACAGACCTAACTTCTTCGTTTTGCAACCTTTCATAGGTTCCCATACCTTTCTTTTCTACAGCCATTTCTTTGTAAAACACCACAGAAACATAAACCAGTGACATGATCTAACCTAGTCCTTAATAAACATTTACCTAATTTCAGACTAACTCCTAAGAACATTTTATACCTATTTGAAATAACAAGAAGAATGCAACAAAACTTTAAGTCCAAATATATTCTGTCACATGCAGTGCCTTGAACATTCAATACCTAATGCTTAAGAAAGTTCAAAAGAAAAGAGTCAGTATTCAGCTCCAGATATGAAAAGTATTTTCTTCAGTTTGTGTGTACACCCACCTCAGAGAATACTGACTGTGTCAGCCATTCTGTACCAGAGATTCCTTGTGCATTTCCTCATGAAAGGGGTCTAAGAAGTGACTAAATGTTGTTGATGCATTTAATAAATTTATAAAGAAATTATTCTAAGGGATCCCTGGGTGGTTCAGTGGTTTGGCGCCTACCTTCAGCCCAGGGTGTGATCCTGGAGTCCCAGGATCGAGTCCCACGTCAGGCTCCCTGCATGGAGCCTGCTTGTCCCTCTGCCTGTGTCTCTGCCTCTCTCTCTCTCTCTCTCTCTCTCTGTCTCTCATGAATAAATAAATAAAATTTTTTTTTAAAAAAAGAAATTATTCTAAAAATTTTGGAGGATGAGAATAAGAGGGTAATGTTTCAAGTCTCCTTTTAGGATGAATTTTATTAAGGGAACAAATAAACTGTGAATGCATATCATTTTTTTGCAGTTATTATTGTTCACTAAATATTTAATATTGATCTCTATGTATGTATCAAGTTTATCCTTGGCACTGAAGATACAGCTTTAAACAAGAACTTGAAGGTCTTTTCCCTAAAGGAGCTTACATTACAGTAGATGGAAATGGATAATAAGCAAATACAAAAAGTAAAAGACTAATGGAGAATGGACACTTATAGAGAAAGAGAACTATTACAGGACAATGCAAGGAAATATTTAAGTAGATATTTTTGATTGGATAGTCAGGGAAGGCTTCTGCTGAAGGTGTTATTTAAGCTAATATTTAAATGTTCAGAAGAAACAAACTGAACAAAGATGTGGAAAGAAAACCAAAGTGTCCTAAAATGAAATGAGCTTGTAGCTTTTCTAGAATTAGTCTTTGAGTTACTTTTTTAAGTTAATCTCCTCCCTATCATCTTTTTATGTTTCAACTTTTGTTGAAAGTAATCTATGGCAAAGTTGTACAATTTAAAGATAAATAGGTAAGTTTTTTTTTTTAAATGGAATAAGCCTGACTTGATGAAAAACAAAAAGAAGTCCATTGTGGCTAGATAATAGGGGTTACCAGATGGTGTTGGAGAGTAGGTAGGAGCCAGATTACATGGATATTTAAGGATTTACTCATGTACTGAAAGGAAAGGTCTAGCATAGAGGCAGAAATTGATGATGGGCAGAGGAGCATCATAACCTAAAAATATAATACTACTTTTTACTTGCTCCTCTTTTGCTTTATGTGCTGTTTGGGGGTGACTTAAGGGGAGTACGAGTATAATAACCCTAAAAAAAAAAGTGGTGAAGTCTCCCAGTAAAGATAGCTCCATTAGTTTTGACTTTGATGCAACCTCTCTGCTCTGGACAAAGAGAAATTATACATAAAGATGAAAATAGAAAACAGAAATACACAAACATTTTATCTCAAAATCAAGATGAATATCTCTTGGATGACAAGGGAGAAAAATATAAAGTGGTCAGCTCAGCTGAAGCCATGAGATGTAGACCTCTAGGTTTGAAAAAGACAGTTACAGTCAGCTAGAAAAAAAGAGCCCAGAACTAAGTTATTACTTGGAGCAAGAGGCTTTGATGAAGCTCTCTCCCTTTTTGGACAAAGGACTGAAATAGATTTCCATCAATTGTCTAGAGTAGTGGTTCTACACTGGCGGTACTTTTGTCCCCCAGGGGACATTTAGTAATGTCAGGAAACATTTTGATTGTCAGAATTGGAGATTTAAAGATGCTACTAATGGAGGACTTGAGTGGCTCAGCCAGTTGAGCAGCTGACTCTTGGTTTTGGTGCAGGCCATGATATTGTGGTCACGAAATCAAGGCCCACATAGGGCTCTGTACTTAGTATGGAGTCTGCTTCAGATTCTCTCTCCCTCTCCCTCCAGCTCATGGTCTCTCTCAAATAAATAGTTAAATTTTTAAAAGAGAAAAAAAAAAGATGTTACTCATATGTAATATACAGAGACCAGGGATTTTGTAAAACACTTTACAATTAATACACACACACACACACACACACACACACACACAAAGCCCCCCCCCCCCAGAACAAAGAATTGTTTGGTGCAAAATTTCAATAGTTCCAGTATATAAATAGTGTACTACTGAGTACAGTGAGAAACGTTGGTCTAAAGACCCACTTTTAGTCACTTAAAGTGTGGAGGCAGCAGAAAACACAGGCAAAGTCTTTCAAAAAAAAACTAAGCCAAGCTGTCTACTGGCTCAGGGATTGGATCTGTCAGTTGCCCAATATCACTTAGAAGCAGGAGCCACACAATAAATAATGAGGCCTGATTACAAACTGCAGTCCTGAAAAGCAAGCACTAAGCCCACAGTAACAGAAGAGTGGGAACAGAGGAGTGAAGAAACACCAAATCAAAATGACCTTTCCCATGAAAACACCAAAACATGTGAAGAAATACTAAGAAAGACAGAAAACAAAACAACTAGAACATAAATACACTTAGGGTGCCCAGGTGGCTCAGTGGTTGAACATTTGCTTTTGGCTCAGGTCGTGGTCCTGGGGTCCTGGGACTGAGTCCTGCATTGAGCTCCCCACAGGGAGCCTGCTTCTCCCTCTGCTTATGTCCCTGTCTCTCTGTGTCTTCCATGAATAAATAAATAAAATCTTTAAAAAAAGAATATAAATACACTTAAGATATAATTAGTTTTTAGGAAAACTGATAAAGATTTTTAAAGAGTACTTACAATCATTAACAGGAAATACAAGTATAAATATCAAAAAAGAAACAAAGACAAAATAAAACAAGAAGTTGAAATACAACAAAAATTCCTGAAGTAGATTTTATATGAAACTAGACATAGTCAAAGAGAATTGGGCTAAAAAGGTTGTGGAATTCATTTAGAGCACAGAGAAAGGGAGATAAAAAGAATAAAAAAAATATGAGAAATCACTAAGGAACATAAAGAATAATCTTCAACTTCCAATGTGCATTGTAAAGAATTTCAGAAAAAGATAAAAAGGAAATAGCTGAAAACCAGTATTTATAAAAAAGAGCTAAGAATTTTCCAAGATTGGAGAAAGACACAAATCCTCTAATCAAAACATATTTAAAAATTTCAAGTGAGATAGATAAATATAAACCTATCCATAGCTATACAATAGCATATCAAACCTAGAAGGGATATAAAATCTTAAAACCAACAAGATAGTGTACAAAGTAGGTAAATTCATCTATAGCCAATAAAGATAAAATGATGTCTTTCAAATATTTGAGGAAAATGCCTGATAATTTAGAATTTTATACCCACCTGCACTATCTTTTAAGAGCAGAAGTGAAATAAGAGTTTTTTATACATACAAAGACTATAAGAGTTTATCTCCTGTAGATCCTCCCTAAAATAAATACTAAAGGATAGTTTTCTGGAAGAAGAACAAGGAGGAAGATCCTTGAGATCCAGAATGAATGTGGAGTAAAAGTAGAAAGTGCATAATTTTTAAAATAAAAAATGTGGCATTTGTACACATTCATCCCTGCATGATAAATAGGATAGCAGTAAATTGGTACAAGACTGTAGTCTTGTAAACAAATCTAATAACGTAATCAGGGTGAATAATAAGTAGAAAAGTACCATCACAATATCTACCAAAGAATATTATAAGGCAATAAACAAACAAATTCAGGGAAAACATTGAGGGAGGGGAAGAGATGGAAAATGCTCACCGAAGTCTTAAGATCATGTATTTTATGAGTTTTAAATTTATAAATGAGTTCTTCAAATCTACAGCACAAAAGAGATCTATGAGAGTATGAAGAAACTATGACAAGACAACAAAAAGTGAAAATTTGAATTTGCAAAGATCCAAAAATAAGTGGAAGAATAATCATCATACAGTGGCAGTCACATAAAACCACTTGGAAGTAGCTCAAGAATAATATCCATTGCTTAAAACATAGAGAGAGAGAGACATAGAAACATAGAAAACATAGAGTACAGAGAGAACATGACTGAGAGCCAAGTAGAGAGAATGAAAATAAAACAGAGATAGGCAAATAATATCCAGGATATGGTAAATTGACACTGGGAAGAGGAAGACAAGGAAGATAAGGACACCCAAGATAGAGGAACAAAATACTAGAAGAAAAAATTTTAAAGAAAAAGTTTCACAAATAAAAGACTTCAGTCATAAATTAATGCCTTAGGAAATATTAATCTATAGCAATCAACAGAAAGATATAATCTAGTAAACTGTTGGATTTCAAAAATGAATAATTTTTTCCTTGACCAACAAAAAGTCAAGTCATAAAAAGAGAGATGACAATTTAGATAGGCCTCAGACTTTTTTCCCATAGCAAGTCTTAATATGAGGAGACTACAAAGCAATACCTAAAAGTCTGAAGAAAGTGTGACATAAGACATAACCACACCCACTGTGGCCCAAATATAAAGGCAAGAAACAATTTTTAAAATGAAAAATTAAAATATAGTTCCCAAGAGTAATTTCTATAGAAATTATCAGAGAATGAACAGGAAACCTATGGCACAAGAATGAATGCTGAGTATTGGATCCATTTTATCATAAAAGTAAGACTAATATAATGTGAAGACTATAGTTACAAAAGAGAGTATAATTGTATAACCTTCACTAATAAAGCTCATAGGAGAAGAGGAGAGGCAGTGAATGTGGGTGGATTTCTTCAACTGTTATCACCAAGTATCAAAAGACATTTAGATAAAATAATTCAGCTAACAATGGTATAAATATATTTAAAGATATCAGATAACATTAATAAAAATGAAATATTCAACAAAAATGAGTGGCAAAATAGAGATAAAAATGGAAAATTTAAAATTGTACTAATTCCATCATTGCTTATAGGAAGGAATCAATAAATATAGTTGTTGGTTCACTAACTGGACACAGAGGGTCAGGAGAGATGGAACATAGAGGCAGGCCACTGCAGATTGGCAGGTGGAGGTTTCAGCAAGCAAGGGAACTTATGAGGCTTGTCTACCTTCGGCATCAAGCAATGAGTAGATATGCACATCCACTGCCAGAATCTTCAGAGTTTATACTGAGAGGCCTTAACAGGGTTCAGATGTTCTCAAGGACACATGATTTCCCAAGGCTGTGACCTTGAAAGCGGCTCCCTGCTATAGGAATGGTGGGCAGAGCATGCATCCAAGGAATGGGAGGATTGAAGAGCCTCCAACTGCCAGATTGCCCAGATCTAGTTTGAGGGTCAACCATTGGTCAGGATTTCCTCTATAGCTCATAAATATAAAAAAGAATTATTAAAACAAAAATATAATCCCTGGAAATATATAGACACAGAAACACAAATCTTATCATGAAAGAAAGACTATGGGAACAATAAAATATAACCAAATTAAGGACAAATATATTTCATATCAATAAATATACCACATGTTTTTACACATAGTAAAACATAAGAGTATGTTAAAAGATGGGTACAAAGCAAGATTTAATTCACTGCAAATTGAAAAGACACACTGTCTTAATCTAGGTTTCCCCAAAAAAGGAGCTGATATAGGTAGCTAATTTGGGGAAATAATCCCAAGGATCAGGATGGAGGGTTGGGAGAGGTGAATCAGGGAAAGGGTGTGTCATGGAATCCATTACCACGAGGACCTTCATACATCCCTGTGAATATACCAACCGTCCCTCCAAAACACAGAAAAGGTGAATATTTATTCGTAGTCTCCTGTCTTCCATTAGTCATGCATTTTTGCTGGTATGCAGATGCTTAGCTTCAAGTCACAGAGGAGGCCAGAGGCTTTCAGAACACCCACACACAGAGCCAGCTGCAGCAACAGCTGGGGTAAAAAGTGGGCTCAGGGAATATGACACAGGGCACAAGCCATACATGACACACACCTAGAGGCAGTGGCTCAGATAGGTTGAAAATAAAACAACTCAGCAAAGGCTTATGGAGTATTTACATGGAGGGAAAATTCAGGTAAGATTGAATTTAAGGTAAATATTATTAAAAGGGTACAATTTACAGGGAACACCTAAAAATTACAAATATCTTTGAATCAAACGACACACAGCCATTATCATAAAGCAAAAACTACAGAAAACACAGAAGAAAGAGACTAAAAACAAAATCAAAATAAAATTTCAGGAACAATAGGGAGTCCAAGAAATCAAAGTAAAATAGGAAGAAATTATAGAACATAAAAATTAAATTGAACAAAAGGGAAAAAAAGTGAAGAGTTACTTCAAAAAAATAAGTGGCCCAGGTGCTTTCATCAAGATATTCTACCAAACTTTTTCTTGAGATATAATTGATATATAACATTTTATTACTTTCAGCTGTATAACATAATGATTTGATATGTGTAATTATTGCAAAATGATCACCACAGTAAGTTTATTTAACATCCACAAAACACACATAGTTACAAATTTTTTCTTGTGATAAGAACTTTAAAGATCTACTCCTGGGCAGCCCAGGTGGCTCAGCAGTTTAGCGCTTCCTTCAGCCCAGGGCCTGATCCTGGAGACCCAGGATTGAGTCTCACATCGGGCTCCCTGCAGGGAGCCTGCTTCTCCCTCTGCCTGTGTCTGCCTCTCTCTCTCTCTCTCTCTCTCTCTCCCTCTCTCTCTCTCTCCTCTCTGTGTCTCTCATGAATAAATAAAATCTTTAAAAAAAATTTACTCCCTTAGCAACTTTCAAATACAGAATTACTATAACTAAAACTAGTACAATACAGTATTATTAACTATAATCACCATGATATACCTTACATTCCCATGACTTATTTATTAAGAAACAGATAGTCCTAGTACTATTTCAACTCTTCCAAGAAAAAAAGATTTCAAATAATTTTTATGAAAAAAATATAACCACCCTACCAAACCCTAATAAAAACTGAACCCACAAAAAAGGAAACTATAAGCCAATTACCATTACAATTATTGATGTAAATGTCACAAAAATATTGACAAACAGGATACAGGAGAATTTTCTAAAATAATTTATTCAAAGACTATAAAAATAGTTTAAAATTAGGAATCTCTTCATATAATTCACCATATTTATCTTCTACTTCATGAATAGAAAAATCATACAAAACTACACAATTGTTGAAAAGGCATTCCAAATTTTAACAACTATTCTTCAGAAAAAAATTAAAATAAAATACATGGATACTTCTGTGTATGTGGGTCTATATGCATATGTATATTTGACAGGGAAATACAACTAGAAAATCTCTCATTAAAGTCTTAGAGCAGGGCAGCCCCGGTGGCCCAGCGGTTTAGCACTGCCTTCAGCTCAGGGAGTGATCCTGGAGACCCGGGATCAAGTCCCACGTCGGGCTCCCTGCATGGAGCCTGCTTGTCTGTCTGTCTGTCTGTCTCTCTCTCTCTCTCTCTCTTTCTCTCTGTCATGAATAAATAAATAAATAAATAAATAAATAAATAAATAAATAAATAAATAATCTAAAAAAAAGAGTCTTAGAGCAAAACAAGATGCCTTCTTGCATTTATGTTTAATATTGTTCTATAAGAAATAGCAAAAAAAAGAAAAGAAAAGAGGTATAAAAACAGAAAAAATGAAGGTAAGATTTATCCGTATTTGAATGAATTGTTTATTCATGACTGTTATTATTAACTGGAAACTCCAAAAAGAATCAAGTGAAGAGATTTTCAAATAGCAATATAAATTACTAATTTCACTACATAAAAAATAATATATAGAAATCAAGTTTTCATATATAAAAATAAGTTAGCAGACATAATGAAAGAAAAATCAATAGCATCAAAAAAGATAAAATACATAGGAAATGAATTTAACAAGAATTATAGGAAATCCATAGGAAGAAATCTTTAGTACTAAGGAATCACAAAAAGACAAATATATAAAATTATGTTCTTGAATACATATCAAGATGTCAGTTTTCCCTGTGTTGATCTATATTTAATGGAACTCCCCCTGAAGAATACCAACCATTTATTTTTCACAAGACAAGCTGAATCTGATATTCATATGAAAACATTAACAAACAAGAAAATCCAGAAAAAGTCTGAAAGAGTGATAAAAGGAAAATTGCTCTAGCCTACACTAAACCTCATTATAAAATTACAGTCCTTAGCAATACTGACACTGAGTAGACAGAAAGTTCAAATAGAATTGAAAGTCCAGAAATGAACCCAAAAATAGCCTAATATAAGATAAATGTGATATTTTATTTCAATGAAAAAAAAAGATAGATTATTCAATAAATTATTTTGAGATACATGGTTTGATTCCTGGATTCCTACCTCAACCTTACATTAAAAAAAATAAATTTCAGATAGATCAAAGACTCAAATATCAACCTTGTAAGAAAGTACTATCTGAAATTATGGGAGAACTATTTTTCTATATAATTTTGGAAGAATATCTTTCTAGGTAAGACACAAAGCTCAGAAACCCTAGATGTAGAAATCAATAAATTCGACTAATCAAAAGTTTTTTTTTAAATTATCTGCTTGGCAAAAATATCATGAATTATTATCAAAAAGATAACTACAGGTTCAGAGAAATATTTGAGTCTCATCTCATTTTACAAAGGCCTAATTTCTAATTTCTTTAATATAACTTGCATGCCTACAATTCCAAAAGAAAATAATTAATAGGGGCACCTGGATGGTTCAGTCAATTAAGCATCTGCCTTGGACTCAAGTCATGATACCAGGGTCTTGGGATCCAACCCTATATCAGGCTCCCTGCTCAGTAGAGTCTGCTTCTCCCTCTCCCTCAGCCCCTCCCCCTGCTCCTGCTATTTCTTTCTTTCTCTCAAATAAATAAATAGAATCTTTTTTTTTTTAAAGAAAATCGGTAATGAAAAGGGGAATATATAAAAAATTAAATAGACAAAACATAAAAACAGCTCTTAAATATAAGAAAAATTTCTCAACTCCACTGAAGGGGATCAGAATATGCCATCCTCAAACATGCCACTTTGGCATACTGATTATTTTGGGCTGAAGACAAGTTAGAAATAGCAGGCACAGGAAGAACTTTATGCCCTCTACCTAAAAAGCAGGGTATGAATTTCCTGTATGAAAGGTACCCTCCTTGTTACCAGGAAGAGGACAGTTCTTTTATCACCAGAGACGAGGAGTGGATGATGCTGAGATGAGTTCGCGCATACAGTCCTCACCAGAATAATCCTGATCTGTGTATTTTCTCCTCATATTTTCCTCATTTATTTCCTGGTCTCCCTCATAGATTTCCCAGTCTTTCCTACAATTCATAGGCCGTAGAAGTACAAACCCTCTTTCTTTCTTTTTTATTTTTAAAAAGATTTTATTTATTTATTTATGAGAGATATAGATCTGTCTCTCATGACACAGGCAGAAGGAGAAGCAGGCTCCACGCAGAGAGCCCGACATGGGACTCAATCCCAGGACCCCAGGATCATGCCCTGGGCCAAAAGCAGGCGCTAAACCGCTGAGCCACCCAGGGATCGCCAACAAAGCTTCTTTCTTTTGTCTACTCACTTCTCCACAGTTTATTGTCCTTTGTTAAAATGGTACATCAGCTCCCAAATCTAACTGTTTTTTGGGGGTTTTCATCTCTTTCCTGTAAACCCTCAAACATGTAAAAATATTAACATCAATAAAAAGTGTATGATTTTTCTTCTGTTAATCTGTTGTCAGTTTAGTTTGCAGCACCTAGCAACTTAACCTAAGAAAGTAGATGAAAAGGTTTTTTTCCCCTATACCACTCATAAGAAAAAAAATTAATTACAAGGTGCCATTTTTACTTATCATATTGACCAAGATTAAAAATAAAATAAGTTGATAACACAGTGAATTAGTGAAAAAGTAGTAAGTGGGCAGGTCCACGTATTGTTGTTGGTAGGGGTGAATAACTTCAACAAAAATAATTTGGCCATCTCTCTTGAAATTAAAAATGAGAATACCAATTTTCCCAGAAACAATACTCCTAGAAACTGCCCCTATATATGAACATGTACATAATGTAATTAATCATTTGCAAGAAGATTTGCTGAAGTATTTTTTTGCAACAGAATGTTCACTAAGACAGCAAACTAAGTAATTGGAAATCTTCTCATACAATGGAATAAGATAGTCATTTAAAGTTAGCTCAAAATGGACTGATAAGGAGAGATTCTTAGGATAGATTTTAAATGAAAAAAAAACATCAAAGTTCTGAGTAAGCAAAGAAAGGGATGTAGATATGCGTGCTCGTATATGCACAGGCACAGAGTATCACTGGAAGAGTCCACCAGAACTAGTACAAGTGGTTGCTGCCAATGAGGAAATTGAGTTCCTGGGGATATAGGTGAGATATTTTAAAATTTGAATCATATTTATGCATTTCCTATTTAGAATATATCACATATGCTAATGTGTATTATAAATCTTTATGTGGTGGTTTTGAAATATACTCAGCCATGGAGCCATTTTTTAGTGAATATATAGTGGAAACAGTCACTTTTTCTCCATGTCTTCCCCAGTAAGAAATGATGTCTCTTTTTCTTTGCATTCATCATATAGTATGTGCTCTGGCAGCATTAGAAAGTAGGACTTGTAATTATACTCACCTGTATTCATGTCTGCTTGACCCCCTTTAAATCATAAGTTCCTTGAGTCCATTCCTAGTGCCTTACTCATCTCTGTATTACCAGCATTCATCACAGTGACAACATAGAGGAATTTGTTGAAGCGACACATCCCTCGCCCTTACACTTTGCATTAGAAGAAACACTTCTGTGAGGGAGGGGAAGGGTGCCACAGACAGGGACATATGGTGCAGCCCAGTTAGGCATGAGCTGCCCATCCATCCAGAAGGGATCTAACTGCCCTGTCCCCTTGGTTACCCTGACTGGTCACTTGACTATTCAGCTGCCCTTGTTATTGTAATCCCTCAGATGGCCATCTGCTCTGCTCACGTGGGAGAGCTGGCCCCAGGGAGAAGTGCTCAGCTGCCCTGCATCCTCAAATCAGGTCAATTACACCAGTGCTCCTTAATTGCTCATGACGGCTTGGCTATTGTGTATGAACCATCAGTAATTTCCAGTTCATTGTGGCTAACAATTCTGGACTAATGAAGGTTCCAACCTGTCCCCCAGGGTCCCTGGCACCAGTCCGCTTGTACATGTTGCACAGCATGCTGGATTCCATTTCACACCCTATCAGCCACTGAATTTCAAGCCCAAGTGTCAGTTAAAATAAAACCATACCACAAAGGACAAGGCAAGAAGTGTCATTTAAAGACAATGATTCCTTCCCAGTGGAAAAAAACAGGGAGAGCATAATCCTGACCAGAGCCCTGATCAGTCCTTTGAGCAGCAGCTGCAGCCCTGAGGACAGGCTGTTAAGTGAGTGTGCTGCTGTTTCATCTGAGGAGTGACAAGTCCCACAGGTGAGTGATGCGAATGACTTCCTGGTCCAAATTTAGGTGCTTTTGAAAAATTTCAGAAAAGTTAAATTATCTTCCCTAGACTTCTCATTTGAGAAACTCTGCTGTTCATTTTTCATCTTGTCCTGCTATAAATGAATAATCTTCCTGAAAACTCACTACACTTTGAACAGTTGAGTTCCTTTTGTCTGATGGTGAACAAAGAAAAAGTTGATGGAAATGTCCCAGGTGGCATATTTGAAAAGGCCGGATCTGTAACAAAAAACCAACCTCTTCCAGCTGTGTGATACTAAGAAATTCAAACCTTAAAGCTCCTCAATTTTTCTCTCTGGCCCCCTCCTCTCTATATGATTATACATGTGAACATATAAATATTACTCATAATTATTCAGAATTAGTTGCTCATTAGAAATATATTCTCAAGGTCAATGATTTCATTGATACTATATTTGATAAAGTTGGTAACATAGAGTGGATGTCCTGTCAACTTCACTTCCTCCATTTTCAGAAAACTATACTTGGAGTTCATGTTCAAATAGATGCTGCTTCCAACATGGTATCACACTAAGCTAAAAGCCAGCCTTTTGTGTCAACTCACAATATAACAGCTGATTGTTTTAGATCCAACATTCTTTCCTAGAGTCAAGGAATTATCCAACTAAAAGGGAACTTCAAGACTACCTTACCAAAAACCATCTCTTTTAGAAACTAAAGAATCCAAATAAGTTAGATGTGTTTCCAAGTCACATGGCTGAATAGTGGTGAACACAGATCTACAACCCAGGTCTCCTAAATCTTAGGGAAGCAATGTAAGCCTCATGGACCTTCCGCTTACCTAAGAGACCCTCCTCCCTCCCTCCTACCCTACTTCCCTTTCTCTGTTTTTTTTTTTTTCTATCTTTCCCCCACCCACCCACCCCAGGATTTTCTAGCATTTCTATTACCAAATGAAGTTGTACCAATTGAATTAAAATAATCATAATTAGTTCCTTCATTTCTTCATTCAAAAGAATTGTGAAAATCCTATTCCCAGGTCTTAACATGCTAAATGCAGTCAAGAGTTAAAACATGCTTTGCAGAAAATTCAGATGAGTATATTCAAATTCAGTTAGAATCACTGGCTTAGAAAAACTAAATGTCCTTTACAGGTGAGATTACATTTAAATTATCCTCTACAGAAAGGAAGTAAGTATATCCTGATGGATATTCAGAAAGAACTGCCCGCAACCTTCCAGATGACCCATCTCTATAATATTAAGGTGGAGAGAACTCGGAACAAGAAGTTCAGGAGATAGTTTTAGTCCTAGCAATGGTTGCTCCTCACTCAAGGAAAGACTCTGAACAAAGAACTTCCTCACCTGTAAATGAGGGCAGGTCCTTCTAACCCTGCCTTGCTGATTGCTATGGCTGCATGCACTTTACACCTTTATCTTATTTTTTGATGATGCTTTTAGCACTCTCATACATATAGTAGATACATGTCTAAAAAAGTAGATTAATAAAGGCTATAGGTTGTGATACTAAAGTAATGAATTCAAAGTCATGTGTTGTTTTATAAAAAAAAAAATCATTCTAGCAGTTGTCTTTAGGTAAGCATTGAGTTTTACACAATTATCTTAAGAAGCAGTATGGCCTCAAATCAGTCGATACAGCACATGCAAAACTTCACTACATTATCTTAGAGCATCCTTCATTTTTTAACATTAACTGTTTTGCCTACATCATTCAATTTATTTGTCAGATAGGCCATAATTTGTTATTGTTCCTCCAAAGCAGAATATCACTGAAAAATGAAGGTGTGTCATCACTGGGAATACATCAAATTAGTGGCCTCAGGCTTCAAATATACAATTGACCCTGAACAACATGGCTTTGAACTCCATGGGTCCACTTATACATGGATTTTTTTTGATGCAGGGATTTCACATTTGGATATTGGGTGTTCAGAAATTCCACTTAGAACAAAGATTCAGACTTTCTCACCTAATAATTGTGTTACTGGTTCACCTAGTGGTAAGTGTCAATATTTTTTTCTTAATATTACTCCTCTATGGAACAGGAAAAAAATGTCCCTAGTGGGCAATCCAAGAAATCAGATTGTGCTTCCATTTAAAAATGGCACCTAGCAGATCCTCCAATAACTTCCTCTAAGTCAAATGCTAAAAATATTGATGTAAAAAAGGGGGAACTACTTAAAAGAAAATGTTAAGGTAGATAAACTGCTGCCAGAATTTGGAAGAAAATTCAAAGAACATTATCACCAGGCTTCAGCTCAGAAAACCAACTAACTTGACAAAAAAAAAAAAAAAAGAAAAAAGAAAAAGAAAAGAAAAAAATACAGACTTTTTAAATATCCCATATCCTATGACTCTTTGATTTAAAGACTAAAAACTTTTTGATTTAAAGCCTGGGTGGCTCAGAGGTTGAGCATCTGCCTTGGCTCATGTCATGATCCCAGGGTTCTGGGATTGAGTCCTGCATTGGGCTCCCTAGAAGGAGCCTGCTTCTCCCTCTGCCTATGTCTGTGCCTCTCTCTGTGTCTCTCAAGAATAAATAAATAAAATCTTAAAAAAAAAAAAGACAAAGGGAACAAAATGATAAACTGAGCAGCCACCCATATACTCAGTAGATGCTGCTTTCATTATAAATATATTTTTTAAATATTTTATTTATTCATTCATGATACACAGAGAGAGGGTGGGGAGGGAGAGGCAGAGACACAGGCAGAGGGAGAAGCAGGCTCCATGCTGGGAGCCCGATGCGGGACTCCAGGATGGCGCCCTGGACCAAAGGCAGGTGCCAAACCCCTGAGCCACCCAGGGATCCCCTATAAATATTTTTCTTAAGGAAACTTTCACATTCCTTTTTGAGGTGATTAAGAAATTCTGAAATTAGAGAGTAGTAATGGTGAATGACATCATGAATGAACTTAATGCAACTGAATTGTGCACCTTAAAATGGTTAAAATGGTAAGTGCTGTGCTATTCTGTCACAAAAATAAATTAATAATTTCACACACAAAAAAAGAAAAGTAAAATAAAGCTCCATAGACCCAACACTGATCTTCAACAATGATTAACCTATAGCCACTGTTTCATTTAAATTCATATCCCTTCCATTCCACACTGAATTATTTTGAAATGAATCTCAGGCAGCATGTCATTTCATCCATAATTATTTCCATGTGGTTCTCTAAAAGACAATAATACTTTCTTAAAACATAACTGTTTTCATGCCTGAAACTAAAAATAATTCATCATCAAATATTCAATCAGAGTTAAAATTTCCCTCACTGGTTCACAATGTTTCTTGATTTGAAACAAGAGTCAAGCAAGATCACATTATATTTAGTCGCTATGTCTCTTTTGTCACTCTCAATGTGTAGATTCCCCATTCCTTTGCAAATTTCTTCACAATTTAATCATTGAATGAACAGGCTTGTTTGTCCCGAAAAGCTCCTTACATTCTCAGTTTTGCCAAATACATCCTCATAGTGTTGTTTTATATGTTCCTACATCCCTCGAGTGCCTTGAGAGCTAATAATTAGATCTAGGGACTTGAGCAGATTCCAGTTGGATATTTTTTGTTCAAACTCTTCAAAGCTGTGTTATAGAATCCCATCAGGAGGCATGTGTGTTTGGCTGTCTCTTTTTTCCATTAAGATGGATCCATGGGTTTAGATGTTATCAGTCATAGCCACTTTAAAAGTTTTCCACGAGCTTTTTTACCTAATAGTCTTAGAAGCCAATGAGAACACTGACTATAACCATTACTTCCTTACAGGTAGCAAAATGACATACTTTAATTCTATCATTCTTTCTTCTTTGATTAGCTGTAATGCATATATAAAGAATTACTTCATCAACTACTAGGATCCATTTAGATGGAGTAATTGGAAAGGGAGGATTACATACTTCATTTCAAAGCAAAAGCAATGTCTCGAAAATCTCCAATCAGACTTGTCAGAGAGTATAAATGAGCCAGCCCCTAAGAATTCCCAGAAATACTCAAGAGGGGATGGGTCTTGGGGTGAAGGGTAGAGGTGGAGGGTGTCACATGAGCAACTGGAATTCCTGCTCAAACAGGAACACATCCCACTGAAATTTAAGTAAGTACTGTTAAAATGACCCAGTTAATATCCATAGGCTCATGAGGCACAGGAATATTCAAGTTACATTAGATTTTAGTACAACAAATTAATGGGAAGAGAAAACTTAACGTATTAGACTGGGACAATTAAAATTATTATTAAAATTATGCATTAAATTAGACTGGGGCAATTACAAAAAATATTTGCAGTTTAAAAAATATACCATCCTTAATTAATGTGTTATACCAAATAGCACCAGGTGAATGAATTAAAAGGCTAAATATAAGAAATTAAACCAAAGAAACATGAACTTCTTGGTTTGACTTTGTACTAAAACTTCTAAGCCTAAGAACAAAGGAAAAAACTACAGTGTAAAAGAAAAAAAGAAAGATTATATTTTATTTCCCATAAATTTTAATATGTTTGTCAACTCTAACATAAAAGGTAAATGACAGTGTGAAAAAAACTACAATATTAATATATAAGAAGCTCTTATTGGTGACTCAATAAGAAAATGGTAAACATTATAGTAAAATAGAAGATACTCATACATCATTCAAGATGAAGAAACACATGCAAATTAAAGCGCAATAAAATTCTATTTTTTTCCTTTAAAATTGAAACCAAATTTTTCTCTAATGTTAAAAACTTGCATTGGAATCAGTACAGGAAAAAGAAAAGCCATGCTTTGTGGAGGAAATCGTGTATCAGTAAAATTTTTATGAAGTACAACTTGGTAACATGGATAAAGGGTCTTAAAAATATTCTCACCCTTTGAGCCAAAACAAATTTAGAATTTCTTTTAACAATATAAATACATTCAATATTTGTCACAAAGGAGCTCCTGGTAAATTTGGAAGACAGACACAATTTAGGTAAATAATGCCAAGTTACGAGATGGAAAACTATATAGCTAATAAAAATGTTTTCAAAAATATTTTAAACATGTGAAAATTCTTCAATAAATAAAGTAGAAAAAATAAGGTTCAAAATTATTTACATAATGTAAATCCAATTTCATGCACACACATATATACATACTTAAATATATATACATTATATTTATAAACACAAGTATGTATAAATGTATTTTAAGTCTAAGTATACATATCTATATATAAATACATATTTATGTACTGTGTGTATGTGTGTGTATGTATGAAAGTGAGTGAATAAAGTGCTCACAGTGTTGACTTTATGGGTTTGTTTTGCTTCCGTATAAATTTGGTTATGGTTACATATTTCCTAATGAAGCATTATTTTATAACCAAAATTAATATTATTTTAAAAGAAATATTTTGTTTGACTCAGGTATTCCATCTATGTATATTCATTTCATCACCATCAATTTTGCAAACATTTTCTATTATGTGCCAGGCATTGTCACTCCTGGGATCCATGGCAAAAGGGGCCTGGCAGTTATGAAATGTTGAATAAGCTAGTGACCATTCCCCTATGGGAGTTGTACTCTAGTGAAAAAGACAGATCTTTACAAAACTGAGCATGGTTTTGTCTGAGTCGGTGCTCTAACAGAAGTATAAACTAAGAGCAGACAGCTATTACATAACCCAAACTCTTTTTTTGCCTCAGTAGAAGAAAGGTTGGATTCGAGCAAATATATGATTTCCAAGAACAACTATCTGTGTAACTTAGGCTGCCTAGCAGAATGAAAGTGAAGACTCGGTGTTGTTATTTAACCTGAACAGTGTCATTCACTACTAAGATACAGAACTATCAATCCCTTCCTTGATACTATATGGTCCTGGTTTTCTCTTGAGTCATCCCTACCTTCTTAGTGCAAAGGGTTGCCACAGTTCAAGATTTTCCCATTAAACATGAGAAACAGTCACCAGCCAGCCATGCTTGTCTTTCTCAGCCTCTCTGCCCTGTTCCACATCAGCTAGCATCAGGTCCTAATCCAAACCAACCTTGGAGGTTTTGCTCCACGGGTTACGCAGGCAGAGTTAATGGAGCTATCACCTGCTCTTGTCTGCAAACAAAGAATGATGGATGGCTGTCTGCTAAATGTATTAAACGTCAGTCCAAGAGAGCTGCTCCTTAGTATGCAAGAGCAGGAGAAAATAAGAATTCTCATTTCTTCATTCACCTCCTACATTCCAGGAAGACTTTGTCCTCTCTTCCCTTCTCATGCTAGTCACCTGTATGACTAACAAGTTCCTCAGCATCAACTCACATACACAGTTTATTTAACACAGCACACTCATTCTTTCATTCTACAAACATTTATTGAGAGCCCATTAAGTGGCAAAGCTCTGTGCTAAAAGCTGGAGATACAAAATGAATAAAACATAGGGCTGGTACTTGGGTCCTTGTGATATAGTGAGAGAGAAAGAGACATTAAAACAAATCATTGAAATAAAGTACTATAGGTGTTCTAATATGCAAAATATGTAGAGTAGTAATTATAAACTCCTTTTATTGAGAACCTGCTATATAGGTTTTATGGTAAATACTTCATATGCATTAAAAGCACTCAATCCTTGAAATATCCCTATGAGATAGCAAGAAGTTAAACTACCAGTTCTTCCCTGACCCTGGCTAGACAATCCCAGGACAGTATTTTCCTGCTTCTGTGCTAAAAATACTGAACCAGGAAAAAAAAAAAAAAGTACTCTTATTCCATGAAATCTTTGCTCCAGTAAGACTGAACTAGTTAAAAACAACTTACTTAATTATTAAGACCAAAGGTGTTCATCAAGGGTTACTTTAAGATCTTTGCCTCACCATGTCCACCAGTTCCAAGTTATTTTATCATATAACCTGCCCAATCCCATCCAATTTTCTGCCTTGAAAGCCCCACCTTAAAATCACACAGCCCAGGCCCTAAAACATCCTCCCCTCGCCCACCCATTGTTCAGAAGCTACTAAAAGTCATACTGGCCTTCCCCCTTACTCAGAAGGCCAATAAGCTTAGCTTTGCTCAACCAGCAGGTTTTCTCTGGGGAGATTCTGAAATATCAATAATCAGCAATTGATATGATGGTCATCATTTCACATTTGTATAAGGATTTATGTGACTCTAAACCTTATAATTCTGTCCATTCTGCCATTTATGTTGGTTTAAAAGAAGTGATATTTTAGTGGGAACTGTATGAAGGAAGGGCACAGTAGACATGCCATTTAAGTTTTAAAAGCCAGATAGGGGCACCTGGGTGGCTCAGTGGGTTAAGCATCTGCCTTCAGCTCAGGTCACTATCCCAGGGTATTGGGCTCAAACCCTGCATCAGGCTCCCTGCTCAGGGGAGAGCCTGCTTCTTTCTCTCCCTCTACCCCTCCCAACTGCTCATGTTCTCTCTCTCTTGCTTGCTCTCACTCTCTATCTCAAATAAACAAAATTAAAAAAAAAAAAAAAGCCAGATAAAGTTAGGCGACTGGGTGGCTCAGTAGGTTAAGTGTCCAATGCTTGACTTCAACTCAGGTCATGATCTCAGGATTGTGAGATCAGCCCCTCAATGAACCCCGCAACAAGCCCTGGGTGTGAAGGCTATTTGGGATTCTCTCTCTCCCTCTCCCTCTGCCCCTCCTGCCTCCACCCCACAAGCACATGTGCATGCTCTCACTCTCTCTCTTCCAATTTCTTAAAAAGAAATTAAAAAATAAGAGCCAGATAAAGTATTCATCTGACTTTCAAGAGAGGAAATGATATTTGTGTGCAAAGAAACAGAGGCATGAATTTGTAAGGTACTTATGAGAATTTAACTACAGAAAGACTACATGGTAGAGTGGAGTGCTAGGAGATGAGGCTGGAAGCATAGGTAGGGCCTGATCACAAAAAGTCCTATTTCCATCCTACAGGTTTTGATTTTACCTTGTAGACAATGGGAAAACATAGAATGATTTTTTATTTTCTAACCACAGTGACATAATCAGTTTTGTGTTTTTATAAAGATTACTCTGGTACTGATTTCAAGGCATAAGTCAGGAAATAGTGAGACTCATTAGGAAGCTATTTCAGTAATCTAGAAGGGATTCTGGTGACTTAGATGATGTTAGAGGTAGAAGAACAAAGAGGATGGGACACATGAAAGAAACCACTGCCATAAGATTTGATCATTAATGAGATGTCCTTAGGGAAAAAGAGCTTGGGGATTACTCCAGGTTTCTAATTTAGGCTAATGAGCATACTTTTAAAAACAGAAAAATCTAAGGGGCATCTGGGTGCTCAGTCAGTCAAGTGTCCAATGGGTTACGATCTCAGGGTCCTGGAATGGAGCCCCAAGTCAAGCTCTGCACTCAGCCAGAAGTCTGCTTGATGATTCTTTCTCTCTCTCTCCCTCTTCTTCTGCCTATCCCCTGCCTCAGCTCTCATGCTCACTCTCTCTCAAATAAATACATTCTTTTAAAAAAAGAATATTATCTCTAGTGCCTCTACCTTGAGGGTAGGTCAGTCTGATACTTCTCAAAGCACTGAACATGGTGCCTTGAACACTGCAGGATGTGATGAGCATGTCCTGAAGGACTCAGAGGCAGGAAAACAGGTAAATAAAGCATGAATTGGTCAGTAAGTGGCAAGAATTTGTTAGTAGCTCTCAGCATTCCAAATTTGGGATGCTTGGCCAAAGTAAACACAGATTCTAAAATCTTTGTAGAGCCCTCACAGCATTAGCTTTTTATAGGACTTCTGCGATGGAAGCACAGTCTGCTTTTTATTTTGCTCCCTGGGATTTGAAACGGCTGAGCAGGAATCATGTGACAGAGGAATAAGAATGAACATTTCGGAGCTTGAGACTCACAAGTGAGCGGAAGAGTCCAGGGAGATATGAAATATGCCAGATTCTCATGGGTCATGAATTTAAAAACCAAACCACATTACCTTTGGTTTAGAGTACACAATGCCTAAAAATAAAAATGAAGACCTGAGGTTTTTATAAATTTTTATTTTCTAATTATAAAGTACACAGAGGTTAACATTTACTTTTTAAAGCATTTGTAAGTGTGCAATTCAGTGGCGTTAAATACATTAACATTGTTGTGCCGTCATCACCACCATCCATCTCTAGAACTTTTTCATTTTCCCAAACTGAAAAACTTAAGTTCAACACTAGATCAAGACATCTGGAGTCTGGATTTTCTCAGATATTATCACAGGGATAGTCTGTGGCCTTATCAGTTCATTAACTCAAGTCACTTGCTGACTCTTCCCAAGTATAACTCAAACATAGCTGACTGCTTAGAAATCATCCAAAAAATGAAATTTTAGAAGACATAATTATTCAATGTGCTAGAACATAAAGGACACTCAAAGAGTTAAAAGCATTTATCCTGATGGGTAGGTTTTGGGTTGTTTGTTTTCGTGAGTATTGAACAGAATTATCAAGAAATATATTTTATGCAAGCATCTGTTCCTTTTCCATACAAAAAGAAAGAAAAAAAAGCTACTCCTCAAATCATTCCCAGTGCCCAGCTATACTCATTTCCTGTTAACAGATGCTCCCATGTGTCCAAAACACAGTCCCAAGAGGGGATTCTGTATCTTCCATCTGAGCATTTCCAGTAACACAATCTTCTTGGCTAACATGGCAATCGCTACAGGGTGTTCCACAAGGGAGCCACTCCTCACCTTGTAATGTCTAACCGCTGGAGTGTCTGTATGGCAAAGATTGATTTACAACCCAAGGTGTCTGGTCCCTGAGGGCCACTCACTTCACTCCAGCCTTCAAGAATCATATTTCACAGTCCCGGATAACCCGCTTGGGTAAACAATCAAACTGAGCACCAGAATTGCTGAGGGAACAGCGGATTTGGCAGCCAGAGAGCCAGGATGGCCGGCTTGAGGCTGAATGGATGTCTCCAGAGGTGGCACCGACACTGAGCCAGGCTTCTTGATTGGCAAGCTCTTGGTTTCTGGCTCCTTGTTTTCCTCAGACAAATCCAGGGGCTGACCACACTCCAGGCTCTGGTCCTCAATCCAGAAAGCCATGTCTATGACACAGAGGGCCAAATTCTGGAAGGAGCGATTTGGAGAACTGTTCAATGGTTTCCAAGTGCAAGGGGTCTGGGGGCAGGTCATGGGCAATTTGCACAGACCCACGGAAGAGAAGAGGTTTCCACGTAGCCCTTGCCCCACGTGCCAACACCTGTAGAAGCTGCACAGACCAGAGTGCCACACCTTTTAAAAATTCACCCCAACCTCAGGGCTGATGGAAGCCAAGCCAAGAAGTGCCTCAGAGCACTCTATAGGCTGCCAAACGAAAGACAGAACTGGTACTAGTCTGCCAGTCAGCCAGTCAGGGTCATAAGCCCTCTTCAATCGAAACAGCTTTATATGTGTGTCACAATGATTAAAGAAGACAATTCAGCTGACACAAATGATCTGTATTTAACACCTCATAAAGTGGGCAGTCTCCATTCCTAAGGGTCCAGAAAACTGCAACATGTAGCAGAAGGCAGGACACTTTTTTAGGGTAAAGAATAAGGGGCAAGGAAGTAAGTATAAAGCCCAGAGTTGGCTTGGCATTTGGGAATTGGATGACTGGAGATACTGCATTTCTGGACAGTCAGAGCTTTTAGAGGAACAGGAAAGTTATCTAAGTTTTGATCTGCTGGTATATATATGTATACACACATACACATATATATACCATATTTTTTTATATTGGAAGAAATCTATATAAGATTTCTTCCTTTTAAAAGGATTCCACTGTTTTAAGAAAAAACAGCAACAACAAAAAAAGCAAACAAAAGCCTCTGAGGACAAAAATAGAGATTTCTAGAGCAAAAAGACTGGGTCAGTATATCCAGACTGAGTGTGGGCCAGTGTTTGGAACAGTGTCCTCACTCCTGGATCACTGCCTTCTCTCCACCCCGCTGCCCGCCTCACTGTGTGCCTTTAACCTCAAAACGCAGAGTGGGTAAGCCATTTACAATATTCTGGTCTCAATTCTCATTCAGTGTGAACAGCAGGAGAAAATGAAACCTTTGAAAGAAGCGAAAAGGATCTGCCTGTGGGCATCCTAAAAATCAATGGCAGACCCAGAACAACTGCAAACATGCTTGTCCCAGGATCCGGTGCTCTGCACCAAACTCATTTTCACCCGCCCATGAGCCCCTCACCTTCTTTCATATTTCTGACTCCTGCTTGCTCAAGAGATACAAGGTGACTGGGGAAATCCTAACACCAGAATCTCTCCCAAATTATCCCTACACCTGGATCTCAAAGAGCTCTGAGATTTCAGTGCCTTCCCAGCTGCTGTTATCTTCAAATGCAGGCTTGTTTTCTCCATATAACTGAGAGGCTAGGCCCCTGAGACAGAGAATGCCTCCCCTCTTAGGTGCTCCCCCGAAAGCCCCAAGTAAACACTCTGCATGATTAGTACTCAATACCATGGTCAATAACTTGGAACAAGGAGACGCTTCATAAGAGTATTGCCCTGTTCTTTCAGAAAAGGAAAAATCCTCACATATTCCCAGGTTTTTGCACCACATTATTCTCACACGTCCCAGTATCTTTTCCCCCCAGATATCTGAGCAGATGCATTGATTAAACCAACCCAGAGGAAACAAAATATGTCACCCAAAATATTTTTTCTCCCATTTACATGTAAACAATAGAAGGATTCAAAGCACCAGCACACAAAAGCACTCTGAAGATAGTCCAATTCTTTTATTTTTACAGTTGGGTAAGCTCAGAGTCACCCAGAGATTCTAAGTAGCTTGTAA
The DNA here is from genome assembly GCF_011100685.1 of Canis lupus familiaris. Lineage (NCBI taxonomy): Eukaryota > Metazoa > Chordata > Mammalia > Carnivora > Canidae > Canis > Canis lupus. Next base: position 78,435,190 of record NC_049222.1, on the reverse strand, counting down.
TAGAACCCACTTCCCAGTCCTAGATCTTGCCACCAAACTCCCATGACAAGAGAAGGGAGTCCCAGTTTGCCTGGGACCATCTTGGATGATGATACATGTTGACTCAGTATAGTTATTAGCAGTGTCTCTCACTCTTAAAGGTGTTCCAATGAAGACAATAAATTACATGGTCACATCTCCTAACTATATGTATCCATTGGGTTTATAACTAAAATAGATCAAGCCAGTGAAAGGAAGTCAGAGTGTATGGAGCAGTAGCCTGTAGACTGAGTACTCAGAAAAGCCAAACTGTGAACCCAAACCTGGTGTTATGTGTGCTCCTCAAATTCTCAGAGACATCCATGATCTAAAGTAGGTGAACAATCACTGACCCAGTCATGGCCCCACTCCCTGGGCAACCATCCCAGTAGACAACCAACTGGGCAGCTTCCCTGCTTCTCTCCTTCTCACTGCACCAAACCATTCCCATGAAACCCAAACCTTTCCAAATGAGTTTGGCTCTTGTTTTAGTTTTTGTACTAACTCCCTAGGGCCACTAGCTTTGGCAGGATTCTGTTAGGTTTGTCGTGTTTCAGAAGGATAATGATGAAGAATTATAGAGGGCGAGGAGTGGGTGGGGTAGAGAAAGCAGAGGAGGAGGAGGAGGGAAGGGGGGGAGGAGGAGGAGGAAGTATTGTTAACAACAAGACCACTGGGACAATCAGCCATGGGAATGATTTCAGTTTAAGCAACAAAGACTGTTTTGTTTCCTGAGCTCTCAACTGAGCAGCATTTGGCTGCAACAGAAGAAAGGGATCCCTGGGGAAAGGCAGGGGCTGGGCATTCAACTGCCTCTCTTGTCACCACAGGCTGTCATCTTGTCAGGAGAGTAAGCCAGGCAAAACTGGGTTCAGTCCACACGAGGGGGAGGGCCACTGAAGAAGACCTGAGATCCTGCAGGTGTTTGGGGTGATGTTGCTGGGGTCTCTTTCTTCCCTCTGAACCTCCCCTTGGGAGATCTACCCTCTTAGAAATCCCCCTCTTGTCTCCTGCAGACATGAAATGAGGTTTTATACTACTTGGGATACTAAATATCCCCAGGCAACTCACAGAGGGTGAGAAAGTAGTAAGAAGAGATGAGCTTTTAACTATGAACCCAGGATTTCCCATCTTCTTTCCAAGGCAAAGACCATCCACATTCTTCTTCACCCAGCTTCCTTCAAAATGAAAAACAGTGCCCACTTGAGAAATGGGGGCACAGTTTCCCACTGGAAGGGTTGCTCTGAACGTCAGGGACAAGATAACAGAGCTCTCTCATCAAGTGTGACACCGTGCCACTAAATGGCAGCTCTCCTCAGTATTATTAAAGGACCCTGCATTTGGTTCATAAAGAGGTCTGATTTTTTATTTTATTTTTTTTTTCAGAAAGAAGTAAATGGCTTCCTAGAAGGAAGCATTACCACTCAGTCACAGGAAGCCTGTTTTTTAAATTATGTGCATTCAGGCAGGTGTCTAAAGGAAGGGTAAGCCTTGGTCTTGCTGAGAGTCCTTCCCAGCATACCCCATTCTGAAAATTTAGCATGTCTGAACTCACAGAATAACCTCTATAATGGAAGTTGGGAAATGGTTGCATGGTGTTGGCCTTGTGTCCACAAACCAGTGTTGTCAGGATGGGCCCATGTACGAACCCCCAGGTGAAAGGGGGATTCTACCTAAAGAAACTCTGACCATGGAGGTGACAGGAGAAATCTAGGGCTGATGAGGCAAACAGCTCCTCTTTGAAATCAGGGTAAGCATGGAACAACTTTTTCTTCCCCTCCCTCTGGCCCATCATTCCTCTCTCTTGTTTTTGAGACCAAGTGCATTCAAACCCCAAAACCAAGAGCTGACATCACACACTGCGTTTCTGGAACACCCTGCTCTCCTTTGCTCTTGGCTAGCAGAACAGATTCGGAGCCACCCTCTCTGGAGCACAATTCATTACTGCTCTGAACAGGCTGGGACTTGCTTTCAAAAGGCAGCTGGGCTTGGGGACCATGTTTCACTTCTTGACACCATTAATTGGGTTATGAGTCAGAGCCATAATGAAGACAAGTTTTGGTGTCTCCTGCAACTGTCCTGGGAAATGCAAACGCACAGGCCCAAAAGCCACAGAGGGAGGGAGAACCGGACAGATTTGCTTTGTTTATCGGGCCCACATGGTCACCAGATAAATGGTCAGTGTCATGGGACTCCTCTGTGGACAGGCCTACACTTTTTTCTGCTACTCCCAAGGCCCTGAGATGTCACAGTCCCTCACCCAGAGCGCCTCATTAGTAACAGGAGGAAGTGGGAGGAGGCACAAGTAGATTCAAAACAAGATACAGAAGGAGACTTAGGGGAGGGCACATTCTGAGAGCCCTACATGGTAAATGAGAGGCAAGATCCAGTGTCCCAGGCAAACCCAGGCCACTGCACTTTAGGAACCAGACCTGCTTCCTCCCTCCATGAGGGCAGCAAAAGGAGAGCAAGAAGTGAGGAACAAACCTCAGAAGGTCTGAATCAAAATCAAGGGCCTGGGCTGACCAATCTGACACTCACAGAGGGCCAACAGGCATGAAATCCTGAATGTAGCCAGCTAGGCTGCATAAAACATGCAGGCTGACAAGTCCATTGCCACAACTAATTCAAAAGTCCAATTGCATTTATAGGATTGTTGGCCTCTTTCATATATCCATGCATCTCTATCAGACTTCATTTTGTCTCTCTGCCTTTCATGTTATACTTTTGCAGCTCCAGCTGCAATCTCACTAGGATTTTAAAATCCCCTGGTCTGTTGTACTGTTTACAACTAGCAGGAGGCTCATGCACAGTTCTTTAGAGAGGATGCATTATGACATCATCCACGGAAGTTACAACAGACACCATCAACATATTCTCCCCGAAGTCCTGTGCTTCAGAGCAATTTCATAAATCCCAGCATTGTACAAACCAAACAACACAAAGGCACAAGGTCAGATAAAGACTAACTTTCTGAAACACAGACTTGGGAGCCTCCTGCAGGGGCCAGTGTGGGGAAACTGGTGCACTGCTGTTTGTACATGTGCTGGGTCCTGGGGACCCTTGGGGACTGAGAAAGCTGGGGAGGAAGTAGGCAGGTGGGTGAACCAGGCCTAAATGCTGTCCCAGGGGGTGTGAGCAGCAGAGAGAGAGGGGAGGTTTTGTGTCTCTGAAGCTGTATATTTAGCAGTCCCTTCTGAGTATTCTGGGGTCCGATCACCTGGTCCCAATTCAGCTCCATTATCTGTGTTGTTGGGCAAGTTCACCAACCACTCCTGCCTCCTCCTCTTCATTAAAATGGAGAGAATGAAAGCACTTGCCTCACAGGATACTTGTCAAGGCTAGAGGAAGTAAGACATGTGAGGTATGTAGAATGATGCCTGGCACAAAGTAATTGCTCAATACATGTTAGCTCTTATCACTAATATGACTTCTTCAAGCATGTAATCATGTTGACTTTGTTATCTCCAAGGAAATGGAAAGTCGCAGGCTCTGCCCCTTAACAGAACAGAACATTAACCCAAATAGACCAGGCAATCTAACAATCTGGCAGCACCAAAATTGCCTTTTGCCTCCATTTTCTCACTCAACACACTAAATAGAGGCTTTCTTGTTGGAACTTTCAAAGACAACAATGACAGATGAGGCACACTGAGCAGCCTCCCCTTCTGCTGCCAACCTTAGGATCAGATTGGGTGCTTAGGCCTGGACCGTGGGCTCTGACCGGTATTGCCTCTGCTAAGTCCCAGTTAAGCCCTTGCTCAACTTTCCCAAGCAGCAAGCTGCAAAATCTTAACGCATCTTCAGGCAACAAAAAGCTAAGGATTTCCTGTTAACCTTAGTTGCTTATTAACCCTCCCATCTTGAGCACTGCAATCTAGCCTAATAACAGGCTTATTTATCTTCAGCCTGTGGGCCCCTCCTTATTCAGTAACTGGCATCTTTCCACATGAAGTCACCATCCTGGGAACTTCCAGTGCTGAGGCTGAGCCCATGAGATTGCTCAGTCAAGTAACACTCGTGTGAAATCAGCAGATGAAACTCTGAACCCGCCCCACCTTACCCCAGGTGGAGCTGTGACTTAGAAGCTCTTGTCACCAAGTGTCATGTTCGAGTGTTGCTTGTGTTTTCATCTAAGTTGGTCTGAGCTGAGAATATTTCTGGGCTCACTTACTCTTAAAGACAACCCCAGCATTTCACACTGAGATTAACACTCTTTGACACAGCACACAGCGCCAGAGTGTAACATTTACAAGGAGAAAATAACTTGAAAGTGAAGGAGACCAAAAAGGCATAATTACTCAAGGCAAACTGTTTTGTTCATTCAGTGATTACAGTGGTTTTAAAGCCTTATAATTTATCATAGCTCAGAACAATTTAAATCTCAGTTGTGCTCCTTTGAGAAACCGAGACACTTCCCTTTCTTTATTCCTTCTGACAGGCTATTCTTTTAATATCATCTTAGTTCTAAGATGGCATAGACTGTACCTTCCCTACATCACACACAGAAAAAAAAAAAAAAAAGAAAAAAGCCTGATAGCGACAGACTGCACCTTTGCATTGCATTAGGCTGCAGTGCACAAATAACCAAAGAGTATAACAATTCCAAATGGGTGTAATTTCTTTCAGGTTCAAGTATCAGTTTGCTTGTTTTGCTGCTGCTAATCACCTCTTAAACAAACAATTGCTTTATCTATGTACTGTGCCTCATTTCACTTTCAAATTATGTGTGTGTTTTGCTCCTAACAGCTTATTATGATCTATAATTAACAATTTTGCTGAAAGCAGAGCCGTGTATTGAGGAGAGCCCACATGCTATCTGAGAAGTACTTGAAACAGGAGGCCTTTGTTTTCTTCACAAATTTGGCAAACAGAAGGTACCTCCCTTCTCTGCTGTGCATTGTCTTCTCCAGAAATCCAGAAGTATGCAGGCAGAAAATTAAAAGAAATATTTTGAACTCTGGCAAAATCTCAGTTTGCTGTCTTTGAATCTAAATAGACCAGGGGTTCTTGAAGTTGTCCATAACTGAGAATCACCTGGGGAGCTTTCACCAGAGTGCTCAGACCTAACCTCAGACCTATTATGTCTGAATCTCTGGGGGCCGACCCAAGCCTGAGTACTAGTTCAAGTTCCCAGAGGATTATAGAGTACAGTCAAGAATGAGAAAGACTGTGGCAAATTATATAGTCTACCTACGTAAGCTACCAGGAGCCCAGAGAAAAAGGTAACGTTGGTAAGAATTAAATGGTTAAAAGTTGAATTTACTAGACTGCACTGAAACTTAGATTATTTTCCAAGTACATGAACATCTCCAATCTAAATGACTTGCAGAAGATTCTTTTGACTCACCTCTCAGCTTATTCAAACTCACCAAGCAAGCAGCAAAGTTGCTTAAAAATTCACCCCTGAAAGCAGGTCTTTGAGATAATGGAATGGAAAATCATTTGGGAACAGATTTCCTGGATGTATTCTTGAATAGGCAACCTGCATTTCCCTTGTGGGTCAACCACTTTAGAACTTTCTCTGTGAGGCTTGACGAAGTTATTAAAGACACAGCTCCTAAATTCTTGTGTTGAAAGGTCTGGGTATATGGTTCTCCACTTTCACACAATCTGTTAGATGGGAGGGAAACTAGTTTCTTTTATGCACATCAGAGAAGCTGGGTGCAGGCTTTAGCATGACTGAGCCGTCAGAACTTTTAGACAGAGGTATCTTTTCTCCTTTGTGACGTAGGCATGAAACCCTGCCCGGAGAGTTTCTTCTGGACGCAACACTGAAGTGTGCCAGATCTCTTCCCTGTACTCTTCTCTACCCCCAGTACAACTCTCTCTGGAAACGGCTCCAACCTTTATGTCTTATTCTCTTGGGCTTAGTGTCAGCTAACTTCCTCTATCAACCAGTTCTTGTACAAGCACACTCAAATTCAAAGTGCTAATAAGGAATTCTAAAGGGATGAATTATATATTGCACTGTTTTTTTTTGGCAACTTTCTCCTCTCATGCTTCTAAAAACTCTCTCTTTACCAAACATATGCACATACACACATGCACACATACACCCCTCTGTTATCTAATCCAGTGGTTCCCAAACATGGCTGGTCAAAGGACTCAACTAGGGGAGCTTTTTAGTTATAAATTCCTAGACTCCACTCTCTGATTCTGCTTCAACAGGTCTGGAATCAGGTTCAAGAATCTGGATATTTCGAAGCTCCCAAAGGATGCCAATGATCAACCAAATCTGGAAACTAGTAATCTATTCCCTGAGAGCACGCCAGGTCAGATTGAGGGAGAAGGCACAGAGTCACCCAGTAGAGATGCATGGGGAGAGGTATTTAGAAGTAGGTAAGGATTTCTGGCACATCTTCAAGTCCATGGTGCAGTTCTGGCTGACACAGCAACTGTCCAAGCATGTGCTGCAGATGTGACACTGTTCAGAGAGTGAATGGCTCCAGGGTTTGCAATCCATCATCATCACTGTCCAAATAGTTTTGGATATGTCAAGGGACAGAGCTACTTTGGGCCATAATAAAGATTCTCATTTTCCAAAACCTACTCTCCATCCAATAAATGAGGAAGCATATGCTGTATCTGGGGGCCTGCTCCTCCAACAAAAACCTCCATTTAGAAGGTGAAGGGGAGCTGAGGGCCTGGGAGGAAGGGAAAATTGGTTAAGACGGTTTAAGAGAGGGTAAAAAGCATCAAGCACAAAGGAGACCTTACATTCAAAAACAAGTTTAACACGGAAACAGTTTCCCTTTCTTGATGGAGCAAGCAAGGGGTGGGAAGCTTTGCAACTCTGCTCAGTGTCTCTCATTGGCTGGCTTACCTCACAGTTTCTTCATGAAGAAAACACTCTGCAAGGCAAGAAATATGGTGACTTAAATTGCATTCATGAGATTCTCTGATAAAAAAAAATCAATGTGTCAGATCAATTTTTCTTAAACAAGTTCATCATACTCTAGAGTGATCAATAGGGAATGTTTTTCAGCCGCTTCCCAGCCTTCCCCCTTCAGTAATTGCTAGAATTTCATATCGACAGGCCATAGGATGCTTTGAAGGCTGAATTGATCCATTAGCCTGTGGTGCTACAAAGCTGGGCCACAACAATAACGCGGTGTCCCCCCAGGGACCAGGGCTGAAATCAAACAGGAGGTAAGCCATTACATTATGTGTTTGACCCTGGAGGAGCCAGGCCCCAGCTTCTATTTGCAAGCTGGGAAGAAGCAAGAGGAAAAAGAATGGAGGACACAAAAAGAGAAGGGGACCAAGAAGATAAAGCAGCAGAGGTTGGGAAGGAAGTAAATGTGGAGAGATCCACAGTTTGATTATAAATGGTCCCCATCGAAGAGGAAATGCTGTGTGGCCGGGTGAACCACATATGCTGGGCAGCTGTAGTCAAGAGAAAAATAAACTTGAAAGGACTCCAAATGGGAAGCTAAATGATGTTCATCGGTATCATTTTGGTCTTGAACTTTAGCTCATAGCTCTTCTTTAATGGTGATGTGAATAATTACCCTTGCCTGGGGCAAAGGAGAAAAGAAGCCTCTGAGTGCACAGCAAAGGAGAGAGGGGGGCAAGGAGGACAGGGAAAAATGGAGAAAACTCTTCTCTTTTGCCAAGAGGTAAAATTATTCATCTTGTAATCATTCCTGGACAGCTGTATGGAGCATTCATACAACCCACTGGCTCAGCAGGTTATCATAATAGGGATTATAATATAAAAAGCATCTCCGAGAAATCAAGGCTTGATTCACCAAAAAGAAGCCTTACCATAGGGGGCCAGGTCACAGTGCCTTTGCAGTACAAAGTCTAACTCTGGCAACAGAAAAATAAAACCCGACAGTCAGAAGGTATGCTAGTAAGAGGTGCTGATTTATCTGTTACAAAGCCGCAGTTAATCTATTAATCACGGAATTGTTCATTAGCTATCCTACACACTACAGTTACGTGGGCTTCCCAGAAACCTGTTGGAAAGCAAGGTCTGTGGAAAGCAAATTTGCACATGAGATGGAAATCACCCACCACATGCTAGCATGGTTAACCTGTAATTTTTATGTGGAAATTAGGTATGCCTTATTAAAACTCAAAGCCAGGGTTTTGCTGCTCTCAAATACAAGCATATGTAGATACCAGTAGCACGAGCATAGTTCTGAGTGACAGGCTGGCATATATTAGTTGCTGGGTCAGACCTCACTAGAGGATAAACTGACGTGTTCCATGCTGTCACACATTGCTTTCTGCATGCACCAGACATCCCAAAGGACGGTGACCTCCTTGGCAACTCACTCATTTTTCAGTTTCCATGCAAACCTTACCTAGTGAGCTCATGTGGGTATTTGCTCAGTATATATCATAATCGGAGTCCAGCCTGTATCTCATGCAAATATAATTAATCTGTCCACTCTGAAGAGACAGCTGTAGCATCACCTATGAGATTTTTTTTCTTATCTAAGAAGTTAAATGTGGGGGAGATGAAATTACAAAAATGATGATTCTGTTTCAAGAATAGGTTTGTTGAATATGTTAGTAGATAAACTCATTGACAGAGTTAGATAATATTATGCAATTGGCGATATATTTATTTGAGCAAATCTACAGTGAATTATGGAAAATTAATATCTTGCTTCTAGAAACAATCACGGTGGCCCACAGTGGGCAGAGATAGGGTGACGATACTAACCTGGCTTCTCACTTAGAGTGCTATGAACAAGCCTGCCACCCAAATGTCTGCTATCAAGGCATGGGGCTAATTTCTACACAGGACCAGAGAGTCAGGCCATACTCCAGGCAGGCTTCTGTGCTGTTCCTATCAAAATTTCCACTGGACTGAGTGACAGATAAGACTGTCTCAGGAAATGAACCTCATACACACACTGTCTAGGATCCAACTTTATCCAAATAACTGAGGAGGCTTTATAAAATACGTATCTCCAAGGTCCACTTCCAAAACTTGCAATTTGCTAGCTCTGAGGTGGGTTCTGGAATCTGTACTTTTTAAAGTTCTGTAAGTGACTCTGATGAACAGCCTGGAGCAGAAATCAGTAAGTTCCATGGCCAGCCCTAGTGGCTCAGTGGTTTAGCGCCACCTTTGGCCCAGGGTGAGATCCTGGAGACCCGTGATAGAGTCCCACGTCGGGTTCCCTGCATGGAGCCTGCTTCTCCCTCTGCCTGTGTCTCTGCCTCTCTCTCTGTCTCTCATGAATAAATAAATAAATTAAAAAAAAAAAAAGAAATCAGTAAGTTCCATCTGATTCCTTAGGTGCTCTAGGCCTTACCCTGCAAAGCATATATGGACCATTAGCATGTTAAAAATGCCAAATCTCAGGCCCCACTACAGACCTACTGAATCAGAATCTGCATTTAAGCAGGATCTCCAGGTATTTTGTGTGGGCAGTAAGGTTCAAGGAGCACTTCTCTTTAATTTGCATATCTATTAAGTCACTTTGAAATTATCTACCTAGTGCTCAAGGATTGCTACCACCTTGCTTCATGATACAAAGAAATGCCTTCACCAAATTATGCCATCGGATGTCAATAAGTCTCATGAAGAATGTTCTGGTTTTTTGGTAAAACCATTGTTTAAGGCATCATATATTGCTTAAGGCTGTCAAGTGCCTCTTGCTTGAAAGACTTATGGAGGAAAACAATTTTTTTAATGAAAAAGAGAAAGCCCTAAAGTAATAAATGTTTGCATGAGAAAGTATAAATAAACAAACAAACAAAGGCAAGCAAATAAAGATGATCTATTATTCCACTATCCAAATAAAGATATTGTTGATATTTTGTTATAGTGTATACATATTCCAGGTGTATCATCATAAACATTTTCACAGAATGAAAGATAATCATTTTCAACATAGTTTCTTTTGCCGTCATAAGATTATATGAATGCATACTACTTTATGAAACAGTGGCATGGAATATTATTATATCTCTATTCCCTCAGTGCTTACTTCTAGTTACTTTTTTGCTGCTATAAACAATATTACAGCATTTGGATTTGTATATCCCTGAAAATATCTTTAAAAGGTAAATTGCACACCAATAAAAAATAAATTTATTAAAAAAAAAGACTGCAAAAAAAAAATAGTATCTAAAATATTTACTAGCTCTCCTAAGGAACTGCTAAGCTAACATTTTTCCAGATGACTATTACAGTAAATCGAGTTGCCCTTTTTGCTTTCATTGTCAGAAAAGTCAGAACTAAATGTAATGCTCAATTACACTAATTATACTAACCTGGATTCATAGATATACATATTATATAATTACATATAATATATACATATTATATATGTATCACATATTTTTATAGATTTGAAAATATGTATCTTCAGTAAAACACATTAAATCTTTTAGGGCAGTAAGGTACTTATCAATTTAAATCAAGGTAATTAGTGGTTTCAAAAGAAAAGATTCCAAAATTGGCAGGGTTCCTTTTAATGCGTGTTAACAAAATTGCAGTTAAGTTAGCAAACACACTGTTACTTAAATACCAACAGAAATTTTCCTCCTGATTCTGTTTTTAGGGACTTACTTTTTTAGACCTTCAAGCACTCCCCAATAAAATGCCTAAATCCATGTTAAATGAAGGACACATTAAATTCAGAGCAAATTGCAGCAAAGGGGAAAGAAGTGAGTATAGGAAGATGAAAAGGAGCTAAAAGAAGAAACAAAAATGGCCCCAGGGAGGTTTTGCCCAGACTGAGCATCTACTTTGGCAGTCTCATAGAGTGGGTTATAATACCATGACTTCAGACTGAAATCAAGCTTTAATTCACTATAAATATAGATTACCACACAGCTGGGTGGATTTCTACTGCAAAGGGAAGTTTAGGTTCACTCATATTTAAATGCAAATAAGAGATGAGGTGAAGGGAGGGAAAGGAAGAAAGTAAGAATTACTTTATTCATTGCAAGAATCTAAGATATGCATGTGAGACACCATCGGACAGATACTTGTCTGCCCAGATTCAAAATGATGAAGAGGAAGGAAGCAGGAAAACAGTAGACAAGCAAGCAGTTCCCATATCAACTCTGGACAGTTCCTAAGAGATTTGACCAAAAACCTTGTCTCACCAATAACTGACTTAAGACCAGAGTATAGAAACTGAAGCCTTCTGTAGCATTCTCTGCATTCTCAGGCTCTTCTCGCAGTTTATTAATGCTAGAAAAATTTCTAACTCAAGAATGGAAACCATAAAACCGTAAAATAAACATGAGACAGACTATTTGATGTAAATGAGAATATGGACCTTCTAAGCCTCAAAGCTCATGTTACTTCACTACTGAGCTAGATCTGGCCTCATGGACAGAAAATAGCTTTAGATGCAGGCTTTCATTGAGTCCATCCAGTTTAGAAGAGAGAAAATGGCTTTTATTTGGGGAACAACTTAACTCCCGAGCAAATTATTTTTGTAGTAGAGTTCAACCAATGGAAGGAATTAATGTAAAAATGTGTAAGCCTTAGTCCATTTTCAAAGAAGTAAGAACAATGCTGCTGCATAGCTATCTCAGAACTGCAATTTCATAGCTGAGTAAAATGGAATAATAGCTGGTTCTCAGTGAGGGAACCCTGATGTGGTAGGCAGACTAATGCTCCCCCAAAAGATGTCAATGTCCTAATTCCCAGAACCTGTGAATAAGCTATTTCATGGCAAGGGGATATTAGAATTGCAGATGAAACTAAGGTTGCTAATCAGATGACCTTAAAACAGAGAGATTACCCTTCATTATCTGGGTAGGACCAATGTAATTACAAGTGTCCTTTACCCTAGAAGAGGGAAGCAGTAGAGAGGTCAGTCAGAGAGAGATTTAAAGGAGCTACATTGTTGACTTTGAAGATGAAGGGGCCACATGCCAAGGAATTCAAGGAGCTTCTAGAAGCTAGAAAAGGCAAAGAAATACATTCTTCTCTAGAACTTCCAGAAAGAACAAAGTTCTGCCAACACCTTAATTTTGGCTCACTGAAACCCACTTCAAACTTCAGGTCTCCAGAACTATAAAACAATAAACTTGTGTGGGTTTAAGCCACTAGGTTTATTACAGTAGCAATTGGAAACTAACTGATCTGGGAACTTATTAGATATGCAAATTCTCTCGCTCCATCCCAAACTTCCTGAATCAGAAATTCTTGAGGGTGGAGTTCAACAATGACCATTTCATAAACAATGTTAACGATCACATTAAAGTTTGAGAACTACTGAACTTGTTCAATTCCACTTGAGGCCCAAAATAGTGAAGCGATTTGATAATATTGAGAGCCTCATTAGTGGCAGAACTAGAACTAGACCTAGATCCCCTAGGTTCTTAAAAATACTTCAGTTATTATTATGCCCTTTTATGCATGTACTATTTAGTCTAGACTCAGGTTTTTCATCAGGAAAGAGAGACTAAGTCTGTTTAACCCCTCATAGCACCATTGTCAGCAAAAATTTAGGTAATATTCAAGTCAAAATGCTTTGAACAGAATAAATTGTTGTTCAGAAAAAGGTATTCTTACTGCATGTAATATTATAATGGAATTTACAGTCCTCTGTAAATTTTGTGTACCCAGCAAGGTATTCTATGCCTTCTTGTGCTGATATAACCACTCATACAAATATGGGCACATGACCCATGCCTAGCCAAATAATACCCTATTCCCCTGCGCTGTGTTATGGGAGGATCAGATGACCTAACAGGGCCAGACAGTGTCCCTCCACTGAACCGTATATGCATGATTGGCCGAAGAAGCCTTTCTCACTGTGTTTGCTAAACCATGCCACTTAGAAAAATACTATCTGCAGAACAAAGTCAAGTATAGAGATGAGAGATGGATGGATGGATGGATGGATGGATAAACAGATGCATATGTGGACAGATGAGTAGACAGATGAAGATGATGGAAAGAGGTAGAGAAAGAAACCTGAAGTCAACTGCTTGGTGCTAGTTCTTGAGGCCCTGGATCCTATGCTACAACTTCAGTTTTATAAGCTGTACTCCATTTCCTTCCAAGTTTTGTGAGCCTTTTTGCATAAACTATCAAATTTGAGTTTCTGTCACTTGTGGCCCAAAGAGCTGTGAATAAATGTAGCATTCTTCTTAAATACAATAATATTCTTCAACAACACAATATTGTCTTTCACACTGACAATTCTCTTCATCAGCACTTAGCAGAAGTTTCAAATATGAACTTCCACCACCCTTGGAAGGCAATTCTCTGAGGAACAATTTCCAAGCTTCTGGGCATCTTGTAGGAGACTTGTACTTACCACTCCCACTCCCCATGTTCTCACTAATCTTCCCTTTACTAAAACTGCATCATGAATTTCCCTATCCAGCAGCCCAATGGTATGGGACCAAGCCTTGCAAAACATTTTTCCCTATCTCTTTATGACTTTCACATATGAACAATTCTATAATCCCCAGCAATATCTATAAGTGTATCTATAAATACTCCTTGAAAACTCACTTAGCATCCTATCCTCATAAAGTTACCTCGGGCCTCCTAGATTAAGAGAAGTATTAGTAAGAATCACAGCTTTCCTCTATCATTCATTAGTTGACTCAAGCCAGAGGATACCCAAAACAAGCCATGATAATGCTTGGATGAGCTTCTCTAGTGTGTATGAAATGAAATTACAGTTTAGGGGATGATGCCCAGTTGGGCAAGTGCTCATGCCATAAAGGTCAATAGGAAGCTTCTTGACTGATAGGGAGCAAGCTGAGTTTAGAAATAATTTTCCTATTGACTCAAAGGATGTATCTAGTGGAAAGAAAAAAGGAATGTAGGGAGCAAAGGAGGGAGGGAGGGAGGCAAGGAGGAAGGAAGAAGGGATGGAAGGAAGGGAGGAAGGCAGGAAGGAAGGAAGCCAAACAAAGGGAATGAAGAAGGTTGATTTTTTATTGTAGATCCTGAATAAAAGAAAACAGCCTTATAGACATGAACATTTTCGAGGATAATAAGGAGTTTCACATTTTAAGGTAGATACTAGTGAAGGTTAAATCCACCAAGAATTTAAAAATATGCCATATATAATGGTGTAGGATGATGATACACTTACCTTCCAAACTGAAACAAGCATTTGTCTTAATTAGCCAAGATCATGCCATAGAGAAAGAAATTCCTATTGATCTATCTCCCTTTATAACCCATGTTCTAGAAGGCAATAATAGCTTTCCCAAATCTAAGGAAAACACAGGGCTTTTTTTATACAATATACATTTCCCCAACATGCTCCTTGGACCTAATGAAAAACTGTGCCTGCCACATGTCTGGGTTCACCTCAGCAGGCTGCATCATCAAGAAGGCTTCTTCCATTACAAGCCTGTCTTTAAAATATGGTTTCTAAGGCCTGTGGGCTAATTAAGCACAGCTGGGTCTACATCAGCCCCACTCAAGTGTGACGATTAAGCTGGCAAGAAAAAATCAATCATCATTAATCACTAAATCCATGTAGTGACTTTTAAAGGTGCTAAATGGGTTGAGCAGGGCGATGGTGATGCTTTTCACTGAGCGACCAAATGGTTAAAGTGAGAAAGAGCATGCATTCCTCCCAGAATGGGTGGGAATGTCAGAGACTCATGTGTTTACAGAACAGGAAAATCTAGTTAAATGGGAATAAAGTGCTTATAATTTCCTGTACATTGCACTCCCTCCAATTTTGGCTCTCTGTTAGGGCCAGGGGAAATGCATATAGCTATTGCCACCACTTGTTATCACCTGAATGGTACCTCTGTTAGAGTTTAAGATATCTCTTTTAGTGTGAATATATATATTCACTTGTAAAGTGTTTTCATTGAGCAGACTTTTTTCCTTTTATTGGACTATTCCCTACAGCCCTTTGCCTTATGATGCATTGAGAGTTTATGTCTTCTCTGAATATACTCTTTACTGAAGCATTCAGTGTATAAGGAGTCTGGTTTATGCCAAGCCCATTTAATTTAGCAAAACCATCCTCCTCTTTAAGGAAGGTGGCATGGAGGTTTCAGATCTCCACATGGAGAACAATTAGCGTTAACATTATTATTGCTTCGTATAATATTTTGTTTTAGGTTTGTTTTCCTGTGTTTAATTCCCTTCTATTTCACTGGCCAAGTAGGCTGACTTTGGAAGCTGTGGAAATATTTTATTGCACTCACAACAAGAATCACTTAT
The DNA here is from genome assembly GCF_011100685.1 of Canis lupus familiaris. NCBI lineage: Eukaryota > Metazoa > Chordata > Mammalia > Carnivora > Canidae > Canis > Canis lupus. The sequence goes on along the minus strand of NC_049222.1, from coordinate 78,420,033 downwards.
CAAAGAAAGGAGCCTAGTCTTTTGTTTCATCACTAGACATTAGTTTAGAAACCATCTGTCCTGTGTCCTGTGAAAAAGAACACAAGTCAGGGTATGCCTATTTCCCAATAGCAAAGCAAGTCCTCAATTATTTCTGGTGCAAAATGAGTACAGGGATTACTTTAGGCAACAACAAATTGCACACTGCCTCTCCCATATGCCAGCTAATGACAAGTATCTGTGTTGGGAACTCATTTGCAGGCCAGTTTGAAAAGCAAGAGGTACTATAACAGAAAACAGCCATAAGCAGATGAGGCAATTTTCACATCTGCCTCCTAAAACTCAAGGGTCTGTGTCTACTGTAAACTCACCATGTGCTTTGTTCTGACCTTGGGTTGCTCTTTGAGGATTGTTGGAGAACTAGCCTGGGAGGAGGTAGGCTATAAATTCCACTTCCTGTCACAAACCCTCTGTACCTACCTTCTTTTCTTTCTCTTAAAGATTTATTTATTCTAGAGAGAGAGCACACATAAGCGGGGGGGGGGGGGGGGGACAAAGGGAGAGAGAATCTCAAGCAGACCCTGCACTGAGTATGGAGCTCCATGTGGGGCTCAATCTCAGGGCCCTGAGATCATGACCAAGCCAAAACCAAGAATCAGATGCTTTACCAACTAAGCTACCCAGGTGCCCCTGCACCCTCTTTATTTCAATCCTAGTGCATAATCACTCTCCTCAATGGAGAGTAAAAATTGGAATTTGGAACTGCTTGCAGGGTGAAAAAAAGCCTAACATCTAAAATCAAATTTCCTTCTCTTCTTTTGAAGTTGGAATAGCATATGGAGAAAATGAATGGTGTGATTCTTTTAGGTCTCCATTCCCCTTTACCCTTCTGGAAGTTTAGAGACACGAAGCATAATGGGAAAGGGGGTGGTGAAGAACCAGACTGAGAAGGAAGAAGAGCAGTGCCAAGAAGAGATGGAGACGAGGAGGGGAGGAAAGGAGCCAGGAGGCTGGAGGCTGGAAAACAGACATAAGGGGGAAAGGCCTGGACTAAATCATGAAGGAAGCCAAGGTGGTCTACAGTTCCTCCATTCTCTATATGTACCTCTCATTGCTCTCAGCAATGCTTAGGTGCCCAGCAATCTCCTCCTACCCATCCATTCCTACTGTGTGGGACACCACGGCCCCTTGCTCTCAGAGACCCCATGCACATCACCAGACTGAATTCTTATGGTCTATCTGACCTCTCTGTGAGCTCCAGAGCCTCTAGCACAGTGAAGACATAGCAAGTATTTAAAAATACTTACTGCAAAAAAAAAAACAAACACAACTAGACAATGAGAACTGGTATGGATTATTACTATGTCCCTTTAGAAGATATAATATGAGAATTTTTATACCCTCCTGACCCAAATTGACTGATTTCCTGTTAGAAATTCATAGGTATTTGACAAGCCCTACAATAGACATGATAGTTGTCAGTCTTTAGGAAAACCTGCCATTTCTACCAAGGCAATGATCTACTCACCAGCTCTAGAGGAGAGAAGGCAAGGGAATAAAAGTTCAACTTACATAATAGGTGGCTAATTCTGGGCTGGGACGAACAGACACACACACACCATCCAGTTCTCACCTATCACACTGTATTAATGTCATAAATTTGAAAGCCCTTGTTACTAAATGTTTTGAACACCCTGGGACTACTAACATCTAAACTGTCAGTCATATAGTGTGAATGGTTTTGATAAAGAGGAGGGAAAAGGAAGGCAGGTACTGCCAATCTAATTGGGAGTTAAAGAGTAAGAGGTTAGGACTCGGATAGGAAAAGAATAATGTTCAGATGCCCTTTCAGACAAGCTACGCAGGCATGATCTTCTAGGCCAGGAAACCACTGGCTGGTTAAAGCAGATACTCACCCAAAACCTGTGAGGCTGACACTCAGTCAATCACTTGGAACGGCTGTTTTAAGTCTCGTGAACAAGATGCCTCTGTGTTTCTGGCAATGCAGGTGACTCACATGAAGAGGGCCAGCTGTGTCAAAAAGCCACTTCACCATCTGAACCCATGTTCTCCAAGAGCAGGTTTTGCCAACAAGCTCATCTCCCAGGGCCTAAGCCTGGCACAACGTAAGCAGACACTGAGAAGAAAGAAGTGTAGGCAATGGGTAAGCAAAAACAAGAAAGAAGGATCATGGATATTGGCCAGACTGGGTTTCTTGAATGAAATACCACCACACCAAGCTCCCAACATCCAAAAGAGGGAAACAGATGAAAAAAAGATACACACACAGAATAAGAAATGCTCAGGAATAAAAATGAGCACAGGTGGCCAAAAGGAAAGTCGACTGAGGAGCCCTCCAGAGATGTGCAATAAGCCACCAGATCTGACCACTAAAAACTCCAGCTCTGGGCAGCCCGGGTGGCTCAGTGATTTAGCGCCACCTTCAGCCCAGGGTGTGATCCTGGAGACCTGGGATCCAGTCCCATGTCAGGCTCCCTGCATGGAGCCTGCTTCTCCACAGCCTGGTTCTACAATACCACCTGTCCCTTAGGGGAAGAGGTGATGAATGCTGCCTCTTCTCCACATTCTAAGGAGAGAATTTGCAAGGCCTTGCTTCAGAGAGCTTTGAAATGGATTGCTTGTCACTGAAACTCATAAAGAATTGATGTCTGATTCATTCACCAGAAAGACAAAGCAGACTGGACTGTGGCCTGACCCCAGCCCACAATACCAATACCAAATAAAACGGTAAGGGAAGAGGGAACTGTTTTGATGGCAAGGCCAGAAATAGACAGCAACACATATCCATATACAACTTGTGCTCATTGTCATGGGTGCAGGGGGAGGGAGTGGTGAGCAACACATGTTTCTTGTGAGCCATTCAGGAGAGCAAGCTCACACAGGAACTCAGAATAAGAAAGCATCCGTCTAGGCCAAAAGGGCTATGGAAGAAAAGGACAGCAAAAAACCTCCAAAGTCCCTGCAAAATGCCCCTAACAGAGCCCACTTGGACCCTCTGCAGGCCCAGAAGGCAGAAGACACCAGCCAAGTAAGAACCATCCTACTTTTTACATCTTCTTCCTTCTACCCTCCTACCTTCTATCCCTCAGCAAACCTTCTATCCCTTCTCCCCCTCACCCCCAGCAAAACCACAGCTAGCTAGCACGAAAAGGTGAACCTGGAGAGAAGAAAAGGATAAGCTAAGAGGCTCCCCTTCATCCTTGAAGGCCTGGCAGGGGAAAGAGAGATTTAAAACTGTATTTGTTTGCTACTGCTGTGTAACAAATTACTACAATCTTAGCAGCTTAAAACAATATCCACTTATTACCTCACGGTTCTATAGGTCAAAAGTCTAGCATGGCTCAGCTAGTTTCTCTACTTAGGGTCTGACAAGGCTGAAATCAAGTGTTGGCTGGCTACGTTCTTATCTTGAGGCTCTGAAAAGGAATCCACTTCTAAACTCATTAGGTGACTGGCAGAAATTAGTTCTATGTGGCTATAAGTCAGAGGTCTTTATTTCTAGGGTGCCTGGGTGGCTCAGTCAGCTAAGCACCTGCCTTGGGTTCGGGTCATGATCCCAGGGTCCTGGGACTGAGCCTTACAATGGGGCTCTTGCTTGGCAGGGAGCCAGCTTCTCCCTCTCCTCCTGCCTCTCCCCCTGCTCCTGCTCTCTCTCTCTCTCTCTGTCAAAAAAAAAAAAAAAAAACCCTAAGGTCTCCATTTCCTAGCTACTGGCTGGTAAGTACTCTCAGCTCCTTATGGCTCTGTGAGAGTCCTAGTATGTGGCCCCAAAAGTCAACAGAAGCACATGTTATCCCTCTCAAGTTTAGAATCTCTCTGGCTTCCCCTTCTACTACCAGCAAGAGAAAACTTTGCTTTTAAAGGTAGCATGTGATTAGATTTGACCCACCAGGATAATCTCCCTTTTGACCCACAAAATAACACAATCATAAGAGTGATATTTCATCAATTCCCAGACCTCACCTGCCCTCAAAAGGAAAAGTATTCTATAATACTCAAGGTCACTGGAGGTCATTCTGAGAATCTGTCTACCACAAACAAGTCAGATTGGAAGTTATGATTGCTCCTTAGGTCTGAACACTCAAATTACTAAGTCAAGGGTCTGTTTGCAACACCAAGGAACTGTCAATTAATGAAGAATAAACAGAAAGGTCAATGGTTTGTGTAGTTTTCATCAGGGGGAAAGAGATAAGACAGACTCATCATCACCAATGAATAAATGTTAAGGACAGTCGGATAAAGTATTGTTTTGTTTTCATCCTAAGTTGTAAGTGCTGGACATACAGTTTACCCAAGGATCATAATCCCAATCCTGGAGAAACGCTGGGATGAATCAAACCAAAAATAACATGTACCAATGATGTTAAGACCAGAGAGGTACAGAAAAAGTAGAAGTAAAGTGAAGTTCTCTGCTACAAAGAGAAGATCCCAATTACTAGAAAAAGAATTTTGGGTGAATCTTTGTATACCACAGGGGAAACCATAGTTATGTCAAAGGAGCCCTGGAGCACATGCCACCAGACTGAATCTCGATCCCAGTTCTACCCTATCATTTAGATTATAAGCTTGGACAAGACTCTATCTCCCCAGACCTCAGGGTCCTACCAGGAGAATATCGTAAGAATGTATGGAATAGGGTGGCATAAACTTGAAAACAGTGTGCAAACCAGAGGCCCATATGTTCTGACAGCCCCACAGATGTGTTTTGTTTGGCCCATGCAGTGTTTTAAAAAAATATAATATTATTTAATGCCAACATTTTTTTAAAAAACAACAGTAGACTTCCCATTAAAAAAAAAGAAAATTCCAGGTTTCAGCTTCTCTTGAAAAACCAAAAGATCTGGAAACACTGGGCCTACATTCTGTGTGATGGTAATTGTGAATTCTCTGTAGCTCTGTATCAGCTCCCTCCTCAGACTCAGGGATGGGTGCTGTAGTTCCCCACAGTCCCCACCAGGCAAGCTTCACTTCAGTCCTCTGAGAGGCCTCCCTGGGCCCTGTTGGCATTACACAAGTGTTAGCTGTTATTACCTATAAAATGAGGTCACTGGAATGGATGATCTACTTCCGCTCTGAGAAGCTGTAATTCTAATCCATAAGATGGGTTCATCCGTCACTTTTTCCGAAAAGGGGTAAAATGATTACCCCAAACCAAGGGTGGTCCATGTCCCCTGTGTGTGGTAAAGGCCATAAAATGCTCTGAAAATCAGGCATTTGTAGTGGGAGTTGCAGAAAGACTTCAATAAACTGCATATGTAGCTTTCCACTGGGCAATATCTAGGCACTGACTTCTTTAAAAGCAAATAGAAAGTGGAGATGAGGCAAGGACAAAGTTACCACGGACTCTGAGAGACAGAGGCAGGCCTCTAGGAGAGGAGGGGATTTAGGAAAAATAAACATTCACCATAAGAGAGTTAATACCAAATGGTTTGTCCAGAGAAACGAGCCAAGAATTTATAGTACTTTGGGGTTTGTTTTATTTATCCCCCACCCCCCATCCAACAAGATATAAATCAATCTATTTAGATAGGGACGGTTGAGAGAACACATTTTATTGCAATGGATAATTTCCCAAGAGAGAGGATCATTGTGTTTCATTTCTTTTTTTTTTTTTTTTTTTTCTCTTTGGGTTGTGTGAAAGCCCACAAGTTTACAAAAAGTTGTCCAGATGAGGACACAGAACTTAGCAAACCATTCCCATTTTTAATTCTCATAAAAGTGGAAACACATACCCATGCTCAGGCACACACACAGCACTAGAAACCCGGAAAACTAATTGAGTGCCAAGCACTTCTGGTACCCTAAGGATATATATATATTTTGGTAGCCTGAGGCTGCCAGAAACTTTGCCTGCTGAATGAATTATAGAACAGGAAGCAGATGGGCTGTGTATATGAAACAACCACTATCTGGCATGATGTGCTGTGCAATTTGGCTGCAAAGATTAAATTGAGCTATTGAATGTTTAATACACTATGCATAACAAATACAGCCAGAGCCACAAAACAGCATAAATTACAGAATTGGTATTCACACGGCCTTTCCCAGGAATCAATACACTGCCACCGCTCATAAGAGTCTGTTGTTTAATACACATAAAGAAGAGAAGAATTCTTCTATTAAAATGAGTTATCTGGGCTATTTACCAAAGGCAGTGATTTAGCAGTGGTAAAGTCTATGTAGTGCTGTTGAATGCAGATGATAATACTTCTTGTCCTTGTCTGCCTGTTTCATTGCGCCTATCAGTTGCTGGGGCTTGGAGTCCCTTGGGTACATTAGCAGTCAGCCCAGGAAGTGTGTTTAAGTAATGGACATAATGTTCACATTTGCTAGACCAGCCTTCTCCCTAATCATGAATTATTCTTCCCCAAGGCTCAATTGGAACATTACTTTAGAAGCAGAAGATTTAATCCTTTTCAGCTGATTGGAGGGAATGATTACAGTATTATTTTCTTGTACAGGCTGTCTCCAGTGAAGGTGCCTTTTTCTGTCCCCATCTTTAATAGGCAGCAATCTTTATTTCCCTGGAGGGAAATGGCAATGAATTCGAAATGGGATAAATCTTCAGGAATGCAAGGTGCTGAAGCTGTAGATCACTGCTGGTTAGTTAATTAGCTTAGCCCTCACTTGCTTCATCTCCAAGATAGAACACCTTGTAACAAGGGGAAACAGTAGGTGGGTGGGTGGGTGGGTAGGTGGGTGGAGTGGGAGAGTGGAGGAACCAGCTGTAGGTGGATAAATAATCAGATGCCTCAAAGCAACAACGCCCCTGTAGATTTCCTTCTGTGTAAATGTTCAGTTCTGGATCTTTGATTCTCACTTGCTACAATCACTAAAATAAGCAATACTTGCCCATTCTGACTTTTAAGGGCAATTTAAGTCACTGAAAGGGATTGCATCTTTATCTAGTAGAGACATTTAAAGCAGAGTAAGGCAGAACAGTGCAGAAGATGGGGCTGAAGAAAATTGGAGTTGTCGCCCTATATTGTTATTTATATACAGGGCTGGCCCCAGACTAAGTCCTGGGAGGAAAAAAAAAAATGTGTTTGAGCATTCCTGGTGAGTGCTCTTTAAACACCGCTGCACAGAGAAGCGATAAATAACAATTGACTCAGGGTGTTTTTTGTTTTTTGTTTTTAATTTTCATGATCAATGTTTCCAGAGAAAGGAAAAAATGTGGCTTAGAAATTAATTACCTTGGGTTGAAAGATCTAAGCCTTGGACATGATGTTGTCTTCCTGCCCCAGCCCCTTCTAATGGAAAGGCCACACTGATCAACTTTCCATTCCCTTGAAGTTTGGTGTCATGGGGAGCCCCTACCACATTTCCTTCACCCACCACCAATTTTCTGTTTTCTTCTTATACAAATAACAAAGAAAGAAACAGATCAAACCTAAAGAGATCAACTGAATCATAACGAAGTCCTTGACGGCTAACATGTCTTGCATCTGATTTAAAGCAGGAAGCCCCCATGTCTAGCTGCCTCTGATCCATTTAGAATAAAACAAGGTCATGCTGCCTTGGCCCTGATTATAAATATATTACGTTTACGTGATGAATGCCACATTCACGAGGAGCAGGAGATCAAAAGTGCCTGAGGCTGGCGCATTTCAATCTCTCCTCAGTGCCGAGTCAGAGACTTAAAATAAACATGCTGTTAAATGAATGTTACAAGACCCATGTACAGAGGCACAGGGATGACTTTGTTTCTAAGGCAGAACATAATGGGAGAGGAGAGGCCATGCTAGAGCTTCTCAGAGAATAGGAAGAAAATCTCCCTCTTTTGGCTTTACCCAGGCCCCCTCTGTCCCCCTCAGTTTATTATTCTAAGCCATCAAGAGAGGCAGGAAAGGTCACATTTCTTCATATCAAAGGGAAAGATGGCATGATGTGCCTGTTTTCTATAGACGTGCTCAATCCTTGAATTCTTCCATTTTCCATGAACAGTGACACTAGCTCCCCACCGCTCCACAGATCCTAGAATAACAGGGCTGGTGCAGGAACTCCAGAAACAGTCACTGCGATCAGCCCTCTTGTTTAAAGAGGACAAGAAGCTATTTTAAGGGCACACAGTTGGGAAACAGCCTATCTGGGAGTGTGACCCACCAATGCCAGTGCCACATCTATCTATAGGAGACAAGTTGCCCGCCTACCCTCATAATCACCTTATTTGAGGCACCCTTAAGATCTACTCTTAGGACCCCTAACTCTTCTGAATTCAAAAAGCCCCAAGCCTTGATAAAGGACCACTAGCGATTCCTCTCCTTCCTATATTATCACTTTCAATTTATTGATCAAGTCAATGTTGATTGAGTACCCATTTACCTTTTTCAATAGCTGAGTTCCACGTGGAATTGTACTTCTTGTCCCAGATTCCTTCCATTGTCTGACCCACTTTTTTTTCCCACTTTTCTTCCATCAGTTTCTGGCTCAGGAAATTAGTATTTTCCCCAAACCAACATTTACATATAATATCATATGTTTCTATTCTGCTATGGCAGGGATAGGAGCAATTATACGCTATATAACAATGGAAGTAGCTAATGCTGACAGCTTTCGGCTTTTCTTCCTCTCCCTCTCCTTCCAGAAGACAACACGGTTCAGAGAAATGGCCAGTCGCAGAAAGCAAGGGGTGCCAGGAAAACACGGGCAGCTGCGTTAAGAGGAATGACCTCAAAGTAAAGGAGTCAGTAGAAATGGATCCTAATTCAGTTGTAGCCAAGATCAGTTGCTTGACCTTGGGTGAGCTTCTCAAACCGCTCTAGGCCTTGAGTTCTTTTAATGTGAAATACTAGGGGTTGAACTTAGGTTCCTGACTGCTCTATATCTCTATGGTCCTTGTTGCTCCCAAAACATTAATTGGATTTTACATCATTTGATTTCATTTCTGGACATTTACAATTCTCTGAGTAATGGGTAACATTCACAGCCCAATTACTTTCCCAAGCTCATCGAAATTTAATTTGCAGCGTGCAGTGACACACAGCCTGAGTTTGACTAGGAAATCAGCAAAGCCACACCAGTGATTTACGCAAGGATCCTTGCCTACAAAATTTACCATCAGGGATGTCTAATGAAATTTTTTTCTCATGTAAACATACAGCTTTCACATCTACTGGAGTTGGAGTAGATGAGCTTCCCAAGACAGAATGTACTAGACAATACGCTCCTTTTCACATAATGAGCTCAGGAAATTCTGCTGTGAAATGAAGGGTCTTGGAGTTATTGTAATGCTTCATAAATGAAAACTCTATCTCTTTCAGGACTTCACAATGCTATTTGCATGTTAAAAACACCTGACCCTGGGAGGCTGCATTTATTCCACTACACCTTTAAGAATACTGTGACCTCTACATTTACATTTAAATGCTGATACCTATGCATTTTTCACCTCAATCTACTGTGCAGTTTTGGGGAGGAGGGCATTTTGACATAAAATTAATGTGATTTTTAGAAGGCAGGAAATATTATTGGAACTTAGAAGTCACCAATGCGACCATCATTAAATCGCTGGATCAAAACCATTGTCTCTTTCCTGGCATCGTTTTTAAAATTATACTCTATATCTACACTGTCCAATGTGGTAGCCACTAGTCACATGTGATTATGGAGCACCTGAAATGGTGCTAGTCCAAAATGAGATGTGCCATCAATGCAAAATGCACAAAGACTTCTAGAAAATTTTAAATTACATAGGCTGCTCACATATCTCCATTGAACAACCCTACTCTAAATGTCTAGAAGTTCTATATCATGCTTCATAGACCAAGCAAGTGCAATGTTCATTTCATCTCCAAACCATTATTCTGGGTTTACTAAGTGCCATGCTCTGGGCTTGATGGAAAGAACTGCAAGATGAACAAGCTCTTGTTTTTAAGGATCTAGCATTTTAGAAATAGACTTTACACAATATTCACTACTTCCCAGTCAGAGGCTTGACTTTACCATCAGGGATACATTGTGGATGCACATGCAGTCTCTTGTGCAGCTCTGTTACCCTTATGATGAAATCTCAGGCCTGATTTATATGTCCTGGAGTAGATCCAGATTTTTGTGGAGCTTAAAGAGTATGGAAGCAGATTCGGTATAAAAGGATGTGAATGACAATGACAAAATTAGGTAAACACTCTGCATACTACTATAGACACTATAACTGAAGTGTGAATACTGAAGTCAAATGAAGGTGAGAATGATTAATTCTCTGAGTGGTTCAGAGGTGTCTCCAGAAGATACTGACTTAGGTCTTGCCAGGTGAGTAAGAATTTGGTTAGGAGGTTGGGACATCAGGAAAGAGCCTCAGTAAGGGTACAGAGTGCTTTTGGCAGGAATGTAGAAGGAGCCAGTAAGGACAATGAGGATGGACAAAAGGTGGGTACGGGACAGATTATGCCAGAGCTTACATGCCAGGCAAGAGTATGACAATTCTCTTCTAGAATACCAGAACTGGGAACCATTGAAAGATCTGGCGCAACCACTCCACTGTGGTTATATTTTTGAAAGACCACTGAAAGAAGTGGGGAAACTGGGCCAGACACTTCTGACTCAATGTGTGGATCTATCTCTCTCCACGGAAGGTGGCATTTTGGATTTGAGTAATCATATCAGAGTGTCCCAGCACAATCCCATGTGCCTAAATTACAGAATGCCCTTTCCCTGAAAACACCCAAGTAGTTCCCTTAGTTGACGAGTATTCATTGAGTCCGTCTTACCTCCTACCTTTTCCACTGACTCCAGAACTCAGGCACTGCCCTCTACCATCCATCAGAAGCTGCTGCTTCTGAATAAGTTCCACATTGCCAACTTAGAGACCTGGTGTGACAGCCAACTCTGGGAAAAGGCCTTTACACACAGCAAAAGCTTGCATCTGAATAAATACAGCTGCCACACGGGCCTGCAAAATGAAGGGATAATGGCACTCCTCTCCATCTACATCATCCAGTGGTGCCCCAGACCAACCCAGGCCTGCCACCTAGAGACACAACTCCTCAGTTCCTCACACAGCCAGTCTCTACATCCCAACCTGCCATCTGAGGGACTTGCTCAAATGAGTCCTGGCCCCACTGCCTCACAGACTCAAAATCATCATTTTTTCTTGATGATGCTACTTGGAATAGGGTCCAGGCCATCATTCTCTCCTCTTTATATTCTCTGGGTGACCTCATCTCAGGGACTAATGGGCCTTGGTCAGGATCATCTTAGTTTACACTTAACTGGCAAACCATAACTATGCATTTTGGGAACTCATGGGCTACTTATGCCAATCAGCTTACCCATTTCCATGCAAACTTCTAGCTCTACCTATCCATAGCTTCTCTGGCAAAAGTAAATAAATTGAACTTCCAGCTTGCTAAACATGCAGCCACTAGTTGTAGTCATAGAAAGGACCCAGAACTTAATGAATGTCCACTCAAATTGCTTACTTTATCTTATTCCTAAAGTGAATCCCTATCATAGACCTATATATCACAGGACAGTAAATACCTATGATTCCTTCAGATGGGGTCTGATTATCAGTCTAGCACCCGAACAGCAATATCTACCTTTCACCTCATAACAAAAAAAAAAAAAAAAAAAAAAAAGAAGAAAAAAAAAGAAAAAAAGAAAGAAAAGAAAAAGGATAGAAACTCCTTTCAACACAGAAGTATTCAGAACCAGGCATAATAGGGTTGACTGCACAGAGCTAAATCCCAACTTTTAGAATATTGTGTCTACCATCATTGAGGCTAAAAGCTAACCTGCAAACATCTTCAAGAATGTTCAAGTCCATGCTTGGTACTGTAGCCAAAGTCCTCACCTAAATGCAAGCCTTAAAAATATCTTAAAGGGTATTAAGGACTGAATTGTGTCCCCTAAAAATTATATGTTAAACCCTAGTCCCCAGTGTATTTGAAATACGGCCCTTAAAGAGGTAATTAAGATTAAATGAGGTCATATGCATGGGGCCCTATTCCAATAGGACCAGTATCCTTATAAGAGAAAAACGACATGCCAGAGATGAGTGCACAAAGAGAAAAGGCCATGTGAGGACATAGCAATAAGGTGACCACCTGCATGCCAAGGAGAGAGGCTTTAGGAGAGCTCAAACCTGCCAACACCTTGATCTTGGACTTCCAGCTACCAGAACTGTTAGAAAATTAATTTCCATTGTTTAAACTACCTAGTCTGTGGTACTTTGCTATGGCATCTTCTCACAAACTAATATGACAGGTATGTGAACAGAAGAAGTCAACTCATGCTGTTTCCCAGACATTAGGAAGAAACCAGGTTTCCTTTTTTCCCAAAGGAACTGTGATTTGATGACAAGGTGATGTGATGGGGTTGTAGAGAAATTTTTTTTTAATTTTTATTTATTTATGATAGTCACACAGAGAGAGAGAGAGAGGCAGAGACACAGGCAGAGGGAGAAGCAGGCTCCATGCACCGGGAGCCCGACATGGGACTCGATCCTGGGTCTCCAGGATCACGCCCTGGGCCAAAGGCAGGCGCCAAACCTCTGCGCCACCCAGGGATCCCGTAGAGGAATTTTTTAATGCTTTCTATATACCAGGAGCTACTCTAAATGTCTTGGATATATTGACCCACTTGAACGTCAAGAGCTTGGAAGTAAATGTTATTACCCTCATGTTGCTGAGGAGGAAAGGAAAGCTAAGATAGCCAACACCACTGTGAGGTATAGAAACATGAAATCACTCATCTGTGTGATCAGGCAGGAAGTACAAGATGGAAGGCCAAAAATAGGCATTAGAATTCATATCTTATAACTTACTTCTTCTTGATCTTTGGCTCTTCATGGTAGAGATCTCTGTCACTGTGGTGGTATAATTGTTTTTCATTATTGGTATCATGTGAGTTTACCCTCCAATGCAATGGGGGTGAAAAGTTTCCCTCTAGAAATTACCACACCCCAGGGGAAAAAGAGAAAGAGTTCCTGAGCAAACCCAATGTAACCCATTTCCTTATGAACTCAAATCATTACCACGTTGTCTGATTTCTATGTTCCCTGATCCCTAGATCTGTCTACTTTGTGTGATAATGTAGACTTGAAGACAAATATTTTTCAGTCATAATCATCACCTCAAAGTACATGTAAAGTCACAGGAAAGTCAATATTTCATTTTTCATATTCTGTGTTTCTCGATTATTTTTACATCATGCTCTTTTAAAAATAAATGCTAAACGATTCTGCTACATTATTTTTCTAATCCATTAATTAGTCAGTTCCAAATGACTGGTGGTTGAGCAACAGAAAGCTTACAGTTTCACATACTTTAACCCAAAGATTAGATCACAATTTTTTTATAACTGAGGATTCTAAAAGAGATACCTTCAAAAATCAAACTTTAAAGTAAGCACACAACTTCTAGCACTCTGAAAGCAAAAGCAACACATATATGCCACATGAGGATTAAAAATCTGTAATGTCACACACATTTCAACTGTAGAGTTTAGGTCCATGCTATATAGGTTAAATGACTTTTGTTTTGTTTTAGGTTTGCCACGTAAGTTTTTCTTTGTTTCTGATGTACATCACACTCTTTAATTTACCCACAAGGCTTGCTTCCAGAAATCTCCCAACAATTGGAGAAAGTAAGGATAAAAATAACAATGTCAATACTGGAGAAATGTGAACACACAGAGAGAACAAATGGAATAACAACAATAAAACACAGATGAGCCAGAGGAACTGTGTACATTAAAGGGGTGTGGGCAAAGAATGGTCATCACTAGGGAGAGCCAAAATGGCTGGCTGCCAAGAGATCTCAGAAGGGGGTATCTCAACCCAGAAATGGGGCTTCAGTTTTAAAGGCTCATAGAAATTGGAATCTGTGATTATCCCAAACAGAAATTCATTTCTCAAAAGCAGAACATAATTCAAATTCATAAGAGACTAATATAACAGCCGGAATGTTGCTCAGTATATTCTTCCCTGTGGTGAAATCTACATGGGAAGCCAAATTCTGAGGAAGAGATTGTACAATTCACATGTGTTCTGGCATCAGAGTATAGCTGATGCTTCTAGGAAGCCCAAAGGCCTCTCTTAGGTAGCAACAGATTCACATGGACAAAGTTTTCTCCCAGTTTTGTATGGTTTTCTCAAGAGCAGCTTGAGGAACATGAAGATAGCCAAACAATTTCATCCATCTCTATGTTGGTTAGAGCTCAGAGGCAAAACACACAAGCAAAAAGCATCTCCAAACCTTCAGCACTCATAGATAGGCAGATGCCACTTAACATTACCCTCTTATACAGAGGGAAATTTCCTTTAGACTTTAATGAGCCTATTTAAAATTTGGTTTGCCATATCATGATTTTTGTATGTTTTTAAAGTGTGTTTTAAAGTGATTTAAAATCACTTTAGTTCTATCTGCCCTCCTCGAGAAATCACTAATCAGCACCACCATCCGCCAACAACAAAAAAATAAAATAAAATAAAATAATGCATACATTTATCAAACAGCAATATAGAATGCTTTTTCTTTTTAAATCCACTAATATTCCTAACAGAATTAAGATTTAGCCCATGCTGGACAAGCCTTTTTTTACATTCTTTTCATTCTACATGTCACACAATAGGTGCATCAGAGACTGAAAATGAAACACACACAAAAGAAAAACAAAACACTATCCAAGAATATAAAACTGTGTCCTACTATATAACACTGATTTCTCCCTCAGTGTCCAAAGATCAAGATACAGCCAGCATTAGGACAAGATACTTACATGTGAGAAAATTATAGAAGATACAGCATAATGAATAGAGAGAATGAAGAAGTAGAATCATTGAAGAGGTACCTGGGCTCAAATTCAGGGTTGCCATTTATAAGCTATTACATCATCCCATCTTCAAAATGGGGTTGATAATAACTAAAGTGCATGGTCGTTTTTTGAGTTAAATAAGCTAATGTAATGTGTTTGGCATGTAGATAATAAATAGTAACTATCCTCATTGCTGTCATTTTAGAGACACTTCATTTTTTTGAGCACTTCCTTTCTCTTCTCCAAAGCAACCACACATCCCTTCAGTCAAATGGAGTTTAAAAAAATATCTTCCTAACCCTCAGCATGTGTCTACAGAAAATTGACAAGAGTGTCTACATTCTTAACTTTTCCTGAAGCTCCTTTTGCATGGAAGTAAAGAACCAATCAGGTGAGCTTGTTTTAATGAGGGAACTAGAGTCACACCAGCCTCTATATGGAGGTCACAATGAAAAAGTATATCCTAAAACTAGAGATTATCACATAGTTCAGAGGTTGGTTTGGCTCCACTTCCTAGTTCTATTTTCTTTCTGTGATTGCCCTTACATTTTTAACTTGTGTTTTTATTTATTTCTTATTTTTTTTAAGATTTTATTTATTTATTCATGAGAGACAGAGAGAGAGAGGCAGAGACACAAGCAGAGGGAGAAGCAGGCTCCATGCAGGGAGCCCGACGTGGGACTCCATCCTGGGTGTCCAGGGTCTAGTCCTGGACTGAAGGCGGCGCTAAACCGCTGAGCCACTGGGACTGCCCTTAACTTGTGTTTTTAGCAAATCCTGTTTTTAATCAAAATCTTGATTTGTCCAAACAGAAAAGAACCTTTGCATGGCTCTGACTCAAACAGCCCCCTCCTTCATTTTGTTGTTGAAGGGTTCCAGGAGCAGAGTCAGTCCTCCTTTGCATTTACCAGCATGTTTTCTCCTTTTATTTGCCTCCCACTTTTTCCTTTGATTCAATCTGCTTCTTAGTGAAGTAAAATATATCAGCAGTTCTTTCAGCAGAGAGAATAATAAATGAATAATACACTCAATAAATAATAAACTCTCAGTCATTGTATATCTATGTTTGCCTATATTTTACACTCTTTCTTGACCAACATTTTGGCCGAGAATAGAATCCCAGCTCGTGCTTCCACAGGACCTTGAAAAAATTATTTAATTAATCTCTGGCAGTCTACTTTTTGCCGTGAGAAGTCTGTCATCAGTAAAATTATCTGGAAAAGAATAACAATCTGGGTTCTTTTTTTAGGTCATTTTAAGATTTTCTAGGTATGGACTTGTTTGTCAAATCCTGCTTGCAACTTAATGTTGCTTGCTATATTTGAAAAACCTTGTCTTTCAATTCTCAAAAAATGTTCAGTGATAATCTCTTCAAATATTAACCCTTTCCTATTCTCTTTCTCTTCTAGAACTCATTAGATCAATGTGGGAGCTTATCATTCTTTCCTCTATGCCTCTTAATTTCTCTTCCACTTCTCCCACCTCTTTGTCTCTCTGAACAATTTTTGCAATTCAGGAAAATCTTGTCTTGTGAGGTCTAATTACTAATTAACCTATTTATTGAATTTCACTGAATTCTGAATCTAAGCATTATACACAAAAACTAATTCCTTGAATATACCAAGGAGAGGAAGATGCATATTCTTATGCAAATGTTCTTTTTGTGTGAGATGTTTCTGGAGATGCTCCTGATTCATATTCTGTATAAATAGAATCTCACCATTTGAGTCTTATCATAGTGACATATTGGACACTCGTGGTAAAATGAAGCCAGGAAACATTTCTAATATATATGCAGACATATATTTTTCCAGTTAATTATCTATCCTATTTTAAAGCATGCTTATTTTTAAAGTGTCAAAATGTACTAATCCATACTGCAATTGTTTAGAAAACTTCATGAACAAGTGTATTTCAGCTAGGAAAGACATTTGATGCCAGCCAAATTCTCTTTTTTTCTGTCACTATAAATGGCTTTCCTATTTTCAACAGTTTTCAAAATCAAAGTCATATCTAAGCTGACAACTTCTCTGGCAAGTTTCAGCTAGATGTAATTTGAAACAGTCAAGGAAGCAAAGCCTAAACAATAAGGTTTTTAATGGGAACGGTGACAGATCCTTAACTACTGTCATGCTGTGTCTGACACAAGAAGACTTGAGAGGAAATTCGTTAAATAAATACTTGCAGTTAAAAGAATACACCTGCATTCAGAGTATGTGTCCTGTGTCATGAAAATATGTAAGATCTGAGAACTCAATGATGTTGAACACTTCACAGAAACATACCCAAAAAATTCCCCCAAGGAATTTCTCACTTTAACCTCCAGAATATTCTTTAGCTGTAATTGGCATCCAAAGGTCATTAAAAGGTCACAAGGAATAAAAAAAATCAGAGCTCTTCTCCTTTTGTCCTCAGATTAGTTCTATACAAAGCAAGGTTGTTTACTTTCTAAGGGAGAAGGAAGTTCTAATGCGACCTTTTAGTCACTAGTACTTATACACATACACACATATGGCTGGCTTTTACTAGAATGAGATATTTTTACTATTAATACTACATTAATATTCATGCATCCAGAATACATGTATATTCTGTTTTAGGAACTTTACAAATAAGCTAAATCACAAGGAAAACCAAATGAGTCCATAATTGGTAGTTGGTTTAATTATAACAATTTTCTCAACTAAAATCTCCTAAATTTGGTTTCAGATAACAATTAGTATCTTTGTTCAGGCTTTTTAATATCTTAACAGGTCAAATATCATTTCTGATGTTTAAAACTGTTTAAATGAAAATAATAGGCAACATGAATGAAAATCATGTTTTTGTCTATTTTTTAGTACACAATTAAACCCCCAAACCCCACAGATGTTTACACAGCTATCATAGACAAAAGGAACCCAGAAGGTGACTCCAGGAAGATGAGGCTTGATTCTAACTCTCTCCTCCCCCGCACCAACTTCAATCTATATTTCTGCATCAAATAGCTGTTCAGCCGTAGGAGCCACCAGGAGCAAATAAACACTTGGGTTTTGTGGACTTCCTAACAGAGGACTAGATGCAGGATGTCTCCCTCTTATACTAGTTAAGCACCTGACACTAGACCCAAGGGTGAATGTCATAAAGTGGTGGACTCTAAAGAGACAGTTGGACTGCAGAGATATGTGTATTCCTAGGAAAGGTCAAGATCAACCCTCAGGAAAGAGCCTGACTTCTTCAGTCCTAAGAGGCCAAGAAGGAGCACATGGATGGACCCAGTCTTTCCTTTCCTCCACCCTGGCAAAACATAAAGAATCTTAGTACTCAGAGGCTTCTTCCCTTCAGGTGCCTCAACAGTGAACTCATATCTGCTTGCCTCAATGCCAATAATGCTCAAGAGAGACTGCTTCTTCCTAAACATATATGAGGCCTGTCACAACACCCAGCATACCTCAATCATACCTCTGTCCCAGGAATCCAAAAAACAGAGGCCAGCTGGAAGACAGGCAAAGACCAGTTTAAACAGAAAGTATTCAGGCACAGAAAACAGAGCTGCTGGGAGAGACAAATGATAAATTCAACATAAATAAAAAAGACAATTCAAGTACAGCATTAAAAAAGATGATTGGGGGAGAAAATAGATATTCCTACTAAACAACCCAGACATCACTGAGACTAAAGTTAGGCCATGAGAGATCAAATGAAAGAAACATCTTAAAATATAAAGGGGTAAAAATAATGAAATCATGAAAATTCTGAGGAAAACGATAAGGAGACATAAGGTGCTAACAGTAGATTCAGAAAGTGAAGACACAAATTGAAACAAGGACATAATTTAACAGATGACAGACCTCTTCCCTAAGGTAAAAAAAGGATCAATCTAGAGTTCATGAATTCCAAGTCAGCTTGTCAAGAAAAAACACACTTGGGATAGGCTAGATTAATTCTGGACCTCTGAGGAATGTCTCATATTCCCTTACTAAGCAAATAAACAAAGAGTATTTTTTCTATATGTTAGTAATGGACAATTGGAAACTTAACATTTTAAAAATATCATTTATAATAGCTACAAAAGATGAAATACATAGGCATAAATCTTTAAAAAATGCACAGGATTTGTATGATGAAACTA
Source organism: Canis lupus familiaris (assembly GCF_011100685.1). Lineage (NCBI taxonomy): Eukaryota > Metazoa > Chordata > Mammalia > Carnivora > Canidae > Canis > Canis lupus. Next base: position 78,401,165 of record NC_049222.1, on the reverse strand, counting down.
CATAATTCTGATGAAAGAAATAAAAGAAGACCTAAACATAGAGGCATAGTATACGCATAAATTGGAAGGTTCAAAACACTAAAGATGTCAATTCTCCCCAAACTGATATATAGATTTAACACAATTCCATTCAAACTCTTAGTCAGTTTTTTTTTGTAGCTACAGATAAGCTAATTTTAAGTTTTACATAAAGGCAAGAAGGGGCTCCCCGGGTGGCTCAGTGGTTTGAGTGTCTGCCTTTCACTCAGGTCGTGATCCCGGGGTCCTGGGATTGAGTCCTGCCTCCCCACTGGGAGCCTGCTTCTCCTTCTGCTTAGGTCTCTGCCTTTCTCTCTGTCTTTCTCATGAATAAATAAATAAAATATTTTTTTAAAAAGAGGCAAAGGAATCAGAAAAGCCAAACATTTTTAATAAAAGGACTAACCCACCCCAATTTTAAGGCATGCTATAAAACAACATTAACCAAAACACTGTGTTCTCACAATGGGACAGACACATAGATCAATGGACTAGAACAGAGTATCAATAGACCCATGTGAGTATGGTCAATTGATTTTTGACCGCAGTGCAAAACCAATGTAGTTGAGAAGGATAGTCTTTTTATCAAACGGTATTGAAACAACTGGACATATATATGCAAAAAAGTAAACCTCAGCCCAATTCAAAATTTAATTATATTTTATATAACATATACTCATAGATCTTTTAAATCATGGACCTGAATGTCAAGAAGAAATAAAAAAAAAAAAAACTGTGCAGAAAAGGCATTTGACAAAGTACAACATCCATTCATGATAAAAACCCACTGTAAAGTAGGTCTAGAGGTAACACATCTCAACATAATATAGTACTTATATGAAAAAGCCAGAGCCAGCATCATCCTCAATGGTGAAAAACCGAGAGCTTTTCCTCAAAGGTCAGAATAAAGACAAGGATGTCCAGTGTCACCACTTTTATTCAACATAGTTTTAAAAAAAGGCACCCGGGGATCCCTGGGTGGCGCAGCGGTTTGGCGCCTGCCTTTGGCCCAGGGCACGATCCTGGAGACCCGGGATCGAATCCCATGTCGGGCTTCTGGTACATGGAGCCTGCTTCTCCCTCTGCCTGTGTCTCTGCCTCTCTCTCTCTCTCTCTGTGTGACTATCATAAATAAATAAAAAAATAAGTTAAAAAAAATTTTAAAAAGGCACCCAAATTGATAAGGAAGAAGTAAAACTCTCACTATATCTACTAATATAGAAAACCCTGAAGACTCCACCAAAAACTACTACATGAATTCAGTAGAGTTGAATCATTCAGATACATAAATTCAGAAAAGTTGCAGGAACACAAAATCAAGGTACAGAAATCTGTTGCATTGCTATACACTAATAATGAAGCAGCAGAAAGTGAAATTAAGAATCCCATTTACAATTACACCAAAAATAATAAGATATCTAGGAATAAACTTAAAGAGGTAAAAGACCTATACTCTGAAAACTATAAAACACTGATGAAATAAATTCAGGATGACACAAAGAAATGGAAATACATTCCATGCTCATGAGTTAGAAAAACAAATATTGTTAAAATGTCTATACTACCCAAAGCAGTCAACAGATTTAATGCAATCCCTATCAAAATACTAATAGCATTTTTCACAGAACTAGAACAATCCTAAAATATGTATGGAACCACCAAAGACCTCGACTAGCCAAAGCAAATCTTGAAAATGAAAACCAAAACTGGAGGTATCACAGTTCCAGATTTCAGGTTATATTACAAAGTGGTAGTATTTAAAACTGTATGGTATTGATACACAGATCAATGGAATAGAACAGAAAACCCAGAAACAAATCCACAACTATATGGTCAATTGAACTTCTACAAAGGAGGAATGAATATACAACGGGAAAAAGTCTCTTCAACAAAAGGTGTTGGGAAAACTAGATAATCACATGCAAAAAAAAAAAAAAAAAAAAAGAAAAGAAAAGAAAAAGAAACCGGACTCCTTTTAGCATACACAAAAATAAACTCAAAATGGATTAAAGATCTAAATATGAGACCTGAAATTAAAAAAAAAAAATCTTTCAAGAGAGTACAGGCAATAACGTCTCTGACATTGTCCATAGCAACATTTTCTAGATATATCTCAGAAGGCAAGGAAAATAAAAGCAAAAATAAACTATTGGGACTACATTGAAATAAAAAGTTTCTGCACAGCAGACAAAACAGTCAACAAAGCTAAAAGGCAAATTACTGAATGGGAGGACATATTTGCAAATGACAGATCCAATGAAGGGTTATTATCCCAAATATATAAGGAACTGATACAATTCAACACCCCAAAACCAAATAATCCAATGAAAAATGGGCAGAAGATATGAACAGACATTTAAAAAAAAAAACATACAGATCAAAAGATACTCAATATCATTGATTATCCGGGAAATGCAAATGAAAGCTACAATGAGGTATTTACCTCACACCTGTCAGGGAAGAAAGAAAGGAGGGGGAGAAAGAGGAACCCTTTTACACTGTTAGTGGGAGTGCAAATTGGTGCAGCCACTGTGGAAAACAGTACGGAAGTTCCTCAAAAAGTTAAAAATAAAACTATCCTATGATCTAGGAATCTCACTACTGGCTATTTACCCCCAAAATATAAAAATGCTAATTTAGAGGGGTATAAGCACTCCTATTAACTGCAGCATTATTTACAACAGCCAAACTATGGAAGCAGCCAAGTGTCTGTTGATTGATGAAAGGATAATGAATGGATAAAGAAGATGTGACAGGGTACCTGGCTGCTCATTCAGTAAGACATGTGACTTTGGATCTCAAGGCCATGAGTTCAAGCCCCATGTTGGGCATGGAGCCTACTTTTTGAAAAATGTGGTGTATGTATATACAATGGGGTATTATTTATTGGTATAAAAGAATGAAATCTTGCCATTTGCAATGACATCGATAGAACTAGAGAGTATTATGCTAATCAAAACAAGTCACTCAGATACTACATGATATCACTCACATGTGGAATTTAAGAAACAAAGCCAATGAGCAAAGGGGAAAAAAAAAAAAGAGAGAGAGACAAATCAAGAAACAGACTCAACAGACTCAACTATAGAGAGCAAATGATAGTTACCAGAGGGGAGGCAGGTTGGGGGACAGGGGAACTGAGGATGTGAGTAAGTGAGGATACACTTACCATGACAAAAGAAAAGAGTAACATCTTCCTATACACAGCTTCATATACTGTAGGAGACAGGGTACAATAGCAGTAAGGGAAATACTTGAGACTAAAATTAGGACAGAATCACTAAGAAAATCTTCAGAGATGTTCTTAAAAAAGAGGGAGAACTCAGGAAGGCCACATGGATTTAGGAGTAGGGAGAATGTGGGACACCTGGCTGGCTCAGCAGTTGAGTGTCTGCTTTTGGCTCAGGTCCTGATCCCATCAGGCTCCCTGCAGGGAGCCAGCTTCTCCCTCTGCTGGTGTCTCTGCCTCTCTCTCTGTCTCTCATGAATAAATAAATAAAATCCTAAAAAAAAAAAAAAAAAAAAAGGAATAGGGAGAATGTAACAGCACAGGCTTTTCAAAAGTTTTATGTGCAGGGAAATCACATGAAAGTCCTGATAAAAAGCAAATTCTTATCTAGTAGTTTGGGGTGGAGTCTGAGAGTCAAATTATGAAAAAAAAACTATAAAACTTTTAGGATAGAACAAAACAGAAAATAAATATGATGTGGAGTTAAGAGTTCATGAATACGACACCAAAAGTACATCCAAAAAATTAAAAGCTGATAAATCAGACTTTGTCAAAATCAAAACTTTTGCTTTTAGAACAATATTATGTTAGGAGACTAAAAAGACAAGTCATAGGGATAAAATGTTGGCAAATTACTCATCCAAAAAGTACTTTTAACCAAAATGTATAAAGAACTCTAAAAACTCAACAGAAGAAAACAACCCAATTCTAAAATGGGCAAAAGACTTAAACAGACACAACTAAAGAGGATATATGGATGACAAGTCCATGAAAAGATATTAAAGTCATTAGCCATTAGGGAAATACAAATTAAAATTATGATGAGATTCTACTGCATACTGTGAGAATAACTAAAATTAAAAATACCAAGAATATCAAGTCCTGGCAAGGATGCTGAAAAACAGGAGCTCTCATACATAGCTATGGGAATGCAAACTGACATAGCCCATCTAGAAGACAGTTTCTCAGTGTTTAACTTTATAGTTACACATACACTTCCCTTACAACCCTGCTGTCTCAGACTTAGGTATTTCTCCAAGAGAAATTAAAACTTAAATTCACACAAAAAACCTGTATAGGAATGTTTACAGCAGCTCTATTCATAATCACCAACAACTGGAAACAACCCAAAAGTCCTTCAATAGCTGAATGAATAAACAAGCAAACTATTGATTCACACAACAACATGGATGAATTTCAAAGGCATTATGCTGAGTTAAAGAAGCCAGTCTCAGAGAAGCCAGTCTCAAAAGATTATATATTCTGATTCCATTTATATGACATCCTTGAAAACACTCCACTTATAGTGACAGAGAACAATCATTGTTTACCAGGGGCTAGCAGTTGGGCTAGCAGATGGAGAACAATCAGTGTTTACTAAGGGCTAGCAGGGGTTAGCAGAAGGATTTGCAAGAGAGTTTTTCGAGTGATGAAATTGTTCCATGTCCTAATTGTAGTTGTGGTTACATGAATTACATGTGCTACAATTCATAGAACTCTACACCAAAACTTAAGTTCACTACATGTTAAGTTTTTTAAACAAAATAATGTTAATTCAACTAATCCAGGTCACAGAAAAATAAAGTTCTTCCAGTTTGTTTTACAAATCCTGTGTAACTTTTACTTCAAAATAAGGTAAAGATAGCACAAAAAAAGAAAACATTCTTCTCAATATAAATGCATAATTTCCAAATGAAATATTATCAAAAAGAATCCAGATTTTTAGAAAATGAATAATCCACTATGTCCAAAAAAGGTTTATTTCAAAAATGCATGGGCAGATCATCGTCAGGGAATGCAGATCAACATAATTAATTGCACTAATTATTAAAGGAGGAAAAGCAAAGAGTCATATCAAGTATGCTGAAAATTGATTTCCTAAAATTCGAATGCCATTCCTATTAAGAATTTCAAGCAAAATGGGAATTAAAGGACACCACTTAAAAGTAACAAAGACTACTATCAAAAATCAACAGAGAGCATTATCATAGATTAAATATATAAAATATACAACATACATAATATTATAGATTATATATACAAATACATGCATGCACACAAACCACACATATATACACATGTACACACATATATAAACACATAATTTAAAGGGTTTTTTGGAATTGGATTAAAATTATCTTAAAATTTCCATAGAAGAAATAAATCCCAGAAAATAAGCAAGTTTTTAAAATGGAAGAATGGCTAGGGAAGACCTGCTTTACATGATATTACATGATTCTACAATTGGATTCTATGAAGCCAATTGTAATTGAGTCTATATGATATTGGCCTAGGAATAGACAAAAGATCATTGGTATGGAGTAAAGAACCAAAATTGGTGCCAACATATTTGATACTTTAATGGCACAGATATATATTTTAATTCAATGAAAAAGGAGACTGTTTTTAAAATATTAGTTTTATTGGAGCACCTGGGTGGCTCAGTGGTTGAGCATCTACCCCAGGGTGCTGGGATCAAGTCTCACACCAGGCTCCCTGTGGGGAGCCTGCTCTCCATCTGCTTGTGTCTCTGCCTCTTTCTGTGTCTCTCATGAATAAATAAAATCTTAAAGAATAACACTAGTTTTATTAAGAATTTAAGGGCAAAAAAATAAAACAGTAGAGATTTATAAGAAAATATAGCTACTGGGGTGCCAGGGTGGCTCAGTAGTTTAAGTAAGCATCTGCTTTTGGCTCAGGTCATGATCTCAGGGTCCTGGGATCGAGTCCTGAGTGCCCATGTTGATTTCCTGGCTCAGTGAGGAGTCTTCTTCTCCCTCTCCCTCTTCCCCAGCTTGGGTGTGCATTCTCTCTAAATAAATAAATAAATAAATAAATAAATAAATAAATAAATAAAATCTTTAAAAAAGGAAAAAATATAGCTATTTACAGGCTATACAATCTAGGTGGAGGAAACCCTTTTAGTTGAGATTAGACATTAAGAAACTATAAAAAACAGAGAACCCTATTTGGCTCCATGTTTTTCAAGTGTGTAAGAAAACAGCAAAACATCTATTAAATAAAAAACCAATGTGAAAAAACCACAAACAATGGAGGAACAGAGCATTTATATCTATAATATACTTATTGCCTTCCAAATTTACAACATAAGAAAAATAACCCAATAGAAATATAGGCAAGATGGGAAGCACAGGCAATTCAGAGAAAAAGCAAAACCAAGAAATATATTACAATAAACTAGCAGTCTGGAAAATTAAAATTAAAATAACAAGAAGATACTAGACAGGCAAAAATGAAAAAGTCTCATAAAACATATTGCTGCTAGGGATATGGGGGGAAAGTACTTCCCCCATATGGCTGCTGAGAATATGAATGAAATATTAAAGATTTTGAGGAAAACAACCTGGCAATATCTATATTTAAATTAAGAATCATCAGCGCATCTGGGTGACTGTCAGTTAAGCATTAGCCTTCAGCTTAGGTTATGATCTTAGAGGCCTGGGATCGAGTTCTGCATTGGGCTCCCTGTTCAGCAGAGTCTGCTTCTCCTTCTCCCTCTGCCCCTCCCCCTGCTTGTGTGCATGTGCGCTCTCTCTCTCTCTCAAATAAATTAAATCTTCTATAAAAAGAAAGAATCCTTACTTATTTTTTTTAAGATTTTATTTATTCATGACAGACACAGAGAGAGAGGCAGAGACATAGGCAGAGGAAGAAGCAGGCTCCTTGCAGGGAGCCTGATGTGGGACCCTGGGGATCATGACCTGAGCCAAAGGCAGACGCTCAACATTAAGCCACCCAGGCATCCCTCCTTACATATTTCAACAGAGCCAAGTTACTCCTAGGGATCCACCCTATGTGAATGAAAGTATCAATACCTGAGTATCAGGAAATATGAGGAAAAGAGGAGCAAGATTGTTGCAACACTGTCAAAACAGGAAACAAAGTGAATGTCCATCCACAGGGTAGCTTTCATTTATCCATACAACAAAACTATTATATAGCCATTAAGAAGAAATACATGGTAACTTACAAAGCAAAATGCATAAAAGTGTATATAATACAATATTTTTAAAAGAAAGTGAAATATTAACCAAAAACTATTATATTTATATATGGTTATATGAGCATATGTAATGAGTATGTGTGCAGCATATATTTCTCTGTAATCATACAGCATAAAGACACACAAGACATACAAGGCTGTTGGCCTGGGCTCTCAAGGGATATAGGGAGTGATATGAGTAAATTACTTAGGGTAGGGGCAGAATAGAGGGAGACAGAAGCCAAGTCAAAGGAGAGAGAAAGGAAGGAAGGTGGGGGGGGAGAGACAGAGAGAGAGAGAGAGAGAGGGAAGGAGGAAGAGGGAGGAAGAGAGGGAGGGAGGAAGGTGGGGGGGAGACAGAGAGAGAGAGAGAGGGAAGGAGGAAGAGGGAGGAAGAGAGGGAGGGAGGAAGGGAGGGAGAGAAGGAAGGAGAAAAGTGAAAGAAAGAAAATGTTCCCCAAAACCATAACACAGCAGTATATATGATAATGTCACATTTACGCATTTCTATAAAATATTATACATAAGAGTAGTAATAAAAATTCAATTAAAGGGAAAAAAGAAAGTGCACAGAAGAGGAACCAGATGCATTTAACACAGGAAACAACCACATTACCAGGGAGGGATTTTCCAAAATTTCCATCCTAAATTTGTTGCTTGAAACTTGGATCCCATCTGCCCAAACACAAATACATACAGATTCTCACATAATTTCTTTTTTACTCCAGGATATCCCCAGACCATAGAGTACAATGAATTCTGTAGAACCTCTTCAACAGGATATCTAAGTTCCATCTAGGAATGCCAGGCCACGTCCTCAAGTTGTAGCAGGGACACTGGTCACAGATAGGCCCTTTCAATACCTCCCTGCCACCAAGGAAACCTGAAGTGAGAACAGGGCCAGGTGTTTTGTACACTCTAGGAAAATTGTATTTTCACACTGTATTCTATATGAGGGCTGCCTCCTGCAATTGTGCAATTGTGCAGTGCAGTGGTCCTGGTCAGGACTTCTAGTTCCAACCTACTGACAGGAAGGAATTCCTGTAACTAGAAGCAGGGATTCCCACACCTGATGGGGGAGGGGGCTGAAGAATGAGAGGTTAGAACTGGGACAGAGGACTTGGACAGCAGAGTGAGAGGAGATGGAGCTGCGTAGGGAAGAAGGTTGGACAAGCATGTAATAGTCATGACCAACAGGTTTCATAAATGCACAGTATCCCTTTACATAGCACCTGATGAGAACATGAAATTTAAATATCATCATATGGCAATAATACAAGCCTATATCTTCCCCCAACATTTAGTTCTCGTATTCCAAATAGTGACCTTTAATTGAGCAGGTAAATAATGAGGATGCAAGAACATGCAAAAAAAAATTTTTTTTATTTTTTAATAATAAATTTATTTTTTATTGGTGTTCAATTTGCCAACATACAGAATAACACCCAGTGCTCATCCCGTCAAGTGCCCCCCTCAGTGCCCATCACCCATTCACCCCCACCCCTCGCCCTCCTCCCCTTCCACCACCCCTAGTTCATTTCCCAGAGTTAGGAGTCTTTATGTTCTGTCTCCCTTTCTGATATTTCCTACCTATTTCTTCTCCTTTCCCTTCTATTCCCTTTCACTATTATTTATATTCCCCAAATGAATGAGAACATAGAATGTTTGTCCTTCTCCGATTGACTTATTTCACTCAGCATAATACCCTCCAGTTCCATCCACATTGAAGCAAATGGTGACTATTTGTCATTCTAATGGCTGAGTAATATTCCATTGTATACATAAACCACATCATCTTTATCCATTCATCTTTCGATGGACACTGAGGCTCCTTCCACAGTTTGGCTATTGTGGACATTGCTGCTAGAAATATCGGGGTGCAGGTGTCCCGGCGTTTCATTGCATCTGTATCTTTGTGGTAAATCCCCAGTAGTGTAATTGCTGGGTCGTAGGGCAGGTCTATTTTTAACTCTTTGAGGAACCTCCACACAGTTTTCCAGAGTGGCTGCACCAGTTCACATTCCCACCAACAGTGCAAGAGGGTTCCCTTTTCTCCGCATCCTCTCCAACATTTGTGGTTTCCTGCCTTGTTAATTTGCCCCATTCTCACTGGTGTGAGGTGGTATCTCATTGTGGTTTTGATTTGTATTTCCCTGATGGCAAGTGATGCGGAGCATTTTCTCATGTGCTTGTTGGCCATGTCTATGTCTTCCTCTGTGAGATTTCTGTTCATGTCTTTTGCCCATTTCATGATTGGATTGTTTGTTTCTTTGGTGTTGAGTTTAATAAGTTCTTTATAGATCCTGGAAACTAGCCCTTTATCTGATATGTCATTTGCAAATACCTTCTCCCATTCTGTAGGTTGTCTTTGAGTTTTGTTGACTGTATCCTTTGCTGTGCAAAAGCTTCTTATCTTGATGAAGTCCCAATAGTTCATTTTTGCTTTTGTTTCTTTTGCCTTCGTGGATGTATCTTGCAAGAAGTTACTGTGGCCGAGTTCAAAAAGGGTGTTGCCTGTGTTCTCCTCTAGGATTTTGATGGAATCTTGTCTCTCATTTAGATCTTTCATCCATTTTGAGTTTATCTTTGTGTATGGTGAAAGAGAGTGGTCTAGTTTCATTCTTCTGCATGTGGATGTCCAATTTTCCCAGCACCATTTATTGAAGAGACTGTCTTTCTTCCAAAGGATAGTCTTTCCTCCTTTATCGAATATTAGTTGACCATAAAGTTCAGGGTCCACTTCTGGATTCTCTGTTCTGTTCCATTGATCTATGTGTCTGTTTTTGTGCCAGTACCACACTGTCTTGATGACCACAGCTTTGTAGTACAACCTGAAATCTGGCATTGTGATGCCCCCAGCTATGTTTTTCTTTTTTAAAATTCCCCTGGCTATTTGGGGTCTTTTCTGATTCCACACAAATTTTAAAATAATTTGTTCTAACTCTCTGAAGAAAGCCTATGGTATTTTGATAGGGATTGCATTAAACGTGTAAATACATGCAAAAAATTTTAAAAGTTAGCTGTTGATTTTTATTCTCTATTGTGACCTGGATTAAAGTCTTAATAGTCATTTTTTGAAGTCACGTCTATATTTTAGCAACATATTGGATGCTTCAGGCATCTAATCAGGTCCAAATATTTTCCTCTTGCAAATGGAACCATAGTCTATAATTACAGCTTACCACAAGCCACCCAATTATTCAGTGCTTATTCAATTGTGTTGTAAAAAAGAAAGATACAATGTCTGCGGTCTGATATCTACCCTCATCCACAAAGCCTGAAAGCCTCCAAAAATAGTTGGGAATCAGGACTACACCAGAACTTTTTTTTTTCTTTTAAAAACACATACATACCACATTTCACTGTACATCTCTTCTTGCTCTTCCTTCTCTAACATGAACTCCTTTACACAGACGGAGTGTCATATAATAAAACCCTGACTTAAGGGGCTTTCGAGAGTATTCATACTCAACATAGTTTCCACAGTGAATCCTCTCCTGGAATTTAATTGCTAAGCTCTATCTAAGCCCACAGCTGACACACATAACAAGCCTAGACTCTCATCAGTGCAGAACATCCTGTGGCCTAAACAGGCGGTCATGTCACCTTCAGTGAAACTTGAGACCATCAAGCAGAACTCCTCTTGTATCAAGGGGTTTAGAGGTAGGCTCATGATTCTATGTTGACAGCAAGGCTTGCACATCAGCCAAGAGTCTGACCTAAAAGAAGGACTCAAGTATGAGCCAAGGGTTATTTACAGCCTTCTAGCACTCTTCAGGCAGCCTGGCAAAGACCACTAGTAGAGTAATAGACATTTTCACTTGTTTCTGATTCTGTCCAACCAGCAGATGAGTCACAGAGCTACAGCCAAGATTACCTGATCATATTTCCCCCTTGACATAAGTTAATCAGGACAGTGACAGCAGAAAGGGCCAGGAGAAGGAACAACCCAAATATCCAATTGCCAAACATGGTAAGGAGCATAATTAGTGGACAGAGTTGAAAGTAGAATCAGCCCCCCTCCTGCAGGAGTAGAGAAAAACAAGTAGTTTATAGTTACAACTTCCTTTTAAAGCTAGTTAGGATTGTCTGCTTCAACAGTTAACAAGAAGAATTGGCTAACTTCCATCTAAAAAGAAACTCTATCAGCACAGCCAATTGATTTGGCTGTCAAAATGGACATGTCTTAGCCAGTATATTGGTTGAAAGTTTATTATTGTGGATCTTAAGGAGGCAGAAATAAACAAAGTTCAAAATGTTAGCCTGGTATATCCACCCTGTCAAAGATCATCAGCTTCAATCCCTCTAAGAAGCTTCGTCCACCCTATATCCTGCTTCTTCCTAACCAATTGCTATAAAGCCTTCTTGAAAAACTGCTTTTCTTGAAAATTGACATTTCTCTAACTTAAGTTGATATTATTTAGACTTTAAATTCTAAAAGGTAGCACCAGCAATTAGCCCTAACCAAGAAAACAATTCAAAATTTAAGATGCCCTGATCCCTAGAGAAGAGTAAGTTACACATTTCAAGCAACTGTAATACTGTCTTATTTGGGAAATTATCAACTGTTGCTTCATAAACGTATTTAGGAACCACAGGGGTTTTTCAGTTGGTCAGGACATTTTCCTATTTAAACATTGACTTAGAAACTTTGCCAAGTGTACCAGGAAATCAAGAGAGCAAAATTATGCAGTACATAAAGAAAGCAGCTGCATTTCTCCAATCCTAGTAATTTAACCAGTCATTTCTTTAAACAAAAATGAAGGGGCGGGGGGAAGAAAATCTGGCAGCACTAATCTCATTTCATTATCCTGGCAAACCAAAATATCAGTCATCAAACATATTTGATGGAAAACACTTGTCCATTGTGTTGGTGTTCTTAAAAAGTGAAACGTACAATATAGTATAGGAATTTAATATCAAATTACATTTGAAGGGCCATTTCAGTAATTAAGTGAGAAAATGATTTCTAGCAAATACCATTCAGCTTAAAAGCATACCCCAGGCAAAATTCCCCAGCATCAAGAAAGATCAAGACTGCCAAGAGATTCAGAAACCTCATCTATATACACACACAAAGGCCAGGATAGAAAATGTGCTCCTTGAACAATGAAATACAATATATATGAAGATGCACATTATAAGATACAGATAAGCAAGCAGGTTAAGTCTTCCTCTAGCTTGTCATACAATAAGAAAAAATGAGAGAGAGAGAGATCCTTGCCCAAAAATTTATTATATGACTTTCATGATGCTACAGGGTAGGTACTGGCCCCATGCTTAAGATTTCAAATTACACAGATGAAATTTTGTGGATATTTACTTAGTCTCCTATTTAAGCCCAAATGGTAACTAGCCAAAACCTGGGGAGAAAATGTGCTTAGAATCATTATACTCCTTCCAATTAATATTATTCCTTCACCCAAATTTTTGCAGATGACAGAGAAATGCACACAAATAATGGTCAAACAGGTTTGGCTCTTTAATAAACTGAACATCAGTGAACAGGAAAGAGAAGAAATTATGATATTATTGCTGTGGAAAGAGTTACCCATTCCATCCACAATCTGACCAGGTTACATAGAAGGGATACTCAAATCTTGAGAAAGAAAGAGAAGATAAATACAATACTTATGGCCCTATAATTTAACTTAAATGATCTTTCAAAATGTTACAAGAAATAGAATATTCTGGATTCTTTTGGTTCCAAGGATGTGCCGCAATGGTAAAATTTCATTTTAGAAACTATTTTAAAGAAAGGCAAAAAAAAAGACAATCATTTCAGATACATGGAGCAATCCTGGTCTTAGTTTTCTATGGCTACTACAACAAAGTACGACTTGGGTGGCTTGATGAACAAAAAATTGTTTAAGCCTCTTCACGGCTCTGGAGGCAAAAAGTCTAAAATCAAGGTGTCAATAAAATTAGTTTCTTCTGAAGGCCCCTCTTGGCTTATGGATGGTCACTTTCTTCTGATCATGGTGTCTTCACATGATATTCCCTCTGTGTGTCTGTGTCCTGACCTCCTCCTCTCATAAAGACAGCAGTCATACTGGATTAGGGGCCACATATAGGACTTCACTAATTACCTCTTTAAAGGCCTTATCACCAGGTAACTGTCACATACTAGGGCACTGAGGGTTAGGATTTACAAATTTAAAGAGAGATATAAATTTCAAGAGACACAATTTATCCAGTAACAATCTTCTTACTGAAAACAGCTGAAAAAATGAAAGAAGAAATTTTTTGTAAAATGTTTTAATCTACTAATGATCTGGAAAGAAAGAAATACTCAGAGTCAAAAACTAAGTGAAGAAGAATCCACAAATATAAGCCTATCACTGAAGCTAGCTTCTACCCTGAGAGTAAACTGGTAATTTTGTCCTTGGTTTTCAAGGCCTTCAGTTACTGCAAATAGAAGACATATCTAAGGGTATATCCAAGGTGAGTGATTTGATGGGAGACATTAACTTCTAGCCCCTTCTTAAACTGAAACTCCAAAGGGAATGAGATCACTTGCCAAAGGACTACAAAAAAAGTGCCTGTACAAGCCAAATGGTATAAGAGTTTATTGTAAACATGTTCAATATATCTAAATACATTTAAAAAGGTAATTAAAATAAGAATAAGAAACTTTTAAATTACCATTTAAAAAAAACAAAAAGAATTTCTCAAAGTGAAAACTTTAACAATAGAAATTAAAACACTGGATAAATTTAATAGAAGATAAGATGCAACTGGAGAGAGAATTACAGAATTGGAAAATATTTCTGAAAAGATTATCCAGAATAAAATAAGAGAAACAAAGAAATAGGAAATGTGAAAAATATTTAAGAGAGTAATAAAAATTATAATTTCTAACATAATTGGCACTTTTGCATTTCTAGATGGAGAGGGAAGTAAAAGCAAGGTTGAGGCAATAGTTAAATGCTGAGAATACTCTGGAACTGACTATAGAATATCAATCTACAGATTTTGAAAATCCAATAAAACTCAACCAAGGTAAATAAAAATAAATCCACACCTTAACCTGTCTTACTGAATGTGAAGACTACTACTATCAACAAAAGCAAAACCAAAAAAAAGAATTTTTAAGTTATCAGGAATAAGAAAGATTATCTTCAAAGAAATGACAATTAGATTGATTTCTCAACAGCAACATTGAAGCCAGAGGAGAAATGGGAAAATATATTCAAGGCATTGAGAGAAAATGGCTGTCACCTAGAATTTTATAGCACCAAGAGTGGAAACAGTGGCTTATTTTGACACAAGAACTCTTACTCAATCTGGACATAAATAGGACTGAGAAATTGAATGTCTTCTAAGTATGAGATTAAAATAAAGACTTTTTCAGAAAAACAAAAACATTAAAAAAAAATTAAGAGTACACCGAGTATACTTATCTTGATGAGTACTGAGGAATGTATGGAACTGTTGAATCATTACACTGTATACCTGAAATTAATATGACACTGTAAAAACATTCTGAATGATATTTGTAGACAGAATTAAAGATATTAGAGACTGAAAGTCTGAGATGAAAGAAAGAATGAAGAGCATAGAAAACATGGAAATAATATACAAAAAAACAAATACATGGATAAATTCTAATCAAGTGTTAACTACTTGACACAATAATAACAGTATTTTGGTATAAGTTAAGAAGTAACAATTTTTTTTCTATTCCCCTTTGAAGAAACTGAGCATGGACATGCCTACTACCCCTGTTTTGTCCCTACAGATAGATAACACCATAGGAGTAATGGACAAACAAATGAAAAGAAACCTAGGTCTTGATTTAGTGACTATTTAGTTTCTATTTAATAACTATTTAGTGGCCATACTATTTAGTGACTTTTCCAACTGGCCCACTAACCACAGGACTAAAATGTAAGACAAACTGATTTCCAGTATTTTCAAATCATTTTATTTATTTATCATTTTAGACTGTATCCATATCCAAATTTAATATATATGTCCTAATCATTTAATTTTGCTCACTCACTTCTGACACACTTGTTTAGCATTTCCTTATCTCTTTCTCTCTCCTTCCTTCCTTCCTTCCTTTCTTCCTTCCTTCCTTTCTTTCTTTCTTTCTTTTTTCTTTCTTTCTTTTCTTTCTTTCTTTGTGTTAAGGACTATTCACAGGAGATCTAACTACTTTAAGTGCACAATATGGTATTGTTAACTATAGTCCCAATGTTGTAAAGCAGATCTCTAGAACTTACTCATCTTGCACAACTACAATTTTATTCCCATTGAATAACAACTCTTCATTTCCCTTCCCTCTAGCCCCTGGTAACCACTATCCCACTTTCTACTTGGATGAATTAAATTATTTTAGATATCTCACATTAAGTGGAGTCAGTTAGTATTGTCCTTCGGTGACTGGTATTTCACATAGCATAATGATCTCCTGGTTCATCTTGAATGGCAGAGAAATTAAAAAACAGCAGAGCCAGGCAGTAGGTTCGAGAGTGCTTTAATGGGGAGTGCTCCTGGGCAAGGTTCCGTGACTTGGAGGAGCTTGAGTCAGGGAATTCGGGCCCTGGCAAACTGCAGGGGGCGGTCTATAAAGAGTTTTTTGGTGGGAAGATGGGGGCAGGGTGGCATTACGATTAGGGCAGGAGTTACAGGTCTTTGTGTGCTAAGTTAGGGTAGGGAGGCAAGGCAGCCTTATTGGGAGGTTGCTGGCCTGGGGTCAGCCATTTTGAGGTCCCCAGTCTCGCCAGCCCAACACATCTCTGCTAGTATATATGGCAGGATTTCTTTCTGTTTTAAGGCTGAACAATATTCCATTATACATACACACTATAATGTAATACAATTGTGAAATATTTCACAGGATGTCAGGAAAATATATATAAAAAGATAGCAGAACTACAAAGAGAAACAAATATTCTACTATGGTAGGAGATTTTCATCTAATTCTCTTAAACATGCAAATAAATAAATAAGAATTCAGATAATTTTATCAACAATTAGTAAGATTAAACTAATGGACATACTTAGAACACCAGTGCCCCAAATGGTGAAATATACCTACTGTCGAAGCATAAGTGGAATATTCATGAGAAATGAATATACGATTATAAAGTAGTACTGATAAATTTCAAAGGATTGTTACTTTTACAGATTACATTCTATTCATACAATCCAATTACATTAGAATTAGTAACACAAATATGATTAAAAAACAATCATACATTTCGAAGTTTAAAAATATACTTCTAAGTTACACACCATGTGGCAGAAACTGATCAGACATTCACCATATCTTTTCTAGGTGGGGCCATATGCTTAGTTCTTATCAACAGACTGAATAAAAGCAACATGACATTTCTAGGACAAAGCCGTTAAGACCACTCACTTTTCTCCTTTCTCTAGTGACTTTGGACAAAATGGGCTGAAAATGGTAAAAGTACAAGATGAAAGAATCCTGGATTCTTGAGTCACCTATTGCAAGATAGCTACCTTAGACAGTCACAACTATGACTAAATATCTGCTTTGGGCCCACGGAGTGAAAAAAAGAAAAGAAAAGAAAAAAAAAGAAAAGAAAAGAAAAAAGAAAAGAAAAGAAAAGAAAAAAAGAAAAGAAAAGAAAGAAAAAGAGAAAGAAAGAAAGAAAAAGAGAAAGGGAGAAAGGGAGAAAGGGAGAAAGAGAGAAAGAGAGAAAGAAAGAGCCTCTAAGGTTCTAGAGTTGTCTGTTATAGCAGCTAATACAACTTATCCTGTTATCCTGATTATTCCAACACTGTCAGGTCAGATTCCAAAAGACTAATTGGAGACTCCTATATTACTCTTCCTTCCTCTCTTTGGGTAAATAGGAAAAATTCCCTCTTTAAAATTTAAACAATACATTTTAATTAAGATGAGTTCACTATATTGCATAGGGGTGATAGGGGTTAGGAAATTTAGTTTTTAGAGTCAAAGACACATGAATTTGAATCCTGGATCCACCATTTATTGTAATGTGACTTTGGGTCAATCACTGGCCTTTTCTGAGTTCCAATTTCTTCATCTTTAAAACAGGTATAGACCTTTCAACTTTAAATACAGTGTTTCAGGATTAAGTTAAATAAGAGAAAAATGGGTAGAATTTTAAGCATTATGCCTCATAGGTAGATGTCAGCATTATTATAAAACTCTTTTACTCAAAAGCAATATGCCTCAGAACCAATCTCAAGCTCTTTCCTGGACTCTCTGTATTTAATCCTCCCCAGTCACTGGCCACAGCTTTTTTCTCCCGCATACTTTCAACCTTATATGTGATTTCACTAGGCCTGAGAAACAAAAAGGACACAAATAGAGAGGGGATGCAAAGTCATATTAAGAACCAAACACCAGGATGAAATCTCATGACCTGCAGCAACTGGACTCTATAGTCTCCATGAATACAATGCAGCTCCAGGCTAGTGAGTCCCAACCAGATATGGGTCCCAATCTTTGATGTAAGAGTTTCCTTTACCCTTCTAAATAAACTGCTATTTCACTTGGGGGAATTTAGGTAGCAAATTTCTGTTCCTTGGAACCAAAAATTTTGTCTATGATATTCCCATGTGTGAAGCTGGGTTCATTCCACCACTTATTTTTCTCAGAGACTTTCAATTCCTTTGGAATCATATGAATATAAACCAAAACAGTAGCCTCTTGGCAGCAACATTTAGTCCACGTTCCAAAATAATCCAAGTATCTTCATAGGGCAAAACTCCAGAGATATCCCTTTAAATAAAAATTAGAAATTATAAGCCTAAATAAATACTGAGCTCTAAGAAACTAAGAGACTTTAAAATAAAATCTCCGAATACATTGAAAATGAATTTTTCTGGTTCCAGCCTTACTTAACCATTTGCTAACATTTTCATGAGAGCAAATATATTTAAAATTCCCCCAAGGCTTCTTACAAAATCAGATGTCTGGGCCAAAGGCAGCCACTGGATTAATGTGGGTCTCTGGGACCTAGAACTGATGGCTACTGCTGACAGATTAGGCTTTCCTTTTCTCCTCTTAGGATACTTACACTGGGAACACACAAACCTGTATATTGCATTCCAATGTCTCCTGTTTGAGGCAATTTGGAGTTGCTGCATTTAATTACCTCAGATGAAATATTTCGATACCTTGGAAAGCTCCTTAGGAAAGTCAATTTGACTGTCAAAGACATTGGGGGAATCCATCTCCTCAGCATTGCCATCTATGCTTAAGGAGAGAAGCAGTGAGACAGCTCAGAAACAGTCCTTTATTATGATGGATATATGAGAAAAAAGGTGTCACTGCCTTTCTACAGTTTGGTCATAGGAGTAGGGTAGATATCAACTGCTGGGTGGAGTTTCCACACAACTGGATAAGATCCAGCTAAAAAGTACAAAAGCTCCCAACTTATTGAGAACACTAGACATGAAGAAAGGAAGGGAAGGATAGAAGAAAACAAATTATTAGAGACTTCTCTTTCAGTTCCCATCTCCAGTTAACACCCAAGTCTTATAGAATCTCCCTATAAAATCTCTCAAATGTGGTCCCTCCTCTCATTCCTATAATCAATGTCTTTACTTGGGCCACCATCATTTCGCTACTCATATCCTGCTAACTTGTCCCTTTATCCAAATATCAGCTCCCTCCAAAACTGCTATGTGATCTTTCTAGTACATAAACATGATTTGTTTAAACTCTCTGAAGATCAGAAAGCAAGACAAAAAGAAAAAGGACTGATGCTTCAAACAAAAAAACAAAGAGTAAGATGGAAAATGGAAAATGAACCACACTACTAACTTAAATGTAAATAGACCAAATACTCCAATTAAAAGACAGTGATTATTCGACTAGATTTTTAAAAACAAACTTAACTATATTCTACTTACTTTATAAAAAAGGACCAAGATGGGTGAAAGTAAAAGGAAAGAAAAGGTTGTGCTTTGTAAACACTGCATAAGAAAGCTGGTATGCCTATATTAGCATTAGGTTAAGTAGACTTTAAGGTAAATAGTATCACCAAAAATGAAAAAAATAATAATGATTTAAGGTTAATTCAACAGTGAAGTATAGAAATACTAAACATGTGTACTTAATAACATAATTTCAGGGGAGCCTGGGTGGCTCAGTCAGTTAAGCATCTGCCTTCCACTCAGATCATGAACCCAAGGTCTTGGGATAAGCCCTAAGTCGGGCTTCCTGCTTAGCAGGGAGGGAGCCAGCTTCTCCCACTCTCTCTGTAGCTCCTCCTGCTTGTGCTTTCTCTCTCAAATAAATAAATAAAATCTTTAAAAACAATTTTCAAAACATATGAAGTTAACATTGACAGAATAAAGAAAAAATTAAAATAAATTTAAAAATCAACAATTACTATGGAAAATTTTAAGATATTTAGTTTCCTTCATAGGTCTATTTATCCAAAATACAATGAAACAGAAAAATGGGGGGATCCCTGGATGGCTCAGCAGTTTAGTGCCTGCCTTTGGCCCAGGGTGTGGTCCTGGAGTCCCGGGATCAAGTCCCACATCAGGCTCCCTGCATGGAGCCTGCTTCTCTCTCTGCCTCCTCTCTCTCTCTGTGTCTCTCATGAATAAGTAAATAAAATCTTAAAAAAAGAAAAAGAAAAGAAAAAGAAATGGGGAAATGGCAGGCAGGAATGGGAATCTTTGCCTCTTTTTTTAATCTGACTCTTAGCAAGGAAAAGAAAGGGAACATGAGCAGTTCTTTAGAAATCAAGTTGGGACGATCCACACAGAAACTCTAAGGGGGTTTGGAAGTGGTTTGTGAAACTTCTGTATTTGGGGGAGAGACTATTTGTTTGAGGTTGTGTAGACCTCCAATTTAATCCAAAGCTTAAAGCAAAATGCAGGAGCTAAGCTATTGGCCCTTTATTTAGAAATAGCACCAAATCATATTCAAATGTATTTATCATTTTGGCAAATGCCAAACACTTTTGTTTTTAAACATTTTCATATGTGAATTTAATACTAGGTTGGTAATATGAAATTGCTGTAGGTCAAAACTGGTTGAATATGAGAAATTTCATACCGTCAATCACATATATTCATATACGTGCATACTTTAAATTACAAAACTAAATTCCTCCTTTAGAGATGTCACATGTCAGGATATGCTTAAATAATGTTTCCACAGGACTTCTGAGGAATGCAAAGCATTAGGAGAAGAACGAGATCTCTAGTGAATAAAACTTTCCCCCTAATACCTTCTTTCCCACTAGACAGACATACTGACAGAGATAGGTAATAGATATAAAACTGTAAAAGTGGGGGCACCTGGGTGGCTCAGTCAGTTAAGCAACCAATTCTTGATTTCAGCTCAGGTCATGAGTTCAAGCCATGCATTGGGTTCCATGCCCAACATGGAACCTAATTAAAAAAACAAAAACAAAAACTGCAAAAGTGGTAATATATAATGTTATCATATTATAAACATTAGTTTCACAAGTGATATCCAACAGAGTATTCTCCAGATGTTCACCCTGTGAAATACATTGTCTCAATAGTCATTTCAGGTCAGCTGAGGCTTGAAGTGAATTAAATTAGATTGAAGTGGGTTTCTGTCATTCCTCTTGGTTCTTAACTCTTCATGACCATTCCATGATCTGTTCTCTACCTATACTGTATCCTGTTTTCCCCACTTCTTTCAATGTTCCTCCCCTGCAGCAATAATATAGCAGCTATAAGATTTATAACCTCACATTGGTGTCCAATCTCAGACTTCAGTATCTTTATTGAACTGTTAGTCTCCAATTCATTGATCCATTTCATCTGCAGCATCCCTTTCATAGGAGGGATCATCCTTTTCAGTTGGCTAAGACATAGGCCTTAAACTGACAAGCCTCCATCAATCAACAAAATAGAAATTTGTTTTTTATTATGTATCTCATCATTTTTTTCTCCTTCAAAATGCCATGGAGAAAATAAATCAGGATGGCTGAAACAATGACCAAACATTTTTTATCTAGAGAACATGTTAATTTATGCTTAAAACACTTCATTAAAACAATGAATGTTATGTTAAAAGGTCTTTTAAGATACATTAAAGGTCACAGTATTACTACAGAATTATGCTTCTAACTACTAATGATATAAAAAGGTATATGAGAAGATATTCTGGAAATTTTTGACAAATTGGCAAGAGAAGTACATGCTACACTTGCCAAAGTTCTCACACTTGCTTCCAGGGT
This sequence comes from Canis lupus familiaris, assembly GCF_011100685.1. Taxonomy (NCBI): domain Eukaryota; kingdom Metazoa; phylum Chordata; class Mammalia; order Carnivora; family Canidae; genus Canis; species Canis lupus. The sequence continues at coordinate 78,379,738 of NC_049222.1, read as the reverse complement.
CAAAATTGAACTATGAAAGCAAACTAAGAAAGACATAAAACTCCAAAAATAATTCATCCATTATGATAACCAGAATCGATCTGAAAGTTAAAGGTGAGTCACTCAGGAAAATACAGATTTGCTGATGAGATTTTAAAGAGAGTCACTGATAAAAAGAAATCACTAAAACATCTACATTCACCAGAGACTCAAGAACTGTCATGAAACACCCAGAAACCCAGCTAGTTTTACAAGAATAGTTCCTTCTACAATCATAGAAAGAATTTTTTTCGCTTGATAAATCATTCAAGCTGAGGAACAGTTTGAATTAATAGTGAATGTATTCCTCCTCCAGATCATGAATAAATATGAAAAGGAAAATGAGGAACAAATTGTACATGTAAAATTTCTTATTGACTTGGTTAAAAGGTTTATAATTTTTTTAATTTATAATTTAAATTTTATATTAATATTTTAACTAAATAAACACTTAAAAATACATGGTCCTCTTTTAAACTAAATTGTTATTTAAGATATTTTAAGCCATTTAAATATGAGTTATTTTACTTTAATTTCTGCCCACGAAGTATTAACGTATGAGAACTGATACCCCACTATAAACATTTAGAAACACATACAAAACTTTTGAAATAACTGTTTTCAGACATTACCAACACATTAGCAGTACAGGAAATTGATTCCTCAGTGAAGGGAAACAAACAAACTCCATGAATGCTCCCAGCTTTCTGTCTGGAGGCATTTCTCAGTCTGCAATGCAGAGATGGGGCAACTTAGAGCCCAGCAGGTAGGTCTTCCGAAGTTATGGAAACAGAGATCAGAGTAGAAAAACTGAAGCAGATAGAATTTGAGGACACAGTGCTGGAGGGGAAGACACTACTCAAAAAGCTCTGGAGACCTAAAGAGAGTTCCTTTCTAATATCTGCCTGAGTAGAGATCCATGCATATGCTGATGAAAAATTCAAAAGGCCTCAGGAAAAATCACTGGAAATTTGTAGGCCAAACAATTCCCAGAACCAAAACAGAGTAAAGAATAGTTGGCCTCTCACCAGCCAGAGTGGAGAGAATTCATAATACGTAGGGCCTAAGGTAGAGTTCTCAGAAGCATCTTACCTTACTAGTGGGGCTAAACTGGCCCTTGAACAGACTACCTGAACTGACATTATAAAGCTTAAGAGTAAGCATCAAAAAGATAGAATTAACTCCAAGTTAAATGCCAAGACAAAGCCCAACACTCTTTAAAGGAATCTAACAAAATCAAGCATTAAAAACAGTAAGTCACAATGGTCAAAACCAAATGAAAAATTACTAGGCTTACAAAAAAGCAGGAAAATACAACCCATGGTGAAAAAATCAAAAAATATAAAGAGACTCACAAATGATGGAGATGATAGAATTATCAAAGTGCTCAAAATGATTTTCAAAATCTTATACACATGGGGCACCTGGCTGCCTCAGTTGCTAGAATATGCAATTCTTGATCTCAGGTTTGAGCTGCACATTGGATGTTAGAGATTACTTAAAAGTAAAATATTTATAAAAAATCTTACACATACGCTCAAGGATATCAAGATATGAAAAAAGCAATGTCTGAAATATCAGTTTTTTGGAGTCTTGATTATTGTGTTCTAGTAAAATATACCAAAACTTTCCATGATAGCACCTTGTGGAATAGATGTAATTATTCAACCATTCACAATTTCCTATAAAAACATTTCTTTGGTTCCCCATTACCTTCAAAAGAAAACTCATGTTACAGGACTTTGTTTCCTTTCCCCCTAGACCAGGAGATAGAAAACCCTTTTCTGTAAAGAACCAGATAAATAGTAAATATTTTTGGCCTTGCAAGCCATATGGTATCTGTTACAACTACTCAATTCGGCTCTTATACAGTGAAAGTAACCATAAATGATATGTAAATAAATGGACATTATTTACTGACCCCTACTGTAAAGCTGTCCAATACAATAGCTACTAGCCACATGTGGTTATTACAATTGAAATTCAAATTACTTAAAATTAAATTTAGTAAAATTAAAACTTTGGTTCCTCAATTGAACATGTGTTAAATGTAGAAGGCACAGATATAGAACATTTCATTTCCATCACCACAGAGAGTTTTCTTGGACAGTGCTGCTCCAGAAACTACATGCATCAGAATTGCCTGATGTGATTTGTGAATACATATTTCTTCACCTATCTCGACGTGTTGAACTAGACTCTCTCTAAAAGTGAAATCCAGATTTCTACTGGGTGATCATATGTGTACTAAAAAATAGAGAACTATAGGGTTAAAGAATGAGGTCCCTAACATAGTCTCATCATCAGTTTAAAGTTTTAATCCTAACCGCTTTATACCTTTTCATTATTCTTCTCGTATTCCTATTATTCCTATCCAATCTGCTCTATCACACATTACAAATGAAGTATATAAAGTATCATATCTAACTACAGCAATGAGAAAAACAGAAAAGAAGTATTACCCTGAAGAAACCTGATCAGTGACCTCTTAACCAAATGCATGTAAAATTGTCTCATTTTCTAAGTTAAATTACTTAGAAGAAGAAAAAAAGCCAGCCCTATATTGAGCAAATATAATAGATACTACTTTCCTTCACTTGTGCTCTCTCCTCACTTGGGTATTCCTTTTAGTAAACGAAAAGATACCCTTGCCTAATATAAATTTGAAAGGCAATATGTTCAAGTGTGGGATCTACATCCAGACTACTTGGATTCAAGTCCCAGTTTTACCAATTATTATCCTATGTGAATTTGAGAAGTCATTTAACCACTCTGTGCCTCAGTTTTCTCATCTATCAATGGCAAAAGTCACTGTAGCTACTACAGTGGATTCCTATGAGGATGACGTGTATTAATATATGTAAAAAAATTAAACTAGTACCTGCAAATAGTTAATGCCACATGTGTTAATTATTGTGTTCACTGTATCAGCATTAAGGTAAAATTTTATAACATCAATAACAATAATTACCAAACAATCTTACTACAGATTGAACACACTGAACTTATTATAAGCTGGACTCCTGTAGTATACACGTATGTCACATATGATAGGCATAGCTCTATTGGGAGAGTTCCCCATATAGGAAGTGTGTATCAACACAAATGTAAGCAAATGTGGAAGCCTAAAATACATTGAAAATAGGTACCTCTTTTATGTATGCATTTAAGACACTTTCCTACTTCCATCATGCTTTCTATTATTCTTTATTTTTACACATTAAAAAAAAAAGATCTAATGGAATTATACTCAGTCTGAATCCATGTGCCTGCACTTATGTGTGTGTGTCTGTGTATGATTTTTGAACACAAAATAAAGCAAGAGTATAATATCTTGCAAGTAAACTGTAGGATACTAATCCTTTCTTTGTATCAGCTGTCTGTCGCCATGACAGTACTGCATAACAAACAACCACAAAATGTCAGGAGCATATAAAAATAAATATTTACTTTTGCTCATAATTCTTTTAATTGGTTAGATATTCTGCTCATCTGAGCTGTGCATGGCAGAGCTCACCTATGGTCAGTGGCCAGCTTTGGGTTAAGTAGGCAGCAATGATAAATTTGGCCGAGATCTCTTACATGTCTGGGCCTCAGGTGGGACAACTGGGCTGACTCAACTTTAGTCCATGTTATCATCCATCAGGCTATCCCAGACACTTTGTCATGGTGAATACAGAAGATTGAGAGAAAGTAAGCCTAATCATGCACAGGTCTATGTGTTGTGTGGCATAGCATCCCACTGACCAAAGCAAGTCATTTAGTCAAGCCTAGAGTCAGAGTAGGAGGGACCACAAAAATGCAGGACAAATAGAATGACAGGAGGAAGCTATTAATTGGGGCCATTGATGCAATCTATCATATTCTGTTTCATAAATTTTAGCACTTCCTTTTCTTGGATTAAACTTACTATCTTTCATTGTCTCCTAATCACTAGGATTTTTAATTTGACAAATGTTTCTTTTTTGAAAAGGAGGAGCACACTTGTGTCATTGAGTCACATGTATTGATTTTTAAATAATTTAAATTCTAATACCTGTAAGTAACTGAGAGATTTCCATTTTTCTACACTCTTACTCAATTTTATATCAAATGGATTAGCCTCTGATTAAATTTGCCACCTTCCAAGTCTTAAATCATCTTGCTGTTAGAAAACCTGAGAGTATCATTCATAATCCAAAATAATCAAAGATTATATGATTTTCAGTAATTGTCCAAGTAATTAAAAGTCAATCTGGCATTTTCCTAAGGTCTAAAAGTATTTCCTAATACAGTAGTGGGTTTGTCTGTTATCTTCATCTTAAGATCTTCACTGTAATACCTCATCAGTAATTCCTTACAAAGAAATCAGAATTATTTCATTTTTATTATCAGATTATATATAAAGATTTTAAGGTATGTTTTTGGCACAGATAGAAAAGCTTTACACAATTTCTTTTTTTCTGTTCTTATAAGCAAATATCCATCAAGTATCCATAATGGATACTTGATAAATACTGTATTAGATACCCTAAAAACAGAAGCTAATCTAAGGCAAATCCTTATTCTGTTCTCTGCACTCAGACTCTTCCTAAAATAAGTCTAAATGATGAATTAAGTAGAGAGGAAAAGCAACATAATATTTATCATAATATTTTCAAGCCTTTAATTATTGTCACAGCTACGTATAAGCAGTTTTCTTTATCTTGGACATTCCTGTTCAATCCCAGCACACTCATTCAAATCACAAAGCAAGTGAGCAGTGTTATACCTGGGAGAGATGTCCATACAAATGACAACTATCTATGAATCAATGGTTTCCTTGGAGTGGAAACCTATGTTCAAGTCAACTCACTGTAATGGGCTTCTATTATGCCTTTGTTTGTGCCGCACATATTGACTTCATGCACACAAAGATTTACTTGCAAGTTTCTTAAGAGTGAACATGTATTCCCATATTCTCCCTAAAATTTCATCCTCTAAAATTCTAATTCTTAGTAGGTCATTCATCTTAGTTGAAAGAGCTAATTGTCCTCTAAAACAGTGCCTCCCAAACTTTTATGTGCATATCCATCACTGGGGGGATACATTTTACAAATGCAGCTTCTGGTTCAATCAGTCTGAGAAAAGATATAAAATTCTATATTTCTAATACTCTCCTAGGTGACACTGACTTCGCAGTTCCATGAACCCCACTTTGAGTAGCAAGTACAGGTTATAAGGGCTTTTATTCCCATAGGCATAAACTATCCAATATGATCCAATCATCCTTCCCTCCCTCTCAAGCCCTTTCACTGAGTCTTAATGTGAGATCTACAAATCCCTTCCAATCTAAACCCTCACTGAGCATGCCTTTAATCTTCTTATAAAACACTGAGAACAAAGCTTGGCACATCTTAACTACTCAATAAATTTGAATTATTGTTGTTTTGTTAACTGAAACCTGGCAGTTCCCTAAGAATATTGCTCTTGAGTAGAAATACTTTGCTTTCATAACTGATACACCGTGGCCACAAGAAATTTAGTAGTTCTTCTTGCTCCCCATTGCTACTTCCAAACTATTTCTCTTTTTTCCTTCATCAGAAACAAATAAGCAAAAATAAAAACAAAACAAAACAAAAAACATATCTTTAAAGCCTGTACCATCTGGTTCTACCGCTCTTTTCCTCATCTTGCAGCTGTCATCAACCAACATCTTGTTGTTCCCAAGGCTCTCAACCACACCTGCTATCACTTCTCAGTCACTTCAATAACCATATGGATGAACAAAGTGACACCCTGACCTCAGTTTCTTGATTTTCTCACCTAAAACAATATTATCCTCCATTCCTCTCCAGCTACCCATCCCATGACGAAACCCTAGATATTTTCACCACCACCAAAATATCCATGTCAAACAACTCCATTATGTCCACCATAATCTATACTTCCACTTCACCTGCTCAAGGACCTCTCCCCATAATTCAGTGAGCTCACTGAAATCTCCAGTGCACTAAAATTATAATAAGAGTTTATATATAGTGAAATTTTATGTATAATTAAATTACACACATGTATATCATAAAATTGAAGTTTTTTGTACTTTTGTTGAAATAATTCCATTTAGAACCACTTGTGCCTTCTAAGTAATACAAATAATGATACAGTATCTGCAAGGATCAAGAACAAATGTGATCTACCTGAAGTTGAAATTTGAGATCTACAAATGTTAACCACATTATCATTTATAAACAATCATATCTTTAATTACATATGCTTTGGTTAGGGAAAGTGACCACAGATTTCAGCTGCTTCTCAAGATAGAAATGCTTACATCAAGACTCGGTGACCCACTCTCCTTTTTCAGGCATGAAGGAAGAGTAATGTCCCTAGGGAAAAAAACAGGGTGAACATGCCAGCCAGAAAAAGCCATAAGTTTAGGACAGTGAAGGGATGAGATTCTCTTGAAAGCAGATGCCTTCTTAAATTCATTTCCAATCCTAAATTTCACAGTACACAGGCCTATTGAATTCAATTCTTGCTGCTATACAAAGCCCTTTACCTGGGTAACTACACGGGGCCTGAAGGAAATAAGAAATCTGTAGCTTTATCTGTTTTTTTTTTTTTTTCATTTGTTATCACCTTCTTTATTACAAACATAAATGGATGCATATGAGCTCTCTACCAAGATAGGGTATCCATGGCTTCTTTTTGAAACTTTGACTTCTTTTGAAAATGAAATGTAGGTTATGGACACTGAGAATACATTAAGTACATAGAGGGTGCAACATAATTTTGTAACAATGCAGATACATGTATAATTTATGATTCATCAATTTTGTGTCATGATTCAAAATTTTAATCATCTTATGAACTTATGTCTTAAAAAGATTTCCAATGATACAAACTAGAGGAATTATAGCCCTATTTTTGGTTGGTCTTGATATAAAAACTCTATGAAATGAAATGCTATGAAAATTTAAGATCCATGTCCATAAAATGTTTGACAGCCACTGACAGCCATCCCTTGAAATTGCTTTCAAATGCATATACTTCTCTGTAACAGGTAAAACAATGTCCAGTATTGGTTTGTCTTCATGGACCTTTGTTTCCTCTTGTTAAAAGTATATGCTATTGATTTAAAAGCAAAAAATTATTTCATTATCATAAAATTACTGAATTAAAAGCAAAAATTATTGTATTAAATAATTCTAGCCAAACCATTTAGGACTTCATTTCATATCTAAGGGGTCTTGAACCTTAGATATTAGCAAGAAAATGTTTCTTTAAACAGAGTTTTGTGCTTTGTTTTGTTTGTTTTTCAAAAGCCAGATGTGATTGTAGAATCTGATAGGGGTGGTTCCTCTTTATATGTGATTGGTCAATCATTTGTATTTAGCGCCTCAGAAATTACTTTTTCCCTTCAGAAGAAATAAGATAAACATGCTTTGCTCAATTTCTTAATCTTAAGATTAAGAAAGAAAATACACACGCTGTCATATATGGCATCACTACCAAACCAAAACTTACCACAAAACAAAGCTAACTGTTGGCTAGCTGGTATTGTGATATTATTATTTTAGTTAAAGTAAGTATGCATTTAGATTAATTATAGAATAATATAAATGATATTTTTATTACATCTAAGATTTAGGAAAATTTTTCTTAGTTTTTTCAAACAGTTATAAAGGTGGTTAAGAGTCTAGGCTTTTGAACTTAAAGGATTTATATTCAAATTATAAAGATTAGTGATGTTAATAATATGATTAATGATGCCAATATGAGTTCTTCATAGGACATTCTGCTAATTAACAGGATATATTAGCACCACACCCAAAAGCGTGTTTAAGATAATACCGTACTAAAGTTAAAACTTAACTAAGCCGTAAAAAGCTACAGTTACCATAAAATATACTATGAAAGTGACTTTAAAACTTCTGACTACACGATAGCTAAGATCCAAACTGGGATTAGATACCCCACTATGCTTAGCCCTAAACATAAGCTATTCCATAACAAAATAATTCGCCAGAGAACTACTAGCAACAGATTAAACCTCAAAGGACTTGGCAGTGCTTTATACCCCTCTAGAGGAGCCTGTTCTATAATCGATAAAACCCGATAAACCTCACCATCCCTTGCTAATGCAGTCTATTTACCACCATCTTCAGCAAATCCTTAAGAGTAGTAAGCACAATCATGTCACGTAAAAAAGTTAGGTCAACGTGTAACTCATGAGATGGGAAGAAATGGGCTACATTTTCTACTTTAAGAACATCTTATGAAAGTTTTTATTAAATTAAAAACCGAAGGAGGATTTAGTAGTAAATTAAGAATAGAGAGCTTAATTGAATAGGGCCATGAAGCACGCACACACCACCTGTCACCCTCCTCAAGTAAAAACTTCACACATAATCATATTAACTATACCAAAACACGAGAAGAGATAAGTCGTAACAAAGTAAGCATACCGGAAGGTATGCTTGGATTAACCAAAGTGTAGCTTAACCAAAGCATCTGGCTTACACCCGGAAGATTTCATACACTATGACCACTTTGAACAAAAGCTAGCCCAACTAAACCTCAAACTAAAGTACTATAATATTATAAAACAAAACATTTAGTTAAACCATAAGAGTATAGGAGATAGAAATTTTAACTGGAGCTATAGAGATAGTACCGAAAGGGAATGATGAAAGACATTTTAAAAGTATAAAACAGCAAAGATTACCCCTTTTACCTTTTGCATAATGAATTAGCCAGAAATAACTTAACAAAGAGAACTTAAGCTAAGCCCCCCAAAACCAGACAAGCTACCTATGGACAATCTTCAAGGATCAACTCATCTATGTTGCAAAATAGTGAGAAGATTTATAGGTAGTGGTGAAAAGCCTAACGAGCCTGGTGATAGCTGGTTACCCAAAAACAGAATTTTGGTTCAATTTTAAATTTACCTTAAAAAATTAGAATTTTAATGTAAATTTAAAGTATAATCTAAAAAGGTATAGCTTTTTAGAATAAGGATACATCCCTTCTTAGAGAGTATATATTAATACTACCATAGTTGGCCTAAAAGCAGTCATCAATTGAGTAAGCAAGTGTTCAAGCTCAACAATTAATATAACTTAATTCCAACAATATTAAATTAACTCCTAATGTTACACTGGGTTAATCTATTTAAATATAGAAGCAACAATGCTAGTATGAGTAACAAGAATTATTTCTCCCTGCATAAGCTTATATCAGAAATGGATAAACTGCTGATAGTTAACAATATGATAAAATTAATCCAAAAATAAAATACTTATCAATCTCATTGTTAACCCAACACAGGTAACCCAACACAGAATTTACCAATTCTGATTACCTCCACCTTTACCAATGCTGGTCCCTAGGATCATCATCTTATGCCCAGGTTACTGCAATCAGCTCTGAACTTCTCTCTCTCTGCTTCCACCCTTAAGCTCCTTCTGTCATTCTCCATGTAACATAGCAGCCAGAATGATCCTGTTTACGCACATAAGTTAAAATCACCCAGGGCTGCTAATCACAATTACTCTTTATAATGGCCTTCAAAGATCCTACTCTCTACCTTTGTATGGCAAAGAAAACAAGGATTACCAAAAAGTCTCACTGCTCCACCACATCTCAGACTCCTTGAAATTAGGTGGAGCCAAGATATAGAAGAGGTTATGGTCTAGTATTTATCTACTTCTCTTCTGCAACCATCAAGGAGTCCACATGTTCCAAACAGTTCCACTACAACATGTCAATGGTCTATCAGCTTAGGTCCTTAAGAAACTATGTAGAACAGATTCACTGCAAACCTAAAATGGCAACAAGCATGAAATAAACTGTTGTTTTGTTAATCTACTAGGCTATGAAGTTAAAGATGTTATAGAAACTTTACCTCACCTATACTTTACCTCATTATCTTTCTGGCTGTGTCCCCCAGTATGATTCCATTCATTCACTCTGTGTAGCTAAGGCAGCCTCCCTGTCATTCTCTGAACACACCTAGTATTCTCCCTATTTAGGGATTTACTGGTCCCTCTAATTGCAATGCTCTCTCCCTGAGTCTCAGTCTCTTTACTTGCTATACTCTTCTTCACATTTTCTAATCTTCTTGAGTCAGTTTCAGTAGTTCATGTCTTTTATTATTCTATCCATTTCATCCAGGTTATCAAATTTGTTAACATAAAATTGTTCATTGTAATTCCTTATAATCCTTAGTATACTGCTGAATTATACACTTTAAAATAGCTAAATGTAAATATTATTTTATGTAAATTTTATCACAATAAAAAAAATCTGGATGGAGCTATTCTTAGTCTCATGAGTAAGGAGTAGTTTTAAGTTCTTGAGGAGGAAGAGCACAGAGCTAAGAGCTAAGGATTTAGGCCATAGGAGTTCAAGGGTATCTGATAGTTTAGGTAACTTCAGGTTTAATATTCTATTTGTTCTTTCTACGTTTTAAAAATTTTAAGATAATTAGAACTAATACAAGTAATAATTAGTCCTTTCTCTATTAAGCTACTCACAAATGGCCTACATCCTTCCTTGGCTTCAGTTCTAAGGGGATACTGAAAAGTTTTAGGTACTGGGTCATAAGAATTGATCTGAAACCCTATGAGTTGTGCTCCAATTACTTTGCTTATGTCCACAGAGTCATGTTTCCATAGATATTCTAGAACCAACCATAGTTAATTCTGCTGCTCTCTTTTGAATCACATATAATATGTGTATTATTTGTAAACTCAGATCAGCTATAGTTTAATTGTGTGGGGAGGAACTGTCTGGAACTTTTACAAAAATCCTTTTGGAGTACAATCTATATGGCAGTTCTATTTGCAAAGTAAATCTGTACTACATGTGCATAGGGAGGGTCACAAAGAAGAAAAGAGTGTTCCTCTAATAATGGTCCCAAAACAATACTTGAAAGTTTAGTCAGGGGAAAGGCTGAGGATTGCTCTAAGTCCCCATTACTTGAGTTGTTTCAGTACTCCAAGGGGACTGATAATCTATGGTAGTGAGAATAACGATAACTAGAGTGAACCAAATCAATAAGAAACTATAATGCTGATCATCTATATTTCTAGTTCATACTTCTTGTGAGGTCAGAAGAAGGACAAGAAATTGCTAGACACTAATGATTCTCCCTTGAAGTAGCATCACTGGACATATTTTAGAGAGCTGACCTTTTGTTTCTTGAATAATATGGGACATTGGCTCCTCCAAAGACTACTCTCCTTGCAAGATCTCATAGGTGTCCTTATTTATGAGCTCTTCAGTTTTATTTATTTTTTATTTTTTTAAAGATCCTATTTATTTATTCATGAGAAACACAGAGAGAGACACACAGAGAGAGGCAGAGACACAGGCAGAAGGAGAAGCAGGCTCCGTGCAGGGAGCCCGACATGGGACTCCATCCCAGGTCTCCAGGATCACGCACCAGGCTGAAGGAGGTGCTAAACCGCTGAGCCACCTGGGCTGCCCAGCTCTTCAGTTTTAGACAATAGAAGACTTCCTGTTTTTGTTTTTGTGGTTTTAACTAAAAAACTCAAACTTTGTTTTTATTTCTAGCTTGCTTTTTTGATATTCTTTGAAAATGTTTCCCACATAATAAAGATCTTCTAAACTGGCAATTTCCAATTCTAATTTACTTTTTCTGACTAGTACAGCCTGAGACCATTTATGAAAAGAAAGGACAAGGCTTCGTTTACGTCACTTGTATGACCCAACACAGAATCCCATTTGAAAATTTCCTTATGTCTAATTTTAAACTCACTTATTGATTTGTCCTATTTTATTTACCTATAATTTTACATTTTTTACTAATCATTGCTTAAGGAAAAGTCTTCTAACATGGACTTATATAATGTGTTTTCTATTTTTCTTACTTCAGTTATGTACAATTTGGTTACTTAAATCCTCGCCTGGCCTTTCCCTTCTTGCTTCTTTTATCCATTTTCTCCTTGATTGAGAGGATAACGATGAATTAACCAATTGAAACAAATCTGTTATTCAAAATATGATATTTAGAAGTATATTTAAAAATGCCAAATTCTGGGGATCCCTGGGTGGCTCAGCAGTTTGGCGCCTGCCTTCGGCCCAGGGCGTGATCCTGGAATCCTGGGATCGAGTCCCACATCAGGCTCCCTGCATGGAGCCTGCTTCTCCCTCTGCCTGTGTGTCTGCCTCTCTCTCTGTGTGTCTCTCATGAATAAATAAATAAAATCATTTAAAAAAAAAGCCAAAATACTGCAAGAAACACTTACTTGTCTGTATTGTTGATGTTTAGAAAAAAATCTTTCTTTTTTTTTTAGAAAAAATCTTTCATTATAGCTTTAATGCAACTCTAAACCAGTATTTTAAGTTCAATTTCTATATATTTGCCTTCATGTTCAACAACGCAATTATTCCTTTCCTGAAAACAAGACAGCCATACTGCCGTGCCCAATCTCCCCCAGCCCAATCTCCCCAAAAATCAGATTTTTGAGACGTGTGGAGTTCAGGGATTGGCACTTTATCAGATGTTTTAAAAAGTTGACATCAGGGCACCTGGGTGGCTCAGTCAGTTAAGCAGTCTGCCTTTGGCTCAAGTCATGATCTCAGGGTCCTGGGACTGAGCCTCACATCATCATTGTCAGGAGTCTCTTTCTCCCTCTCCCTCTGCTCCTACCCCTGCTCGCTCTCTCTCTCTCTCTTTCAAATAAATAAATAAAATATTTTAAAAAATAAAGCTGACATAATCTATAAAAGCATGGAGCTCAAGTGATTAGTGCTTAATTGGCACTCAGAGTGTGTTTAATAGAGTGAGTCTGTTTATAACTGGCTAATTTTCAAAACCAAGAAGCTGTAACAGGTTGGCTTGCAAATTAAACTGGTTTAAAACTGGTCTGATGTTAGGAAAAATCAATCACAGTTTCCAAGTGCTATGAAAACTCTTTTTTATCTCACCCACCAGAATATAAGCTCCATGATGGTATACATTTTGCTTGCTGTTGTAACCCAAAGCCAGAAAAGTACCTGTCATGTAATATTACAAACTATTTGCTGAATGAATAAATAAATGAATGAATCAAACCTAAGCTTGTTATTTATCTGTTCCATGAACTTCAGCCAATTACTTAATCACTTAATCTTTAGTTTCTTCTGAAGGAAGTTAATTTTATTTATTTTACATAGTTGTTGTAAAGATTAAATTAGGTTGTGCACATAATACACAAGGTATTATAAGGTGCCTGGCAAAGATTTCAATAAGCGGCAGTTTCTATTTTTCTTGTTATTATTAGATGGCAGGGTAAAAATATACAAAATAATGTACTTCTCTCATTGTGTTTCCCAAGTGACCTTCCTTGGTACTGACATCCACTTCCAGAAACATGCTCCAGTCATTGCAATACCCTTTTATCCTTATTTATCCAAAATGTATCTTCTCTATTTCCTATTCTCTTGGGGTCATAACTTAGCTCTTTGAAGTGCTAATAATAGTTGATATTGCCATAAATGGGTTTCCTTTAGAGAGCATATATCCTTGCCAGAACCCAAATTAATGACTAATGAGGAACTTAAGACACTAGGCAGCCTAGAGAAGATTTTTAGTGTTGTCTATCATTCTTGAACTCATCTTAGGATGTAGAAGCCCAGATTCCACTCCACACTGTCTACTCCATTTCTCTGCAGTGCCTCATGCTGATGCATACATTAGACTCTCAGATATACCAGTCTGAAGTGAGGTAAGAAGTTGTCTATTCAGAAATATACATTTGGAAATCAAATAAAAGAAGTACTAAAAAGTATCCCCTGACCACCAAATTAGCTCTCACCATCCTGAGAGCAGCTTAAATGATGCAGTGATATCTAAGGAAGCTAAACTAAGGTGTTTAAGGAATCACTGAGAATTGAGAGAAAAAAAAAGCAGTGAAGGTAAATTATTCTTTCAAAGGGTCTTTTCATCATGAGGTATGATACCTTGAAAAATAGGATGAAGCAATGGTGGGGGTGGTGATTGTCACCTTTGTTTAAAAAGGGGGGGTAGTTCAAGGTGAATTCCATTGCACATGGCTGATGACTGATTAATAATAATATTGTTAACATAATTTGAATGCTTGTCTTGTCTCACTCAGTCACTAGTCTAGTATAATAATACTATTATTATTCCCATTTTAGAGGTGAGGTTTAGAGGGGCTTCATGAGTTGTGCATGGCTGCTCTAATGGTTAAGTAGAAGAGCCAAGATTCCAATCTAGGCCACCCATTTGGCTTAAAAGACATTTCTCTAAACCACAATAGTACACTGAACTCAGGTTATCTGTGTTAGTGCTGGATGGTGCTGAATTGTAGGACTTTAATATTTGTAGCCTGTGGAGAACTTCTCTTCTATGACATCATCTAGCCACTGTTGATGCAAATGAGACACTTGAAAAATGCCCTGAATCCATGAAGTTTGTTCTCCATTTGGTCAAAACAGATTCCTTTCACCATAGATGTTTTGAGAGAATTCTGTGATGTGTTTCTTCTCATGTTATTTTTTTGGTTACTGAAGCCATGAGAAGGAAAACTTTGATGCATTACATTTTTAAAGATTTATTTATTTGAGAGAGAGAGTGTGCAAGAGTGAGCAGGGGCAAGTGGCAGAGGGAAAGGGAGAGTGAATCTTAAGCAAGCCCATGCCCTCCTTGCACAGGGCCCAATACGGGGCTCAATCTCATGACCCTGAGATTATGACTTGAGGCAAAATCAAGAGTCTGACGCCTAACTGACTAAACCACCCAGGCGCCCTTGCTGCATTACATTTTTATGGTCTATGTGGAATTCCTGGCTTAATATATTATGTCTTTTTAATAATGGTATTGACCACGCCACATAATTTATTGTTAATCACACTGTTATAATAAAAATGATCAAAATGGTCAGTAACCTAAGGAGTTTAGAATACAATTAGATCAGCCATTCGAATATGGATTCACACACTTGATCCTCTGACAAGGTCGTGATATAGTAGGTGTAATCCAGTCACTTCAGTGGGGAAGCTTTGCAAGTACTATTCAGATATGGTCACCAAAAACTGAAAGTGGAAAGACCATCCTAAACTATGGAAAGACCAAAGCAAGGAACCAAAAATTTAATATCCAAAGGCCCTGTCTTGTCCTCAAGGGCTTCCCTCTCTACTTTTCCCTTTTATTTCACTTTTTAATGCTTTTTTCCTCCCATCAAGTTATTCTTCCTTTCCCATTGTAGAGTGCCTTATAAAAAAAAAAAAGCATCATAAGGCTAGATTGCCAATGCACTGAATTTTTAAACCCTCTAAATAGGACATTAGTTCATAGCTTGAATGTTTTGAAATCTGATCAACATGCCGTTTCTCAATACATTAAGCAAAGCAAGCAAAATTAGTCTGCTTTATGTCAGGTGCTTAGCACAAATCCCTTAATAATGTGCTTGAGTGCAGAAACCATTAATAAATGCATAATTCCCTAAGACAGGCTTGATTAATTAAGTCATTTGTGTATCCTTCTAATTAAAAAAAAGAACATTAAGCAGATGAGTGGAAATTCTGAGTACAAAATCCAAAGGCTTCCTTTGAATGCCTTTTGCCTTTCTTTTCAAGATGAAAGGAACGCTGCTGGTTATTGTAGCTGCCAGCAAACAGTTATAGCATGGGCACAAAGCACCCAGAACTCTGTGTCTTATTAAAAACAATTTGGTATTCATCTGCCAATTTGTAACTCAGTTCTCAATCAGGGGCCTGTCTGATTAAGTCAGGCAATTCAAATTTGAGGGGGCAGCTGGTGCTGCTATGCAAATAAACAGATGAGGAAGAAATGGGACCAATGAATCAACAAGCAGATGGTAAAAAGCCAAAGCCTGCAAAGAGTACTTGAATTTCTTTTCCTCTCCACTTCCCACCACCCTATGTCTCACAGAATTTATATTTCAAGGGATTAGAAAGATTATCACTCAGTTTAGTGATCAACATAGAACAATTTCTAATGTTGATCCCTTTAGCATTAAAGATTTACAGAAAGGAAACATTGTTCACATGATGCTATATTAAATGGGTCATCTTGTTTCAGTAATTCATTTATTTTTCCTTAATCAATTAACTATAAGACAGAATTAAGACACTCATATGAGACCATCTTTATTCTTGCCAAGTGTTTCCATGAAAAGCTGCATGCTCTTCAAAAGGTAGGAAAGTCTTCATTTCATGTTTTGGGAAGCAAAGCCCAAAGAAAGGCAGCGGGCCCTGAATCTCTTCATTACCTAATTTATACATTTCCTCACAACTGGGTCATTGTCACATGGTTATGATCTTTTTTCTGCAACTGGTTCAGGCATTACTCATTTGTCCTTGTCTGAACTATTTGGAAAATGCTCACAGAGTCTATCTTTATTTCAGGGCATCTCAAATTTCAAATACAACTTTTGGCAGCCTGTTGCCTTAAGTCTCAACATAAATACCTTCATTAATTATGGCCTTTCATCTGCCAAATCTTTTCCATACCTTGCTTTCTTTATCTTAATATCAAACAGACAGGGCCAGATCAAGTAAATTGTATAGGCAATATGATAAGATTATATGTAGTTGAGAGGTTTTGGGGGTATTTTAAAGATTTTATTTATTTATTCATGAGAGACAGAGAGAGAGGCAGAGACACAGGCAGAGGGAGAAGCAGGCTCCCTCCTGGGGGCACGATGTGGGACTCGATCATAGGACCCTGAGATCATGACCTGAGCCAAAGGCAGCCACTCAACTACTGAGCTAGCCAGGCGCCCCGAGAATTGTTGAAAGATTTGAAGCAAGCGTTATATTGAAATACATTTTAAAATATAACACACTTATGCTTACAAGGATTGTTGTAAATAGTGAGAAACTGCCTTTAGTACCTTGACATCTGAGAAAACTTTTTTAGAATACAGTTACAAGTCATTTGTTTGATTAAGAGGAGAGGGGAATATTTCCATTTTTAGAGCAAAATATTGACACAGGACCAATTCTTGACTTGAAGAATTATTGAACTCAGATTATGTTTCTCAGTAGTAATACAAATCACAGTATTTTAAAAATATTTGTTCGTGCTGAATATTTTTGACTCTGGTCTTTGGAATGAGTTTCCTTTCTGCTTTCTCAAATAAAGAGTACTTATTCACAGTCATATAGTATAGTGTTAGCACACACTTTTTAGACTGCTTTGGACCACCTTGTATCAGACAGTGCTGAGCCATGTTCTTTTCTCTTTTTTTTTAATTTTCTTTTTCTTTTTTTTTTTTTTTTTTAGTAAACTCTGTGCCCACAATGGGGCTTGAACTCATGACCCCAAGACCAAGAGCAAGAGCTGCATGCTCTACAGACTGATCTGGCTAAGTGACCCCCAGTCATGTTCTTTTGCATCAAGTAAACCAAGGCCTGGATTTATACTACTTTCTCCATTATTAAATATTAGAAGAGGCATGTAAGCCAATATAACCTGTGAAAGGGTCAGGAATAATGCTGTATCACATCTCTTCCAATCTTGAATATCAAAAAGCAATGAAGGCCAGGATAAAAAGCCAATTTCCAGAAACTGTTGAAGACGCTAGGAAGAGTCTACACAGTCACTTACACATATGTAATCCCACCATTTGTACCACTGTTATTTCACTTTGAGGTGTCTATCATTTTCCATGTCCTTATTCTGTTCTCATCTATTACTTTAGCTATCCCTACTGTTTTCAGATCCATGAACATTAAATCTAATCTTATATCCTGATTTGATTCCTTATTTATTTTCCAATTTCAAATCTGATTTGGCTGAGAAGTCAGCTATCAGCTTAATTATTGCATCTTTGACCTTACTCTCTTATTCTCTGTTTCTAAGATTTTTTCTCTTTGTGCCTAGAGATGGATTATTTTTATTTAGGCTGCTAAATTGGCACTTCTTGAATATGCAACTCAAAGTCTTTAGTTAGACTGGGAAATTTGTCAATGATTATCTTCTCAAATATTGCTTTTTCCAGTTTTCCTTGTCCTTTCAAGATTTCAATTATGAATATATTACATCTTCACTATATCATCTATGCCATTTATCTGCTTTCTGCATTTTTCAGGTTTTTTTCACTCGGTACTTTGGTCTGAATATTTCCTTCTAATCTACTTTCCAATTTATGAATTCTCTCTTCATCTAGATCTAATATTTCAGTGCCCCATCAATTGGATCCATAAATTTGGCTTTATAATTTTAAGTTCTAGAATTTCCACTTGGTTATTTTTTTAGTAGTTTCCTGCTTTCTGCAAAAAATCTCCATCTCAAATATAACAAGAATTTTTATCTCTCTTATTTTAATAAGATTATTTTTAAATCTCTATCTGATAACTCCAAAATATGAAGCCACAGTGGGTATGTTCTTATTGTCTGTTTCTTCCTGCTGTTTTTGCTAATGTTTCCTTTAGTTGTGTGGTTACTTTTTATTGTTTTCCATGCACTGTATTTACAAAACTGTTTTAGAAATAATTTGAAGTATACAATGATGATACTTTTTAACTAGAGATGACTTAAATTCAACTTTAACAAGCAGCTAGAGGAACTACCAATATGGGTTCATTGCGTTCCAATTTCAGAAACTGAAATGATTTACAGCAGAGCAGCAGTCCCCAAAAGGCATCCCTTCTCCAAGTTTCCCCCACTCAGGGCTTAGCACTTTGGTTGGATTCCTGAACCCAAGTGTTGAGAGCTCACCAGTGCCCTAACTCACCCTTTGGTGACACTAGACTCCAGTTCCTCTCTCCATGTGACACTGTCAAAACACCATCAAGTCTCTCAGCCACACCCTTCAGAATAAAATGGTCCCAGAAGTAAAGCAGCCAAAAGCTTCCCTGCGTCTTTGAACTCTCTCATATTCCATATTCTTTACTGTTTTGTTTTTTTCCTTCGCCAACAAACAGATTTTTAAAAATATTCAGTTCCATTTTTCCAGTAATCCTAATTAGAAGAATTGGTCTAGTAATTTAGCTCTGCCCTAACTCTTGAATTTGTGAATGCCTTCCAAATCACTCTTAGTGTTGCTGATCCTGCCACAAACTTGTGACACCACCTAACAAATTCAGCCAAGATCTAATGAATATTATAGGTTCTTTTTTCCACAAGCTCAGAAAGTGTGCATGCACACACACACCCCCCCATAGGACACATTACAAGCATAGCACCTCACCATCTAAAGAAAGTGTTAGTATCAATAAAAACTAGAAATTTTAAGTTTTGGATAAAATAAAGAGAGCCTAGCTCATATTAAGGGCTGAAATGAATCTCACTCACTTGTGTGCAAATACACACTGACACATTAAAAAAAAAAAGCAATAAGCTTTGGCCCATATCTCCAAAATTCACCCAATCAATATTTACCTATTCCCAATGTTCCTTTTTTGCATGCTGCCCCTCCCTCAGCTTCACCCATTTGTGTACACCTCTTCACTCCAGTTTCTAACCAACCCCCTTGATTCACATCTCCCCCTGGACCCACTTTATCATCAGCACCTTTCCCACTACACCCCTGGCACATTCCCTCTGATTCAACTCCATAATCTTGGGTAAGAATCACCTTACAAGTACAATTCTACTTGGCTCCATTCATCAGATAGGCTTACTAAATCCATGACCCCTATACAATGCCTCCCAAGGGATAGGAGATAAAACATTTATATAAAATTTCCACATTATTTAGGGTTCACATGATTCAATGTTCATCTCAAAATTACTATTTGCCACTAATTATCTAAATTGTATTAAATAGAAACATTATTCTATTCCCATGATATTAAAGAATTAAAAAAAGGATCTAAAAATACAAATAACAGAGGGAATTGGAGGATTTAAGTCAAATAGAATTAACAAAGACTTCAGATCTTGTCAGAGAGAGGCAGAAACTTGGTTGATCCTAAGGATAAGGGTTCAGAAAATATTCCCATGTCCAGCACAGACTGGATAATAGTATTTAATTTTTATCCTTCAATTATGTAATTAAAGCTCAAGCTACTGGTTAAAAACA
Source organism: Canis lupus familiaris (assembly GCF_011100685.1). NCBI lineage: Eukaryota > Metazoa > Chordata > Mammalia > Carnivora > Canidae > Canis > Canis lupus. The sequence goes on along the minus strand of NC_049222.1, from coordinate 78,359,735 downwards.
AAAAACAAAAAACTGCTGCCCTAAACTTATTTCAGGCTTTTGTTTGCTTTCCCATAGTTTGGTTTGGAGATAAAGCATTGAAGAAGAAGAGGAAGAGGAAGGAGAAGGAGGAGAAGGAAAATAATAATAAATTATTAAGGAGTAATGCCCAACTGTCATATTCTAATTTGAATGCCACAGTTCCTCCCTCAAGGAAATGTGAGTTACAAATTTCTAAAAATAGTTTCTAATGGAGAAAGAGACAGGACAAAAGGCACCACTATAATTTGATAAAGACTTACTTAGTCAAGTCTATCATTTAAAGTAGGGTAAAAGGTTTTAAACATATTTGTTTAAAAATGATTTATTTAGACCACAATTGATGCCAGGAGGATTAAAGACAGCATTTGCTAGTTATTTAGATAAAGTATCTCTTGAAAAAGGAGGTGATAAATTTCTGATATATGTCTTACAATTGCTGCTGAAAGAAGAATTAGACCCATGTTATAACTCAATTGCTTTATCAGCCCACCACTAACTTCCCACTTGCCCTCATAGTGACTTCATACTTGCCAAAGATTCAACAATTCTACAGATACATTCTAGGACCATCCCACTGAGAATTTCCCCCTTTCCCTGCTTTTTTGAAAGTTCTGGTAATTTATAACTTCATGCTAATCTCCAAGGCTTTCTGAAGAACAATTACATAAATATTTTTAATTGCATTGTCCTCTTAAGCACACAAAGTACAATTCATCTTAAGGATGTCAAGGTCATTGGTTATCTCCATTAAAGTTTTAACATGAGACGGCAATCTTAAAGTTCTTCAGTTAACGCATCTCAGCAATTTTACAATTTCACAAGGTCTCCTGCTGTTCCTGTGAACTATATAGAGTGTACTAATCTTCCACAGGAATTTTACTTCTCCATGTTGCCTATGTTGGCTAACTCCATAGACCAATTTGCAAATAATATCAAAACTATGGATTTAATTATATAAAAGAAACTACAGCCCAAATGCTAACCCTCAGCTTTCTGTATTTATACTTTCCCATACAAGGAAATCCAGGGATGATAGTATAAAATAAGTTCAATAATCCTTTACCACTATGCAAATAAGTAACTTCTTTCCCTTCCTCCAAAAAAAGAAAATCTGTATCAATGCATAGCCCATGTAAAGGAAGGCATGAAATAGACAAAGGGCAAACTAAAAGATGCCACACCTAGGACAACATTATGTTTAAGTTTATAATGAGTGTAAAAAAGAATATCGGGAGATGTATACAAGGAAGTACAGAGTCAAGTGCTTCAGCAAAGAAATTTTTTCATGTAGTACTTTGCTTAAGATAATTTTAATACCTTTCCTTCCAAAAGTGCTAGGATGCATATAATATCTCTTCTATTGCCACTACAGAGAATAGAGGTCATGGGAAGGAATAACTTCAGCTAACTAAAAATTTCAAGCCTTATGTTGAAGAGCAAATTTCATTGAATATAAGCACTGCACTGATCAGTACAGTAACACATTAAAAACAAAGATAGCCAGGGCTATAAAAATATTTATGAAAACTTTGTGTTTGATCTATGAATTTTGAGAAATCACAGAAATAGGGACTGTGAATTTTTCTTAATTAATATAAAAATTCTGATATAAGGTCAAATTCACTCGAACACAGGCTATTATGGAATATGTCCCACCACATCACATCAGATGAGCAGATAATACAGAATTCAGCCTAAGGAAATGAGAATCTGAATGCATTTATGACAGAAATATTCCCTTACCACCATCTGGCTATAATCTTATAAATTCTCTAAGGTAACAGGAGTGATATTTCACTGTATATGCAATTCTATATATACACATACACACACACATACACATACATTCACAATAATAATGTAAATTCATACAGCACATGTCATTATTTAAATTCTGTTATTCTCTGAGAATAATGGCAAAATAGGTGAAGAGAATTAAGAGGTGCAAACTTCGCATTATAAAATGAGTAAGTTATAGAGATGTAAAGTAAAACAGGGAATGTAGTCAATAAAACTGTAATAACTTTGTATAGTGACAGATGGTAACTACACATATTGTGGTGATCATTTTGTAATGTGTGTGTGTATGTATATGCATATGTATACACACACACACATATGTTGGGTCATTACATTGTTCGCCTGAAACTAATATAATATTGTATGTCAAGTGTACTTCAATTAAAATTAATTTATTAGATTCTATCATTCTCACAAATGCTTTCATTGTCTACATAAAGCCTCATATAAGAAGAATTCTGCCAAATCTTTATAAATATGACTATGCTGAATATTCCCATTTGTCACTCTGATCCATTCTCCACCCTGCTTTGTGGCCTGGGAACCTGACATCCATGGAAAGCAACAACAGGCTCTCCTGTCCTCTGGCTTCCAATTAGGTTCAGTCAATGGGAAGTAACAGCATGGAAGGCAATAGGAAAGAGGTTTGGGGGTATTTATTCCACTAGCTACTTCCCTGCCAAGCTTTGGGTTGGCAGCAGCTAAGGTCCACTGTTGACAGTGATAATTCATGTTAATTCTTGTTGGGCACTGCTCTTCTACAGCTGGAGGAGACAGATAACCACTTCCTCCCCTCTCGCCTACAGGCCTGCATGTGGAAGGACTCTCCACTCTTGCTACCTTGGGATGAGTCACTGTTGCTTGTGGCTCCCTTAACTCTCTCTGCCTATGTGTCTACAAACAGTCCCTTCATCTTCTCCTCAACTTACCCATCTGAGTATACTGTAACCTGACATTTTATCTTAAGTAAATGGAACGTAATTCAGAAAGCAGTACCTTTACTGAATGAGAAGCGCTCTACTTTAGAAACCCGTCATGTCAGCAGCACATCCCACAGCAACCAAACAGACTCTATCTACTCTCTATTAAACTATGGTTACCATGTTTTTTGTACCAACCACTCAGACACATGGCCTCACAACAGTATTTTAGGTTTCTGATCTATGAATTTTGTTTACCAGAGAGGTCTTACAAAAATATAAAACTTGAAATAATAGGCTTATATTTCCAGGCTGGTCTTTTTTTCTAATAGCTAAATAACATGTAAATGAGAGGAACAGAACACACAAAGCTGAAAAACCTTGGCTTTCAAATATTTTAGGGACAGAGTAATGAGATGGTCTTCCCATAGAATTCTAGCATCTGCCATATACTAAGATACTACTTGATTCATTGTTGCTTGCACCCCTGGTATGAATTTCCTTTTTATATGAAAAAGACAAATCTTCTATAAAAATATTTTGAATGTTTCTCATGCAAAACCCAAAGAATACTTCCAGAGGAACTGAAACAATATACAGATGAAAATGTGGGGGGAATACACAATAATAAAGGCATCAAAGCATCTCCAACAATGAAAGAGACTTCCCGAAAGGGAAAAGAAGGGCTGAGGCAGTTGAACTCCCTTTATCTATATCCTAACAAATAATACCTCCTGTGCCTTAAATATTTAATGTGAAATCTGTGGATTTATATAGCTTACAAAATGCCAGGGGCTTATTATCTTTACACTTTGCATGACAGGAATATTCATATCGTTCGATTCCACAAAGTCTAAGACAACAGGAATTCCTCCAGGTGCTAATGGCAGATAGCTTTCATGTGGCTTCAATAATCCACTAATTATGGAACCCCTCAGGTAGAACAATGTCATTAATCTGATTAAATTATTTATATTGCTGGAAAGCTAAATCTTATTAGGTCTTCACTATTTTATTTGGTTCTCCACATGGATATGCAAAAGGACAAGACCATCTTTTCTCCAGCTGCATTTTCCAGCTGATACAAGATTACCGACAAGGGCACACAGAAGTCCAGATTTTTCCAGGTGCTTTTGAAACTCCATTCTTGGGGTTAGGGCTTCCCACCATGTTTCAGTAGTAGGGCTGTAAGCCAGTATAAGATTAAAGTTCTATCAGAGTCACTGGCTATTAAAGGTACTAAGTTAAAAAGAAGAGGCTTTGTTTCTCCCAAACAGATTACTGAGAAGACTGTGAACACCCTAATGCTAAATGTGCTATCCAATTACACTGAACACACACCCCTTTCAAGTTTTTGGCAACATACTGACCCTTTTTCATATTTGTGCTCATCTATAAGGCATTTAGATAGAGGATTTAAAAAGCCTGGAGATTAGATTAAATCCCACTGAATTTGATGGGCAACTCAAAATGTGACCATTTATCCAAGCACTGTATGCAAGAGTACTAATCTATAAAATGCTTTACAACCCCTAATTTTAAAATGTCCTAACTGATTCATCTATCATTTCTATTTTACAGAAAGAGGTACCAACTCTAGACATACTTTCATCAGAAAAAATACAAGGCCTAGAAGGAAAAATGCATGTTTTTAAAAATGAAAATAAAAACACAAAGTATTTTGAGTCTTACATTTGATCATATCAGTTGATATTTTTAACCTTACTCAAACTTTCCTGAATCTAGTTGTCCCATGTCTACTCAAATTTCTATCAAGTTTCTCACTTCCCAAATATTCTTCCTTCTTTCAAGGTCTCCAAAACATTGGGAGAAGCTGTGATAAGCCTTTCTCTTGTAGCCCAAGGCTTTCTTTTAATAGATATGTGGTCAAGACATACAGCCAATCCAGTTCCCAGCTAAATTTAAATCATATGATCCTAGGAACAGAATTTATGATCTTATGTTACAAAAACACCATCCTCTAATAGATCTTGCAGGACTTTAAACAACTCTATTTTCTTCTTGGACCAGCTGCTAGAAGGCACCAGAGAAACAAGCCTATGCTCAAATCTGGCCCCAACTAACCACAATAATTTAGGAGCAGTAAGAGCCAGCATCTATCCCACCTGCATGTACATTCCAATTACATTCTTGGAGATAGGCTTTGGGGCAAGGGTGTCCTGAGAGGCTACAGGCCACCCACACAATAAAGCCTAGAGTAGTAGACCATGTGTCTATCTTCCTAGAATTCCCCCCATGCAAAAGTGAATGTACGTGTACCTTTACCATGTAGATTCTTCTCTAGAAATGAGGCAGTCTTCCAATACTGGTAATGTTGAAGGCAGACAGCCCTTAACTGTCAGCCCTATACAAGGACTGCCTTTGCTGAAGAGCACCTCCATGCTCAAGATCACCTCCCCTTTTTAGGTGGCCCATATTGATGAACAATTACTGTGGTGGTTGTGAAGGCTCTGCTTCTTGCCCAAGCCAGAATGATTCTGAAGGATCACTCCAGCTTCAGAGCTCCCCAGGGGCTGGCCAAGGCTTCCACTGAGAATGACGGCTGTTCAACTTCTCTGCCGGATCCTGCTTCCTCTTCTTCCCTTTCTCAGCTTCTGATGCCCAAAGCACTCTCAAATCAACCTTATGCATGTTCATTTCCACTGAGTCTGCTTCCTGGACAGTTCAACTTGGGACAAGGCTTCATCACTATACCTCCTCAGAAGTCTCTGGGTCAAAGAGCATCCTCTGCCTCTTTGAGTTCTTCTGGGTTAAATCAGGATTTCTAGGACTAAGTTTTCTCAGACTCATATGATAAAAGATGAAAAGAAATGAGTCTGATCCCAGAAGAAGGTAGGAAGAGAAAAAGAACTGAAGAGACAGCATGCAAATAGGCACTGAAGTATTATGTTCTTATAAGATGGACATCTTTAGGGGAAAATAAAATAGGAATGTTGAGATTAACAGGCACCAGGGATGACTTAGTCCTCAAAAGACTACTCTGCTTCCACTTCAGCCATGGAGATTGGCATGTTGTCAAACATATAGTATCAATCCCTTTGACAGCTGGGATGAGCCAGGCTAAAACCTAAAACAAGAATTTTGTGGCGCATCCCATTCCTGAGGACTGTCATTAGTACCCACAGCATGGTAATGGAGAGGTTTGTATTCTAAGCCTCCGAGAGAATTCCTCAATCATCTCATTCATGACTGCTCCCAAATACTACCTGCTCTAGGCCAGGTTCCCGAGAAGCAGTCTGAGACAGGATATACTGGGCAAGTGATTATATATCAATATGGAAGGCATGCTCAAAGGTAAAATCTTTAAGGGAGGGATGAAGAATGGCACAGGATAAGCTAAGATATGGGTTTTGTTGAAGTCTACCCTTTGTCAGCTCCCACAGGGAACTATGGAACTTGAACAGCACCACAGAGTTGTCCCACCTTAAGCAAGGACCTATCCTTTTTCACCTCATATCTGTCAGTTACTGGCTATGAGCTGCCCTCAGTTGGGATGGGGGTGACAGGAAGCATAGCTCCCAAGCATTCTTAAATGAGATAGCTTCCTAGGCCAAGAACAGGTATAGCTGTGAGTTGTTTGTAGTCCACCCTCACAGCAGTGGCAGACAGACATGCTAGCCCCATAAAGGAAATTTTCAGTAGGGCCAACAGCATTGACTACATGGAGCAAATACCATGGGCAAGGTACCATGCAGGCAATAAATATAAGTATAAAGATTTTTTTAAAGATTGTATTTATTTATGAGAGACACAGAGAGAGAGATACAGAGAGAGAGAGGCAGAGACGCAGGCAGAGGGAGAAGCAGGCTCCGTGCAGGGAGCCCGATGTAGGACTCGATCCTGGGTCTCCAGAATCAGGCCCTGGGCTGAAGGCAGCGCTAAACTGCTGAGCCACCCAGGCTTCCCAAGAAATATAAGTACAAAACTGGATTACAACAAACATTGCTTCAGTGCCCTCCATTAACCCCATATCTATTCTAGGCTAGCTATTATGGGTTTGGCCCTGTCATGGGATATCCCCTTGAGAATAAGCTCTGTTCCTGTCAGAAGGACCCTGCAGGGATTCCTACAGGCTCTACAGAAGGATTCAGATGGGAAAATATGAAAGAAAGGGCAGTGTCTACTCAGCCATTTTTCAAGAATCATGCCTTTACAAATTGATCATATAGAGTGATCCTTTAAAAAAACTGACTTCTATTTATAAACTTCCCTCATAGTTTGTATTTTTCTCATTAGTCAAGTCATCAGGAATGTGTAATGGTAGGTAAATAAGTCCTAATATTCAGAAATAAACTAAAAGATCTTGATTAAATTCCAGCTGCAGAGTCATAATATTTTACTAATCTAAATCAAATGTTTGGCTTAAAATGGAGCTAGCCTCACCCAATACCTGAATGAAACGCCCAAGAAACTATTTCCAACACCTTTATATCACTGTTCAATTGATTCCAATGCCAGGTATAGGTAGGTATGGATCCAATCATTAAATCCTAATGTTGTGTTGGGCTCAAAACTCACCTCAAAGCACCTTAATTTCCCATTGTTAACATGAGAGATTTGAACAAAACGGCTCATTAATTCAAGGACTTGCATGCTTGAGTACCTGAGTACCTACTATGTGTCAGACAGTGTGCTGAGAGTTTGGGATAGAATGATAAAGACAGAATATGCCTTGATGGAGCTCAGGATCCAGGAAACTTATTTTTCATTTTTTTTCCTTATCTTCAAAGAAGATAACACAAATAAGTTCAAAAATGTAAAATGTATTAAATATTATGAAGGAAACAAAAGTTGAGGAAATATAAAATATTGGAAAGGAGCTATTTTAGATTAAATTTTTATGGAAAACATCTACAAAAAGGTAATACTCATGCTGAGCCCTAAAGATAGAGGAGTCAACCATGTAAAAAACATTCCAGGCAGAAGCAGTAGACTGTGCAAAGGTTCTGGAGTAAACTTAGAATATTTAAGAAACTTTAAGATCACAGAGGACAAAATATATTGAGCAAGCTGTACAGAGGCACAAAATGAAGTTGGAAAGATAGAGATCATGTAAATCAGAATAAAAAATACAAACTTTAAAACCCAAGAACAATGGGAAGCCATGCAAGTTTTTAAACAGGAGTTCATCCACTTTACATATGGGCTCACACTAGTTATTGCATGGAGAACTATAAAAGGTAAGAGCTGAAGGCAGATGCTCAACCACTGAGCCACGCAGGTCCCCCTCAGTATTTTAATTAAAAACCAATTCTTTATACTTCAGTCCCTATCAGCAATATTCATACATGGCTCTCCTAGATCATAGTGATTAAACTAGTCCCTAAAAGTTAAACCACTGAGAAATTCCTCCTTTGAAAGTCTACAATGTGAACTAGCTCTAGATTATGATTTCTACATATCTGTTCCCAATAGATACCTGGCATTTCCAAGGAGATTTAAAAGTTGTATATAAAAAGTAGTGTTGAGCATTGAGGGTGGGGGGTTAATCAAATTAATTGCCAAATAAAGGTCACCACCAGTTCACATCAAATACCAGTAAATATTAAGTATTCAAGGGAAAGGACTCACTTCAATAGATAAGAAAAATCTATAGAAAGATACTCTTCCTAATTTTTCACTTTCCTTATCATATTAACCCAAGGAATAGTTTTCTCCAAGTAGAAACTAAAAGTATTTTCCTGTTAGAAGTTCCTGTAGACATAAAGAACACTCTGCTGGCCTCTGAAGAACAGACTTCCAGTAAGATGCAAAGTGAATGTTGAAGTTCCAGTAACTTCTGAGGGGTTACCAGTATTTATACAAGGCTCTGTCTCTTTGAACAGACCTTCTGGAGTCATAACCAGGCTAATTAATCCTCTCCATGGAATCACTCTGGCAGACAGAGTCTGGTGCCAATACTAAAAAAAATACAGACATAGACAAGAAAGGTACTGTAGTTTTATCACCAAATACCCTAAAGTGACAACCAGATAAAATGATCAATGATAATAAAGCAAAACTTCTGGAAATCTGTCATGGCAGCAGGAAATGTCTATTTCAATGACCAATTTCTATAACAGACTTGGTTAATTGGGCTCCTTTTAAGAACAAGCTTAAAGATAAAATGTATTATTGAGCTACTGTTGGTAATTATAGTGACATTTTCAGAAACTTGCTCTTCTTTGTCTTTGCCATTAACTTTAAGGATATCTTCCAGAAACATAAACTCAAAATATTATACAGAAAATTCTTATATTTATTAAGCTTTTAAAATTCTTTTCATATATAATTAATTTAATTGCTTACTTAAAGATGGTTAAGATTAAGATCTCACCTAAATACCAAATGCTAGAATTCATTATTGCAAAGAATTTCTAGAGTATCTTTGCAAATGTTAAGTTTATGTTTGAGATAGACAAGTAAAAGGCTTTGTGAACTCAGGGTGATGCGGTAGTATAGGGAGTAGGAAAGATGAATCTCTTGGGGGAGGGGAGCATTTCCCCACAATTTTTTTTAGATGTATTAAGTGGTTTTAGGGCAAGGAAGAGCCCACGTTGATCATCTTTCTTACATTAGTGATCTCCAAAGTTAAGTTCAAAAAAATCTTGTATTTATTTTCATGTCTTTCATTTTGTTACATTTAATAATTAACATAGAATATTGGAACATCTAATTTAGATAAATAAAATGTATTTTATGTATTATAAATATATGTGTATGATACATTTACATATTTATGGTATTTTCCTGACAATACTTATAATTTTTCCTGGTAGTGATAAATGATCCACATATTTGGAGACTCCTGCTCAGAATCTTAGGGTATGACCTGTGATGTTTTAAAAACATATATAAACTGAGTTGCCCTAAAATACTTTTCATAAGTATTATAACCTCTGATTCAGAACCAAACTGTTACTTTCTGCAAATTCAAAAAATAAGACCTTTTTCCAGGTGGACCTGCTCAGGGAGTAAAACTTTGAGAACTGAGCAGGGGCCAGATTGCCACTCACTCCTCAACAGATACCCTCAAGCAGTGAACAAAGTGCACAAACATCCAAATGCGTGGGCTCTGCTTGTTCCACTTTCAAAGAACAAGCTCAGAGCAATCACGCCCCCTGCCTCCATCTGGCTAAACTTCTGGGCAGTGCCCCCCAACAGCCTCAAGTTCCTTGGTGAATTTGTTTGCACAGTGCAGAGTCTGATTCTCAGCCTTACAGCCTCAGAAAGTAGATCTCATCAGCACCAAGGACAGATTGATTTACTTTAACCCAAGTTCACAAAGTTATCAAATATACTATTTTGACTCAAGAAAGTGTCACAGAGGGACACCCGAGTGGCTCAGAGATTGAGTGTCTGCCTTTGGCTCAGGGTGTGATCCCAGATTCCTGGGATCGAGTCCCACATCAGGCTCATTGCATGGAGCCTGCTACTCCTCCCTCTGCCTGTGTCTCTGCCTCTCTTTCTGTCTCTCATGAATAAATAAACAAAATTTTTTAAAGAAAAAAGTGTCACAGAAACCAGAATTCTCTGTACAAGCAACAATGAGCACATCTCCTTGTCATAAACAAAATTATATGGAAAGGCAAGTTATAATCAAAGAAAACACCCATCACATGAATCAAAAGCAGATGGCATCAGGTTAAGATGGCCAGATGTCTACAGCTGACGGAAGTGGTTTTACCAATGAGGACCTGAAGTACTCTAGCTACAACTATTTGGATCCATCTCTGCATTAGATAAATTCTCACCAAGAGCTGTACCACTGTAACCAGCAAACTGAACTAAGAGGCTCTCTTCCTATACAGTGCTTGCTTGGAAAGGTACAGCCTACGTGTATGTCTCACTGATTCTCCTTGATACATCCCTGGATGATAAAGCATCTCCTATTTCTCTTTTTTTTGTTTTCTCTTTACATATGATATGATGCTGGATTAGGTCTCAATATCAGTCCTAGAGGGAAGGCTTTCTCTCTCAGGATCCTGTGGCCTAACATTTAACTCTCCAAGGGAAGTCTAATTTTTTTTTTTTACAACTTCTTCAGGGTACAACACTGTACTTCCTCCCTGCCAAGTGCCAGAAACAATGCATTGCTCGTACTGCCTCCAGAACTATAATAATCTTTGACTGACAATGGTCTGATTCTCAGGAGTCAGGCAGCCATCTACTATGTATAGAGTCCTTGGTCAACTACTGCTAGTCATGTGACCTTCTTTATTACAAAGGCATCTCAAGAGGTGGCTCTCCTCATTACTAAGACACTTCTACCATGCAGTCCTCCTTATAACCAAGAACATCAGCATGGTAGACACCTCTTTCTATAAATGTATTATTATAACTTTTGCAACCAACAGTGATGTAATAAGTAGAAAGCAATGTGTCTGGACTTGACCAAAAATAAACTCAACCGGGGAAAAATGTGCCCATTCATAAAACTGTTTATACTAGTAGGGCTCAACAGAAGAAAATGATTTATTTAAAATCCAAAACATTTCTCTGAATGATAAGTTTGACCTCAGTTTCATGTCAGAGTTTAGTAGAAGAATGTATCTCTATGTATTTTCATTTTCCCATTAACATATGCTACACTTAGAGAAAATAAATAAGTAAAAACTAAGTCAAGTCAGTGAAGTCAATGAATTGATGTGAATTAGTTATTCATGTTTCAAAGTTGGCAGCAAAAAATGATTGCCAGAAAGTCAGGGGTTCATAGATACCCAAAGTCAGCTGTTTTCTGTAAACATAGCTTCTAGACGGTTTATAATATGTCCTTGGACCAGAGTTTTGGCCATTGCTGTTTTCCCATTAGATCTCCTGCATGTGCATAAAATGTCTCTTCTCATTTTAGTGAGTGTAAATTGGCTGCCTAATTCTTCATAGTGATCATTTTTTATCTTTGAACAAATTGTTAAATTTGTTATTGATCATGCATGAAAATAAGTATCTGGTCTGAAACCTGGAAAAATGTATCAGACTTCAATAGTTGGTGCTATTTTTGAAGGTGAAATAACATCTATTACTTAGAGCTGTATTAAACTATTCAGACCTCTTCAAGAATTGTGATTTTCAGATTCCTCTTTATACAGAAAATAGCATTTAGTTTCTTTCATGCCAAAAGCACTGGGCTAGCCAGTGGGGAAAATAGGAAAGTGAATTAGGCCTGGTTCCTTCCTCCAGGAATCTGACACTCTACAAGGAGCAACTGGTGTGACATGCATATACATGGCTCTACTATGAGGCAGCATGAAATTGGGGTCATGGAAAGAAGGACCAAGTACCCTGTGAATTCAGAGGAAGCCTCGCTTCCAGCAGCTATGGTCAGGGAATGCTCTCACCACAGAGGAGGAGGCATCCGAGTTGGGCATTAAGCCACGAGTCAGATTTCAGAAGGCACAGATGGGGGGGATGAGGCATTGCAAGCAGACAGAATGGCATGAGCAAGGACAGAAGTAGAAAAGTACAGGGAACAAACAGTGATCCAATTTGGCTGGACTGTGGTGTACTACAGGGGGTGGTGGTGCTCAGGAGTAAAGGTAAGTTGAGGTTAAACCGTGAAGGGTTTTGAATGCATGGTAAAAGAGAATAAACTCTTTGGAGAGCACCCTAGGAAAAAGTGAACATCCTTATTTTAGAATATATTTTAGAGCAATTGATTCAGCAGTGCAATGTGGAACAGAGGGGGAAAGAGCAAGGCAGGGAGGAGAGGTTGATATACTCCATTGATGAGATGGCTAGTGGGCTTCCCAACAGACTGCAAAGAACAGAGAAGTCTCGAAAGCAGCAGGGCTTTCTCGGTGTGCCATCTTCACTCAGCCTGTTTTCCCCCCCTTCTGGCTCCAGGAGTCAGAAAAGCCAAAATCTATGGAATGGCTCATCAGTCCAAAATAGCAGATGTGAATTCTAGGGAACTATAGTATCTGCAAGTCAGAGGTGAATACTAAAGTCAAACTGCGGAGCTAAACTTCTAGAACCAGAGAAATAAGGACAAGCACAAACCAAGGCAGTCTGGAGCAATTTGAGGGTAGGAAGAATTCTGCCGGATTGCCTAGAAAGGAATTTTCTGATTTTGTGTTTTCTTTTTGATGATTAAAGAATTTGTTAAAGCATATTTTGAGCCACATGAGTAACCACCTTATTAATGAGTGCTTCTACTCTATTTTAGTGCCTGTGGTTGCATTTTCCTATTGCATTGACAGCAAGTAACTGACACTATTGTAATTTGCATGGGCTAATGCAGAGAAAGCAGAGGAGGAACACAGGAATGATATATGTGCCAGTTGAAGGCCAAATAAAATCCTGGTTAGCTAAGTGAACAATGAGTTCTGAATTGTTAAACTAAAGAAATGGGAAAATGTAGTTCATGATACCAAAACTAGACAAAACTAAGCAAAGGCTCAAAGTCGACTGTAAACAGCAACTGAGTTTTCCTTTTCTTTTTCAGCATCTAAGTTTTCTTAAATCGGTGTCAAATTTGATTTCATTGGTTTGGTAATTTTCTTTTTTTTTTTTTGGTTTGGTAATTTTCTTGATACTTAATCTGTAAATGCATTTTAATTTTATGATTGTTTATCATCTGTGACCATAACGATCTTATACCTAATTACATTTGCATGGATGTGAGTAGCATTTTCCTAAAACAATATCAGTTAATTTGGTGTGGGCAGAATAAGTGAATTCTTTTTCATTAAAGTGGGCCTTTATATTACTATTGTAGGGAAAACACATTTGGACTTGTGGTTTGTTTTTATGGTTGAGGTGTGGTTTCTATTTGCTTATACTGTCCCAGCAAAAAGGACACTCATATTAATATTCTAAGAGTGAAGCCTGCCCATTTCTCATGCTGTAAACTTCCAAATTACTGTACACAATTTAAAAAGTAGTCCTTAGTACCTATTTGTGGCATTGAACTAGTTTATTTACTATGTGATTTAACCAGATAACCCCTCCTCTCCAGACAATTAAGTAAAGCAACTGAACTTAGATTTTTAAAATGTTTATTATAGAAGAAATTCTCCAATATTTTTTTATTTTGTTTTCATTCCATCTTGATTCTAGCAGCAGACAGAAAATATAAAATAACATATATCATTATGGTAGCGGAACAGGCAAATAAAATCAGCATACCAGTCAGCACTAGGATTATGTTATTTTTAGCATGGCCGCTATGAAGTTGGGGTTAGTGGGATTCTCTGTTACGCGAATTGGCTACCAGTTCTGCTAAGTGTAATTAGCACCACTATTCATATCTCAGCCCATGTGTGAGACTGGCAGCACTGTCAGCATAACACACCTGTTGTCCTAGCCCAGGGTATCAACTAAGCAACAACTGACTGATATCATGAGTTATGTTAAATATATTTAGTCGTATTTCTGACATATTTTCAAAACATTGAGATTTTTTTTTCTCATTGCTAGTATCATATAAAGAAATACTTAATTTCCCATGAGCTTCACAAAAATGTTAGCTAGGTCAACCTTAAAATACCTCCATGAGCCAGTAATCCCATTATCTCTTTTGTATAGATTTGGGAACAAGGGTCAGGATGTCCAAAGCTTTAAGACTCTTTGGTTCATCACCTTCTTACAGTCTCCTCCACAAATAAAACCCTCATAGGAAATGCTTCCAGCAAATGGCAGAATATGCATGACAATTTAAGACTGAACAATTTTAGGGTTGGAAAAACTAATGGGAAGTATTAGATTAGTGTTTATATGAAGATAAGTATCTTAAATAAAACATGTTATTAAATGTACTTATCTAGCATAAATACAGAATTCAAGTCATAACAAATAATCATAGATTGCTGAATTAAAAAAAAAGTAGGTTTCTTTTGACTGCTAACAGTGCGCTCTCAATCTCTCAGCCAATTCCCATGTCCAGATGCCTCGTCAACTGGTCTATAAGTAAAAGAGGCATCACACATTCAAGCCTTGATACCACATTTCCTCGTTTCTTGGAGCACTCCATTTCCACTCAGTTCTGTTCTCCCTTCTAGAGCACACTCAAATAACTATTCTTTTCAAATCTCTAATTTGTTTTATACTTAACAAATCCCAACAGTTCCCCCATCAATTCATGCATTCCTTTTATGCCAACTCTGACAGATTCAGGAATCTGCTTTTCTAATGAGGGCAGCTTATTTTCAGCCACAAGCAATAATATGCACGTAGAATCATGATGAATTGTCCTATAATCCACTAGCTCCCCATTCAATGTAAATTAAGGCACCTAAAGCCTCCCTACTGCTCCAAAATGTCCAAATATCTTTTCCATCTACCTGCTTTAGTGCCAGAAACATCATTAGTCCTAACTTTGGGATGAAGTATTATACCCTGAACACTCCTATTAAATTTAAAATTATGAAGGCAACACATTAATCTATTGATTACTAAGTAAACATGTGCAACAGAATCCTCTGGTAGGATTTTTCAAAATGCACATGCTGAGCCTCACCTTCCAGAATAATGGCTCAGTAGTGAGGCCAGGGGTAATGGCATGTTGTATCCTAGGCCACTCTGATACTCATCTCAGCCTTAGGTACACTGAAATAATCCCTCAGTAATAATTCAAACACAACGGAATAAATTTGTCTTTTTTAAGGGCCATGAAAGAAGAAGAAAAAGAACAGGTAAGTTTGAGGATGAGATGGCAGTTAGGAAGGAAAAAGGTAGGCCAGAACAGTTTGCTTTTAAGGAAAAAAAGCCCTAGGAATCCAGGGACAGCAAAAAGAAACTGTACCCTGGAAGTGAAAGGGATTGGGATGAGTAAATGGAACAGAAACTATTTCCTAATTTAGCACAGTTTAAAGGACTCCAGTACTGAAATTTCCAGATTAATGTCTTTATAACTGTGATAAACAGTTGGTGGTTCCTCAAAAAGTTAATCATAAAATTATCAAATGACACAGAAATTCCAGTCTTAGACACCCAAAAGAACTGAGAATGGGTATTTAAATATTTGTACACAAATGCTGCACACAAATGCAGCACAATCCATAGTAACCAAAGGGTAGAAACAACCAAAACATCCATACCAACTAATGAATAAATTATACCCATACAACAGAATATCATTCAGTCCTAAAAAAGCATGATGACACAAGCAAAACATGGATGAACATTTTAAACATTTTGCTGAGTGAAATAAGCCAGATGCAAAAGGCCATATATTATATGATTCCATTTATGTGAAATATATATTTTAGCTAAATAGAGACAGAAATCAGGTATAGCAACTGCAAAGGGCTGGAGAGGGAGGTAGGGATACATGGGAATGGAAACTGATGCTATTGTTATGGGGTTTCCTTCTGGTGTGATAAAACAGTTCTAGAACTAGACAGTGGTCATGGCTGCACAACAGTGTAAATGCCCGAATGCCACTGAAATTATAGTATGTATTTTATCACAATGTTTATTGAAGAATAACAGACATACAATGTTGTATTAGTTTGAGGTGTATAACATAGTGATTGGATATTTGTATGCATTACAAAATGGTCTCCACGATCCATCTAGTTACTGTCTGTCACCAATTTTGTACTTCTTAATTCCTTTTATCTATTTTCACTCCTCCTCCTACCCCTGACCCTTCTGGCAACCATCAATTTGTTTTCTGTATTTATGAATCTGTTTCTGTTTTGTTTTGTTCGTTTGTTTTCTAGATACCACATATAAGTGAAATCATATGGTTATTTGTCTTTCTCCGACTTATTTCACTTAGCATAACAACACCCCACAGGTCCATTCACCACAATTCTTTTTAAGTGCTTTATAATTATGTTATCTTTTATTCAAACTCTGCTCCCTCTTATAAAAACTCTGAAAAAATGCACTCACCAGTGAGCTTCCCATGGGCCCATGGTGCTTCTTCTGTAGCCCATGTCCTTCATTCTATGTGGAATTCACAGATAGTGCTGAACAGGTGTGAACAGGAAACACTGGTCAAATGCAGCATCTCAAGTTACCCTGTGCCCTGGAAAAGGAGATGAATAAAGGAAAGTGGTAAGAACATTTGAACAGGGTGGGTCCCTAAATGCCACTGGGGTTTACACGACTAAACCTTGCTTACTGTCTGGAAACATCATGGATTGGTAGGTAATGACTGCAATATACCCCCTACAATTCAAACCCAACCCAACAGAAAGGAGGATTCTCAAGCAGATGAAATGCCACAGAAAATTTCCCTCTAAGCAGGTACCACCTCTACGCTTACCACCATGTCCCAGCAAAGACACATAAGTGCCTGTTACTCCATTATGCCACCTGTCTTATTCCACATCTACAATGCAGAAAGGTGAAGAAGAAGAAGAAGAAGAAGAAGAAGAAGAAGAAGAAGAAGAAGAAGAAGAAGAAGAAGAAGAAGAAGAAGAAGCAGCAGCTATATTCTGGGGAATTCAGAAAATTCCCTAACTACCTAATTACTGGCCTCCAAAGTATTCGCTATGAGACTTGAAGAGTAGAGAAAAAATATGTTTCTCTAAGGGGAATTCATTTTCTGAGTATAGAAACAGTCCTTCAATTAATTTCTCTGTGGCTGCTCTCTATGGGTTTAATAGTAGCCAGGTCTTCTTCCATTCATAGTTCAGCATAGCTGATTATCTTTGTTCTCTGTCTAGACAACTTAGATAAGCAGAATGCCTCACCTAAGTACATATGTGAGTGGACTTAAAAGGAAACGAGAATATCCGCAGGTAGAACTCAAGTTCTGTAAATATATTTTAAGACAGTGCTGAATGGAAGATCATTCAACAACATGTTTACAAAGGATTGTTTTAAGCAAGATTATTGGTGATATGTAGCTATTTTTCCTTTCCTTTTTTAATGTATTCCAGTATTTCTGAATTTACTGCAGTACTTGCATATTTGTTATTTTTTGTTATAAGAGAAAAAATATATTTCTGGTCTTATGTTAAACAAAATACATAAAGAAAAAGTACATGTATATGGACGCTCAAGAAAACTGCTATCATGACTGTTCTATTTTTCCATCTCTTTACCTGTCTCCAGCTGGTTTACATCTTTCTGGCTACTGCTTTCTCAACAGTAGCTTCTTAACTCGAAGATGTTAAGTCAAGAAAGTAGCATGTAAGTCTAAAAGATAATAATTAGGAAATGAAACAGAGTCCGATGAAAGAAATCAACAAAAGATTCTTTTACATAACTTTGTGTTGAAGTATAATATACATAGAAAAGAATGCATAAATCAAAAGTGTACATATTATTCACAAAATGAACATAAGTGTAACTGCCACCCAAGTAATCAAAGAGACCATGACTAGCACCCAGAAGACCCCCACATACTTTCTCTAAGTCTTCTCTCCACCCTCCTCTCCAACGATAACCACCATCTTGATCTCTAGTACCACAGACCAGCTCTGCCTATTTTTAGACATTATATAAATGAATCACACAGTATATACACTTGTATCTCTGGCTTCTTCCACATAACTTGATGTTTGTCAAGTCTACTTGGTTGTATGTGATAGTGGTTTCATTTTTGTTATTTTATAAAATCCTATTGTATAAATATACCACAATTTATTTATTTATTCTACTGTTGGTGGATATCTGGGTCGTTTACAGCTTGGGGATATTACAAAAAAAATGCCACTATGAAAATATTTATTTATGTTTTTTAGAAGACGATATTATGCACTTCTGTTAGATGTATACTTGGGAGTGAATTATTGGGTCATAAGGTAATTGTATGTTCAGCCATAGGAGATATTGCCAAACAGTAAGTCGTTTGGCAATATCTAAGTCGTTATACCAATTTTCATTACCACCAACTCTGTAAGAAAAAGTTGTACTTGCTCCACATGCCTGCCAACTCTTTGTATTTTCTAACTTTATAATTTTAGCCATTTTATCAGGTATCAGCACTACAAGTTATATCATTATGATTTTAAATTGTATTTCTGTGATGAAATAAAATGAAGTTATGGATCTTTTATATGCGTCCAAGCCATTTAACTATCATCTTTTGTGAAATGCCTGTTCAAGTATTTTGCCCACTCTTCTATTGGTTGTCTGTATCTTTTCCTTATTGATTTGTAGTGGTGGTTTTGTTTTTTTGTTTGTTTTTCATGTATTTCAGATACAAGCTTTTTAACAGGGATATTTACTACAAATGTATTCTCTCTTCCAAGTGTGTGCTTCTGTCAGGTGGAGAGCAGATCATCTTAATGTATCACAGAAAGAGGGCATTAGAGCTGAAATACAGTCCTTGTAGTAGATGGTCTATTTACAGGTATTTATTTTTACAATTTGGACCTTCAAGATCTCAAATGAAAGCCTGAAGTAACTACTAAGATCCTTTTTCTTTGACAGACCCTTACTCCTAATTATTTCATCCCAGCCTCAGAAAAGTGCTAAAATCTCTGTTTATCTTCTCAGCCTCTCCATTGTTCCTTACAAATTAGCAAATACTTCTAGCGGAAAAGTCATGTGGGACCATGTCCTCTCTGTAAGCCAAGTGGATACAGGGAAAGATATCAGAAAACAGAACAGCAGTAAGAGCAATTTCTTGGAGCTTCCATATACATGTACTTTTATTTAACACTAGGTCAAAAATAGTATGCTGTTTAAAATTTTATAATACTATAATTTTATAAATTATAATCCATTAAAAAGGCTTAGAAATAATCACCATTCCAGTAACAAGGAGCACTGTGTTGCTCAATTATGATTTCCAAATACCTATTCCCACCAAAAGGAACCAGGGTCATTCTAAGCCTCTGGTATGAAATATGTCGGATAAGCCTGGAGCATTCTGTGAATCTAGAAAGCAAGGAACCCACTGAAGACTATCACAATTGTCAAAAGGGCCCAGATGCCAATGTGAAAAGGATTATACAGCCAAAGCTGAAATCATCTGAATATCAATATTCATAACAACTGCAATGGATTAAAACATATATATTTAAATGCATTAAATTGTTATGATGCTAAAATACTCATTGGCTACCTTTGGAGAATGCTGGGGAATGAATTCAACATTTTGAAAACTGGCAAATAACAAATAATCAAGAATATATTTCATATGCTAACTGTACAAAAATATTTCAACTTATAAATTAGGGAGGAATTATAGTGTTAAATTTTCCTCAATATGCAAGCCCTGATAAACTAACAAATGGAGAAAATGATCACTAATGGCTCCTTGTATCATCAAGAGAATGATCAACAGATATGTGCCTGCTACTGGAAGTAGATATCACTACCTATAAAGAGAAGACTCCAGATCTAACTTTAAGTTGCTAATAGATATGGGAGAAAACTATCTCATTATATTATAGTTTGAGGATACAATCTATAAAATCAAGAATATGGGCAACTATACAGAAAAAATGACCCAGCTTCTCCAATGAATGGGAGGAAGAAGAAAGCCTATAAATTACAAGAAAATCAAAAGACATAGCAACCAATTACAATATATAAATCTTACTTGGATTCTATTTTGAATAATTGTTTAAAAAAAAGAAATTTTTAGACAATCTGTGAAATGTGACCACTGACAGGTATTTAATGATAGCAAAGGTATTATTATTATTCTTTCAGGTATGATAATGGTTATATGATTATGTTATCTTAAAAGAGTCCTTACCTTTTAGAGATACATACTAAAATATTATGAATAGAATGATTCAAGGTCTTGGATTTACTTCAAAATGATCCATCTGTGAATAGAGGTAGATGAAATAGAATTTGCCATAAGTTAAAAACTGATCAAGACAGGCAATAGGAATATGAGTCTTCTTTGTACTATTTCTTCATCCATTTACATAAAGATAATAAAAAGTTTAAAATTCTAGAAAATTTACTATTACCCCTTAAGTAACCACTTAACATTTGAAAGTATCTTCTTTCTCCCGGTTAATATTAAGGTGTGGCAAAAAAAAAAAAAAAAACTATTGGGACTACATCAAAATAAAAAGGTTCTGTACAGCAAGGGAAATAACCAACAAAACTAAAAGGCAGCCTATGGAATGGGAAATGATATTTGCAAATGACATATCTGATAAAGGGTTAGCATCCAAAATATAGAGAGAACTTCTAAAACTCAACACCCAAAAACCAAAAATCCAATTTAAAAATGGGCAGAAGACATGAACCAACATTTTTCCAAAGAAGACATACAGAAAGCCAACAGACACATGAAAGTGCTCATCATTGCTTATCATCAGGGAAATACAAATCAAAACTACAATGAGATATCACCTCACATGTGTCAGAATGGCTAAAGTCAACAACACAAGAAACAGCAGGTGTTGGCAACAATGTGGGAAAAAAGTCTCTTGCACTGTTGGTGGGAATGCAAACTGATGCAGCCACTCTGGAAAACAGAATGGAGGTTCATCATAATGTTAAAAACAGAAATAACCATATTATCCAGGAATTGCACCACTGGGTATTTACCCAAAGAGTGCAAGAACACTAATTCAAAGAGATACATGCACCCCCATATCTATAGCAGCATTATTTATAACAGAGTAGATATGGAAACAGCCCAACTGTCCATCAATTGATGAATGGGTAAAGAAAATGTGGTAGAAATATACAATGAAATATTATTCAGCCAAAAGAAAAAAAAGAATGAAGTATTGTCATTTGCAATGATATATAGATGGAGGGAGCTTCGGAGTATTATGCTAAGCAAAATAAGTCAATCAGAGAAAGACAAATACCATCTGATTTTACTGTTATGTGAAATTTAGAAACAAAACAAACAAGCAAAGGGAAAAAAAATAAAAGAGGCAAATCAAGAAACAGACTCCAAATTATAGAGAACAAACTGATGGTTACCAGAGAGGAGCAGGTGGGGGATGGGTTAAATAGGTGATGGGGACTAAGTACACTCCGTACTTGTCGGGATGAGAACAGCGTGATGTACAGAAGTGTTGAATCACTATATTGTACACCTGAAACTAATATAACATTGTATGTTATCTAACAGGAATTAAAATAAAAACTTAAAAAATATATATTGGAAAAAACCACCTATTTCAGAGCTAAATAGAAACCACAGGGCTGGAAGAAAGGCTGGCCAAGCTGAGTTTGGCAACGCTGGGCAGCCCATCAGAACTTACTTTTCAGTTCATGGCTTTAAAAGGCTGGTTTTTCAGAGTGAGTCCAATATTAATTTTCTGACCAACCCAGGGATAGTTATGTAAAACTTCTGCCTGTTTCATCTTTCTATCTCTTAATACAAGTACTTCGTGGAATTTCAAGGCAAGAGTTGGAAAGCAGAGGAATGTTATTTTAAAGGACCTTGGCAGAATTTCTCCTAGGAACAGAACTGTCCTTTGTTAAGGAAAATATCCTGATGAGCCATTTAGGTAGAACAATGGTGGTAGTCTAGAAGAGAATAAAAGAAAGAAAGAAATGCCTTTTTACGTTTTTCATAAATGAGAAGACTCGGATGTGCACAGAGAGGTGAGTGGCCTCAAAAGAAAGTGGAGATTGGAGCTGGAGAACATATGGACAGTGAAGGAACCCAGCATCCTGGAGAGTAAAGTCTTTCCAAGGCAAAAAGATCATCCATAAAATTTTCAGTGCTAACATGCCCTTGGAGCTATTTAGAGCAGGTATGGCTAAATTTCTATTTTGAAGTATCTGTTGTGCTATAAGGTGATATGACCCCCACAACCCTCCATTGTTGTCAAACCATAAGTAAAAGTAATTGCCCACACAGCCATATGTGAGTAATTTTTGGAGGAGAACCAAATGGAAGGCAGCTGTTCTTCATGTTGAGTGAATGTGGGCAGAAGAAGAGAATCACAAAAGAGATGTGTGTTCATCAGAACTGGAGCAACATTAAAATTGGGGGATGTGGATCTTCAGATATGAGGTAGAGGAAAAGCAAGGGAAGAGGCTTGAGCCAGTTCATTTGACTATTAAAAGAATATCTAAGAAGCCAACATGGGAGGACAGTAGCATGTTCTGTAATTCTATATTATGGATTCTGGGGGAAAAAACCTAGAGATCTCCCAGAACAGCAGTTTTGAACTTGATCCACAAAATGCTTGGTTTCTCAAAGGTGGCTCCAGGGGCTTTTTCAGAAAGAACAGGGATTTGGGTCCCTAATATCCTTGCTTCGTTCAAAAAAGCTGAATCTATATTATATATTATGATTCTATATATTATATACATATGATTCCATATAATGTTACTCTTAAAAAATATTTTTGCTGCTAAAGAGAAGGCGGCATTGATATCATCTAACCCCTTCATGTTACAGAAAGGCAGAGGCATTGAAAAAGGGTAAGAAACTTGCCCACAATCACATACCAGAGCAGATGTTAGAACCCAGTTCTTATGATCCCTTTGATTGAGAGGCTATTAAAGATGCCAGTGGAAAACAGATGTACACTCAAGGCTAGAAGGTTTCTACAGTTTTACGGATTCTCAGCAATTACACAAAAGTCACTGTAGGCCAGATATCAGGAGTCCTTTGGCAGCATAAACCAGGTGGCAGAGAGAAGCTTACATGCTAAGGAAACTTTGCCTTCTCTCTGCCTGCTGCAAATATCCATCCTAATTCAGTTTCTTTCTTCCCTGCAGAAAGTCTGAGGTTTAGAAAGAAGTCCCAAATTCATCTATCCATCTCTCTTGTTCCCACTCCATGAGACAGTCTGAACTGCCTTCTCTTTTTTTCTTCCGATTTTGTTGAGATCTAATTGACAAACAACACTGTATAAGTTTAAGGTGTGTAGCATAATTACTTGACCTAATGTGCTTCTTTTTTTAAGATTTACTTATTTACTTGAGAAAGGGGAAGGGGCCAAGGGAGAGGGAAAGAAGCAGGCTCCTCACTAAGCATGAAGCCCTATGTGGGACAGGATCCTAGGACCTTGAGATCATGACCTGGGCCAAAAATCAAGAGTCAGATCCCTAACTGACTGAGCCATCCAGGTGCCCCAAAGCTAATGCAGTTTTAACAGAGTCAGCCACCATCTCTCCACTAAATTCTATCTTCAAAGCCAAAACTTAACTTTTGGAAAGTCTCAGGCTTAATGGAAAGAAGACTAGGTTAAAAACCAAACTAGAGCATCAGGGTGGTTCAGTGGTTGAATGTCTGCCTTCAGCTCAAGTCATGATCCTGGGGTCCTGGGATCGAGTCCCTCATCAGGCTCCCCAGAGGGAGCCTGCTTCTCCCTCTGCCTATATCCTGTCTATCTCTGTGTGTCTTTCATGAATAAATAAATAAAATCTTAAAAAAAAAAAACCTCTAGGCCAACAAGACAATTCTATGTGACTAGAAGTAACTTAATTAACTCTTCATCTGTAAAATGGTTCTAATAATATTTACCTCATAGGGATATTGCATAAGGAATAAATGAAGTAAGGCACTTAAAACATCCATCCTAGGACATGTTAGTCATTTAAAAAATATTAGTTGTTGTTGTTTCTTCACATTGTAATTCAATCTCACAAAGAACCCCTACATATTTGCTTGGCATTCTACTATTGGTACTCAGCAAAGGCAAGGAAGCCAGCAGCAACCAGAAAGGCCATGAATATTCAGTTTTCTTTTTTTTTTAGAGGGGAAGGGGCAGAGAGAATCTTAACAGGGCCCCCTGCTGAGCATGGAGCTCCACTCAGGGCTGCATCTCACTACCTTAACATCATAACTTGAGCCAAAATCAAGAGTCAGATGCTCAACCCCCTGAGGCACCCATGTGAAGATGTATTTCTTATCTGTGACTGAATTCTGAATATTTTTCCTGAGATGCTATTATGTCCAGAGTAAAAGGCAAAGTTGTTCCCCTCCAAAACATGTGATCTGAAAAACACAGCAGAGTTGTTTTGTGGTTATAGTTGACTACCGCCCAGGCCAGCCTTCCTCTGATGGCCAGGGAAAATATTAGCATCTCAGAAAATATGTCATTCTGTTGGTTGAAGCTTGTAAAGAGGGCCTACCACATGCCCTGTCCTCAAGCAGGTGAATACAGCCTACAGAATACAACTCTATGAAAACTCAGCTCTCTCTCTTCACCCAAGATACGTTGGAATAGTAGGTTTTTAGCTTCTTGTAGCAGCAGCAACTCCATCTTCTCATCCTTCCCCTTCACCAGTCCCTCTATTATAGCATTCTTCCTCAATTGCACACACTCAACTAGTTTACTTACATAATTCAAATAGCAGCTATAAATCTGTCACAGTGGAAAAACTGTCCCATCTTCTTTGTGATGAATTTCCAGTTGCCCAACTGCTACTCTATAGCTATTCTGTAACCTTACACATAGTCCCCTGACCTGTCCTCAGATGACAACCATCCTTTCTAATCACAAACTCGCTCCTCTAAAAAAAACTAAAGGTATGATTTTAATAGTTCCTCTAGAGTTTCACCTAATTTGCAACCTCAAAGAAGCCTCAATTCATAAGCACAAGCCCAGGGGGAAAAAAGTGCACAAAAGTTGATAGACACTTGTATCAATCAGCAATTGCCACAATAATGCTAAGTAACAAATTAACCTAGACCTTAAAACCATACCATAATGCTCTGCTTCAGGCTGTAAGTCAAATAGGACAATTCTATTTCACAAGAGTCCATCCTGACTAAAGAGGAAGCAGCTGTTACCATGGGAAGAGGTCAGAGGCTCCCAGAGATACATGTGGACACACACAAAGAATCTAAAGGCCTAGGATTAGAGCCCACACACTGTGATTTCCTACTACATTCCATTAACCAAACTCACAATGCCAAGTCCACATCAGTATACTCTTCTTACAGAGGTAGTGAAAGAAAGTGAACATTTGCTTAAAAATTATCTAATCTACAATATCAGTGTACCTGCCAGCTATTTGTTCCCTATGCACTAAACATTCCCCTGCATCTCAATATTGATATCTTCTTTGCCCAGTATGGGAATTTAGATAATACGATATTTCCGTGAATAGAGAAGTTGTCTATCACAACTTTAACACCATTGTCTATTTAGCAGTAGTTAAGAGATATGGACTAGGCCTTTCTGCTAGTTGTGTAAAGCAGGCACTAGAAATAGATGCATGATTAAATGATGTGTCATTTAAACACACACACATACTCACTCACAAACCACAGACATTTTTGCAAATTCGCCAGTGCCATGAGGAAACCTCTAGCTTGTGGTCTGGGCTTTTATGTGGAGTTTCGCTTGAGTATTTGCTTTGGAATTTGATAAACACAGCTATTCACAGGGCTATCACCACATGGTACATTTGCTACCACAGAAACACAGAACCTCTTCTACAGGAACATCCCATACTCACCCTGTAAGCTGATTTCCTGCCATTTCCTAAAGTTCCCACAAAATAGCTATATGCACTCTTACTTCATGGCAATTTGGAAATAGGGTAATGTATTTATCTTGTATGCTCTTCTTTTGCCTCCTTCCTCTGGCAGAATTACCTGTTTTATTTTTAAACTTAAAAAAAATCAAGAGGTAGAGAAAACATCAGGAATGAGCAGGGATGAGGGTATGGATAGGGTTGGTCTTCTAGAACTTCTACTTTTTCTATCTACTAAGTTACATCTTAAAGTGTAGGAAGAAGAATTAGCACCAGGCTGAGAATTAACCTTAGAACTTATTTGGCTATTATGTAATTTTTGTTGTAATACTATAGAAAAACAAACCTTTCCCTTCCCTACATGCTCAGGATTTAAGCTAAAAGAAATTTAGCAAAAGACCCATTAGGAAGTTAAACACCACTCTGGAAGCCCCAAAGACAAGAACACATAAAATAAGCCCAAGCAGAAAGTGTCCTAGCTCTATAGTAGATACATGAGGGTTTCTATCTAGACTCTGTTCCTTCCTCTGTCATCAGGCAAAATTGCTTAATGCAGTGCTGTCTTAGTTCTTTGTTGCTGTATAGCAAACCACGTTCTTAGTGGTTTAAAACAACAACCACCTTACCACAGTCATGATTTTGTGGGTCTACAAAGTATATAGTAGGGACAGATTGTCTCTGTTCCACAATGTCTGTGGCCTCACACTAGGTGGCACGGGTGACTGGGAATGACTGGGAATGACCCAACTCGGGACATATGTTGGGGCCTAGATTCTGGTCAGTTAATCTTTTTGGCTCTTTTCCAAAAAGCATTTAATAGAGCTGGAATGTCCAACATAATTCCTGGGTTAAGATGGCCTAAGGAGCTGGGTGTTGCTGACCAAACCTCCCTCCCTCTCTCTCTCTCTCTCTCTCTCTCTCTAAATCTCTCTTTCTCTATCTCTGTGTGTCTCTCTCTCCCTCACTTACCCCTCCCTCTCTCTCTTCCCACATGGCTACCTTGGGCTTATTCAAAGCAAGACAGTCTCAGGATTCTTGAATTTCTTACATGGCAGCCAGAGCAAAAGCATAAGCTATCAAGTGTCTTCAAGATCAGACCCAGAGCATGCGATGCCACTTCTGCTACATGCTATTGATCAAGTCAGTCTCAAGGACCAACTTAGACTGAAATAAAGGGAGAAAAGTACCCAGCCTCTCACCGGAAGGGTGGCAAAGAATTTGTAGCCATTTTTAATTCACCACAGAATCAGTTTCCTCATCTGTAAATTAGGGCAACAAATCCTATTTCATATGACTGTTCTGAAGATTAGATAAAATGCTTGCAAAATATTTGACACTTACATAGCATTTTAAATGGTAGCCTTCACTACTGAGACAGTTTGAAAGAGAGGACATGTAAAATTCCCATGATCATATCTTGGTCTTATTGATATGAAAGTAATAACAGAATAAAATTTTCCAGAGATGTCAATATATAATTGACAAGATACGATATAATTCAAAATAGAATATAATGTAAATAAATGTCCCTATTCTATGGTTCCCTGTTGATTTGTTCCTATTATTATTAGCCTTGCTTTGTTTTCACGGCATGGATAAAACTAGTATCTATTCCTTATGGTAGAATAGGCCACCATTATGGTGGAACTGTTCTATAATCTGTGGGGAGATGAAGAATACCCTAGCGGTAGGAGAAGATGCTTAGAAAGAAAGTCCTATTATTGGTAATGGCCTGTATATGTCACACTTTCTTCTATAGATGTACAAAGGACAAAGAGGAGAAGTGACTTTCTGCAGAGACAGACTCTTCCCTGGATGGTAGACAAGGCACTGTAGACCACGGAACAGTCTTAGGGAAGAGAACTTGGGTTGAAATCCCAGCTCTGAAACTTGCTACATAAGACAAGTTCCTTACCTCTCTGCAATTCTGTTTAACATAGGGGTTTATGGTACATAGTATGGCACCCGGAGATCCTCAAAGGCCCCACTTTCAGGACCTAGCTGTGTCAATGGTCACAAGTACTTAGTGTCCCAGATTTTGCATCCATTCTTCACTTTAAACTTCCTGTTCCCTTAAGTACATTCATAACAATAGCACACATGACCTTAATTTTGGATTAGAGAATTAACTAACCTATCCTGGAAAAAACTTAAGAAATCTGAGCCTCCAAAGCGAAGGAACATCCAGGGACCCAAGGACTCTGTGAGGAAGCAAGGAGCTTTCTTGTTGTTACAAAAAGTAGGAAGCTCTTCTGTCCAGAACTGCCTCTCCTGGACTGTACATTTGGTTTCCTACCTCTCCCAGGTGACAGGATGATCTCATAAGTTGGTCTACTTCTCCCTCTACGTTGTTCTAAATTATTTCCACCTGGCCTTTATCCCCAATAATCCATCAGAACAGCACTCTCTAATGCCACCAATGACACATATGTCCCTAAAAACAACAGATATTTTGATCCTCATCCCACTTCACCCTGTGAGCAGCATTTGACACTGTTGATTTCTCCTTCCTTTTTGAAACATTCTTTCCTTGGCTTTAAGTGACACAAAATACATATTTTTTCTTCAGACCAACTGCTCCATCTAAATCTCTTCATAGGTTTATCCTCCTCTACCTGAAAATTAAATTCTAGAGTTCCTCAAATCTTGGTCCTGGATCTTCTCCTGTTTCACTCCATTCTCAATGCCTGCTGGTAGTCTCACACCCATGGCTCTCCCGCAATAGCCTATTAATTACACAAAAACATATATCTCTAATCCAGACCCCTCCAACGGACATTTCATGTAAGGTGTCTCAAAGGCACTATAAACCCAAAATGTCCAAGTCAAATCTATGATATTCTACCACAAGGTATGTTCTCTAAGGTCATTTCATAAATGTTATCATTTCCCCATTTATGAAACTACCATCTGTACAGTTTCTCAAACCAGAAAACAAAGTCACCTTTGACAGACCTCGTTTCCTCTTTAGTCTTATCAATTTTATCTATTTTTTTAGTCTGTCAACTTCTTTTTGAAAAAGATTTTGTTTGTTCATGAGAGACACAGAGAGAGAGGCAGAGACATAGGCAGAGGGAGAAGCAGGCTCCCTCTGTGAAGCCTGATGCAGGACTCCATCCCAGGACCCTGGGATCATGACCTGAGCCAAAGGCAGACACTCAACCACAGAGCCACCCAGGCATCCCTAGTCTGTCAACTTCTATCTCTATCAACCTCTTACTGAGCCTAATGTAATAAACTGGTACCTATTATACCTCAAACAGTATTTCTTAAACTG
Source organism: Canis lupus familiaris (assembly GCF_011100685.1). Classification (NCBI taxonomy): domain Eukaryota; kingdom Metazoa; phylum Chordata; class Mammalia; order Carnivora; family Canidae; genus Canis; species Canis lupus. The sequence goes on along the minus strand of NC_049222.1, from coordinate 78,330,443 downwards.
ATCATAACAAATAAATAAATAATAAATGTAGTAGATGGCAACCAGTACTCTTTTTAATGAAATACACTATTCTAGCTAAAATAGAAAAGAAAATATGAGAGTATACCACTCATAAAGAGGGTAAGTCTTCTCCTGACACTAACGGTGTGTGTGTGTGTGTGTGTGTGTGTGTGTGTGTGTGTGTGGTGTATACTAGGTCATGAAATAACTTGTATTAAGAAATGCATTAAGAAATTAACAAAAAATTACCTGCAAAAAATGTCTGACAGCCCTGACACAATCCATGCTGGTCTTCGTATAAAATATTCTCTAAAAGGCAACCAACCCAAGTGATTCAATACATGATCTAATGTCATTTCCCACAGTGTCTCCTATCAGCGACCACCAAGGAAGGTCACCTCTCTAGCCACAACCCAATCTGGAACACAGTCACCCTCTTTTTTTGTGTTCCTTCTGATTTCCAAATTCCCTCCTATCATAGGAAAATTTCATAGGCTATTCCCTTTGCCTAGTTAGCACGTACTGTGCATCTTGCTTTATACACTAAAACACATTTGTGCTTTTACTTGCTTTATGAAATTTGATTAACGTCTGTCTTCTCTACTAAACTTAAAGGTCAGTGAGGTCAAGGACTATATTTTTATTCGTCATTATATCACCAGCACCTATCTCATTCCTTGGCACTAGCAGTGGTTTTGTTAATATTAGTTAGATAAATCTGAATGTGAATCCCTGGTCTGACACTTACTAGTTATGGAAGCTCAAGGTATTATCCTCACTGAGCTTCAGTTTCCCAATCTGTAAAATAAGAATGATAACACTTCTCTGGGTTACTGGGACCAATATGTCTAAAGTACCCTGCATGTAATAATAACACTTAAATTATTTTTTGATGAATGAATATATGATGTAATTTCCCAAAGGATCCAGTTTCCCTGGTACTAAGATAACAGTCTCAATGTTCTTCAGCTTCTACCTCTGTTTTTAACCTAATTCCTCAACTTTTACTGGTTAGGGTGAGTTTTTTCAGTATTTCTTTTAAATAGAGTAGCCAAATCCAAGAAGACCAATTTGCTTGGCTAGCCTAATGGCCTAAACTTTTACTGACTTCATAACCAACACCACAGAGTTTAACATGATTTGGTCTCTACTTATATATCATTTTTCTTCCTCGGACCATGTGTCCTGGAGAGCAAAGTCCATATTTTGTACATATTTTACAATTTTCCCAGCAGGAGGATGAAAGACAGCCTGGTATTTTAGAAAAAGCACAAGACATGGACTGAAACAACTCCTTCTTTTTACTACTTGTTAGCTGGTGACCCTCAGCCAATCTCTTAAATCTCTCTAAGCCAGTGATTCACAAACATGACTGAACAATGGAATCTTCTGTCATTTTTATGAATATTTTTTTAAAATACTAATGCCAGCTTCTGCCCCCAGGCATTCTGTAATATGTATGGGTTGCTGCCTTAGCACTGGGATCTTTGAAAGCCCTCCAAGGAATTTAACAGCTAAGTTTGGAAGCCATTGCCCCAAACAGCAAATTTCCTCATCTATAAAGCAGCGGTGAAAATAGTTCTACTTATAAAGAGTTAATGAAATACTTGAAAAAAAAAAGGAATACTTGAACAAGATCACAAATGGTACAGGGTTTGGCACACTGTACATGATCAGGCAATAGCAGTTAGCACTGTTGGTGGTGGGGGAAATAGTGATACACAGTTGTGAGGGATGAAATGATGAAGATGCATGAGGACTCTCACCAGCCTAGCTAGCTAGCTATGTAGCAAGTTGAGATTCCTTTAAATGTCAGCCCGATTTCTATTTCTATACATCTGGAACTTTTCTGGACTTGTAGAAAGCACCTTAGTGCAGAATCATCTTTAATTTGGATTTAGCTGCAAGTGATTTGGACATTTACCTTTTTCACATCATGTAGCAAAGGTATAACACATCCTATGAGACTAATAAGTAACCAAGAAAACTTTTGCAGAGGCTTCAAATTTTACAGGGCTAACTTAAACACGTGAGGATAAAATTTTGATATCAAGTTGCATCTGAGCCTTGGAAACTATTTTGGGTCAGCTAAACAGCAGAAGTTTGGGCCTGGCAGAAAGCCGTAAAACTGAACCAAAAATAAACCAAGGACCATTATAAAAATGTTGTGAGTGCCAAATGCATGAGATGTTAAAATTACAACATAATGGAGTAAAAATTTATAAAAGAGGCTTTCCAATGGTGGCACTAAGTGTTCCAACCCAGAGGAAGAAAGTTCAGGAGGAGAAGTCTGGACACTGAACCTATCCCTAGAAATCAGCCTTTCAGACAGCTATGAATGCCCCATCCAAGGCTATTTACAATGTATTACCCACCAGGAATCAAGAGCATTGATTTTTTTCCCCCTGTTGGAGAGCACAGGCTAGATAGTCAGAATACAGGGAAGAGTTTTAATAAAAATTAACTGGGCCACTCCGCTTTTCACTGTATTCAGCAAATGCTACTCCATTTGCCCTTCCCCCCGGCCTGGACATGCTCTTCCTGCTCTTCTCTTAATATCCAGCCATTCCACAATGCACTCGGGTGCATCTATTCATTATTTATGGTCTTATTTTCCTGAGCTCCAGAAAAGGTGGTGATTTGTTCTCAGTGCAGTCCCATGGTAGAGGCTTTCAGAAGGAAGGGTGGCAGCAAGCTCTGGGCTTCTCCCTCCTGGCTCTGCCCCGCCTGCCAGTCTCTGCCCAGTCCATTCCCACCCTCCTTTTCCTCAATTAGGAACTGCTACCAATTGCACATGGACAGATTTATGCATGGCTGGGGACCAGCTAGTCTCCCACTGATTGTCTAAAAGAAGAGTATGTTCTGTGTCAAAAATCCTTTGCACGGAGTCCAACTGTTTTCTTGGAAATAGATTCTTTGACCCAGGCCCATAATTTTTTTAGGTTTGAATTTTATGGGCCTGATGCACAGTCTTTCAACATTTTCTTTGTCGAGACTTATTCAGGGTACAGCATATTTCTGAAGTGTGCAAAGGTTTTGGGATATTTCTATCATCCAGTGCCAAGAGAATGTCCTGGAAAAGAAGAGAGTAGGAAAGGCAGAGAAGTAGGCTTAATGACCACTTACTAAGGGATTTTTGAACATCAAGGCAGAAAGGATATTCTATCAACATTTTTGAAGTAGCTTGATATTAAAACAGCAGATTCAATTATGCTAACCTCCACAGTGAGGCCACTAGGACTACTAAGATCCAGAGAATGGCATAGTTGGCCCAGACTTGTTCCATTTCTTACCATATGACCCCTGACTGAGAAGATCAAATGGAGAAAGGGTCCGCAATACCTCTGTGCATCAGGCCACTACCTCGACTTTTCCTAAAGATTTGTCCTTCTCATATATGTTATGATGTACCTTTGGGTAAGCTAACAATAGGACAGAGAGTAGGCTTCAGACAGATACGGGCTATTTTAATCTAGTCATACAAGTGAGAATGCAGAGTCTTGATGCTCATGTGATACCCCCTTATGCAAAAATTCACATAAAGTGATTTGCTCTCTGAAAATGGCAAGTTGATGATCATGGATAGGAAACAAAAGATGAAAAATATAAGATATGCTCAAATTTTCCTCCCACAAACCACACACTGGGTGTTTCATAAATGCCCAATATTTAAGAAAAGCTCAAGTATATCACCCATGTCCCAAACTCCTTGATGTTACTAACAGAGACCCAAGAAATGATGAGGGAGAGGAGTTTTGTCTTCCATGTTCTACTCCCTCCCCACTTTCCTTTTTCCCACTGTCCCCACTTCCTGGTGTCGCTGTAAAATTTAAATGGAGATATGGAGATGAAGTGCTCAGGAAAGGATAATATCCTCTGCAAATGGTAGGAATTATATATTTTATTATTACTTTTGGTGTTCCATTCTTGTTCTTCTTTTCACATCACCTACCCCACTATGCCCTAACTGGGTATTGAGATTGGTTCCTGGCTTTCTGTGACTTTCCTGAGATGCCTGAATACTCCCCACTCCCGGTCCTTCCTGACCTCTTGCCACTTCATCCAAGCATACCACTCCTAACTGCTGGTTTTACACTGTTGCAATCAGAGTAACTTCATTAAGATCAGAGGTGTATGTGTGTGCTTTGTGTATACGTGTGTGTTTATGCATGTAGGAGAATATAATATTCTCTTGTTTGAATATTAAATAGTACTTAAGTTTCAAGTCCCACATGTAAGGTGTTGGGCTTGCCACTTCACTCTAACAGAAAATAAAAATCTGAAAAGGAAGAAAATTCAGTAACTCTTCTTGGATCCATAAGAGAGGGGAGGACACAGGGCAAACCACTGCCTCCAAGACCAGAGAAAGAGGTGAAAACAGAGCCAGAACCTAAACTACATGCTTTTTATTTGGCAACTCGCTTACTCTCTCAGATCTAATGAAGCAAGTGTTATTAACCCCAACTTGGAGATGGGGAAACTGAGACATAGAGGGATCCCAGTAATTTGCCTATAGTAGCACAGCTAGTTAAGTCAGGTTTGCAAATCATGCAGTCCAGCCCCAGAGCCTATATCTTAACTATTATATATCTGACTACCTTTCTGGAGTCTATGACAATTTCTAAATCGTTGCATAGAGTGATGAGGATATACTATAGACATTTTGAACCACACCATTTAACAGGTGCACATTATGCAATACTGACTTTGGTATGCTTCAAGTTGAGTAAACAGGTAGTTCTTTTTGGTCACTTTTGGTACTTTTAACTAGAGAACCCATTGTCAAATAGAGAGCATAAACCTCTTAAAATGGTATCTCAAACTAAGGGATTGCTTACGTCATGTGGTTAAATGATTCACATTAATTCTGAGAGTAGTAGTACCACCATAAATACAAATACTACCACTAATAATAATAATAGTAATGAGTCATAATAGCACCATGTTGACTAATTATTATTTACCAAGCATCATGCTTAGCACTTTCATATTCATTATATTCTTCAATCTTCACCAACCCCTCTACAGCAAGTATTATTATCCTCATTTAACAGGTCAACTAAGAGGCTTAATAAATTATTGAAGGTCACAGACTAGTAAGAAGATGAAATCTGAACCCAGGTCTTAGTCCAAGGCTGCAAGACACTCTGTTGCCAAGTCAACTTTCTGACAAGTTTGCCTATAAGTAAAATGAAGGGAATTGAATTCCAACATGTCTTCTAGCTCCACAGAGAAAGGACTGAATGCCATTGAAGAGAGAAAAGTATCTCAATAGAAAAGTAGAAAAGGGATGATTTATTAGACAAAGAAAAAAATTAAAGATAATCCAGTTTCACAGAGAGGCTTTAAAGCATTTCTGCCCACAAAAACCTCATCTCTGGATACAAAAGAACTAAGAAGTCAAGGTGACCAAAGGCTAAAATAGTCAGACTCTAAATCAGAGAATAAAATCTCAGAGAGCTGGATACAAAGGAAACAGCATGGGGTTGGAAGTTAATAGTTACCAAATACTTGGAATCTGTACCAATATTTACATAAAATGTCTTCTTTAAGTGAGCTTATTTTGATAAAACAGATTGACTAAAATTAAAGAAAGATATTGTGTAAAAATATTTAAAATAACATGCAGTATAGCAAAAACATAAAGCCATTACATGCAACTGAATTTAGGAACACTGCTCATCTAAAACTCTGATTGCTGGGATCCCTGGGTGGCGCAGCGGTTTGGCGCCTGCCTTTGGCCCAGGGCGCGATCCTGGAGACCCGGGATCGAATCCCACGTCGGGCTCCCGGTGCATGGAGCCTGCTTCTCCCTCTGCCTATGTCTCTGCCTCTCTCTCTCTCTCTCTCTCCCTGTGTGACTATCATAAATAAATAAAGAAAAAATAAAAAAAATAAAAAAATAAATAAATAAAACTCTGATTGCTAATATGAATGAGATGTGAAGCTCTCCAAGCTTCAATTCCTTCATCTATAAAATATGAGATCTAAGTTGGACATTCTTTTTTTTTTTTTTTTTTTTAAGCTGGACATTCTTAAATACGTCTCACAACTCTAGTGTAGCTTCTCTTTAAAAAGCTGTTCTGGAACAAATTTTAAAAGTACCAGCACCATAACCAGCAGTCTCTTAGGTATCATAGTATGATACAGTTTTTAAAAATTAAAATCTCTTGGAAAACTTTTAAATTTAACTTGATTATAAATGTAACTAATCTACATGACTTACCCACCAAATGAGCTAATTCTGAAAGGAAAAAAAAAACTAATATTTCCTTACACCCTTCATTAATTCAAGTGTGCTAGGCTAGGCTATCCAAGAATTTGCCAACAGGTCATATTTAGGTTAAAAATTATATGACCTACCTTATTGAGTATCTCTAATTCTGAATGGTTACCTCTGTCTGAAGTAGTTTAGGAGAATGATTCTGAATTTCCTTTCACTTCCATTTTAAATTCACATAACAAATTTCAAAAATGAATGATGCAGGGACTAACAATTTTAAAATGGCAAAATTAAGATGTCTCCACCCTATATCCCTCTTTGAAATTACCTAAAAACAACAAGGCATTTGACAGGCAGAAAGGCAAACCTCAACTTGGATGAAATCTGGATATATCTATAATTGAGAACCAAAATATACAAGAAAGAGTTCCCAAATTTTGTGAATATCAGACAAGATTGCACAGAACAATGCTAACAACTGCATCTAGATGTCACAGATCCAAAGCACGTGGTGCCCTTAAGGGTAGAAACTACAAGATAAAGCACACAGTGATGGTAGGAGTTTCCTTGGACCCCTTCTAGCCTCCAGGAATAACAAGAGAGGCCAGGATAGAAAAAGAAACACATAGACTTGCCATCATTCCTCAATTAGTATGTTGCTGATTAAGGAGAGAAGAGATTCTGAAGTTTGAGGAGATGTTAAACTGTCATTCTCAGAGATAGAAGAGTCGACTAGCTAACACTCAAAATCTTAAATCATAAGGAACCTCAGTGTACACCAGCAAGGCCTCTGTTACTCCAGAACACTCAGCATAAAATACATTTAAATATCTGGTTCTTCATTTAAACACTGGGATAATATAAAGTAGCAGCAAAAAGATTAGTCAGAGATATTACAGTAAAAGCCAAAAGAAAAGAAGCAGAAAAAAAGCAATGTCCAAAAAAAGTACATCATAAAAAAAATACTACAGTGATGCAGATGGAAATAGCAAACACATAACTAGGATCTAAGAGAATTAAATAAATGTCATTTTAAAACAAGAGCACAATGAAAAGATACAAATATTCAAGAGAGGAAAAAAAGGTGAAATTTAAACAAAATTAAATTGGAAGCATCCAGTGCTTAGGGAATAACTGAAAGAGGAAAATGAAACAATCACAGAAATTAAGGCTAGTATGGAAACACCAAAAAGGAAAACAGAAACTGCAGAAAACATAAGACTGAGAAAAGAGGAATAAAATAAAATTAGTATGAACAAAGAAGTTTGCAGGATTAAAAAGGAAATAGAAGATTCAGGTATAAAACAAACAAAAAGATCCTAAGTTCAAATCATTCTTGATCCTGAAAAAAGAGAATCAGTTTAAGAAAAGAAAAAAAAATCAAAATATGATTCAAGATAGCTATCCTAAATAAAAGCAGATTTAAAACTACAGACTAAAAGTTTATACCACATCCTATGAAGTAATGAATCAGAGATAAACATCAAGACATATTTCGGGTAAGGAATTAAATTTAAAGCTAAAGAAATAGTTTTGTTTTTTTGTTTTTTTTTTAAATAACACTTGTTGGTAAGGATGTGGAGAAAAGAACCCCCTTTCAGTGTTGGTGGGAATACAAATTGGTGCAGCCACTGTGGAAAACAGTATGGGGTTTCCTCAAAAACTTGAAAATAGCATAACCCTATGATCCGGCAATCACATTCCTGATATTTACAGTACAGAGTAAAACAAAAATACTTATTTGAAAATATATATGCACCCCTGTTTATTGCAGAATTATTTACAACAGCCAAGATATGGAAGCAACTCAAGTATCCATCAATAGATGAATGAATATAAAAAATATGGTGTGTGTGAAATTACCTAAAAACAACAAGGCACACACATATATACATACACACATACATACATATACACACACATATATACGTATACATACATATACATATATACACACATACATACATATACACAATGGTATAAAATAATGAAATCTTGTCATTTGTAAAAACATGGATGGACCTAGTGTGCATTATGTTAAATGAAATAAGTCAGACAAAGACAAACACTCTATGATTTCACTCATATATAGAATCTAAATAAACAGACTCTTAAATACAGAAAATAACATCATTGTTACCAGAGGGGAGGTGGGCAGGGAAATGAATGAAATAGATAAAGGAGTACAAACTTCCAGTCATAAAATAAATAAATCACAGAGGTTAAAACTATAGCACAGGGAGTAGTCAATAATATTATGATTATATTGTATGGTGACAGATGGTAACTACACTTACTGTGGCAAGTACTGAATCATATATGGAATTCTCAGATCACTATGCTGTACATCCGAAACCAATATAACATTGTATGTCAACTATATTTCAATAATAAATAAAAATAAATAATATTTAAAAAATAAAATCTGTCTTTTTGGTCAAACAAAAAAAGAGAAATAGTTCTTTGAGTAGTCATTCAATAATATCAACCATGAAACAGCCAATATTCAGTCATTTTAACCTATAAAATATATCAATTTCTTCTGATTCCATTTACTAACTAAAGTTTAGAGATAATGGTTAGAAAAAGTGAGAATGGAGTGCAATTACATTGGCAGAAATTAAAATACATCATTTAATTCTGATGAATCCAGTAACAGAATTATAAGCATATTAAAAAGTTTAAATACTTCCTGAGAAAAGATAATACAATCAGCAAAAACCAGAGGAGGCAAGAAGAAGAAAGGTCTAGACAAAAATCTCAGGAAAAGTTACTTGTCACTGCTCACACTAATGAGAACCAAAAATATTACATAAGACTATAAACTCTAAGGGTAATCATGATATACAGAAATATATAAAACTTCATACACCAAGCAAAGAGCAAACAGACCAGAATGTAAATGAGAAGCAAAGCAATAAAGAAAACTATAATATTTCATAACATATAATATGATGCCAGAGTAAGTCCAAAAGAATTATCATTAATAATTATACACAGAATAATCACATAAACTCAAAATATACTCAGTTACTCATAACAAGACAAAACCCAATTGCAAGCATTATTCAAGACCTACCTCTAAAACACGGTGATTCCAAGCTGACAAAAACAAAGCTGGAAAATAAAAAAGATAGAGACAGGTGGCAGAAGGAAGAAAAGAAAAAGAAAAGGAGGGAGAGGAAGGGAGGGAGCGAGGTAGGAAAAGGAAGAGGTTATGATCTCAATATTTTAAAAAAATGGATTCACAACATTAAAATGTTTCTCATGTAAAGGTTAATAATCCATAAAGATAGGCTATCTACACAAAGTAACACAGCATCATCCAAAGCCCTAAGTAAAGGACCTCAGAAGACTGAAGCACAGGGAAGCAGCAGCATGGGGCCTGGATCTCTCAGAAGCTTCACATGAAAACACACCAAGTATTTGAGGACAACAATTACAACAAATCCTGAACACCAAAATATAAATGACACATGACCAACAGCCACAAAATCTCTCTAAGCAAAACAGCATCTAAAGACCTGAGAACAGGAGAACTCCAAAACAGCCAACAAGTATACACTGGAAAGTGAGCTGCCCCAATCTGAGAAGAGCAGCTAAAACTGCGAGGAGTTTTGCTTAAGCACTTGAAGGGCTGTGTGAGGTCTCAAAATGCTGGGAAATAGATCTTACTTCCCACTACTATCCTCCCTTATGGGCCCGTGGACCTAGACTGAGTGACTCATTTCCAGAGCACAGAATAGGGAGACACCCGGTAGATACCTTAACCAACCCATGACTGTTCACATTCCAAGTAGATGTTATGGGAGAATAGTCAATGTCCCTATAAAATATGACAAGAAAAGCTTTTCTCCTCTGCTCTTCTCTCCAAAATCTCTAATCATGGGGAAAACGTCAGACAAAACCAGATGGGGGAAGTTTCTACAGGATATCTGGCTAGTACTCTCTCATGACTGAGAAGATCATGAGAAATAAGACAAGACTGAGAAGCTGTCATAGACCAGAGGAGACTAGGGAAACTAGGGAGACACTGTAGCATCTGGATTGGGTCCTGGAACAGAAAAGGATATTAATGAAAAAACTGGTAAAATCCAAATAAAGTCTGCCATTCAATTAGTAATAATGTGCCAGCATGGGTTTCTTCGTTTTGACCAATATACCACAGGATCGTAAGATTATATAACAGGGACGCCTGGGTGGCTCAGGGGTTGATTGTCTGCCTTTGGCTCAGGTCCTGATCCCAGGGTCCTGGGATCAAGTCCTACATTAGGCTCCCTCCCACATCTTCCTTCCCTTCCAGGGAACCTGCTTCTCCCTCTACCTTTGTCTCTGCCTCTCTCTATGTGTCTCATGAATAAACAATTAAAAACTATTTTTAAAGATGTAAGATTATAACAACAGGAGCTAGTAAGTAAAGGGTATACAAGGTCTCTTACCATCTTTGCAACTTCTCTATAAATGTAAATTTTTAAATTAAAAGCTTATTTTTTAAACACAGAAACTTAAAAAAAAGACAGTAAGAAGAAAGCAACAGTTTTTTGTTAATTTATATTTTTTTCAAGAAAACCATTTACTTTGTTAGGTTTTTAAATTAATTTCCACAGAACTTAATCTACGTATTCATTTATTTTACAATGTTTTTAACAAACACAAGTGTATAAAAATGTGTTTTTATATGTATATTCCTCCACCATAACCAGCTCTTTCCATCATTTTTACCAGTCTTGCTTCATTTAATATTTTTTAAAAATCAACATGAAACAAATAATGCAGCTAAAAATAGCAATCAATTTCTTGGAAATCAGAAAAAGAATGGTACTACTAATAACTACATTCAAGATCTGGTTCTTTGAACAAACAAATAAAATAGATAAACCATTAACTGATCTATTTCTTAAAAGATAAAACACAAATTGACAAAAGACATAAAAAGATAGTTCGAGAAAAAGGAAATTTAAAAAAGACTTAAATGTTTGAAAAAGATACTAAATATCACCACTAATAAGAGAAATACAAACTATAACAAGATGCCATGGTTTAGCTATCCTACTGGCAAAGATCAAAGCACTCAGGCATCCTTGTGTACAGTAGACAAAGTGTAAACTGGCACATTCTTAATAAAAGATGATTTAGCAATATTTTTTCAAATTAAAATATTCACATACCCTTGACCAAGCAATTCCACTTCCAAGAAATTATGCTACAAATACACTTACAAATGTATACAAAGAAGCATGCACAAAAAAATTATTTACAGCATTCCTCCTAAAAGGCCATACTTGCATATTAGAAGTAATTCAAATGTTCAATAATAGACGATTATGTTTTAAATTATTATAGTACATCAAAATAACAAAGTATTATAGCACCACTGAAAAGACCAAAGCAGCTCTATATAGAAAATTTTGAAACAGCCTCCAAAATATACTAATAAGTTTAAAAGCAAGGTTTGGAAGAATTTGTTTAGCATGGTAAATCTTGTGTGTAAAATAAGAAAGGAAGGAATCCCATGTCCTATCATGGAACTTGTAGAGTTGGACATGTCTGCTCTTGTTAGCAGCTGGGTAGATTTTACTGTCCACAGACATCACTTTGTTCCTGAGCACGAATTTCTTCATGCTTTACTAAATCCCTCCTCTCTTCTGCCTTCCTTTTTGAAGGAATCTAGTACCTAATGTAATAATCCTCTTCATTCAACATGACTGGATATGTTCCTCACCCTATAAGCACTAACTGCCTGGTTGGTCGTAGGCATGTTGTAAGTGTATGATAAGAGAAGAGGTTTTCTGTAGTGTCACTAGGAAGGCGCTAGACACTATAATTATAACAAAGTTCAGGAGATATCCTAGTGGTACATAAATCTTCAGAGTGCAGGATGTTAAACTGCTCTTATCAGGTGTTCACTGCCAAGTCAGACCCCATAAAGGCCTTTTCCACACCTCTACTCTCTACTTTGCTGACTCTCACAGCAAAACCAGAGAAATGGTGGGGGGGTGGGGGTGGTTTGCAGGCAGGGAGGAAAAAACAAAACAAAACAGTAACAACACTGGAGACAATGACCAGAGAAAAACAAATTTCAAAGTGGGTGGGCCGGGGTGGAGAAAGAAGCTTCTCTGGATATGCTCCAAAGTAGATTGTTTAACAATTTTTAAGTTACTGTGTGAACAGGAGAGTTGCTGGACTTACGAAAATTTATGAAAGCAAGACTCTTCCTGTTCCACACATAATCAAAAGATCAATTGTCAGACCATAATGCATTTTTTCATGGGTTCTCCTACCAATCAAAAGCACCAGCCCTTGGGCCCGTGGGTGGCTCAGTTGGTTAAGCATCCAACTCTTGGTTTCAGCTGTAATAATCTCAGGGTTGTGGAATCGAGCCCTACATCAGACTCTGCAACTCAGCGCAGAGTTGGCTGGAGATTGTCTCCCTCTTTCTCTCTCTGCTCCTCTCTCCGCTCATGTACTCACACACACTCTCTCTCTTTCAAATAAATAAATAAAATCTTAAAAAAATAAAAAGGCACCAGCCCTCCACCTCCATTGCCAGGCCCTACCCACAGGCTCCAACCTTAGTAAGTAGAGGCCTAGACTCTGGAGGCCAGTTCAGAAGACAAATATGGCACTATTTGGATATGCAAGCTCTTCCGATGTCACCCTGGCTGATCTTGTTGGGAGAAGGCTGAAGACACTGCAGTGTTGTTGAGAAGAAAGAGGCTCCAGGGAAAACATCCACGGGAGATAACCTCAGCCAGAATCAGAGGTATCCCAAAGCTACTTACCCATCCCCACCAGTGGTCATGCAAAGAAACTACTGTCCTAGTCTCCTGGAGCACTCTTGCAATATGTACCATCAGAGTGCATCTGATTTGATACACGACTAATATTTTTCTTGCATAATTGTGGTATTTAACATTTTACCATTCTTCCTTTGCCCCTAGGGAGTAATTTAGGTAAGCCAGGGGATCTCAATCAGAAAGGGATGTCTTTTTCAACTTCAAAGTAGCCCAACCATCTCTCCCACAGGTTCTAGAGCCAATGAGGATAAGCAAGGAAATGGGTTACTCTGGAATTCCCTTTAGTACCAAATGTAAGTAATCTTTCGAATTTAGAAAATTACACTGGCTTCTGTGGCTTCTTTGAGGAAACTAAAATCCTTTCAAGGGTCAAGATGAAGTCACCTAAAGAGTTTCTCACATCTGAACCAAGAAAATCAGAGTCTTCGTTCCTCCTTTTAACTGTTCAAATTACAAGAACTCCTTCTCAATTTGGAAAATTTTAATTCAACATCCATAACGATTTAAATACACAAGACTAAATGTTTGCCCCCTTTATTACATACCAAGTAGAAGAAAAATAAAGTATCACTTATAAAAGAAATTCATCTGTTTTCAATGATTTTTAAAATCATTTTTATGCTAATCTGCATAGAGATAATATTCTAATTATAAATGTTACATATATAATCACTAAAACAGATCCAAGAGAACCCTTACTTGGTAAACTTTAGTATGTACAAAGGTGGGAAAAAGAGCCAGGAATGGCCCTTTAAGGTTTGTGGAGTGAGCAATTAGGTAAGCAGAAGTACCACTTACTGAAATGGGAATACTGGAGTCAAAAAAGATTGGGGTATGGAACGCAAGATTTAAGTTTTACACTTTTGAAGGAACCGTTGCAATTCACTGTCCAAGAGAAGTTGCCACAGAAACAGACATTCATGAGTTGGAAAGTCAAGGAGGAAATCTGGACTACAGATATAAATTTGAGAATGGTTACCTTATAAATGGTACTTGCAGGAATGGACTTGATGTAATCATAGCAAATTGTATAGAGAGAAGAGGAATGGAAACACTGAACCCTTGGACACACTGACATGTAGAAGGTCTGGAAGGTGAAGGTATCTCACATGAGATACTGGAAAATAGGGAATCATCAAGAGAAAGGAAAGTGCTGTCCCTGAAAATCAAATGAACAAATTGCTTCAGGGAGGAAGGGAACTGTATCAAATACTCTAAGAGGAGAGTGAGATGAAGATTGAGAATTAACTACTGAACTTGGCAAAACAGTTTGCAGGTGACTTAACCTGAAGGGTGACAGTAAAACAATGGGGAGGAAAACCTGATCTGAACCCACAGGCACACACACACTGACACACACTCCTGTCCTGCTTACATCCCTCTGATGTTAGAACCTAATCCAACACCTAGGGTCATTAACTGCTTTGTACTATATCTCACTTCAGTGGACAACTTTATACAGCTACATTTTTTATTTGACAATTTTGAATATATTCTTAATAAAGGGTGTCAGAAGAAAAAGAGACCTGAGGCAACTAGGAAGTAATAGTTTATATGGAAGATAATGTTCCCATTAAAATAACTGCTCCATTCAGGGTGGCACGAAGATGCCCTCAAAGACCTTAGTGTCATTACTCTGTTGACTTTGCTAATAAGAATAAACAAAAATTTTTTGGACAAGCAGAAGCCACAGAAACTCCCTTCTCTAGCCCCCAAAGAGAGAAACGAGCTGTGAAGGCTGGAGTCAGCTTGGACCCGCCTCACACAGAAGTTATCTATTCATTGGTCTGTGTCTAACAAGAGCCAGCAACATCGAAGAGGATGCAGAGTGAGACTCTCCTGTTCTTACCAAATGGCCTATTTAATGTGCTGTCCTTTATTTAGGGTTTCTGAGCTCCCCAAAGGGTGCATACATTGCCTTTCAGCCTTGAGGAAAAAGAATAAAACATACAATTCATCACTTTACCAAAAGGGATAAGTACTCTTTCAATTAATGTGCTAATCTCTAATGAAGACAGCAGCCATTAGTTAAACAAGCAAACCATTAGGGTTGGAACAGAAATGCCAGTACACTCACAGATCTACAGATGGCTGCTAGATATTAGCCACGACCTACAAATCCTGAAAAGAGATTAGCAAAATGTAGTCTATTTCTAAGACTGAAAGCTCGACTACTGTTAAGTGAAACTGAGGAGTGGACTAGGCCCATGAGCACGGCTGGATCTCAGAAGCATAAATGCCAAAGAGAGAGGAGCAATGCTCTGAAACACTGACATAATTTGATGCCATTTATGTCCATTTTAAAAAAACACTCACAAAATAATATTCCATATTGGAGATACACAGAGAGAGAAAGAGAGAGAGAGAGAGAGAGTTTTCATAGAGTCATATAATGCTCCATGTTACACTACTGACGGTGTTTGCCTCTGGAGGGGCTGGAAAGGGAAATGGGACAGGAAACGATGGTTAAATGGGATATTAACAGTTAATTCTAGGTGATTCTAGGAATATGGGTATTTGTTATGCTCTTTTATATTTTACTATATTTGTTTTAATTTTATTTATCTTTTAGAAGATTTTATTTATTTGAGAGAGAGAGAGAGACCATGGGTGCACAAGCAGTGAGGAGGGGTAGAAGGAAAGGGAGAGGCAGACCCCCAATGAGCAGGGAGCCCAACTTGGGACTCAATCCCAGAACCCTGAGATCATAACCTGAGCCAAAGATAGATGCTTAACCTCCTGAGCCACCCAGGTGCCCCATTTGGTTTAATTTTTAAAACCATTTTTAAATAAAATGATAACATACTGAAGAAGCTACATCATGAAGTTCTCTGGGTAGGAAGGAATTGTGGAGACCTGCAGCCCATATAAGGAGTGTCCATGAGTGGCCACCGCCACATCATCTGTCACATGGATTTGCCTGTGCATTGACCCTAAGTCTCTCTGCACCTTGACTACTGCCATGCAGTCTGGCAATCATTTCACAATTCACTTATCCTGGGATGATGTGGTCAGGGAGTTCACAACTGAGTAAGAGTTTAACTGTAAAGAACTACTGGTGGTCCAAGGATTTTACAGCTCTTGGGCCAAGCTGTCTCAGGAGCAGCTTCTCAGCCAACCACTCAACAATTCATCAGAACCCATCCAGCCACACTTCTGAACACCAGGGAATGGACCACTCTGACTCTTCATTAGACAAGCATTTCAGGGAAGACAAGGAAACTTAGCAAGATGAAAACTTGTTAGCAGACCCCAGAAGCAGTCACTAAGTAAAAGCTAAGTAGCAGAAAAACAGCAAAGCTTGTTGATAAATCAGACTCAGGAAGAAGAGTAAAGTATCAATTATGTTAAAATCCAAATTATCATTTTGGCAAGTGCAATTTGGCATCCAGATGGGCCACACTAAACAGTTCAATTCCATTTAATTATTTAAATATCATTTTGCAAATCACTTACTCTGCAAGTAGAACTGTTTAAAATCTAATGTTTTATAGGAACCACATTACAGTTTTGCTACACAGAGGAAGACTCAGTAGTCTTTCCATCATTTACAATAGATAACTCTAAGGTTTCACTGGACTGCGTGTTCCAGCAAGGAAGAAGGGAACTAATACTCAGTAAGTTCCTTACCTCTACTGGGCCTAGGGCTACAGTGTTTTAGCCACCTTAACTCAGTTCATCCTCACAATAGTATAAGATCACTAGCATCTAGAGATGCTGTCTTTCTTGAAGATTTATTCTAGAATCTCAAGTTTCTAGAGATGAAAAATTTAGGATTCGACTGTTGAAGTAATCTGCTTAAGTTCAGATGTTTGGGAAGCAGCAGATCCAAACTTCAAAGACTTTCTTCTAGAGACAGCTCATTTGAAATAATAATGAGGGGATCCCTGGGTGGCACAGCGGTTTGGCGCCTGCCTTTGGCCCAGGGCGCGATCCTGGAGACCCGGGATCGAATCCCACGTCAGGCTCCCGGTGCATGGAGCCTGCTTCTCCCTCTGCCTATGTCTCTGCCTCTCTCTCTCTCTCTGTGTGACTTTATTTATCATAATAAATTTATCATAAATAATAAATATAATATATTTATAAATTATATATTTATAATATATTTATAAATTTATATATTTATAATATATTTATAAATTTATTATATTATAAATTAAATTTATAATATAATAAATTTATCATTTATCATTTATCATAAATAAATTAAAAAATAAAATAAAATAAAATAATAAGATAAAGTAATATGGATTTTAGTAGGAAACATTATATGTAGCCACCACTGTAAATGAAAATGAAAATTCTGTGATATACCTGAAGAGATTTCACAAGAGAATCTGGTAAGAAACATGAATTCTTTGGCTGATGAGCCCCTGCCCCCCGTATTCTGTGGACTTCGGAAATCTCCCTGAGATTGAGTAATCAACAATCAAAATTTAATGAACCCGTGAATCCCTGGGGACCTTGTTAAAAGGCAGATTCAGATTCACCAGGTAAAGGATGGAGATGAGATTGTGTAGCTCTAATAAGCTCCCCATGATAATGATCTTGGTGGTCCATGGACCAGAGTTTGAGTAACAAGGTATTATAGAATATTTAACTATTTTCAGGTAAAGATGGCCTCCAGGGACAATCTTCTGCTAAGAGAAATCATTAAATTATATTTTGAATCACAGGATCTCCTATTACAAAATTATTTTTTTACGTCCTTAGATTTATATCTTTTAGAACAAACATTAAAGGATGATTTATCTACAAAAAGGCTTCTCTTAACTTTCTAAAACTACAGACCTATTGTTTTACAAAATATCTACCAAAATTCTGTGGTCTCTTTTTCAACACATTGATTACTCAATTAAATATAAAGTAAGCATATGGAATAAGCTATTTTCAAGACGAACTTTCTGCCAGTGACCATTAATATATTTTGCCTCACATAACAAAGAAACTGGTTAAAAACAGCAGAAAATACTGGACAATTCTAAGCATTTTTAATAAGATATGTCTCTACGATCTCAATAAAATGATCCAAGACATGTTAAGTATCCTTTGAGAGATTTTTTTTGTAATATCATCTTAAAAATTACACTAAAGTTTAAGTATTACAAATAACTATTTAAGCAGCACCAAAAAAGGAGGATAGCCACTTGCTTTTTAATTTACACCTGAGCAATTTGTTGCAATTTTTAATACATGCCATCCTGCGATTAAAAAAAAAAAATTGGTTGTCATTCTTATCCAGAGAGTATAAGCCTCCTCTAATATTTTAAAGAATGTAAACATATTGGTCAGTTATAATCAGGTAGAAGTGTTAACCTTGATTATAATTAAACCAAAATCATGGTTTATGGCCAACATATATCTGCTGTAAGATGGGTAATGATAAACAATTTCTGCTCCTCGGGTTCACTTGTTTGGTTAATTGGAGTGTATTCTGTTGGTAAGGTAATCCTGACAGTGCTACCAGAATGCCTGTCTAATCAAAATTTAAACTTTTACTTTCAGAATTCAATATTCTTACCTTCAAAATCTTTCAAGAATAGTGAATATTATGTTTGCCTACACAATAATCCACTCTCTCATTTTTTGTTGACTACTCAGCTCTCTAAATACAGAGATATAGATAGATATAGATATAGATATAGATGATATAGACATAGGTATAGATACAGATATAGACATAAATATAGATACATAACCAATTCCCTTCCTGCCCCATGAAGCCATTGTGCTTGAAGGAAGCCAACTCCACCCCTAAGCCAATCAGCCCTAAGCCAAGTAGAGTATCTTTTTCCGTGGAGAGAATAATTGGTTCAGGGATGGACTCCTGATTCAACTGGAGTCAATAAAACATGAGAAAGGTCTGTTGTCACAATCCAGTAAAGAAGCTTCCTGACTCAGAGGAAGGATTCTGAAGGAACGCTCTCCCTGTTCTGGCAAGTATTAATGAAGTCATCTTTTAACCACAAGGGGGAGCCAACCCTTATGATGAAGCTGGCACCAAGGTGGGGAGCAAAAATAGAAACAACTTGCAGGTTATCCCATAGGAACTACCCTCATACACTCTTTCCATCTTCTATGCAACCAATATTCCTCTAATTGATCTATGAAGACATTCTGAAAGCCCCTTCAAATGCCTTGCTTTAGTTCAAAAGTACACTTTGCCACATTTCCCCTGGCACCATAGTCCAATATATCTGTCAAAGAAGGAAATGAGGTTACTATAATGATGACCCAACCACTTCCTCTTCTTGGAACTTCAGGAAATAAAACAAAGCTCATGATTCAATAGTTTGTAGATCTCTCTTCCTCATTTTGAAAACTAGAATGGCAAAATGGCATTCTCCCATATCTGATTTTCCAGCATACCTCATGGTTGCCAGGATTACTCAACGATCTCATTTACAGGTTTTTCTTAAATGTCTTGAAATAGAATTTAAAGAAAAACATGCATTTATAGCAAGGGGGTGCTCCACTCTCTTTACAATCTTTTTTTCCCATTTTGGCTCTCTCTTCCCCTTTGGCCACAATTTTAATTAAGGAAGGATTTTATCATTTTCTCTTCTGTGTTAAATTTGATACAAGTCTCTTTATTCCAAAAAGGAAGTCCAGAGGTAGTCAGCCCATGGTAGGTGTAGCAGCTTAAAAGTCATCAAGGACTTGGGTTTCTTTTTCTTACAGCCCAGCAATCTTTAGCATATACCTCACAGTCCAAACTAATTAAGAGTGTCAACTCTCTTATCCATATTCCAAGTAGCACAGAAGAGAAAGGGAAACAGAAGAATGTGCCCTTTTCTTTAAAGGACTGCATTGATTAATTTATGCTAGATTGTGCTATGCCTACAAACTCCAAAATATCAGGGGCTCACAATATTTTTTTCACACTCTCTCTATTCCCAATTCATCTCTTACCACTCAGATTCAGTCCCCATGTACACTTGAACCTCCTCTATTCTGACTCAATCTCTGACTCCTCCATGACTCCTTAGCACCTTGCACCGTGCCCTCTGGAACGCAAAGTACCCTATGCTGGTAACCTCCTTTCTGGAAGCTGCCTTCATCTTCTTGCTGCAGTTGAAGTTTTCAGGCACCACTTAAAGAGTAGCCTTTTCAAGCAGTGGCTGTTCTTATTCTGATACCCAATATTCAAAGAGGCTTAAAGATAGGCCAGGTTCCACCCCTCTCCTGCCTTTACTTCTTATCTCGATTTCCAAACAATTGCTTTCCTCCAATCTCTAAAATTCCCCTAGTGACATGGAAACATGTGTTAACAGATTAGATTACCAAGTTAACCTGCCTTTGTGGCAGTTATCTATCTTTCACTACCTCCCATATTGATGTCCTAGACCTTGTCATTACCAACCATACTGCCTCCAAAAATCTCAATTTCAAGAATCTCTTTTATATCACCATCTCCTATTGTTCTTGCTCATTCCTCCAATGATCCTGATCCAATAATTCTTCAACCATATTGGGCCCCCCTCCTCATTGAGTGCCCCTACACTTCAGTGTCTGCTACACACTCTTATTTGCCTCCTCACTCCGGTTTCCACAATCTGTTATTTATAATGTTTCCCTCGCATATGCCTGCTATGTCTCTGTATCTCTCTCCTCTGTCTTACACACTCAGCAAGATCCCAATCTGACCAGATGCCGGTATCTAAGCAAACTGAACATGGCAGGAGAAAGCCCCACAACAACTCTAATGGCTCACCACTCAATGTGTGTACAAATCTGTACAAGTGGGGCTTCGACACTGCCAGTTGAGCCTTATTCAACATTTTCTGACACAATTAATGCACCCACTCTTCAGGAGGTCCATCTCATAATTTCTCCTTTCTCTGCAAACCTTCAACAATTTGTTGTTGTTGTTGTTTTTACTAAGAAAATAGAAACAAAGCAAAAGGTTAACTGCTATGACAGACCACCATAAA
Organism: Canis lupus familiaris; assembly: GCF_011100685.1. Taxonomy (NCBI): domain Eukaryota; kingdom Metazoa; phylum Chordata; class Mammalia; order Carnivora; family Canidae; genus Canis; species Canis lupus. The sequence continues at coordinate 78,309,489 of NC_049222.1, read as the reverse complement.
ATTTCACTGAAAAGACCATGAGAGCCCTGGAGTCTTAGCAAAAAAGTAGAGAAACAGGTGGGAAAATTATAGAAAATAAGAGAGCATCAGCAACAGAATTTTTCTTCTTTATATCTGCCAGCTCTGGTTTGCTGTGTAGGATACTCTCACTGCCATTTGTTCTCCACCAGAACCAGAAACCCTGGTATACAGTGATTAATACTCTCCCAAAGTCATGGAGTCTAGACTGCAGTCTTGGTGCCACTTACCTTCCAAATATGGAGAATTTCCAACTAAATCAAAGACATGAAACTGCAGAGACGTAATTTTCCTTATAAAATGGTACAATTAGCTTCTATGCTTTCTTTTAATATATGCAAATGAATGGAGAAGTGGGAGTGGTTTAACTTCTGTAAATCTACTTGAACTCCTCTGGGAAAAGATGTAAATAAGTAGAACTACACATTCATTGTAAAGACACAAACATGCTATTATCATCATTAGTAATAATTTAATTTTATAGCTAATTGTTATTACATTTTGATGCATTCACATGAAGGCAAATTTTGTCATCCTGCTATCTCTGCCATTAAAACAAAAGAATAATGCTATCCTAGATGATAAGAATAATGACTACACCTGTCAAAATAGATTTATATCTTGAGTCTAACGCAGCCTCTGCAGCATGTTTTGCCAGGAATATTCATTTGTTCTTTTTCCTTTTCTTTTCTTTTCTTAGGGAAGAAGACAGAAAGCAAATTTCTACCTCTACTCTTGAGCCTCCCTCTTAAATGATGCTCGGGGCAACAACCCTTCAAAATTAGGTACCAATCAGTACCAATTCCTTTGGTAACCACTATAATAACATTAACATGATGAACTAATGAGATATTAATGTGGTTGTAATAGACATTTCCATAGGAGTTCCATTGTAATTGAGTAGGTTAATAATCTGCCTTAATCTGTGTTTGGCAAATGTAATGTGTGATGAATAGGGAAAGGCAGAATTTTGATGACTTTCAGCTTGCAAGGTGTTTACTCTTTCAAAACAGAAAAAAAAAAAACTGTTTTTAAAAGCAGGTGTGTTAGTGAACACTGGAGAGAACAGCCCAGAGTGTCATAACCCTTATTCCTCGAGGCATCTAAATGCATTTTATACACTTTACTTTCCAAACAGCAATAGATGTGGGGAATTGATATTTAAGATCTTTATTTGTACTCGATATGCATCTAGTAGTTCATTCATTCATTTGACTTTTAGTCTATCAATACTTAGCAATTATAATTACGGATGGCAGAGCCTTGGGAATTTAACAATGGTACAATCGGTGTCACTTTTAAAGAAAAGAAACACCACATACCCACTCCCCACACGCATGCACACAGACACAGATACACACATCTACATACATACACATAAATACTGTGGAAAAATATTTAAAAGTAAAGTAAGAAATGCTAAGGGAGTCAATCAAAACAGGCTCTGAAGGATATTGAGGAAGAAAGTCCTGTGCACATATTCTGTTTCAATTTCTGGAGTATCACAGACTTTGACTTTTGTCCATTGCACCCAGCCACACCTTCTGGAAGATATCATTCTATTCTGTGCTGAAATAGAGATAATGTAACACCTGTTAGCTAAATAGACAATCTTATATTAGTCAATTTAACTTTGTCAGCACCAATCATAATTCCTTCAGAACAAGTTATGTAACCCTGTGGTTTTTGCCTTTATAAATCTGAACTTCCTGCTTGTAATCTGGGGCACAATTTCAATTTCTAATTTCAGTCCACACTATGTCTTCTGGATTGCAATCCCTAAGACCCCAAATAAAGGTTGTAGTTGCTTTACAGCCTCTTCTTCTTGGTTGACAACACACACACACACACACACACACACACACAATAGAGCTCCTATTATTTGAAAGAAATAAAGAAATAAGGTCAAGAACCTAGAAAGAAATAAAAAGGAATGTGGTGATGGAAAAGAAAAAGAAGAAAGCAAGATTGAAAAGCCAAGATATTCAGAGTCTTTCAACTGGATTCAAGAAGATACCTGCAAATAACCCTGGTTTGAACTCTGCTGAAAGAGAAAAGAGCGAAAAGAGCAAGGCCTTTATATGATTATTTATTCCAGCAAACAACAGCACATGGCAACTCAGAGCCTTTCTATTCCCTGAGCTAATATTTGGAAGACATTGTATCTCCAGGGCAAATTCTAAATGTTCCTCTTTTCTCTAAAGAGGAAAAGGGAAAAAATCAGAGGTTTCCATCATTCAAGGATAAAAAGAAAATACAATGAAATTCAACATTGAACATTGTACAAGGAAGATAAAAAATTAAGAGGAAATGTCCTGATAAGCTTTGCTTAGCAAATACAAATGAAGGCTAAGTAAACCCATGTGATTATTTTTTAAGGCAGACTGTTGTTAAATTAACTGGCAGCATTTCAAAATCTCCTTAACGGTGAATGTTGAAACCACTTCTACTCAAATATTAACCCCCTCTACATGACGTCTACTTTCTTGGACTGCTCCAAGTGGTATGGTTATGCCCAGCCTGAATACAAAGAGAAGATAGCCTGTGGATTTGCTAGCTTCCCATTATCTTCCCCAATTCCATTTTCAGCTGATAATTACAATGGCCCCATTTCTCTACTTCCTTTGGAAGTACCTTAATATGACAACACCATGACTCCACCTCATGGACTGCAGCACGGACTTCAAGGTGTTACCTTAGCTCCCTCATCACAGCCAGGCAATGGTCAGGGTCTGCCTCTACCTTCACTCAGCATTTCATTATGTCCAAACTTTCTGACCCACCTGTAAATTTGACACCAGTAAGAGTTTTCAACTCTAAGTCTTCGAGGGACTTAAATAGGCAGAACAAGTAGGAGAAAGACCATTATTACACATTCAGGAGGGGCTGCTTTCAAATTCTATTTTCAAATTAAAAATTCAGTTTAAAATTTTGTTTTCAGATTCAAATTTTCTCCACTTAATACTTTATGTTACTTCATCTCTCCACATTTCAGCTTCCTCATATATAAAAATATCTGTATTAGACTGCTCAGACTGCCATTAGCAGAATAACACAGACTGGGCGGCCTAAACAACAAAAATTTATCTCCTCACAATTCTTTAGACTGGAATTGCCAGAGCAAGGTGCTGGCAGGGTGGATTTCTATTGAAAGCTCTCTTCCTGGCTTGTAGATGGCCTTTCCTCTGTGTGTACACAGAGTCCCCTAGTGACTCTTCTCTTTTTTTAAGGATATCAGTCCTGGGGTACCTGAGTAGTTCAGTCAGTTAAGTGTCCAACTCTTGATTTTGGCTCATGTTATGATCTCAGAGTCATGGGATTGAGCCCTGAGTCAGGCTCCATGTACAGCAAGGAGTCTGCTTCTCTCCCTCTTCTCCTTCCTCTGTATTCCTCCCACTCAGGCACATTCATTCTCTCTCTCTTTCTCTCTCTCTCAAAATAAATAAATGAATAAATCTTTAATAAGGACATTAGTCCTATTAGGTTAAGGCCCTATGTTTATGATATCACATAACCTTAATTACCTCTGTAGAGGTCCCATCTCCAAAAATACTTACCTTGAGAGTTAGTGATTCCACATATGGATTTGGGGGAAATACAATTCTGTCCCCCATAACACCTGACCTCAAAAGATCTCAAGGATTCCCAAAGTTTTCATCCTAAGTGATAGAAACTCCTGTCCTGAAATGTACACAGAGGGTGAGAGAGGATAGAGAAGGCCAAATCAAAGCAGCATTCTTTCAGCAACATGTCCATGAGGAAGAAGGATGAAACTTAGCTCACATATTTTCTCTGGCCCTTATTAGCAAAGAGTCTATATTTATCAGCTATACCTAAATAATTAATTATTTTTTCCCTCCTCTCTATTAGGAAACATTGGCATAACCAAAACCCCAGTGGCCAGAATATACAGAATTCTAATTTCTGTTCCTGTCATTGACTGATACAGTCATTTTGAATATTACAATTTCCCTCTGTTTTTAGAGGAAATCAAATATTGCATAATAAACTGCAGTGCAAACAAAATGTTGTTATGCTTCTCAACAATTATAAATAACCAGATCAACCCTAATCGAATTGGGGGAAACATTTAGAGTCTACTAAGTCCATTAGCTGTGGGGCAAGATAAACAGAATAAATACAATACTCTTAACGAAAGACATAGACCCTTGCTAGCTCTGCCCATAGCCTCAGACATAATGACATGCAACATCCTGAGTCTCTCAGGTGACTGGACCCAGAACAGTTCCCTAACCCAAAGTTTGCCTAACCCTACATGGTTTCCATGTCTTCCAAGCAACAGGGCTTGTAAGGCTCCTCTCCTAGCTCTATTTCCTGACAGACCCCATGAAATCTCATAAGAACCTGTTTTCCTTCTTGGACTGCCTTCAGTGAGTTTCTCTTTCTGCAATCAAGGAAACCATCACTATCAATTTTGAGTCTAGGACTACAGCTTCTCCGTGACTTTCAATGCCATCAAACCTGGGAAAACACTCCAAAGCCTGAATGTCTCCTGATCCAGGTTTCCTAAAGGACTTTTTATTGGCATTTTGTTTATTGGATATTATGTATCTGATTCTATTACTGCTACTCAACATTCAATGTGTGTAGTGACAGTCAGTACTGAATCACCATAACAGGTCATTTCCATTGGCAAAGAATTTGTCTTGGTATCTGCAGATGAATTCACCTACAAATACTAAAATATATCTTGAGCTAAAGAAAAGCACTGGTTAATGTTTCCCAGCAGAAAAAGAGAATCAACAGATGAGTTTTCAAATAGAGGTTGTTACCCTTCATTGTGAAACTTAAGGGATGCTGAATGTAAAGAGAATAAAGCCCAGAGCTAGGAATCAAGAGGCCTAGACAACTGGTATCAAATCTTCCTCTAGGGACGCCTGGGTGGCTTAGCGGTTGAGCATCTGCCTTTGACTCAGGGTGTGATCCTGGAGTCCCGGGATCGAGTCCCACATAGGGCTCCTGCGGAGAGCCTGCTTCTCTCTCTGCCTGTGTCTCTGCCTCTTTCTCTCTCTGTTTCTCATGAATAAATAAATAAGATCTTTAAAAAAGAAAAAAATCTTCCTCTAACTAGGCTCCATGACCTTGGGTACTTGCCCACCAGAACTTGAAGGTTCCTTCCCTTTCTGATGACAATAACACTTTTACAAGCTGACAGAATTGTTATAGGAAGTCAGTAAGGCAATAGAAGCACAGGGGTAACTGAATAGTTAAAATGTAACATCAATAGTAGATTTTAAAAAAAATAATATATCATTTACTCATATAAGTAAAATCCTGCCTTGATTATTTCAAAGTATGATTTATGCTTCCATTTTGAAATATAAGAATACAAGATTTAAAATATATGGAAATGTCCCCTTATCTATCTAACAAGTTTCCACTATGACATTCAAAATCTACTTATGAGAACCAGCAGATATTCTTGTAGCTCCCCAACGCAGGCCTGACTTGGACATGAATTGGACATGACATGGGTGTGATGGGCTGACATCAATTTTCCTTCCTCATCCACACCTCTACTTTCATTCTTCCTATTTTAATCTTAAGCACATAATGAAGACAGCAAGTAAATCTTACTTTGCATTATGCACTCAGTGCCCAAAAAATACTGCGTTTAGTAAATACTGCTGAACAGTTTACAAATAAATAAAATGTCCCTGCAAACTATTCCTTCTTATAAAGAAACTAAATTACTACAACACAGATTTTCTCATCTCTTCATTTTTATTTAGGAATCCTCATAATACATTTTATTTTTTTAAAGATTTTATTTATTTATTCATGAGAGACACAGAGAGACAGAGAGGCAGAGATACAGGCAGAGGGAGAAGCAGGCTCCACGCAGGGAGCCCAATGTGGGACTCAATCCTGGGACTCCAGGATCATGCCCTGGGCCAAAGGCAGGCGCTAAACCACTGAGTCACCCAGGGATACCCCTCATAATACATTTTTAAAAACACATATTATTACTCCTCCAACTTGATTTAAATTGTTGAGGTCAGAAATCTGTCTTTGTCTTTTTCTATTTTTTTCCACTGCCTTTAATACAGTAGGAACACAGTAAGTACTTGTTGATTGGTTGAATAATAACTTGAAAATTTAATGAAACTGACAATTCATTTTTTTTAAAAAAGGTCAAATCAGTTGTGTGATGAGTTCACTGATCAATGCCTCAATCTTTTAACACACAAACTCTTTTTGTTTTTAAGGAGTGATTCAAACCAATATGTCCAGAGTCACAGGTTTTTAATTCTTAACTTTCTTATTAATATGTTACACTATTTTACTAATTACTCTGTGCCTTCAAAGCCTACTTAATTTTAATGGGGCAAGGACAGCAGAATAATATATAAGAGACACCTTTGGGAAAAGAGGAAAAAAGTTAAAATTGAGGTTTTCTAGTTTGAAAATATTAAAAAGCATTCCAAAATAAAACAAGTCAGCATTCTCAATACTGGAAAATGACAGTGACTAAAAGTCTTTCCGCCTGTATGAGCACTGTCCTCTGTCCCCATTCCTAGTGCTGGGTAACTCGGAGATATAATTTATGATGGATTCACAAACAAAATGGTCAATGGTTCAGTACAAACCAAACATGAGCAGACACATTTCTAAACCCAACCGTCATGCTGCTTACACAATCTGTTGATCCATTGAACAAATATATGTTGAAAGATTAAGCGGGAGTTGACTGCCATTCAGGAAGATAAATGTAGAGTAGACTCATTTTCCGCCTGACTTAATGCTTAAGGATTTGTATTAGAAGGTTGTTGGGGAGGGGGATGTCTGCGGGGGATGGGAGGAAAGGAAATTCCAGTCACCCAGATCTTTAGAATGAGATTATCTCACCAAGGACCTCACACAGAGGCCTTTACCAGCCATCTTTCACATCCGGGACCTTCCTTTCCCCTTATTCTTTTATTATGGGGGTAAAAAATCCAAAGAAATAAACAAGTGCTTCAGGAGCACTTGCCTTGGCTATTCAGGCCTTGTTGATGGAATGATAGGAGACAGAATGTCTTATACAGTACAGTTTGAGATTTAAAAGGGGAAAAAGAATCAGGCTGTCATAAAAGCACATTGTTATACAGCTGTCTCATAAAAGGGCTGTGAGCCATTAAGATATAGAGAGAACTGAAAGCCTGAAGCTAGAAACTCAGCGTTCCCGCTGTTGGAACCAATGCCATCCCCAAGCAGAGATCTCGGCCAGCCTTGATTCAGCTCATACTTGTTGACACCATCCTCAATTGAGGTATGAGGCCAGGCTTCTAGAGTTGTATTTGTCCAGCTGTGCCAGGCTGAAAAATGCAGTCCTTCATGGCTGTTGATCCTGTTATAAATGTCTCAGTTTCGTAAGAGAGCTTTGTTTAAAAAGAAAGTAAAAGAGAGAGGAAGGGGAAGGGAGAGAGGAAGAAGGAAGGAAAGAAAGAGGAGGGAAGGAGGGCACGCTGGTGGCGCAGCGGTTTAGCACCGCCTGCAGCCCAGGGCGTGATCCTGGAGACCCTGGATGGAGTCCCATGTCAGGCTTTCTGCATGGAGCCCGCTTCTCCCTCTGGCTGTGTCTCTGCCTCTCTCTCTCTCTCCGTGTCTCTATGAATAAATAAAATCTTTAAAAGAATTTTAAAAAAGAAAGAAAGAGGGAAGGAATAGAAGGAGGGCAGAAGAAGAAACAAGAACAAAAGAGAAAGGACACCATTTGAAAGGACACCATTTGTAAAAAACATAAGTAGAATATCCTTGATGTTAAAACCTGGGACATGTCTACAGTACAGTAATATAATCATACTGCTTCCTTGTTTAGCAAGCCATGAACAACTTTCAGAGACATCTAACAACTCCGACCTGGTCAGAAAATCATTCAAAAAGAAAACCACTAGGGATGCCTGGTTGGCTCAGTGGTTGAGCATCTGTCTTCCGCCCAAGGCGTGATCCCGAATTCCGGGGATCGGGTCCCACATCAGGCTTCCTGCATGGAGCCTGCTTTTCCCTCTGCCTATGTTTCTGCCTCTGACCCTAATCGAATATGTGTGTGTCTTTCATGAATAAATAAATAAAATCTTAAAAAAAAAAAAAGAAAAAGAAAATCACTAAGTGTTGCAAAAAAACAGATGTATCCTGACCTACTGAAGTACATGTGCCAATAAATGCACTGGAAAGCAATTCACTTCATTTCAATGTTTACTGAGTACCCATATGGGTTGTGGCATTGGAGGAGGAACCATACAAGCTTACAAAACACCTGACTCCTGTCCTTACAAAGTACATATACCAACAAAGACCATGAGGACGTGTGGAGAATGGTACCTAGATGTCCAGAGAGAGAGGTATGTTTCCTTTTGTATTGAAGAATAAGTTGAATCTTCTAAATTGGGAAAATCAGGCAGGTGCTAGATTTAAGAAGTGCTGTGAAGAAGTAAAGGGAGATGACCATGGACAATTTCAAATATACAGGGCAAACATAAAGGCCAAAGAAGAAATAGTATTCAAAGTAGGCTAAGAACAGCTTTATCTGCCAAGCAAAGTGATAAGTTTGGAAAGCAAAAGGGTATTGGGTAAAAATGACTGGTGAGAGGTCTTGAAGTTATTTTTAGCCAGTCATGAGCCCTTATTTTTCACTTTCAAATGCATTTAGTAAGGGATGAAGAATTGCTAAAATATAAATGTATGCACATAATTCTCTAAGTCAGACTTTTTTGGGTTCTTGTTCTAACTTTTAATTTTGTTCCTTCCCGTATGATTTCCTACCCTGAATCATCACAACCCGCCAAGCTGAAGATGTTAATGACCAACATATTCTTACCCACTGTTTTAGTTTCTCATTGTTCCAGTTGTTTTATTTCATTTTGAAATTTTGCTGGGATTTAAAATGATGCCACACAACAGGTAAGTTTGGACCATTCCTTCAACATAACAGTCCCATTTTATCTTTGGTGCCATTATTACTGGCTTTATTGTTCATGAACTCTTCACTTCTGAGTAATAGCACTAAGTCTCAGTCAACGAGTTTTAACTTTTGGACCTATGAGTCTGCAGTCCATTTTATTCCATTTGTTTATTTTAACTAAATGTCACTGACTTTGAACTGTTTAATCTGAAGCATCTGATCTCTCCTGTTCTTGGATGCCTAGAATTTGGCAAGCCAAATGTTAACTATAAGAATTGAAAAGAAGAAACACTGAAACTAATGAATTCACTGGAAATGGTTAGCAGTCTAAAGAAAATATGACCATCTGGGTTAAGTTATTGTAGGTTATGGATTGGGCTTTCTGTTTAGTTTGGCTTGGAGAGGAGGGAAGTTTTCCCTCCTATCACCCGTCTACACTTATGTCTAGAGGCACAGTGTCAGTATTATTCTGTGAGGAGCTTTAGGTCTTCTGCAAGGCTATCCCATTAGACAAGCAAATCTATGTGATCTTGCACATGATGGGAATTGGAAAGCTTTCCCACATATACTCACACAGCTTCCTAAACTTTGCCCTGGAGTGCACAGGGAACATAGTGTATGGTCTACTTTCACTAGATCCAGGCACCTCAGGTTCAGGTGTGCAACTCTGTCTTAAATTACCTCCCCAGGGTAGTATGAGCTAGCTGAAGGCAAAGTGCAATCTGAGAATCTTTTCATCTAACATGGACAAGGACTAGTGCAGGCTCTCCTGATTGATTTGTGGCTATCCTCGGGAAGGGAGCAGGATGACTGTGAGCCCAACTCTGCTCTAGCAAGAGGTAACACTGGCCTGGATGCTTCTCAATAAAGGAGTACAGAAAAGAAAAAAAAAATGTCATTGGGAGATTTCAAGGAGAGTAAAAGTTAATGATTCTGCCACAAAATTCTATCTGGATTGAAAAAAAAATTCTGCTTTTATCCTCTAAACCTAGAAGAAATTCTTATAGAATAGTAAAGCTAATGGTAGCAGCCAAAGCTAAAGGAGTATTGTAAAAAGTATTTTATTCTTCCCCAATGAAGCTCCCTGTGTATGATTACATTTTCAGAAGGGGCTGAAAGTTATTTTGCGAAAATTAAAAGCATAGTTAGAAAATTCTGCTCCAAATACAATGGTCTGCTGGATTTGAAATATTGCTCCAGAAACAAGCCACATGGTGCTAGAGAATACCTGAGTCAGCAGAAGGTGGGGAGTACCGTGAAGACGGTATTTATTATGTCTTGAGAAGACTCCATAGGTCACTGCTGATTTCTGTTTACACTGTGCTGACCTTTCACACTCTGGAGCAGTTTGTTCAGCTGTGATCTACAACCAGGAGCACATGCAGTTTGTCATCTGTGGGGCCCTGGACGAGCCAACCAAGAAAGAGGCATTATGGATCCAGAAACGTCTATCAGCCTGCAGTTCTTGGAGTTCTCTGCTTTCTCATTTTGTACTTTTGTACTAACAAAAATTTACGGGTCTTGGGATACTAGCATAAAGCATGATCCAAACAGATTGGATTTTAAGAAAGTGATTATTTCCACTATACATTAGGTTAACTGCAAAATAAGCCTCCAAAAACAATCCTATCTCTAGGTCATTATTTCACCCATCTCAATTAGGATACGTTCAGTACTGGAGTGCAACATAATACTTTTTGTAATGGCCTACGCCAACTCTTTTGCAAAGGATTATGTGAGGTCACCAAGCTGTGATTATAAAGAACCTATGGGCAGTTCTTTTATCCTTTGATAGATGTCTGTGTGCTGACTCGCTGGGGGTCTGTTTCTTGAATTCAGAGCTCCCTGACCATTTTATCCAGCCATTCTGAAGCAGAAGATTCCTCCTGTTCTTCCTGGATGTGATTGCTTAACTCTGCTGCTACAGGAAAAATGTTCTGTGATTATTTCCAGACTAAAAAAAGGCCCATACATATGTTAACACAGCGATAATAATATAGTGCTTGTTTTCCACATAGAACTCCAATTTCAGGGACTGGACTACTTTGGTCACTCACTCCTGACCTACTATATTAGCTCGTGGGGCAGGTGGGTCGTCTCTCAAAGAGGAACTCTCATATACAGATTACCCTTAATGATGGCCTCCTCTTTGAAAACCTTCCACATACTCTGTGATCACTTAGCATGGTGTACTTCCCCCACAATAGCACCCCACACTGTACCATCACCCCATATAACTGCCTATTTGAGGGAAGAACTTTATTCATTCATATGTATCAGTTCCAAGCACAGTACCTGACACACAGGAGGCACTCAATAAATGTGTAAGTAAACAGTGATTCTTTTACTTCTTCCTTAAAAGCATTGCTACCTTGGGCTTTAGATTCATGGATTCTTTTTAAAAAGGAGAAGGATTAAGAAAGAAAAAAAGAGAAAGAGGGAGAGGGAAGGAGGAAAGAATGAGAGAGGAGGAAAGAAAACAAAATAAAAGAGTAAAAGGAAGGAATAAAAGAAAGAAGGAAATGAAGGGAAATCCCACCTTGGTGTCTAACTTAAGGAATGAGGGGATAATAAAAGAAGTAATGTAGATGAATATAAAGAAATTAAGTAAGCATTATTTTTTGAAAATGAAACAAATAGAATTTAGAATTCTTTTTCAGCAACATGGCAGACTCATCCCTCCCAGCAGAGCTAAAATGTTAAGTAAAATATTTAAAATGTCATTTGAATGCATGGCTTGGCTAGCAGGAAAATATAAGGGTGGATTAGAGGCCAGAGATGAAAAGTGTGAATCTAGAAAAGTAGGCAAGCAGTAAAGAAAGAACTTATCTTAGGACTATCTAAAAATCCTCATGAGGCCTACAACTCAGGGGCACCTTGGTAGTGCAGTCAATTAAGCATCCAGCTCTTGATTGTGGCTCAGGTTATCATTTCAGGGCCATGAAATCAAGCCCTACATCAGGCTCCATGCTCAGCACGGAGTCTGCTTAGGATTCTCTCCCTCTCCCTCTGCCCTTCCCCACCACTCATGTGTTCTCTCTCTCCAAAATAAGTAAATCCTAAAAAAAAAAAAAAAAAAAAAAAAAAAAGGAAGCCAGGCTTATAATTCATATTTCCCTGGGCTGTATCCAGCTCTCGCATGAGAACAGTTATATTGAAAAGCTTTGTCATAAAGTACCCCTCCACACACACCCTCCCTTGCCTGCCCAAATACACACTCTGACGGCAGAGGAAAAAAACATCCATATACATTATAGAGGGATATGCTGGGCATACATGTTTCACTGAGCTTTGGCTTTGGATTTAAATGACGTAGAAAAAAATTATACCATGAGAATTTCTAACCACAAACCCCATTTATTTAGGTATGAGAGAAGTATTCCTTCTGACTCCTAAGACAATACACATGGAAAAAAAATTCCTTTAAGTGGTCCAGTCATCACATTCACAAACCATGAATGAAAGAGAAGAAAAGGAGAAAGACTTCCACTTCCCAGAAGTTGTACACACCAATTCTGGCCACAATTTACTCATGTGACTTCACCTAGCTACATATGGCATCCTTATTCTGGATTCCAGAATTCTACTGATAAAGAGAAATGGAAGAATGAATACTGTGTGTGGGGGGGGGGGGGGGCGGCGGTTGGGGGGGTAGTAAGCTCTGTCTTTATTTCCAAATACTGAGAAGACCTCCAAGACAGAATTAAGGTAATACTTGTTCCTCAGACCGTTTCAGTTAATGACAGAATGTTTGAGTTTTATTGTGGAATAAATCAATTTTGTCTTCACATTTTCATTAAAAACAAATGTAAGGAGATAAAAAATATATTTGAAATTAGGAATCAGTTTCTTAAATAATAAAAGGGGAAGAAGAATCCAAAAACAACAAGTCATATAAACTACAATTAGAATTCTTTCTCGGGGCGGGGGATCTTGGAATTTTCTAGGATAGATAAAACTGATCAGAATTGGAGCAGCCTTATTCTTTACCTCTTTCATTTTTCTCCTCATAATACAAATTTCCTCAAAAGAACATAGTGGCAAAGCACTCCTGCAGAGGTTTAAAAAAAAAGAACTGGGAAGTAACTGATTTTTTTTTTTTTTTTTTTTTTTTTTATGAATGAATGAAGCATAGGAAACTGCCACCTTAAATTTTAAAAAGGTTTGGGATGCCTGGGTGGCTTAGCGGTTGGGCTGAGCGTCTGCTCAGGGAGTTATCTCCAAGTCCTGGGATCATCAGGCTCCCTGCATGGAGCCTACTTCTCCCTCTGCCTGTGTCTCTGCCTCTTTCTCTGTGTCTCTCATGAATAAATAATAGAATCTTTAAAAAAATTTTTTTGAAAAGGTTTTAAAAAGAGAGGTTTTTTATATTAAGATAGGATCTTTTTTTAAAAAGCCACAAATCTACAGCTAATATAACTAAATGTTTTTTGCAGAATGGAAGTATAAGTTTCTCTCTATAGGATTGCCTTTATATCCAAAATAAACCAACAAAAACCACAGCACCAAATCTGGAAACCTACAATAGAGGCACACACAATTTCCCAGATATAAGGGGAATATTTTACTTTTTGTGTGGTGCCTCCAACTAATCAACCAAAATTAAATAAATAAATAAATAAATAAATAAATAACACTTAACTGTTGTGCAAATATCAAAATAGCAGTGACTACTGGGAATGATTATTCTGGCTAAGTTAAAGAGAAAACTTACAGGCTAGTTTCAGGATACAAAGAGGACAGTCTCACACACTCTTACACATTCAAACATATACCTATATCATATACTTCTGTTGAGTTGAAACAACCACTTGTATCAGCACAAAAGATCTTCAAATGATTCAGTTCTACAATCTGATTTTTTAGTACCTCTACATAGTCCCTGCACATGGATAGCAATAAATCTACGGACAGGAGGAAAACAAACAAAATGCCTCTGCAAAAAAGTGACTACTGCTAAGAGCAGATATTTTGTCATCTAGCTTTTTAATGAATTTAGATCTATTAAGTGTTTTTCTTATAACAGGGCTTACAACAATCCTTTTCACTTGTCTTCTTCCTTCCTTCCTCTATTTCTGGAACCCCCGGGGTCCAGGATAGGAAGACACCAAAATGTAGAATTTACCCAATGGCCTTAACTCTCTGGAAGACTGGGATCATGAATAATATTAAAGATATTTAGTTAAGTTGCAATTTGATATGAGTGCATTTTGTAGGATTGTTCTGGGGTTCAACATAAGGTAGATCCACATAAAAAAAGCTTAACCAAATCGGGCTTTATTTTTCTCTTGTGGCAAGTGGAAGAGTAGACAATCCTGCTCTATTTCTATCTTTTCACTTGGCCATCTTTAGCACTTTGCTTTCATCTTCATGGTCCCAATATGGCAGCTATACCTGCAGTCACAATTCAGACACACAGAAGAAATCAGTGACAAAGGAAAATGAAATGTCTATCTCAAGACAGCAAAACTTTCCTACATATCCCTTATAGAATTCAACTCAGGTCTTGCTGGCCAGAATTGAAGGAAAAGCTGCAAGAAAGGCTAGACTAATGGGCTGGCTATTTTCACCAAACATATTGCCACCTCAAACAAATCAAGGTTCTAAATAGGAAAGATATGAAAAAATAGTATAAATATTAAATGCCAAAATTCTGGAATTTCAATCCGTGGAAAAAGTAATAAAGCTTCTCAGAGGAAAGTGCAATATTATATTTACTTTTTTGCTCTCCAAGTGCTGAAACATGGTACATAGTCATTCAGTAACTATTTCTTGAGTTCCTATTATATGCCAGGTGCTACCTTAGGTGCTTGGGATACCCTCAGATAAAAATTCTTGTCCCCTGAGATCTTACATTCTAGCAGGCAGAGACAAATAATAAACCATAGTCTCAATAAATAAATACATTCTATAGTTTATTCATAGGTGATAAATTCTATGGAAAAAAGGTATAGCTGAGTAAGGAGAATTTGGAGTGGAAGGTTGAATGGATGGGTTATAACAAAAATAAACAATAATCGTGTATTAATTTGCTCTTCTTTTTACCTCAGACCCTTCTAATTTCTGAACATATAGTGTGTTTTATCTCAGAAAAAAAAATTCATTATTTTTTCAACTCATTCTTCAAAGTGCTGAATCTAGCTGCTGTTATTTACACAAGAAATGTCAATGACTGTGTCAGGTAGTGTGTTAGGCTAGACATTGCTTCACACAGGGGGAACTGTTTGCAATTTACTTAAAGGGTCTAATTCCATAAGGAAAAAGGAAAATTCTGAGGAAAAAAAGAGCAATCAACAAAGAGAAAATGCTCTCCTGACCTGGTGCCTTTTCAGTATCAGAAGCATGGTCTTTCTGGGGAATGTGGCTTTTCAGTGGGCATAGTACAAATGAACTATCTTTTGCTCTAAATCATAAAAATAAGAACTGCGCGCGCACGCGCGCACACACAACACACACACACACACACACACACACCACGAAGTTACATTTCAGAGTCAAAAAAAATTCCAAAATCAACATCTCCCAAGGGACTGGGGTTTGATTGATTTTATTTAAAGTCTGGGTGGGTTTCTGACCACTAAATATTTGCTTAATTATCCCAGCAATGAAGAGTGATGCTCTCATTAGCAGGGGTTAGAAGCCCATCTGTGTTCTCTGTCAGTTTTTTGTACAGGATTATAAACCTGCAAATTGCACGTACAGTTGGGGAGTTGGAAAATTGTAATTGCAGCTCTGATACTCATTATGCTGTGAACTTGGGCAAAGCAATTTTTTCCCTGGGCCTTGGCCTATTTGTGCATAAATTGTAGCTAGTAGTACTCCACTACAATACACAATTTCAATATTTTAATGTTAAGCCAAAAAGTCTTGTCTTGTGTACTACTCATTGGCAAAACAAACAAACAAACAAAACAAACACAAAAACAAAAAAAACTTTCCCAGATTCCGAGGCTGTTATTACACAGAATCCAAAGAAATTACTGCATAGTTAGAAAGCAAGAGGAATCTTATCACCTTGGAATTTGTAAGCACAGAAATCACAAACATGTCATGTCCCTGTCCTGAAGAAAATTGGAAGGTAATACTTCTCCAGAAGGATGTGATATACTGTGAGATGAATTTCACAAGTGTTTAGGGAAATGACCAAACCAAAGTCATTTGATAGTTACTCTCAGCAGGGGCAAATCCAGACTTTGCAGGCTTGGAGCATTTATATTTTTGTCAGAGAGAGGGAGGAGCTCTTTAGGAAAAGGAATACTTACTGAATATTTCTTTAGAATGAAAAAAAAAATCACAACACATAATAATTTTAATGGAAAATATCACAAAAATCACAAGATGTCTGAAAAAACTGACATTTGTAACTTCCTGATGCACTGCCCTAATATTTTTCCCTAGAATTTTTTGTCTGCATCCTTGACCATCTCTTCACACAACAACAATTTTGAAAAGCATTTTCAGAGGCAGATTTACCATGAAGCAGTTGAAGCTTCAGGGCCCCTCACTCCCATGGGTACCTTGCAAGGCCCTATACCAATTTTGTATTTTCTTCAATTCCCATCACAAAGGAAAAAAATTATGGTGTTTTTATAACTGTGTATGTTACATTATCAGACTATATTCCTGAGAGGAAAGAACTTTCATTTACTAGGCTTCGATGAAAACCAAATTTTCTACTAAGAACCAAGGATTGGACAAATTTTCCCTATTAGTTCCTGACTCTAGTTTCAAATTTTGTTTTTCCTCCACTACTCACACTCTTCTACTGCTAAGCTATGAGACACATTCATAGTGCAAGACCACTCATTCCTCACACCCTCCATGCCATAACACCAGGTCAGCTAGCACAATGGGCACTAGGAACCTTCCAGGAGCCATTCCCATAGCAGGACACCTAGCATAATTCTCATTCTAAGTAAATATTCTCTATGTACTTCTGAAAATGACTATGAAGCATGTAAATACATCTCACCAAACCCAAACTACCTGTATCCCTAACCCAATTTCCTCTTAGCTAGATTCTCATCACACATGGCCATTCCAATACCACCCTATGCAAGAGATAGCATAGTGGAAGGAAATTTGGAATGGAAAGAGATCATGGTCTTAAACTAGATGTTTCAAATGTTTTACTTTTTTACTTTTACAAATTTTATACATATGACCTTGCAAGTGAGTTGCGCTGAAGGGAAAACATCATTCATTTAATGGTAAGTCTTTACTGATTCTGAATCCTGAGGGCTCCACACACACATGCTCCCATGACAGGGGTGATGCCTCAGAGGAAGTAAATGACTATACAGGTGTATAATACTCTGAGTTTCAGAAATAGCATTTTGGCATCTCTAGCTCATTTGAACCTGGAGATGTGAATTCTTGTTTGGATTCCAAGGACACAAATGATTCCCTCAACTGTGGTTCACTCACCTATCAAGTCACACACACACACACACAAACAAAAACAAAAACAAAAAAAACCTTATTAAATTCTATCATCAAGAGACTATGCTAAAGGTTGTTGTTGATGGAAAAATAAATAAGCCATAGTTCCTGCCCTTAAGGGATCTAGAATCTAGTGGAGAAGACAAAAAATACATAACGCAAGGCAGACTGCAGTGGAAGAACAAAGTAAGTAGATGTTCAAATTAGAGTCCAAATGGTCAAACTGTGAGATCATTCATCTGAATAATTTTATAACCTCTGATCCTCTCTGATCCTCAGTTTCCCCATATGTAAAATGCAGGTAGTAATAGTCATCTCACAAGACTAATGTAAGGATTAAAGGAGATAAATAAAATTATACAAAATTGCCTAAATGTAAGGTTTTCTGTAAATATCACTCCCTCGAAACAAAGGCAGTCTCATTCTTTTATATATCTGCTTTTGTTCTAATGCTCAATAAATCTCTGTTGAAAGTAGAATAGTAAATAACAGAGCGAATGAAATAAAAATATAAGAAGAGATGTGAGGACTTCCCAGGGAATATCTGATCTTACCCAAGCCTGGAAGGATGTTTTGAACAAAGAGAAGAGATAACAAGAATGCATCACAGGAATCTTTCAATGACAAATGTCAAACTCAAACTGGCCTCATCAAAAAAGAAGTAATAGTTGGCTCATGAAACTGAGACCAGGGGCAAATCTGGCCCCAGACTGGAACAACATTGGTATCCAAACAATATGCTCCGAACCAGACTCTCTCCTCTGCTCAGCTTTGCTTTTCGTCATGTTGACTTTACTCCCAGGCAAGCTCTTCCCATGCCATGGCCAGTGGTCATCTTCAGCTCCAGGTTTGTTTACATAGGCCCAAATCTGGAATCTCTGTGGCAAGAGTCTAAAATGTGGAACAGGCTGAAGATGGTTGGAGGGTTGGCATACCTGCAGGGAGGCATTCCACCCAACCTGAATTTTGGACACTGAGAATAGGGAATGGGTAGATCCCTAAAGAAATCCAGCATCTTCAATAGAAAGAGGAAAAGAACTGCTGTGGAATTCTCCTAGAAAGGACATTTCAGGTAGAGAAGAAAATAAGAGCAAAAGCTCCAATGTTTACTGAGTACACACTTCCCTAGTGTCTGTGAGAACAGAGGGGTGAGAAGGATGTGATTCTGGCCTCAAGTACAGGAGGTAAGGCATGTCTGAAAAATAAACAACCATAATCCAAGATAGGAAGTGAGTAAAGCCCTAAAAAGGTAGATAAATATCATTCAGAGAAGGAAGAGATCTCTTTCTTCTGGAAAGACTAGAAACCTTTCAGAAAAGACTTGGCACCTGAATTTGATTTTGCAGGAGCCAGTAGGAAAAATGGTATTCATAAATCATCTCAGAATCAGCACTAGCATTAGCTTTTGGAACTGTGGACATCAGAACTTCCAGTCATTTCTCAAATCAACATCATGGTCAAAGATTAGAATGGAAACAAAGGCACATAAGAAAGGTACAGGGTGGTTTGTATTGTGGCCAGAGTTATACTGCCTGGGCTAAAATCTCCATTTTAAATTTTAAGTAATTATATGTTCTTGCATTTGTCCTTTTATTCATCAATTTAACTAGATGTCTTTCTTTTATTGAGGTAAAGTTCACACAACATAAAATTAAGCATTTTAAAGTGAACACTTCAGTGGCATTTAGTATATTCACAAGGTTATCCAATCATTACCTATATCTAGTTCCAAAATATTCTCATCTCTTTAAAAGGAAAACCCATTGAACAGTCACTCCCCATCACCCCATCCCCCACATCCCCTAGCTTCTGGCAACCACTCATCTGTTCTCCGTCTCTATGGAGTTCCCTGTTTCTGAATACTTCATGTAAATGGAATCATATAATATGTGACTTTTCATGTCTGGCTTTTTTACGTAATATAATATTTTCAAATTTAGGGACGACTGCGTGGCTCAGTGGTTGAGCATCTGCCTTTGGCTCAAGGCATGATCCTAGGGTCCTGGGATCAAGTCCTACATTGGGCTCCCCTCAGGGAGCCTACTTCTCTCTCTGCCTGTGTCTCTGGCTCTCTCTGCATGTCTCTCATGAATAAATAAATAAAATTGGACCTCTTTTGATACTCCTTCCCTTAGTCTATAATATGGGGCTATATATATCAACCAAATTCTACTGCCTAGCAGCACTCCTGAAAGGAACTTTCTACCACATAATGTCCCTCACTGCAGTAATCAGTATGTCCCCAGGGGTCATGTCTTAAGAAGTTCTTTGGGCTCTTCTGTAGACATAAGCAAGTCTTGATGAATAATGATTGGTAAATTGCTGGTTGCATATTGGGTACTGGCAGACTCCAAAACGGATTCTTTGGCCAAACAGAACTTCTTCTCCAATGACAGTCAGTCAAGGAAAGCCCAAGAAGTAGGCAGAAAGCAGGGTGGCAGCTCAGTCTTGAATCCTATCCTCCCCCCAACCTTTTTACCCTTTATCACAAAATTTAACACCTCAGAGCATTCTTAGAGAACATCCTTTTTTTTTTTTTTACATAATGAAACTGAGATACTACAAGCTTAAAAAATATCACATAGGCAAATTAACAGAGCTTATATAAAAAGCTCAGAAATTCATGGGCTAAACTCAGTGTTCTCAGATATGACATGGTGTCCAGTACTTTTCTCTCTAGAAAGAAGCACCAAATATAAGAAAGCAGCAAATCTAAAGAAAATCTTTCATCTCTGGGAAAGCTGAAAGGAGTCTCATCTAGCTATTTTTTAATTTGTGCAATAATAAATGAGGTAACACTGTCCTTCACAAAGAAGCTCGTCTATCTGCATCCCACTACCTCATTTTAGATTTGCTTCCCAGGGCACTGAAAGTGAATGACCCAGTACTGTGGGAAGGAAGGGAGGATTAGGGGACAGTGTTTAGGAATCGAAGGCAATGAAGGCATCTTATTCAGGAGCAGCTAAAATGCTATTCTCTCTCTCCAAAAAAATCACTTGTAAATGGGAGCTGAGATCCTTCTAGGTAGAAATGCAAGCCTGTAAATACCATGTCAGGATCTTGATTTTTTTTGTAACATAAAGTTAATGATGCTTAAAATATGCACAATATGTACCCCTGTGGAACACTGAATTATCTTGATGTCTGAACTTCGGGGATGGTCTATAAAGAAAATAATTCAGAAGTGAGTAGACATAGGCGGTATTGTAAAATGCAATTAGGGAGGGGGCGGGGAAGCCCCAGATGTACATGTAGCAGAACTGACGGGGAAACAAAACAATGCTCTGATGTGCTCATCTTTGTTTTTTAATCTCCTCTTTGAAAGATTTACTTCCTGAATTTTTGCCTGAGAAATTTGTGAACATTTCCTTGGGACAATTTACTTTTTTCTTTTTACCTTCGGGAAAGACTGCTTTCAAAAACAAGTCAACTGGACCGTTTTCTCCCTGCAGAGCCACAACACTCAACCCTCTGCACCTAAAACAAAAAAATAAACCAAAAAAAAAAAAAAAAATCTAACTAATATTTAGGCTTTCAAAAGCAGGTTGGCTTTGAGCCTCGCTAGGATAATCATTTGCACCTTCCTTCAGCCACATATAATACAGTCTTTATTCAGCAAATAGCAAAGTCGTTTCCCAGCAAGTCAAAGGTCACTTTTTGCTGTATTAATAGCTGCTCTGGGAGGGTCAGTGTTGTGCTATCCTACATTTTTTCCAGGGCCTGGAGATGCAATTTCCTACAATCTGCAGGCAATTTCCTACCAATTTTCTTGGGGAGCTAATAGGCTGTGACAGGAGATGGAGCTAGCAAGCAGCAGGCGGCTTCAGAAAAGACAAATTGCATCTCTGCCACCTAACTGGGCAATCTAGATCGACAGAGTTTATAGCTTTGTAGTGTTATTGGGCCCCATGCTAACAGCAAATCATTCACGCTGCTCGCTGAATTTCATATTCCCTTCCTTCCGACTTTGTTATTGCCACATATCACTTTGTAGCACTTTCCCTGGAAATTGCAGTAAAAAGGGGGATCACATATATATTAGTGACTTAAATGTCTTCTAAATTGCTTACCAGAAATGATTAGCATTCAATAATTTCTGTTTATGGAGTTAGGGCTAAGCTGCTGATTTTTTAAGTGATGGGATAGGAAGGTTGGAAAGATGACTCAAAAAGGAATGAAGACAATGATATGCAACAGGTTGTAGCCCTTTGGCCAACACAGGAGAAATTATTTCTTCTACACAGGTCCATGTGCTTGTGAACGGTCAAATGCATTTCAAAAAATAGTATAAACATTTGCAAAACATGCTCACGCACTGATTTATGCTTTGCCTAGATTTTTTTTTTTTTAAAGTTAACAGTTTAGGGCACCTGGGTGGCTCAGTGGTTGAGCACCTGCTTTTGGCTCAGGTCGTGATCCCAAGGTCCTGGGATAGAGTTCCCACATCAGATTCCCCACAGGGAGCCTGCCTATGTCTCTGCCTCTCTCTGCCTATGTGTCTGCTTAAGTCTCTGCCTCTCTCTCTCTCTCTCTCTCTCTCATGAATGAATAAAATATTTTTTAAAAGTTAATAGTTTAATACAACAGTGGAAATGCTTGCACAGGATTAAAAAGAAACACCCTTATTTTACTGAAATATTTTGCCTTATTATATAATACACATTCAACATGAAAGGTTTAGAAAAGAGAAGGAAAAATCTGATTAAGTAAACACCTAGCCAGGGATACCTGGGTGGCTCAGCGGTTGAGCATCTGCCTTTGGCTCAGGGCATGATCCCACTGTCCAGGGGTCGAGTCCCACTTCGGGCTCCCTGCATGGAGCCTGCTTCTCCCTCTGCCTCTGTCTCTGCATCTCTCTCTGTGTGTCTCTCATGAATAAATAAATAAAATCTTTTAAAAAAGAAAAAGGGGAGCACCTAGCCATTGTATCAACTCAAGCATTATTTAAAATTAATTTATAAGAACACTACTCTGTGCCAGGTACTGCACAAAATTGAATATGACAGGCTCCTGCTGCTAGGGACTGCAGTCTAGTGGAGGAGACAGGCATGCAAACAAATAAGTCATAAGACATTGTGCCTCAGTATCTGAATGCCAATTGTGAAGAAAGGAGGAAACAGACTGTCTGCAAAAGTAAATTGAGGGAAGAAGCAGAACAGCTCAGATGGAGTTAAACAGTGCAGGTAAATAAACAGCAGAGATTCAGAGTCTGCTCTGCTTTCCTTAAAGTGGTTCTATTTGAGAGGATCGATGTGGAAATAGTAACCAAACACTCTCATTATTTGCTTCTAGAGACCATGACTTGAAAAGCATATAAACAGTACTGTTTCGGACAACATAATCTATGCTGTAATGACTGCACTAATATTAGGGTAATATTACAGTAATTCTACCCTCACCCTGCCATAAGAAGGCTGGAAGGAGCCTCAGGATTACAAGGGTCTGCGCAGGAAAGAGTGCTTCGCAGAGTATGTGTCAGAGAGAAATGCAGAATTCCTACCTAATCTTATGAACTTCATTTCTAAATAATATCTAACTCCAGAACTCAGAGAAGCCTTGAATGTTTAAAAGAGACCAAAAAAGACTCCAGGAAGGTGAATCGTTTCCTAAGGATTAAGAAGTACCTGATCTTTACAGATGAGTAAAACAGCAGCAGAAACACCTCTCATTTCTCTGGGTTACATTAGGCTGCCACTGGCAGAACCATTTAGTCTCTGCTATATTTGTTGATACCTCCATAAAAAGTAGTGTTATGATGCTGTCTTTTTCAGCTATCACACCAGGTACGTGTAGAGGTAAACATAAAGGATCACCTCAAAGGGGGAAAAAGAAAAGTTTTGGTGTGGAAATTTTTAAACCTTAGGATTTGCGGCATTGATTTCAGCAGATCATCCCAGCTCACTGGTTTTGAAGGCAGGCAGGACAGGTCTACCCAAGTGGTAGAAATGTGAAGAATTCCAGCAAGATTTTTTGTTCTATATGATCTGTTCCACTTGCTACTTCTGAAATCTGAAACTCCATCATCCATATTTGTTCCTAACCTGAAGGCTTTTTTTAGATGAGTCAGCCTTAAAGACAGAATGTGTTTTAATCTCAAGGTGTCCAGAGCCAGGCCCATAATAATCCTTAGTATACAATGGCTGGCTGAACTGAATAGAATCAAGAGTCCCTCAATTAAAATGCAAATACCCTCTGATATAAACCACTTATTATCCAAGTATCCCTACAGGAAGAGACTCTAGTTGACCAGACCTGGGCAAAGGCCTGGCACCTGCCTGTCTGACCCTCCTGTCTTGCTGATTTAGAAAACCACTGAGACAGGTATGGGTTACCAGGGGTGGAACAGACACCAAAGTATACCCAGAAAGAATATCTAAGGACATAATAACACACCATGGAAAAAGTATGTGAATGGGTCCTCCATTCAAAGTCGTACTTTAAATCCTACAAACTATGGGAACGCAGCCAAATGACCTAGTCAGAATATTTTATTTCCTTATCTATTATAGTATGGGTGGTCATAAGGGTCACAGGAGGTGATGCTTGTGAAGCTCATCCCATTATGGCCAGGACTGGTAAAGCACACCTTGCACAGGGGAGGCTTAGAAAAAATGGCAGCTCTTCTCTCTTCCTATCCTTTCTTCATCATCCTCCCCCTCTTCTTCCTTCTCCTCCTCCTTATCATCCTTCTCCTTCCCCCAGGTTGACAGTGGATGTTCTAGCCTCTCCTGCCCAAGCCATCCCTGACAAATGAAGTACAGAGCCCCTCCACAGTTTCTCAAGGATCCACATGGATCCAATCCAAACACGGGTACAGTGTTCTCTCTCCACCCTCCCTCTTTCACCTTCTCTGTCACTGCATTCTCTTGGGCATAACTTCCAAATGGGTGAGCCACTATAGAATATTATTACACCCGAATGGATGTAATAATTCAGTTCCTTCTTGCCATTTCCAGACATAATGGTTTTTAATCAGATTCTGTACCACTTCTTGTATGCTACGTTCCTTTCTCTCTTTCTATAAGTATCAGAAAAGTGAACCCTAAACTTAATACTACTGAAACCATATGACACAAAATGGCACCCTGTGGCTTGAAAGAGGCAAAGGGCTTCATTAAGCGTTTTACTTGCTACTTGAAAAATTAGGTAGAGGGAGAGAATTTAGCTCATTATATTTCCTCCATAGATAAAGATAAGTTAAGGACCTATCCCAAATCACACAGTATCTCATATAATCCTCAATGTCAAAATTAAAAGAAAAACTGACAGGCATATTTTCATGACCTTCGTGGACTTAGATATAAAGGTTCAGACTCTATGACTTTCATGGGGGCATCTAGGAATTAGGAATGAACTAGGAAAGGTCACGGCTGAGACAAAAAAAAAAAAATCACATCTTTCATATATGCTTAACCTTTAAGACTAAATGCCCACCAGTTACTGAATCTAAGAACACTTATAATGTTGAATGAAATTAGTAAAGCTTGCAATTTTTCATAATATGAATAAATGAGACAGAATTAAAAATATTTCCTACTTAAATTAACACTGTCCAGTGGGAAAGAAAATTAGTTTATGCTTAGTAGAAAGATACATAAAATTTTTGCTATAATTCAGCCCTAAGAAATTCTTTAATTACCTCAGTAATGAAAAATGTAAAATTACTATTAGTGCATGTCCTGGGATCTTTCAACACCCATTCCTCAGCTTTAAATCACTTGTCATTTGAATATCTAATTTCATAAATATTATATTTTCAAAATGTTTGGCCCTTCAAAAGACAGGAGTGAATATAACATCTAGCAATAACGTGTACTCAACAAGGGGAAAAAATGGTAATATCCAGAGATTGTATGGATCCAACTGAGTTAAATTCCAGCCACTCATTTCTTAATCAAGCACAGTGACAAAAATCACAAATTCCACTGCTGCTCTGTCTTCAGAATTAGGTCCAACGAATCAAAAATGACAACCTTTACTCGTTTGTGTGATCTGGCAAAGGATAAGCCAAGAAAATAAAATATTTTCCCAATCAGCAAATGTTCCTATGAATGGACTGGCCAACAACCCCACATGCATTTCTCTGAATTATATCTCGTATGCAATTCCATTTTTCCAATGATCCATTAGTTAACCAGAAATACTGTACATATTTTAATGGGTTAGAGACCTTAAGGGAATTGATGCATCTCAAATGAATGCCTCAGGGGACTCTGGTTCACTGCATAGAAGATAATTCTTTCCTGAAAAGGAGGCAAGCTTCATTTGAAATTAAGATTTGGAGATCATAAACAGAATCAATTGAGCCAAGCCGTCTTTTGTAATGTATGGTGCATGGGAGGGAAATGAGCATTTGCAGGTTGTGCAGGGAGTCAAAGGAAGGCCTAGTGGGATGAGAGAAACCTTTTCCCCTACCTGTGTCACTTCAGAGCCTGCAAACAGTATGTTTTGTGAAGGAGACTGAAAGGATTTTCCCTGTCAATGTGCTGCACCAAAAAATTCATTCTTGAGAGAGAGGGAAAGAGAGGGAGAGAGGAGGGAGAATAAATGTTGGTCATGTTCCAGAATATCTTGACACCGTTAACCACAAAATAAGTTATTAGCTTATTGTAAGTGCAGCCAGTTTCTAAAGTAATGGAGTAATCCACTGTGGATTGCAGCAAGGAAGTGGAACAAAGGGTGTGAAATGAGCAGGAGGATTTGATTTTAAACAAATTAGACCCATGACAAGGGATGTAACAAGTCATTTTTCAGTTTTCCATGCTATGGGTTAACTTCCCTTCCTGACCTTTCCAGCCTGCTAGCTCGTACTTCCCCTCCCCAGATCTCAGTCCTTTCTGGGAGAGCAGTTTTGTGCTCTGTGATTGTAAACTACTGTCTCTAGCTTCTACTAAACTGATCAAACAAGGCACCATGGGGATTGCCACAGCTGAATGCTTGATTACTTAATCTCCAAACTATTTGTCCTCTTAATGTTGGACTCATTCCTGAACATATTGATAAATATGACAACAAATGTTCAGGAGCTGTCACACCTTTGCAACGCCAGATTCTCAGAGCACTCAACAATCCCATACTTGTATACCCATCAACGCGGCTTATAACAACCGCAGGCCGACTCCTGATACGGTTCATCTTTGTCCCTTCCACTCCCTTTAATTCCATGCTTGCCTCCATGTTCCAACTTCATGTGTTCAACGGCCAAAAGCTACCGGAGGCCAACCGGGTGCAGTTGAGGTGTACCCCTCCACCAAGCCTGAACTCCCTAGCGGTATCCGCGGCCTCAAAAGGTCATCTTACTGCCTCAGTAAACCGGCCATGTCGTTACTGCTAATGTCAGCGAGGGTTCTGGAGGAAAACAATGGCTAAATGTAAATTCATAAAAGAGGTGAATGACTGAGCACGCTGGCCTAAATTGCAAGTCTCCTAACTGACCCTTCCCTCTAGTCCCACCTTTACAGAGCTGAGTGATGTGTCCAAAGTGAAAAACTGACCAGGTTCTGAGGTGGGCTCCCTGTGACCCACGGAAAATATTTAAGGCCCCACATCGCTCCCTCTGCGTCCCTGCCCTACCCAAACACGCACCATTCTGCCCCGGACTCCAACCTTGCTCCTCCCTCTCCCCATCCCAGAACCATACTGAAATACCCACCTTTCCTCCCAACTTTCACATCTCGATTCAGAACACACGTCCTCAGGCACGACCGTGAGCAAAATCCGAGTCCAAAACCTCAGGGCCGGTCTCCCCCTCTCTGGAGGCTTCCCTGCCCCGCATCCACCCGGCGAAGGTCGCGCGCCTCACTCACCCGCGGGTCAAAAGTCCTGGCTCCCCGTGACCGCCACTCCCGCAACATCCCCTCAACTCCTGCAAGCTCCAGGGGTACCCAGGGCGGGAAAGCCACTGGCCTGGGGTCTAGGGGAGTCTTCGAGCGAGCACGCGGCCCTGAGAGGCTTTCAGAGCCCCGGGGGGCGCAGTCCTTGCGACGAGGGCCGCTGCTGCAGGTCTGCGAGAGCTGGAGACCCCTCGGCCCCGCGCGAGGTCCGCCCTGCGGTTCCTGACCCACCGGGCGCAGAGGCGCTTCCCGTGCTTCCAGAACCTTCTCTGTAGGGTCATCTGGGTGGCCTAGGCTTGCCGAATACAGTCAAGGACACTTTTTTTTTTTTATTACGGTTTATCTGAAATCCAAATTTAACTGGGTTTCTTGTATTTGCTAAATCTGGCAAACGGAGGATGCTTCTCAATTCGGGGTGATTTTGCCCCAGTGGACGTTCGCCAACATCTGGAGGCATCTTTGGTTGTCATAACTGGCGGGAACCTGCTACTGACACCTAGAGAGGAGAGGCTGAGGATGCTGCTGAATACCCTATGTTGCACAGAGCAGCTGCCACAACAAAATTTTCAACCCAAATGTCGGTAGTGTTCATCTACGTACAAGTTCAGCAGCTGACATTCGATAGGTCCTTTTTACTGTTTGTATAAGACAAAGAGTGATCGATGACCAAAAAAAATTTTGAGCCAACAAAATTAATTAGTCTGCAATATTAGAGGCTTTAAAATGTGTAAACATTTGAATTATTTGGAATAAAGCATCTCAAGAACACATTCGGGAAAAAAAATGAACTCTTATTTTTAATTATATTTGTTAACTGGAATGTGCTTCCTTAAATTAGAGTGCATGACGAGAGTGGGCAATATGAAGCTCCAGGATTTTGTGAGCTGCAGATTTCTTCAACATTTCAGTAAGACTTCATAGCCATGGCCCCCTGGGGCACCCCAACAAACTCACAGGGACATCATGAGATACCTCAGGGCTTGAACTCATGACGCTGAGATCAAGATCTGAGCAGAAATCAAGAGTCCAACACTTAGCCAATTGGGCCACCCAAGTGCCCTAATATTTTACGTTTCCAAGGGAAACACAGATGTACTTAACAATTGCCAGACGAACAAATTGTATGAATGATTAGCTTGACTAGTTTATGGTTTTAACATTATATCACAAAAAATTAATATGGGTCAGGAAATGAGGGGTAGTGGTTCAATCTGCCTCTAAAGTTGTTTAGTTCCCAACCAGTGTACATATCCAGAGTTAAGTGTGGTCATCTAAAAAAAAAAACAAAAACAGAGTTTTCTCATCCAATTTATGTGTATTTAAACAGCTACTAAGTTTATAGGACACAAGTATTATTAAGTTGTTTGGACATAACTACTTAATGAGCAGAACAGTTAGATATTTCTTATGGCCTGGAGTGCCATGAAAACATTACAGGATGTCACGAACAAAGAAAGTTTGGGAACATCTGCCTAAGACAACTGAGTAATTATATAAATTCAACAGTATTTATATAACATACCACACTATTTTGCAGTTTTTGAAAATAAATGTCTTTTTCCTTAAGGAAAGGGATTGTCTTATCTTGGCCCAAAGACAAGGAATGTTTGCTAAATGACTTTTGAAAGAAGGGTGGGGGGCAGAATGCCTTTTCATTTACTTATTTTTAAAACCACTTTTATCAAGGTATGATTGACATATCAAAAAATATAGGTATTTAATGTGCACAACTTGATGAGTTTAGAGATAAGTATATATCTGTGAAACCATCACCACCAATAACATGTTTTTTGGAAAAGGGAGCTTATTAGCCCCAGAAGAAATTAGCTAAGGCATGATTTCAGTCAATGGGATAAAATATGAAAACCCACAAAAAAGAGAAGACAGGAAATAAGGAAAATTTGAGACCAGCAGATCTGAGTGGCAGGCTTTTGTTTCCCTGTGTCTTGACATGACAACACAGACACAACAGCCCCTTCTGTTCATGGGAGTGGTTTGGCCTCCATGTGAGCACAAAAGGCTCAAGATAAGATTTCCTGGGCTGAACATTAGAGAAGCTGATGTCACCACATCCATCTCATAATCACCAGTGGAAAATAGCCCATTCCTCCTCGAGTTAGCATAGAATTTTTCCATTGTCTTCAAAGCTCTGCCACAGAAATGTTCATTTTGTCGCCTACTTCTCACTTAGCAAACAGCATGAACATCACTGGGCCCCCAAAGCCTGGCCCTGGTTCAAATTCTCTGGCTTTCCAGAAGCCCTCCAGGCCTCTCTGCTTTTGCACAGGGCAGTATCCCCTTGACCTTTTGCAGTTTTCCACGATTGTGTCATATTTAGACACTCACAGGAAAGCACAATTAGTTGCATCATCTAGTGCCAGGGCAGAAATGCCAAGCTGGTGAGGAAATGAATCAAAATGAATTGAAATAACCTGCAGAAAGCTGATGAGGGAGCAAGCTGTAGCAAACATCAATGAGTAAAAAAAAATGATCTGCCTGAGAAAATCAATGAAACCAAAATGAGCTGACCATAGAGAAGAATTCTCTCATATACACAGGCCATGCCTGACCTCAGACATGCTCAGCAAATCCAGCACTTGCCCAGCTTACTAAAGAGAGCATGACCTCTCTCCTCTGTAGCAGTTCTTCTCGAACTTTATCGTGCCCACAAGTTACCTGGGGATCTTGTTAACATGTGGATTCTGAATCAGTAGGTTTGGAGTGGGGCCTAAGAATCTACACTTTTAACATACTTCCAGGACGTACTGACTCTGCAGGTATATAGATCACACTTGAGTTGCTGTTTAGTGGTGTGTTCTCCTTGGAGAGCATCATCTGGGAACTTGTTAGAAATGCAAATTCTTGGACCACACTCCAGACAGACTGAATCAGAAACTCTGGATATAGGGTACAGAAATCTGAGTTTTAACAAGCTCTCCAGGTGATTCCAATGCACTCTAAAGTTTGATAACCACGAATATTCTAGATCTGGACCACTTTTTCATGTACATTCATACCCATCTCTACCATGAAAACTTCTATTGGTACGCAAACTCTAAGATCTCTTCCTGTCCTCTGAAATCATCATCACTTCTATTTTATGAAATCATCACACTTCTATTTTATGTCATTAACTTTTTACATGCCCTTATTTGTCTCCTAAATTATATCAATAGCTATTGTCTTGTCTTCCAAGCTATATCAGGAGCCACGTGAGAACAGGGACCATACCTTGTTCAGCTCTGTATCTCCAGCTCAGCAGTGTTTCCCACACACCATCTGATCAATAAATACTTGCTGACAGGCTGATGATATAATGTGGGATTCACATTGAAGTCAAATATGACTCAGGGGCAGGAAGTCAGTTGTTAGTTTGAGCATTCTCTTCAAATGGATAAAGTAAGGTATTTGTATTAATTACCTAACATTACATAGTAAACAAAAAAGAACCATATGGTTTAACATAATAATACTGATTTACTATCTCTTACGGTTTCTGTGAATCAGGAATTTAGGGTAGGCTTGGCTGGGCAGTTCTAGCTTGCTTGGGGTCTCTAATGAGGTTGCAGTCAGATATAGGTGGGCTGAAGTCAACCAAAGTCTTAACTGGGCCTTAAGAATTTCCTCCAAAAAGCTCACTCACATTCCAATGGTTCGCAAATTGTGCTGGTTGTTAGCAGAGCCTTCAGTTCCTCTCCACGGGGATGCTTGATGACGTCACAACATGGCAGCTGGTTTCCTTAAAGGTAGTCACCCAAAAGACCAAGTATTCTCTCAGTCATACATTTCCAATTCAATGTAGGAAGGGATTACACAAAGCCTGAATAGGATAACTGGGGGCCATCTTGGAGGCTAGCTATTATAGTGTATATCTTCTGGTTGCTACAGATAATAAGTTTGCTCTCAAGAGTTCACAGTCTTAGGGAGGAAGAAAAACAGTAAGTTTGCAAATAAGGATTTAAAGCAAATATGTGCATTAAAAAAAATAACAGAAAGAGGTGAGAGAGTGACTGTAGGTAATGAAGTCAGGGGACACCCTGAGGTAATGATAGTTGGGCTGAATGACGAGAAGGAACCTCCGTGTGGCAACAAGACAGAAGGAACAGTTTGTACGAAGACACTGGACAAACCTGAACAAGCTTGGCATGTTTCAGAAACAGAAAGAAAGGCAAATGCATCTAGAGGGTAGTAAAGAAACAGGGAGTGCCAATGAAAAGAGGCTAGAATCCAGAAGGCAGGAGGGAACCTGGAAGACTTTGGTGTCTCCAAAGCCAAGAAAAGTTTCTAAAAGGACTGTGTCATCAATTGTTTTAAAAGCTTGGTGAGAATTTAAACAAGAAAAACATAAAACATCGGTCAATGGGTTTGGCAGTAAGAGCACTGGAGACCTTGTCAAAAGCAGTTTCCATGGTGTGATTGGGATTAGAAACCTGAGTGTGTTAAACCAGGGTTGGACGTGAAGAAAGGGAGGGAACTGGTATGGGATTACTCCGAGAAGAAGTGATGTGACACAGAGAGGACAAGTATGGCAGTCCCTCAAGGGCATGGAGTTCAGCGAGCTTTTTTGATTTCAGGCTTTGAGTTTGGTTTTTGGTTTCAAGATGGGAGATAGAACCCCTATATGAGCTGAAGGTAAGATATAGAAGCCTCTGGAACATAGCAGTCACTCAGTATATGCACTTTCCATCCTTACCCTTGTGACTGGATTTTATTTAGACACAACTAATTTGAGACAGCTAATTTGGCAACTCGGGACATTTTTGTTCCTAATTTAATTGAGAATGGTTGTTCTTCTGGTAGCTCTTCTCATTTAACCCATGAGTAGCTATTGAGATTTCAGTGTCTAATTTGCTGAGTTTAGGGAAATAATAAAAGAATCTTTTTTCTACAGTATGCAGTTTTAAATTTAGACTAGTCTCTTTTCTTACACTCTTTGGCTTATTCTTACTGAGTTCTCGTGACTAAATGTGACTGGGTGCAGACTCACCGCCCCAGGCGTGCTCAGCCTAGGGAATCTTCAGTGATCTCAAGGGGTAGTGAGATATTTTCCTACTGATTGTTGAAATAGTCAACTTTTGTTACTTTATTTACATACACATGCCATAAAGGAGGGGTGTTTTTTGGTTTTTAACAAATAGCCAGATCTTCCTATTGGTTGCTCTGAGGCACACTGGGGGAACCACAGTCCCCAGTGTTGTGATACTCAGCACAAGCAGATTCTATGTTCCTCCACTGTATCTTATTAATATTTTCTTGTTCTGTATGTGCCATAACCTGAAGAAGGTTAGGAAATACTTAAAACACTGAGTGGGAGTCCAAAGTCAGACCAGGCCTTCTTGCTTTTTTCCTAACTCCTCTTGGATGGGTTGCTGGGTGTCCCCTTGCCCCTGGAAACTTTCATTGTCTACCTTGCCCTTCTCCCTTGGAGAGTTCTATCCTCTTTCAGTCAGCAGCCTTGTATAGGACAGTATACTCAAGTTTGGGGTTGCTACCTGGAGAAAGAGGTGAGGGAAGAGACTGATAAAATCAGTGATCCATACATGCACGCAGGTTAATGGCAATCTCCCTGGTTGCTGTGAGTTAGCATGAACCCTACTTAGGAATCCCTACTCCAGGGGCAGTTAACCCAGAAATGAAGAACCCTAATCAAGAGTCCATACTCCAGGGCATCTGGGTGGCTTAATCAGTGAAGCATCTCCCTTTAGCTCAGGTCATGATCCCAGGGTCCTGGTATCAAGTCCTGCATTGGGCTCCCTGCTCCCTTCTCTGCTTCTCCCGCGACCCCTTCTCCCTGCTCATGTTCTCTCCCTCTCTCTCTGTCTCTCTCTAATAAGAAAAAAATCTTTAAAAAGAAAAAAAAAAAAAAGAGTCCATATTCCAGATTCTGCAAATGCTTCAGATACTATCTAAAATAGCACCAAGTTTCCTTAATTAGTATGGGGATGTTAGGTTTAAGTTTTTCATTGGGAAAATAAATGTGTTCAACCCTATAATTACTCACATGTACCACCATCCTGCAGGAACAAGGCAATAAACCCTCAGAACAGCAATTTAGAACCTTCCTCACTTCCAGAATGCCCTGTGGTCCTGAAAGGCCTCATTGTCTGA
The DNA here is from genome assembly GCF_011100685.1 of Canis lupus familiaris. Lineage (NCBI taxonomy): Eukaryota > Metazoa > Chordata > Mammalia > Carnivora > Canidae > Canis > Canis lupus. The sequence continues at coordinate 78,276,183 of NC_049222.1, read as the reverse complement.
TCCAACTAGAAGAATTGCTGACCCTTTCACGCAAGGTGCTGTTCAGAACACCTATAAGGACAGAGAACAGGGACTGCACAAGCCTAAAAGAAAGGTTGTGTGATGTTTTTGAACCTGTTTTCCTACAAAAGTTGGAACATTCTATTAGAGACCAGCTTCCATTTTTAACAGACCACCAGCTTCAGTTACTTGTTGCTGTTCAGTTACCACCCCAAGCTTATTGATTGGCAGCTATGATTTATTAACTTTCCAGATTCTATTGGTTGGCAGTCTGGGTCATTGTTCTGCTGGTCCCATGCAGGTATAGTCATCCGGTGGTTTGCCTGAGGCTATAGGTGCTGGCTGTCAGCAGGGCCCCTCGTCCACTGCTTGAACAGTCAGGTCCCAGGAGCCTAGACTAGAATTCTTCATAGATGATGCTTTCAGCCTTCTCAGAGTGTGAGTGGAAGCTCAAAGGCCTTTAGAGAAACTCAATATCACTTCCGTCATGTGCTATTGGTCAAAGAGTCTCAAGATGACCTCAAATTCAAGGAGGCAGAAAAATAGACCCTGACACTTGATGGGACTAGCAGCGACATTACAGTGCAAAGAGGTGTGGCCACAGGGAGGAATAATGTGTGGGGCCATTATCACCATGATCTACTTCCCCATCAGTAGTGAGGTCAGGGAGAGATTGAGGGGGCTGCAGATTACAAAGAACTCCCATGTACTCCCTGCCTCCCATCATTTAACACAAGAACTCAGCACATGAGGTTAAAGTGCATTCTCAACCAGGGTAGATGTAAGCTTCGTTTTTCAAATAGTCTTCTTGATCATTTTGAATTTTTCTTCTCAACAGACTACTTGTTAGATCTAATGAAGCCCTCTTCATCCCTCTTTTTTATCTCATCATTTATCTGATGAAGAGTTCCAAATATTCTAAGTAGAAAAAGGGTCAGCCCCAGCACTTTGGGCTGTGTATGTTTGTATCCTTCGCATTAATTTCAACCTCCAGTTCCACTGCTGGAAGGCTTTTAAGTCACCTTTCCAAGTGTCAAGTTAGTTAGTTAAAATTAGATAGATACAGAAATCTACTTCCTCTGCACATGGAATCTGCAATGTATCACAACTTGGTATGAGGACAGCACTGTCAACCTCCACTCCACTGTCCCTGCCATTCCTTGAGGCACCTCATGAACTGAATGGGACATGGGGCCTGCTGACATATGGACTCAGTAGGGATTATAACGTTAAACCTGCTTTTAAATATTACTAAGCCTTATTTTATTATCTTATAAATACTGTATCAATTTATATCTATATATAAATCTATAAAGATTATCTATGGAAGTCATAATATTTATATATACACACATGTAAGCATATAAATAGTAAATCTATGTTAATCAATTAAAGTTATATTTTCTTCCCATGCCTCTAGTGGAACATCTTTCACACCTCTCTTTGGCAGCTCTCACAATTACCTTAATGGAACGTATCATTTGATACCTTATTTTATAATTAGCTGTGTGTACAACATCTGTCATACTCAAGGCTGAAACTAGGGTGAGAGGCGCTCACTGTGGGCACAAAATTTAATTTAAAGGGGTGCCAGAAAACACTGTAATCAAATACTTTTAAAAACCAAAACTGAAGCAAAAAATTCATGATGAACACAGCGTCAAAATTTTACATAAAGCTAGGATCAAAGAGGATCAAAATTAGGGTAAAGTGAGTGAGTCAACAATGGGCAAAGGCACAAAGATTAAAGGTTAGGCCTTTATTTAGAATATTCATATTGTGTTCATTATAGATTTAAGTAGACTTTATTTTGGGAAGTGTGGGTGGCTCAGTGGTTGAGCATCTGCCCTCAACTCGGGGCATGATCATGGGGTCCTGGGATCAAGTCCCACATCAGACTTCTTCTCCCTCTTCTTATGTCTCTTACTCTCTCTCTGTGTCTCCCATGGATAAATAAATAAAATATTTAAAAAATAAATAGTTTTTATTTTTTTAGAGTTCACAGTGAGATTCAACTGAAGTACATGGTTCCCATATACTCATTGCCCCCATGCAAACATAGCCTCCCCACTATCACTATCCCACCCCAATTAGTACATTTCTTACAACTGATATGCTGGCACATCATTATCACTCAAAGTTTACATTAGGGTTCACTCTTAGTGGCATACATTCTACGAGTTTTGAGAAACCTATAACGATGTGTATCTACCATATTAGTTCCTGGCAGAATTTTCACTGCCTTAAAAATCCCTCCCTCCCCACTACCACTCCAGGCTGTCTTCATAGTTTTGTCTTTTCCAAAATGTCATAGAATTGGAATCATACAGTAGGCAGCCTTTTCAGATTGGCTTCTTTTACTTAGTGATATGCATTCAAGCTTCTTCCATGACTTTTCATGGCTTGACAGTTCATCTCTTTTGAGTGCTGAGTAATATTCCTTTGCCTAGATATGCCACAGTTTATGTATCCACTATATTGGCCTAGGTTTTTCAAGTAAACAAAAGCAGACAATATATATATCTATGTATATATGTACAGAGAGAGAAAGAAATTTATTTTATAGAATTGGTTCACGTGATTATGGAGACTGAGAAGTCCCAGGATCTGCAGTCAGTAAGCTGGAGAACCCAGGGAGCCAAGGGTATAGTGCCAATCCAGGTCAGAGGCTGAAAGCAGACAAAGACTATCTCAGTTTGAAGACAGACAAAAAGTAAATTTCTTCTTATTCAATCTTTTTGTTCATTCGACTATTGAATGAGGCCTACACATACAGGCGAGGACAATCTGCTTTATTCAGTCTACTGATTCACATCCAAAAAGACCCTCACACACACCAGAATAATGTTCTAGCAAATATCTGGTCACACTGGGGACCTGTCAAGTTGACACATAAAATTAACCACCATATCCACTCACCTACTGAAGGACATCACCATTGCTTCCAAGTTTTGATAATTCTGAAGGAAGCTGCTATAAACTTCTATGTGGGAGTTTTTGTGTGGACATACGTTTTTAACTTCTTTGAATAAATACCGAGGAGATTGACTGCTGGATTGCATGGAGAGAGTATATTTAGTTTTCTAAGAAACTGCCAAACTGTCTTCTGAAGTGACTGTACTATTTTGTATTCCCACCAGCAATGAATGAGACTTCTTGCTGCTTCATATCATCACAGATATTTGCACTAATTTTGATACTTTAAGAATTTCAGGGGCAGCCCAGGTGGCTCAGCGATTTAGTGCCACCTTCGGCCCAGGGTGTGGTCCTGGAGACCTGGGATCGAGTCTTATGTCAGGCTCCCTGCATGAAGCTTGCTTATCCCTCTGCCTGTGCCTGTGCCTCTCTCTGTGTGTCTCTCATGAGTAAATAAATAAAATCGTAAAAAGTAAAAAATTATTTATCTTGATCACTGAGTTTTTTTGGTGGCATCTTAAACATGGAGCCCAAGAATGGTCCCTCCTTTTCCACCCTAGTCCTCGTCCTGGATTTGGCTCCTTTAGGGCAGAAACCTTTAGGGCAGAAACCATGTTTTACTATTATTATTTTTATTTTCTTTTAATTTTTTATTTATTCATGAGAGACACAGAGAGAGAAAGAGGCAGAGACATAGGCAGAGAGAGAAGCAGGCTCCCTAGGAGCCCGATGCGGGACTCAATCCCATGACCCCAGGATCAGGACGTGAGCCAAAGGCAGAGGCTCAACCACTCAGCCACCAGGCGTCCATTATTATTATTATTATTATTATTATTATTATTATTATTATTATATTTAAGTGAAATTTGGCAAATAGAGTAGTTAGTAAAGTACCTGACATACTCAATAAATATTAATCATAGTATTATTATGTCCCTCAAATAGCACCTTCCAGAGTTATCTGAACATAGTGAATGTTTGTTGAATGAAGTATAGCCTTTTATACAATTGAAGTATCCTCTAAACTTTAGTGTATTCTAAAAGCATGCTATTATCTGTTTTGTTAGGCTGAGCAGACTTGGTGTTGGGGCCTGTCCATATTTTTACATTTACCTCTAACATTTCAAAAGTTGGAAATCAAATCTACTGCTTGTATGGAGTAAATGCTTCCATTGAATCCTGGATGAAAAAAAGAAAATATTTTCTATTCAGGCTGGAAAAAACCTGGTTTCCTTTACCTTCATTGTTATGGAGTGCAGTACGGATATGCATTTGCTCTGGGATTCTGTTGGTGATTAAAATAACATTATGATTCAATAAAGAGTGCACCAGGCAGTGTCACTTACACATGGCTACATGTCCCTGTAGTTATTTTCTATTTGAAGTTCAAAAACTAAAGTATAATTCAGTATTGACTAAAGGGTTTGCTCTAATATTTTTATCAACTCTAGTTTTACTTAATCAGCATTTATTTCTTCTATAATTTTCCTCACATTCTAGAATCATTGAAATGCTGATCTGAATGACTTGGAAGATTTCAATTACTGGCAAATTACAGGATTACAATTCCTAACATCAAAATACCCATAAACCAAAGTAGCTCAGAGTATAAATAATGATGACGAGAGAACCTTGTGAAATAGTCTATGGAAATGCCAGAAAAAAACACTGTCCATTTGAACAGGATAGTCACTGATATTTTTGTGACTATGACAAGAAGTAACTTCAAAAGTTCTCACAATTGCACAAGACACGCTATTTAACAACTTGCTTTAAACAGCTGTCAATTGCCAACCTAAGGAATCACACATTACATACAATGAAATTTCTGTTCAAATCAAACACACATTTTCGTTTGTTTATACATTTATATATCTCTCAAGCTAACTCAAAGAAATCATGTGTGCATCAAGGGCTTTTAGCCCAGTTGGGATGCCAGCCTCCCCAACTGTACCGTCAATGTGAAGAAAGAGAAGGAGGAACAGAGGAAAGTGGCAAGTTTAATGTCTTTTAGCTTGTGGAAAAATCAGCTTACTGGTGTCTTATCTTAACGTTTTTCTGCCCCCAGGAGAGGGAAAAGGCCAGTACCAAAATCCATGTCAGCACTTTTTCAGTATGACTCATTGAACCAACTCAACTAACTCTCCATCACCTCGCCCCCAGAATACATGTTGAGTTGTGACTAATGGGAAAGTTTCCCTCAGCTATGAATGCTAAGAGGAATGTAGCTAACAAGGGCAGCATGGACTGGGGGCTGAGCTTGTCATACTTGAGTACTGCTCTATAGATGTGTTTCATCAGACAGGCAGGTATGTGCTAAAAAATCAGAGTTTATATATATAATACCACCATTAACAGGTAGCAATTGATATTTACTAAGTACAAATAATCCATTGATTTAAAACTTGGTGAACATCTAGTCGATTTAATCTGAATAAGTCTAATATTAGTAGAGGAGTCCAGAGAAATATCCATTGTATTTTTATTTTAACAAAAGCCAGCTGAAAAGGCTAAAATTCATAATGTAAGTGATCCAGCATCTCTACACAATGGTAAGGGTTGAAACTCTTTTGAAGCCCTCTGTTCCTTTTGAAGAGTCCCTTCTGCTACTAATTTGCCCACATTAGTAAGAAATAGCCATTCTGTGTTGAAGTGTTCAGTTGGATTATGGCCACAACAATGCAGTCTTTAACAGCATATAGCTTACCTGTGAGGGATTCAGCTCCTCACATGCCAGGGACTTCCTAGAGCTTTTTAACTACTAAGACATATACATTGAGATTTCCAAGTATTTCATCCTGGGAGTCTACATCTTCTAGAAGGCCAAACATCTAAAATGGATACAAATTAGTAAGACGATGCGACCAAATGTTTAGGCACTACTGCAGAGATTAAAATCAACACTAACATTTACATTCTGTATACTGAAAGTTCAGAAAATCCAACTATTTCAGTGTCAAAATATATGATATATTAAATTACAGCCCAGAGGAGATGGTTGTCATGCTGTGAAGTATCAGTCCAGAAATCAGAAAGACAAACATGGTAGACAAGGAGGTTTGCACATTGACAAAGTGGCTATTATGGGAAGCAATAGTAATCAACTGAACCATATTTCTGAATTATTTGTTTGATAGAAGTTAGAAGGACAGATGTTGTGCCTTGGTAGATTCCATTTTATTCACTCTTCAAATAAGAGTCTTTCCAGCCCAATGATATGTCTTGGGATTGAACAAATTGGCATTTGCGGTTATCAAAAAGATGCCTGCCACCTAGAGAGACATGTGAGTTTACTGTCAGTTGCTGGCTGTCAGCGGCCTTTCTGATCTTGTTGCCATGGAAATTGACATTAGACAGGTGGGAAGAAGGGGAGTTATAGGTTGCATTCTTATTTCATTATTTCAAATAAGATGTTTGAACCTTTTGCCTTCTTTGCACCCATCTGAAATTGGTTACCCTGGTAACAGAATGACGGATGCCACCCCTTAAGAGCTGAGAGCAGGAACTCTTTCTTTGCTGATCTCTGAAGGCAGCACTGAAGGCGAGAGCCAGTAAGGCTGTGATTCCCAGGATCAGCCGAGGGGATGTAAGGAAGAAAAGGAATTGGAAGTCACCTGAAACTTCTAAGGTTAAAAAAAAAAAAAAAAAAATACAAGGTTTTCTTTAATTCAGGCTCTAGTCATTCAAGTAAACAAATATACAAGTGGGAGTCTGCCACCAACTTTAAAATCTGCCACCACTCGAGGTAACTACTTAAACCCCACTGGTCTACACAACTCCTCTCTCCATAGCTCAGAGAGCCTGCTCATGCATTTTCATATAGATTATGCTCAGTTTTCCTAAAGGGGAAAAAAATGGAAAATTTCAGACAAGGGCTCATTGGGTCATCTTTCCCCATAGATCAATGTTTTCTCATCCTAAATGGTTTGCTTTCCAAGGGACTATAAGTTGTTTTTAAAAGGATTTTCACTGCAGAGGGGTATGTTCAGTGGAGAATGTGGTAGCACTAAAATGGTTGGTCTGCTTTAAAAAAATAATAATACACAAGAAACCATAGGGGAAAGGAAAGAGTGGCCATTAAACTGAACTATTAAGAATGGTTGCACTTTACATTCCAAATGTGAAGTTATGTATCGGGGCTATTACAACTGCAGAGTGCTGTGCAGTGGATTCAGTAGAATGGCCATGTAAATTGAAAAGCAAACTAATGTCTCTTCAAGCTCTGGAAACCACAGAAGGAATTTGCTCCCAAGTGGAAAACTCTAGGCAATCAACCAATGAATCACTCACCCAAAGAACAAGAGCTTTGTCTTTCTCATTAACTGTCTTTGATGCATAAGTAGGATATGGGTCACTTCATACAATATCAGAAAGAAAACCAGAAGGGCATAGGTTTCAGCACATACACCTTATTCGTGTGCTGATGGTTTGCATAATGGAAAGGGAAACTGTGTTTCTTTCTTTAATTCTGCCATATAAAACATGCCCATGAAATAATAAACCCAAAATGTTTGGTAAAAATAAAACTCTTGATTGAGATGCTTGTGTTGGGTGGAAGTGACAGATTTTACTTTTGTGCAAACAAGAAAGCCAACTACAGAAATGAAAAATAAGCTCATAAGACATTCACAACCTATGATCTAGCAATATTCCTGAGATTATTCCAAGAAAATAATTCAAAGGAAGAAGAAAGCAGTACTATATGTGAAGATGCTTAATACTGCAGTAGTTATTAGAATTAAGACGTGGTTAAAATAGTCATGCAATATTGTAGAAGTAGTCTGGTACAGGGTGGTGTATCATTTGATGGAGCCAATAAAAAGAACTGAAGATTATCCAGATATATGGGGAAGGAAAGGACTTGTGATAGCTTAATGAGAAGAGCAGAATGCAAAATGGAGTGCTGTGCATTCGCATATGAATGGTATGGGAAATACATCAAAAACAGAAATATTATGATGGAGAGGTTTTGAGGTCTTTTAAAAAATGCTTTGTAGACCCTTTCTTCAATTATATATATATATATATATATAAATAACTATATATATAAATATATAGAAGTAATGATTTGATTTTTGGAATCTTCCCACCTCACTTTTACAAGTGGCTTTTGCACGTTGGCTGTTGCTTATTGCAGAGTATACAGTAAAGCTGGGTTGTTACACTGGTTACTTCACTAACTAGACAGAGTGACAGAAACAGAGAAATAACAGCATGCCCTGCTCACAGCAAGGGCAATGGCCACATGCATCAAAAATTGCTGACACCCTAGGGCCCCTGGGTGGCACAGATGTTAAGTGTCTGACTCTTGGTTTTGGCTCAGTCATGATCCCAGGGTCCTGAGATCAAGCCCTGTGTTGAGCTCTGTGCTTAGCATGGAATCTGCTTAAGGTTCTCTGTACTTCTCCCTGCCCCTCCCACTTGTGCTCTCTCTCAAATAAATAAATCTTTTAAAAATATTGCTGACACCCTGACAATTAGTGGACTAGGTAGAAATTGTACAAGCCTTATTTAGCTCACTCCTCTTGGGTGAAATGCATCATTATAGCCTTTTAAATGGCAAGAGTATGCACACCACCCAAACCCTAAAGGATACTGAAACACGTATTTTCCTCTTGGAGAGAATGGTCTGAATGATTAGTGTTGTACAAAATGAAGGGGAACCCTCCCAAACTAACCTATTAAGTTCAAGTCCATTCACTGGCACCATGTGCATTTTTCCAGAGCACAGAGTGAACAGACACCAGTTTTCAGCAGAGGGTGCCAGGAATGCAGCACCCCTCCCATCCGAACATGCTGCAAAACAATTCCGTGTTTCTTTACTAACTGCCTTTTCAGAAGGTGATGCTTGAGTTTGGTTATTTCTAGGAAAGGATGCCAGTTCAGAGGGTCCTGGACACAGAAGCTTGACACTTTACAAGATAACGGATGTGCCTGAGCAGACTGAACTGGAGTCACCAGGTCAGGTACCAGTTATTAATGCGCCAGCTTTTGTTTAAGTCTGCTCTGAGACCATTAACTCATTGTGCAAGGCACTCACAATATTATAAAAGCTAGCTGATGAGTTCAATGGTTACCTAAACTGGACCTAAAATAGGAAATAAAGGCATGACAAGTGCCATGTTAAATTCTTAAAACAAAGTCTCAAAAAAAAAAATTCTTTAAGACTGTAGAAACTCTCATATGTGTTAAAATTGTTATATTCTCAGAAAATAGCATCTTGTTTTTTTTTTAAGATTTTTATTTTATTATTTATTCATGAGAGACACAGAGAGAGAGGCAGTGACATAGGCAGAGGGAGAAGCAGGTTCCATGCTGGGAGCCTGATGCGGACTTGATCCTGGGACTCCAGGATCATGCCCTGGGCAGAAGGCAGGCGCTAAACCGCTGAGCCACCCAGAGATTCCCCATGGCGTCTTGTTTAATTCCTTCAATAGCCCTGTAAGGTAGACATTTTTATTTCAATTTGTAGTTGGAGAAAAATCCTGAGAGGCACTAAGGAAGTTGCCCAAGGCCATACCCAAATGATAATAAACCCATATCACACCTGGGATCTGTGCCTAATTCCAAACTTGGTGTCCTTCCAACACATCACAGTGCCCAGTGGGCTATTTCCGGCTCACATTCTCATTACAAGTAGGATATCACACCTGCAGCTACAGAAGAACCTTTTGTTTTAAACAACAAAAACAATACAGAAGTAGGTTATCATTCCTTGCTTTTAACTCATTACTAGGGTTTACCATCATTGGGGTTTGTAAATTACCTCTTTGAAGCAAGCGGCAGATAACTGTAGAAAATAATGAACATATTGAAAAGAGATCATACAAGTTTATATAGCAGAAACCCATCTTGAGAAAATTAGACACTCACTTTAGGTGTTTAAAAGAAGCTATCAAGGCTCTATGAAAGATTTCCTAGGACTGCTAATGGGACAGAGATCTTAAGTATAGGGATCACATGGTCAACGAGCTGACCTCGTCTGGATCCTTTCAAAGGATAAATCTAAGCTTGAGCAAAACTAAATGGGAAAATGGGATATCACTTATTGCCTACCATTAGCAAATATGTCTTAGGGTAAGAACCATGTGGTTGACCTGAGGCAAGCTAGCATTACCATGCTCTGCTGGGAGTAGTATAAATAGTCCCAAGACTATTTGAAAGTCTTCTAGAAAGCAATTTGGCAGTGTATATCAAAGATCTGCAGTAACATTTTATCTTTTGATACAGTAATTCCATTTCTTGGGATTAATTCTAAGGAAAGGAAGAGAAATAAGGAGAGAAAATTATATATGAACATTTTCTTTACAAGGATATAACAATATCTCAATATTTGAAATAGCCCACTTACCTAACAAATGAGAAATGAGCAAATTATAGTAAATCCAACATTGTGAGTTGTGTGCAAATTTTAATAAAGAAAAATAAAGTCAACTGACTAGCAAAAAATCCTCCAAATAACCCAATTAAAAAATGGGCAAGGATGTGAATACATGTTTTTCCAGAGAAGACATACAAATGGCCAACAGATACATGAAAAGGTGCTTAGCATCACTAATCACTAAGAGAAATAGAAATCAAATACAAGGTGATATCACCTCATACCTGTTCGGATACCTATCATCAAAAAGACAAGCGATAACAAATGCTAGCAAGTGAGTGGAGAAAAGAGAACCCTTGGTGCATTGTTGGTAGGAATGTTCACTGCTGCAGCCACAATGGAAAACAGCATGGAGGTTCCTCAAAAAATTAAAAATAGAATTATCATGTGATCTATCCAGCCATCCCAATTCTGGATTTATATCCAAAGGAAATGAAATGATTATCTCAAAGAGATATCTGCACTCCCATGATCAATGCAGCATTGTTCACAATAGCCAAGGTATAGAAACAACCTATGAGTCCATCAGTGGATGACTGGATAAAGGAAATGTGACACACACACACACACACACACACACACACACACACAATTATTGAGCCTTTAAAAAGAAGGAAATGTTGCCATTTGCAACAACATGGATGAACCTAGAATGAAACAAATCAGAGAAAGACAAACACTGTATGGTATCACCTACATGTGCAGTTAAAAAAAAAAAAAAAAAGAAGAATGAACTCATAGAAACAGAATGATGATTGCCAGGGGCTGGAAAGTAAGGAAAATAAGGAGAGGTTGGTAAAAGGGTACAAACTTTCCATTTTAAGATGAACAAGGTCCAAGGATAAAAACACTGTAGTGTATTAACTGAAATTTGCTGGGAGAGTAGAACTGAAGTGTTCTCACTATTCCCCCAAAATAAATATTCAAGGCGATAGATATGTTAATTAGCTTGATGGGGGAATCATTTCATAATATATGCTTCTATCAAATTATTGCGTTGCACACTTTAAATATCTAATAATTATTTTTGTCAATTATACTTCAAGCTGAAAACAAGAAAAGCAAAAGAAGGCAAGAAACACATTATAAAACCGTATGGACAAGGAGGTAGAACAGAATTAAGGTGTTAGGTTTTGGAGTCTGACCACTTGGGTTAAAAACTGACTCCACCAATAATTAGCTGTGTGATCTCCAGCTAGTTAGTTACTGCCTCTCTGTGCTTATTTCTTTATCTGTTAAATGAGCATGAACCCAATAAACCACCTCATTGGGCTTCTTGGAACATTAAGTGAGATAATACAGTGTACAAATGTCCTTGAGTATTTGGTATTTGGTACTCAACAAAAGTTCATTATTATTAATTATATATATTATATTGAACATATTTGATATGAGAATACAACATTGTTTCTTAGAGGCATCATTATGGAGTTTATTTTCTTCATACCTTGTTATATTTTCCAAGTTAAAATCAGAGGTATATGATAGTTTTATGAGTAAAAAAATACTATCATGTGGGAACATCTGGAAGCCCTTGGCCCAGTGCCTGGCACACAACAGTTCTTCCAAACTGTTGCTAAAATGGCAACAGACAGCTAATGACCTAGATAGCTAATGTCAAATGAATAATTTACATCCAAGACTGTTGACAGCTGCCTGTCCAGTCCTTTACTGTTGGGTTTCCTTAGGGCTGTGGCTCACCCATATTGCCCTCTGTTATTATCAGCAGATCTTCCCCAGACCTCTCTCAGTGGAATAATTTCACCAAGGGCCGAGGTCACATCCTCGATAAATACTGGTGGATTGACTGAATCTAATATGATAATCTGAAGAATAAAAACATTCTATAAAGACAGCAGCTTGTTATTTTACACACAGTAAATATTCCAATTTTCTTTTTTTTTTTTTTAAAGATTTTATTTACTTATTCATGAAACACACACACAGAGAAGCAGGGACATAGGCAGAGGGAGAAACAGGCTCCTTGTAGTGAGCCCAATATGGGACTCGATCTCGGGACCAGGATCATGCCCTGAGCTGAAGGCAGATGTTCAACCACTAAGCCACCCAGGCATCCCGTAAGTATTCCAATTTTCAAAGAACAAGTTCTAACTTTTAATTATACATCACTACTCCAATTAAGCATTCACAAGTCTTCCACTACTTTAGGTCCTTGTGGCAGGTTTTCTAATCCTGATAGAAGACTCCTATAACTCAGATTAAATTAGGACTAAGTGAGGCACCTGGGTGGCTCAGTGGTTGAGCGTCTGATGCCTTTGGTTCTGGTCGTGATCCTGGAGTCCTAGGATCTAGTCCCACATTGGGCTCCCCACAGGGAGCCTGCTTCTCCCTCTGCCTATGTCTCTCATGAATAAATAAAATCTTAAAAAAAAAAAAAGATTAAGTGCAAAAGCAACTGTTTAAAGTACTCAATTTGCATTTGTATTATAATATTCAGCTTCAAAAGTTAGTTTGGGGACCAAAAACTAATGCAACAGCCACCTCCAAAGAGTAGGTCTTATGTTTTATTGTCATTTTAGTTCTACTCCTTACCCCTGAAGATTAAAAGATGGGAGAGATCCAGGCAAGAGACTACGAATCCACTCTAAAAGGTTTTTAAAACACCGATAGCTCCATTATAAAGACTATTGCTCTAGATGAACAATGAACAAAGTGTAGTCTCCAGACCAGAAGCCTCAAGACCAACTGGAAACGTGGACAGTTACAAATTCTCAGGTCCCACCCCGATCTACTGACTCAAAAACTCAAGAGTTGGGGACCCCAAAATCTGAATCTGTTCCTCCTGGTGATTCTGATGCCCATTAAAGTTTGAGAACAACTTTTCTAGAAATATGAACCCAACTCATAAGCATTTAACTGTTTAAGTGCCAGGACAAAATATGAAGCCAAACAAAGCTTTGGGTGTCTGGAGAGTAAATTCCCCAGAGCAGAAAATAACCCTCACTCAAACTACAGTTTGCTCAGGGAAGCCCGAAACTGTGGTAATCTGACACTTTCATTGCTGAGCGAGGAGTGAAGAGATGTCCGAGAAGAAAAAAATCCATGGATCTACAGCAGAATGGAGTTTGAAATGTCATCACTCAATTTCAAGCTGATGACAGAGGCAGCAGTCTCCTGATGGCATGAAACAGCATGCTGAAGTTAAGAATTTGATCTCTCTCTGATTTGTTGGAAAACTCATTGGGGAAAGTCACAACCTCTGTGTGCCAACAGCAAAAGTGCCATTTTAAAAAAATCTCTGTATGAATGCTCGATGGCTTTAAAGCCAGAAGCTACTTACCAGTCATGAAATCTTAAAAAAAAAAAAAAAAATTAGGCCATCAAAAAATCCCATCTCTCAAATGCTGTGAAGATTATAATTTATGTCAAACACTTCCCTATCACCTGGCAAATAGCACAACCTTAAAAAAATGCTAATTATCATATTGATGAAATATTTTATCCTTATTAGGAGTGCTAGAAACATCTAGTTTTACAAAAAGACATTCCAAATCTAATCTCACTAGGATTTCAATTTTTACCCAGTAAACTTCAATTCCATGGAAGAGCCAGATGGCAGAAACCTACATTCAAGGTGCAAAGACTGCAAGTGCTTAAAAAAAAAAACAGAATTAAATACATTTAGGGATAATGACAATCATCTCCGAATGTGTTTATGGGTGAAACTGCCTAGTACCATTTTTGGCACATAGAGGTGACCAATATCTAGTTGAATTTGAATTTATTAAACCTGAATTTGTAATCCATATTCAAAGCATGGAGTATACTAACTTTTGGCTTACCAGGGTTTCAACAATCCCATGATTCCAGACTCCTTGGGGACAGCAGCATGACTCCTAATTTCAGTTTAGGAAAAAATTGCTTTCCCACTCACATCCTCCAATTGTGAGAGAGCTGCCACTCAGTCCTGCTTTTGATCCCCTAGACTCAGAGGGGCAGGCACAACTATTGTATCATTCCCATTTTACAAGGAGGGAAACAATTGTCTTGGCAATTCCCCAAGATTCCAAACACCCTGAGCAGAGGAGCAGGACTTGCGCTAAGATGCCTCTTTCAGCACCACACTAGCAAATGGAGACGGTTTCATTAGATTCACGGTAATTGAGGAGTTGTAAGGTCTACACCCTCAGAAAATATAACTAGAGAAAGAATATCCGAAGCTTGAGAAACAAGAAAGCATGGAAGGAAAAAAATGCACCAAGAGAAAACAGGGCTATTTCTTTAACCTAGAGTCCTTTCAAAACCCCATCTTCTTAATGGGCACACAGCTAGCTGCACAGCAAGCAAGACATCCCTTTTCCCAGTCTCCCACGTGACTGAGTTCTAGCCAATTAGGAATAATGAACAGACTCTTAAGTCATCTGCTTGAAAGGTTATCTGTCCCCTGGACTTTAACTTTCCCCACTGCTGGCTGGGAGTGGGGGCAACAGAAGCCAGCATGAAAGCACAGCGCTGCACCACTGGCTCAGGTCTCTAGGGGAAGTCACAAACTCCCGTGGTCTCTAAGCCACTGCATTGGGGGTCTCTGTTCTAGCAACTTAAGTGCTTCCCTCCTATTATAGAAAATAGGGAAGTCAGGTAAGAAGAGACAACAGAAAAGATAAATACTACATTAATAAGCCATCAGCATATGTAGTACAGAAACATGCTTCATTATACAGGGGAGGGATGAGAGAAATCAGCTTCCGTAATTAGGGCTTTGCCATTCTCTTAATGAGAAGAGAAAATATTTAACAAACTCTCAGCATACACAAATATTATTTTGGCAAAAGGCAAACAAAATAACGTTGTTAAATGTATAAAAACAAGAAGGTCTGGATAACAAATGAAAAATATTAAGACAAACTGCCAACAACTTGCTGGATCCTAAGAAAACAAGAACATTAAAAATTCCTTAGGTGCTATTTTTAAATAGCCAGGAAACTTGGCTTAAAAATATTAACCGTTCTTTTCTAAAATATAACAGCAAATAATAGGTATACGAAGAAGTGAGCCACGTAGCCTTTTCAGGAGGAAACATGCATGGCCAACGTTAAGGTTTCATCTAATCAAATTAATAAAAGCTTGTCCACCAAGAGCAAGACCAGACTAATGAGAGATCACAATGGCTAGAAGCTGAGGGGAAAGCCTTAATGAGAAGAATGGGGCTGAGTGCTGGGTGTGACTGGCTTAAGTCAATCCATATAATAGATTAAATAAATATTAAAGAGACAAAACCAGTTGGCATCCCATCTTTCTTTTACAGGTTAACGAATTCCACAGCTTTGTGAACATCATTGATCATAACACTAGACACAAGTCACCCCACAAGCCTCGAGATGTGCCAAGAAAGATTTGAAGATGGCCTTTCCTAGAGAATATTCTGTCTCCCTATGAATCACCAGGAAAAAGCAGAGTTTTAATTTGTGACCTCCAATCACAAGCGTATCTTAAAAAAGGAAACATGAATCCTGATGAAGTTATTTTAGCTTCCCAAATAAAAGTGTCACTAGCAAACCTTCAAGGACTGACTATTCCTAGTCTTGAGTTCCCAGGAACTCAGAAGTGTTGATCAGGTGCCATGGCAAATATATTGGCAAATTCAAAAGTGCATTTTTAAACATCCTCTGCAAATGTGTGGACTTTGCTGATAAAATCTACATTAATGATCCCAAAGCTTTGATAGAAACAGAAAAGAAGGAAAGGGAAAACCACTTATTGGTACTAAAGCCTTTACTGTAATAAACCAAATATATTTACAATTTATACAAATGTTTAACCTTCAACAAAAATACAAAAAAACATTTCACAAGATGCAAAACCAGGAAACAAGTTCATTGGAGACACCACTGCTCTACCAAGCACAGAACGTGAGGGGAACTGCAAGGAACAGAAAGGTAATCTAGGCAGATCACACAGAAAGGAAAGTACAGGCTCTGCCTACAGCCCTTGGCCCCTCTGTCCACTCTGCCTCGGTGTCCGTTTGGTCTAGGTAGATCGGTGACCTTCAGTTGATGGGACTCGTTGCCTCCTCTTTGTAGACTCAAAATAGTTTTGTGTCAAGGTTTGGAAACAGGTTTTCATGGTGGTTTTTTTTTTTCCTTTTAAAGTTACAACTTTTCTATTTCTACAAATTCAAAACATTTTGGCCCGATTCAACTATAAACGTTAAACCCATGTTTTCAGTAGATGACTTCGTAGACTGTAGCCTTCTTGTCTCCTGAGCCAGTGACTATGTACTTATCATCCACTGAGATGTCACAGCTAAGCACAGATGAGGACTCTTTGGACTGGAAGAGAAAACAAGGGGCAAAGATTTTCTGTGAATGGCGATGCTCAGAGACCCTGCTCCTCCCCCAGGCACCTTCACTTCTGGAGTCATGGAGAATGCCCTCATCAAACTGCCATTCCTGGAAGGGGCACTGACCCACCTGGAATATACTAGCTCCGTAGGGGGTCCGCCAAGCATTGAGAAGGTTGTCCTTGCCAGTACTCACAAACCATTTACCTAGAGTCAGCAAAGGAATATGGGGTTTAGCAAGATTAAAATACCTACTATACTATTAGCAACCCAGACTAAAACAAACTCAGAGCATTTCTAATCATGAACTATCATGTGCAATGGCTTTGGCTGGGACGTGAGGGGAGAGATCAGGTTTTAAATCTGGGCTCCACCGTGAACCACCTGTGGTCTTGGGTTTTATCAAAGCGGCAGGGACTGTGTCAGCCCCATGAGCCACCAGATACACTTCGGAACACTCAGCACACAGTGGGTCCTCAAATAGTGAGATGATGAAGCTACTGTCCTTTTCATCACTTCCCTCATGATGAAATGGGTCTAGGAAGGATTAAATGATGAACTTGAGTAAAATG
Source organism: Canis lupus familiaris (assembly GCF_011100685.1). Taxonomy (NCBI): domain Eukaryota; kingdom Metazoa; phylum Chordata; class Mammalia; order Carnivora; family Canidae; genus Canis; species Canis lupus. The sequence goes on along the minus strand of NC_049222.1, from coordinate 78,259,013 downwards.
CCAGACACGAATATATGGCACATGGAATGTGCTCAGTGATAATGGCCACTCATCCCTCAGTCCGCTCCAAGAACAAATAATCCGACTCCACATGAACTTCTTCCCTCTTCTTCATTGCAGCATATAACCGTGTGGGGGAAGCTAAATAATCCCTTCTCTGATCCTCATTCCCTATCCTGCTCAATCCAAAGTGACTTCCAGTGTGCCTGCCCCAGGCTTCTGTAAGTTCCTCCCCGCGTTAGAGTGGTAACTAACTGCCCTCCACCTCGGCCCCAGACTCCCCCGCTAAATAATAATGATAATGATGATAATAATAATAATGATAACAATAATAATAAAAAAATCTGTCAAAACCTTGCAAGCATTACCTACTGACTTTTCTCATATTAGGAAAATGGGTTGAAACGGACATCACTATGCTCTGAGGGACATATTAAGACAATAGAATTATTGCATCCAGCTGCTCAGAGAACATTTTTTCCAGACATGATCTCCACTGTATTTTTTTAGAAGTATTTTCTATTGAGGCCACTGGCATCCTCCAGTTTCCTTTCAGCTCCACTCACCACAATAAGCAAATTTTAGGGACAGCACGCAGCTCTCATGGAGATGCAGCTGGTACTTGTCAGGCTTATTTACATGAAGAACTTCCACATTGCTACTCTCCATGCCCACGGCCAGCCACTCCCCAGTTGGGCAGTATCCAAGGGAGAAGATCTGTAGGAAGCAGAACAGGCTCACTAGTGATTTTGCCCAATAAACTGAGAAGTAAAATGGCAACAAGAAATGGGGGTAAATTAGCAAAGAAGAGGAGATGCAATTCAGCAAACTCCAGTCTGTAGTACAGTCCATGGGACAAGAGACCCAACACAGACACACTATGTGTTAAAAACCTTTATGAAAACAATCAGAAAACTTGGAATACATACATCACACGGAATGAAATTATTTTTTAAAAAGTATTTTTTTAAGTTTACATACTTAAATAATCTCTACCCCCAATGTGGGGCTCAAACTCACGACCCCGAGATCAAGAGCCACATGCTCTTCTGGCCAGGTGCCCCAAGAAATGAGTCTTACTAATAATGACATCTGTGTGTATGTTTTCACGTGGTGCTTATCCTTTGCAGATACTCCCTGAAATGCTTATGGATGAAATGACACGAGGTCTGGGATTTACATTAAAACAATCCAGTGTTTGGGGGGCAGGGATGATACATGAGACCAGTTATGGGTTTGCAGCTGTAAAGCTGAGTAATGAGCAAATGGGGTTTATCGGATACTTCTCTTACTTCCATATGCTAGGACATTCTCTCCACTTGTATATATCTGAAATTTTCCATAAGAAGTTATTTTTTTTTAAAAGGCAGACCAAAAACAGTAGCCTAACTCATGCCGAGAAAAGGGCTGGAATGAGAAGACTCTAAGAGACTCCCCACAAGATTAACAGGGACACAAAATTTAGAATTATGCACAGCTATACACGAGTAATGATCAAAAGATCAATCCCACCGTCAGAAGACACCTAGAATGGCACCGTTGTTCCCAGAACAAGTCTAGATTCAGATACTCGATATCTAACTCATCTCCATGACCCACAAAGTTGCCATTTCCTGTAATTTCAAACCTCCATAAATCTAGCCAGCCACGAGTCCAGTTTCCGAGGGATGAATAAGAAAATGGGCAACCACTGAGATGCTGCTGCATTTTTTAAGCTCCCCTATGCAAGGGAAATGAATTAACTTTCAGAGTGTTGTGATTTTTCTTGACTCCTCATGATAACCCGGCACATTTTTCAAGCTCTGTTTATATGTGGATCCAATAATGACCTCTCACCCCCCACACTAGATGATGGGAATATGTACAGCAGGTCAAACTGTATGTCCTTTGCTGAACAAGTTCCTGCGGTGAACTCACATATAAGTAAAACTCACAGGTCTTACTGACAAAGTTTTAGAAACCACGCTAAGCATTTCAGAGGCTTTGTTTGTGGGGTTTTTTTATTGTTTGTTTTAAATGGGTATCTCAAATTTAAGGCTAGTCTGTCTGCCTCATAATTACTGCCACGGGGTATGAAGGGAGGAAGACATCACACACAGGCCACTTCAGAGATTCCTGTGGGGAAAAGCACATCACCTGTGAGGTGAAGTCGTGCTGCTGCAGCTGGCGCCCCTCGCGTAGGTCCCAGGACCTGACCGTGTTGTCCAGGCCACCCGTCCAGAGCTTGGTGCCATCGTTAGAAATGTCAATACAGCTGGCCCCATCTGTGTGGCCCTGGAATTGCCTGATAAAACAAACGAGATTGAATAATGATTTCCTGCCAGAGCTCAAGGTAAACACTGTTGTGTTGTTAGTTTTGGACGCGGGGTGTGTGTGTCATCTCTTCAGTGTCTGCTGATGTGCAAGATCAAACTAACCTTCCCCCGAGGAGGAAACAGCACCTGCAGATTTTTTTCCCTTTTCTTTTTTCACGATCCAAGTGCTAAAGAAATGGAATGCCATTTTAGGTCATCACACAGGAGAAGTTAAATGCGCTCTTGTAGCTCTTCTTACAAATCCGTCTGGAAGGTAAAATTCCTCCCGGGTCTGGAAAAGTGTTTGAGTGTTAAAAGAAAAAAAAAAGAAGGACAAACACACAGAATCCCAAGCGTATTCTGTAAAGAAAGACGTCGGCCTGCATCAGTACATTACCAGCTCAGGGTCCCAGAAACACTCCCTTTTCCATGAGGGAGTCCACAAGGCAATGCCCTCCATGCCAACACAGCATGAGCTCACATATTTACTCAACCTCGCTTTCTGTGTTAGAAAGAGCCCTGCGTTAGGAAATCTGGACTCCCAGAGATGAAGGATCATACCATCCTCCTGATTCGGGGGCACTGAGCAGAGACCACTAACTTCTGAGGCTGACCCATGGGCACTCCGCAGGACCCTGCCTTGAAGGTCAGCTCAAGGTTCTCTCTTAGAGAGAACTCCTGTGGTTCAGTCAAAAAAACAAGACCAGAAACAATCAAGTGACAGGGGTTTGTGGCACAAAGAGGCTCTGCTAGGCCCGAGGTGGGGTCTGCTGAGGGAGAGGCCACACTGAGCCACCGCAGGGTTGGTGGTTTGTGGATTCTGGACCTGGTTCTGCAGGGCAGGAGGGAGCCAGCAAGGAAGTGACCAGAACAGACCCCATTGCTACGGGGAACCAGGCGGGATACGTTAGAGGGGCTGGGGAGTTTCAACACCCAGAGAGGAGTCTCTATGTCTGTCCTTCCTCTAGGTCCCCTCACCTTATTATTCTCACAGAGCTCCAAACTTTGAAACTGAGCTTAGAATTTAATGAGTGGAGTGTGGGGATGCCTGGGTAGCTCAGTTGAGCATCTGCCCTTGGCTCAGGGCATGAGCCTGGGGTCCTGGGATTGAGTCCCACATTGGGCTCCCCGCAGGGAGCCTGCTTCTCCCTCTGTCTGTGTCTCTGCCTCTCTCTCGACTAAATAAATAAAATCATTTAAAAAAAAAAGAGTTTAAGGAGTGTGGAAGACAAGACAAAGCACCACTTGATGTGAATTCTAAGATGAGAGCTTCAAAAATCGTTCCTCTAAAAGCTATTCTGAATATCCATCTTCGTCCTCTTCCCCGCATGCACGCAACCCTCCCCACCATGTCCCATGCACACGTACCCCAGCCAGCTGCCCTTTCCTCCAAGACTTCCCCACAGGTCACCCAGGACGACTGCAGTCTCAGACTCATCTTGTGAAAGTTCTGCTATTCCATCCTGGTTTCTACTCGAGAAACCCAGTGACCTCTCTGCATTCTCTAGGAGTCATGAATGCCTTTCTCTGCTGACGTCAGGTGCCTGGTGGGTGTTCCTCCACCCCTCCCACCCACAAATCTCGGTACTAATCTCAGGCTCCTGGAAGACAGGCTCAGACCGTGCTGGGTCTCGGGAGATACTGAGATGCTCAGCAGATTCCATGTCACCTTCTCATACAGAGAAGCCACCAGCCACCTGCAGCCAACCCAAACTGAGCAAGACATTTGTAAAACATTACCCTGTTATATTCAGCAGGGCGCCAGCACAGAGCAGGAGTTCAGAGCACAGACATAAGAACAGCATGCCTGTGCCCCATCACATCTCCCCCACACCCAATTGTGTGAGCCAGGCAAACAGACTTAACCTCTCTGTGTACCTCAGGTTCCTTACCTATAAAATCAAAATAATAGCAGTGCAGATGTTCTGAGGATTAAACGGATTAGTATTTGAAAAGGCCTTAGAATTAAAATGTTGAAAGTGCTATTTATTGAGATTAAAAAAAAAAAAAAGAAAAGAAAAAAAACAACAAACACCTGTTGGGCTAAAAGTTTGAAGGGGGTGTCAGCTCCAGCTGCATGTGTCCATTCTGCACATTCTGAGCTGCTCAGCAGGTGACAAGAGAAAAATAATGGCCATGGTGTCACCCACACACAGGGACAGAGCCTGGCTCTGTGACACTGACTGGATTTCTACAGAGGACATCTGGACAGAGACTAAGCTGCTATAATGACATCTAAAGTCCATCCCTTTGCTCTGGCACATGGACCCAAAGCATTAGGGGACCTGTTAAGTAATTCATGAGCCTAAAACACACCATAAATGAAGAGCACTTCTGAGCAAAGTTGAAATAGGGAATAAACCAGAACACACACCAGTTTTACCTGGGATGTTTAACTGGTGCTTCCCTTTGGAAACTTTTCTGTAACATCTCTGGTGTGGACTCTGACTCCAGCAGAGGGAAGGAGCTGGCCAGGGCTGAGAAGAGACACTGGGCTGGCAGGACTGCAGCTGTCACCACAGTTAAGAGGACAGATTCCAGGAAGTTGGGCTCATTCCTGGGGAGAATGACCCTTGGACAGTGCTGATTTAGTTTTTGAGAAACAAGGATACTTTAAAACTGTTTTGTGTGTGTCTTCCTCTAATGTCCTTCTGTTGATTTTCTGTTATCCTCTGTCACTTGGCTTCTACTTGCACAAACAAGGTTCTAGTCAAAGCCAAAAACATCTAGTATTAACAACCCTCCGTACTGCCATGTAATCCCATGGTATGTATGCCTCCACTTGGCGGAAGTCAGGAATATTTTTTGAATAAGCCTGGCATCTCTAAGTGGCTGAAGAATGGGGATGTTGGGAAGGTAAAGTGTGGGGGACAGCAAGCACTGCAGCAAGGCTGTAAGCCCCCCAGACGACAGTGTCCAAGTTTTGTCTTCACACTCCCAATACCTAGAGGTCTACGCCTGGCAAAAAGGAGGCTCCTAACATGGGCTGAGAGCCTGGGTGCAGCCAGAGAGGCAGAGGGGACAGGAGGCTTGAAGGCCCAGGGACCCAAAGAGGGAACCCCCACCCTAGAAAACCACATCTGCTCACCTCACCAGTGTCTGGTTGTGCAGGTCCCAGACCGCGATGTTACCGTCACTGCAGCATGAGAAGCAGACCTTGGAGTCGGGGCTGATGGCCAGGGCGTAGCAGGCAGGGGCTGAGGACGTCAGCTCTGCCTTGATGCGCGGGGTGGGAGCTGCCAGGTCCCAGATGGACAGAGTACTGGCTTCCCCTCCCACTATGAGGGTACAACCATCAGGGAGCAATTTGCAGGAACGGATGTAGTTATCCCTGTTCTGTGAAATAAACATAATTCAATTGCTATGATGCATGACCAAGCAGTAACAATACCATGCTCTCCAACTGCTATCTTGGTTTTTGACTTGAAAAGTGGTATTTTGTGGACACTAATAAAGCAAGAGTTCAGTAGCAAAGATCAGGATCCAGGTGTAACTGTCCCCTTTGAAACAGTAAATAAAAAAACTCCGAGGCTTGCTCAGGCACGTGCAAACTCTTAGATGGAACTATTCCTGACACCCAGTTTCCTGCTGAGTAAAAAGAACTGAAATGATCAGTGGTTGCAAGGTAGGTGTGTACGTACTTCTCTGTGAAGAAACCACTTTTCAAAGCTGGGTTATAAATCTCTGACCTCATCACCTTCCCTTATTTACTACTTGGAAACTACAGACCTACTGCCTATGTTCTGGTTTTCATTACTCTTAAATCTTTACTTAAGACGTCTTCATTAGCACTGTGCCTTCATTAGCCATGTGGATCCTTATTAAGACTTTAACAGACCTGCTTTCTCAAGAGGTAACACAGCTGCTGCCATATTCAAGCCTCTCAGCTCAAAGAAATTGATAAAAGAGGGCATCTCTCTATCAAAACCAACACATATTAAGGAAGGTGAGAGGGGTGCTGAGTGGCTCGGTTGGTTAAGCGTCGGACCCTTGATTTCAGCTGAGGTCATGATCTCAGGGTCATAGGATCCATGATGGGCGTGGAGCCTGCAGAAAGTTCTCCCTCTGCCTCAGTCCCTACCTCTTGAAAAAAAAAAAAAAAAAAAAAAAAGGAAGGTGGAACCTAAAAATGTCCCTCCCTTCCCTGAAAGAAATAACTGCTAACCTTCAAACCAAACAGAACTGAAGTTTTCCCTGTGCTTTGACCATGGCCTATTATTCAAAGATGAGAAAGGCTCTAAGCACGTAAATTAAAAAAAAAAAAAAAAAAAAAAAATGGTGATGAGTATCACAAAACATCCCTACTTTATAGAATGTGGGCCTATGTGTAAGCATGTTGAAATCTCATTAATTGAGATCTTTTAAAGCTGTTTGATTAAAAAGTAAATCAATCACAACTCCAAAAAAAGGCTTTTGCATCTCTAAAACACTGCTGTTCTTCTTCTGGAAACCTCTGTCTCCAGAATCCTCAGCAGTCGCTGGGCAGGCGGTGTGGGTAAACCGCACCACCGACCATGGGAAAGCGCAGGCAGGCACCCTATCGGGGCCAGGGGGGCCGTGATATGTGGTCTGTAAAGTCTGGGGTCACGGTTTAGAGATCGAGACCTGTCCCGACAGGTTCTTCGATCCCGAGAAATGCAAAAACGGTATTCCCTCACTCAGGGGAGAAGGCGGATTCAGGTGCTCTGGGAAAGCATTCTCCCCATTCCCCTTTTGCCTGCGGCCACCCCATTTTCTCGGCAGTGTGATCCATTAACCTTTCCTGAAGTTAAAGTAATAAAACCCGGCCAGCCCTTCCAGGTCTCCCTGAAAACACAGACCCCGTTCAGAATACTTTTTTATGCCACGTTATCAAATGTTTACTATTCAATATTTATCCGAAGGCTGCAGGGAAATTAAAAGTTGAGTGGATTGCAGGGCTCAGAGTCCAGGCCTCGCTGTGCTTTCATCCATTAAATGGGAAACCCCCTTTTGAATACACATTGAAACAAGGACAGCTTCTGTAAACTCCTGGAAAATATCTTTTAAAAGAAATCCATCAGTGCGGAGACTGAACCACTGAAACAGCAGCAAATGAAACCTTCAAGGTTTCATTGCAGGGTGAGGGGTGGGGGAGCTAAACAAACGGCAGGAAACAGAAAGGGTTTCCATTTCCTCATAATGGGAATAAAACCCAGGCCCAAACAGCCATTTCCTTATTGAGTCTCCAGGGAGACATTACCCGGAGGCCAGTTCCTGTTCACTCACCAGACAGTCGAGCTGAGAGACGGGGCTCTTGTTGCCGGGGTGGCTGATGTCCCAGACCTTGACGCAGCCCTTCCCGCCCGTGTACACGTGCCTCGTGGGGTTGCTGATGGTCACGGCGCACACCACCTCCCCGTGGTTCAGGGTGTTGATCTGGCGTGCGTGGCGGGGGATGCCGGGTCCGATGAGGGCGTCGGGGGGGAAGGGGACAGGCTGCATCTGACCGTCTGCGGTCACGTGGAAGGAGTACGCGCTTTTGGAGAGGGGGAGGCCAGGGAGAGAGGGGAGAGGAGACAGAACGTTTAGCACAGAGCAGCTAGTCGTTACCTCAGCAGGTCTACAGGGACGACAGGGAAGGACCGGTGCTCCTCAGGAGTCTCTTGAAATCAGTAGGAGCTGAAGTATTTACTGAAGGAACAAACTGAAAGCACAGGCCAACGGAAGTCTAGGGTGCACCAAAGGACAGGTGTGTTGAACTATGTATTTTTTTCAGTATTTACCGGTCTTTCGATTGTTGCCTAGCCATTCCATAGAGCGTTCCTTCCGATCCCATATCAAATGCTAACTATGCTTCCAAATTAACATAAAATACCTCCTTCCATGTACTTTGTATAATTGTAGGATTTCTTAGCGTAATTTTAAATGACTATTTCTTATGCTTCAGATGAAGTCCGTAAGAACTCATAATAATTTTGCACAACAAACGGTGTATTTCAACATTAACACCACAAAAAGTTTTCTAAAGGCACCGGTTTCAGGCTTGAATTTACTCTCTTTTGCATAATCCAGAGAAAACAGTAAAAGACTTTTGCATCAAGTAGCTTTATGACGATTTCAAGTGTTCTCAACATCTCCCCATCTACCTTGGCCATGACCCCCAGTTTTATCTAAGGCAGCAAAGCTGCTCTCTACTATTTTCCAAGCTTCCCCGTGGCCAGGTTTGCCCCATTCTCACCATGGAGATGTACACGGCTCAACATACATGCAGGGGAGGGTGGCAGTCAGCTCATCACTTCAAAGAAGGGAACCCTGGGGTTTACAGAAGCTCTCTGTACCTTTGGCTCAATTTTGCTATGAACCTAAAACTGCTCTAAAAAATAAAGTTTGTTAATTAAAAGAAAAATAATTTTAAAGGTAGGGGTAAGATCGGGGTTCCTGCTCTTTTCTTACTCCTTCCTACTGTCTAGACTATGAGTCAAGGAGACCAGACCTCCACCAGCCCCTCAGAGCCACAAGGGGACTCTGAAGATGGAAATCAATTGTGGAAGGGCGTAGAACACATGGATAGGATGCAGAGGCCTTGGTGACACTAAGAGGATGTGACCTGCCCTGGGCTGCTGACAGCCAGTATCTCTTATGAGAGAGAGAAATAAACTTTTATGTTACTTTAAGCTGTTTCCCATCCCCCTTGTTACAAACAAACAAACTTAATTCTAGTACATTCTTGTTTCCACCCCAAAATCTTAAAGCATATTTTATGCATTATGATCTAATGATTTAAGCACTAGTATATTACAGACATTATAACATGCACACAAAAAAGATAGAGGGCGGAGGATACACCCCCAACATCCAAACTGATGGAATGATGCACATGGCACTTTGAAGACCACTGCTCTCACTTCTTTTTTTTTTTTTTTTTTTTAAGATTTTATTTATTTATTCATGAGAGACACAGAAAGAGGGGCATAGGCAGAGGGAGAAGGACTTGATCCCAGGACCCAAGGATCTTGAGCTAAAGGCAATCACTTGACCACTGAGCCACCCAGGCGTCCCTGCTTTCATTTACTTCTTATCTGAAGCATCACTAGGCGTTTTAGAGGTTCAACATTAAGCCTTTTCTATAGGTCTGCATACATAACAAATGAGGTACGTAGAGTTTTCTCCTTTCCGTGACCCTCTGGGATAAGTCTGGGCCCTTTCTGGAACTTGTCATTGGCACCTTGCAGTCTCTTTACAGATCTAACAGACCATGGGTATTAACAGAGAACTCAAATTTTCATTTTAATGCTAACTCAAATTTTGTGAAATAAGCTAGCATGCACAAAATTGAAAACTGATATAGGATATTAGGTTTCCAACCTGCTTACACATAAAACCGACATACTTCCTAAGCTTGAGAAGAAAATATACGTATTGTTTTCTCTCTATGAGAGCAAAATATCAAATACATGAAGGTTAGAAAAAGAACTTACCCTTCCCCCAAGCAAACGATACGATCTTAGATATATGTGATTTCCTGACAGACTGGTTCCATAACTAATATTACATGGCTAGCTGGACCAAATCCTTAACATTACTCTTAATTTGAATAATCAAGCATTCAGAATGGGAACCCCACAGAATGTCCTAGAAAATAAATATGCATACAAAACTACTATAGCTTCAAGCCTTTACATCAAAACAAGCCATTAAATCCCCTGTTTTATGCAACAGTATCCTTTGGTGTCCGTGGTAACACATCAAGCCCACACGATGATACTCTAATACATGAGCCAATGCCAATGTTAACGGACTCTACGCCATTTATTATGGGATATTTGGAGTTGGAATCAAATAGCATTGGATTGCCTTTGAAGATGGAACCACAAGAACTGGAGTTTAACTCCATCATGTTCTAGAAGAATTCTTTAAGGTCCAGTAGCAAGTTATGTGACCCAGCTATCGGGCACTATGAATTGGGACTCTCTTTTGCATAATCCAGAGAAATGAATTGGGACTGAAAATGACAAACAAATGACGAGGTAGAGAGAGGACCGGGGTGTTTCCATGAAACGATCAAACGCAATGTATCTGGTTAGAACAGTGGTTGACATGGGGAGAGAACTTGCCCTTGACAGCTTTCTGTGCTGGTGATGGCACAAGTGAAGGTTCATTTCACTGATGTAAATCACGGTGGGCGCCTCCAGGTTGGCAAACTTTCCATTAGGCACCCTTTTAGCAATTCTGGAGTTTTAGGGGAAGAAAATTCTATTTTGCTTCAATTGGAACCCCACTTGTTAAGGGAGTTGAATGTTCCAGACTAAAACAGATGCACAAAGTGTAGACAGAGAGCTGTACACTGAGTTTTGGAAGACACCCACCTCTCTCCCAGGTGTCTTCTTCTTTAAACCACACATGAGGTCTGTGATCATCATACTGAGGCAATTTCAAATTGATTCACAATGCAGTGAACTGTTGCCAGAAGCTGTGAATATTTCTGGGTCCCAAGGGAAACCCACATGGATGTTAATACATCAGTCACAGGGGGCCTGGCAGGAAGCTGGTGCTGCCCGCTGTGCTGGAGAGCCTAATCAAATGAACAAACCAGAATGACACAAAGGGCTGACGGGTCTCAAAGAGGGATCAACTGGAAGGAAAAACCAGGGGAGCATACGAGAGTCTGGAATTAGTTACTCACCCACAGGAAGAACAAGCATATCGTTGAGCAAAGGCCACATAGATGGCCTATCATGTCAACATTAAGACGTCCCAGAAGGAAACTGAGATCTCTACTTATTGAAGGGGAAACTAGGGAAAGGAAAGTAAAAATCAACCAGGAAGGGGAATTTATAAACAGATAGTGAGGATTTATAAATATCTCCCAAGCCTGAATTCAGAAAGAGGCCAGCCACCAAAGAATGCATATGGAATGATTGGATTTATGCAATTTCAAACACAGGCAGAATTTATCTGTGATGTTGAGCCAGAGTGGTGGCTCCCCTCGGCTACTGGAGAAGACACAAGAGGGGCTTCTTCAGTGTTCTTGGTGAGAAGTCACTTAGTTATATGCACTTTTCTGTATGTGTATCTCAGTGTTAAATACTGAAATTTATTTGTTGGTTCAAGAAAAAGTCAAGAGGGCTTCTGACTGATGATGAAGTAGACTAGGTCTACAGCCAAGTCAAGAGCCCAACTGTTGGTGTTGGGCTGGAGTTAAATGTATAGGAGATGCCCAACTCGCTGGCCTAACTGTGGCCATCCTTACTGGCCTAACTACCTGTAGCCTATAACATGTCCATTCCGGATACACAAGGCAGAAATATAACAAGGTATAGAGCTTGCAGGGGTTGCTGTAGGCTGAAAAGAGCGGCAAAACCATAAAACACTGAACGCCGTCCCACACCTGCATCAGTATTAAAACACCCATGAGGAAAAGTGAGGGCATGCTCAATCAAGGGCTCTTTCATCAACCAGCGGACAAGTGTGAGGGCCAGAATTGCAGAAACGGAGGAAGGTGTGGGATGGGGGGTCAGAAAAACACATGGCAATGACTAGGCAAAGAAAATCAGGAAATCCAAAGATCCTGAAGGGCAAAAGTGGAGAGACAGCCCTTGGCAAAGAGGAGAGGAGGACGTTTAGGTAGGAATGTGGGGCAGAAAGAATGAGTTCTCAGCGCCACCCACCTACACCCAAGAAAGCCTCAGGGAACTGAGACCCTGCCCCAACCCAGCTTTCTGAACAAGCACTTGGTGATTAGGATCTAATTCCGAAATCTGGTTGGAGAACTGAAAAGAATAAAGCCCTCTGGACAGCACAGATGTAAAAACTGGATGAAATCAAACTCCTTCCATGCTGAAGACACATCCTGTATTAGGCACAGAACAGAGGTAAAGGGACTTGAAGGAAAGAGTCCCCACTGAGAAGCCTCCTGGGGACACAGCGGGAAGCTGGAAAACAAGAATGCGTTTTGGAGATGCAGGTTGTTTTGTCCTAGCACACTGACGGCTGCTAATAAAACGATGCTGTTTTCTGTGGCCAAAGGAAAACAGGTGTTGACATAGTCACTGGTTTGCTGTTAACAGGCAGGACCAGCAGTGGTGGATCTGGTAAACGGGGATGAAGAACCTGGGCCTCTGGAGACTGGGTGCAGCCACCTTGGCCTTGGCACCCTCCATGGGTAATCTCTTGCTGCCTTAACAGGTATCAAAAAATCCAATCACGTCAGAAGCCCTCAAGTGCTCTTCGGGGCTCAACAAGCCCCTCACGATTTACAGCGGCTGGGCCTCAGTTCATGTGAGCATCCTGGAGCTGAAACTCCTTGCCACGCAGAACAACGGGCCAGTCCCCTAAAATATCGCATGCTGTCACGTCTCCAAGTTGTGCACAAACTGTTCCCTCTGGCCTAGAATAGCACCGCCTCCCTCCTCAGTGCACGTCACTTGCTCTGCTCTTCAGTCTGCCACAACCCCCCCCCAGGCAGGAGGATTCTTTTCTGGGGTCCTGGCTCTGCTTGTAAATCTTGACCATAGCACATCTCACACTGTGTACCATTGCATGTGTTTACATTTCTCATTTGTTGTTTCCCCACTCCAGAGTTCTTCGGGGACAGGTGGGCTGACCACATAGCTGGCACTCAGTATGTGAATCTCAATACCCCAGGTCACTCACTCATCGCTACCGTAATTACTTATAGATTGAGGCAGGAACGGTCTCTTTGGCAAGGAGGAGAGGCTAAAGAGAGTGGAGGGTCCTCTAACCACCTGGCTTAAGCCAGCCAACTTTCCCCAAGGGATTTCCAGCAGTCCTACCACATGTCGCTAAGAGAGAGTATCAACATTCTTGAGGGGGAAAAGCGGTCCCTAGAGAGCCAATGTGGACTGAAGCAAAAGGCAGTGAAAGCAACCACAGTAACAGAAGTGAAATTCACAGCCCTCTCCCAAGTCAGCAGAGCCCAGGGACGCAGGACCTGTTCGAAGCAAGCTGCAGCAGAAGCCACCACAGGCCACACACAAAAAGCGCGATCCTGTGTCTGGCGGCTGAAAAGCATACCATAAAGTAAAAAAAAAAAAAAAAAAAAACAAAAAAACAACAACAACAACAAAAAAAACAGGAAGGAGTCAGGATGCCTGGGTGGCTCAGTGGTTGAGCACCTGCCTTCAGTTCAGGGTGTGGCCCCTGGGTCCTGGGATCGAGTCCCACATTGGGATCCTTGTAGGGAGCCTGCTTCTCTCTCTGCCTGTGGCTCTGCCTCTCTTTCTCTGTCTCAGGAATAAATTTTAAAAATCTTAAAAAAAAAAAATTTGAAGAGACACGATTAGAATTTCAGCTAGTCACTTATAAAAGATGCGGGGGCCATATGTAACTTATTTGTGCCTCATTTCCCTATATTTACAATATGCCCTGACAAAACATCCAATAAACATGACTGATGAGGTGTGGTAGAAATGGAAGTTGCATGAGAAGATACTTCCAGAAAAGCATGAAGCATAATATAGATTCAACCTCTGTTTCTAGTGTCACAGGATGTAGCTCACTGTCCCTTATTATTTGGAGAGAAGCAGCAGTACAGGAGAGGGTCACTGGCCCATTCGGCTAGTAAGTGGACGGGCCATGACTCACGTTCAGGGCAGCTAGGGCAGGCCCACCCCAAAGGTAGAGCTCTAACTCTTCAGCTTAGCTTCACACTGGCACTACCTTGGACATTATCCCCTAAAGAGGGATAACATGTGCCCATTAGGATGGAGACATGTAATATACACAAAAGAAACCTTCTTGTCAATGTCATCGGAGCACTTCATTACCGAGTCCTGGCCCAGGAGGCTATGAAGGCAGGGGCACCTGGGTCACTCTAAGGTAGATGAGAATAATGTAATTTATGACTGTGGAGGACACTCTTAGCCTCAAGAACTAGTATAATGAAGGTGGTGGCTGCAGGATTGTGATGTGAGGTCATAAGAAAATCAGAGCCATATTATTCTAAGATTTCAGGAAAAGAAAATAGGTCCTTGGGAATACAATTCATCTATTTATGGTAAAATCTCCTTCACTGCCAATATAACAAGCTTTACCTTTCACAATTCTTAAGGTCTACATATCTAACCCGTAACGGTTATAAAACACAGGATTTTTCCAGTTTGGCATCCCAGCACCCTCCCAAACAGCAAATATACAGATCAGGGTACAATTCCTACCTTATTTTGAAGATAGCATATCTACATGAATGTAGTAACTTATACTACAAGGTAAGAAATTAAAGCATTAAGATGGGAGACTCCATGTTTGCTTCCTTATTTATTTTAACATACGACTACTCTCATGTTGTGTAAAGGCAAATGTAGAACTTCTTAAAATGGACATGAAGAAAGAAAATTACTCCAGAAAAAAACAGGTGATGGTCTAGCTGACAATCTCAGAGGTTCTCTAGCGAAGTTAGCATTTATGATTCTGGATTCCAGGTCCTACCTCCTCCACCAACTAAAAGTTTCAAAACTTATAAATGTGCTGGGCAGTGGCAGGACTCCCATGCAGGACAAAGATTCAAACCGAGAGATTCCTGGATGAAAAGTAAGGCAAGGGACACCTGGGTGGCTCAGTGGTTGAGCGTCTGCTTTCAGTCCTGGGATCGAACTCCATGTCGGGCTCCCAGCATGGAGCCTGCTTCTCTCTCAGCCTATGTCTCTGCCTCTCTGTGTGTGTCTCTCATGAATAAATAAATATTTTTTTTTAAAGAAAAGTAATATGAAGAAATGTTTAAGATACAGCCCTTTCAAAGCTCACTTACAAAATTCTAGCGAAGGAACCAACTACTACAGGCCTACAAGCATTATATGAACAAGAAACAAACAGACTATACTTATATCTGATAAACTGAAAGGAATTTCTGAGGAGGTGCAGAGAGGACAGGTACCTGGTAGCTAAACATAACTCACATCAAAAGAAAGGGCCTCACATTTCAATATAATCTCAAGAAATTAGCTACACATTCCCAAAAGATCAAAGAGTAGAAAAACAGAAATTAAACCAACCCCAAATGTGATAATGAGGCACAGAACAAGCATGTTACTTTGAGCATTTCATAGATCAAAAAACACCCAAATATCATAACATGTGAAAAGAGGGCTGAATTAATTTTCAAATCTACTACATACACCAGCTATGGATTCTAGACATGGTCAACAGATAAACCAGAAGCAAGATCAGGACTGGGACATAAGGTGGGAGGCGGGAGGGGGACTGGCCACAGAAACGTGTCCTTGGCTGAGGCTGGGATGGCCTCTGGTCACTGCTGCAAAGCATGGTTTCCTGAGAGGCAATTTTACCCCATATGTGGTTAAGATTTTCTTTTCTCTTTAGGCTCCAACTCCTAAAAGGTACTTTCAAGATTTATTTAAACATGAAATGAGTGGGTGTAAGATTTCTCAATGACATGTCTAGCATTAAAACACAGGGTGAAGGAACCTGGAACTAAGCTGGAATCTTCAGCCAAACCATTATTATTCTGAGCTGTTACTGACCTCTAGGTGCTACTACACGAGGCAGGGAGAACAAGTTGTGTATGGGGAGGAAAGCAGTATTTCTGGGCCAAAATGATGTCCTGGATGGGGAGGGCAGATCAACAAAGAGATGTTGATCTAACTCAACTTCAGAATTTCTCTTATCAGGGATTTCCACAAAGCTCAGGGGAACACATTTCCTCAACCTAAAAGCGAGTTCAAGTTAAGCTGATCAAACAATACCAATTAAATCTTGCTTTGAGGGTTTGAAAACACAGTCGGGTTACCTCTGGTAACTTAGCAATGCTTAAGTCTACAATGCAAAATGTGAATCTCCTCTGGAAGGGATGAATCACAGGGTCTTACACAATCCTGGCCTCATCTCCCACCTACTCAATGCACCAAATATTTGCTTACTGGGTAGTAGGTGCTCAAGGGGACAGAGGGACTTTGGAAGCTTCCATTTTAGTAGGGAAGAAGCAGGCAGAAATAGGACATGTGCTCATCATGGTACTTAAGCTCCAAGTGTGCACGGT
This sequence comes from Canis lupus familiaris, assembly GCF_011100685.1. Classification (NCBI taxonomy): domain Eukaryota; kingdom Metazoa; phylum Chordata; class Mammalia; order Carnivora; family Canidae; genus Canis; species Canis lupus. The sequence continues at coordinate 78,242,744 of NC_049222.1, read as the reverse complement.
GTCACAGACATTACAAGGTACTCCTGGAGAGGGATCACATTTGGCAAGCCATCAGTGAAGGCTTCGTGCTATGAAGGCAGCAGCAGAAGCAGTCTTTGAAGGACAGGGAGTATTCCCACAGAAAGAAGACTGGTGAGAATGGACATTGTTCCAGAGAGGAGGAAAGGCTGTCAGGGAGTGGAAGGTTACTTCTTTCAGCCCAGGTGCAAGAGACAAAGAACAAACGACACGAGGCTAGAAAAGCAGGTGGGGGTCATAGCACCAGAGGGACCTGGAATGCCCTGTCACCAGTTTATGTGCAACTTCTGAAGATCTCTGGGTAAGAAAAGAGCCTAATCAGGTAAGCACTTTATAAGGGAGAAAACAGACCTAGGATCTTAATGACAAAAGCAAGTAGGAATCAAGTGAGGATCTTAACAATTAAGATTGGTGGGGCACCTGGATGGTTCGGTCAGTTAAGTGTCTGTTTTTGGCTCAGGTCATGATCTCAGGTCCTGGAATTGAGCCCCACATGGGACTCTGGGCTCAGCAGGGAGTCTGCTTCTCCCTCTTCCTCTGCCCCTCCTCCTGTTCATGCTTACACACACACTCTCTCTCTCAAATAAATAAGTAAAATCTGAAGAAGAAGAAGAAGAAGAAGATGACGACGAGGAGGAGAAGGAGGAGGAGGAGGAGGAGGAAGAAGAGGAGGGGGAGGAGGAAGAGGAAGAAGAGGAAGAGGAAGAAGAGCAAAATGTGATTTACACAAGGAAGAATCACAGGCTAATGTTTGTGCCCAGATGCCAGAGAATGAGGACTGTGCTGTTAACAAAGATAGAGAAGTTAGAAGAGGCTGGTATAGGGGTGAAGGGAGACAGGGAAACTGACCAGGTTGGTTAGAAAACCCTACTGAGATCTTATATCACTTTAACACCAACACTAAGTACAAAATAGTGGCAATAGGAGTCATCTTGCTCTATTCCACTTTGATTAAAAAAAAAAAAAAAAAAAAAGGTAAGGCCATGGGGCCTTTGCATATGCTCTTTTATACCTCCCCTATGAGGTTAAAGCAGCTCAGAAAACACTTCTTCCTTGACCCTCTCAGACAGAATCAGCCTGCCACAAACTTTAATAGAATAATGTCCTTCTGAGTCATAGCTCTTCTCTCAATTATAATCATGGATTCATTTCTGTGATTATTTGATTAATATTATCTCTCCATCCCTGGGCTGTGAGCTTCTAATAGGGTCCCTTATACCTATGCAGCAGGTTTCCATGAAATCTGTGGGAAAGGACAAGAGGGAAGTGACTGTTAGATTTTAGTGAGCAGATGGTGTAGGAACCTGAAATCACATCCCACAAGATAGGGCTGAAGCAATGGACACATTCTGCCAGGAGAGAAGCCTTTGGCCAGACGGTGGTCTCCAAATATCTGAAGAGCTGTCACAGGGATGACAGATTAATGGTGCACCATGTGGTCTCAAGGCGTAGGAAAGAACCAGGTTCGATGGATAAAAGTTCCAGAGAGACAGATCTCAGCTCGAGGGCTGCAATGGTTTTCACACAGCCAGGGAAAATGGCTTGCTCCAGGTACCAGAAGTCACCACACTAGACCTGCTAGGTCAGAGGCACACAGCCACGTGGTGAGGCAGTCATAGGAGATGTGAGCCAAATGAGCATTTACCCTAGAAGCACTTTCAAAGTCCCACTGGGAAGTCCCCCAGCTGTGCTAACCCAGAGGAACTCACCCATTTGCAGAGGAATCCCTCAAGCTCTGTCTGCACTGGGAGCATGTTGCGGGCTGCCCCTTGTCCCTGCAAGGGTCCACATTTTCTGCCCCCTTTGCTCTGCGGGCTTGTTTTTCCTGCTCACGCTCAGTTTTTAGTATCTCCTCCTTACCCCAAGAAGTCCTTCCCATCCTCACCACGGTCACTCTTGACTTGTTTGCCTAGCACCCACTGCTCTGCCTTCGCAGGGCCACACAAACATACTGCAGCCTTTGTCTCTTTAGTGTTTCCCCATCAGAGGGGCCCCAAGGGCGGGGAAGATGAACATTCTCCTTCCTGGAGCCTGCCCAGCACGGAGCACAAAGCCTGGCACACAGTTCTCTCTCAAATGTCCATGAGTAACCATCTGTCGCCCTACCCAAATATTATTTCTTGGTATTTGTCAGAGGATGACATTCACAAACTGATGACAGTCACAGAGAGAGAGAGAGAGAAAGATAGAGAGAGAGAGAGAGGCAGAGACATAGGCAGAGGGAGAAGCAGGCTCCATGCACCGGGAGTCCGACGTGGGATTCGATCCCGGGTCTCCAGGATCTTGTCCTGGGCCAAAGGCAGGCGCTAAACTGCTGCGCCACCCAGGGATCCCCCCTTTCTTACCCTAACCCTGGCCATGCTGGTTTGTCACCGTTTCTCTTAAGTGCCTCAGACCAAAGCTGTTCAGAGTGTGGTCTGCAAATGTTTGCTACTGTCCGCACATAGACCTGCTCACTCGGGGACAGGAAGTGTTGAAAATGGTTATACAGCAACTTGACAGAATCGGTTCACGACAGCTGACTCTTGTAACTAAAAAACCAGGACTTGTGTATTTTTCTTCCTTTATTCATCCCTATTTGTCTGTTCCTCATGTTGGGAAAAGACTGGTCATCATAGATGTTTTGAGAAGCACTGCCTGGGGGAGTGCACCTTTACTCAACAATGAGGACAGGAACCCTCTCATAGTAGCTAATGGATTAAAACAAAGAGAGTAAGATGTAATATAGCCCAGATCCCAGAGATAATGGTGAGTTCCATATTCCCCTCTGATATTCACTTGATCTTCCTCACAGAATACAGCTTCCCTCAAACTTTAAAGAAAAGCCAAAAAAATATATTTTCACTGTTTTGGAGAGCAAAAACCACTCTGATGCAGTCACTCTCACCTGTGACTCTCAGGACTTTGCTGTCACATCCACTGTCACTGTCCCTGAGCATGTCATATCCTAGCTTAATACAGCTGGGAACACAAAGAAGCCCAAGGTGCTTACAAGCCAAGGACATGAATATTTTGGCTCTAAGAAGCATGACACCAGTATTATCATAGAAGGTTTAAAGTTTGTGTCTAATTGCATTATTAACACACACACACCCCAACTATAAGGAGCTAGGTCTGAATTAATGGTCCTCTACATGCTAACCTCCAAGACCATCACCATAGCCTAGAGCTCTTCCCAGCCCACCCCATGTGCCTCATACCTCACACCCCACTCAGGGTGGGGTCTTGGCAGCCAGATACACCCTCACACCTCTGACTCTTGAAACTGGCTTTCCCTAATTGTCAGCTGAACTTGCCATTATTTTCCCCTGAAGATTCATCAGTTACTATTAATTATTGCTTCTTATCACATTACTCATGTGCCCTTTATTCACTCGCCAGTCTGCAGGACACACCACAGCTACACTGCCACCAACAACAGACAAGAAATACCCATTACATGCCCAGGGGCATCCCAGGCTGGAAGCAGAGGGGCATACCCAAGATAATACACTACCTAGCAGTTCATGAATTTTCAAGAATGATTTGCAACACTGTCCCTAATCCTGCTCTTCCCTGGGTCTAGCGTGTCACCATAAATTCTTAACATCTCTTCCGGTTCTTAGTGTAGACAAAGTCTCATTTCATCATGAATCAAATTACCATGAAATAGATATTATAATACATGTAAAATCGAGCCATGGGAATCTGTTTTCCAAAATGCAGGTGATGGAGGTAAGGAATTCCGTTTTTCCTCATGCCGCTGGTTTATTTGAAGAAAAGGCTCCAGTCAAAATCACACAAAGATGACCAGGTAGTTGAATGGACCACTCAAATTAATGTAATACACAACATGCATCAAACGCATAAATAAAAGCAGAAAGCAACCACACAAAGGTAGAACAGTATAAGAAAAATAAACCGAAGGTCTGTAACATGTACCCCAATTTGGAAAAAATCCAAATTGTAAGGGCCCTACAGAAAAGCAGAGTATGTGCTGGGAGGTAAGACAGATATTCCACCCCCCTCAATATTTCAATTTTGCTTTGTTATGAAAACTAAGAACTTTAGGAATTCTTCAAAATCACATTTCTAATGACTAACATATGGAAAGCCAAGTGATTTGAAAGGACACCGAAAAAATAGCCAATGGGGTTTTTCAAATTCTGAATGCTGTTTTGCCCCTTCAATTTATTTATCTTGCTTTCCCACAAAGCCACTCTGCATTTTATAGTCTAGGACCTCTCAGAGTGAAGCACGCACCAAACTTTATGGGGTGCAGGGCGGGGGCGCAGGTGGGCAGGGAGGTTCCAACTTCAAATGCTGGCATCCAATAGATGTCACAACTACCCTTCATACACCCCTAGTTTCCACTCAAATAAGAAAAAGTATAGCACTGAGCCAGGGACAGGGACAACATGTTTCAAATTTCTGAGATTTCAGGAGTTCATGACAGCTTATTACTGCCCACAACACAGTCCTGTTGAAAATCTCCAGCAGCTGACCAAAGTTAAAGCAGAGCAGCTTTCCGAAGAAGGGTCAAGCAAGGAGGGCCAACCACCCCCAGTTCTTGCCTCCCTCTAGGTCCCAGCGACAACAGCTTCTCTCCAGAAATAACTAAATGCATGAGATCACCCATAGTGAGAAAACAGAGGCATGACACCTACAAGATGCCTATTTATAGAAAGTGTTAACACTCCTCAGGAAAAGACACTAGAAATCTCCTTGGAAACGTCCAAGCCTGTGCTCCCTTTGGAATTCTAGTCTGCTAATAGCCATGACTAAGTAATTGCCTTTAAAACAAAACTGAGGAGAGTTGGAGGTACTTACGGTTTCCCCCCAGGGATTCCTGCCAGGTTGGGAGGGATTGTAGGTACTCGCATGTGAGGGGGAGGATCAAACCCAACCTGGAAACAAGAAAGAAGACATTAAAGACTCAGTTCATACAGAGTAGGCACTTTGTGAACATCTATAGACTTCTCACTAGAAACTCATAGACCTCCAAAGCCACATAAACAGGAACGGTAACATGTGCTAATGCTTTTCAAAAGAAAAATTAGTAATAGAACCACCTGTAAATACAACAGGCCATACTTCTTTTTGGGTTGGTTGGAGTGTGGTCTATCTGTACATCGAGAACCAGCTTCCCATAGTAAAGACTTCCTGTGGACCTGGGATATCCTGCCTTCCCCAAAAGGTACAGAGAACAGTATGTTTGTCTGAGTCAGGATTTCTTGGCCTTGGCACTATCAATGTTTTGAGCCAGATGGTTGTTTGGGGCTGTCCTGGGCATGGCAGATGTTTTAGCACCACCCTTGGCTTCTAGACTCTGCGTACCAATAGCATTCCCCACTTCTGATCCATGGTGGTGGTTGGGGGGAGGGGCAAAATCACCCCCAGTTTCATACCACTGGTCTAATTTACTGCATAAACATTCATGGATTCTCTAGTTTTTTTTTTTTTTTTTTTTTTTTTAAGATTTTATTTGACAGAGAGAGCACAAGCAGGGGGAGTGGCAGACAGAGGAAGAGGGAGCAGCAGACTCCTCCAGGAGCAGGGAGTCTGGGATCATGGCCTGAGGGGAAGGCAGACGCTTCACCAATTGAGCCACCCATGTGCCCCTGAACATGACATATCCTAAACAGCCAAAAGAAAATATATAGGGACTTCTATTTGCTACAGGTTATAATCTATTCACTTTCCCTGATCCAATTGAGGATTATAATCACTTTGGCCCTTTGCGGTAAAAAATGAGGCTATTCACATAGTGGTTAAAGACTGGACAAGAAGATGGGCAAGCTGGCCCAGAGTTCAGCCACTTCTGCTTTCTCTCTGCTGCCCTGAGATCACTGCTTACACCTGAGTCACACTGTTGGGTTTAAAGAATAATATAGGCACGGAAAGAAAAAGTTACACCTTCTCAAATATTTTTTCCTAAGAATTAAAGAAGGTAAAAAAAACTTCAAGAAAATGAATGAAAAGGCTTCTTTCTGTGAGCTACTTGAGTCATTTCATTGCCTTCCAAAAAAAAAAAAAAATCTACTTGGGGGGAGAAAACCAGATGTCCCCTGAATCGCAAAAGTAGCTCCTAAACACTGCCTTGTTTCATCCACAAAAACAGTAAACCAAGAAGCGCCGAGCCCTAACTTAATGAAGCAGCATAGTGATGGTGGCAGGCGGGGCGCAGTGGGGACACTGGGGCTCTGTTTGGTGGGCAGGCGCAGGTGAAGGTCCAGATCCTGGATCACCTGCCTGCCAGTGCACCCACCTGCCCTCCCACCTGCCCGCCCACCCGTGGCATCTACGATTGAGGAGTGCCCGTAGGCCACCACAGCAACGGCGGCAGGGGTCCTGGCCCTGGCTCACCTGCCCACTATGCACCCACCTGCCTACCCACCTGAGTGCCCATCTGTGGCACCTACCATCAGGGAGCGCCCGTAGGCCACCACGGTGGTGGCGGCGGGGGCCCTGGCCCTAGCTCACCTGCCCTCCTGCCCACCTGTGCACCCACCTGCCTGCCCACCTGCATGCCTGTCCGTGGCACCTACCATTGGGGAGCGCCCGTAGGCTACTACGGCGGCGGCAGCGGCGGCAGCGCTCATCTGCGGGGACATGTTATGCAGGCTGGCGTAGGCGGCGCCGGGGCTGGTCAGCTCGCCGTTCATGCCGGCGTGGGGTACCATCCCGAACGGGGCGGGGTATGGGCCAGGCACCGCCAGCGGCGTCCTCAGGCCGGCCGCTGCAAGGAAGCACAAGATGTGCAGGATGTCACTCAGCCAGCGCTGTGGTCCAGCCTGACCGTCAACTCCAGAGTCACCTCTAGTGCCATTCACAAGGGGTGAGGACAAGGATGGCCTGGGTGACATAGGGGGCGGTCATCACCACCCACTCAGCTGAATTCATCTCCAGGGAAGAATGAACCCCAGGGGAAGCACTGTCCATGCACTTTGTCCTTGGCTCTCCAGCACTGGGAAACCAGGCAATTAAAATTAATAAACTGCACTATTGTGCCCGATTCACAGAAGGTAAACCAAGGCACAGGGCACTACCTGTTTATCTGACTTAATCTCAAAATAAGGTTTTGGTAAAATCCAAGATTCCTCCTAGAGTCTAAATTTTCATTCCCTGTTACCTATTCCAAATGAAGACCTGACTCTGGATTCATGACTGAAACCAAAGCATGGGTTTAGAAGGAATCTTCTAGGGCCTATTTTCGTCTGGGGCCAAGGTGTTAAAGAAGATTAAGTTAAAAGTTACTAATTTATTCATGGGCTGGAGACTCCGTGAAACCCCCCCAATTTCTAATGACAGACCACTGATTCCTGAGGGATATACCAGGAAAAAAAAATGGCCAACTAAAAAGTAAGCAAGAAGCACACTTGGGAGGGCAGTTTTGGTTAGTATTAGTGAACTCATTAATGCAAGTGATAGTTTGGTCAGGAGCTTATGTGCAAATAATTATCGGAAACTTTATTGAAGTCCCTGGAATTTGGATTATTTGTGGGGAGGGGGTGGTGGTAGTGGTGGAGCCAAATATAAACAGTCGGAGACCGAACAGGGTGCAGCTGCTGAAACCTAAGGACAAACATCTGTTTCTTATCATGGCTTTTCAGGGATGGGAAGGAGGCGGGCATTGAGTGTGTTTCATATTCATGGGGAAATGGCGTCAGGAGTGCACACACAACGACCCAAGCCAGGAAGGGGAAACGCAAAACAAAGCACAACAAGAGGCAATGTTGCTCTACCCGCTTGGTTAACGAGGGGGTCCATGGCTGGAGGCTTGCCGAGGCCTGGACGGAGTCCTGGAGTGGCACTGGTGCCCGGCGTTGGCATATCGCTCCGAGGCGTCGGTGTGCTGGATTTCAGAACAGGCGTGCTGGCTTTTTCATGCTGGTATCATTAAACAAATTAAATGAGTATTATTTTTAATCCAAGCCATATTACACAATTTATCACAACAGCAGCTGGGACACTTGGGCACCTTCTAGCTACTCCCTCAGCCAATTTTCATAAATCCACACAATGTTGACAGCATTAACTTGTGAGCGAGAAATGTTGACCTTTCCTCTTCCTGCCAGAATTAAAACTCTAGCTAGAGACACAGAACATGATCACACTTCTTCCTCCGCAGATTTTATTTTAAAAAGTATTTTTCCATCAGGCATGTGGACTTTGGATGTGGGCCAAGTCAGAACGATGACCACCCAGAGAAAAATCCCCAGGCACTTCAGAAACAAATGGCTGGGTCACTGAGAATGTCAGAGGGAGGATCCCTCTTCTAATCTTGCCTGTCAGTGGCAGTAGGATTGAGACTATTAGTGAGAGGCAGCAGGGCCATGGATTTGATGAGAAACAAACCAGCATCTCAAAGGCAAAAGCCCGAGGAGTCCTGTCCCTTTGAGAGCTGTGTGAGGTGTTAAGCACCACTGCCCATTTGCCTACATGACAGATGTTGACCTCTAGCGCAGAGGCCATCAGGGGTGTGGCAGTAACAGGGTCATGGGGCATCATCCTCTGCATCTCATCCATTCCTTTAAATCCCAGTCTGAGGAACACTGTGGAGAAGCCAAGAGCATGCATGGGATAGGGAGAGAGACCCTAGCTCCCTCTGGCCTTGGATCTGATGGGCTGTATAAACTTGGCAGGCTCCTCAGACTTTCTTCCCCATAGGTGACAGGGATAATGCCCAGGAAGACTGTATAAGCATCACACGTAGAGCTGTTATGTCTCAGCTTTTGTGGGTTAAGAGATGACATGCTCCACGTTATTTGTTGAATGGTTGAAAGTAGGAACAGACAAGGAGGCTCTGCCCTCCCTGAATCAGTTTCAGGCCTCTTGGGGCGTGACCACTTGAGTACATTCCCATTCTGACCCCCAACCCAATGCCAACATGCCCCAACACAATGGGTCAGTTGAAAATAAGGTACTAAGGGTCCTCTGAACCACAAAGGAAAATAAACTGCTAAACAGGCAGAGGACAGCTCATGGGACCTACCAAGCTCATTTCTTTGGATTTCAAAGAAGTGGAGCTTCCTGAAGAGGCTGTGGACGCCGGGCTGCTGGAAGCATCTTTCTTCAGCAGGCGGTTTTTGTCGATCCCGTTTTCCCTGGGTGAATGGGCAGGGCTTGCTCGTGGAGAAGAAGGGTCCTCAACAAGCATAAGCAAAGCTTGTGTGATTTCACTTATAATGGATGGACCTTGCGCTTCACAGATTCTATTTCCACACTAATTCTCTATATTAAAGGAGGACCCTTTAAGTCCTTTAGATCTGGAGCACTTGGGAGTGTGCACCCTGACTAGCAATGTTGTTATAATTAACGGAATTAACAGGATGGCATTTGCAAACACATCCATGAAGACAGCACAGAGGGAGAAAACATCCAAGAACAATTCTACCCTTCCTCATGTTCAGATACTTTTCTCAGGAATGAAAAAGGTACCAAGCCTTTTTCCCAGGGCACAGGAATGAAAGGGGCACTAAGCACCCAACTTACGAATCCTAAATGACTGGGAAAACAGATTTTTTTAACAAAAGTTCGTGTCAGATCACTATTGCTCCATCTGTGAACCACCATGAAGTTTCTAAGGTGTAAAGTTGTGAGAAACTAAAATACCATGGCTCTACTTTCTGTTTCTCATAAGTCACTCTGAAAATAAAGTTTGAGAAAATGAGTGGCTACCTCATTAGACACATCCACAACTAAGTTGTCATCGCTTTTGTCACCATCGCTGTCCTGGAAAAAGAAATTGTAATGCCATTTATTAAAGGGTTAGAGGCCCAGTTAAATTTCTATAGTTCTTGGTAGCAGACAGACTGAAAAATGGCCCAGGACATGCCTATAGGTTCCCTTCCAGACTGCGAGGCAGAGTCACTAATATTTCCTTCCCCTGTCATCTGATGTGGTCTACCCAAAGCCCCAAGCAGAAATTATTGCAGTGGCATGCCTGCTATAGATCATACTGGTGAGGGCAAGTTGCAAACATGGGGTGCATAGTAAGAGCTCAATAAATGTTTGCAACAGCTGAATCTCTCTTATAATCTGAAATCCATGCATGTCCTTCCATCAGGGCTCTTTTCCCATGGGATGTCAAATTAAGAACATAATTTCATGTCATTGCTTTAGGTATATTATCCTGAAGATAGCCAACAAATCTTGTGTTCACAGACAATTTGTAATTATAAGGACAAACTTCAACCATGTTCCCATGAGGTTGCTAACTACTTAAGAAAAAAAAGCAAAAAACCTATAAACAATGAAGCTATCTACTTGGCTGGGATAACATACCAAGATCTAACCTCATGTTAAGAATAAACCTCTTTAGCAATCAGCATGGAATATTTTTGGAGAGATGGAAGGAAGAGAGGATGGCAAAGTCTGGAGGGCACTAATACCTTGCAGTAGGGCTTTGATTCTCCATAAAACTGTAAAATTTGCTAATCAAGGAAACTCCAAGGTTGTACTAAGTTTGAGAAAGCTTCAGAAAAGCTATTAAATTGATTATTTTTTAAAGATTTTATTTATTTATTTGAGAGAGAGATAGAGAGCACAAGCAGGGGGGTGGGAGAAGCAGGCTCTCCCGTTGAGCAAGGAGCCTAACATGGGACTTAATCCCAGGACCTTGGGATCATCACTTGAGCTAAAGGCAGACGCTTAACCCACTGAGCCACCCAGGTGCCCCAAAGCTATTCAATTTAATTATGTGATCACTAAATCAATCAACCTAAGGGCAAGACTGAAAAAGTCTTTCTTAGCCAAAAGACCTCCTGTCCTTTAGTACAGAATAATACAATGAGTTTATGAAAGAAGTAGGATCTCATAATGGGACATAACTCTCAAAAAGGAGTAGGTCATTAATTTTTAACCCAAACAATCCTTTTACTGATGTCACTATCAATTACAAATACATGAATGTTTGAAAATTTGTAATAATAAGTACAAGTGCAACTAGCCATGTTGGCTTTTGGTGGGGCCTTCAACTCTAGTGAGAAAGTTACACTCAACTTTAAATTCATATCTTTTACATGTTTTTTTTTTCTAACTGTATCTAGGGTTTTACATGTGGAAGACCCAATTTACTTTCTTCAACAGTATGTTACTAGATTTATTTTGATCATTGTTGTTAAGGAACCATGCAATTCACTAGAACACATAAAATTATAACCGATGAGGAAGACTGAGTAACTCAGTTTCTTGAAAGAACTATTTTCATCTAAGAAAAAAAATAAAACTAAAGAAAATTTGCTTTTTCTGTTAGTAAAGACCACAGAAAAGTACAAATATTTTCAGGTGTTAAGAACACAAAAATGGGGATGCCTCGGTGGCTCAGCTGGTTAAGCATCTGCCTTCTGCTCAGGTCATGATCCCAGGGTCCTGGGATCCAGCTCTGTGTTGGGCTCCCTGCCCAGTGCAGAGCCTGCTTCTCCCTCTTCTCCCCACTTGTGTTGTCTTGCTATCTCTGTCTCTCTCTCAAAAATAAATAAAATCTTAAAAAAAAAAAAAAAGAACCCAAAGATGGTGGTAAAAAAAAATAAACAAAATGTTTTCCCTTTTAGAAAAAAACTTACAAAAATATTTCACATACTGTACAAATTGGCAAAAAGTAGCAAAGAACTCATTTATTATAATGGGACTATGAAATTGAGTCCTTAAGTAGCCTATAATTTCAATCTTAGCTGTGTTTCAAATCCTGCAAATGTGAACCTTCACAATACAGTGTACACTGGTCAATACATCACCCTCAACTACCTATACATTTGGACATACTTTATATGAGCAGGTTATAAAACAATAATGTAGAGCTATGGATTCTAGATCACTTACTACTAAATATCTACCTGGGCCTCATGCACAACAACTCAAAATTATATTACTGGCAACTTCCAAATTTCTACATGTCATGGACCTTCTGAATAGCTTATTAACAGTTGATGCCATATATAAAAGTACCTGCTAGGACACTGGCTGTAGGCAAAGGTGAGGGGCAAACGTGTGCCACAAAAAAAGTTGGGACTGGGATGGGGATAACCTACACTCAAAGTTCTTGTAATGTTATCATAGTGCAAAGGATGGACCAATATAAGGGCCTCTGGCAAAATATCCACTCCTAGGCCCTCAGTATGGGGATCCTAGCCACAGTGATGAAGAGCATGGATTCTGAGTTAGACTGCCCCCAAGGCTCCACCACTAACTCTGACCTTGGGCAAATCACTTCTAAGTTCTGTGCTTCAATTCCTTTATCTAAAATAGAGGTGATGGTACTGAACTCCCTGAGTCATTTTAAGAGTCAGATGAAACAATCCATGTAAAAACCACAGAGTACCCAACATTAACAAGCTGTTGCTCAGAAACTACTTCCCACTGTTAGCTATTGGCCTGAACCAGCCAGCAGGAGGCAGAGAGGCCCAATATGTAAACCCCCATCTAGCCCCATCTCCACCAGAGATGGACACATCTTCTATAAGCAATGGGAAGTGGACTAGTCCAGCATTCTACTCTCATAGCATTCCTGAGAATGTGTCCATCTTGGAATAGACACACTCAGAGATACACAAGAAAACCCCCAAGTCATCTACCAGCTGCAATGTTTATGACCCTCAGACTTGAGCCAATTGCCATTTGGCTTGGTTTGCTCTCCTCAAGAAATGTGGTTCCTTCCAGCTAGATATGAGTCAAGAGCCCTTCCTCCACAGTCACGCGTTCTCAATCTGCCGGGTCTGACTCTCCAAGGTTTTTTCCATTGTTATCATGGACTTAACATGACCAAAGTGCTAGCTGTTCAAGAGGACGAACTCTACTTCAAGATTGAATATGAGTCTGAAGAAGTCAACAGAATAGCATCCAAAGAAGTATTTTTGTGACACTAATTGTTTTTACCCTGATTATTTTAGCAGGACAGGCTACCAAAATTGCAGGGCCCAGGACAGATGAAAATGCAGGATTTGAAGATGGTGAAAGCAGAGCATTAAACCAAGGGCAAAGACTCTTTAAGAGCAGACCCTGTGCAAATGCATTGGCTGTATGTCCACGAAACAGGCCCCGAACACTAGTATCCCCTCTTGTGAGGAACTTAGACAGAAAGCCTAAAATGTACCAGTGAGTCTGGCGGAACATAGTTTATAGCTCTAGAGGAAAACAGTACCCTTTTAAGAATCTATCCTCTTTACAGTCTTACTTTAAAGGGTGTGGGATTATCACTAAGATCTTAGAGCTTGTAGGCTCCCTTAGAAGGTGAGTAAGCAAACAAATACTGTTTCAAGTTCTTTATTTACTTACATAGTGGCTGGAGTCCTTATCATCCACCTTTCTTTTTTTGATGTCATTGGGAAATTCAGGCCCATTTCTGCGTTTATCTGTGCCCCTTAGACTGTCTGGGACCAAGAGAGAATTACTCTGCAAGAAAAAAAAAATTAATCAAAGATTCCTTGCCAGGTCTCTTTGTACACATAAAAACCCAAACTGGATGTGACCGCGGTTTTAGAAAGGTGATACCTACACAGCCTTTCATTCCATGTAATTCATCTCGGCTGAGGACTTTGATGGCAAACATTTATAGAGGTTCAAGCACTTAAAAGGGAGACCCTGTCTATGCAATTAAACCATCCAGAGCCTGGTGGATCCTTCAGGCCCTACTCACTTTAAATGCTCTTGCATCCTTTTTTCTGTTAGAGAATCGGGAGCTTGCTGTTTACATGTGGATGTGTTTTTATTCTCTCCTATTGTGATTTCCTGGTCAGGAATATACATGGCCCGTGAGCAGAACCTGAGATTATTCTATCAGATGCACTCTGTGACTAACAGTCAATGTGTGCCCCTCGAAAAAGACACACAGAGAGCAGGTGGGATTAACAGCAGGGCTTCCTAAAAGGCAAATCACATTTTCCACAGCAACAATGAAGGAACTCCTTTGAATTCTTTTAATTTACTGTTGAAAATAAGATTTGGTGTTCCTCACCAACAGCACTGAAATTTAAGACCCAAAGCGAGTATTTCAGCCAGTGAATCTTCAACAGCAAGGCCAGCTCCGCTGCACAAAAGCAGAAACAAGCACTAATCTTTTCTACCAGCCACACATGATACTTTCATTCCCATGTGCTAAGTAAGAACTGTTGACCCAAAGAAAACAGGCATTTTTAGATATTTGGGGGGGGGGGGGTCACATGATCTGACATCCCTTCAATTCCCATCTCCCCTCAGGCTAAGGCATCAGAACATGTTACAATGAGTCCTTTTAAGTACAAGATTAGCATATGCAAGGGGGCAATTTGTTCAGTGATGTGTTAGTGCCTTGAAGGATGCTGAAGGAGCCATGCAAAAATCTCCCATACAAAGCAGATAACTTCAATTTCTCGAAGATGTTGGAAAACTACCAGGGTGATGTCCAGGGTCAACAGACAATTGTTACCTTTCTCTGCCACAATTTAAAAGAGAAGGGGCTGGGGGAAACTTTTAAGTTAGACCACCTCTAATGCAATGGCATATACAGGAAGCAAAAATTTAAAAGCCAGTGGGGGAAAAGGGTAGGGGGAAGGAGTATCTTTGCTCTTAACCAGCCCAAGGTAATCAGCCAGGTGGCTAGGTGTCAGAGCTCCCTCATGGAAACTGTGGACCCCACCATGGGAGCATTCCCAGCTCAACTACACACAGGAAGAAACCAAAACTGGGAGCCAGGAGGCAATCTGAATCAGCCTCTTTGCCCACTGCAGGGGCTGACACTGAAGTGAGCTGAGCTTTGATTCATGACCATTCAAGCTACACAAATGCAGGAGGTTTACATAAAAGCAGAGGGAGGGACTCATGCAATTCAATACGGGGTGGCTTAGAGTAATGTCTTTAGCACAGTGTGTGGGGCTGAAAGGTGAGCTGGCTGGATCCCTCTACTAATTACCGTGGTAAATGTCTGCTAAAAACTAACCCCTCCGACCCAGACCCACTGGCTGATAGGACACAGGAGACTTCACAAAACTCCTCAAAGTGCTAATGTGCACTCCAAAAAGGTCAGTCACAGAGTGGAATAGCAGCTTGTGCTCGTCTGTAAACAGTGTCCAAATACACCTGCCTGGGTCCTAGATTTTATCAGCATTCAAAATCTCCTTGTCCAGACTGATCAGATGCGCTGAGGGCAGCACCAGAGAACACTC
This sequence comes from Canis lupus familiaris, assembly GCF_011100685.1. Classification (NCBI taxonomy): domain Eukaryota; kingdom Metazoa; phylum Chordata; class Mammalia; order Carnivora; family Canidae; genus Canis; species Canis lupus. The sequence continues at coordinate 78,227,607 of NC_049222.1, read as the reverse complement.
AACTTTACATTTAAACCAGTGCCCAGAAGAATGTGGCACAGCCTTGGTGTCCATTGGCAACTCTAAAGTTAAGGATCTCTCTGCAGGGTCACCTTCAGAGCCTTCCTGCTGTAACCAGCACCCGGCATCCAAACCACTCAGTTATTCAAAGACAGCTTTTTAACGATTTTATTTATTTATTTATTTATTTATTTATTTATTTATTTATTTATTTATTTATTTATTATGTCAAGTGGTACTGTAAACATAAAGGTAAACTAAGCTTCTGTTAGCAACAATGCAATTTCTGTTAGAAACAGTAACATTTCTATAGTTGGACCTGTAAGTCTGACAAGCTTTGAGGCCTCTGCTTCTGCATGTTAGAAGTTACGGCTGTAATTCTCGCTTGAACGGCTTAAATGAGGCCTATCATCTGAATAGGTTTTGAAAAGCTCTGGAAGTTCCTATAAATTCGGATAGGGCTAGTAATTAGCACTGCTACTTATGTGAAAATTGGCTTCATTCAAAATGGCAGACTCAGACAAGTTACAAAACACAAGTCTCATCATACCTTTGATGCAGTAAAATGGATTCAAAACAAGGCAGCAAAGACTGCAGGCAGGGAAGGCACAGAGGAGCGACAGTCAGGAGCCAGGGGTAGCTGGTGCATGGGATAGCACTGCCAAAAGTGGACCACTTCCTTTTACCCTTGTTCCCATGAACCCAGTCTTCGTGGAATGTCCCCAACATCTTCCAGCCCTGACGCTGCTTTCATTGTTGTTCCTGATTTAAGCAAATAGTTCCAGCCTAATGAACTTCACTGTTGGCAATAACAGCTGCTTTGGTTAACTACTGCCTAGGTGACCCTAATCTTTATGATTCTCTCATGCACTCCCCAGAAACCCAAAAGTGACTTCACAGGTATTATTACTGGATATCTCATGATACCAGAAGTTTGTTTTTCCCTCATGTTCTGTGTTTTCCCTCACACACCAGTTTGTGTTCCCCATGACCCATCAGTCATACTGATGGCCATTATGAGCCATTTTATATGCATTTTAAGAATAAAGAGATTATACCTGGGTACTGATTATCATTTGGATCTTTCAGAATTTATCTGGATTCTATCTTGATTTGTTAGATCTGGACTAGAATAAGATAGCTTCACATTGAATGTTAGCATTTAATCAACATCTTCCTAAATGGAGGAAGCCATTTGCACAAGAATGAAACTGGGGTTGCTTCAAGTATTTTTTTTTTTTTTAACTTGTACATCAGAAACACAGAAGGTAATTAGGGTCACACGTCTGAAGAGGCCAAAGCAGCCCTAAAAGACTTCCCTGTTCATCCTCTTCACTCCCCTCCTTTTATCTGGAGGCTGCCCAGAGAGGGGAGGCGATTTACCTAAAGTCACCAAGCTCTTCACATTAAGTCAAGGCATCTCTACTCCCAGAGGAGCGATTCTTAAACTCAATTTATAAACATAAAATACTGGCCCCCCACATATTTATCACTTAAAAGTCACACTGGCTCTTTAACCATTTAACATTCTCATTGGACATAATAATGCCTAATGCATGCTGCAGGCTTTTTCTCTGACTGCCTTCCAAGCTCCCCAAAAACCACAGTCTCTCTCTCTCTCTCTCTCTCTCTCTCTCTCACACACACACACACACACACACACACACACACACACACTTGGTTTTATGACACCAAACGAAGACACACATACCCTTGGTTTTATGACACCAAACAAAGACCATAAACCTAGAACAAAGAAATTACATTCTACATTAAAATGACCTGAAAAGTCCCAAATGCCTGCCTTTCCATTCCTGAAGCCTGCCATTTATAATCCAAGATGCACAGCAGAACAGGCCTCAGTAGTGAGGAACAAGTCATCCAGAGACCCACGGCACCAGTCCACGTGATGGCAGTCATGGCCGATGGCTGTTCTGCAGACATAGCTGCCACCAGACTTCTCCCAGAGTCCGTATTTTGAAAGATTTTAATCTACCAAACAGCATTCATCAAATAAAGTTCATTTTCAAACATTTAATCTGCCAAATAAATATTTAATTGTGAATCAGAGGGGTTTTTTTTTGATCAGCATGAGATCTCATGTTACCACACTGACTGATACACTCTAATTCTAGCCAAGAAACTCAATGTTTTATTCACCTTGCAGCTGGTGAAATTTTAGTGTCTGCCAGAATTTTTCAAAAACGATAATTACTGGGCAGATTTCTATTACAAATGTCCCGAGGTCTGGGATTTTTGAGACTGTGTATGTAAGTCTCCCTTTGTTTTAAAATTGTTTTAACTAAACAAAATCATTTTATTTACTTTGTGTCTTCCACAAGAGCTCAAAATTGGACATTTATACCGCCCTCAGGGGAGATTACAACTCTGAGCAAATCAAGGTCTGAAAACACATTGACTTCAAAACAAACGAAAATTCTACAACCATAATGGTTTTCCATACCTTATGTGTTGCACACTTAGGGGAACAGAGCCAAGTAAAATGATAAAGGGAGAGGTATATCTGACAAGTCTCTGGAGAAAAAGGATCCCTGTGGAACGCTGAATACCAGAGTCAGAAAGAGGGTCCATAAGACCTGTTAGCCTCACTGGTATGACTGTCTCTCCATTTGTAGGTTAACTACACATGAAATGAATAGATGAGGCACAAGGACAGAAAACATGTACCCCAAGGGAACACTCTCTCTTCAAAAAAACCTGGAGAACTTACTTTTAAAAAAGATTTTATTTATATGAGAGAGAAAAAGAACAGAGGAAGAGGGAGAAGCAGACTCCCCACAGAGTAGGGAGCCCAATGTGGGGCTTGATCTCAGGACCCCAGGATCATGATCCGAGCCAAAGGCAAATGCTTAACAGACTGAGCCACCCAGGTGCCCCAAATCTGGAGAACATAAAATCTCAGTGTGCACCCTCACTGACAAGAAGCAAACTGTTGGCTACGATTAACATATACTTCCTGAGGGTCATATTTTCTCCCACTCACAGTGGCGTGATGGTTAAGGCAAGTTCCAAGACTGAAAGAGTTATTCAAAGAAAAGAGAGTAGCAGATCTTCTCCTATTACGACTGGTGTCCACTACCTCGAGCTGCCAAATCCAGATCACAGTATTCTAAATGGGTGAACCATGTTTTATAAAAACACATACCAGCACTATCCTCTGCTGCAGTTTTCTGGGTACAAGGTAACTAGAGACCTGGCAGAGGGTTTGAACCTCGTGGGTAGAGACGCACGGTCATTCTCTTAATGCCAAAATAAACATCCAAACGCAATAATTAAACCATACCTTCATATAAGAATGTCCGATCGTAAGCGTTAAGAGCCTGTTGAACTTCAGAGAAGATTCGTTGAATCAAATGAAATCATGACGATCTGGACTTCATATTACCTTTATTCTCACCATCTGGATAATGATGTTTCTAGTTCATGCTCTGAACACCCACTCAAGACTGAGGCAGTGAGACTCAGATACTTCAATATGGATAAAACCCCGTCTTAATGCCCTTGCTCCAAGACTTTCACTTTTTTTTAGCAATTTAACAGTAATGGCTGTTCATGTAAACGGAGGTATTCTGGAAGGTAAACTCCAGAAAATATGAAAGAGAGCAAGTTTAATGGAATGTTACACTGTCAGTGTTACCACAACACTCATTACAGAGCCTTCATGTAGCTTTCATTGATTCTGAGACCTCAAAGCAACTCTTCTGCCAACTGTGTCTAAACCCTGAAGCCACCAGCAGCAAATCTGAAAGGAAACCCCACTCATGGAGACAGCAAAAGCTAGACAGGTTTCCCTAATGTGAAAATAATGCACATTATTCAAATGGATTTCTTTAGCTGCCATGCTGATTCCCCTTGGGAACTTTCTCCTCCCGCAGGAAAAGTGTTTGTGTCAGAGGTACAGATTGGAAACTCATGACACCTCATTTATCCTCAGTTACACTAAGGCAGTGGGAACCTAATTTGCTAGCACACTCTACACTGACAATTAACTTCTCGGTGAACATTAAAACAATTAGGTAGTGACGCACCCCCATAACATCTGTGTGCCTTCTCCATCTACACCTGGTACCAATTAAGCCATCACCCTGCGCTGTACTCTTTGCTGCAGTCCGATGGGTCATTCACAGATTCTGCCTGACATTTCAACAAATGCATTTTTAACCCCTAAAACCAAAGGGATCCCCATGCATCGACTGTGAGAAGTGTACGAAAGTAAAGATGGGTGGAAATGCGTCCACTTGGCAACTGCATCACATCTCAGGAGCCCTGGCTGTGAAGCAGGTCTGAAGGGTACACAATGATTTTTCATACAGTTTGAATGCAAAATATGGGAAAGAACCCGTGAGTTCTCGTACCTCAATCTAGGAACTCAGCACTGTCAGATTGCAGCTGAGTGGTTTAGTCCAGACACCGCTCAGGAAGGAAGGTGGCCATGCAGAAGGTACAGACCCAGTAAATACATGGGCTGGAAGAGGCACTCGAGCACGAGATAGATAACCCTGGTGTCACCTGTTAAGCTCCCAGTTGACAAACAAAAATGTTCCTAGGACATTCCACCTACTCTAGGTTAAGGAAAATAGCACACACACACACACACACACACACACACACACACACACACACACTTTAGAGCTGACAATAAATATTATTTCAATATAACTTTTAAATGCCCTCATGACAACTTCATTCCCCTAATCAGGACCTTGGTGACAGCAAAAATCAAATCTGTATTTCACAGTTTTCAAGAGCCATTTTCATAGAGCTATTTAGCTGTCATGGTCCCTCTTCGTTCTCCAATCCCTGATGAGATACTTTCTAATACAAGAAACCGGAAAGCTCCAGGTCAGGACTTGCCTGCAAGGTAACCTGGATGTCTCATGGTACTCACATCTACCTCTCCTCATCTGAAAGACAGACCTCATTTCTTGTTTACTGCGTTTCAGAGGGAATGATAAAAATGATCATGGGGCCAAAAGGAAAATAAAATTTTTAAAAACCTGCTTTCGGGACGCTGGGGTGGCTCAGTTGATAAAATGTCCGACTCTTGGTTTTAGCTCAGATCATGATCTCAGGGCCCTGAGATCAAGCCCCACATTGAGCTCCACATTCACTGAGGAATATGCTTCTCCCTCTCCCTTGGCTCCTCCCCCTGCTCTCTCTCTTACTCTCTGTAGAATAAATAAAATCTTAAAAAAACAAAACAAAAACAAAACAAAAAAACAACCCTGCTCTAAATGGTGGACGTTGTTTCTAGTTACGGAGCACAAACAAATCTGAAAAATGTTTAGGAAGGAGGAAATATTGTCTATCTGACTTTCTGGTTTTTTAGAGTAAAGATGCCCAATGTCTCTTCTTCGGAGTGAGCAGGAGATACAACCTGGAGCCTTTCTCCAGTTACACGCAGGTCCACGCAGGTCCCGATAGCCACCGGGTGAGTTAGGGCATCCACAGTAAACCACACCCCCGCTGGTACAAGGACAGACCACGCCCAACCATCTAGAAACCACTGTCACTTTCCTGTCTTCCCTTCTCACAGCAGGGATGCAGTGAGCAGTTCTCCCAGAGATCTCTTTTTTTTTAAGCACAGAGTTTTAAATTTTGCCAAAAATGAAATCTGCTGCGACAACTGCTTAAGAAAACTTAGTGTTTTCCACTGTACCTAAATATTGAAATTTTAGGTGACTCATCTCAGTTTTATCCTTCACTTCCACGCAATTCCTTGAAATGTCAGGAGATCAATTCACAAACATTTAGGCAGAAATATTTCGTCCCTTCATGAACTTGAGTATCATGAGCCTAATCAAGTTCGTAATGGGCTAGGGTCAGTATCATGCCCCCTCCACACTGAGAAACATCAGTAATTGCCCACATCTCCATAACTGCCTCACACATTTAAAAACAGGCAAAGAAACCATCAGTAACTACATTGAGCATGACTAATAATGCATTTATTGCTGTCTTGCTACTTTGTAGGTTGAGAGAATGGGGAGGACAATCCCTAAAGGCTTGATGTGCTATGTCTGAGAACTTTCTGCTTGTGGTCCCTAAAACCCCTCACCCGGTAAGGCAGCCTCCATCACCAATTTATAGATGACGCTAGGGGAAAGTTCAAAAGGCTGACACACCTGGTCACACACATTTCGTCTGTGCCCAAATGCCACAGAAGTCTCTGTCCAAAACCAGTGTTCTTTTTATCACCCATGGCTCCATGGTGCCATGGTCCTAACGAGCTACTACTGGGAGCTGATGTGATATTTTAAAAAAAATTTTTTTCAGAAAAAGGCCAAAATTTCAGTAAAGTATTTTCTGAAGAAAAACTCACGTCTCACATTTTCCTTGCATTCTATGGTGCTGAGTGAGATTTGAGAAAAAAATCATGGGTGGTCCTTACTAGGATCTGGTCCTACCAATTAACTAGTTAAGCAGAACAGCCACAGAAGAAACACAAAGACACCACCTCACATTAAATAAAGTGATGGCTGTCATCACTATTTTAAAATAAGCTCTAAAGATGAAGTTGAGAAGTCTACAAAGTCAGTTACAGAAGTGATAACATGGTCCCTCAGAAAGACATAATCTAAATCTCTACCTCCATTAATTAATTGTAGGATTAGAGGTATCTAGCTTCCTTGAGCACGGTGTCTTATTGGTTAAGATGATGGTTTTGCATCATTATGACCTCTGAATACATTAACAGTGCTTACACTTTTCTGGGCCAGGAACCCCTTTTGAGAATTTGATGAAAGTTATAATCTCTCCTCACAATTATAGAAAAGAGCACCAACCCAGAACACTATGCACACAATTTTAGAGGGGGTTCAAGGACCTTCTGATGCCCACCCATGTATCCTGCCTAAGTCCACAGACCCTCTGCTCTGGAATCTCTCCCTGACACCTATCCCCATTATCTCCCTCTTCCAAATGTCCTGACATGGATAGTGCTGACATGTGTTAGGCATTCCAGTGGTTTTCATTTAACAAATATGTGGCTGTGATATTAAAAGATAATTATTGTAAAATGGTGGCAAGTACAACTGACCCTTGAACAGCTCGGGGGTTAGGGGTGCACCCCCGTCTCATTCAAAAGTCTATGGCTAATTTTTGACTCCTCAAAACTTAAGTACTAATAGCCTACTATTGACCAGAAGCCTTACCAATAACACAGTTGATAACATATAACATGTATTTGGTACATATATTATATGCTATATTTTCAAAGGTAAGCTAGAGAAAAGAGAATGTTAAGATCATAAGGAAGAGAAAATATAATACTGTACTTTGTTTATCACAAAAATCCATACATAAGTGCACCGGCACAGTTTAAACCCATGTTGTGTTGTTCAAGGGTCATCTCTACATGTAGTGCCTTACAGTGCTTGGCACATAGTGAGTGCTCATGAAATATGTGTTAAATGAATGAGTATCAAAACACACGTTCTAGCATATTCTTTAAAAGCCATACAATGCCTTGTCAATTCTCTGATTCAAGGTCTTTCAAGCAGACTTATTAAAGACTGACTTCAGCCAAAATTGAATACAATTCATCTCTAAATTAATTGAGATAGCCAAACTTTTTATTACTACGTAAGAAATAAAGTCCTTTTTGCTAGGTCATGTCATAATTCTTCACTCAACTATAGCACTCACATAAGTAGCTTTATGTTAAAAAAAGAAAAGCAAACACGTTTTGCAAATTAGTAAAAAACAGTAGTCAAATCTTAATTTAAAACCAACAGCCAAATAGCAAAATAAACCCTCCTAAAAGTTATTACTTTTATCATTCATCTTTCTCAAAATGAAGAAAGTTAAAAAATAGTGTCCATTAGTACCTTCATTTTTTCCTTGGGTTTTATAGTAAAATAGGCTACAGTAAGGCTCATTTGTCTTTCTACCTTAAACTAGCAAATGTAATTTTGTCACTAAAAATAAACAAACACAAACTATCTACAAACCAGTTTTAGACTCATAGATGAAAATCCATACACACTCACATTCCCCCTGGGTTGACAAAAGTCCCTGACTGCTGAGCTTGATATATTTAATCATCATGTTTGTTCAATACAAAGAGAACAGGAAAAAAAATAACACTATGTACCAACGTAGAATGCTTCAAAACTCCTTGGTCTTATTTATGACAGAGGTTCTCCATTTGGTCCAAGGACCCGTGAGGTTCCCAGAGACCATTAAAAATCTCTTTGGGGACACATCTTCTTCCTATATCTCAATCAAAACAACATATTGCAACAGACAGGACGCAGAAGCTGATGAGACTACGTCTATCCTCTACTCAGTCATGCACTGAAGAGATCTGGAAACATGCCACACAAAGCCACTCATTCCACCATTTTTTGTTTCGGAAAATAGTTCATTTTCATTAATAATGTTATTGATGGTAGCACAAATTAAGAAGCTCTTTACCTGTTCTAGTTATTGCCACTTTTTTTAAAAATTTCTTAATCCAGAGAAATTTCAAAATATATAATCCACATAGAGAAAAACTGTCTGGGGTCATCAATAATTTTAAGATGTAGAGATCCTGAGACCAAGGTTTGGAAACCACTGCCCTGTAGCAACTCATTAGTTTGAAAAAACAAACAAAACAAACCCAAACACGAAGAGTATAATCAACTTTCTCTGCCAAGTAAAATTCGACTTCATAATTCAAACCACTTTATGAAATACAGAAGTATTACAATATTTTATGTACTACGAACATACATCATTTCATTACCCACTGCATCTCATATTCAATTTTACACAAAGTTTGAAGAGCTATTTCATTTTATATAACTGTAGCGAAATCCCACTTATGTGGACAGTGAACAGCTTTGTTTCTCTCTACAGACCGAATTAAATGTTTAGGTTACAAATCAGTATAGTTTTCCCATTTTATACCAACACCACCAAGAGAGGTCTATAAAAGTTAGGCAGGAAACACAGTATATATACTTATTCTGAAAATACCCATTAAAATTATCATTAAAACTTGTGGAAAATTTGATGCAAAAGAGACATGCAAATAACGCATTAAGTAACCATTTATTTTGTTTTTGTACCGATTGGGTTTCTGCAATGTAGCTGCCATATTTTGACTTGAAAGTTCAGATTGTGAAAACATGAGGACCTAAGAACAATGGAAAGTGAAGGATGGTTTTGCACTTGGAGGGTACAACTCCTCACCTTCCTCCACTCTACCTCCTCACTTCCCCAGTGAATTAAGTTCTTGCTAAATTTGTCAGCCAAAAATACAAATTAGTATTTGATACACTGAGACACACACAGAGGTGTGGAGAACGCCTCTACTGGGTTCTGGTTCATCACTCCTGCCACAGAGCCTCAGCGAAATCCATACTACAGAACCCCTCCCACAACTATCTAGAACTCTTGCTGGAACTTTCTATAATCTTAGATCTAATATTTCTGTCACCTTCCCTCAGTGCTTTGAGAAAGGGCTTGTAATAGGTGTACCTACCTATCCCTGACCAGAGCTACATTTCCTGTGTTGCTTTACACACAGTAAGCACTCAATAAATACAGTGATTTTGGATGAAACAGTACCGAGAACAGGAAGCTAAAGTTAGAAATACAGTTCCAAACCTAGAATAAGTTCAATAAATTAAAACTTGCAGCCGACTATAGGTCTGAGGGACAGGAGCTTTCTCAATATCTCCCACCATCTCTGTTCTTCGGGATTAGGGTTTTATAATTAACACTCTATTGAATGAACATGGCATAAAAGAAGACAATCTACAGTGACACTGAGTCAGCAAAAAACATAAAGGTCACCTCCATCAGTCAGTTTATTTAGGTTTGTACTTTGGGAGTAGGATATTTTATTCCATAGCTGGCATTCTTTTTCTCCCTTCTTTCTTCTGCTCCCAACATTGTCCAGAGAAAACTTACAGTATGAGAATTGCAGAACAGCTAGCCCATCCTTTCACCCTTATCCACTGCCCCCAAGGCATCCTGAAATATAAAGTACACCAACCGACTTTTGATTTTGGCTCGGGTCACGATCTCAGGGTTGTGAGATCGAGCCCATGTCAGCCTCTGTATTGAGTGTTGAGCCTGCTATAGATTCTCTCCCTCCCTCTCCCTTTGGCCCTCTGGCCCCACCACCATCTCACTCCCTCAAAAGAAACAAAACAAAGAAAACGCAAAACAAAATAAAGTATACCAAGTTCAGGCTCAAAGAGAATTTTAAAAGCAGCCACTGTTCTACACAGAAGAGGGAAAAAGAACTTTCCACACTCAAATGATTTAACTATCTTCCCCCAAACTCAAAAAAAAAAAAAAAAAAAAATCAGAATGATTTAAGAGTTCAGTATCTCAGTTTTGTTACCATATTCATATTTAACCTGCCATGTTCAGAAAGAAAGGAAAGGAGGAAAGGAGGCAAAAATTGAAGGTTATCCTCGCTGACAATGGGCCATTTTCTTACTCCATTTGTTTGCTCCACAACATTTCAGAGATGCATTTTAGATCCAATCTCCCCACAGCTTACTGACAGATACATGTACAGACTGAACGTGCAGTATGTAAAATGGGTGAGATTTAGGCTGGTAAGAAAAATGAACCCCATAAACCTAGAGCCTCTGTTCACTGAATTTCCCTGTTTTTAAGAGCTTACTCAGACGCTCAGTTCTTTGGTCAAAAATAAATCTGAAGTTCAAGTTCACCCTCCAAGGGCAATTATGAAAAGAAAAGTAGATATGGAAACCTAGCAACTAAGATGCATTTGTAGAGGATAATGAATGGTTTAGTAGAAATAACACATTACTAACCAATTTCACATATGGATTGTGACCTCTTGCCTGTAAAACTGATTTAAGATAAACATGAATATTCTTTTAAACTACAAGCAACCTATAGTTGGAATGCAACGATAAACATATTTTTAAAGTAGGCCTGGGGCATGTACAGATCAAAGTGTATTTCCAAGTGAGTAATCATAGCAGACAGCGTGGCCTCCAAATCATGTCCCTCTTATCTAACAAAAGTTTTATAAAAAAAAAAAAAAAAAAAAAAGGCCGGGGGAGGGGGAGTGGATAGTCATATTAAAAAAAAAAAAAAAGAAAAGAAAGAAAGAAACCAGGTCACTGAGAGAGACAGCATATGCATGTCTGTGGCTGTGTTTAAAGAAAGGCAGCTTGGGGTACGTTGCAGGAAGGGGAATGTGTTTTATGTGCAGCAGGCGTTTGAGTACTTACTGTGCCCGGTTCTCTCTCTGCTCCCGAGGTTACCAAGAAACGCACAGACATGCCCGTTCAGACACAGAGGCAAGAACAGAAATAAAAAAAAGGGGGGAATAATTAGAACACAAGCCCCAAACAGGTTTAAAAATGGCTTTTATTTATATAAGTCATTGCACATTCCTAATACAGTGATTTCCTGAAAATTACAGTATTTTTTGTAAACATAAGATTTACAGTTTAACCATACACAAAGCCTATTTTTTTTTTATTTCTTGACAGAATAAATTACTTTTCTTCAAAAAATTAGTCAAGTGCAATTTTGCCCAATATTTAATGCATACTAGAATTAAAGCCTATGAAACTAAGTAGTAACAGATGCAATTATCAAACCTTTCATTTGAACACATTCACTTTCAAATTTAACTTCTTATTTCGCCCCATTTAACAACATTACTTTCTTTGAAAATTACCCAATTAAGCAGTTAACAGTTTTCCATAATATGGTACAGGCCACTGGCATTAACTAGGCAGTTGCCAAGATGTCAAGATGCCTGCAATCTAAAGAGATCGAGAAATCTACAGATGCCCACGTTAAACCCTGGAAACTTCCAGGGAGAACTGTGTTTCAGTGGCCAAGCTTTGCGACAGTTCCTCTTAGCTCATTGTTTGCTCTCTGTATGGGGTGGGGCTTGCTTTAGCGGTGCACACAACTTTGCAGCACTGTATGAGTATTAGGACCAAGTCCTAATCTGGCTTGCCCGGCCTCTCACCTCTGTGGTGCTCTGCATCGTGGTGCTTCTTGTCATCTTTTATTGCCAAGTGAGACTGCCCACTCAGAGCACTGGACAGCGCCAGGAGGCCAGCGCTGCCCCCAAGGGGTGGGATTCCAGGAGGCTGAAGTCCCGAAGGGTGAGGTGTTAGGGGCACTGGGGGGCCATGGCCATGAGAAAGATGCTGAGCTTGCAACTGCTGCTGCTGTTGATGGTGGTGGGAGGGGAAGGGGAAGAGGAGGGCAGGAAGAGGAGGAAGTGAAGAGAGGATGTTGGTAAGAGGGAGAGAGGGAGAGAATAAAGTGAGAGAGAAAGTGAGAGTGAGGGAAGACATGAGAGAAAGGGGGAGAGGAAGAGGTAAGGGAGGAGGAGGGATGAGAGTGAGAGGAAGAGGAAGAGGAAGAGGTGAGGGAGAAGGAAGAGATGAGAGAGGAAGAGGAGGAGGAAAAAGGAGGGATAAGGGGGAGGAAGAGATGAGAGGAAGGGGTGGAGGAGGAAAGGGAAGAGGAGGAGATGAAAGAGGAAGGGGGAGGAGGAACAGATGAGAGGATGAGAGGAAGACGAGGAGGGAAAAGAGGAAGGAGCAGAGGAAAGTGGAAGTAGCAGTAGCATCCAGGGGGAAGTATCCCCAAGGTGCCCAAGAGGACAGAGGAAACACAATAAGAAGTTCCACAAGCACACGAAGGGGACACAGAGACAAAGGGAGGAAAGGGGGGAAAATGTGATTAGCATTTTCAGTTCATCAAAAGCTTCCATCTGCACAGCTGTCTCTCCCCATCTTTCCACAGTCTAGCCCGAGACCTAGGGCCACTGCCTCCTCCTGGCATGGCTGCCCACACTGTGGCGGCTGGGGGCAGGGAGCCAGGCCAGTCTGTGAACCTCCCATGTTAGATCCACCTCTAAGCACCTCCAGGGATGTAATCCAGTCTGTCCCCGAATGTGAGACTCCTCCTGATGTCAGGAAGGTTAAAGTAGGGGGGAGGGCGTAGACATGTAACCTATAAACCAGTAACTCTACTCTCTGCTGGTCACCAGTTATGAGGTGACTCTGTCTCCCCAATATTCTTGTGCTAACGTACCAGCATGGTACAATGAGGCGCAACCAAAATACTACCTTAAATTAACAGAAGTCTGAAAAAAGACCCAGCATCTCTTAGGCACCCCTGCTCCACCCCCTCAAGGACCCCTGTGTCCTTACTTCACTGAGCCCTCACAGAACCAGGAGGAGGCCCTGACATCCACCTTTCACAGAAGGAACCATGGCACAGGATGTTAACGAAACTGCCGAGGTTCTCCTGCCAGGAGGGAGGGGTGTGGGATCCCAATATGATGACTCTCATGGCTGCACTCTGGTCACCCCGGGGGTGAACTCTGGTGGCCACGCTGTGGCAGCTAGAAGAAACCACAGCTGGAAGAAACTACAGCCTAAGATTGTTTATGGCTTCCTTTCTCTTGTGCACCCCGCCCCCCAAATCTACCCTTTCAGTGTCAGAGGAAAATACTGAGACCCAGGAGGCCTTGACTGGGAACCCCGCTGTATGGGTCTCTCCCCACAGTGACCCAAGTCCCCACTCCCAAATGCCTTGTCCCCTCTCTCTTATATGCCAGAAGTCAGAAATCTGTTCACACTAAAAAGTACCGTTGTTCTCATATATTATATTTAAGAGCATGTTGTAGTAAATGAAAAAGTATCCAAGAAATGGCCCCTGAGCCATAAATCTGGCCACATTTCAGCTGTCCAACATAAAACTCGTTTTTGATGAGACAGTAAAAACGATTAAAGCTCAATTTCTAAGGTGTAATGTTAGAAAATTCTTAAGATTCTGATTTGTGCTCACTTCCCTGGGACTCAATTACTCGTTTATTTATTACCCCCTCGCGTGTACTGCATATATTAAATCTTCATGCCAGATCTTCAGTAATTTCTACCCAGACCACTGATCTTTAATTGAATCCTAAACATGCTTCCCGCCCTGAGAGTAAGAGAAAACTGCACCTGAAAGCCAGAGATCGGTGTCTATAGTCAGTTTACAGTTTGCAACCACTCCTAGCATCTTCTAAAAAAAATCTTTAGGAGTCCACCTGGTCTTGAAACTCCTCTACTTCCCAGAGGGAAGCACAGTGCTCATCAGGGGACAGGTGGAAAGGGGGAGAGAAAAAGGTCAGAGCAGCCAGCATTAATAGTATTCTTGGAAAGTATTTATAAACTCCTCATTCACCATTTGAGATCATAATAACAATTTCTCTACACATAAAATCACCTTCCTGTCATCCCAAAGACACTAATTCTTGCTCTGTCACCTTTTAAGAGCTTGGCAATAGCAAGACATAAAACTGGAGAAGCTGGCAGCAGCGCCATGGTCCACTAGGCATGCTCATTAGCACTTAATTAGGAACTAGACACCTGCCATAAGAAATGTGCTCGGAGAAGGATGAGGAACAGGTCTGCCCTCCCAGCAATTGCTATCATTACTTAGAGAAATAAGAGCTATGTCCGGCTTCTGGAGGGGAGTGCAATGATGCATACACAAGCAAGTGCAACGGGGTAATTAAGCATGGCATGGATTACAAGATGAGAGAAGCCAAGAAGAGGGGAAGAGATTTAACTACCGGGTGGGGGGCACCATCCTCTCATCCCTCCCTGCACACCCTGTTCCCCCGAGAATCCAGAACAGAGCCACCAAAAATCTTTTGCAGAGGTGTGATGATTTTATGTCACCACAAACGCATACTCAGGCAAATGTATGGATGCACAAGAAGGAAGTAGAGCTTTGCTGCCAAACCCAAGTTGGTTTTTAGAAAGATAAACTAGAAAGCGTTCTATGATATATGATTAAAAAGAAAAACCAGCTCGCGTAATAACGGGACTTCACCACAGCTGTGAAGTAGACCCACGTGATTAAACCCCACATTTAGGCTAATAACTATCAACAGGGATGTCCAACAGCCTTAACTGCCCCAGGGAATTCCCAACTCTACCCAGCTCTAGTTCTCCAGGATCCTTGAAGAAGGCTCACTGTTCCTTATTAGAGGCAACCAAGTTCCTCCTTCCCTTTATTGGCCATTTCGAAAGCTTCTTCCTCTTTTTATTTTTATATTTTATTTTATTTAGTTTTTTAGAGAGAGAGCATAGGGTGGGAGAGGGAGAATCGTAAGCAGGATCCATGCCCAGCAGGGATCCCTACACGGGGCTCAATCTCACAACCCTGAGATCATGACCTGAGCCAAAATCAAGGGTCAGATGCTTAATTAACTGAGCCACCCAGGTGCCCCACGGTGCTGCTCTTTTTTTTTAAAAAAAAAAAAAAAAGCAAAACACCTACCAAATTGGAAAGAGTACTAAGTAGAGACAGGATGGATCACAACTACTGAAAATACTGTAGGTCTAGGAACATGGACATTGCAGCCTCACGTTCTACTTCTGCTGCCATGCTGGGCTCCTAGATCTCCCCCTGCCCACAGCTCAGAACATACCCAAGGCAGGAAGGGTGGGTATCGTAGATCCTATTTCACAGAGGAGACAGTGGCTTGCCATGGGGCTCACAGCCAGAATGAGGATTGCAAACTTTTCAGGATTTCTCCTGAGATCCCACAGCAGCCCAGTCACATTCACAAGGAATTAGACGGAGTGGTCCCAAGAATGGGGAAGGGAGAGGGCAATCTCCTTCTCCAATGAAGACCTCAAGTCTTTCCCTTCCCAGGTAAGGAGAGGCTCTTGAGGGCATATAATGCCACACATCTTGAGACAATCCACCCTCACCAGAAATGAATCCACCTTCCCATGCAGCCTTAACAGCAGTGACAGATGAAAATTTGTTCCTAGATCTGTGCCTCATGAGTCCTACTTCTGCAGTCCCCACTTCCCAATACCCCATGCCCCTACATCCAAAAAAGGATCTCTTTAGCTCCAAGGAAGCTTGTGAAGAACCACCAAGCCAAAACAGTTACAGCCATGGCTTCTCTCAGAAGATGATTAAATAAAAAGTGTCGTGTCTCAGACAACATACACAGGAACAGATAGAGGGCCCACATCCAGGAGAGTAAACTACTCTAAAAAGACAGCCCACCTGTCCCATATGTGTTTGGAAGGATATTTTTCTGTCGGCAAGGCTTACCTGAGACAATCCAGTGCCTGGCACCTTCCCCAAAGGGGGAAAAAAACATGAATGCTATCTTAAAAATGTATTTTAGAACAAGCGAGATACTGACATCACTACACAGCCAGTGAGACCTCAAACAAACCCAAAGGCTCTACTAACTGGGGAATCTACACGCATTGGTCCCCCATAGACCCAAACTTGCACAGACCAATGAGGAAATGGAAATGTTTTTCAACAGGACAGCAGGTGTGAGAAAATCCAACCTTCTATCTCATTACCTTACACTCATTAGTAAATTTTTTTTAAGTTAATGCTTGCAGACTTATATAGCAAAGGACATGCAAGCAAACTGTAAAGCTATCAGAAAAGGCATTCTGGATGAGCAATGGTGGCTTTAAGCAATGCAGGTGGTTTCTCAGATGACCAGTGGTTATCACCCTCCTTTCCCCACCCTGGGGATATCTGGCAATGTCTAGAGACATTTATGGTTATCACACCCTGGGGGGGGGGGGGGTGAGGGGGGATGGGATAGGGATGAAGTGCTCTTAAACATCCTACAATGCCTAGGACAGCACCCCCACCCCCATTCACAGAGACTTAACAAGCTCGAAATGTCAACAGTGCTAAGGCTGAACATTTTTAGTCTAGATCTAAGCTGGAATTCTGTCCCATTACATTAGAATTCCTGTTCTTATACAGCAAGTGACCTGACAAATTGCTGACTTAAAAAAATAAAAATGCTTGTCAACAATTGTTCACTGTCCTTTCATCACCATCAAATACCTTGTCACAACTCAAAAAGTAAGCATCTGCTTCCCAGAGCCGACTCCACTGACAATTTTAAAATAAAACAAACAATAAAAAAGTTCATATTTCATCAAACAGCTTTAAAATACACTGGAAACTTCCATGTATTGGGGGTTTTGTGCCTCAAAGGTGGCTGCATAAAGGTTTCTCACTGTTGACAGAAGGAGAGACATGCACTTGCTCTTACCCAAACAATGTGGACAGGCTGGGAGTCAGACAAGGAAAACAAACACCAAACCCTGAGTTAATGATAATGAAAACCCACAACGAATAAAGTCACCTCATCCATGTCAAACAACAGCCGCACATTCAGAATTTTAATTTGCATTTTACCTACTGCGTCCAGGGTCAATTATGTTACTATAATGAAATTGACTTTGCTGTTTACATTTGAAGCTTTAATGTAATGGTGTAGTGGTTTCTCCAGTTGTGTTTCTAAAACAGCTGTAGCACGTGCTTTATCACCATAGAACTGCCTATACAACTGGAAAGGACACTGGAATGAAAACGAAGGCCGACACCCACCTTCACCTCACTAGACGCTAAGCTATTTATCACCAACCACAGAATCAACTTGAATTTTTGAAATTTACCCTGCTTTATAAACCTGAGGGAAAACCATGCCACAGAGATCACAAACTGAACCCAACCAGAGCTAAAACCATGCCCCAAAATAGCATCTCTAATGCTAAAAGCATGACAGTAAGTGGCATTTATAGCATTTGGTATTTAAACACTTTGAAAAGAAAAAAAAATGTGAAAAAGCAGCATTTGTTGACAGTTTTCTCCAAATCACTCTTCCTCGATTTCTGCTATTTCCCTGTTCTTTAAAAACACGCAGTTATCTTGGGAGACTGCAGAAGAAGAAAATTGGCATGCCGCAGGAAACAAGCAGGAAAGGGGGAAAGAGCGTGTAGGAAAAGAAACATCATGGATACTACTCTAGGAGTTATCTGAAAACCTTCCATTATGTGAATGGCCTATCTTATGAAGAGGGGCAGGAGTGATAAACCGGCAGAAACTGCCTCCTGGGGGTCAAGAATTCTCAAGCCACTTGAAAACAGTTTTAAAAAACAAAACAAAACCAACAACCACCACCCCGAGACGCCATGTCCACGTAGGAGCCCACAGAAAATGACACACACAGGCAAAACTGATGGTGTGTATGTAGGCAGGCACCAGGATGGAGGCCTACAATTCTGAAAAGGATCTGAACTCATCTTTATTCTTTCTGCTTTTTAGCAAATCCACAAAGGCCAACTCATCCTGCAACATCGCCGACTTACCTGCCCCTTCCACCTGCCCTGGATGATGGTAACACTTGTGACAATGATCAGAGCAGTGGAGTGAATGGCTTAAATTAGATTAAGTTTTTAAAAGCCATGTTTATTTAGGTAGATCCACTTCTAAAACCACGTAAGGATTTGATGAAAAGATGCTCAACATCATTAGCCATCAAGGAAATATGAAAATCTAAACCACGGATGAGATTCCAACATCACACCCACTGGAATGGCTAGAATCAGAAAGATGGGCAAAAACAAATGTTGGAGAAGATGCTGAGAAACTGAACTCTCATCCATTACTTTGGAAAATGGTCTGGCAGCTGCTCAAAGAGTTAAACAGTTATCACATGACCCAGTGATAACACTCATAGGTTCAGTCCAGAGAAAAGAAAGGAGATCCACATGACATGTACACAATGTTCATTGCAACGTTATTCATAAACAGCCAAAAGGTGGAAACAACCTAAATGTCCATCAGCCAGTGACTGGATTAATAAAGGTGGTATACTGATATATTATTCATCAATAAGGCTGAAGTACACACGACATGAATAAACCTTGAGAATTATATGCAAAGTGAAAGAACCCAGACACAAAAGGCCACGTTATCAGATTCCTTTTATACAAAACGTTTGGAATAGGCAAACCACAGAGACAGAAAGATCAGTGGTTGCAGGGACTGGGGGATGGGGAGTGGAGGGGGTAACTACTAATGGATACAAGGCTTCTTTCTAGAGTGATAAAAATATTCTAGAATTAGTGGTGATGATTGTACACGTTTGTACACGTTTGTGAATATACTAAAACCCACTGATTCGTATGCCTTGAACATTTTATGGTATGTAAATGTTATATCAATTTTTTAAAAATGCATAGGTCTAACTCTTAAAATGGGGTGCTCTACTTTCTACTCTGGAAAAGAGAAAATGTGATAATGCCTTCTTCCAAGGAATCAAGTACAAATCATATGAATATACGCAGGAGAATTAAAAAATGAACAACGCCTCAACAAGTTTTCTAGTAACTAAAATCACACTGACTATTCAGAAGAACCCAGACACTGAAGACAAGCCTTGCATTTGTACTCTCAGTAAAAAACTTAACTTGAACCCAAGAAGTAGGATACATAACGGACTTTGCAATACTGCTCCTTCTCCTTGGAAAATTAACAAAAGGGCTGGACTACCGGAATTTAGGTAGAGGGCAGATCACTAAATATGTTAGTAGAGCCAGAATATCTAGGCTAGTTGTAGCCCTGTCATTTTCTGCTCTTGGTAGCAGCTAGGCATTATTCTCCTAGGGCGAATTTGTTTTATAAAGAAACTTACAGCTGGGTTATTGTTGGGCTTTCCAGGGATTAACTGCATACTCATAAGAATAAGAGGCTAACCTCATCCTCTTAAACTCCACACACTGCAATCCTATAGATAGCTGACAGCTACAGCCGGAGGAGAAAAATAATCCAACATTTTGCTAATCCTTAAACCAATCATCTCATGCAACAATGGGGAGCCTTTAGGTCTACAACTCAATCTCTTAAGGACAGGAAGCCTCCTTAGAGGACACAACAGGAGTTTGTATTCATAGCCATCCCCTAACACAAACATAGACATCACAAAGCCCCTAGACTTCTTTTGTTTCATACTAAGTTGTTTTAAAGTGTAGAGAATTCTAAGTTCGCCTATGAAGCAGGAATATATACATGTGACCAATAACTGGAGCCCCAAAGGCCTTGACAGAAGTTCTGTTCATGGAAAATTAAGTCAGAATAGGTCCAAATAAATGAGAAAGGACAAACAAGATGGCCTACACTAAGCCAAATGTTTTGAGCTCCTGAAGTTCACACACACTGCTATGAGAAACTGCTCAAATTGTCTTAACATCCATCAGTGGGGCAGCTGTCAAAAATCAGGCATTTTGTAGTATAGGAAGAACAACTCCTACTCATCATCTGGCCATCTCCTCACTCTCTCCTTTCAATTCTATCACAATGACCTGTGCAACCCCTCAGGGCCAGCACAAACCTTGTTTCCCTTTCTCTTAGGTAAGGAAGCCAATGATGTCTTATCCTTATTTCTGCTTCTTGATTTTCTCTCCAGGAGCTCCCAAAATTTAACTTTTCCCCATCTGTTTTGTTTTTTTAAGATTTTATTTTTATTTATTCATGAGACAGAGAGGCAGAGACACAGGCAGAGGGAGAAGCACGCTCCTTGCAGGGAGCCCTATGTGGGACTCAATCCCAGGACCCCGGGATCACAACCTGAGCCAAAGGCGCGGACACTCAACCACAGAGCCACCCAGGTGCTCCTTCTCCCTTCTGTTTTGAATCCTAAGTTTGTTCATCAAAAATTAAATAGTCAATGCTTCTTCCCTGCTGCAACCTTACTAAAAACCATTCACGTACGGCACCTGAATGGCAGGAACAGAGCATCTGGATGGGTCTAAACTCAAACACAGACATCCATAGAACCAGGGGAAAAGATTAAAGGGGAAGTAACCAGCCACTAGGAGCCACCACCCCTCACAGAGACTTGGTCAAGTGGACCCACAGATAGGCTACAGATACAGAAACAACGTAGACAGAACTGCAGTTAGAGGAGTCAGGATCGTGCTGGGTAAAGGCTGCCAACCATGGTCTTATCCCTACAAAAGCTAGGCAGGGTAGATGGTATTATCCATTACAGATGAGGATACTCAAGGAGGTTAACTGATTGGACGAGGTCACAAAGCTAAAAATGTGGCAGCACCAAGCATCCCACTCAAGTTCATCTGATCCGGGACCCATGCTTTGTCCAAGGTAACACAGGGCAAATGCTCTTAGAAAGATGAGGACAAAACACCATCAGGTTGGACAGCTGGTCCTTGGATGCCAGTGGACATACAATGACACAATTTTTTTTCAAATTACACTCAGCTAATCATTTTGTCCTCTTTAACCAAAAAGCAATCATCTTCCTTTGAGGATGGAGAAATACTGGCTGCGAAAATGTACAACGGAACTTCCTGGGGTGGAGAGAATCTGCACCCCAAAAGTAGTATGAGTTACAGGGTGTGCACACATGCCCAAGTGATCATACTGTATATTTAAGATTGGTGTGATTCACAATTACACCTCAATTAAAAAAAAAGCCTGTGTATACAAATTTATACATATGTATAACCATAAGATCTGTTAAATTTAAAAATATTTTATTTATTTATTCATGAGAGACACAGAGAGAGAGGCAGAGACATAGGCAGAGGGAGAAGCAGGCTTCCTGTGGGAAGCCCAATGTGGGACTCGATCCCAGGACCCCGGGATCATGACCTGAGCCAAAGGCAGACATTCAACCACTGAGCCACCCAGGTGCTCCCATACAATCTATATTAATTACATGTGATATATACCCACTAAAAGATAACACTACTTATCTGGAATCCCAACCTCAACTAAAATCATTATCATAGCAAGTAGAAGAAAGTTTTTAGTTCCAAACTCCCCACAAATAATACCAGGGAAAGTGGCCTTGAAGAGTCCTTCAATCCTTTTCCCTGCCTTTAGGAAGGCATTAACTATTCCACAAAGTTTGTCATCTAAAGAGTTATTTTGTTTTGACCATTTTTAATAGAATTCCAAATTGGAAAAGAAATCTTTGAGGATTTCACGGAGACTGTCCTGACATAAAGAATTAAAAAAAAAAAAAAGATCAAGGTCTATAGTAAGTTCCCTTCCTACAACACACCTGTTTTCTAAAGCACAAGTGAGCCATGTGTCAAACCAAACCAACCCCACATCTTTTAAGATCGCTGCATTATTAAATACTCTTTCTATTGCTATAAGAACATAACACGTTTAATAGTAAAAGAGCTAATAAAAAGCAAAATTCAAAAAGTAGGGTTGCAGTGATTATTCTGCCAATTATCAAATTTGCTACCCGTCACAACTGTTTAAAAAAGTATCACATTAAAAGTAACTATTTTAATAGTTTCTCCAAATATCAAGTATCTAAGAAGCTTATCTTTCTTAAATACCAGTAATCTATGAGATTAAAGCAGGTGTCATCTGTAGTGAAAAGGCTTTAAAATCCAGTATTTTCTGTCAGGTAGGAGAACTAAGTTCTCCATGCTGGTGAGAAATGGGCATCGCTAATTCACTCAACGTGAACGGAAAAAATAGAACCAATCTCTTCCTCCTCCAAGACCATCTGCAGTCCCAGGACACAAGCTGAGCCTACCTTAGAAGCTCTGGTGTCCTTGAGAAGATTTCACTTTTTCCAGGTTTGCTAAAGAGAAATGTCTTTAGCCCTGCCAAGCAAGCAGTAAACTCCTTGATTGTACCTTAAAGGGAATGAGAATGTTTCGGCTCATTTGCATTTTAAAGGCTACTCTTTCATGATCTTTCACACTTGTAATAGATGTCTAAACCGTTAAATTACTATTTCTTTTCTTAGCCTGAAAGTCGATGCAGACGAAGAGCGTGGCCTCTCCCATTGTTCTTCATCCTGAGCCGGTCCCTGAACAATACTGACAGCTGCTATCAAACCGGGCTGCATTTACTCTGTGCGCAGCTGCTGCTTGTAGGAGCAGACAGCCTCCCGGAGCCTCCTCCCCTCTGGGGAGACAGGTTGACATACTGCATGTTCAATGAAGGGGTGCAAAGGTCCACTGAATTGTCAACCCAATTTTATGCTACTTCAATTTTCCAGGACGCGCACAATTCCTTTCAAGCAAAAATCAAGCATATGCCAGAGCATGAAACTTACGGTGCAGGATAATTATTGATCACTACAAACTTTAAAAGAGCCTTCTGACATAAATTAATAGACTGAGCCAAAAATTACAATTAGAAAAACCGCACATGCTAGTCGCTGAAGACATGCACTTGGCGTTAAGTCTTGTGCGAGGCCCAATTCACTGATTTGGGTTATTGTTGCTAGCTATCAGAGCTAATCTGCCTTTATAATCTCAACAACATGTTTCCTGGATGAAAGCCATTCATAAAATTAGCGATTCATCTGCCCTTCTAAAGCGACCTGCCATTTTCAGTTTCTGATTCAATTCAAAAGGAGTATTACCTATAAACATCTGGTTAATACAATTTCCTCCTTCCTAATGTGTGGGACTGGGCAGGGCCTTTGAGAATTTACAGGTAGGAGGTTCGCCGCCATCAAGAAATGGTATGTAAAAATTTAGAGACTCTCAGAAAACAAACATGTTCCACAAAGTGTAACTGGGTACTTGAGCATTGCTTTGCATATGTTTCTCTTTAATCAAAACAGGCTTTTCCATCCTCATTCATTTGGGTTAAAAAATTTCTGTGCTCAAGCTACAAGTACAATTTGCTATTAGTCTTTGCTAATCAAACACGGTACATGCAAAAGTACCAGTGAATATTTGATTTGATCTCTGAAATAAAGCAATTCATTACACAAGAAAAGGGTACAGAAGGCAGCCGACAAATGCAGATGTAATTGTGTTTTTTGTTGAATGTGATTAGAGAGCCCACTAAGTAACAGTCAAAAATGTGATCTAAAGAGCGGGGGGAGAAAGGCAGAGCCTGGGTCTGGGGGGGAAAGAGGAGGAGGGGAGAATTGTTTATGCAGAGCTAAGCTGTCAAGTGTAATAAAGCAGCTTGAATAAAATTTAAGCTGAAAATCCACTGAAGCTCCCCATTTCAGGGAGGAAAAAGCTATTAAAAGGAAATGAAGGTCACCCTCCCACTTTATTTCACCTAATTGACTGCCAATAGCTTACCACAGGCAACCCGACTGCAGATCGGCAATTGAGAAACTGATGAAAGGAGAGTTTTCAAGCTGAGGCTCATTCTTTAATCCTCCTTGGCTCTTATGTTTTTTCTCCATCTCCAGTTGGGATGTAATTTTAAACCCTGATGGATTAACTGGTTCCATTGTCTGTGGCCGTCATTGGACTATGGCACTCTTAATCCGTACAGCAGCATGTCTAATTATCATTACAAAGTGTCTGAGGGAACTATAAAGACCAGCAGGGCATCTTCTCACAAGCAATTAACATAAATTGATAAATGAGTGATTTGAATCCGCTCAAGGCACTAACATATGAATAAAATCAGAAAGGATGGTCCCTTGTTTCAGCTACTTCTTTGGCTTAGTCTGGAAGGGCAGAAAACATGAAAACCGTCTCTGGGTCTCAGGGCCTGCAGTGGTGAGGACGAGCTCAGGGGGGGCGGGGAAGGGAGGGATGGACCCCACGGTTCACTGGGCTCATTAATGCAGAGCAAATGACCTGTGATTGACAACCAGTTGCCAGCGTGGAGCGCTAACTGAACTCAACACAGGAGAGCAGAAACCTGGTGAAAGGCTAGAGAGCACTGGGGCAGACAATTATCACTTCTTCAACGGCAAGAGAGAGCTTTTTTCATTGGGGTGCCACTTAAAAATTCATGCAAGAGGCACAAGAAAGAGAAAGAGCAAACAGTTATACCAGGGTCTAACACCCCAGAAAGCAAAAGGCAAAAAAGCAAAAATGGCTAAATAAAAGGATCATCCTGAGACCTGTCCTGACCTCACTGTGATCCAAAGTTAGATGCCAGAAGTCAGGAAAGTATTTAAAACTCTAACTAGAAGCTTTTACAAGGATGGTTTAAGTGTCAGGGTATAAACTGCATCTATTTCCCCATTTCTTCCCCTCCTAACAATGCTTCTATCACCTTATGCTCACCTGTCTTCCTCAACACACCTTGGCATACCTGAGCCCTCCTCCCCCACCCTGACCGACAGGCCAACGATAAGCCTACACGACATTATATACACGTAGATATATACAGACAGATTAAGCCATCAAATTAATAAGAAATGAAAGCTGGTTATACACACTGTAGGAGGTAGACCTGGTAGGCCACGTACCCCGATGATGGCATTCAACTCTGCCATGGTCACCTGTTTGGCACGCTCGACAGCCTGGGCCACCTGTTGCTGATGCTTTGAAAACAAGAAGAAGAAAAAGTGTTAGCAAGGCAGCCAAAGAACTTCACTGTACCTTCCAACAACAACAACAAAAATATAAAAGCATATGCAATGCAGATCCAAGTAGAATATGGATTTAAATGCGAAGTTTCTCAAGTACTGATTATTTCACAGAACACATGTACAGCAGGAAAAGGAAAACAGAGAACGGGTGCTTTCCTTATTTCTAACCAACACTAGTCTCCACTTAACTTCTGATGGGAATTTTGGGGTTGAAATGATAAAAAAAAAAGTCAACGAAGACATCAAAACTGATAACCTGAAGCCTTAGAAAATCGATGGTATGAGGATTTGGAGGATTACCCAGGTTTGTGAAAGGTGTTCACCGTAAGTTTGAGTGGGTAAAGTTTACAGCCGGTTTAAAACCCCCATTTCTATACTTAAAATTTAAACATTAAATCTTCCATTATTTCTCAAGTCAACAAATCTCAACCCGCCAGTAGTTTGTGGAAACTCTGGGGATTCTTCTCCTTTATTTAGCCTTTAGATTTTTCATCCTCCTGAGGGGGAAAAAAAAGGATACCCTCCCCCCCTCTTAGTTCACAGGTTGGAAACACCCTGCATACCTCCCAACTCCACTCACAAATAAGAACAAAGCCACATCTTTGCTTAGAGAGGCATGAGGCTGTGGCAGAATCTGGGATTACTAAAGTCTAAGGACACCATCCCAAAGGCCAACAAATCTGAATTTTATCATCAAATAGATGTTACACCAGGAAAGGCAGAGATGAAGCCTATGCTATCCACTATGGAGCAGCAGATGCCAACAAGAACAGACACAGTATTCTAGCTGTGAGTTCAGGAAGCTTTTCACTGTCTCAAGATACATGCATCCTGTCCAGGCTGAAAACACAGTTATCATTTATTAGCTTGTATCTGAAAGTAAAGTAAAGTAAACTTGCAGGCAAAACTATAATATATTGGTTTTGAATCAGTTTCATAGATTACTCATATGAAGAGCTTTTCCCTCTCAAAGTACAAAAGTTCAACCTCTGTGACTTTGTAACTTCATAAAATGGCTTACATATGTAAGTGACTCTGTACATCACGGTAACGCAAACTCTTATTTTATCCTTAGGAGTATTAGCATTCTCGTCCTCCGTGGACATCATTACATCAACCTGACTTGATGTACAAGTACAAATGGAATACCTGCTTCCATGGTCAAGTCAATTGTGATGGAACCATTTTCAAAATGCAGGAAAGGAAAAGCTCTCTAGAAGGACACTTGAATCACCAGGGGCTTACCAAGCTTAGTCTACTCCTCAAAGCAAAGGAAAGCTTTACATTTGATTGTCATTTTGCAGCCTTTCACAGAAAAAAAAAATTAATTTGAGGTTGAGCTATCGTCACCACTTTTACAGTGTGCCCTCAGATCTGTTAGATGGAATAGCAGGGGGTTTACACACTTCAGCTGTAACAGATGTTCTTCACACTTGTTCCTTGTGATAAAATTAACATCTTAAAACTAGCTAATTTGCAAACAGAGAAGCAACATAATTGCACTTTAACAGCTGAACAGTTTTACTTACTTCCTGAGACAGAAATGGGATGACTTGTGCACAAATTGTATTCAATCTCTTGGCGATTTCAGTCTATAAAGACAAAGCCATATAAATGTTTAGTATACTTGATAATCAGTTCAGAAAGATAAAACTTCATACCCAACACTTTAGCCTTCCACTACCTCACTCTGGAGGGCATAAAATTGCTTTCCCAAGCTATGTTGCTAATATTTATCTTGAGATAAACAGTAGATATTAATCCCACTTGCAAAGTAAGACATAATCGCACACTTTATTGGTCACTTAAAGAAAAGATAATGGGCAGCTTAATTGAGTCGGAAAATCTACGTGGTTTAAGGCTATACGGTCCTTTAACCTGGTGAGTGCAAACCCCCTCATATGCTTATTCAATTATGGTGTACTATTGAACTGTTTTTTTTTTTGTTGTTGTTTTTTTGAAGATTTCATCCGTGGGCAGCCCCAGTGGCGCAGCGGTTTAGCGCTGCCTGCAGCCCCGGGTGTGATCCTGGAGACCCGGGATCAAGTACCACGTCGGGCTCCTTGCATGGAGCCTGCTTCTCCCTCTGCCTGTGTCTCTGCCTCTCTCTCTCTCTCTCTGTCTCTCATGAATAAATAAATAAAATCTTTAAAACAAAAAATAAAGATTTCATCCATTCATTCATGAGATGTACACAGAGAGAGGCAGAGACATAGGCAGAGGGAGAATCAGGCTCCCTATGGGGAGCCTGATGCGGGACTCTATCCCAGGACCCCAGGATCACGCCCTGAGCCAAAGGCAGATGCTCAACTACTGAGCCACCCAGGTGCTCCATACTACATGTTTTTATGTCATTATAGCAAGTTCATTCCAACTGGTGTAGTAAGCCAGTGGGGCAGGGGCACCATCAAACTGGGTCTAGCCTTCAAGATAAGGTCAAGAGTGAGAGCAAGAGGAGCCCACAGACCTTCCTGCTTGTCCCAACTCTTATACAACCTAACTTTTATACAACTCAAACAGGACTTCAACATTAGTAGCCCTCAATGAGTCTATTGCAAACAGGCCAAAGAAACATAGCTGAAACAGCACCCAAGGCCAGTATGAGGGTCAGGTCGAGGTGCTCTGGGTATTTATCTGTCAAGTATCACCACAGTGAGGTATCAAATGTACACCTTGCTGGGAGAGCCCCATGGGTCAGCTGGATGTCACAAAATGTGTCCTGAGGGTCTGTGGCACAGGCTTTTATAAAGAAAGTAAGAGAAGTCCCCGCTCAGTTCCAAATCCACAGCAGTCCCTCTGCTGCAAGGGATAAACTGGCCAAGGGAGGCAATAAATAGTACTCTGCCCACCCAGCCTCTAACATCCTCCAGCAATGCAAAGCAGCTCTGCTTTCCTCTAATTCTGAAGAACCAGTTCTGCCTTAAAAACAAAACAAACAAAACAAAACAAAAAAAGGTCATCTACAAAGGCCCAGCCTTGACCTTATTTATTTCATCATTTTCTGTCAATGCTTACTAATGCCACCTCTATTACCGAATTAGGTGATGAAAAGGAGCATGAGAAGAAAATTATGAAGCATATAGACTATGCCCAGAGAATGGAGTAAGCAAGATAAAGTAGAAAGCCCAGAAGCTGTATAATCAAGCATATTAAAAAGAGCTGCCTTTCTCCTCCAGGATAATTCCAGTTAACTAAGCAACAAGGACTTTGGTTTTATGGGATGGGACTTAGGCCAAACCAACTCAATTCTCCCTGACCACCAATGAGATAGGGTTACAGACCTCTCCTTGGAAGAGAGGGGGAAATAAATGCTCAGGGTAGAGAGCAAACCCATGACCTTGCTTTAACCAGCGGGGCAAACAGATCTATGCAAAAAAGATGCAGCTGTACCAGGTGCAAAAACAGAACTGGGTCAGCCCCACCCAGCTCATTTGATCAGAGCCACGGACTCTAACTCAAGGTCATGGCTCTCCTTGAAAGTATGGGTAGACTTCCCTTCCTTTACAACAGGGTTCTGCACCATATATTAGGGTACCCATGTAGGAGTAGAGCTGCCCTTTGCGGACTTGTAGGTCCTTATTCCCTATTCCATACCTACCGTACAGTCCAACAGCAGTCCGTACTTTCCCGTTCTCCAAAATGCACACTTAAGGTCCACTTTTAAAGAGGACATAGGCTCATTTTGAGCATACACAGGCACACATTGAGATATATATACAGAAATATAAAATAAAGTTAAAATAACCTTAAGTCTATCATCCCGGAATATCCATGACTAACAACATTTTGGTGATTCTGGAAAGGATCATTCCAGGCTCTCATTACATACATGTGCACAAGCCCAGGGTGGAAAGATACACTTCCTATACCACGGGGTCCCATTATATTATTCACTGCTTTTCAATAATACATTATTTCCACCCAAAAATGTATAAATGGGTGCCCTCCCACTCAATAAATACAAACATGAATAAAGACATCATTCCACCATACAAGCATACTGGTGCACTCCCGGTATCAGTGGGTATTTATATTTCATCTAATTTTCCAAAATTACAAACTCTGTGTCGAATAACCCTCTACATAGATCTCTAAAAGGAAGAAGTGAAACTGCTAGGTCAAAGTGTATACATATTTTACATTGTAATGCATGCTGATAAACTGCCCTGCAGAAAAGGTTACCAATTTACAGTATCACTAGTCTATGAGGGGGCTTGCTCTCCTACCCAATGTCAATATTGGGTTTTGTTGACCTTTTTAAAATCTCTATCCATCTAATAGATTAAAACAATGACTTCGTTTTTATTTGCATTACTTAGATTCTTCCTGTACCTAAACATCTTCTCACATATTTTTTGGTCCACTTTCTATTTTCTTTCCATTATTTTTCCTTGGGTATTTACTACTCATCACTGTCTTTTTGTAATAGTTCTTGCCATATAATAAATATTGACCCTTTTTCCATAGTTTTTCCAGCTTGCCACTAGTCTTTCAACCTTGCTTACCACGGATTTTTTTGGCCATGAGTAACTTTAAATTTTTATGTGATCACTTACTAAGGGATATTTTTCCTGTGTTCTTGACTTTAGGGTCAGGGTTAGAACACCCAAAAATCATAGAGGCCATTCTTAATTTTCTTCTAGCACTGCTAATGGAATTTATTTTGGTTTAAGAAAAGATGGATCTCTTTAATTAGTAATGATAATTATATGTGTTATTACATAGAATGGCTTCAAGGTAGAACTGAACTTAACTGTCAGGGGACAGTTTAGACCCTAAATGGAATGAACTCATAAACCTTCAATAATTATCAAAGTCACTAAAAACACAAGAAGTACAGGTTAAGGCATAAACAATATAAATTAGGTAAGAGTACATAAGATTGAAACAGAAGAAGAAGGTGAAAGATCAAAACTCAAACCGATGAAGAGACGTCAAAAGCCATGCCATCTGTCCTGGGAATTCTCAATCAATGGTCCGGAGAAAGAATGGAAATCAGAGCAACAGAGGAGGCTATTAGCCCAGCTGTCTTCCCCCCTCTGCCAGGTCTCTAAACCCTCATCTTAACGGAGCCTCTGACAAATGAGCTTGATTTGGGCCTACAAAGCTAAATTCAGATCTCACCTCTGGTTTACCCTGAAATTCTTCAAGCTGCCCTGGTTCTCCCTAACAAGAGTACCTACCCTTCTGGCAGAGTGAGGATGCAACCTGTTTCCCAGACAGGGCTTTGTGAGCTCCGAAATATCACTGCCACCCGAGGATGGTTTCACAAACGTTTTCCCCAACTCTTAAAAGAGCGTGGACAGCAGCATAAAAGCAGACAGTAATTCCTTAGTATTATCTCTTGCTTCAATGCAAGGATATTCTGATAAGACCTTTAATTTAGCACAATATAACAAGTACCAGTTTGCCACCTGTGCTTCTACTCCTGACTACAGAGTTTGTAAGCAGGTTAAACTGGACATTTCACCCGGCTTCAGCAGGTATTAAGAAAGTTCTATGACTCTTTTAAGACTGCCTTCTATGTGCTCTGAAGGCTGGACAGCTCCAGGGGGAAAAAATGCAAAGGAGAACCGTATTTTCCCTCTAGAAATCATTCTTCTGCCCAAAGCTGAAGATATATTCGGTAAGTCATAATGCTTATATATAAATTTTCCTGTTCCTGTATTTATGACACCACGTAAGGCAACAACATTTAGGCTGTCAAGAGCTTTCCCCAAACCAGATCTGCAAGGAAACTTCATGCCCAGAAACTTAACGAGCAGGTCAAAGGCCCCAGCACCAAGCCTTCCTTCATGGATAGCTGCCACATACTGAGGTAGCAGGAAGCAGGAA
This sequence comes from Canis lupus familiaris, assembly GCF_011100685.1. Lineage (NCBI taxonomy): Eukaryota > Metazoa > Chordata > Mammalia > Carnivora > Canidae > Canis > Canis lupus. Next base: position 78,196,607 of record NC_049222.1, on the reverse strand, counting down.
TCCAAATTACCTGTCCAGAACTATCTGTTATTCTCCTTGTCAGTGCCAACTTCCCTCACTGATTTGCTTATGGTAATAGCGTGGGCCCTGATAATCCAAAAACTTGGGTTTCCATCTCAGCAAATGAGTGAGTACTCGGTGTCCTCAGGGAAGTCACTCCCACTGCTGGGCCCCAGATCTCTGCCAAATGACCCCAGTGTTTCGTCAGAATCAAGTGACCAACTATGTCAGCTATAGCTACACTAGTGCCAAGTGCTCTACTACTACTACCCTGACCCTTGGAGGCCTTCCTTAAATCCACTTCGAAGCTGCCCCGTAACACCAATAAGTACTTGTCCAGGCCATGCATAATCCTCCACAGCATTTACTGTCATTTAGCAACCTAGGCCTCTGTGTTTATTAGTTTTAAAACATTTTATTTAAATTTAATTTGCCAACATATAACACTCAGTGCTCGTCTCATCAAGTGCCCTCCTTAGTAAGCTTCTATGTTTAAAATCTTGTTTACCTAAAGGTTCCATAGAGTTTCATAACAGCTTCTGGCATTAAAGTCTTCTCCATGCAAGACGGGAAGCATGAGAGCAAGACTCCTAGTGAACCCTGACACAGCTCCTTGCCAGACCTGCCCCACAAAAAGAATGCTTCATAGAATCCCCGCACACCTTCAACTCAATGGCCAAGATGCAACCAGATAAACTGTTTATAAATGGTGTTTGAATAAGGCTTTGTTTACAGGACAAAATCCTGTCTTGAAGTATGAGATTGGTGTACATGCGTATTTTAACTTCAATATGGACAAACCCCTCCAGGGCCTGCAATGAACCAAAACCTAGTGTATTCTGCAAGGCTCTTAATGGAACATGGAATGTTCTTCCTAAACTTAAAGTTTTAGGATTTTATGATTCCTGAGAGCTCAGCTCTCCACCTTTTCATATTCCTTACACCTTGTCTACTAGACTGAAGACCCCACTACCCAACGTCTGTCCCCTTCTCTGCTATGCAGAGAGTAATATATATTGAGTGTTGTCTGAAGCTCAAAACAGGGCGAAGACTGCTCAAGAGTAATTGCCCGTGGGTCTCAAAGCAATCCAATGGCACCTTGCCCAAAGTCAGCTTAGGGAGGGGAAACTCCACCACCATTAAATTGCAAATTGATGGATCATAAAAAATGCTGCTTGTGCTGAGGGCTGGCAAACCGATCTTCTGGTTTCCTTGAACCAAGCGGGAAGCCAAGAGAAAAACACAGTGGAGTGTTGGTAAGAAGTGTCTGGCAACAGATAAATGGGCAAGAACATGAAAACAAAGCATACAAAAAAAGGAAATAAATAATCTCTAAATCCCTTCTGACTGGATTTCTGAGTCTGTGAAATGACAGCCTGAAACACAGGGGGGTGGGGGTGGGGGTGGGGGGAGTCCAACCTCACCAGTAACCAAATAAAATGCAGATTTTGTTGTGTGTAAGGAGGGTCATTCCACACCAGTTAAGTTATTTTATTTAAAAAAATTAAAAAAATCCCACAATGATGAGTCCTCTGGGAAGCTGGAACAATCGTATATTACTGATGACAGAGTAAATTGGTACAGTCATCTTGGAAAGAGGTGGGCAATGTGTTTCAAGAGCATGAAATTATTCAAACCCTTTGGTAAGGCTTCCCACAGCTAAGAATGTATCCTAAGGAAATAGTTCAGATGAAAAGCATTCCATGCATGAAGCTGTTCACTGCAGCACTCGTTTCAAAGCAAAAGAGAAAAAGCCAGGTAAAGATAGAACAGCAGTTCCACACATCACAACCATCTGCAGAGTTTTTGAAAAAGTTAACATTTGCCCTCCTGATAAGTCAGTTGTCTAATACTAGGAGAATGGTTAACTACACTACATCAACCCAAAGGCATGGCCAGTAACCATTAAAGTGATTTTGATGGATAATGATGCTTAAATGGCCAACACGTTCACTAGATGAAGCAGGAAGAGAACAAAGATGTGGTGTTAATGTGTCTATTTTTTTTTTAACTTATGCATGTGGCCAAGTGCTATAACTTGATACCCAAAATAAAAACAGTGATTATGCTGGGGTGGCAGGGTTATCTGTAACTTTTCCCCCCTCCAGTGACCTTGAAAACACCACCCATGATTGACTGTTTTAACGTGTGATTACCCAGGGAAGGGAGAGAAGGGCAGTCAGGCCCACTACTCCTGTGATTGACGGTGGCGCTGACTCACAACAATGCTGGCAAACCCTAAAACCCTTTGGGTGCCCAGCTCTCTTACAATCCTCTTATCACAGTGCAGAAACCAATGCCTACAGTAAATGATTTGCCTGGGATCATAAAGCAATATTAGAAGTCACTTCCTCTGCCTACTCCTTTCTCTAGGAAGTGGAAGTGGGAAACTGGGACACACTCAAAACCAGAAACAAAGCTGATGAACTCAGCCTTGTCTGCAAAGCAAGACGCCCAAGTAGGACCACAGCAGCGCAAAGTCAAGAGCATGTCATCCCTCAGCCAACAACAGCACCACAAGAAGCAGCCCCCGTCTGCCGGTGGTGGCATGGCAGAAATGCTCAGCAAGGCAGGGGAGGAATCTTATAAGGGACCTGGGTTATAAATGGCAAACAAAGAGCAGCCAGCCAAATAACCTCACTTTCATCCTTTCATTAGTGCGTCAGCCCTAACATCAGGCAATCTAGCACCCCAGTAAAGCAAAATCCACAAAAACCCATCCAAAAATACATCTCTAGATCCTAAAGATGACATCAGGATATACCTAAGAAAAATTTAAGATGTTTGAACAAAAATTGCATACCTAAAATGATATATGAGGAACACTGTAAATAATCTCCCGATAGTCTCCCAGCTGCCCTTCACAGGAGGAGAAAGGTTCCCTGCCTACAGACTGTCTTCAGAAGGTTGGCATTTCACCAGCCTGTCTCCCATAATGGCACCTTGCTTCACCAGCACATGCATGCAAAGGTAATTTTATCTTAGATTCTAATGCATCAGTGTAGCCTTCTGTTTAAAATAGAATTATGTTCATAAAGGACTAACCACATTTTGGGGAAATCCAAATGAAAAGGGCTTGGCCTCTCTCTGTGGTTTTAATGGTTTAACGAGGTTGTCAGTGGTTTTCAGACTTAAGGGGGCAGTGAGATCACATGAAAGGCTTGTTAAAACACAGATGGCTGGGCCCCACTCCCAGAGTTTGAGTCAGGAGGTCTGCAGCACAAGCATCTGCATTTCTAACAAGTTCCCAGGTGATCTGCAGTTCTTGAACTGGGAACCCCACTTTGAGAACCACAGACAACGGTCCGCCAAGACAGTGATGGCATCTACTACTTAGTACACATACCAGGTCCTCTTACACCCCGTCAATCAGCACAAGTGCCCAGTGAGAAAGGGCTGAAAGGTGAGCAAATCCTGCCTGGGGTCAGAAACAAGCAGGCAAGGAGATCCGACCCGCCTCTCCTCCAAGGCCTAGCCATGAGCAATGGTGCCCTTCTCTGCCCATTTTTTATAAACCAAGCCCATGGCAGGAACACAACCCAGGGGTGAAGGAGCACATTTGCCTACTGTGGGAAACCTCAAACAATATTCATTTAAATGATACCATCCCTGGCAACATAGTCTCGCCCCTTCTTAAACCCTATGATTAAAACAAAACAAAGAGTACCAGATGACAGAAACCCTTTAGTGGCTCAATTAATCAGAACAGAAGTCACCAATTACTGGCAGATAATAACTTTTATGTCCTAACTCCCCCTCATTTGGCAGCTCCTACCGTGTTCTAAACCTGAGCCCTTTCCAACTGGGCGCATACTCCATCCTTTCCCTGCTCATCTTTCACACTCGCAGCTTCTCCGAAAACAGGGAGGGGTTAAAAGGAAGAAGTAGGGGAGGAAAAAAAAAAACAGCCCTGCTAAAGGCTGCCGGGGCGGAGATAGCAACACTAATTGCTCCCATTCTCTGGCTCCTCACGAGGCAGATTGCAGGGGCCTGCATCTCCGGAGAAAGCTCTCCTATCTTCGCGGCAGCTCTCAGCAGAGCAACTCAAGTGCCCTTAATTGTTTATGTTCTTAATGCAGAGCCTCTTGAATGCATTCATTTTTAATAGCAGGCTTGAGTGTGGGGCCCATCAAAGAATGACAAAGCAACTCTATTCATTGGTTCTCTGTCCTGCAATGATGGTCTTTTGATTTATTTGCAAATGACAAGCTTGGCAGGCCCCACTTGAGGGGAGCCCTCATTTTTTTTTTTTTTTTTAAGAATTCAGTTGCATTTTCCAAGATGAAGTTGAGTCTGCAACGCTGTGTTATTTGTGTAAAATTTTCCCCCTTCAGTTCCTTCTAATTAATGACTTAAATGTTTTGACCCAACTGTTGCCAAGCAGAGCATTTGGGCTTTAATTTGTCATTTTGGTAAAGATGCATCCTTGACAAAAGCATCGCAGCTGTTTCAGGGCCCAAACAGCACATTTCCATTATTCAGAAACCCTTGTTATGGAGTTCAGCAAGTGCTGTTCACATGAAATCGTACCAACTTGTCCCATGATGGAAAAAGACAGCTTTTGGTAGCCTTAAAGGAAAATGCACTGCGACGCCACAGAAGGTTTTCAAGACACACTCTGTGGGGTGAATCACAGAACAGAACCATGAAGTCACCACCTATTGTTCTCAGAATGGAAAGAGAACAAGTCTCCTGGAACACACCCAGAGCAAGCCTACACCTTTCACCCTCTTCACAGGTCTTAGTCATTAGGGAGCTCATGAGAAATTAGATAATATCATACAATAGCAGGATTAGTGGGAGGAAAAGCAGACTACATCATCCTGGCACGAAGGCTAAAATTACAATCACGAAAATAAAATATGCCTATGTAAAGACAAAGACTGCATGGGGATATGCAAAACTCCAGTTACCTCTGAAAACCAGGTTTTGTGAGACTCTTGCTTTTCAGAATTTGTTTTTTTTTTTTTAAGATTTTATTTATTTATTCATAGAGGCACAGAGAGAGAGAGAGAGAGAGAGAGAGAGAGAGAGAGGCAGAGACACAGGCAGAGGGAGAAGCGGGCTCCACACAGGGAGCCCAACATGGGACTCGATGGCGGGACTCCAGGATCACACCCCGGGCTGCAGGCGGCGCTAAACTACTGCGACACCAGGGCTGCCCGCTTTTCAGAATTTGTAATGTTATTTTCCTCTCAATAAAATTTATAACATTTCTTTTTCAATGCAGCTACCTTTTGGGCCTGTATAACCTGTCTTTGGTTGGCACTGACTTCCAACCATCTACAATCAGTATCTCCACATCTTCCATCATGACAAAGCAAATAAGCAGTGCATACTATCTATAAAGCACTAGTTCTCATTAGCTTTAACATTAATCATTGCATAGCTCCCCACATTTTGTTTGGAGATCACTGGACAGTGGGGTGTATTTCCCTAAAAGATTGGAGCCTTTAGCCAATCCATACAGTGGGAGAGGAAATTCCTGCCTGGAGCGACTATGAGCCAGCAGTTCCCTAATTTTTAAATTTAATTTAATTTTACTTTATTTTTGAGAGAGAGCAAGCACATGTGCGCACATGCACACACACACAGACACACACAGACATGGGGGTTGGGGGAGAGAGAATCTTAAGCAGGTTCCATGCTGACAGGTATGAAGCCTGTCATGGGGGCTTGATCTCCCCGAGATTATGACCTGAGCTGAAATCAAGAGTTGGGACACTTAACCAACCGAGCCACCAGGCACCCCAAGGATTCCCTAATTTTGAAAGCATTCTGCAGTGTAATCACCCACACACATACATGACATCTGCTACTCTTCTTCTAAAGCAACTTCTTAGGCAAAGCAGCTGCTCTATCAGGAGGCCTATGCCATTAGTGCCACATGGCATGGTGGCCACAAGTTAGATATGTGGTTGTGATGGTGAGGGCCCAAGGCAAAGCCTTCAGAGCCCTAAACTCAGTCTCAACTGGGAAGTCTCACTTCTGGGCTTTACTGCTCCCAGGCTGAGCTACTGGAGAGATGATCCTTTGGAAAGGAAGACAAAGTTTCTGGCCTTCCCCATTGGAACCTGGGATTCTCTTTTCTTTCTTTCTTTTTTAAAGATTTTATTTATTTATTCATGAGAGACCCAGAGAGAGAGGCAGAGACATAGGCAGAGGGAGAAGCAGGCTCCATGCAGGGAGCCTGATGTGGGACTTGATCCCGGGACTCCAGGATCATGCCCTGAACCGACGGCAGTTGCCCAACCGCTGAGCCACCTAGACGTTCCCAGGTATTCTCTTTTCAATTCACATTGTGTGCCAACAAGCCTGCAAAACTCTAGAATGCAGCAAGCATGGGGCATCACAGGTTGGGAGCCACTGAGGTAGAAAAAGAGCTTGTGCACACTGAAATCAACAGTCAAGAAAAAAAATTATTTTCTTGAAAGCATCTTAGATCATGATTAAAATGAAATGTGGGATGCTGGCGAAAATTTTCAACGCATCCTCCTTTTGCAAAAGCTTTTAAATATTTAGAAGACGGTAAGTACAAGGATTCTAGATGACAGACTTCACTGGTGTATTAAAGATTCACAGACTATTTACTCAGCTATGCAGGTGGAGGCAAACAGGAATATCATTTTAAATACAAATTAAATTACTAAAAAACTCAAAAAAAAAAAAAATCCCTGATCATTGCATCACAATACAATCCACAGAGAAATTGAAGTGACAGAAAAATAATTACCTATTTTCAAGATAACAACTAAGCTCCTTTCAGGGGATAAAGAAAAAAAAAAGTGTCTTGCATAAGAGATCATTTATTCAGGGTTCCATGGATTGACCTAAGATATATATAATTAAAAGCATGTCAAAGAAAAGCCCGAAGTCTCCTTCTACCCAGACATGCCAACTTAGAACTTGAAAGTGATCCAATGTTACAAGGTCACTGTGCTAAGCTACACTGGGGGAAACATTATATAAAGGGGGAACAAATAGGGCCATGAATGTGAGGGCAAGTCATAAGCCATGGGTCCCCAGAAGTTACTGCTCCTGTAACTCGCCAGTTCTTTTACAAGTGGGCAAATCAATTCATGTGCTCCTGTGTGTTTTCAGAAAGCATCCCAGATACCCTTTCATTAATTATGTGGGTTTGGGACATGTCAATTCTCATTTCCCAGAGCAGCAGAAACCAAACTGAACCCCATATTCTGTTATACTGGTTCCCACAGGGCTGGGCTGGCTCGATAATGCTGAGCTCCTTCTGGAAGAAGAGAATAGACTTCCTGCCATTTGGACTGTGAAACACAGTAATCCACCAGGGAATAAAGGTCAATGTTGCACTTTTGGTCATTACTGAATCATTTGAGATGATCTGTGGTGAGGATGAGAGGAAAATCGAAGGCTTCGAGAACGCTGCAAATGGCCTGACCTCAGACCAATTTTCATCTCCATCTGTCTAATAGGCATGTGGATAAAAGGCCCTCCCCTCCCTCCTTCTGGGCCACTCGGCTGTTTCCAAATCCGCGGCACAAGCCAGGAACCAGTTAAACAATACATTAATAAGGGGAAATAACCTTCTAAGCCCCAGACCGACACTTACTCGGGTTTTAGGCCATGGGCTCAAGTTTGGAACGCAATTTTCCAGTCTGCAAGCAGTACTGCAAAGCAGAAATTTTAACGAATACAGAGAATTATCTGCAGTGCAGGGGCATGTGCCAAAATCTCCGTGTTTGTACATGCAAATATATGCATACTTACACCTCCACCCCCCACCAAAAGACAGCCACACGATTTCTATTACATCTGCTAGCGCGCGTGCACACACACACACACACACACACACACACACAGGGGAACAGCGGCGGTTCCAGAAACTGCATGCTGCTACGAAATAATTTTTTTTCCAAGTGTCCAATTAATGCTGCTTAATCATTATTAAGGCATTTCAATCCTTAGATACAAAATATTCCTGGGAACCCAGAGCCTAATTATCAATTAAGCCATGGAATAAATGTTAATATCCTGACTTTATACTAATACTCCCCTTCACTGGTTTGGCCGAGCTACCTTTTTAAGGTAATGCTGCACCATATATAAGTTTAGGCCCCCACAGTATATCAATGTCAAACAACATCGTGTCAAGCTAAGATTCAATTCAGGTAAGTGCCACTGCCAAATTTTCTTGTTCCCAGACGGGCTTTAAGATTATTTTATTGCTTAAAATTTAATTTGTTCCAACTCGTGTCTCCATGACAACGTTGGCTAACCCTGCAAATCATTTGGGTAATTGGATATCTTATCTTTCTATTGCTCTCAAATCGAATGATTCTGCTAGAATTGTAACAGCCAATCAAATTTACAGTCCTCCTGAGTAATAGACTTGGAAAAGTAGCCACATTCATCTCCTCTTTACAGCCATATTAACCAGTATGCGACAAACAGTAGAATCTGGTCTTCAAACTGTACTCCAAATTATAAATGGTGTCAATACCAATATTCTCACAGTGCAAAGTCTACTCAAAAGCTCCTTCCCTTTTATACTGTTTTAATTTGAGAAGGAACAATTGGTAATCATTCCATACAAACCCTGAGCAATTTAAATACTTTGAGGAAAATCAACAAGAGTGATGCTACAAACTAATCAGGAAAAGAAAATTAAAAATCACAGCTTTTGAGGGTATTCAAACATATGATAAAATAACGACCAAAGCAGTGGCTACACAAGATGATACTAGAGCACTGACATTGATCTGTCTGGGCTCTTTAGGTGGGGAAGCCATACCTGACGCATTAGTCAAGAAATAAGAATGGATGCAGATTCAACAACTAGTTTAAAAATCTCTGTACCCTTAGAGAAAGCCACATAGCCAAAATGTGTGACACCTCTTTGTACTTTATTTAATGCACGAATAGCACATCTAGGGTAAGTCAGTTATGGAATACAGATTTCTCATGAGATCCAAAAGTCAGCAATTTCCCTCTAGAGTTAGTGGTATGCTTCTGGCCTTTGGTCAGCTAAAAAGTACAGAAGTTGGATACATTTCAGTGGTCCAATTCCAGTTGTCTTGGTAGCTGTGCAAGGAGACTGGCTTTGCAAGTGGGAGCTCACAGCCCAGGCACTGTAGAAGAGCCAGCGGCTCACAAATGTAAAAGGCTCCAGAACCTGGGCCAACTGGCAGGCTAAGTGGGTTGTCGAGAACCTCGTGCTTCCCCTGCAGATAGATACTCAGGACTTCAGGACCCCTTCTCAAGCTCAACACAGAGAGATAGCAACGTAGGGCTTCTCAGCACACAGATGTCAGCAGGCTGCCGAGCCTTTAAAGCAAGTGTGAGGGCAGGTACTGGCACAATCTGAACTGTGCTCTCTTCTACCCCAAACACTTACAATGACATCCAAGAAGTTTCTACGGCATCTATGCCATCGTGCATGGCAGTAAGAGCCGAAAACCTAGACTTCCACTGTATCTAATCCCAATGCCCCTGCCTTTCTCCCCTTGCATTTTTTTTTCCTGCTTCCCCATGTACTAGCACATAAGTGGCAGCTGTGGACTGTGCCAGTCTACAATGATCTCAAGCCCGTGGAGAACGTAACACAAGTATCTACTCAAACTTCTGCCTAACATCTTACAAGTTTCCACAGCTAAAAGAAAACGGTCTGTACGTCTACCTTACCAAGGCTGGGGACTTTTTCCTTCTCTAACCAAACAACAACTTCACTTGATAATTCTCACCTCCTTTTTTTCAGGATGACAAAGCCTGTCTTCCAACTAAGAGTTGGATTTTCTACATTGCATAAATAAATAAATAAGCAAGCACGCACCTATCATCCTTTATTCTCCCAAACTCACTTCCACAAAACGAATCAAATCCTCTTTGTTGCTTCTCCATCCCCTTAAATGAAAGAACTCAACGGAACTCTGTTCCCACTGGTAGTCGTATTAACTACTTAAGGCTGTTGCCTTCCAAGGGCACATTGTGCTGTTTGGCCTAAATAAAGCATTTTTAATTCTTCTAGATTCCTTGGACAACAGAGGCTGCCAATAGGTGATTTAAAAAAAAAAAAAAGTTTCCTCTGAAGCCTAAAGACAAATGCTTCAGAGCTTAGAAGGAAACAAATACAAACCTTTGTAATTGAAGGGAAATAACGAGAAGTGAATAATGCAAGGAGGAAGGAAGCTGCTGGGCTTGGAAAAACAAGATGGCAGCATGGCCTAGAATTCCAAGAGCAGGGGACAGTTTTAAAGGGACCGATAATATATCTAGGTAATCAATTTCAAGAACAAAGTATCCTTCCCTCAGGGTGCCCAAGTGCCAGGCACCAATGTAAACACTCCTGCGTAAGAAACTCACTTACTCTAGATAACTACCCTCTATTGCCATCCTAACCTACCAGGCTGTTTTCGCTTTAGCAAGGAGAAATAATTAGTATCTACACAAAAGGAGGCTGGAAGGATTTATAGACAGGTTCTATAGGGCACAGGGGCACTCAATGGATGGGAGCCATGACTGCTCACTCAGATGCCCCATATCAGCTTACGCTACAATAATCAGCCCAAGAAGCTGACTTTTGAAAAAGACAACAGGGACACTGGGGAACCAGTGGAGACTTGTAGCTGCAGGCTGCTCGGAGACAGGGTACCCTTCCTCCATCCCAGTGGTCCATCCTTTATTCTCTCCATTCCAGACCAAGATGCAGATCAATGTTAAGACCTCCTTTCCTAAACCGAATGCGACCTTTTTATTTTCACTCACTAATCCATAGAAGCCTTTCAAATGGCACAAATAAAGGCGGCTGCATTTTGTTCTCTAAATCAATTTTCTCCCCAGCCATCAACTAGATGTTCCCGCACAGAGAAAGAACAGCCCTTCCCTTCTAATTCAAAAATCCATACTGCCATTGCCCTTGCAAACTGCTAAACAAGCAGTATCGGCAAGTCACTTGTGTTCTGTAATATATTTACTGCAAATCCCAACGGCTCACCTCCTAATGCAGTTTTCTATTGTGTCTCTGTGTGTCAATACACTGGCTGGTCACCTTACTTGTAAGAGGCTCTGACCGGCTGTTTGCTCAAGGCATCAAGAGGGCGCCCAGGAGAGACAAAGGCTGTTGCTTCTGGAGGGCCTGGCCTCGAGAGCCTCCTCCTCACACTGGGGTCCTCAAAGAGGTTTTGTTTTCTGGCACTTCACATCCTTGCACCATCCATGGGCTCTGAGGCCAATGCAAACTCCCTAAAAGGACAGTTTCCATCCATCCAAAGTTCAAAATCGGAGTCCTTTAGCACCATTTCTTCCCAGTTTCCTACCTAACAACATGGAAACTATTCCCTCCCCAGAGAATATGCTGATGGCATCTTAAAGGTCCTTTCTGAAGGACCAAAAAATAGGAAAGGCTGGGGGGTGAGGGGAGGATAGTCTGGCTTTTTTGTTTAAGTACAAATCTCTGCTTCCAGGTGACAGCTGAAAAAGAAAGCGCCCTAACACCACATAATACAACCATGTCGCAACACAAAGGGCAAGTCTAAGAGGAAAGTGCGCTAAAATGTTGTAAACACCTGTTGAGATGGAATTCTTAAAATGTACTTGGAGAAAAGCCCTCCTTCACCTCTCAGTCTAAAATGGGGTTGGTAGCTAAGAAAAGGTCCGGCCCTCCAACAAACCCAAGTTTTCCAGAATTACTCTTTCACTTATTTACTGGGGGGAGGTCAGCAAAAGCTCTTTGTAAGGTATGTGACAGGCAAATCCTGGGATCACACAGGTGAGAACAGTGTGGGCGTTCACTGTTTATTTCCTTCTCCTTTTCCGTGTATTTGAAATTCTTCACGATAAAATGTTTGGTGGGGCAAAGAGGTATGTAAAGACCAAAAGTAAATAATCAAGAGGGATGATATTAGTCATTAAGAAATCTGGCAACTAAGTCAAGTTAAATGTCTTTATACTTAACACATTATGAGCTACTTATCCATAATTCTGTTTAGGGGCTGCAGTGGTCCTAAGGAGACCAACAGGGACCCTAGGGCCAATGATGCATGCACACACGCTGCTTGCACAGAAATCCAGGCCTTGGCAACACACCACTTCTGTTTTCGCTCTCTCTTCAGTACAAACCCAAATATACCACTGTAATTAAACTCCCCATGAAGAAGCCTCCATGGATATTGTCTATAAATCACTGGTCCCAAAGAAAAACCAAGCAGAAGTGGTTATATGAGACCTGAAGTCCTGTAAAACATCTAGCAAAATCAAACATTTCATTCTTCACGTCAGCCTCAGAATCCAGCCTGGTACTCTGAGCTCAAGTTTTTAATCTGGATTCCATGGATTTACTGAAGGATCTTATGATAAATGGCCAAAACTGTTGGGTAAGGCTATCTTGCGTGTAAAGACGTGTGGAATTTATTTGCCAAGCAACTTCCACCTGATTTTCAGATGGGTCCAGGATCCAAAATGATTAACAAATACCACCCTCTCTCTCTTTTATTTTTTTTTAAGATTTTATTTATTTATTCATGAGAGACACACGGAGGGAAGCAGAGACATGAGGAGAGGGAGAAGCAGGCTCCCCACAGGGTGCCCCATGAGGGACTCGATCCCGGACCCCAGAATCACGCCCTGAGCCAAAGGCAGACACTCAACCGCTGAGCCACCCAGGCATCCCCAACCACCACTCTCTTAAGCAGCACATGAAATGCTATCTAACAAGTGCCCACTTTGGCTAACTCATTGGGAAGCAGTTGGAGTAAGTCTCAAATGCAAGCTTTGAGCAGACCATAGCCTAGTGAGAGTAACAAGACACATGCGAAAAAACATGATTACAGAAATCGGAACAAAACTCAGTGACGTGACAGGCTCCTGGAGCAGAGGACACAGAAGACCTAAGGTAAACAGGGAGTGTTGTTATTTGAACTTGACCTTGAAGTATACTGAGGAAGGCCTGTGAAGCTTGACAAGACGACCTGGACTTTTTCTAAACAAAACAGAAAAATACATAACATATTTTAGGCAGGAAGAGGAGACCCACTGGCTGGATTAAAGGGCCTGGTGGAAGGAGGACAGAAGTGACCAAGACTAGTAGGGACAGTAATTGGGGGCAGACACACGAGGCTGTGAGTGATGGACACAGACGCCCTGACAAAAGCGGGAAGTCAAAATTAGAAAGAACAGACACACCAACATACCTGAAGACCCAGCCCTGAAAGTTTGCATTCACCACTTTAAAGATGCTCCCATTCTGGGGCTGGAGTTTGGAGCGTCTGGATGGAGGCTGCTGGTCTCTACAGTAGAGCACATGGACCCAAGTGACCGCAGAGGACACACCAATTTTTATTTTGATCCCTCTGCTTATGATTTCCATTTATGACAAACATATACAATGTGTTAATACTTTTATACGCTTTTATAACTCATAAATTTGTAAGCGAACGCGTCTGGTGGTATATTTTCAAGTTTTTCAAGGACAGGATGCACAAAATACCAGGGGCTAACTAACAATCTAGTTAGACCAGGAATGGCACCCGCAGTATCAAACCCAGTACAGTACTGCAGTTAACTGAGCAGTTCCACAAACAGCATGATTTGGACGTGCAAGTTCAAATACAGATTCATTCTCAAAAACTGGTTCTACTTAGTCAAGTGAAAATCCAGTACGTATCTACCAATACACTGGAAATAATATATGTGACTATACCTCTTCAACGTACATAGGGCTATAAACACACCACACCCTACAGCTTTTCTCCATCTGGCAGATAGAAAAATAAGTTCAATGGATGGAATTCTCGGAGTTTGGTTTTTCCTCTTAGTTTTCATCTTATACCCAAAATGACCTTCACCTTGCCCTCTATCTGCCACACCTTAGTGCCCATGCCTTCTCTCTCTCTCTCTCATACATACATACACACACACACACACACACACACACGTGCTCTAATTTAAAACACCAAATCACAGTCAAAGACACATTTCTATGGCACATTTCATAATACAAAACTCACCAATCCCATTGGTGAGGACTGTTCTCAATCTATAAATGCCTACTCTTGTCAAATAAGCCTACTTATGAAAACAGCTGCCTAAAATTTAATTTAAAACTATCAGACCAAATATTCGACATTGAAAGTACTAGTTCTGAAAATCTGTTTTTCAAATTCTGAACTAACAGTAAGTCAACAGGGATGGGGGGGCAGGGAGCTGACAATTGAGCCAATCAAAGCCTTTGAGAAGCCCAGTTTCTTAGTTTCCTCCAATGTAATCCACTCCTGAAGACCACAAATATTTAATAATAGAAGAGCAAACACTCACATCTATGGAAACCTAAAATGGTTCCATGAGCCAGTAACTGAATATATCGTTAGTTTAACTACCACACAAGATGATTTACTTAAATATTTGCTAAAGGAACAGATTCTTTCTGCATTTCTTAATAAACACTATTTGAAGGAGTATCTTAAGCTCTCTGGCCAAAGACTCTCCTCAACTGACACAGGGCACCAGGTTTTCAACTCTGGCAGGGGTGCGGTCTGGAGGGACAACTCTCCTCTCCTAAGAGGAGTCATTCTGAGAACTTGCCTAGTCTAATCACTTATTTTGCAGAGAAGGAAACTGAGGCCCAGACAACTAGTCAATGACTCATCCAGTCCCCAAAGTCCCCTAAATCGGGACCCATCCCGATGGAACTGTATTTTATACCAAGGCCCATCCTTAAGATCACATATTTCATTCCTCAGAGTTTTTTGGCATGAATTTTGAATTTAAAAATATTTTTAAAAATCTTAATGACTATGTTTTTTGACCCCTTCCTTAAATTCTGTGCCCCAGGGCAAGTGCATCCCTTACCTCATCCTAGTCTAGGCTCTGGATAGAAACCATGAACTAGCCAACTGTTGAAGGGGTCAGGCAGAGTGACACAAAGTTGGGAGGATTCGCCCTGCTGGCTGATAAAAACCAAAGGCTAATCTTGTGCCTCAGAATCTGTGTTCCAAATACACAGGGAGCTTTCTCTCTCTTCACTGAAGCTTGTGAAGGGCAGGCCTCACTAAGGACATGAAGTTGGGGACCACTCCACTCTTGATTACAGTGACTCCCTTTGTATTACAAGGTAATTAACACCTGGTAGAGCTTAGCTGTAACTGCAAGTACTACAGCGAGTCTTTTCCCATTCTGAGACGTAGACTCAGGAAAAAAAAAATCTCAAAGTGAGAAATGGTAGACAGAAAACACACATGGTTATAAAGCAGGAAGAAAGGTAACACTTGCAGACAAATAGCAAGAGTCACATCTAAGGGATTAACCTGCAGGTGAACTCCTAACAGTTCCACCTAAGCACTTTTAAAACACTACCAGAGGACAATTTATTTTTTAAGAGAAACTTTAAAGCACACATCAAAAGCGTGAAAGCGGTTTCACTCCGAAATTTACGTGGTCTGAGACACGGCGCTGGCAGAAACATCACATGGTGCTTGGTTATGTTAAGCTCTCATCTGTTTCTCTTTCTCCTCTCCTTCCCCGCCCCACAACCACACTGCAGAATCCCTCTTTCCTTCCAGAGCCAGTCCTTTCATTTATTTTTAAATTCTTGGCCGCCCTGGAGAGCCCCGAGTGCTCACTCTGCCTGCTCTTCAGAAGAATAGAGGCACAGAGAGACAAAGTGATCACACTCACTGTGCACTGGGCCTCAACCAGGAGTCCTGACAACAGTTTCGAATTTTCTTTTGTTCTTAGACATATTTTAACCTGCAGACAGTAGTGCTCGGTTGGCTACAACTTTCTACCTTACCCATGGCTGTGACCTCTGCAGACCAGTCACTACTGCTGATTTTCAGGAACTCTTAGAATGCACCAGGTCCTGATGTGACTGTGTATCATGACATGAAGTTTTCAGCACAAAGAGCAAGAACAGGAGAGACATGCAGCCAGGGGCACTGGGTCACCACACGCAGGCCACAGGTGTGGCCTCATCCTCCAATGCAACGGGGGGAAGGGGTCGATCAAGGAAAGCAGGACTGAATTCTAGGGAACCAGGTGACCAGCTTCAACAGAAACTTGACCCTGACAAATACCAGACTCCGAACACATGCCCACAGCTGCAGGCAGGGCAAAACACCTACCCAATCAACCACACAGGATGAGGCAAATCACTTCTGAAAACTGTTAAGTGCTGTACAAATTCACGCCACTAAGACAACTTATGGCATGGCCTCATCAGCATCCTGTAAAAAGATCCACAAGTGGAATAAATAAGGCTTATGTATGTATTTACAGTGCATCTTGTTCCAAAAACACCAAATGAGGTCATACCACACCACAGGACAGAAAACAAAACCTGAAAGATCGCACTGCCAAACACACCAGGCACAGCCCTCAAAACAACTAGACTCACGTTCACCCGCTGTTTTGTAATGTACCCTAATGCTTTGGGGGCATAGAACTGCCTTAACGTTTTATGAGATGTCTCCACCTCTTCTGGATAAATACCCAGAGTTTACAATCTACCTGGAGAGAGATGGGTAGGCAGAGATCTATAAAAGACTCAAAAAACAAAACCTGTATTTTTTTTTCTTTTTAAGATGTTATTTATTTTGAGAGAGAGAGAGACAGAGTGTGTGTACACAGAGAGGGAGAGAGGATCTCAAGTCGACTCCCCACTGAGCAAGGAGCCAGACAGGAGCTAAGATCCCAGGATCCTGAGATCACCGCACGAGCCAAAATCAAAGAGTCGGACTCCTAACAGACTGAGCTACCCAGGCACTCCTCAAAATAACGACAACAAAAAACAACTGTCTAAATGCCACAGCAAAAAAATTAAGTGCCCATTACCATCCCTCGTGCACTGACTTTTCAGTAACCAGCCACATACGGGAGCAGAGAAAGTGAGGGAAAGGCTTATCAGGAAGTGTTGACACAACATAAACATGGACTGTGGGCACCAACCCAAGTAAGGAAACCACAATTATACCATTCTCCATTTGGACACGCTTCCACTTTAAAACTTCCAGACGGGAAAGTTGGTGGTGAGATTTGACACTGAAATCTCTAAAACTCACTTCTTAGACAAACCCGCTGAAAGGTGGAGAGAGCGGTCGTCACACTGCAGACAAATCTTAACAACATTAAAGCTCTCTCCGTGGAAAGTTTCCCCATCGCTGCATTTTTTTCAGTAACAAAGATGTTGTCAGAAATGACAATTTTTTGTGTCCCCTGATGATGCCTTGCTAGCATTTGGTTATAAGCCATAAAGCAGGACTAATTTCAGCCTGTCAGGAGTCTCACTAATGCCCAGTTTCCCCCCAGAGAGAATTCCTGTCAAATCTAATGAGAGCTCCAAAGGCCCTCTCTACAATATAATGAGCACTTAGGCCATGCTGGTGATCAGGCGGCAAAAAGCATCAATTTGAGCCTGGCTACACCCTGGGGGCCAGACGTCACCAGTTTTAATAAGAATTATGATTACTAGCTGCACCAAATGCCTCCTCAGAACTTATTATTAATGTGTGACATTCAGAAGGATGTTTTTCAAATGTAAGGCCACTTTAAACTGAATTACAGCACTGCTTTGCACACCACTCTAGTTACGGGTCTGTCAGCATTTACAATATAAACTAAATTTCAAGAGGCTTAATACCCTACTATGAAGAACATGGCATCTCTCAGCTTTTCACATTTTTCAAATTACTGAGCCAATTATACGCAGCATATTATTAATGCATAGTGGCTCACGGATGGACAATATTACCCACAGATGCCCAATAGTGTATAGAAACTCATTAGAAACCTATTTTCACACCATGGGGCTCCTGACCCTCTTCGCCCCTTCTTCCTTTTTCCTACTCGATAAAAAAGAGGTCATGTAACCATGTAACCTTCAGGAACCGGCAGAATTACACACTTCCTCTACCTCCCCAATAAATCCTGCATCAGCATACAGCATCATCCAGAGGTAGTGTTTCCTTGTAAAAGAGTTGGTGAAGTTATTAAATCCTTTGAGTTTATGAGTTTAAGAAAAAGCTTGGTCTCCTGTTTACCCTTTCTAGAATTGTGATTAGAAAAAGTATGCCTTTGGGGTAACTTAAAAAAAAAAAAAAAAAAGTGGCAGGTTACAACTCCTTCACCCAGCTTATTTGCATAATTCATTTAAATGACCATAGATCTTCTTGCCCAATTACTATCAACAAGTTACAACCGCCTCAATCAGGCACTTGCCATTCAAACACACAAAAAACAAAGGCACAAGCCCAACATAATCTAGGCTACCAATTTTGCAAATCAGAATAAAATCAGCATTTTTAAAGGCCCAATTATATTATTAAAGAAAGGCCCTGAACCTAACTATCCCTTTCCAAACACATATCTGAGAATAGATCTAATGTACACGACTTAACATTATGAAATCTATGATGAATTAAAAATCAAAGAGTGTGGAGTTACAAAAGCAGAATTCAACTCTGAAACACACTTGCTTAATGAAAGTCTTTGAATATAAGGAAGATCTGAAGGCTGAACTAATCAATTTCTCCACTGTGCCCCAGCCGGTCAGCCATGCTCTTTAATTTAATGAAACAAGGGTTTGAGATGAAATAGCACATATACATCAAGTAAGAATTGTATTGTTGCACTTTGAAATGTGTCCAACTGTGCAACTTCATCTGATGATAATTTTTTAAGAGGCAATCGATTTCTAAAAGACTTATTGTACCAGCGTCTTGATGAAAAAGTGAATGTCAGCATATCTCCAGAATACTTACACCCTGCCATTAATGCTTTCTTTGGCAGACAATGACTACTCAATCGAGGGTCCTTTGGGCTGAGCAATCATTTAGCTTTTCTTCTCTTATGAGGTCCTTAGTGCCTTGTTCCAGCTCAATACTCTTTTTATACACCATTATAGTAGCCATAAGTGTGAATTTTATGGGAACTTGCAAACTCATAGTCATAGCTAGAGCTTTCCAGTCACTAATCTTTTCATGCTTTTAAAACCACTAGGACTGAAGCGACTCCCAACATATGCTGTGGCCATAAAAGAATGCTTTTTCACCTCCAAATCTGCATCAATTGAGAAAGTTTTCAAAAAGATGTTTGCTAATAAGCCACTAATCTTGAATGTCACTTTATGCAACCCCGAAGCAAGACGAGAACCCCACAGTTAGTCATATACAATGTTTAACCTGCTTAAGAAACTCCTGAATATCCTTCTTTCCCCTCCACCCGCAGGACCACACTGCTGTTCCAACCGGCAAAAAAACGTTAAGTTACTCTGAATTTCAGAACTCTATGGGATATCCAGATCTTTCAAGCAGAGAATAAATCTATCCAGGTAGAAAAGCCAACTCAGAGACTCAATTTCTATCAGCCTATAGACAGGTTGGGTCACATTTCCAAAGCACCTCTCACCTAGTCACTTACAGATTCTGTAATTGTCAAGAAGCAACTCTTGCTGCAAAACACTACCACCAATTCACAGGAAGGGAAAGAAACTAAGGGCATACAAATTCCCCCCCCCCCCCCCCCCTCCGACCACTGAGGACACAGCCAGTTTTATAGAATCATAATGACTGATTTCTCATTTCAACTCGAGATTTCAATAGAGCTTACCTGTTTATGCATTTCTATGTTTAATCCATATGACATTTCATAATACTGCAAAAAGAAAAAAAAAATCAAGCATTTCATTAATTCATGTTTTGCAATGCTAGGAACACGTATTTGCTAATCTTACATGCAAAAGAAAGAAGTCTAATCTCTGATACCTACCATCACATAGTGCCTCTGCATTTCTGTCTTTTCACTTGCCAGTTTCTCACATTCCAATTTAAGGCTACAAAAACAAAACAGGCAACTTAATGTAAACATTATGTCACTTGTTTTAACATCTGCCTCACATATTTGCACTTCAAGTAAAAACACAGACCAATTTGGAAAAGCCATAAACTATCTAGGTAAACATGCAAAAGCTTTGTCCTTGCATTTAATAGGGAAAGGGAATAAGGTGAACAGTACAGCGTCTCCACTCAGCTACTATTATTTTTCTTCTTGATGCATACCTGGTCAGATGCCAAGAATGAAAAATCTGTCAAAAGCCCTGATCTACTCAGAAGACCAAATCCTCCTCCTGTTCATCTGTTCACTCCTACTTCCCTGGACCAGTTTGCTCCTCTGGATTCCACCAAAATCTGGCCTTTGCACAATTTTCAGCATCAGACACAGGCTGTCCCATCTATGCCAACTCAAACAGTCTCCAAATTTAAAAACTATACTCTAGAGTTACTTCTACAATTGTTGGTCCCTTTTGAAATCTTGTTTTTAAATCCCTGCCAAAATATGTTAAGTAGCTACTCCCGGCTTGGTAAACACAGTGTGAGCAGGTATGCCTCAAGTTCCAGAGATTATTATCTTCAAGCAGACAAAAGGTCAACAATCAGAAAAGCCTCTGACAAAATAAGAAAATTCACACCCAAGCATCTGTGCACTTTTTCTCAAGCATGACCAAAATAAGGGCTGTCATTACAGAGTTATTTCTTAGCTCTAATCAGCTAAGACTTCACTGGAACATGGGAAAGAAACTAACAGTTCTGGAAAATCCACTATGGACAGGGCGCTTTACAATCACTTTTCACTTATAAACCTTTTGAAGTAGGTCTCAGTTAGGTGAAGAGACTAAGCCAGGATTTATATAAATGAGACTGCGGTCCCCTGTCCTTCCCAAACCACTCCAAAATGACGACGCCAGGCAGGGGAGCTTCCTCCTGCACCTAACGCCCCCCCTCCCCCCCCCATCACCAGTGATGGGCACAGCTAACAGCACCTGGTCTCCCATGATGGACTTTGTCTCAGACAACACAATCCCCTGGTATGGCAAAGAGCGATTTCAACACTGGCTCTGCCTCCCTAAACCTGCACTCCAGGGTTGGAGCATCGATTGAACCAAGGTTTCAGCTCAGCCTGTTGCAAAATAAATAAACGAAGTGCAAATATTGACGGTTCTCATGCAACTCCTAAATACTCAAAAAAAAAAAAAAAAAAAGGCTCCCTGTAACAGCAGCAAACCGGCAAAAGGGAAACAATGGTAGTAGGAGGAGATTAGAGGAGAGACGGCCCAGGAATAACCTGGAAACAGGGTAACATGAATGACAGGTCTTAACTGCGACTCCACACGCCACCGCCTGGACGCGAGGACTAAGTACAGCCGCCGCCGCCCCCGGCTGGGCGAGGAGGTGCCGGGGCTGCCCCCGGGGCTACCGCTCGCCCGCCCGCCTGTCCTGGCCGGACACGCACCTGTGGTACTGCGCCTGCAGGAACTGGAATTCCTCTTTAATCCGGTCCAGGGACTCCGGGATAGTGAACTTGAAGGGCTGGCCTGCAGCCTGGTGCGGCGTCTGGGGGCGGCCGCCGAGGGGAATCGAGGCACAGGGATGCGGGGAGACAGACAAACAATGAAGGCAGAGGAAGCACAAGTGGGCGGGACGTAAACAAAAAATAAAGTTAGAAGTGGCGGAAAACCGAGCCCTGAACTCGAGTTTGCTCTGCGCTTGATGGAAGGAGAAAGCGGACCCTCGCCCGGCCTGGAGCCTCCTCGGTGCTCGGTGCGTGCGCCCGGGTCACAGGCTGTAGGGACGGGGCTCCCGGCGGCCGGGGAAAACCAGGCCAAATCGTCGTCGTTGCCCCCGCCCCCTCCCCACGGGGGCGATAATGACCCCGGGGACCAGAGAAGAAAAACAACAGCCTAACGCTCCGCGTTCCCAGAGACGCGGGGCCACCTCCGGGCGCGCCGGAGCGGGGGCCGCATTGACATGTAAATAGGCGAGACGAGAAACAAAGGGGGGGGCGTCCTACCCGTCTCGGCAAGGGGGTGGGGTGGACGGAGAAATCGCTCCGGGAAAGAACCCCAGCGCCCCCGGGAGCCCCCGCCCGCCCCGTCTAGACATCAACTCGGGGGGGGGGGGGGCAAGAGCAGAGGAGAAAATGGAGTTTCAGCTCCCTCCCCAGCGCAGGAGGGAGGCTCCGAGACCCCCCCAGCCTTGCACCCCCAGAGGCTTGCGCGGGGCGGGGGGGAGGGTGGTCCTCCCGAATTTAACAGAGACCCGTCCCCTGCCGCGCGGGGCGAGCGTCTATCCCCTCCCCGCCCCGCCCCCCCCCCGCGCCCCCCCCCCCCCCCCCCCCCGTACCCCGCCGCGCCTCACCGGGTGCCGGCTCTGCGGGAACATCGCTCTGGCGGCGGCCGCAGCTCTGTTTCCGGGCAACTCAATTCTCCGCTCAATTTCCAACTTTAATCCCGCCGAGGAAAATTAAGCCGAGAAGCCGGGCGAAACCCGGGGCGCGGGGAGCGCGCGGGCCACGCACGCAGGCGCGCTCGGCGGGGCGCCCCGGCCGCTCCTGCTCCCGCCGCTGCGGGCTCCCTCGCTCAGGGCCACATCGCGGGGCACCCGGGCCGGTGACGCCGGCGCCCGAGAAGAGGGCGCGGGGGCTGCGATCCGGCCCGTGGGCCTCCGCTGCCTCGGCGGGGACGCGGGGGGCGGCGACTCCGGCCGCGCTCCCCTCGGCGATCCCGGTGCGCGGCACCCGTCCCGGGCAAACAGATCCAGGCGGGCTGCCTTCCTTCGCTCTTCTCCCGCTCCGCCTCCTCTCCGGGTTTTCCCCGCGGCCACGGCCGCGGGCGAGGCGCAGGTGGCCCGGCGCCCCCGGCTAACCCCACACCCACAAACCTGGCGACGTTCGGGTCACCGGGCGCTCGTGGGCTGCGGGAGGCGGCGAGGCGCACGGCCCGGGCCGCGGCGGGCGGCGGGCGGCGGGCGGCGGAGGGTCCGCGCCTGGCGCCCCGCGGCCTCAGCCCCGGCGGAGGAGCAGGAGCGCGGGAGGACGCCGAGGCGGGGAAAGTGCGGAGGGCGCGCCGGGAGGCGGCTCGGCACGCCCCGAGCCAGCGGCACTCGGCGGACTCCGCGGTCGCACGAACCCTCCGGGCCCGGCGGGGCTACTCCGCGGCGGGCAGAGCGGCAGCCGCCCGCTGCTCCTCGAGCCCCGGGCGCATCCGGGCGCCGCGCCCCGCGCGCGCTCGCCCCACCCGGCCGGCCCGGGCGCTCCGGACTCTCGCTCCGAGCCCCGGCCTGGGCCCTCTTTCTTTCCTTCCCTTCGTCCGCCTCTTGGCACAGGGCGCTCCAGCCCGCCGCAAAGTTCTCTCACGACCCGGGGGGCGACATCCGCGAGGCGGTGGAGAAAAGAGCAGGAGCGCGTTCCGCCGCGCGGCCTCCCTCCCCGGCGGGCAAACTCCGCGGGCGGGTCCGGAGTAGTCGCGGCGGGGGTTTGGTCGCCGCGGGCCGGCCGTGAGCGGGTGGGGGTGGCGCCGGCGGTCGCCCCGGGGACGCGGGGCGCAGGGTGCTCGCCGCTGCCGCTGCTCCTGCAGCCGCCGCTCCCGCCGCCGCCGCCCGCGCCTCTCGCGCCGGTTACATTAACACGCGGTTTCACACTCCGGAGCTAACCAGCGCCGGCCCCGCCCAGCCCCGCGCGGGCGGGGGCGGGAGCGCAGAGCCGGCGGGGGACGTGGGTCCGGGAGGCCGCGGGGGGCGGGGCAGCGCGCGCCAGCCAATCGCGCGCGGGCGCCCAACGTGGGGCGCTGACGCGACGCCTCCCCGCAGCCTATGGTAGCGCAGCGCTGCGCGGGCCGCCCCCCCCCCCCTCCGCTCCCACCCGACTCGCTCGCGTCTCCGCCGTCTCCCCGGTGTCCCCTCCCACCCCGCTCCGCCCCCCCCCCCCCGCCCCCCAGCCAGCCGCGTCCTCCCGGGCTCGGTGAGGAACTGTTCCCGGAGGAGCCGCGGGACGCCGAAAGCAGCCAATGGGAAGAGGCGAGACGCCGAGATTGGCACCGTGGATGGGAAGGTCGGTGGGAAGGAGAGCGGCGGGGCCGGGCTGTCAATCAAAGTAACGTGGGGCCGGGCGGGGGCGCGCGGGCGCGGGCGCGGGCGCGCGCGAGCGGGAGGGACCGGCGAGCGTGCCGCCGCGGAAGCCGGGGGCTCGAGTTTGCAAAAATCCTGCCACTTGTTCACTTTTCCCTTTAATGGAAATCCTCAGATCCCAGTGAAAGTGACTCGGAGTCTAACCGCGCAGTTTCTTAGGGGGGGCGGGGGAGGGTTGGGGAGGTGGGTAGTTCGAGCCAAACGAGTCTTTCCGTGCTTGCCCTTGTGTGATGCTCCTCTTTTGAAAGTGAGGTCACATTCAGAAATCTCTCTGAGGATTGTTTTTCCGTGAGCTGCCTGTCCGTGAGAAGGAGTAGTGGACTGTGCACCCGGTGGAAACCGCGGCAGCGCGTGGGCTGGCGCACGGCCCCGGCCGGCTAAGACTAGGCTTTTAATACTCAGGCCACCCCCCACCCCCCTTTGCACCCAACGTGGGAGCGGTTGGCTTTTATTGAAGCATTTCAGACGACTTTGCAGAAAGGTCGGCCTGCCTTCGTTTGGCGGGAAGGATGCCCTGAGGTGCTGCCAGGGTAAGGCACGCGCGTCCCAGTCGCGGAAGCGCGAAATCTCGGGCCCTTGTCTTGGGCCGAATTCGCCGTCTTGGGAGTTGGGGGCCGCCGAGAGTTTTAGGGGCCTCTCAGCAACACGCCCACGAGTCTGTGCCCACTTACTAGACACAAGGGAGACAATGGGATAAACCCGCATTGAGACCTGGGAACCTGTCCTGCCCGCCCCTTACCCCCATCCTTTGGGTGGTACCCAGGGCAGGGCGGAGCTGCGTAAGGACCTAAATGGGAAGCGTTGGGTCCATCAGCCCCTCGTGGCTAAAATTCTTACGAGTGGAACTTGACCTAAAAGGTATTTTGAGGTTTTAAGTAAATGTGGCATACTGTGTCAATCTCCAGTTTTTGTCTATTTCTCCAAATACACGGCACAGCAGAGAACCTTCAGTATTGCCGCATTTATACTTTTATTTAAAGAACAGTTAGGTTGAGCTATTTTCACACGGTTGGTGAGTGAATAATACCGTGGTAGCCAAATGGTGGTGAATGCTTCGGTAAGAAAGACACGTCTTTGATAAGCATTCATCCTACCTTGGAATATACTTCAGTTTTTGGTATTAATAACGCCCACGTTCTCATTATTTTACTTTCCAGGGACTTATGGAAAAGCATTTATTTAAACAGAAACACATTTGATTCGGAGATTTTCTTTCTCAGAGATCTTTTTCTTGAAATATTAAAAGAATCATTTTAGATAATACATTTCACCGTTGGAGTTGTTTTTAAATATGTATGATATTGATTTGTCTATAATTGCATCAATCCCAAATATCAATTATAAATGAAAAATTAAAGGAGCGATTTTAGCCAGCCTGTACAAGGCCACAGTAAATTCTTAAACAAGTTGGGTATGCGGTTTTGCAGTGTTCTCATTAAGTGGGGTTGGGGAGAGGGTTATATTATTCATTTTGCTAACATGGAGAATGAAAAGGAAGGAAGCACTGTCCCTCTTTCCTGAGTTAAACGGAGTGATGACTGGAGCAGGCCTGCTCCACGTATAGGACTTTTTGAAATAATGTGATTCATGGGCAGCTAAGTTTTGTCCTTTGGCAACCTGCGTTCCTTGTAATCTTCATCTAGCGATTGGGCCCCATATGCCAGTCTATGGTCAGTTCATCCCATAATCAGCTTCAGGACTGTGTAGAAAGAACTTGGATGCCACAGATATGCCTGTGCATGCTGAGCCAACTGGGGCAACTGACACTTCTCCCTGGCTTACCCAAGCTTTATTTTGATTTACTAGCACACACTGGTAATTAGGTTTAAACAGAGAGATTAAAACGGTGTACTTCGAGTCAAGAACCTTCTGAATTCCGTATAATGTAGTATCTGGAGAAAAGAAAGAGTGATGATTTCAAAATTGGAAGAGCTTTAATTGTGTACATAAAGATGGTTGGTTTTCGAGTGTATCCCATCCTCCTTGACAGAGGGAGAAGGCTGGGCCCCTTTTCAAGGTCATATTTTCTTTGTGATTGTCATGCTGTAATAATTATACTACAAAACTCTCATCAAACTGCATTACAAATGATGGTGTTTAACAATCAAGTAGCTTTAATCTTATGTTTTAAATAAATAATATATGTGCAGATTGGCTACAGCCTGTTTAAAAGAAAATAATCCTACCCATGAAATCTATCATTTTAGTCTTCTATTTAAAGTCTGTTAACCATAATCTTTTTTACCTTTAACATATTCATGCGTTGATGATGTTTTTACATGAAATGATATTAAGTACGCCGCTTCCATAGAAAATTATCTCTGAAAAAAACAATCCCCTTTTTATCCTCTGCAAAGCAACAAGAAGATTACCAGATTGCTTATTTTATCCTTGATGCATATAGGGGTATATTTCCATTTGTTTGCTGCTGACTATCAAATTTTCAAGTCAACCAATGGCGTAAGTCATTACAAAAAGTAGATGGTATATCGTACAGGTTCTAAACATGTCATAGAAAAAGCTATGGCTGCTGATCAATGATATTATGCATCTTTTAAATCTATTACTTTTTTTTATTTGAAATGAGTATGTCAATTTCTGAAGATCACATTATTTTCTCTTCCTTTTAGCTGTGAGTTATTGCTCATGCATTTTCTCATTTGACTTTTTTTTTTTTTAACTGAGTTTTCTTAAACCCTGAGAATGTAGGGTCCAGAAGAATTTTCCCAGCATTGCTTTATAACCTTTTCCCCCACCCCTTTACCAAAGAAAAGGGCAGGATGGGTGTGGGGCATGGAGAGAGAAAGCAAAGAAAGGAAAAAAAAAAAAAAATCAGTAGCCGATCCATGCAGCAGTAAAACCTCAAATAAAATCACATCCAAAGAATCTCTTGCGGTTTCACACAATATGGTAAAATTAGAGATTGCAGGAAACCAACTAAATTAAACTGGGAGCATTTGAAGAGAAACGAGTAGTTTATGAAAATGACACATTGACTGACCAGTGTGCTTTTTTATCAACAATTTCTTTGTTAAGATGCAGATCAAAGGAACCTGCATATGTTTTCATTTTGTTCTAACTAGAAAATTACATCCAGATGTTTAATAGGCATTTGGTTGGTTTTTCAGCATTGATTAGATATGTTGGTTCTGTTTGCTTACAAGTGTAGCCGGATCATTAGCTAATGCAAAGAAATGTTTGCTGTGAGTTGCTAATTAGGGCTTTTGGAAACCCTCCATGCTCAAGAACAATTTGTACAGTGGCCAGATGAACTTGAGGGACTTGAGGAAGTTGTTTTCCTTTCTCTGTCAGAATGGGGAGAAGCAGACATCCCCATTCCCTAATCTCCCTTTGCCTATGGGGGATTGGGATGCTATCCCTGAGGATTAGAGTGCAAATAAATTAGGAAGAGACCACACAGGCACTCCCAAACACAGAGATAAATGTGCCTTTTCTCAAACTACAACTGTGTTGTCTTCAGGGGTTGGGGGAAGCGAAGAACATCTAAAATGCTGAACATTAATATGTGGAAGATGCTCAGTGCTAATGTTATCAAATACACAGCCTTTTTAAGTATACTTTAGAGACAGATGGGAAAGCCCTTTATGATAAACGAGTGTACTTGAATTCATTACTGTAGTACTTATAATTAAAAATGTCTCCTTTGCAATTTCAGTACTTCTGCAGGGTACAAGAGACCAAGCTTGGGAAGGGGAAGGCTGGGGCCAGTGAAAGGGATGGAGGGAGTAGAATTTTGGAGCCTGGGAGGAAATGCAGTGTTTACTTTCACAGCCACTCATCTGTTTACCTTGTTAAAGCCCCAAAACTTGTAGGAGATTAGACATTCACGTGGTATTCAAATAAACTGTTTGAGAATTTGAGGCACCAGGCGGATAAACTTCTTAGCTGGCCAATCACGTTTTTAAAAACACTTGCAGAAGGACACCACCTCGGTGGAGGTTGAACTTTTGTTTATTTAAGTCTGTATTTCTAGAGAGGTACCAGGCCAAAATAGCCTCTGTCTATAAGCCACTGCAGAAGCACAGCCCCAAATACCACTGGAGCATTTTCTCTCATAGATTAAATAAATGCCCCTTCTCTGCCTGTTTACATCTTAAGCACATGGATGGTACACTCCTCCGTGTTCCCGTAGATGCAGGATTAGTTTTCCTTGAAATAGTTCAAGCAGAGGGCCTGTCTATCAGAGCTCTCCAAGTCCTTGGGGAGCTGCCCTTGAAAAGCAAAGACCGTATTTTGGGGCAAGAGCAGATATTTCCTGGAGCTCAGAGCATAACGTACCAATACGTCTCAGTGTAAATTAGCAAGTTTTTTTTTATTCCATTCTGAAGTCTGATAAAAGTTGAGGTAATACACTTTTTTTTATTCTTTCAGTTTAGTATTTAGCTCAACAGGAGCCAGAGTCATTTGGTAAGGCAAAAGGACGTTAAAGGAAGCATGTATGCTGATCCTTCCTTTATGTGTTCACGTAAACCACGAGCTGACCTTGACCCCCTGAGTGCTGTCTGTGAGGGCCTACCACGCTGCAGACCCTGGACTTGCAAGGAGATCAGTATTAAACCAGGACGCCTCTCTTTTGACCTTAGAAAAGCTTTTGCTTTGGTGGTATCCTTTAAATACTTATTTTTTTTTTTAAAGATTGTATTCATTTATTCACACAAGACACACACACACACAGAGAAAGAGAGAGAGAGAGGCAGAAGCAGAGACAGAGACACAGGCAGAGGGAGAAGCAGGCCCCATGCAGGGAGCCCAATGGGGGACTCATCCCGGGACTCCAGGATCACTCCCTGGGCTGCAGGCAGTGCTAAAGGTAGGCACCAAACTGCTGAGCCACCCAGGGATCTCCAATACTTTTTTTCTTGAAACTGGCAATTGGGGCAGCCCGGTGGCTCAGCGGTTTAGCGCCGCCTTCAGCCCAGGGCATGATCCTGGAGACCTGGGATGGAGTCCTACGTTGGGCTCCCTGCATGGAGCCTGCTTCTCCCTCTGCCTGTGTCTCTGCCTCTCTTTCTGTGTGTGTGTGTGTGTGTGTGTCTCATGAATAAATAAAATCTTTAAAAAAAAAAAAAAAGAAACTGGCAATTGCTTTGAAGAGTTGAAGCTGGAGTTCAGCTCATCTGTGATCTCGTGGTGTTCCTCATGGTTGAAGGCAGAGGAGCTCTGGGAAATGATAAAGAGCTAGAAGGCTAGGCGGTAGGTATTCCAGATGTCTTCAGCCTCTAGAATGGAAATTCTAGGCCTACATGAACAAGTCAAATGACATAAATACAGAATGTTGGCACATGTCACAAGACAACTGGCCTGGGCTCTTTAAAAAGTCAATGTTAGGGTGCCTGGGGGCTCGGTCAGTTAAGCATTTGCCTTTGACTCAGGTCATGATCCCAGGGTCCTAGGATTGAGCCCCCCATCAGGCTCCCTGCTCAGGAGAGAGCCTACTTCTCCCTCTCCCTCTGTTCCTTCCCCAGCTCCTCCCACCTCAAATAACAAAAATTTTTAAAATGTTTCTGAAAGTCAATATTAGGGGTACCTGGCTGGCTCTGTCATTATGGCATGAACTCTAAATCTCAGGGTCCTGAGTTCAAGCCCCAAGTTGGGTGTAAAGCCTACTTTAAAATAAACAAACAAATAAAAATAAGCCAGTGTTACAGGTGTAGGGAAGAGAATAGGGAGGACTGTCCCTCCAAACAAAGGCATATGAGAGAAATGTAATATGTGAATCTTAATCGGTTCCTTGTTATTAAACAAAATGACAACAACAAAAAACAAAAACAAAAAAACCCCAGCAACTCTGAAAGACTTTCTTGGGCAATATGAATGTGGGACTGGATATTAGGTAATATGGAATCATGGTTAATTTTCTTGACGTGAGAAATTTGTGGTTACGTAGGAGGATGTTGTTCTGAGAAGATTCTTGGTAAAGCCTACAACTTCAAATGATGTCTGCAACCGCAAATAAAAAGTGTGTGTGCAAAAAGAGAAAGCAAATTTCCTGAAACAAGTAGTCTCAGAATTTAAGGATAGAATCTTAAATTAGTATTAGTAATCTTAGTATTTCAATTATGTTTGGAATCTTTCATGATAAAAAAAATGGGAAAATCATTTCAGGGTCAATGTTACATCTTTTTCTTTATGTGTCAATCTGAAAATTTCCTTTGTCGATAAAAGATTCATTCACAATGTTTCTAGTTTTAAAAAGTATGAAAAAAATGGCGTTTTGTTTGTTTTTTTTTTCTCTGATCACGGAAAAACTGTACTTAGTAACCAAAAGATTACCCATTTGGCTCTGGATCTTCTAGTTTTTTTATTATTTATTTTTGTTTGTTTTCTCTGCAGTCTCAAATGACCCTTAGTTATCAATTAATATAAAATGAATACCTTTAAGAAAATTACATTAGCAATCCTCTGATGCATCGTTTTTTGTGCCATCAAGCTCAAATCACCAGAAACTTCACTATAAAACAAAAAAGAAAACTATATATTAAAAATAAGATAGCAAATAAATTTTATTTTAATTTCTTAATTTCCAAGATAAAAATAGTTGTTCTACTGGCCTTTTCATCGCTTGAGCTTTGCAGTGAAATTTACAAATCATTGGTTTGATTTTGGAATTTCCTTAATATTTTGAAATATAATGCTGAAACAGATTATTGCTGTATGTACTAAGCTTTAAATATTAATTTGAAAGAAACGAAAATGGCACTAAATCTCGGACATTGATGTTATGCTCATCTAGAATCGCAGAGGCACATATTTATGATGTGCCGATAAATAAATAGTTCCCCCCAAAAATCATGAAAAGTGACAAAGAATAATCAAAGAGTTGTCAGCTGGAATGTCCCATCTATCTTTTCTTTTTCTTTTTAATTGTAGCTGTTTAGCATGTTTTTGTTTTTCCTGTCCCCATTATGTTTATGGAAAGGGAAAAATTCTGTGACAGTGGTAAGCAGATTCTGGTTGTTGTGTGAAACAGATTAAATCCACAACTTTCAATGAAAAACTTGAATACTTTACAAGGAGGTGAATATAGGAAGGTACAGGGAAACGGGGATTTTTCACACCCCGACTAATCAGTCCATCCACTATCTCTAGCCAACGTGCACCTAAGCCACGTTTGTGTAAAATGAAAATGATCAAAATTACTGCTTCACCATGGCAGAAAATGCCCCCAGGGAACAGAGTTACCATTCCGGTTTTCCCCCATTCACAGGCGCCACACTTCAGAAGAACTGGCAAGCTACAATTGGCACTTGAAAAAGTGTTACAAAACACTGACAAGTATTAGAGGAATGTTGATTAATGTAAACAGCCTGCCTCAAGGAATAATACTTTTCTAACGAAAACTGGTTTTCCAATTAGCATTTCTATGGAGACAGGTATCTCCAGGTAACTCCAGGGAGTGTTTCCAGACGTTATTTGCCTTTGTTGGAGAGAGGAGGTGTCCTATTTACATCTTTAGTTTCTGAAAACTCGAAAAAAGCAATTGGTAGGTTAAAAAGTCAACGAGCCTTAAAAAGGAAGCAAATTCTGACACACGCTGCAATGTGGACAGACCTGTAGGACATTTTGTTCAGTGGAATAAGCCTGACAAGAAGACAGATATTGTGTGATTCTACTTATATGAGGCACCAAGATAAGCAAATTTGTGGACAAAAAGTCAAATGGCCAAGGGCTGGGGAGAAGGAATGGGGCATTATTGTAGAGTCTCAGTCTTCCAAGAGTCCTCTGGATGAATGGTGGTGATGGCACCACAACCATGTAAATGTACTTACTGCCACTGAATTGTGCTTAAAAATGGTTAAGGGGCACCTGGGTGGCTCAGTCAGCTAAGCCACTAAATCCTGATCTCCACCCAGGTCTTGATCTCCAGGTTGTGAATTTGAGCCCCACGCTAGGCTCCATGCTGGGCATGAAGCCTATTTAAAAATGTTTTTTAATTTAATTTTAAAAATGGTTAAGATGATACATTTTATCTTCTGTGTATGTTACCAATCTCTTTAAGTCAATAGGATTCCTTTCTTTGGTGATTTCACAGTGGGTGGATTGTCATTCTATTTATTTCCTAAATTTGTGCATATGATTGTTTATTGAGCACTTACTACATGTCAGGCATTCTTTTAAGTGCTTTTACTTGTTTGTATAACCTCATTTGACCCCCACATCATTTCTATTAGGCAAGTATATTATCATCCATGTTTTGTTGATAAAGAAACCCGAAGCCCAGTACTTTCCCAGAGTTGCAGGTGGGAGGACTGGTTTTGAACCCTGGCACTTGGCAGAGATCCGTAGGAGGCTCTACCCACTGCTGAGTACTTAGGTATCATTTCTCCCTCTCCTCTCACTAGATTCCATTGCTCATTGACCTACTGACAGAAAAATGTTTCTATGTATTTTGCCCACAAGCTTTGTAGGGATTTCTCTTGGCACTTTGGAGCTAAGGTTGATACTTTAAGAATTTATATTTCTGCAAACAGAGTTAACAGCTGCCTCGGGCTCTGGAATTGTGCCCACCAGCAGAGAAACACAGCCACTTTGAGTTGTGTGCTTTCTGGCAGCACCCAATCCATACCCCACATTGCAATTCAGCAAATAAAGACAGCTCAGTAGCAGAGGAATGAGGGAGACCATGAGTCTTAACTCCATTAGGCCAACAGGGCAACTAGTTCTTATTTACAACTTCACAAATAACATTTTTAAAAATAAATACACAAAATTATGGAGGCCATAGAGGGTTCTGTGATTAATAGTGGTTTGAGATGTCCTGGTAACAGCAGACACGTAGCCAGGGCCCTGATAACACGTCTGGAAATATTTGGCCTATTGAATGTGATTGGATTTATTTCTATCCTCCAAAGCCCTTTTAAAACCAATGGGTTTCAAGTGTCTCTGACCATGGACCATAGTAAGAAATATATTTTTAAAATCTCAGTACAGTTCTCTGTCTTTCACACATACACACACATGCACATGCAAGTCACAAGCACACATTGCAACACCTGGTTTAAAAACACTGCTTTAAATTATACAATCATACTCGTGAGGGTTCTCCAGAGAGACAGAACCAATAGGATACCGAAGTCAGGACTTAGCCCATGCAATTATGGAAGCCAAGAAGTCCCACCATCCGCTATCGGTAAGTTAGAAAACCAAGAGAGCCAGTGGTATGATCCAGTTCATGTATGAAGTCCTGAGAACAGAGGGACCACTGGCATAAGTTTTAGAGTCTGGAAGCAAGAGGACTGGGAGCTTCACATCCGAGCTCAAGAAAAGAGGAGAGTTTGCCAATCCTCCTCCTTTCTGTTTTACTTGGGGGACCCTTTATGGATTAGATGACACCCACTTGCAGTGGTGAGGACAGTCTTCCTTACTCAGGTTGCTGAATCAAATGCTAATCTCCAGAAACACACCTACAGACACACTCAGAAATGTTTTACCAGCTATCCGAGCATCCCTTAGCCTAGTCAAATTGACATAAAGTGAACTATCACAGCTATAGAATTTTTAAATTTGATTAACACCTCTGACTTATGGAAAGTCATTAACCCCAAAACTATAATCAATAACATTAGGACAGGCTTTCTTTCCT
Source organism: Canis lupus familiaris (assembly GCF_011100685.1). Lineage (NCBI taxonomy): Eukaryota > Metazoa > Chordata > Mammalia > Carnivora > Canidae > Canis > Canis lupus. The sequence continues at coordinate 78,163,079 of NC_049222.1, read as the reverse complement.
TTACACTTTTTACAACAATGAATCATAATCCCTGCCCTAAAGTCAGTCATAATTCCAAACTGGTAGGATGCAAAGCCCTTCAGGAAATTTCCTGCTTATCCTTTTGGTGCTGCCTGCAATGCTGGCCCTGCATCCCCATCCCATTCCCCTCATCTCAGGGTGCCCCTCATCCACCTCCCTGTCCACCCTACCCCCCAAGCATAGAAACAAAACCAAATACCTAACAAACATAATTATACCAAGAAGAGTACCAGGTTCAGAGACAGAGGGCCCTGCAATGGAATTCCTATTTGCTTCTTACTATATGAGCTTGGGCAAACCACCTCCCCTCTCTGGGCCAGTTTCCTCGCCTATAAAATCAGGATGACAGCACAGATTTCTCTGGGTGGTTGCTAGACTGAATGGGATGAGCTGAGATAACATAGTATAGTTCTTAATGCAGTGGTTGGCCCTAACAGCCTTGTGTTCTTTCCTTTTTTACTTGGGGCTTGATAAAGGCTCTACCCTCACAGCTGGGGAAGTACCACCCCTGCCTTGGAGCAGCCTAGAAAATCAGATGGCAGCAGGGATTCCCAAGGGGCTTTCTGTGGAACTCTAGTCCAGTCGTGGGCCAGTCCTCTGGGGCTCAGGAAGTATATCATGGTGTTTCTTGGGGACAGGATAAGTGGATCTCAGGGAAAAAGGCAGGAGCCACTGACCTTGAATGCTCTCTCCTTATCCCACTGCTACATTCATAGGCTGTTTCATACTCAAGAAGAAATAACACTAATACACCTATCTTTTTGGAATAAAAATGAAATTTTGGGGGTGGGCTATGAAAAATAATGAACAACTTCATCACAGCATACGACAGTTCCTTTGGTGGCTAAATGCCCTGGGTTGCCCCTTTAGAGAATATAATAGTAAAAACTTGTGACTAACCAGTGAGCACTTAATGGAATTAGATCTCTAATATGTTTTCCTTGAATGTCATGCCATCTTACCCAACAAATATAAAGTCATGCTTGGAAAGATCTTGAGAAACACATATAGAAATTAGGAAGTAATTTAGATATTAATGGAACTTTTTTAAGGAGTATGATCTGGTTTAGGATTATTTTTGAACTGGGAACTTCCACTTTCCTCCCAGAGACTTTCCTTCCACATCATCTGTTTTATTAGCAATGGCCGAGGTCTTTCAAATCTGTGAATAAGGTTTAGTGAGAATTGATGAGCCCTGTCTAAGTAAGAATCCTAATGGCTGTGCGTTGCTGTTATATGGTAGAAGTCAAACTCAATTATCTTTAAATTCAACAATTCTGTGTCTACCAAGAGACTCTTTAGGACCTCTTCTATGTGTCTTTCTTCATTTGAAATCTTTCATTTGAATTCAGGCCTACTTTAGAAAGAAGGGGAAAAAAATTGAAATATAAAACCTGTGTTTATGACAAGAGTGAGAGAAAAAAAAAAGAAGGGATTTTTCTCTCTAGGTTTGGCTCTTTCCATTATGGAAAAATTAGACCATCAGTAAATAATCTTGGCTACTCAAATTAGGCTTAAAAAAAGAGAGAGAAAAAAGAACCTTATGACCTAAAAAACATAGTATGTTTAGCGTTGCTATATATGTTCCCTCCCCCATGACAGCCATTTCAGGAAAAGTTCTGTTTGGGAAGATAGAACAAAGCCTATCTTTATGTTGTGAACAGTACTGAGCTCCCAGGATTGGAGGAGGGGAGATGGAGAAGGAATAATGGACAAGCAGAAGGTGGTACTTCGTTCTTCAATTTCCCTCAGTAAGAATTCTTTCAGTGTCAAATGGGGACACATATCAAGAGTTTGTAGTCTCTCAAGTGTCCTCCAACGTTTTCAAGCAGGTCCTTCGAAATACACCCCTCTTTTTTAGTAGGTGTATTCACATAATAATGTATTTACGGGCATCAGAACGAGCATGGACTAGAAGAGAGTCTTTTCTAGGCATGAAGTATTCTCATTTCCATCATCCCTTTGAGTTAAGTATGGCAGACAGGTGGTAGGGAAAGGCATGGGTGGGGAGGGGGGTGTTCCTTGTGAGTGGAAGAGGTTAAGGCTGAGAATGTTTATTTCCAGTGCAAAAAAAGCCTAAGATGTTCCTTCTGTGAACTCCATCATTCACATTTCTTGAAAAACATTCTGACAGGGTACTGTATAGTTCCACAGTCTCAACAGATATCCAATAAGAGTTTCAGGCTGAATTTAGTTTCACCGAGTTTAGCTCAGTGGTCTGTGTAGAAAGCAAAAACCACAGTTCTTCCATATATAAAAGGAATCAATAGGGAGACAGCCTCTTCAAATGTTAGGACCCAGAAAAGTACAAATCATTTGCAGTTTGGTAGTGAGGGCCACCAATAAGCCTTTAGAGCAAGTGGAATTACTTTGGTGGAGCCGAGTTTTTTTCCCAGCCACAACTACTTTTAGGGGCTCATCCTCTAATCATGAAACTCCAGCTCTAGACCTCATACATGGGCTGTTGGTCCTTAGTTGGCAGACATTTTCTAGTTCCTTAATGATTAAGATTTAGCTACCACACATCTCATTTTGGGGGGTGATTACTGGAAGTTAAAATTTTTGAAGCATAATCCATGCGAGGCAACAAGTTATTAACCAATGTGTTTTTTTCAGATATACACCAAAAATACAGTTTTCTTCTAGACATGTCTTAAGACATAAGGAACTATATAAAAGTCATTCTTTCATAGATGTAAGTGTAACTGGAAAATAAAAACTAATGCTTTAAATGATGAGTAATAATAATAAAATTCTATAAGACAGTACATGCTAACAGTCAGATGAGTGTTATGTTTAGTGAGCCCTGTATACAAAAGAGGAGCCATGTGCCTGGAGATGGCATCATGAAGGCCTTCAGTATCTCATCTTGGGGAACCAAATTTTCTCACCTAGCACTGAACCTTGACCCTACTATCCTCTTGGTAGGACAAAACCAAATACTGACATACTTCATTCTCTCATACAATTGAAGACTAATTTTACTAGCAGAAAATAACTCTTATATTTATGCAATCTAGAATAGAAACAATTGAGTACTTCCTCATGAAAAATAATCTGGCTGTTGAGCTATGCCTGAGTGACTATTTCTGAGCATTTCTAGTAATAATTATTTTCTACTCATTAATTCTTTCCAAATGCTCATTTAGCATTGAAAGTATAAAAACTAATGGGATGAAAATATAAGTTTAAAAACTTAAACTTAAGTTTTTAAGTTATCCATTAACTTAACTTGATCTGCAGTTAGTGGAGAGAGGGGTAGGGAAGGCTGTCATTATATGATTGTAGCAATAAATTACTTTGGCCCAGCTCCTAAAGCAATAGCATCCTCTGACGCTACTTTGGGGACCAAGTAGTTTGGGGAACACTTTAAAATGATAACAGTGGTCAGAGGGAATTTTATGCCAGCAGGTTGAAGGAAAATGCCATTTGGCACCTTCTTTAGTTGCCATTATCATTATCATCACCTTCTAACCATTGTTCTGAGGTCAGTGTTCTACATACTTTACATATAAATTCTTCTATTCCTCACAATGACTCTGAAGTCAGTACTGTTTTCACCTGTGATGGTTAATCTCATGGGTCATTTTGACTGGGCTAAGGGGGATGCCCAGAGAGCTGGTAAAATGTTATTTCTATGTGTAACTGTGGCAGTATTTCAGGAAGCAGAGTGAATAAATAAGGAAGATTGCCCTCACCAGTGTGAATGGGTATTATCTGGTCAAGTCAGGCCTTCAATAGAACAAAAAAAGGTGGAAGAAAGGCAAATTTGCTCTTTGCTTGAGCTGAGACATCCATCTTCTCCTGCCCTCTGACAGCACTGCTGGTCCTCAGACTTGAACTGGGATTTATGCCATCACCACTCCTACTACCCCTCCCCTCCCACGGTGGTTTCAATCCTTGTTCTCTCTTTGGCCTCCGACTGAGAGTTACACCATCAACTCATTTGGTTCCCAGGCCTTTAGAATCAGACAGAAGTACCCACTGGCTTTCCCAGTGCTTCAGCTTGCAGGCAGACTTCTCAGCCTCCATAATCATATGAGCATTTCCTGTAATAATTCTCTCTTCTGCCTCCCACCGTATATCTCCTATTGGTTCTGTTTCCGTAGAGAACCCTGGCTAATACATCTCCATTTAATAAATGGGAAACTGAGCCCCAGATCTCACCTCTAATGAATGGCAGAGCCACATTACAGTCCGTGTTCTTAGCCAGGATGTCAGCCACTGACTACTCTTTAGCTAAGACCTAATGTCTGGATTTAACTGAACGAGCTGGACTTAGAGCAGTCCAATTTGGAGATGGTAGGAGTTCCAGTCATCAGGAGCATCAGAAGAACTCAAAAGGAAGTGATCTCTCTTGAACTCACCACCAGCAGCAATACAGTAGTGGCACGTTTTTGGACAAGTACAGGATTTGTTAGGATGATCAATATCTGCTCTGATTCTTCCCTGGCATCTTTTTCATTTCTTTCTTTCTTTTCTTAATTTCACTAAGTTTTTAAAATTTAATTTCAGTATAATTAACATACCATGTTATATTCCTGACATCTTTTTCTTCACTTCTGGCCCTTAAGGAAATTGAGACAGCTTGTAGCAAGTCTTTTTCTTTCCAAGGGCTTTGCAGTGTCTTTTGGAGTTAGTTTGGGTGAGCAAATGTGGGCTTTACCTCAGAGAAGGAAGAGTAAACATGGTTGAAGAGTATGCCTGGTAGTACTTGTGGGAGAAGGAATCCCATTTCCCTCTTGTCACAAATGATAACTCTAGGTCTAGGAGAAATAACATTTTTCCCCCTTTCTACTCCTCTTCTTGACTACCTTTCTCTCCATCCTCCGTCTCCTCCAATATGCCAATCTGGGCCACACATTTTGGGGGTATGTTAGTGTTGATTAAAGCTCAGAAATCAGAAAGATTAAAGCCCATCTTTCTCTTTTTCCCTGCCATTATGAAAAGCCAGGCTAGTCTTCATGGTGCATTCTGAAGGTGCTTAGACTAAGAAGGTAAATGCAAGTGGGAAGCCTTGCCTACAAGTTCTGATCTTTGCCCCATCTTCCTCCGCAAATGTGCCAAATACTCACTGATTTAGAGAAGGGGCATGAGTGAGATCTGGTTAGGGCACTTGCCCACCTAGTTCTTTCTTCCGTATTTGGCTCCTGTTCAGAGTAAATTTGTTGTTCTCTCCATTAGCAAAGATCCCTAGAGGACTAGAGAAGACAGTGATAGGAACTGTATGTCAGAACTCTCCCCTGAACTTCTAATACCAGGAGGACAATGTTAGATAATGCTACTGCTTTAATATTAGTGACTGACACCAGCTAAGGGAGGAAAGGCAAAGATATATGGTCCCAACCAGGCCCATGAATGGGCTGGTTATACCTTTGTCAATATTGAATCAAGAGCCATAAAATATTTCATCTTCTGTAATCCAATAATCTCACTGCTGGAACTGTGTCCTAAGGAAACAGTTCAAAGCCAAGATAATGGTGAGTGTACAGTGCCCACATCTTAGTTTCTAAATACCATTATCTAATAAAAGATATTAGAGATCCTTGGAGAAATGGCTGATTCAGATCCGGGGCAGGGAGACCTCTTGTTGTTAGCAGAGAGTAGAGAGGTAATTAATTGTGCTTTGTATTGGGTTTGAATTACAGATGTTCAGTAGGTCCTACACAGATGTGAATGTGGTTCTGTGTAGACATGGAGATAGAGATATAAACAGAGTTTGCACTGGCAAAAGGGCCCAGGAGTTCCTTCATCAGTTCACAGAAAAATTCTCTCAGATGCTTGGTGAAAATGCATTTTTCTGAGTCCTACCTCAGGAAGCAGAACAACTGCATTTTTATGGTATTCCCCCAAATCATTTTTGAAGCACATGTTAGTCTAAGAAATATTTAAAGGATTGTGAATATGCAAGGAGTTATTATGGGAAATTGAGAAGAATTAGAGAAGCATGAGAACTAAAAAGGAACCCTGGGTGGATATAGTGTCACATGGCCCAAGAGGCAGAGTTTCATTTATGGAGCCCTGGCTGATGTTATTGAGAGGGCAAAAGGGATACTGAAAACATAAATGTAAAATGGAAAACCATAAAAGAACAGGAGGAAAGATACATAAAATTTTACACAGTCACAATGTAGAGGACTTTATAAGTATACAAACAAAGAAAGGAAACACAGCATGGCTAGGTTTGACTTCATGAATGTTAAAAATTTAAACATGTCAAAAAGAAATCACACACAAAATTAAAATGAGAACTGGGGGGAACCCTATAGCATATATGACCAAGTAAAATTATATCATTACTTATGAAATTTTTATAGTCCATTTAGAAAATTATGAATACCCTAGTAGAAAATGAGCAAACACATGAATAGGCAATTCCCAAAGAAAATATAATTGCCTCATATGAAAAAATGAGTATGAAATACATATTCAAAATGCTTTTTTTAAAAGTACAGTCCACATTCAACATGGGGCTCAAACTCACAACCCCAAGATCAAGAGTCACATGCTCTACCAACTGAGCCAATCAGGGTCCCCTAAAAATGCCCATTTTATGTTTGCTATTTTTTAAATGCCATTTTTAAAAATTCCACATCAAAGTGAGATCATACAGTTCTTCTCTTTCTCTGACTTACTTCACTTAGCATAATGCTTGAACTGCCACTTTTAACTCCTCAAACTGGCAAATACTTTTACCAAAATGGATAGTAATACTCTGGCATAGAGAGAGAATAGGGAATAAGCAAAATCACCTGTTGTTAGTAGAATGCATTTGGTACAACTTTCCTGAAAGGCATTTGGAAGCAGCTATCAAAAAGAAAATATTCTTGCCCTTCAAAATCAATTCTGCTTCTAGGAACTTCATTTTACATTTATGTTCCTTCTAGTATTATTCGTAATATCAACGAACTGGAAACAACTTGGATATGCAATAGCAGTGATTTGGTCTAGTAAATTATGGAAGTCACATAATGCTGTATTTTCTTTCTCTTTTTAAAGATTTTATTTATTTATTTGAGAGAAAAAGAGAGCATGCACACATGCGAGAAGGGGAGAAAGAGAAGGAAAGAGAGGCTCTCAAGCAGACTCTCCACTGAACACAGAGCCTGAAATGGGGCTCAGTCTCTCATGACTCTGAGATCATGACCTGAGCCAAAACCAAGATTCGGACACTTAACCAACTGAGCCACCCAGGCGCCCCAATGCTGTATTTTCTAAAGCTTTTACAAAACATGCTTTAGTAAAAGGATTCCAAACCTAGGTGCCAAGCAGTAACAGAAGTGAGTGAAAAAGTCTGGATGTAAAACAGAGACATGGAGAACAGGAGGACTATTTCACTTTCCTCTTAACTACTGTTTTTTTTTTTTTTTTTTTTTTTTAAAGTAGAAGTGAAATTAGAAATGGCAGCTGCCAGTCTCAGATGGAGAACAGTAGAGTAGCAGAGACTTCAGCAAAATAGAGAACACAGGCTCTGTCTCAAAGGATTAGCTCTCCTCAGCCCCACTTGGTTGGCCACTGTTTGAGCCAATCAAACCTTTTCATTGGCTATCAATTTACAACCTTTGCTTTAAAATTTTTATTGGAAATAAATTATATATAATTACTAAGTGAAGGGCAGCCCGGGTGGCTCAGCAGTTTAGCACCGCCTTCAGCCCAGGGCATGATCCTGGAGACCTAGGATCCAGTCCCACGTCAGGCTCCCTGCATGGAGCCTGCTTCTCCCTCTGCCTGTGTCTCTGCGTCTCTCTCTCTCTCTCTCTCTCTCTCTCTCTCTCTCTCTGTCTTTCATGAATAAATAAAATCTTTAAAAAAATAATTACTAAGTGAAAAAAGTACATAATGCAGTAGTATATATTAGTATATCATAGTATGGTATTGGATTGGTTAATACCAATCCTTGTGTGTATTTGTATGTGTGTGCCTATCTTGATATAGGCACACACACACACAAAAACCTGGAAGGACATAAACCAAAATATGGCTTTATGTAGGTCTTATGATCAAGGCTGGGTTTATTTTTTATTTTTTTGCATTTTTAATATTTTTAATACTTTCCATAGCAAATGCATACATACCTTTTAAAAACAACCAATTGGGGTTGCCTGACTATCTCAGTTGGTAAAGCATATAAGTCTTGATCTTAGGATCATGAGTTTAAGCCACTATGTTGGGTATGAAGCCTACTTAAAAATAAATAAATAAACATAATAAAAGCAACCAATCAAATCATCAAAAGTTTATTGTGAAAATATCTAGGCTCAAGTGTTTCATTTTGCTTTGTTTTTTTTTTTTTTTCTCATAGCCTTGAGTTTTGACACCCAGGAAGAATATTCCTGAAAAGCTCAGCTGGTGTCCTATCTCTAGCAGTAGTATCGTCAGCTCTTGACCTGAATCCAGGTCTGATAGCCTGGTTATTTATTATTATTATTATTACTATTACCACTATTTATTCTATTGTTTTTTAAAATGCTCACTGGCTTTTGGCAACCTCATCACCATTGCTAAGAAGTTTTGGGTAGTGTAAACCAGTGAGAATTTACCCATTCCAAGTTTTGGGGAAAGTTCTATTTCTTCATAGTTATAGATAGATGTATACTTAATAAAGATAGATATAAAAATATATAATAGCTGCTCCAGACCTGGCAGCACTATTAGCTTAAGTAGCACAAATCCGTGCACTATACTTCAATTGTTCAACCGTCCCTATAAAATCAGTCATAAAAAGTTGCTGTTCACACAGGTACATGGGCAATCTTAAACAGTGATAAGTTGGCTCTTTTTCCCTTGAGCTTGAGAACAGCAGCTGATTCACACTTTAGAAGTCAGGCCAACAAATCTAGCGAATGCAAATACAGAGTTGGAAACCTGTGAACGCTTTTATTCCCTTCACAGACTTATATAGCAAAATGGATTGCTTTGCAATTGTGAAGGGGGAAAAAAAAGAGAAGCAAAGAAGAAAAGAATGTGTTGGCTTTGTCTGCCAGTGGTTTGAGTAGAGGGTGGTTTTTTTTTTTTTTTTTTTGGAAGAAAAGTAGGATCTTAATAGGCGCTCAGTCAGCTCAGATAGTCTCTGAAAGCTCCTCTTGTCAGCTCCCTGGATAGAAGGACCCATTGTTTTCCAAGTCTGAAGTTATCACTCTTCCCTTTATCCTTTCTTTTGGACCTTTTAGTGTTTGCTTTATCAGAATATTTTAATCCCTAATGTGGTGACTTGGTGTAATTTATCTCATTAGGCCTCTCCTATTTTCTTCTGTTTACATGACTAATATTATTGTGTTTTATAGAGCTTATACCAACAAGCCACTCCTTTGTCCCATTGTTTCAGCTCTCTGGCCAAAAATCAACAAATGAAGTTTTTATCTTCCCAATCTTGGACCTCACCTACTTGTCATTCAATTTGTATAGATTGCATGAAGAGCATGTTCCTTTGAAAACAATGCAAGGATTCATTTTTATGACCTGAAAACAAACAATTACCGTTCTCAAAAGGTCCTGGTCATCTCTCTTTTATGAGTATAGACTGGCACAGATTCAACTTATGAAGGGAAAAAAGGATGTACTTCCTTGTGGGTGGAAGACCCAAAGTCCCCTGTTCCCTAACTTGTATTTCTTTTGTGGTATATAGCCTATCCTAGAAGCAGAGAACCTGAAGACTGGAAGGCAGCTAGTTGGATTATTTTGTCCAAATCCCTCCATTATCCAAGTCCACACCCAAGCCAGACTGAGCCAGATAAAGGAGAATCAGTCTTATTTTTAAGGCATCTGAAAGAGAGCGAACAAGTTATGTATTTGAAATGATGCCAGAAATTCCTTTCCTAAAACTCCAGTCTAATGAAGCTTCCATTGCCATTTCCTCAATGACTTTTTCTTTTCCAGATTGAAAATAAGTGGGTACTACCTTCAGGGAATCAACAACAATTTAATGAGCGGTAACTTCCTACAAGGTAGCGGGTCTCAAACTTTAGAGACCATCCAAATCACCTAGAGGCTTATTAAAAACAGGGATTGCTGGATACCACCCCCTGGAGTGTCTGATTACTGAGGTGGAGGAAGGCTTGAGAATTTGCAGTTCTAGCAGGTTCCCAGGTTATGCTAATACTGTTGAATCAGGGACCCCACTTTGAGACTGTTGATTCTAGGACCTCTAAAGGAGAAATACGAGAAAAATTAGGAGGCAGAGACAAGTAGATTAACAAGAAGTTAAGCAAGTTAACCTCCACATGGAAAGTGATGTTAAACAAATTAACTTCTACATAGAAAATGCTAAATGCCTATCAGAGAAATTGTTTGCTGTCACAGAGCTCACAAGCTCAGAGTCCAGTGAGCGAGGCTGGCCATGAACAGGACTTTAAGGTGTTAGCCATTATTAACACAGGAGACTGTGTGAGTACAGAGAAGGAACACAGCATTCAGGGTAGGTGGAGAATAGGCCTGAAAAATTCCCTGCAGAAGTGGAAGCCTGAGTAGTAATTCCTGAGTTGATTCTTCAAGACGGGAAGCTATCCAGACAAAAAGGCAGGGGTGGCCTGGCTCTTCCAGCACAAAGAAAGAGGGAACAGGGAGTTTTCATGGAACAGCAAGCAAGTCATTCAATTTTCCAAAATGAGAGGGTAACAAATGAAGTGGTGATGACAGAGCTGGAGGGGTAGGCAGGGGCTAGCTAGATCAGAAAGGAACATCAGAGGGGCACCTGGCTGGCACAACACTTCATCTCGGGGTTGTATGTTCAAGCCCCACGTTGAGTGTAGAGATGACTTAAAAATGAAATCTTAAAAAAAAAAAAAAAAAAAAAAAGGAAGGAGTGTCAGAGCAGGTTGTAGGGATTTGGTGATATTCTGAAGACAACTATTTGATGTTGAGTGTAGTTTTTTTTTTTTTTTTTTTTTTGATAGTCACAAAAAAAAGAGAGAGAGAGAGAGAGAGGCAGAGACACAGGCAGAGGGAGAAGCAGGCTCCACGCACCGGGAGCCCAATGTGAGATTCGATCCCGGGTCTCCAGGATCGCGCCCTGGGCCAAAGGCAGGCGCTAAACCTCTGCGCCACCCAGGGATCCCAGCCTCCTCTTTTTTAAAATTTATTTTTATTTTATTGAAATTCAATTTGCCAGCATGTAGTATAACACCCAGTGCTCATCTCATCACATGCCTTCCTTAATGCCCATCACTCAGCTACCCCATCCCCCCACCCACCTCCTCTTCTGCAACCCTTTGTTTATTTCTCAGAGTTATGAGTCTCTCATGGTTTGTCTTCCTCTGTAATAATTTTTCCCCCACTCAGTTTCCCCCCTTCCCTTATGGTCCCTTTCACTATTTCTTACAGTCTACATATGAGTGAAACCATATAATTGTCTTTCTCCAATTGACTTATTTCACTCAGCATAATACCCTCCAGTTCCATCCACATCAATGTAAATAGTAGGTATTCATTCTTTCTGATACCTGAGTAATAGTCCATTGTGTGTGTATGTGTATATATATATATATATATATATATATATATATATGTGTGTGTGTGTACACAACACATCTTTATCCATTCATCTATAGACAAACATCTCAGCTTTTTCCCCAGTTTGGCTATTGTGGACATTTTCAGCCTCATCTTCTCTTCACCCACTCTTTTTGCTCCAACCACATAAACAATCCTTCAATCTTGAGTTTGTTATGGTCCCTTCTACCAAGGACCTTTGCACATACTGATTCCGCTGGGATAGTTGTTGCTTCCCTCTTCAGTAATTACTGCATTTAGATCTAAGCCCAGTCCTTCTAGGATATCTCTGATCTCCCTGAGTAGGAAAACTCCCTCTTATTATAGGCTTTTCTGTTATCAGGAACTTTGATGTGATAGCACTTTGTGGTTATTATTTGTGAAATTATTTGCTTAATGAATGTCTCCTGCTAGACCAGGGTTCAGCAAACTATAGCTAGCTTTGGCCTGCACCCTGTTTTTATAAATAAAGTTTTATTGGAACATGAGGAAGCCCACTCATTTACGTATTCCCTATGGCCATTTTTGTACTACAGTGGCAGAGTGGATTATTGCAGTAGAGACTATGACCTAGTAAGATATTTACTGTCTCTTTATAGTAGAAATTTGCCAATTTCTGTACTACACTATTATCTTGATGAGGGTGCAAGGTCTATTTTTGCTTCTCTTGTCTTCAGCATCTAGCCCAGTGTCTCTGCTACATAGAAGATGCACAATTAATATGTGTTCTGTTTTTCTTAAATAAATGCAAGAAGTTTTTTCTTTTTTTTCTTTTTGTTTTGTTTTGTTTTGTTTTGTTTTTTAATGCCTATTTGACCAGAGTGTTAAAAGAGTTAAATAAAATAATATGTGTAAAGAGCCCTGCAATGTAGTGCATGGAACATAGCAGATGGTTAATAAATGTTCACAGTTCTCACTTGCTCCTTAGTGCATTTTGATCATTTTTCTGGATCTTGACCTAAGCTGTCCCCTGGCAGTGAGCTGAATTGCATTCCTGTCCTTCACCTGTCCTACCATTCCTTGTCCTCTTGGCCTCCTGAATGAGAAAGACATTTCCATTTTGGGCTCCAGGACTCCTTGCTCGGAGTCTGATTCTTAGCAATGTCTTCTCCACCCTCTCTTCTAGGAGATTTCCTTCTAGGACATTCAGTCTATCTGAAAGCATATTATTCTCAAAGCTTGTCATAGCCTTAGGGTGACACTCCTTTCACCTGCCCTGGAGCTTAGCTTCACGGGGTCACCTAAGTGACTGGCAGTTAGTTCTGTCTTATCTTACGGCCACGTCCTTCAGAAACAGCAGACAGACTTTCTTCTGGTTCAGCAGGAGAAGCTGAAGCATTTAGAAGAGGGCTCCTCATGAGAGAGGCACGTGCAGAAGCTCAGGAACTGAACATGTGTGGTTTTATAGGTGAGAGGAAAGAAGGATCAAAGCCCAGCCCAGAGGCTATTCAGCCTGGATGCAGGCCCAGCTGGATGCAGAACCCTAAAGAAAGGAGTGTGTACTAAAACCAGAGGTCAGCAACTGTGACCTGGATTGTGAGCCCAATCCAGCACAGTTTTCGCGTGCCTCTCTCACTGAGAATGGTTTTCACCTTTTTAAATAGTTGGAGGGGAAAATCAAAAGAAGAATAATACTTTGTGGCATGTGAAGATTATATGAAATTCAATTTCAATGTCCATAAATGAAGTCTTATTAGAACATAGCGATACTCATTCCTTGATGTCTCCAGCTGCTTTCATGTTACAAAGGCAGAGTTAAGTAGCTGGCCTTAGGGAATCCTTGGGTGGCTTGGTGGTTTAGTGCTTGCCTTTGGCCCAGAGTGTGATCCTGGAGTCCTGGGATCAAGTCCCACATCAGGCTCTCTGCATGGAGCCTGCTTCTCCCTCTGCCTATGTCTCTGCCTGTCTCTCTCCTCTGTATCTTTCATGAATAAATAAATAAAATCTTAAAAAAAAAAAAAAAAAGAGTAGTTGGCCTCAGAGATCATTTTTGGCCCATTTGTCTGGCCCTTTAGAGAAAAGGTCTTCTAAACCCTGAGTTACACTGCTTAGCCTGAGCAAAACAGAGTGGAGTTGTGTGACCTGTGCACATCCAACCAGGTCCCATCTTGGGGTGCAGCCCAGGGTGTGGCAGGGAAGGAACGGGTTAATTCCATGGATTAATTAGAGGAATCATTCCAGATGGAAGTGGGAAGGGAAGTGATGAGGGAACCAAACAGTCTGGCTTCACCACTTCCAGCCATGGGACCCTGAACTAGCATCTTCATCTTCCCTTTCTCTAAGTAGTAATTTTCACGTTCTGTAATCTGAATAATTATGCTCAAACATAAAAGTGATGTCGTGAGGACTGAATGAGTAAATGTAGGCCACAATGCCTGGCAGATATTAGGCACTCAAAAAATATTCACCGCTTTGACTAGGATTGGATGGAGTGCACCAGTGGAAGAGCCAGCCTTGGAGAGGAGAGAGCCAGTGCGGCCTGTAGATTAGATTGAAAGCAAAGGAGGTTGGCAATAAACAGACCTGAGGTCGGTTTGGTCCCGCCTGGTGATGCATGTATTCATCACTGCTGTTTGAGCTCAGTAACATTGGTTGACTCCTCTGAACCTCAGACCCCTTCTGCTGATGCCTTAATCTAGCTCCATGTCAAGTGGGGCCTTCTTCCTCTTTCACTGAGGAAACATATCCTTCTGGTGCCACCTCTCACCATTTCAGGTGACACACATGGGGCTTCCATTTCACCCTGTTCCAACAAGCCCAGGCTGAGAATTCTCTCTCTCAGCAAGCATTTCATAGTTCAGCACTATTTATTGGAGATTAGATGAGTCTCACTTTTGAGAGTGGAGCATATTGTGCCTCTCCCCTCTCCCCACAGTCTTTTTCTAAACCTCCTACTTCTGTCTCTTCTTTCTGAATCAGGAGCCCCCAGTTACCCCCCCCCCGCCCCGCCCGCCGCCACCCCCAGTTCTCTACACAGTGCCCCATATCCTTGCTTTACGGCCCAAAGAGGCTGATGAAGGCATTTTTCCACAAAGTTGGTTCTGTCCCCAAGAGGAATTCTTCTACCAGCTGCTAAAAGAATAAATTTCCTCTATCCCCTAACAAGCAAAATAGGTATAATTATGCCTACCTCACAAGGTGTTTGTGGGAATTAAATGAAGTAATGTATCTGCCAGCTCCTGGCATGGAGCAGGCGTTCAGCAAATGTTACTTCCCTTCCCCTCTTGATTCTTCCTTTGAGATTTGAAGGAACAAAAAGAAGCTGAGAGACATGCTGAGGTGGGACAGAGGTAGATAAAGCAGCCAGGAATGTCATCTCCTTGACCATCCACCCTTCAGTGAAGTAGAAAAGATTCTTTGCCAAGAGAAACTGGAAGAGGTGGGGGGCTCTGGGCGGAAGCCAGACAAGACGAGTTTATCTTGGAGTCCCTCCAAAAGGGTTTGGTTACTAAAACTGCAGTTCCTCTACATAAATCCTTCAGGTTCTTGAAAAATATTATTAAATAACTCCAGTATCATAAATAATCCTAATTTTATTAATCTTGCCTCTCAGGCCAAAGCTCAGTGCCTGCAAAGCTCCCTCTCCTGAGCACACAGTGGGAGGGGAGAGGCTCCCAGGCGGGGAGGGCAGTACCTGCACCCCGAGTTGAGGGGCAGTAGGTGGCCTGCAGGTGAGCCTGACCTCCCTGATGCTTCCAAGCCCTTTCAGAGGGCGGCTCACCTGCTTTCAGAGAGGGAGCTTTATTAGCGAGGCTCAGGGAGCCAGGGCATGGGAATTCATGGAGTTCTGGTACTTGTCTATTTGGACTTGAACAAATGTCTTGTTTGCATTAATATTCTTTTGCTTTCTTCTTTCTTTTCTTTTTTCTTTTTTTTCTTTTCTTTTCTTTTTCCTTTCCTTTCCTTTCCTTTCCTTTCCTTTCCTTTCCTTTCTTTCTTTTCTTTTCTTTTCCACAGACTTGTTTTTCTAAAACTTCTTCCCAAAGAACTGGTAAAGGGCCCTCTACCATTTTGCTATGGGCCAAGGATGTTTCTACCTGATGTGAAAACAAATGATTGTAATTCAGTAATGCCAAACTGTGCCCTAATGCCTTAGGAAGCCCTTCTTGTCCTCCCCAACTGCCCTCACCCATCTCTTTCTCTCTCTCTCTCTCTCTCTCTGTTTCTTAGCCATGACTTTTCTCAGTTTTTGTTTCCAAAGCAAAGATAAGTCGAGGAATAGCAACACCTACCTCCATTATTTGGCATTGTTTGGAGCTGCACACACAAACAGAAAATAAAATGCCTAGGGATTTAGGAACCATGATTTCGGTTCCTGTTAATCCGTTGTGTGTCTTCTGAAAGAGTCTTTATTAAATGTTTTGGCTTTATGACTTAATGTTTTCCTCAAATATAAAATAATTTGTGACACCAAAAAAATCAAGAAATATAAACAAAAATCATGAATAAAGTCTTTCCATCCTCAGAAACCCCCACTGTAAACATTTTGATGCATTTCCCTAGAGTTTGGTTTTCTCTGTAGATACGCATCCATAGTTACCAAATGTGGTCTGTTGAAGCTGGCTTTTCCACTTAATTTTATTTCATGAGCATTCACTAGTCATTAAGAATTCTTCAAAAGCACCCTTCTTGGGGCATCCGGGTGGCTCAGTGGTTGAGCATCTGCCTTTGGCTCAGGTTGTGACCCCAGGGTCCTGAGATCAAGTCCTGCATTGGGCTGCCCACAGGGAGCCTGCTTCTCCTTCTGCCTGTGTCTCTGCCTCTCTCTGTGTGTCTCGCATGAGTAAATAAGTAAAATCTTAAGAAAAAAAAAGCACCCTTCTTAGTGACTGCATAATATTTGTAGTGTTAATTTGATCATTCTGAGACTGTTCCACAGGTAGGCTGGGTCTCATTCTTCACTATAAATAATGCTGCAGTGAGTTGCTTCGTACCTTGTGCTGGCATATTTGAAAATGTCCATAGATGGCATTCTTAGATGTGGGATTACTGGCAAAAAGAATCCTGGAACCTCATGGTAGTCTTCCCTGACTTTAGTCAGTCCCAGATGTTGCAATTTGGATCTTATACAGAGTGTCTAGGAACCGAAATAGCGAAGGTTCTGGCTAATTTTTGTTTATATGGTGATTTCATGGTATGCAGCTAGTGGACAACATAATATAATGTTATGTTGTGAATATGATTTTGCGATATTCCTAGTCATAGTAATAATAGCTAACATGTATCAGGTAGTTAATATGTGCTGGACCCTGGTTTAGCGGGTTAGTGTTTTACAGATAGTAACTTATTTAATCTTGCCACAGCTCTAGGATGTAGATACTATTATCATCCCCATTTTACAGATGGGAAAGCTAAGGACAAAGGGGTTAAACCACACGATAGGGGTTCAAACGGTAGGGTTTCAACCCAAGCATTTAGGCAATAAGTCCTTAACCCCTACATGACCCTTTCTGGAAATAAACCAAGTAGGTGAGACACCTCATCATTCATATGTTGAGGCTGTGGTGCAGGATGGGTGGGGTGCTAATAGTCTGATCCTGCAGTCAAAGAATGATTGATCTCTGAGCTGTAATATTTCAAGTATTAAATATTAGAAATAATATTTTAAACTGATATTAAAAAGTAAATAGGTTAATAATAATAACTAATAATTTCATACAACCTTAAAGCTTAACAAAGTAAGCTGGAAGTGGGGTGGTGACTCCATTGCTCACTAGTGAGTTACAAACCTCCTTCCTTCCCCCTTCATTGGCTTGCACAGGCCTAGGCAAGGACAGGAGAGAAACCAGGCTGCAAAGCACTTGATTCTGCATTTGAAAGGAAAGAGGAATATATATCAGCATGGTCTCTGGAAGCTGATTATTCAGGAAGGGAGGAAGGAGAAAAAAAATGAAAAACACTGCTTTAGGGTTTTGATATTTTTATTGTTTTCACTTTGTTTTTGATAGTCACTCAAGCATTAGACTTGCCAAATTAGAAGAGATATTTTCCTAATGTTTTTCATCAATCCCATTTCAGTGGGTTCTTGGCTCAGAAGTGAGCTACAGAACTGAAGTCTCTGGAGATGACCATAACCGTGAATTCTGAAGGAGAGAACTAATCATTTTTGATCTTTCCACTGCAGATTGCCTTGGATACAAGTGACCTCCAAACAAGTGTTCAACTTGGATGGTTCTAAAGGCACCTGGTTGTAGGGAGTGCTGCTCAGAACTGGAGCTCTGATTAATATCCATTTTCTTTTGTACCACCTCCTTGTGTTTACTTAAAATAATACTGGTGTGACAAAGATTACACAGTGTGTTTCTATTTAGGTAGCGAAGACTGATGGTGTAGTGAAGTAAAACACAACACAACCACCACACCAGAAAACAAACACAGTGGCAAGTACGTCCTGCTTCACCTTCCTATCTTGCCAGGTTCCTCTTAGGGAAACCCAGCCCAGTCTGTTCCCCCTGGCTCAGGACCAAAATGGGTACAGCTTGAAAGAACACCAGCAGTGAACTAAGAAGAATGAACCAGACAACCTTTGGGAATGCTGCCACCATAGAAATCCTCCCATGGGGCCGCTGTAGTGGTCCCAACAAGGGGCCAGGTGGAAGCCATCCCGCTTTTTATGATCTAGTCTCGAAGTCACGCAGTGTTATTTCTGCCTCATCCTTTTTGTGGAGACAGTAGATTCCCTCCCACCCTCCTGCCCCAGGTTCAAAGAGTTGAACTAGTTGCCTGCTGCGTTCAAGGAATGCTCCCTACTTCTCAATGAAGGAATATTTGTATCACATTTGGGGAAGAGCATGTAGCCAGAATGTATATTAGTGTGGACATCTTTAGAAAATAGAATCAGTCATACGTGTACACAAAAGAATCTTGATTCATACATGGAAAAATCCCTGAAACTCAAAAAGTTATCAGAGTTTCCAGAAAGTTATCCATCTGGTGATGGAAAATATACTGGTTGGTGGGTGTAGTGAGAATTCTTCCTTTTTCTTCCTTCTTTGAATTAATGGACATCAAATTTATCCATAGGTAGAGGTGCCTGGGTGGCTCAGTCAGCTTAGTGTCTGACTTCAACTCAGCTCCTGGTCTCAGGGTCCTGAGATCCAGCCCTGCAATGGGCTCCCTGCTCAGGGAAGAGCCTGTTTCTCCCTCTCCCTCTGTCTGCTCCCTCCCGCCACTCATGCTCTTCCTCTCTCTGTCTCTCTTAGATAGATAGATAGATAGATAGATAGATAGATAGATAGATAGATAGATAAAATCTTAAAAAATATTACGCATAGGTGGTCTCACTGGGTTTACCTAGGAAGCAGCATTTTAAAGATGACTTGTGGGACACCTGGGTTGCTCAGTGGTTGAGCGAGCGTCTGCCTTCAGCTCAGGTTGTGATCCCAGGGTTGTGGGATTGAGTCTTGCCTTGGGCTCCCTGCAGGAAGCCAGCTTCTTCTTCTCCCTATGTCTCTGCCTCTCTTTCTGTGTCTCTCACAAATAAATAAATATAGTCTTTAAAAAAAAAAAAAAGTGACTTGTGCCCTTGATTCCAGAATCATCTTATATTTTATTTTACCATATAATTAGGCAGGGATCAAGTTCAAATCTCTTGTTATTTCCAGCAAAAGGTTTATAGTCATCTTGTTTTCAAATGTCATTTGTAAGCATATCCTTTCTTCTTGCTTGGTGAATGAGGTTTTCCCTCCAACTGGATTCTTCTCATGCTTTTAATAAATAATGATCCAGGTTTTCAGGATCCAGAATACTCCAGAGCTGTAAAGTAGGCACTGCCGAAAGATGTATTAACTCCTTCAGGCCTCCAAGGTGCTATTTAAATTTGCTTTATATTGCTTTATACCCTATAACAGAGACTTGAACCTTATTGATGGCATTTCTCTTGATTGTGTGTGTGGAGGATGAAGGCTAGGAGAGGAGGAGTTGGAAGTGGAACAGGAGGCTGAATTAACTCAACAAGGTTTAAAAGAAAAGATATGTTCTTATAAACCCTAGAGCCTAAATGGTACTGAAGCTTTCAGAATAGATCAGTGGCTAAGATAGTGTTATTCAATGTGATAAATACTAGAAGGATTAAATCCTTGTTAAAAAAAAAAAAATCCTTGTTGATGCTGACCGAAAATAGGTATGTTTTGTACTTACATTAAGGCAATGTTTCCTATACTGTACTAAAGCGAAGTTAACTATAGAAATACGTACAGCCTGATTACATATAGAAAGCTGCAAGTTGTCATCTTTTTTATTATTATTAAAGGTTGCTCAGACTTGTACAAACATCTTCAATTCATAGATTCAGCTGTTATTTGTAATATGGAACAGAAAGATCAAACCATTGATGGCGAGTTTTGAAAATTCTACCTATAAAAATAAATGAATATGTGTGAATATAGAGGCAACTAAATAATAGGTATACTTTGGATCTTGTTTAGCTGGTGCATGGTCTGATAAATATGCAACAAACAGCTCTCAGACAAGGGATTCCTGGCTTAACAGCGTTTGCCAGTTCCTGTGGTGTAAATATTTCCACCATGGCTGATTTCACACTACCAACATGGCATCATAGAATGCAGAACTAAGAGGAAATATGTTCAGTGGGCTCTTGTGAGCTATATGAGCCAGCCCTGCACACCACTGTTTACAATTTTGGGAAAGGTAGTTGGATGATTCCTTGATAAACCTTGTTACAATACTAACAGGAAAAAAGACAAATTTTAGGTGGCATATTCTGTAACAGGGACACTTAATGCTCATTGAATTTCCACATACTCCCTGACATTTCTCATGGGCCAAGGGATTGGGAGCAGAGATTGAAGCATTCAAAAATTGGTATGTAATACCCAGCCCCCTCTTACCTTGCCACTGCAATAAAGGAAGTCACGTGTTCCCAATGGTACAGATACAACATGTAAGATACGAGCTGTATCAACATGGTTCCATAAATGTCTGTGTGGAGCCCAGCCCCCATACACCCAACACTGTCTGTCTACCATGCTTCTGTCAGCAATTGCTGCCTAACAAACCATCTCATACAGAATGGCTTAAAACAATTTATTGTTAGGTTTCACAATTCTGTAAATTGGCTTGTCTCTGCTGGGCAGTTCTGCTCTTCTCATTTTGGGTTTCATGTGATTGTAGTCAAATGTTGGTTGGGGCTGGAGTCCTTGGAAGGCCTGAATGGAATTGAACTGAAGATAGATTCTTCAGTCACATCTGGCACCTCAGTGCTTCTCCACATGGAGTCTCATTCTCTGGGCATCTGTCTGTGGCCTCTCTGCAGTGGGATGGTCAGACTTTTATATCATGAGTGACTTCAGATACAGAGGCTGTCAGGATTTCCTAAGGTTGAGACTGAGAACTATCACAGGATCACTTCTGGTACATTTTCTTGTGAGTCACGGGATCAATGCAGAGACAGAGAGAGAGGTGACGACTCAAGGGTGTGTATTCCAGGAGGGAAGAGTTCCTGGGAGCCCTTTTTGGAGACTATCTACTACGTACCACAAATAGGAATAAACCTTTGTTATGTTAAGCCACTTAGATTTCAGGGTTAATTTGTTCCCTTAGGAGAACCTAGCATAATCTGACTAATCCAGAAATCAGTACTGTATTAGTGAAGATAGGGTAGGTGCTGCTGCAGAAGCTAACCTCAAGGGCAGCCTGGGTGGCTCAGCGGTTTGGCGCCTGCTTTCAGCCCAGGGCGTGATCCTGGAGACCTGGGATCAAGTCCCACATCAGGCTCCCTGTGTGGAGCCTGCTTTTCCCTCTGCCTGTGTCTCTGCCTCTCTCTCACTCTCTCTCTCTCTCTCTCTCTCATGAATAAATAAATAAAATCTTAAAAAAAAAAAAAAAAGAAGCAAACCTCAAAACCTCAGCACCTTAACACATGGTTCTCTGGGGGACTGATGGCTCCCCAGTCCTGCCTCCATTCAGTGGTGACTCAGTGGTTCAGGCCACTTGCAGCTTGTTGGTACATCATCTAGAACACGTGGCTTCAAATTTAGTGGGACAGGAGGAAAGAGGACAATAGGGAACTAAGTCATGACCAGAACTTGTCACATGCTCCTTATCTCAACTGTAAGCAGGCCAGGAAGTTTGATGGAGGCTGTGGATATTTTGTGATTAGTAAATGTCTCTCCTATAAAATGTGGAGCTCTTTGCCTCTTTTGTTTTTTCTCCTTTCCCCTTACTTCACTCTATATAAGAAATTTAAGGAGGGAGAGAGCGAAGAACAGAGGGAAAAAGGAAGAAAGGGAGGAAAGAGAGAAGTTAGAATACAGGTAGGAATTTATAGGATGCAAAATACGATCCTTAAAACTATCAATGAAAAAAACCCATTAACAAGTACTGCTAAACAAAAATTATCAACAACTGTAATAGTGGAGGTTTTCACCAAGCTTTTAACGTGTTTTTTTTTTCTTTTTAATCAGCAATGATAAGGAAACTAAATCAGATTAAGTGCTATCTTATTGGAGGTACGGAAAGAAGTGATTGAAGAGCACTTCAGAGAGCTTGGGACATTTAAATCAGCAGGGCCTGATTACTTGCATCCCAAGGTACTTAAGGAATTGGCAAATGTAATTGCAAGACCACTAGCCTTTATTTTAGAAAAGGAAGATTGGACAGGAGAAGATGCTGACAAGTGGAATCAGCAGATGGAGTACCTGTTTTTTGGGTTAGTTTTTTTTTTTTCCCCCCAAACAGGGAAAAGCACAACCATAATAATTATAGACTATTCAGCTTGTCTTAGATACCTGGGAAGATACAAGAACAAATCATCAAACAATCAATTTGCGACCACCTAGAAGAGCACAAGGTACTGGGTAATAATCAACATGATTTTGTGAAGTACAAATTATGCCAGACCAATTTAATTTTATCTCTGTAAGAGTGATGAGCCTGGCAGAAGAGAAAGCAATACTGCAATTGGACTTAAGTAAGGTTTTTTTTGTTTTTAATTTCCATCCCCTGGCAGTTTCAGCATCAACTCTTCAAGAAGTTGCTACCTACAATAGCACTTGGAGGATCATGTCTATGGATCAGGCACTCAAAGCAGTAAAATCAAAGATTCTGCTCCAGTCTGACACATTTGTTAACAATAGTACTATTATTTTAATCAACTGATGAAAATAAACAAAGATGACAGTGAAGTAAATGTTGAGGTACAAATAATAGCATTCTCTGCCACTGATGGAAAATATGAAAGAAAAGAGGAGATATAAAAACCTGTTTAAGAAATCCAACAGCTAGGTAATATAAAATCCAGAAAGGGAGAGAATGGCGAAAGAGAAATCATATAAGAAAATTTCCTGGAAAAGGATGTACATCTTTACATTAAAAGAGTCTCCTAAGGGCCAACTATAATAAATGGGGAAAATAACCCACTTGGATGCAACTTTGTAAAATTTTAGAACTCTAAGAATAAATAAAACTTTCTAAAAGCTTCCAGAGGGAAAAATTAGGCCACCTACAGAGGAATGAAAATTGAGCAGCCAAATTCTCATTAACATCTCTGGCTGCTAGAAGATAATAGAGTAGTCCTTTCAATTCTAGGGGAAATTGAATTTGAAACTAATTTCCATATTCAGCCAACCTATCAATCAACTGTGAGCATACAACATAGGTGTTTCATATAAACCAGCACTAGGAAACTTTACTTCCCAGGATCTCTTTCTTAAGAAGTTACTTAAATATGTATTCTAGCAGAATGAGGAGGTTATCCAAGAAAGAAGAAGTCAAGGGATCTAACACAGGAAAAGGAAGTCAAATATGGTATAAAATATTCCATTTTTTTTAAGTAGGCTCCACACCCAGCATGGAGCCCAATGAGGGACTTGAACTCACAATCCTGAGATCAAGACGTAAGCTGAAATCAAGTCAGATGCTTAACTGACTGAGCCACCCAGGTGCCCCTAAAATCTTCCATTTTGAAGCAGAAGAATGAACAGCTCAAAGGGAAGGATTCCAGGGCAAAAGAGAACTCCATGCAGTTCATAATGTGATTGAGAGAATGAAAATCAACCAACCAACAAACCAACGAGAAAACCTTGAGAATAAGATAAAGTATAGGGGATCCCTGGGTGGCTCAGCAGTTTAGCGCCTGCCCTCGGCCCAGGGCGTGATCCTGGAGTCCCGGGATTGAATCCCACATCAGGCTCCCTGCATGGAGCCTGCTTCTCCCTCTGCCTGTGTCTCTGCCTTTCTCTCTATATCTCTCATGAATAAATAAATAAATAAAATCTTAAAAAATAAAAGATAAAGTATACATTTATATATAAGAATATATATTTAAAATATATATCATAAATATATATTTATGATATATAGTCAATAAAAAAGATAGGCAGTTAAGACATCCAGAAAAATAAGAGGCTAATTAAGACTATTAGGATCCAATTTTGATGAATTATAATGTATAGAGTGTCAGAGAAAGACATGTAGTACATGGTGCTAAAACATTTTCCTTTGAAGTAGATGAGAGGTTATGACCATTGCCCTCATAGAAAAGGAAATAATCCTAACATGCTACTTAGCTTGGCAGTACACAATATTGATATAGTCTTAATGTAAGTATTCTGATTGATTTTCAACTCTATAGTCACCCTAAGGACAAAGAAAGGAAGATCTTGGTTATGTTGCAAAGGAAAAAGGCAAACGCTAATCTTCATAATGTAAAAGTATACCTGACAGAAGATGGGAAGTGGAAAATGAAGGAAATAGAAGGTTAGTATTACTGATAACCCACAACTTCTATGATGGGAAGTCAAGATATGACTCAAGTTTTTAGAATGAGAAATTGAAGCATAGCATGGCATGTTATTTAAAGTTCACAGGGGTAACCAAAACAAAACTTAAAAATGATAATATAAATACCCCAAACTCAGCAGAGTTGGGAGGAAGAAGAAGATAATATAAATGAGCTAAATTCTTATTTCATAACTGGAGGCCATTTACAACCAAGAAATTGAAAAGAGGAATGATTTTTCCAAACATCCCATATATTCAAAGAATGCATAATTCATGAGTGGTTTCTCATAGTCATACATGTAAGATCCCAGGGCACAATCTCTGAGCACAGGTATCAGCAATCTCTTTAGCTTAAGGACACATTATAGTGCCGATGGTTTTGCAGCCATGGCATTTTTTCCCATTCCAATATTCATGCCCAATTATAAGATGATGTTTGCAAGCTTCAAGTTGTATCTGCTTTAATAGTCTTTTAAATATTCTCAGAATTACCTCTAATATTTCACAGAGTACTGTCTCCAAAATCGATTGGTAACTGGCCATGTGGCCTCCTTATAGTATTTTATTTCATTTAACTTTTGTTCCAAAAAGAAAATTTTCAGGATTGGTTTTTTGCTCCCAGTGAATGAAAGCTTAGATGGCTTTGTTACTGGATAAAAAACCATTTTAAAATTATAACTCTAAGGATTAAAATAACATAAAAATCACTAGAATCACATGTAGTCATTCCTGTGCATTTAAATGACAGCATGGTTCACAAGCTACTGTTAAATGATGGCAGGTGCAAGTAAAAACTCTGCCATAACTTCCTAAGCAAGATCTGAAAACTTCGGTCACTTGACATGTGGAGTCAACTCAGTGCAGAGTTAATGAAATGAGCAAGGTAAGCCAGCTGCAAGAAGACAGGAGCCAATCACCAAGCTTGTCATATCCAAATCCCATTATCAAGGAAGGTGTAATTACAAGTGCCACTGTACCTCTGATTACTGGCTAAAGGGGCATGTCACATAGCCACACAGATAAAAACATACACACTGCCTGCTAGCTTTAAATTATGCAATTCTTGATTACTCTTGACAGGAGTTAAGCTATTTCAAATTTTGCACAAAACAAGTACTTACCCAATAGGCCAATTACACTATTTCAAATATTCATCATTCTAATTTATCTAAACTATAACCATATTGTAAAAGAGCAGTCAGTATTTAGTTCTTAAAATTGGGGGATGGGTTGGGGCTATTTACAACCAGAAGAACTAAAAGCAGACATGTTTAAAAACAGTGTTTACAGGAGGTGACTGGGTTGGGGAGGAATCATCAAACTCAGATTCCCTGGTTCCAAACATAGTCCTACTGAATCTGATCCCCTTTGCTGGGGCCAGAGGAATTGGCATTGGAGCTATTGGTTTAGGTACAGATCTTACTAAAAGGTTTGTTTGTTCATCCTCTTCAACTGTATTTCAGAATTGAGCTTCTTGTGAGACCATTACATGCTGTTTTGCCTTCTGTGATGTTTACCATATCCTAGCATCCTTCCTTTTTATTTCTTTACCACCCAGATGGAAAAAAAGAAAAAAGGACTTCTCTATTTCTCTTTCTCTCTCTCTCTCTCTCTCTCTATATATATATATATATATATATGGTCTTATCTAGGGGAATAACAGTTCTTTTCAAGATCCTTTAAGCTGTGTCACCTCTTGAACATAGAACAGCTAAAAGAATCTGTTAAGTTTTAAAATTCATGACAGTGACTGGTTTCTTAATTATATAGGGACAAATATTTTGAGACTGTCTTTGTATCTTATTTTGGTGCTGATCATTTTTTCTCATTCCTGTGACTACAGTAATATTGATCTCAGCTTTACTTTGACCATTAATGAATTATGATGGCAATAAGCAGAGACACACACCTCCAGCCTCCTGGGAGCTTAATCTTCTGCTACAACGTTTGCATTTGTAAGTCAGCACCTGTGTAATCTATATTCTAACTATTTGTTATTTTCCTTTAATTACATATTGGTGGTGGTCCATTTCCAGCCTGAGAGCAACCAACTGGAGAATCTAAAAGATTATTAAAATATTGACTTTAAATTAGAAGGCTAAAAGGAAACACAGCTGGGTTTTTTCCTACCCATTCCAATATGATGACTCAGGGATAGTTATTCCCTTTCATGTCAAGGAAAGTTGGGTCTAAAAAATTAGTACAGAATTTTTATCTTTAAAAAATTTGAGGTATGATTAGTTTGGGGTATACAACATATTGATTCAACAATTCTACACGTTACTGTGCTCACCACGGTAAGTGTAGTCACCATCTATATACCATACAATGTTCTGGTAATGCTAGTATTTCTATTAGCATCAGCTTTACCTCATCTGGTAAACAACATTTTGTTCAGCCACTGATACATCTTAACATCCAATACTTCCTACTTGGTACAGATCGTTCACTCAGGTTGGAGTTTTGCATATTGTGGATGGCCAAGTCACTCCCAGAAATCTTTTCCTTTTAGCATTTTGGTAAACAATATTTTTATTTTGACATAATTTCAATTTTACATGAAAGTGTTAAGAATTGTGCAAGAAACCCCCTATGCCTTTTACTGAGATTCATATTTATTTATATCTTGCACCATTTACTATCTTTATGTGAATCTATTTTTACTGCAAACTCTTTTTCTTTCCTGAATCCTTTGAGAGTAAATTGGAGACATTATGCCCTTTTACCCTGAAATATTTGGGTATTTTCCTAAGGACAGCAGTCTTTTTAATAACCATGGTTGTTATCAAAATCAAGTGTCTTAACATTGATATAATATACACCACATTCCAAATTTAAATTCACATTTTCTCAATTGTCCCAGTAAATAATTTTAAGCTAATTTTTCCCCTAGACCAGGATCATGCATTTAACTGAGTTGTCATGTCTCCTTTGTTTCCTTTATTCTGAAAAGGTTTCTCAGCTTTTGTCTTAACTTGACATTAAAAAAATATATTTATTTTAGGAGAGAGAGGAAGTGTGTGCACATGTGAGCAGAGAGGGACAGAGGGGGAGGGAGAAGGAGAAAGAATCTGAAGAGGACTCCACACTGAGCATTGAGCCCCACATGGGGCTGGACCCTGCCACAAGATCATGCCCTGAGCTGAAATCAAGAGTCAGACACTTAACCAACTGAGCCACTCAGGAGTCCCTTAACTTGACATTTTTTAATTTAATTTAATTTTTTATTAAGTAAACTCTCCCCTCAATGTGGGGCTCCAGCTCATGACCCAGAGATCAAGAGTTGCATAGTCTACCAACTGAGCCAGCCAGGCACTCATTAAATTGACATTATTTATTTATTTTTTATTATTACTTTTAAGATTTTATTTATTTGAGAGAGAGAGAGAGCAAGCAGAGCTAGCAGAATGAGAGGGAGAAGCAGATGCCTCACGGAGCGCGTAGCCTGATGCGGGACTTGATCCCAGGACTCTGGGATCATGACCTGAGCCAAAGGCAGGCACTTAATGAGCATCCCTAACTTGACAGTGTTTTAAAGAGGGCAGATCAATATTCTTGTTTGTTTGTTTGTTTGTTTGTTAATTTTGTGGAAGGGCGCCTCAATTCTGAGTTTAGCTGGAGTTTCCTTGTATTTAAACTTGGGATATATATTTGTTTGGCAGAGATACCATTAAGGTGATATGTCTTTGTTGATGTACAGTTGTTAGTGGCAGAGTTAAGGCAAAAACGTGGCCTTCCAATATGTGGTCCAATCTCTTTTCCCTACACAAAGCTCTTTCATCTAGAGGAGGAAAATCACATGCCAGTGGAGTGGGTTTTCCTAATGTCATATGCTGTATACAATCAGTTACCTCTGAGTGAAGATGTCCCTGGTTGACAGGAAGTAGACAACCCTCCCTACTCTGAAGATAAATATCCATCTTGATTCGATAGCTTTATAATTTGAACATCTATGTGAGTGAATATTTGGGTGAAAGGACCAGGTGATTAGACACTTAGTTGCTGATTTGCATGTTAAAATGATACTTTCATCCATAAGGAAATATTATTTATTTTTAAAAAAATATTTTATTTTTAAGTAATCTCTACACCCAACATGGGACCTGAACTCACAACCCTGAGATCAAGAGTCACACTTTTCACTGACTGACTCAGCCAACCACCCCAGGAAATATTATCTCTAACAAATGTATTAGTAAGTTTTCAACTATGATTCTTAAAACTGCCAGAAGTGTTTTTCTTGATTGACAGAATATAAAGGAACTTTTCCATTCTTATGAAATCATCCTTTTACTATCATAAAGTTTTTCTTTTTTTTATTTTTATTTTTATTTTTTATT
The DNA here is from genome assembly GCF_011100685.1 of Canis lupus familiaris. Classification (NCBI taxonomy): domain Eukaryota; kingdom Metazoa; phylum Chordata; class Mammalia; order Carnivora; family Canidae; genus Canis; species Canis lupus. The sequence continues at coordinate 78,134,490 of NC_049222.1, read as the reverse complement.
TATTTATGATAGTCACAGAGAGAGAGAGAGAGGCAGAGACACAGGCAGAGAGGGAGAAGCAGGCTCCCTGCAGGGAGCCCTATGGGGGGGGGGGGGACGACTTGATAACAGGTTCCATAATGACCTGAGCCAAAGGCAGATGCTCAACCACCGAGTCAGCCAGGCATCCCTATCATAAAGTTTTTCATTTCTCCAGTTAAAATTCATGTATTTTAAAGAAAAATAAGCTGTATTATAAATCATTATGTAGACATTATAAGTCATTTGAATACTACTATTTTCATCATGTTGTGATCTATTTAAACCCCTAGTTTTATTACAGTATAAGAATTAACAGCTGGCCAACTTGTCAAAGTACTTCAGGTTTTAAACTTTTAGCTTTTGTTTACATAAAATGTAAAACTGGAATAATTCTCTGAGTATTCTTGCAAGGCCAGTGCAAAATTCCTGTGTCTCTTTTGTCTTTCAAACAAAAATGAACTTTGTCTTCAATTAACCACTTCACTTTCTCCTGTGTAGTAAAGGTAGAAATAATATTTTTAAGAGGAAGATAGATTCAAAATGTATGTTAAATGTTAACACTTCCCCTTCTCACATCCTGAGATGACTTAAGAGGGGCAGGGACCCAGGCAGCATTCCCCGTAGAGTCCTTCTGAACTAGGTTTAAAATATTACCCATTTAAAATTTGGTCCAAATGTGGTTCTGTCCAGATTCCATTCACTTTTGGTAAGTGAGGGCTTGTTCTTGAAAGGGGCATTACTTTAGCCTTTTGTGGATTATTTTCTGAGATTTTTAGACTGTCCCGTTCCTTCCAGTTTTTTTTTCTGTCATTATTCCCCTTTCTCTCATTTCGGGAGAGGGAAGGTTTTTTTTCCGTGTGTGTGTGTGTGTGTGTGTGTGTGTGTTTTCATGTAAAGGAAATACTAGACAGAATGAGTGAAAATTCAAACAATCACATATTATTACTGAGCCTGAAGTGAATTATATTAGCATCAGTATCTACTTTTTAAATAAATTATGGTCCATATATATGCCTTCCTATTATAATTTCTTTTTTTTAATAAATTTATTTTTTATTGGTGTTCAATCTACCAACATACAGAATAACACCGAGTGCTCATCCCGTCAAGTGCCCCCCTCGGTGCCCGTCACCCATTCACCCTCACCCCCCGCCCTCCTTCCCTTCCACCACCCCTAGTTCGTTTCCCAGAGTTAGGAGTCTTTATGTTCTGTCTCCCTTTCTGATATTTCCCACACATTTCTTCTCCCTTCCCTTATATTCCCTTTCACTATTATTTATATTCCCCAAATGAATGAGACCATATAATGTTTGTCCTTCTCCAAAGGACTTACTTCACTCAGTATAATACCCTCCAGTTCCATCCACATTGAAGCAAATGGTGGGTATTTGTCATTTCTAATGTCTGAGTAATATTCCATTGTATACATAGACCACATCTTCTTTATCCATTCATCTTTCGATGGACACCGAGGCTCGTGGATACTTAGATTCTAATCTAATTTGGATTTTTTTCCCCATCCAATAATTTATCATTGAATTTGTCAGGTTACTAAGTTAGTTTGTTATTTAATATGTTAGATATCCCCTCTTATTATTAATTTTCATCATCATAGGGCTATATTGCATAATTATTCTGTTTCATGGAGAAATAGTTATTAAATGTTCAAAGGGTTCATGGATGTGTTTCATATTGTTTGTTTCTTTTTCTTTCCCTTTCCTTTCCTTTCTTTTTTTTTTTTTTTTTTTTTAAGATTTTGTTTATTTATTCATGAGAGAGAGAGGCAGAGGGAGAAGCAGGCTCCATGCAGGGAGCCCGATGTGGGACTCCATCCCAGAACCCCAGGACCACGCCCTGAGCTGAAGTCAGGCACTAAACCACTGAGCCACCCAGGGATCCCTTCCCTTTCCTTTTCTATCTTGAAATTGTCTTTACCTTTTAAGCTAAGAGGCAGGTTTAGGAGGTAGACTTTATAAAATATTATGCCTGTCTCATAGGGCCTTTGGGAGAAGTAAATAGAATCATAGCTATAGGGGCTCTTAGCACAATGCATGACATCCAGTGTTTACTTTTACTTTTCTGTCCTTTCAGTAATCTTACTTCGGCAAGCTTGATAGATCATCAAAGTGCTATGCTGAGCAAAATTTTACTTTCATTAAGACGAAGGCATAGGAGTAACTAAGCCTGACTCTTAGGATTTCCACTTAATTACAATAGATGGTTAACAGTTTTCCCAAAGGTGGAAGAAAGTGTAGTGTGAAGGCCTTGGTCATAGGATGGAGGACTGAGGTTCTGTCACCAACTTGCCAGGTGACCTCAGTCATCTTGTTTTGGGCTGCAGTTTCTTCAACTGCTTGAGGATGTCAAACATACTGATTCATTCCCAGGGTACTTTTGGTTCTAAAACCTGACGGTTCTACTAATGCAGCATTTTTTATTCCCTCCTCTATCTCTGTCTACGTATGTGTGTGTATTATCATTTAAGAGTTGCAGACACCATGCTTCACCCCTATGCAGTTTAACATGCATCTCCAAGAATTAGTATACTCTCATAAATAACCATAATACCATCATCACACCTAACTTAACTAAGCCCGCCAAATCATCACCAATCTTACAGAATTATATAATGTACATTCCATATTCAGATTTCCTTAATTATCCCACGAATGTCTTTCATTCCTTCCATCTCAAATCCCAGTTCAACAAAGTTCAAATTTTACATTTGGTCTTTAAGTCTGTGTTGTTCCTTTTAATATAGAACTGTTTCCCCACTTTTTTTTCTTCTTAAATAACGTTAACTTTTGGAAGAATCCAAGCTATTTATCTTGGATTATAATTTGTATATGATCATAATATATAAAATTCTGGATTTATCTGTTTCTCTGCCGTGTCATTTAACTTGTTTTCATATTCCAAGTATTTACTGTAATCTGGAAGTGAATCTAGAGGTTTTATTAGATTTATGTTACAAATTCTTGGGAAAGATATTTTATAGATGAAGGTGTGCTATCTAGTTTAAATTTTCTGTGAGGGTAACTTACTACTTGTGATTCAGAAGTAGAAATAAATTTAAATGTATATTGCATGATATATCATTGAAATAAAGTGGAAAAAGCATGAGTTTTGCTAGGGGAAGCCTGGACTTGAATGTAGGTTCTGAACTCTCTTAACAGCTTGACCACAATGACTAACCTAGTGATTTGGTTCTCCACAAAAGGCCAGAGAAGACAAAATTACTCTGGGAACTCTCTTGAAATGTGCATGCTTGTCCTTCCATTCCACTCCTTAGCATTTTTTTTTAAAAAGGGCTTGTTTTGACCACGCATCATTCTTGTCACCCTTCTCACCCCCACCCAGGGTTAAATGCCACCAGTTTTCTGTGCCAGGTGTCCTCATCGGAGAAATTTGAAAAATCTCTACCTTGGAGGATTGTTGTGAAAATTGAATATTAATGCACATGTAAAGTGCATAGTGCAGAGTCTGCTTAGTACATCACCACTGTTATTCCTACTGTTATGGTATTTGCCAAAATGAGAGAGAGAGAGAGAGAGAGAGAACTTGAAAGGAGAGAGGGCAGAAGAAAGAAGAGAGAAATATTCAGTTTCTAAATGGTTACTTCAAACAACTCTCCAGTGATGTTTTGTGCTTATGTTGTGACCTCAATAAATGTTCACCTGGGACAGTGCTATGACACAATAATCACTAACATTTTTGCAACCCTTTACAGTTTACAAAGCACATTCGCATTCATTATCATGTTTGATACACACCCTCTTTCAGGGAGATCTGATGTGTTTAATGCTCAGCCCAAGGACACAGTGTAATCAGTGGGGGAGCTCAAATTAGGAGTTCTGATTGCAGAACAGACTTCTTTTACTGAAAATGTGCAGCCTGGCACAGACACCAAATGTCTCCTTTCTAAATTCCTGACTGAGGGACTCTTTCCTTATGGTGTAGGTTACTGAAACACTTAGTTAAAGCTCTATTTCAGACTTGCAGCTCCTCAAGCTGCATTGGGTGACATTTCTTGTACTGTCATGTGTTGTCAGCCAGCCAGAAGGCTTCTGTTATTTCTTGCTCTCTGCTCTAACAGAGGGAAGTACTGGTTAATGGTAATGAACCTGAATTAACAGCGTCACATGCATATTAAAAATGCATTCAAATCCCCTAGTTGGACTAATTTCCTTGCTCAAACTGTATAGCGTGGGACAGAGTAAAGACACCCAAAGATTGGCCCTTGTTCTTTGAAGGAGTCAGATTTGGTATTTCTCAATGCTGACACTGAATTTTTTTGTTTGGTCATGTTTAGCTCTTTTTTGAGCAAAAACAGTATTGCTATTTTATTTTATTTTTTTAAAGATTTATTTATTTATTTATTTATTTATTTATTTATTTATTTATTTATTTATTTATTTATTCATGATAGACACAGAGATTGAGAGAGAGGCAGAGACACAGGAGGAGGGAGAAGCGGGTTCCATGCCGGGAGCCCGACATGGGACTCGATCCCGGGACTATAGGATCGCGCCCTGGGCCAAAGGCAAGCGCCAAACCACTGAGCCACCCAGGGATCCCCCAGTATTGCTATTTTAAACAAAAACAGACTATCTTTGGTTTAGTAACCTAGTAGTGTGGCGTAAATCATTTTAGAGGAAATAAGTAATTTTTTTATCATTTACTTCAAGGTCTTCTCTAGTTTCTTTTGTGATTTCTTCTTTGTACACGAGATACTTAGATCTGTATTTCTTAGTTTGCAAAATTTGTGACCAAAAAGTCATCTTTTTGGTAATGGTATCTGTATTTCTACTAACACTGATGTTTTAGTATAATTCTGGGATGTCTAGGGAGCAGATTTTCTTTTTTTCTTTTTTTTTTTTTTTTAACGTAGGCTCTACACTGAGTATGGAACCCAATATGGGGCTTGGACTCATGATGCTGAGATCAAGATCTGAGCTAAGATCTAGAATCAGATGCTCAACCAACTGAGCCACCCAGGTACCCCCAGGGATTAGATTCTGTGTGATTTCAGTCAGGTGAAAGTTGCTAAAATGTGCTTTGCTATCCAGGTTATGTCAATTTTATAAATACTTCAGGTACATTTGAAAAAAAACATGTTTTCTAAAGTTGTTGCTGGGAATGTTACTTGTATGTCATTACATCAAGTTTTTTAATCTTGTTCAAGCCATCTGTATTTTTTACCAACTTACTTATTTTGACTGTCCACTCTATTATTTACTGAGAGAGATTTAAGACATCTCTCTGAGTAAATAATAGATTTAAACATCTCTCACTAAATGTATGTATGGGTTCATTTCTTTCTTCAGTCTTTGCTGTATATATTTTGAGGCAAAGTTAAATTGGCTGAATACAAATTTAGAATCGATCTATCTTCTTTTCTCACAAGGAAGTGTTTCAATTCCTCTCTACCAGTGCTTTCTGTATAAAGTCTACTTTGATATTAATACAGCTCTACCATCTTTCTTTTGGTTGATATTTGCATTCTTTTGGTCTTCCTTTCTCTATCTAATTACTCTGAATCTTTTAAAATATTTTATGTGTCTCTAATATTCTGCTGTATTTCCCTTATGTATTTTTGCTGACCATTTAAATTATAGACATTGTGACTGTTCAAAGTAATATTCAGCACACATCCCTCCAGGTAACCCCCTAATATCATCTAGTACTCAACCAATACTCAAATACCACCAGTTACCCATAAGGTGATTTATTTGTCTATTTCTATCTACCTCCTATTTGTCAATATTATTTTATTTGGTTGAGGCCATTCTGTATAGAATTTTGCCTTTAGTGCAGGCAATTTTATATCATACTTTGTACCTTTTTATTTTTTAAAATTAATACGGTTATGATTTTTAATGGCTGCATAATGTGCTGTTAAGTGAATATACCATGACTTTGTAGGCAGTCATCTTGTGGAATGTTTAGGGGTTTTTTTCCAGTTGTTTTTAATGGTTAATAACAATATTATAAATATTTTTGAAGAAATTTTAGTCTGTTTCATATTACCTCCTCATGATAGAGGCTGAAATTATTCTGAGATATTCTCATTATAGAGAAGTAAAATTTCTGAGTCTAAAAGCATAACCTCTTCTAAGGCTTTCCAGAAAAGTGTTCTAAATGTTAAAAATCCCAGTATGCCAAAGCTTGCTGCATTGGAGTGGATGTCCTCTTCAAAGGGGACACAGGATGAGAGATCTTATGGATATTTAGTTACCACTTATAGTGGATGCTTGGTTTTTATCCACCTGTTATAGAAGCTGACAGTGCCAGATACTTGCCTAGGCTCCTTTGAAGGGAGGACATTGGCATGTGACCTGGGATAGACCAATCAAATTGGCCCCTTCCACACTTTGAGGAAGAAGCTCTTTATGCAAAGAAGCAGGCACAATGGAGAATCCATCTGGAGGATGTGTGTAGTAGCAGTAGCTGTGAGCAAGGCAGCATCTGATGTACAGTTCTGAGATAGTAGTTTGAATGAGGAGGTCCAGCATGCTATGGCGTTGGCAGCAGTGTCTTTAGCAGAAGGACTCAGACATGATTTGAGCTCTGGTGCTGGACAATGTCTAGTGCCTCTCATTCTATACTATTTACTGAGTCTGGTTGACCAGTCTTCCCTGATCTATGTCAATTCCAATATCCTTTAATAAATTACTTTTCTATTAAAACCAACCAGATTTGGGTTCTACTGCATACAAAAAAAAGCACTTAACCATATTTCCATGCAAGGATTCTCCCCCTGTGTAGCAGGACCTATTTTAAATAGCAGGAGAATTGGCATGCCAAGGGTGAACTGGGACAGTAAAGAGGGGCTCAACAAGGTAACCTGTCAGGACTAGGAGTTGGGAACATCTGGTTGAATGAACTGGGGGCAGTATTGGAAGCTGAAGTTGAGAGCAGCTTCTTAAGAAGGTGATTTTGATCATTCTTGGACTATGGATCTGGTTGTCAGCAGAGTGATTCAGGAGTCCAGCCCTTGGAAATGTGACTCTAGAAACCAGGTGTGAGAAGGTGACTGAAGGTTCAGCCTCTGATGTCTGGTGAGCCAAGCAACCTTGGTTGGGACCGACTGTGGATCTGAGGCTATAGGTGGGATAGAAGGGCAGTAGCTGATGATGTTGTGTAGACTTGAAGTAGAAGACTACAATCATCACAGAAGGTCATGCAGCCACTTTTGGAAATTCTCTTTGGCAATTTCTTCAGAACCAGTTTTCAAGTAATATTACCAAAGCAGCCTCATTACATATGAGGCTGGCTTTGTGTCTGATCAAAACTTGTGTTGCCCCAGCTGGATCACCTTTGCCATGGGGTTGTAGATGTAGGCCATTTCAAAAATGTAGAGAACATAGGTTGTAACCACTGGGGATATTTAAAAGGCAATCTTTAGAATAACTATTTATTTAGCCTTAATATGTTTCCAAAGTTATCCCAGTGCTTCGCATCAACTGTCTTCTTTAAATCTCTCAACTATCCTGAAAGGTAGGAATTAGTAACCCTGTTTTACAGATGAAAGCACAGGCAGAGAAGTTGATTACCAGATTAGACAGCAAATGAGTGGTAAAGAGAGAATTCAAACCCAGATCTGGTTCACTATAAGGAACATGTTCTTTCTTTAGGCAGCATGTAAGGAGGGTCCAGAAAGACTTCAAGCAATTTTAGCCTTACTGTTGTCTCCTCAGGAAACTCCTTTAAAAGGAATAGCATACATCTGACTCTATAAATTTGGGATTTTAAAAATCACCATTAACATAGATGGAAGGCCAATTGCAAAACAACTAATAGGACCTTGCCCAAATATCGTGAAATCTTTGATTCAGAGTTTAAAAACAGTAAAAAAGTAATAAACAGTAGATATGAATACAACTTAAGTAATAAAACATTTTCACTCATTTTCATACTCAGCAAAAGTTGTTTTCTTTTAAAGATTTTGTTTTTAAGCAATCTCTACACTTAATGTAGGGCTCAAACCCACAACTCCCAAGATCAAGAGTCACACACTCTACTAACTGAGCCAGTCAGGCACCCCCCTTCTAATACAATGACACATTGTAAAATTTGTCTAACTTGTGTGACTCTGAATGAAGATTGTCTCTGCATGGGCATGCGTTTTTCTGCCAAGGTACAGAAGAACAAGTACACTTGTGAAGGAGTTCTTTTCTGGGCTTTTCTTTCCACAGTTCTTAATATAAATTTGTTACCACACACACACATAGTAGCTAGAACTTTAACACTATAGACTTCATTTGGCTAACAGCAGGTATGCCTGCAGATGGATACTAATAATGCCTATGTGAAAGCAGAAAGAAGGAGGACAGTCACTTAATTGCCATGCTTTTACATTTCCTTCTCTGTTGTGTAGGAGATTTGGGTGGTGAAGATTTCAGAATTAAAAAAAATAATAATAGTTTGCCACATGGGCAGCAACAGGTGGTAGAGCAGTGCCTTTCCTTCTTGGCAGGATTAGTCCCATAGACTCATTCACTATGGGATTGTCTCTATGTCCTTAGGAGCCACTTGGGGGCCTGGGATTGCTAGGCTGATCAAGTCTTTATTTCTCAATGCTTACCTGGGGTGGTACTGTCTCCTTTTTACCTCTTAATCATGGACATGGGGCAGATGTTTGATAGTGGTGCTCTATTGTCTTAAGATTTCCTTCAAAAAAACCAACCCAAACAAAACTTTTGTGCTTCCCAAATCCATCCCCTGAGGGGAGAATCAAAAGCTGTTGTGAACCAGAGGGGCATTGATGTCTCTGCTCTCCTGTGAATGTGGGTTTGGTGATGGCAGACAGGAAGGAGCTAAGCATCTTCCATGCTGTTCCTTTCCTGCCACACTAATTTCAGACATCCCAGCTTACAGCCAGACCGTCCTAGGCTGCCCCTGCACAGCAAGCAAAATAAACCTGTTCTGTAAAAATCTCTCCTTTGATTTGTCCCAGCCTTGGACTCTGCTTAGTTAGGGGCACTGATCATGAGGCGTGTCATCTTGGGCTATCCTGGTGGGGTGAGGAGTAGACCACCCATGGCTTCCCAGCTGCACTACCTGTGGAGCAAAAGACTTTTAAAAATATAATAATAATAATAATAATAATAAGAAGAAGAAGAAGAACAAAAGGGAGAAGACCTCTTTGAAAATCCTTATTGTTTCCTACTGTCTCCTACAGTGATTGCCTTTTCGTTAGTCTTGGCCTGACAATGTGGAAATTTTCCTTTCACCTTGATATATCTGCCTAACCCTTGAGGTTAAACTTGTGGTAGGCTGTCTATCAAGGTTGGCTAAAACAAAGTTGTAACTGGGAATCACCACCTAGTCCTTTAGTGGTTACACAGTTTCATATTCATCCTTCCCAAAGTAAGACAATATATTGTTATATTATTCAAGATCCCCTTGGTTACCGACAACCAAAATCCAAATTGAATTTATTTAGGAAAAGGGAGGAATTTATTAGGAGAGTATTAGGATATTTTAAGTAACCAAAGATGGAGTTAGAGGTCAGTCTATGGGAAAGACAAGGAAACAGCCAGAAATTTAACACAAAGTAAAATAAAACTGGACACAGGAAGCAAACTATTAGTATTCATTTTCTCTGCCTTCATCTGGGCTCTTCCTGGTTGTTCAGGTCATTCTCTCATTGTAGTTACTGACTTTCACATACTGTGATTAAAATGCCAAGGAAGGACTGACTTTATTTCTGAATTCCAGACAGAAAAGCCTTGTGGAAGGCCCTGATTATCTTGGCCTTAGGCAGGGGCCCAAGCCTGGCTTAATCAATTGTGCCAATGGCCTGGGGCCATCTAAAAATACACCAGCTGAATCCCTTTGAAACACATACGTGATGTGGAATGGAGCCGTTCTAAGAAGGGAATTTTCTTGGAAAGAAGAAGGGGTTCTAGTCAAACAAAATAGCAGATACGCACTATAAATATAGGTAACGTACTTTCACATAGACCTGAGAAATGGTTCTTTCTGGTTTTGGCCATTTGGCAGCCAGACTTTTGATAAAAGTCAGAAATCAATATAAAATGTATATATGGCAAGAACTATGTGATTCATTCATTCATTCATTTTAACTTAGGACTACAAAGGAGACAAAATATATTAAGAATAGCTGAATCCACATTCTAGAAAAAATGAAATACATAGAAGTCTATACTCCTATTTACACATATCATTGTGGAAGAACACTGTAGTGAGTTCTTATATATTCACCTCCTTCTGAGAGCAGTGACCACTGCAAAATTGTGTAGCTAAGGGAATTTTCTATGCTTGTTTGGACTGGATTCTCTTCTGCATGCTTTCCATTGTTTTTGTCTTATCTGGTTTGGTCTAAGCTAAGGTGTCCACTTTTTATCTTGGAGTTCTTACCTCTGCTTATTGCCTCTGCTAATCTACTGGAATGGCTGTGTTCACTGTGGCCTCCTGACCTGAGTGAATTCTGTAGGCACTCTCTTGGGTGGCTGTCTCTCCAGTTGTTCATGGTGGGTGGAATGTTCGAAGCTGTACACCGCCCCCTCACCACTAACCCGGCAGGATGAACCTCCTTCTGACTTGTCTGAAGAGCACATAGGGAGATCGTTCCCTTACTAAACACCATCGTGTTATCTTATGTAAGATCATGAAACACTCCTTCTCTCCACCATCCATCTTACCTGACTCCCTGACACAAATCTAGATATTACTGTTCATTAATTCATGCCTAACATGCACTGGCTTATACTGTTATTGAATGTCTAAAAATAGGCACAGAGCCTGGAAGTGAGAAGTGAAAATTGCAAAATGGTTGGCTGGAAAAATATTATGAGACACATAGGCCTTTTGATATTTTTCCCTGTGGTTATCTTTTACAGGTTAAATAAGATTAATATTCTCAGTGAGCCAAGGGCAATTAGCTGCTTTAGATGTTTTATTTCTTCTTAGCCTGTTCCCAGATCTGTTTTATTTATTTAATTCAACAGGGCATTGCCTTGATTAGGGTCATTCAGATAAAATGCTTTGCTTTACATGTTTGCAATCATGTTTGCATGTTTGTGTTTCTAAAGTTTTGCATTTCAAATCAGGCAGCTAGGTTCAGCAAATCTACTTCCATGTTCATATGGCAAACCATATTAAAACAAACCCCAAAAATGGTCTTTAGAAGTGAAGGCATTTTCTCTTTATAGGAAGAATTTGAGGGGAGAGATAGAGGTTTGGTTTTATTTTAAAAACAGTGTAATTGAGGAGTCCAAGAGTCTGAGACAGTAGAGCATGCAATTCTCGATCTTGGGGTTGTGAGTTCAAACCCCATATTGGGGATCCCTGGGTGGCGCAGCGGTTTGGCGCCTGCCTTTGGCCCAGGGCGCGATCCTGGAGACCCGGGATCGAATCCCACATCGGGCTCCCGGTGCATGGAGCCTGCTTCTCCCTCTGCCTATGTCTCTGCCTCTCTCTCTCTCTGTGTGACTACCATAAATAAATAAGAATTAAAAAAAAAACAAAAAAAACAAAAAAAACAAACCCCATATTGGATTTAAAGATTACTTAAAAATAAAAAATCTTTAAAAAAAACATCATAATTAAGTATACAATTTAAATGCAAAATTGTGGGATAGTGAAATTATGGAAACAGCCCAAATGTCTATTGACTGGTGAATGGATATGGAAGATACGGTATAGATACGCAATGGAATATTACTTAGCCATAAAAAAGAATGAACTCTTGCCATTTGCAACAAGCTAGAGAGTATCTTGCTAAATGCAATAAGCCAGAGAAAGACAAATACCATATGATTTCATTCGTATGTGGAATTTAGGAAACAAAACAAATGAGCAAAGGGGGTATAAAACCGAGAAGGAGAGAGAGGCAAACCAAATAGCAGACTCTTAAGTATAGAGAATAAACTAACTGGTGGTTACCAGAGGGGAGTTGGGTGCGGGGATGGGTAAAATAGGTGATGAGGATGAAGGAGTATACTTGTCATGATGAGTACCAGGTTTTGTATAGAAGTGTTGAATCACTGTATTGTACACCTGAAACTAATATTACATTGTATGTTAACTAACTGTAATTTGAGTAAAACCCTTAAAAATTGTAGGCTAGTGTTTTTCTAATTGTATTAATAAACTGAACATTGACGGGGCAAAGAAAAATTGCAATATTCCCATCCCTGATGGTTACTGAACAATAGACCTTTCTGTTTTTTTTTTTTTAATTCTAGCTTTCCTAGGATGGGACACCCCCTTAAGGATTAGCATATTGCTTACTTTCACCCTCCATTTTCTGAGAAACCTGGCTAAGGCATCTTCTCACAGACGACAAAGATGATTCCACAAATAATTTGATTACTATGGTTTTATTTAATCTTTCTAACAAGTCTATAAGGTAAATACCCTAGGCCCACTTGCTACCAATGTCAGGGCTGGGTTGTGTATCAACAGGTTTTGATTTCAAGTTAATGACCTTTCTCACTTTATTCATATTTCTCAAATTAAGGTCTTAAGATCCTTGAAAGTCTGCAGTTGTATTCGTCAGCGGTGTCTATTTCTCTGTGAGAATTTAATTTTGTGTTTCCATTTTGATGATAATCAACATATTTTGGTTCCTTTGGATGAGCAGCTGAACAGAGAGCTGCTGCATGCTTTCAGGGCCTGCATTTTTGTCTGTGTTTAGGAATTTGTGGTGCCAAGGAGTGCTACTTTAATTGTCAGAGACACATGATTTGTGAAAAAAAAAAAAAAAAAAAAGAAGAACACACAGGTAGTTAAAATGTGAATGTTCTCACTAAGTGAAGGCCAAATGACTTTATCACAAGATGTATGAAGGAAGGTTTTATGTAACTTAAATAGAGACAAGAAGTAGAAGTATTGAGTCATTGTACAGTATGTAGTCAGCACACTGGACTCAGAAGAGCCTGCATACTGGCCATATTCAGGTTGTAGGGTGGAGTGGACATCTGTCCCTGTCCCATTAAATTAAAATCATTCATATGGGGGTGCCTGGATGGCTCAGTCAGTTAAGATTCTGCCTTCAGCTGAAGTCATAATCCTGGGGTCCTGGGATTGAGCCCAGTGTCGGGTACTCTGCTCAGTGGGGAGCCTACTTCTCCCTCTTGCCCTGCTAGTTGCTCTCCCTGCTTATGCTCTCTCTTTCTGTTAAATAAATAAATAAAATCTTTAAAAAAATAATGAAATCATTCATATGAATTTTATGAGTTTTGCATTTGTTGATCTGCAACTTTGTTTTAATTTTATTGTTGTATGTTATCTGCATGCAAAAATCCTTTATCACTATGTAAGATTATCTTGTGATTTATTTGTTTGTTTGCCTCTTGTCTGTTTTTTTGTTTTTTTGTTTTTGTTTTTTTTACATTAGGATATAAACTGGAGAGCAAAGGCCTTACTTGTCTAAATCACTCTTTCACAGGACAGGTGAAGCTTTGGGAATGGAAAGAATCTAAGGAGATCTTGTAGACCAAATTCATAAGAGGGTCCAGGATGTAAGGCTAAGAAAGTTAAGTATTTAAGAGGTGAATAATAGAGGGTGCATTGGCAACGGAGACTAAAGGAGCATCTAGGCAGAATGAAGAAGCAGAGTATCATGGAAAGCAATGGAAGACAATGTTCCAAAAAGGAGGTCAGAGTTAGGTGTATAAGCTGCTGTTTAGGAGATAAATATAGTAACTGTCCATCAACTGTAGTGACTTGGAGGATGTTGGTCACCTATGGGGAAGTACATTTCATTGGATTGATGGGATGGAAACCAGACTGGAGTGGACAGAAGCATGAGAGATGGAGAAGTTGAGGCAGTAAGGGTAAATAGCTCAACTCTTTTATGAAATTTGGCAGTGGGAGATCCAAGGATATGGCTAGTGTTGGACATGGGACCAAGAGAGGAATTTTCTTTAAATGGGAGGTTGTTGAGCTTATGAGCTGAGGCTGGAAAATTAACTGGAGTTGAAGTAGATGATGTTGCCAAGTCTGTGAGAGGCGGGGGATGTAGAATCAGAAGACAGGATGTGGTGGCTGATACTGAGTAGGGTACCACTTCCACTGATAGGAGGAAAGGCAGGATATTTACTCAGTACCTGCTGTTGGCAAACAACAAGGAACACAGTCCTCATCCTTGAAAAGCTGCAATCCAGTTGGAGGGGCAAGATTTTGCAACAGAATAGAATAGAATAACTCCATCTGTGATCAGGCTACAGGCAATGAGTGCTGTAGCGTTTCAGAGGAGATCAAGGAAGTTTTCATGAGAAGTGGCATTTGATTTGGAACTTGAAAGCAGGGTAGGATTTTCCTACCTGGAGATATAAGTGGTAAGAGAAAATAAAGGAGAAGAAGAGCCCATTTCATGTAGAGGGACTGGCATGAACAAAGTATTGAAGTGCTATACTTCAATGAGTTGATCCTTCAGCAAAGAAACAGGGACTTCTTTTTTATTTTTATTTTTATTTTTTTGGAACTGTACTCTGATGGAACACAGCAATTTAGAGGAAAAAAAGAGACCTTAGAGATTATCCTGTCTAGTGTCCTTATTTTTCTAGGTATTGAAAATTGAGGTCCAGAGAAATGGAAATGACTATTGAAAGTCACGAAACTCAGAGGCTTTGTTTGGACTCTGGTTCACAATTGTAGCATCCACAATAACATCACATGTGTTATAAGAATAAAATACGTTCAATAAAACTGATTTTAATTGAATCATATCAGAGGTGCAAAGGAGTAAAGATCAAAAGACATTTAAGATGTTTGTTTTTAAAGAAACATAATTACATGGCCAACATGATTATATTCTAACCAAGTTTTGCTATGGAGACATTTCACTGCAAACTGCAATGAAGAGATAAGGGTAAATTTTTTTTTTTAAGATTTTATTTATTCATGAGAGACACAGAGAGAGAGGCAGAGACACAGGCAGAGGGAGAAGCAGGCTCCATGCAGGGAGCCTGACGTGGGACTCGATCCTGGGTCTCCAGATCACACCCTGGGCTGAAGGTGGCACTAAACCGCTGAGCCACCTGGGCTGCCCAGGGTAAATTATTAAGAGATTAACTGATGATTTCCTGCAATTCGCTGGACTTCTCTTATACTTGTTTCCTGTGCCTTGGCCATTTTGAACCCCAACTGGCCTAAAGTGAATTTTTTTAAAGAGATTTTATTTATTCGTGACAGTGAGAGAGAGAGAGAGAGAGAGAGAGAGAGAGAGAGAAGCAGGCTCCATGAAGGGAGCCCAAAGTGGGACTCAGTCCCGGGTCTCCAGGATCACACCCTGGGCTGAAGGCGGTGCTAAACCACTGGGCCACTGGGGCTGCCCGCCTAAATGAATTTGAAGAAAAATGCATGTCAACTGAAAGTATATATTTAAAATAGAAGAGGAGAAGGAAATAGTAGTTTCCTATAGCAGCTATGACAAATTACCACACACTTAGTGGCTAAAAACAACCCAAGTATATTATCTTACAGTTCTCAAGGTCAGAAGTCCAACACAAGTCTCACTTGGCTAAAATCAAGGTATTGGCAGAACTATATTCCTTTCTGGAGACTCTAAAGGAGTATGTATTTCCTGCCTTTTTTTTTTTTTTTTTTTTTTTAGCATCTAGAGGCCACTCGTGTTCTCTGGTATGTGGCCTCCTTCCTCTGTATTCAAAGCCAGCAACATTAAGCCTCTCTGAACTCTTTCTGTTGTCACTAGAGAACTTGACTTCCCTCTGGGCACAGCCAGAAAAGAGGGTCTTTGCTTTTAAGGACCCATGTAATTGGATTGGTCTCACCTAGTTAATTTAGGATTATAGCTTTATCTCAAGATCCTGAACCTTTTATTGTTTGTTGGTTTGTTTTTGTGTTTATTTTTTAAATATTTTATTTAAATTCAGTTTGCCAACATATAACACCAGGTGCTCATCCCATCAAGTACCCTCCTCATTGCCCATCACCCAGTTATCCCATCCCCCTACCTTTCTCCCCTTCTGCAACCCTTTGTTTCCCAGATTGAGGAGTCTTTCCTGGTTTGTCTAAGATCCTGAACCTTCCTCACATCTGGAATGTCCCTTTGCCATATAAAGTAGCAAAGTCATAGGTCCAGGATTAGGACATGGGCATATTTGGGGAAAGGGGCATTATTTTGCTTACCATGAAGAAGGAGGAGGCAAAGAAATACTACGGATTATTAGGGAGATGATGTACAGGCAATTAAGGAAGAAAATGAGCATCAAGAGCTAGTATAAATTCACTGAATCAGAGCAAATATTTTCTTATTTGGTAGAGTTACTGGGCAGATAGATGTGGAAAATGTCAGGAACAAATTTGTCAGCCTGATTTTTCCCTTAAGACGTTTTTGTGGAAAGATGAAGGAATGTGTGTAAGATGTCAATGCAGTAAGCTCTCTCCACAATTCATTAAACAACTGATGAAAAGTGGAAATAGATATAAACCTGAATGAAGGCCTCCTGATGTGTCACAGGGCTTTTTGTCCTTGGTCCTTCTTAGTCATAGCATTATCAGTGACTTGGATGAGGACTTAAAGCTCAGGCTTGTCAAATCTGCAGGTGATACAACAGGATTAAAAAGTTAGAGAATATCTTAATAAACTGGGAAGATAGTAGGAAAACGCATGAACTGTGAATAATGTGAAATCTTAAATTTCAGGGAGAAAAACAGTTAAATATAGGATGGATGGTACTAGATTTGGTCAGTAAAAAAAAAAAAAGAGATAACAGTATATGTGTGTGAAAGTAGAGGTACTATTAATGGCATCAATTAACAATTTTTAAGCCTCTGCTATGTATTGGATACTGTGCTAAGGGCTTTACATATGTCATCTATTTTCACCCTCCAAATTCATATGAAAATAATGATTATATCTGTCTTACAGATGAATTTACAGTTTAGAGATGTGAATAACTTTCCCAAGATTACAAAATTATCTGTCAATACAAATTCAGTTCCGACGCCAAAACCCATTCACACATAACAGAATCACAGAAGTATTTTCAAAAAGTTGAGGCATTGTAAAAGAAAGAAAGAAAGAAAGAAAGAAAGAAAGAAAGAAAGAAAGAAAGAAAGAAAGAAAGAAAGAAAGAGAAAGAAAGAAATAAAGAAAAAAGAAGAAAGAAAGAAGAAAGAGAAAGAATAAAGAAAAAGAAAGAAGAAAGAAAGAAAGAAAGAAAAGAAGAAAGAAAGACCCTCCCTCCCTCCCCAGAAAAGAAGTTGAGGCATTGTATTAGTAAAAACATGGTGCCCAGGTCAATATAGAACACATGTTGGGTGTATCTTCCAGTCTGGGATCTTCACAGTAAGAGGAGATTTGACAGACTTGAATTTGCAAAGAGGAGTATGGCCAGGGTCATGAATGGTTTGGACACCAAGTCATATAAGGAGTGATGGAATAAACATGGCATATTTTGCCTCAAAAAGACTTGGGTTGGAATGGATGGCAGAGAAGTATAATCACTTCTGAAAAATATTTGAAAACAAAACAGAGTTTTCTCTTCTGGAACCCCATGAGGGCAGGTTTTGGTTCAAGACAAATCAATGGTAAGGATTTATGTCATGAAGCCAGCATTCAAGGACAGGCTTAGTATGGAAGTTGAAACCAAAGTACTTTTCATCTTTGGGGTTAAATAATGCTTGGCAGGGATAGGTGCTTAATTTGTGTCTGTTGAATGAGTGACTTTGCCAGGGATATCATATAAGAAATTAGTGAAGTGAGAAGCAAGTCAGAAGAGTTGGACTCTAGAGTCACTTGGAAGTCTGGAATTTTTTTTTATTTGATTTAGATGTTGACTTGAGATAAAGCAGGGCAAATGACCTGCAGCCCTGGGCCTGCTTTCTTAACCTAAATGTAAGTCAGTGCAAAGTTCTGATGGCCTGATTAACTCTAAGTTCTAATAACCTCAATATCAACATCAGAAGTATTTCATATTTGTATCACTAATAGGTCTCTTTCTAAACATGTTGACATTTTAATTGTTCTTGAGTGGCCTCCATTATTTTTTCCTTGCATTTTGGCAGCATTAGATAAATCATAGAAAAAAAAATTAAATTTGCAATCTAGCCACTTTCAGTAAACAAGCTGGCAATATAAGAGTCCTTAGGGGTTGTAGCCATGATAGTAGCTGCCTTGAGTCAAGTGGAATTTGTTTACAGGGTTCGTTTAGAAAGTGAGTCATAAACTGTGGAGCAGTAAAGACGAAGAGGATTCAGATGTGGAAAAAGATATCACAGAACTGGGGCAGAGTTTGCAGAGGCCTATCATTCTACATTTGAAGAGTCTAAAGAAAGGCCATTGTCTAGCTTTAGTGTGTTATTATTTATTAATAATAATAAATAAAAATAATGTTGAGGTCATACATGTATCAAAATCCTGTCTCTAATACCACAAACGCATAAATGTTTCTAACTTGTGGTCCAGTACAGTAAGATGCTCAGTTTTCCCTAACATCTCAGCATTTCTTTTGCTCTATTTTGATGCCTGGCTAGTGGACCCAAGTGGGATGGATATCATTGAGTTGGCAAGAGTAATCCTTTTAGATCCACCACTATTTTATACTTGGTTATTAGTACCCCTTGCCATTATTATGTCTTATGAAGTTCATTATGAGACGATGTCACCATAGATACCTACAAGTAACTCATCTGTACAGTTATTTAGCCCTTTGGAAGGTGCCACATTAAAATTTAGTCTTAGGGATTCCCAAGTTAATTTCCCATTACAGTCATTTTAGCTAACGACCACTTACTCATTTGTCCTAGGTGCTTGAAATTTCTTTTTTTTTTTTTAAGATTTTATTTGTTTATTCATGAGAGACACAGAGAGAGAGAAAGAGAGAGAAGCAGAGACACAGGCAAAGTGATAAGCAGGCTCCATGCAGGGAGCCAACCTGGGACTCGATCCCAGGTCTCCAGGATCATGCCCTGGCCCAAAGGTAGGAGCTAAACCGCTGAGCTACCCAGGGATTCCCTTGAAATTTCTACTATAGAAGTAATTCCTTTAGTTATCAGAGACTATTTAGGAAAGGTAAATGCTAAACCACTTGAATAGAGTTAGTTTATCCAATTAGTTTGCCTATCTTTCCTTTTCTAGAATCCTCTCTATATCACTCAGGCTCTCTTCAGGATACAGATAACCTAGTCAAGCTGGGTAATTGAGGAGAGTTTAATGAGGGGGCTATTTACAAAGTGTGTGTGGCTCTTCATTTTAACATACCGAGACCTAAGGTGTAAGGGTCACTTCCTGGAACCTGGAGAGGTAAGCTGTATGAAGAAGGTTGAAAGTTGCTATGGCAGGTGGTGGATAGATGAAGAAGGAAGAAAGCTGGAGAATAAATATCCACACTTCACTCTCCTCTCTCCTTTTGTCTCTTGCTGCTCCCCCACATTAACTAAACCCAAACAAAACCAGAGGACAAGGAAAATATTGATGTCCACATAGGTCAGTGTCTTGGGGCAAGATGGAGAGTCGAGCACAATCTATAGCAAAGTTGATGCTCCCAGATCACTGTTCCTGACTTACTTCTCATTGTCACTATTCCCATGGGCCATCCCATTTATGGTATCTACTTCTTTACTCTATATGCTGATGTCCAGATAACTCCACATGAATATCCCAGAGGCACCTCACCCTTAACATGCCCTGAATGAATAAACCATCATACTTTACATCTTTATGCCCTTTATTCCACCTGCTTCTTTTCTTATATTCTGTCAGAGTTAGGTATCATTATCTTGGTGTTCAAGTCAGAAATCCAGGGACCATGTTATACTATAGTCCTTCCCTCACTCCCATCATCCCATCACTAATTCTGCTGATTTTACATTTAAGATATTTTTCTATTTAGCTTTCTATCTAGCTCCTGTTTCTTCTATTTCTACTCCTACTTCTCTGGCTTAGATCATTACTACATCTTATAATCTGTGTTTGGCCTCCAGTAAATTCTCTATCTTCTTTTTTTTGTTGTTGTTGTTAAAGATTTATTTGTTTTAGAGAGAAAGAGTGAGGAGGGGCAGAGGGAGAGACAGAATCTTCAAGAAGACTCTCCACTGAGCACAGAGCCTGACAGGGGCTCAATACCATGATCCCAAGATCATGACCTGAGCCAAAACCTACAATTGGATGCTCAATCGACTGAGTTCAGTCAGGCTCCCCTCTCCCATTTTTAAAAAATTGAAGTATAGTTAACACACAGTGTTGCATTAGGTTCAGGTGTACTACATTGTGATTCAACAATTTTATACATTATGCTGTGCCCACCACAAGGAAGGCTATCTGTCACCATACAACACTATTATAATGCCAATGACTCTATTCCCTATAACTGTGCCTTTTATCTCTGTGATTTATTCATTCCAAGGCTAGAAGCCTGTATTTCTCACTCTCCTTCACCCAATTTGTCCACTCTCCTCTAACAACCATTAGTTGGTTCTCTATATTTATTGCTCTGTTTCTGTTTTTTGTTTGCTTATTCATTTGCCTTATTTTTTAGATTCTACATATAAGTGAAATCATATGGTATTTGTCTTTCTCTGTCTGACTTCTTTCACTTAGCATAATACTTCAGTTTATGTGTTTTGCAAATGGTGAGATCTCATTCTTTTTTATGGCTGAGTGATATTCTTGTATGTGAATACCGCATCTTCTTTATCCTTTATGACTGAGTAATATTCATGTGTCTGAAGTCTTTATCCATTCCCTATTGATGGACACTTGAGTTGCTTCCGTATCTTGGCTATTGTGAATAATGTTGTAGTACATATAGGAGTATATATATCTTTTTGAGTTAGTGTTTTTGTTTTCTCTGAGTAAATGCCCAGTAGAGAAATCTCCAGATGATAGGGTTGTTCTGCTTTCAATTTCTTAAGGAACCTCCAATTTGGCTGCACCAAATTACATTCCCACCAGCAATGTGTAAGGGTTCCTTTATATCCTCCTGCTTGCCAGCACTTTTTATTTCTTTTTTTTTTTTTTAAGATTTTATTTATTTATTTATTTGACAGAGAGAGAGAGAAAGCACAAACAGGGGGAGTCGGAGAAGGAAAAGCAGGTTCCGCCCTGGAGGTTCCCCACATAATCCTGGGATCATGACCTGCCTAGAAGGCAGACGTTTAATTGACTGAACCACCCAGGTTCTGAATTTCTTGTCTTTTTCAATAGGTTCTCTTTTAATTAAAACTATGACTTGCATTACCATCAGAAATCAAATTCTGTTTCATTTATTCATTTATTTAGAAAATATTTATTGAAATTATTATGTGCCAAATATTATGCTAAGTGTTGGAAATTCAGAAAGAACTAAAACATGTTTTCTGCTTTTTTTTTTTAATTTTTATTTATTTATGATAGTCACAGAGAGAAAGAGAGAGAGGGGCAGAGACACAGGCAGAGGGAGAAGCAGGCTCCATGCACCGGGAGCCCGATGTGAGATTCGATCCCGGGTCTTCAGGATCGCGCCCTGGGCCAAAGGCAGGCGCCAAACTGCTGCGCCACCCAGGGATCCCCTGTTTTCTGCTTTTAATTGTAATCTCATGGTAGAGAGAAGTAAGGATAGATTAATAGAATTATAAACAAGTCGCTTATAACAAGGGTGAGGGTGGCACAGAAAGCTCCCTGGAGAAATTAACATTTAAGTTTAGCCCTGCAGCACTAATAGGTATTAATCAGGTAAAGGAAGGAGAGGAAAAAAGACAGGCAGAGAAAGATATTTTGGGCTGTGTGTGCAACCTGGTACATGTTCTGAAAGCAAGGGAGAGCATAGAGAACTGGCAAAATTTAAAGTAATATAGTGTGCATAAAGCAGAAAGCATGAAATCCATGGTCAGATGATGAAGAGTTTTTTTTTTTAAGGATTTTAAACTTCATCTCAAAGATTATGGGGACCCCTGGAGGACTTTAAGCTGAGGCTTGGCATTATCAGATTTGTGTTTTGGAAGGATTACTCTTGTTGTTTGACAAATGGATTTGATAGGAGCAAGACTGGAGGCAGATTAATCAGTTGTCAAAAGCTTTCACTGAAGTCAGGAAGTAGCAGTAAATATATAATGGTCCAAAATATATTAAAATAGGATTATTTATAGGATACATTGAAGGATTAAACTTGAAGAGTGAAAAAGAAAAAGGAATCAAGACTGTTACATGGGATTGTGGCTTGGGCAACTGGATGGGCAGTACTAATACTCACCAAGGTAGAGAATTCAGAAAGATGAGGTATAAGAAGGTCAAGTAATGAACTCAGTTTTGGATACACTGAATTTGTGGTTCTTGTAGACCATTTAAGTGGAGATATTGAGTTAGATATTCATATCTAGATTTTGAATCATAATAAGAGATGAGGCTTCTCAAATCATCCCTATTGAATGAAAATAGGCTCCATGAAGGACCAACTTTAAAGCCTATTGGAGGAAAGAGAGGACAAGTGTTCAGTTAGGAGGGAAAAATGCATCTCCATATTCACTGGATTAAGGCCAAGCTCTTAAATTGTAACTTTTCTCTCCCACTATCTCATGTCAATCCCCAATTTATATTTTAAATTTTACTAGTTCTCTTAAGTTCTATTAGGTCTTTTAAGTTTTATTATTACCAAGCTGCTAGTGGTTTTCTATGCATATGTAGGGTCTCTATTCCTTGGATATCTGTTTATTGTTTTAGTGTTTCTTTTTCTACTTAGAATACCTGGTTCCCCTTCTTTATCTGGCCATAGATAAGTCTCATTAGCTTTCAAAAGAGACTTGAATTGAAGATTGCCTGCTCTGAGAGGGAGACAGAACATGAGAGACTCCTAACTCTGGGAAATGAACAAAGGGTGGTGGAAAGGGAGGTGGGTGGGAAAGGGAGGTGGGTGGGGGGTGGGGGTGACTGGGTGACGGGCACTGAGGGGGGCACTTGATGGGATGAGCACTGGGTGTTATGCTATATGTTGACAAATTGAACTTCAATAAAAAAAGTATATATATTTATATATACATATAAATGAGAAGACTTGAGTCCCCTTGGTTGATCTAGATACTCCCTCCTTTCTTCCCATAGCTTTTGTTTGTGTATATATTCTAGCTCTTATCACATAGTATTGAAATAATCTGTCTACCTAGGTTAGCACACAGATTGTTCCATGAGTTCAAGAATGGTGTTGCAGGTTGGATTCCCCAGGAAGCAGATTCTGAGATGGCGTTTAGTGTACAAGAGCACCCTTGTGGAAAGGAGAAGGAAACAGGAGTGGGCCAAGGGAGAAGTCAAGCCTTGCTGCAAACCCAGTGTCTCATTTGACACCATAAAGATCTCTGGAGCTAAAATGGCCTTTCAGAGTTGCTCCAGATTGAACTGGGGTGGTTAGGCATCCCCTACCTGGTAAGTCATTGGGAGGAGCTAAGCAGTGGTTATCTTCCTCAGACAGGCTTGTGATCTCCAATTCTTTAGACACACACCCTTCTGCTCCCTAATGTTTGGAATCCTGCCTGCTGCATGTGTTTATATTACTTATAGTCCTTTTGAGTTTGCTAGTCCTGTCAGTTACTAACAGATGCTTATTAAACTGAAGAAAAATCGTTATCACTGCATTACACTTCTCAGGAATATTCATATACATTTATTTAATCCTTAAAACAGCCCTCAAAGTTAGGTATAATGATTACCCCCATTTTACAGATGAAGAGACTCAGTCCCGAAGTTTCTCAGTGATTTACCCAAGGTCTTTAGCAAGGAAGTGTTAGGATTATGACTTATATCAAGTGTTCTGATTTAAAACCTCATACTCTTCCACAGTGCCATCTGAAGGTGTTGAGATGTTACTGATGGAAGAACACTGGGTGAAGATAGGTCTTAACTTGCCTAGGCTAAATGGAAAGGAAAAATATGTTTTAACTAAACCAAAAATATTCAGGGAGAAAGAAACTGGAAAATTTTGAAGCTGGTAGCCTTGGAAAGGGAGAGTATTCTTTTAGGACCTCCTTTCCTCAGAAGGTTTCAAAGGAGTAAAAACAATTAGAGTTGCAGAGGAGAGTAGGAGACAAGACAAGGTTGATGATCAAAGGGGAGAGCTGCATAGGAAAATAACAACATTTCGTACACAGCCATGCATACACTGAAAATGTGTCAGCAGTGCGAGGTCATTGTTAACTGCCAAGGATAAGACTGAAATAGATTGTTAAACGAGAGACAATATTGCCAAGGCTGAATTGTTTGCCTGCTTCAAAAGGACAAAATTCTGAGAGGCAGAATGAAAGAAAATTTATCCAATTGACTATAAAATGGAATTATGATGACTCCAGTGCTGGATATGGTTTAGAACTTTTTTTCATTACACTAAACTTGACTAGTCAAAAGACTTTGAAAATAACGTTTTTCTTCTCTACATAACTTTAAACAAAGGATTTTGTTTTTTAAAAAGAAATTTGCTTTTTATTAAAATGCCGGGAGGTAAAATTTTTGTCTTCATTAAGGAAGCATTTTACAGTGAGTTGTTAGAGTTACAGAATACTTGTTTCAGACAGAAGAGATTTAAGGACACATACCAGATATATTTTGCAGGTAGAGCTAGCTTACTGATGACCTGCATATGGAATATGAGGGCGAGGAAAAAATAAAAGTTGACACCAAAGTTTTGGGCTTGAACCCAAATAAATGGTCACTGAGATGCAGAAAACTATGACAGAAAGAGCAATACACATGATAAATATCTGGATAAACAGAATATTTTTCCCTCTTAAAATCTTTAAGATACTGATGACTATCAAGGGCAAAGACTATTGTCTAATGAGATTTTCTAGTGTAAGTAGACATAGTAGATATGAAAATTCCAACATAAAGGGGAAGGATAAATGGACCTATATGATTGTAAGATTTCTGCATTTCACTTTAAGTGGTAAAATGTGAATTTTAAATAAATTGAAAAGTTAAGTATGCAATTGTAATCCCAAGAACAAACTCTAAAATATTCATGTAAATAAATAAAATACTAAAAATATAGTTTTAAAATCCAATAAAAGGCAGAAAAGGGGAGAAAAGGAAAACAACACAGAGGGGACAAACATAAAACAAATAAATGAGGGGATCCCTGGGTGGCTCAGCGGTTTAGCGCCTGCCTTCGGCCCAGAGCGTGATCCTGGGTTCCAGGATCGAGTCCCGTGTCGGGCTCCCTGCATGGCGCCTGCTTCTCCCTCTGCCTGTGTCTCTGCCTCTCTCTCTCTCTCTCTCTCTCTCTCTCTCTCTCTCTTTCTCTGTGTGTCTCCCATGAATAAATAAATAAAATCTTAAAAAACAAATAAATGATAAAACTGAATCTAAATAAATCGATGATTTCATTAAATGTAAATCCTCCAAATACGTTAATTAAAGACAGGGTTAAAAGAGTACAAAACCCAACCAACAACAGGATGTCTGCAAGAAGCTCTCTTTAAATATAATGATATAGACAGGTTAAAAGCAAAGTGATGCAAACAGATATACAAGTACTAATAAAAAGAAAGTGGTAGTGGCTTTATTAATATCCAACATAGATTTCAGAACAAGGAAAAATACCAGGGACAGTACATACTGTAAAAAGCATCAATTCACCAAGAAGATATGACAGTCCTAAGTGTATGTGCATCTAAAAACAGCTTCAAAATAACAGGATAAAAACCGATAAAATTAAGTGGAGAATTATTCAAATCCATTATACTTAGAGACCTTGAAACCCCTCTCTAAGGAATTAACAGAACTAGGAGACAGAAAACCAGCAAGTATATAGAAGATTTGAACAATACTAACCACTATTTGACACGTATAGAACTCTCCACACAATGACAGCAGAATACACATTCTTTTCATCATCACATGGAACATTCACCAAGATATACCATATTTTGAGCCACAAAACAAATCATAACAAACCTAAAAGAATTAAACTAGTACAAAGTATGTTTTTTGATAACAGAATTAAACTGTAGTAACCAAAAGATACTGAAAAAATTCCAAATATTTAAAACTTAAAAATATACTTCTAAATAATTCATAAGCCAAAGAAATTTCTTAAGAAATTATAAAATACTTTGAATGAAAATAAAACATATTAAAGTCTGTGGAATTCAGTTAAAATAGTGGTTAGAGGAAAATTTATAGCATTAAAATGTTTACACTAGAATAAAAGAAAGTTCTCACATATGTAATCTTTCATTTACTAAAATGAAAGAAACTAAAATAAGGTCAACTAAACTCAAAGCTGTCAGAAAAAAAGAAAATTGTAATAATAAGAACAGAAATCAATGAAATTGAAAACAGAAAATTAATGAAATTAAAATCTAGTTATTTTTTATTTTTTTATTTTAAAAATATTTTATTTATTCATGAGAGACACACAGAGAGAGGCTCCCTCCCCACAGGGAGCCCGATGCGGAACTTGATCCCAGAACCCTGGGATCATGACCTGAGCCAAAGGCAGACACTCAACCACTGAGCCATTCAGGTGCCCCTAGTTATTATTTTTTAAAAAGTAGTAAATATCTGGCCAGATTGACCAAGAAAAGGAAGGAGAAAGAGAGATGACCATACTGCTAATATCAGGAATGAAGGAGAGAATATCACTACAAACCTTATAGACACTGAAAGTACAATAAAGGAGTGCTATGAACAACTCTGTGCATAAATATGACAGCTTACACAAAATGTGCCAGTTCCTTAAAAGCTACATGCTACAAAGCTTAAGAAGAAAAAAATTACCTGAATAGTTCTACTTCTATGAAAGAAATTTAATTTGTAGTTACAAACCTTCTCAAAACGAAAACTCTAGGCCTAAGTTATTTAACTGGTGAATTCTACCAAACATTTTTGGAAGAAGTTGTGCTAATTTTACGTAATCTCTTCCAAAAGTTGCAGAGGACAGAACAATTCTCAATTCACTTTATGAAGTCAGTATTACCAGAGGCCAGAACAAATATAGTGTAAGAAACCTATAAGACCCTCATGAACATAGATATCAAAAATTCTCTATAAAATATTAGCAAACTGAATCCAGTAATATATAAAAATGTATCACATCACAACCAAATAGGGTTTATCTTGGTAATGCAAAGTTGTTTTAAGATTCAATGTATCACCATAATTTACTACATTAACAGACAAAAGAAGAAAAACCAGTTAATCATTTTAATGATTGTAGAAAATTTATTTATAAAATTCAGCATTTATTCATGATAAAATTCTCAGCACTCTAGGAACAAAAGGGAACTTGTTCCCTTTCCATGATTAAGGACATCTATAAACACCTATAATTAACATCATACTTAACATTGTAACCAAAGCCCACACAAGGTCAAATAATGTTGCTTATGGTCTCTAGAGTTTAGGCAGTTTTAATTGCACACTGGAAAACAAATATGTTTATACTTTGCAGTGTGAGATGAAAGATCGTATTTTTCCCTAAGTCTAGGAACAAAGTGAGGATGTCTGCTCTGCCACTCCTATTCAGTGTTCATAATGGAAGTCCTAGCCAGTGCAGTAAGGCAAGAAAAAGAAATAAAAGGTATTCAGATTGGAAAATAAACCTTCTAGATGACATTATTGCCTAAGTAGAAGACCTTAAAGAATCCACAGAAATGCTCCTAGAACTTAAAAGTGAATTTGGTAAGGTCCCTAGCTATAAGATTAAAATACAAAAAGCAGTTGTATTCCTATATAAAACAATAACAATAAACAATTAGAAACCAAAATTGAAAATTAGTACCATTTATGATAACTCAGTAAATGAATTCATACTTAGGTAAAAATTTACCAGGATCTATATGCTTAAATGAAATAAATACAAAGAAGGCCATGCTCATGGATTGAATGATTCAATCTAGTTAAGATGTCAGTTCTTCCCAATTTGATCTATATATCTGATGCAATTCCAATAAAAATCCCAGCAGGTGTGTCTGTCTGTATTGGCTAACTGAATTTAAGATTTATATGGAAAGGTAAATATTCCATAAAATTTTGAAGATGAAAGAAGTAGGAGGACTCATTCTATGACATCAAGACTTACTAGAAAGCTGTAGTCATCAAGGAAATGAGATATTGATGAAAATATAGGGGGATCCCTGGGTGGCTCAGCAGTTTGGCGCCTACCTTTGGCCCAGGGCGTGATCCTCGAGTCCCGGGATCGAGTCCCGCATCGGGCTCCCGGCATGGAGCCTGCTTCTCCCTCTGCCTGTGTCTCTGCCTCTCTCTCTCTCTCTCTCTCTCTCTCTCTCTCTATCATGAATAAATAAATAAATAAATCTTAAAAAAAAAAAGAAAATATAGACACAGTTCAAAGGAATAGAGACTTTAGAAACAGACTCACAAAATTATGATTAGTTGATTTTTGAAAAAGATACAAAAGGAGAAAAGATAGTCTCAAAAAAATTGTGCTTGAACAATTGGACATCCATATATAAAACCCAAAAAGGAACCTTGACTTCACATTTTAAATAAAACTAACTGAAAATGGGTAATAGAAGTAAATGCAAAACATAAATCTGCAAAACTTTGGGAGAAAGTGTAGGAAAAAATCTTTATGGGCTTATCTTAGGTGGAAAAGTCTTAAATATGACACTAAAAACAAGATTTATAGGAGAAAAATTGACAAATTAGACTATCAGAATTAAAGACTTTTTGCATTGTCAAAGTTGCTATTATGACAATGAAAAAACTAGTCACAGGTTGAGGGAAAAAATTTGCAAATCATATATTTGGCAAAGACCCTGCACTTAGAATATATAAAGAATTTTCCAAAATCAACAATAAGAATACAACCCAAGCTTTTAGAAAGCAAAAAATTTCAATAGACACTTCATCAAAGGAGACATATAGATGCCAAATAAGTGCACAGATTCTCAAGCTTATTAGGCATTAGTCATTAGATAAGGACATGAAAATCACACGATAAACTACACACTTAGTATAATTACTAAAATTAAAAATGAACAAACAACTGGCAATACAAAGTCTTGATGAAGTTGCAGAACAACTGGGATTTTCCCCATACATTGCTGTGAGAATGCAAAATGATACAGCCACTCTGAAAAATAGTTTGGAAGTTGTATCAAATTAATCTTACACTTATCATATGATCCAGCTATCCCACTCCTGAGTATTTACTCTGGAGAACTGAAGACTTACATTCACACAAAAATTTGTACAAAAGTGCTTATAGCAGTATTATTCAAAAATTGTCAAAATGTGAAAACAACCCAAATGTCCTTTAATGAGTGAATAGATAGATAATCACTGTGGTATACCCATGCAATGGAATACAACTTAGCAATAAAAAGAATAAACTATTTGATAAAATCCCCCTATTTGATAAAACAACTTGGATGAGTGTCACAGACATTCTGCTGAGTAAAAGAAGCCAACTTTTAAAAGTTACATATTCTGTGATTCTATTTACATGTCATTCTGGATAAGCTGAATCTACAGGGAGAACAAATTCATGGTTTTCCGTGGTTAGTGGTTGAATGTTTAACTAAAAACAGGGGGCAGAGGAATAATGGAAACTGTTCTGTGTCTTGATAGGGTGGTGGTCATATGACTATATGCATTTGCCAAAACTCTTAGAATGGTACATCAAAAGATTGAATTTTGGGACCCTTAAGTGGCTCAGCGGTTGAGCATTTGCCTTTGGCTCAGGGCGTGATCCCAAGGTCCTGGGATCGAGTCTCACATCGGGCTCCCTGCATAGAGCCTGTGTCTCCCTCTGCCTGTGTCTCTTGTGAATAAATAAATGAAATCTTTAAAAAAAATGATTGAGTTTTACTTTTTTAAAAAGATTTTATTGAGAGAGAGTGAGCAAGAGAGCACAAGTGGGGGTCGGGGGTTGGCAGCGGCAAAGGGAGAGGGAGAAGCAGATTCCCCACTAAGCAGAGAGCCTGGTGTGATGCTTGATCCCGGAAGTCTGGGATCATGACCTGAGCCGAAGGCAGACACTTAACCACCTGAGCCATCTAGGCGCCCCAAAAGATCGAATTTTATTGTATGTAAACTAAAAATAAAAATTTAAAAAGTAACAATATAGTTTCAGGTTAGAAATGACACAAACGCACTAAGTTGGGAGGAAGAGAATCTAACTTCTATGCTCCTACTCGATAAGGGCTTCAATTATTTTAGAAAAGTCTGTAGATGGGGAATGGAGTGTGTGCGGTCAGAAGGTTTAAATCATTAAGCATGTGGGCTGGAAAACACACTGAATGATTAGAGTGGGCAGTTGGGACTTACATGTATGAAAGGGGTAAAGTGGCTTGCGTGATGGATGTTTTAATCTGTTGTCGGCTGCTATAACTGGATACCACAGACTGGATGACTTAAACAACAGAAATTTATTTCCCACAATCCTAGAGGCTGGAAAGTGGAGGTCAGGGTGCCAGCAGATTCAGTATCTTCACATGGCAGGAGGAGAGTGAGAAAGCAAGTTCTCTTGTGTCTCTCAGGGCACTAATCCCATTTTAAGAGTTCTACCCTCCTGACTTAATTATCTCCTAAAGGCCCCATCTCCAAACACTATCACACTGAGGATTAGGGTTTCAACATATGAATGGGGATAGGGGGAGAAGGTAGACTCAAACATTTAGTGCATAGCAGTGGACTTCCTTGAATTGCCCAAATTGAGTTTGCTTGTGTTGGTGATACAGGGCTAGTTCCCTTGGCCAGGTCCATACTAAATGGAATAACAGTTTTTTCTAAAGTCCTAACATTGCCTAATGACATCCCCTTACGCTCCTCCTTGTTCACTAGTAAGAGAGGCTGGGTTTATCAGGCAAATCAGGCAATCAGTGTCTAATTGTGTTTCCACACAAGATCTCTCAAAAAACATTGAGCTACTTTGACAACAATGCACCCAATGGGGACATTTTCCAAATTAATGCTCTTATTTGTTATGGACCCACTAAACTAGAGCAAACAAAGAAACTAAAAACCCCAAAACCCAACTATCCAATTTTGAGGTGAAGATTAGTTAGAACCAAAAATATATGTTAAATTAAAAAAAAAAAAAGTTAAAACGTAAATATTAGAAGATCACTGAGAAAAAAATCAGCCACTGTCAACTGAAATCTTGCAGAGGCTGTCTTTCCTAAACACATGGTCTCAATTCTTTAGGGAAGAAATGATGGTTTTCCAAAGTCCTTTGGAGGAAGAAATGAAGCTAAAAATGGATATTTTCAAAAAATAAATTAGAAAATCATTGAATGAGATTCACTTATTCATAAAGAACTAGTTATAGACTTCCTACTAATATTGAACATCAGTTAAGTTTCAGGCTTTTCCTTCTGAGCAGAAAAGCATCTGATCTGTTCTGGGTTGTTGATTCTGTTCAGTGCAGTGCCATGGTTCCTAATTAGCAACATTGGGAGTAAGATGGACGTTCTTTTGTGGAAGCTAAGGAAACTGGCAAAGACACATACAGTCCATCTATTTCTTTCTTTTTTTTTTTTAAAGATCCAATTTTTTTAAAAGATTTATTTATTTATTTATTTATGTATTTATTTATTTATTTATTTATTTATTTATGATAGACACACAGACGGAGAGAGAGAGAGGCAGAGACACAGGCAGAGGGAGAAGCAGGCTCCATGCACCGGGAGCCTGATGTGGGACTCGATCCCGGGACTCCAGGATTGCGCCCTGGGCCAAAGGCAGGCACTAAACAGCTGAGCCACCCAGGGATCCCCCAGTCCATCTATTTCTAACTGTAGGTGGGATGTATAAATACCTTTGAATAAGACCAAAATTCTTCTACTTTGGGGTCTGTTCTTGTATGCAGGTGGTATATAGGTATTCAAATCTTCTCCATTCCACCCTATGGAGTAAGGATGGCTTAATATCTGGCATGTATTCCATTGCAGTCCCTCCCGTGTCCATGTTTGCCCCACCAGAATCCTATTTTTGCATAGTGCTTTGGGCAGCCAGTAGCAATCGCTCAGTGTGTATTGGTTGGCTAGAGCTGCCATAACAAAATAGCCCTGATTGAGTGGCTTAGGCAACAGAAATTTAGTTCTCATAGTTCTGGAGCCTGGCAGTTCAAGATCAAGGTGTGAGCAGGTTTAGCTTCTTTCAAGACCTGTCTCAAAAGGCCACCTTCTTTCTGTGTCCTCACATTGTCTTTCTGTCTCACATGCACTTCTTTAGCATCTGTTCTGTGTGTTTTCGTCTTTTTTTCTATGTTTTGTTTTGTTTTGTTTATAATAAATTTATTTTTTATTGGTGTTCAATTTACCAACATACAGAATAACACCCAGTGCTCATCCCGTCAAGTGCCCCCCTCAGTGCCCATCACCCATTCATCCCCACCCCCCGCCCTCCTCCCCTTCCACCACCCCTAGTTCATTTCCCAGAGTTAGGAGTCTTTATGTTCTGTCTCCTTTTCTGATATTTCCCACACATTTCTTCTCCCTTCCCTTATATTCCCTTTCACTGTTTTCGTCTTCTTATAAGGCCTCCAGTCAGATTGGATTAAGGCCCACTCTGAAGGCCTCATTTTAGCTAAGCACCCCTTTAAAGACTCTTTCTCCAGAAATAGTCACATTTTTGAGGCACTGGGGGTTTCAACATATGAATGGGGGGGGCACAATTTAGCCTATTATACTCACATATAATCTATTTGCTGTCTCTGCCACAGAATATAAAAGCAGTGTTTTACTTAAGAATAATTGAAAAGTGATGGGCAGCCCAGGTGGCTCAGCGGTTTAGCGCGGCCTTCAACCCAGGGCCTGATCCTGTAGACCCAGGATTGATTACCATGTCGGGCTCCCTGCATGGAGCCTGCTTCTCCCTCGGCCTCTCTCTCTCTCTCTCTCTCTCTCTCTCTCTTTCTGTTGCTCATGAATAAATAAATAAAATCTTTTTTAAAAAAAAGAATAATTGAAAAGTGAGTATAACCTATTTTTTTTAAAACTGCAAGCGTTTGCCAACCCCTGGACCAGAGTATGCTGCTTTAAAAAGATTTATTGCATGATCCCATCTTTAGGCAGCCTCCTGAGCTCTCAGGGCAGAGTGGTAGGAGGTGCCCACTGTGAGCAATCCTCCCCTCAGGGGTACAGCAGGATCATCTGGAAATGGTTTCTCAATGGAATCTGTGTCAAGGCTTCATTGCCACCCCAGAGTCAATCAAAGCCAAGAGCTGTAGGGGACTGCCCTAAAACACTGAGTCAGTGTCACTGCCTTTGGGACTGTTCCTCTACCTCCTTAGCCTGGAGGGGAGCCAAGATTGTAAAACCTAAAAAATTTTAGCCACAATGATTCTATCTCCCTGGAAAATATTGTAAACACATTTGCACACACACGCCCATAGATTAGAATGTTTCTTAACAAATTTCGGTTAACAGCTATTGTCACTAAAGAGCAACAAAAACCACTTATCGTTTAAGAAATGACCCATACTTCTAGATTGAGAGCTAGAAATTATTCCAAATGTAACATCCCATTATTCCAGATGTAACATCCAAGGAATTTACATTGAGAAATGAGACAAAGGGATGGTTAAGGGTTGTGGATGGGCATTTAGCAAAGAACATGTGAATGTATTTCTCAAAGATTGGTGAATTCTCCAGAATTATGCAACAGATATTGGCTCAGAACAATCTACTTGAAACAAAACAGTGGCTATATTTTAGCTACCTACTCTGTTACCTTTTTTCCCCCTAGATAATACATAGCATTCTTTAATTTGAGGTGCACATTTTAGCATTTCTAGGATTGGACATCAGTCTTGCAATAAATATAACATTTAACAGTCTTTCTCCTTCTCATCTTCCTCTTTTTGCTCCTCATCTCCCTTTCCCTTCCTGGAAAACCCTTATTAAAGAGCTGGTGCATTTTACAGAAAACGATGTCATAGCGTCGAGGTAAAGTGTTTCCAATGTGTTTGAGGTCTAGGTTGAAGACTAGCATTTTAGTTTAGTTCTCCCTATTTGGTTCACAGTGTAGATGCTGATTATTTGCCCTCCAGGGTTGGAAGGATCCTCAGTGGGTCTGTGCTCTCACATCCGCTCAGATCTCTGTTCTTAGCAGGGCTTTTATCAGGGGTGTGTCCTAATAAGGCCCTGAGAGGACTAAGCCTGCCAAAGGCCATGTGATGTGCTGACAGATGCCAAGTTCTAGAAACAAACACAGTGACCTTGATGGCAATACAATGTAACATCTCTTTGCTTCAAGTCTATACAAATATATATTTGTATAATTATAAATGTCAGAGAAAATCTTTGTTTTCAAGGTAGAATACACTGTGTATATATATCTACACACATAATTTATAATACATAATTATAATTCTATGTAATTATAATATAATATATAATTTATATAATAAAAATATATGTAATTTCTAAACACAAAAAGTAAAAGCTACCATCTTACTGTAAGTTAGAATAAAATAACATTAGCTCTTAAGTCACTGGAATATACTAAATAATTATATCAAGAATAGTCTAGAAATTAGTCTTCTAGAACAATATGCCTCATAAATTAACATGAGAGCTTATTTGCATATATGCTATGGGAGCATCTGAAGGTGTGTATGTATGTATAGCATATATAACATTTTAAAGGGAGTAAACACCATGTAGTTAATTCTTGTGGCAAAAGATAATTTCAATGTTTTTGCAACATTTGACAATCACTTCATCCTTGTAATACCATCTAAATTAGCATTTTTAAGAATCCCATATATTACTTAACAGAAAAGGCCTAAGTAGTATCAAAAGAGACTAGAGGCAAATTAAGTTTCCTTTTGTCCAACTTTGTGTCACTTCCTGCCTCCATAAATAGGAAAAGCAAAATATCTATGCTTCTTATTCATGTACATCTGCCAAACCAATTAACACCTCCTGAATGTTATCTTAATTGCATTTATTAACATAACATTAACATAGCAGGGAGATAACATTCAAGAGGTATTAATTGGTTTGGCAGGCACTCTTGAATGGGGAGCACAGGGAAGGGCCCTTCTCAGTATCTTGCTTTTTTTTGGTTATGGTGGAGAGGAAATGAGATTATGTTGAAAGAGAGAAAATATATCTTAACCAAAATGGCAGCCTCATTGCAGAGTCACTTGGTTCTCCTTTCTAAATGTTGCAAAGATGCTCATTGGCATCTAAAGCCTTGCTCTTTGACAGTTTACCCAGATGCCTTCTATACAGTGTGTCTTTACCGTTCCAGCTAAAGTGGCCTCTGAGGTTTGGAGGCACAGAAATGCCTCCCAGCGATGCACTGAGCTACAGTCATAATTTTTTACAGTGCCTTAACTGCTTTAAAAATGATCAGAATAAGTTCCTTTGGTGAGAATTTAATACAGCTCCTACCTTCATA
The DNA here is from genome assembly GCF_011100685.1 of Canis lupus familiaris. Taxonomy (NCBI): domain Eukaryota; kingdom Metazoa; phylum Chordata; class Mammalia; order Carnivora; family Canidae; genus Canis; species Canis lupus. Next base: position 78,099,188 of record NC_049222.1, on the reverse strand, counting down.
GAACCATAGAACTATAAGAATGTTATAACTAGATGCACCCATCCATGAATTCATTCAGTAGGCATTGTTGAGCACCTACTATAGTCCAGGAACTGGATAATGCTGGGATAAAGAAATAAACAAGACTCAATACCTGGTTAATGATGTCCAGCTGGCACAGGAATTAGTCACATAGATAATGACTGCAGGTGTGTGGCTTACAGTAGATACCCAGTACATATTTATTAAGTGAATGAATTTGTGAAACGTTATCATTGGGGATCCACTCTGGTGCTGGTATGAAGGGTGGGGAGTATGGGGTTTAGGGACATGTACATAAAAAGGCAAAACTGAAGACAATGGGTAATATGGAAAGAGTTGAATGATTAGGGACTGAACCAAGGCAGAAACATGCGAGATGAAGAGGAGGGCATAGGTAAAGAGGTCCATATGGGAAAAATAAGCAACAAGTTGTTGAGGGTTTTCTTTGTGCCAGGCAGAGCTCTTAGCACGTGGATGAACTTAATTTTCTGAACAACCTTATAAGGTGGTCTTATTATCATATCCATTTTAAAAGAGGAAATTGAGTGGAGTAGGTTGAATAATGCCCCCCCCCCCACTCCCCCGCTGGCTTTCCCCACTCTAATCCCCAGAACCTGTGAACATGTTACATTACATAGCAAAAGGGACTTTGCAGACTTAATTAGGTTAAGGATTTTGTAATAGGGAGATTATCCTGGGTTATCCAAGGGGCCTGATGTGATTCCAAGGTCTTTCTTTATATGAAAGAGTCAGGGAGGAGCAGAGTCCAAGTCAGAAGATATAAGGATGGTAGCAGAGGTCAGAGAAGAGAGAAAATATTCTGGAGACTTTGAAGTTGAAGGAGCCATGAGCCAAGGAATGTGGGTGGCATCTGGAGGGGTTTCCCCTGGGCACTGAGGAACAAGACTCCTCTCACCTTATTCTCTTTCTTTCATTTTCAGTATCTCTATGGGAAAATACTTTGTTAAATTGTACAGTATCTTTCCTTTTAAAAAATGTTTCCCCCATTTTTGGCCCATGAAGGCCATATTTGTATTGTCTACCTTTGACCCAATGCCTGACACTGTGCCTGATACACACAAAAATGTGCTCATTAAATGTGTGTTAAAGAAATGTGGGAGGGGAAGAGCTCTTAAATTTTCTTAGGGTGACATATTTCTTGCCTGTCAGGGTGTCCTTCCAGGGTCAATAGACTTACAACCATTTTGTGACAAGGAGGTGCACCTGCTCAGATCCCTCTATAGTGAAAAATCTATTGACCCAGCTATAGGGAATGCAGCCTATAAATAGACATTAGTTATTACAGCCTTTAGGAATTACCTTACTTGCAGGAAACTACCTTGGTTACATCCTGCCCAAGGTTGCATCCTTCTCAGGGTGGCCCTTTCCCAACAACTGATTGAGATGTGTATAAGGGCCAGGCCATTTCTGTCCAGCATGGGGCAGCTCTGGCATGCCATTTAGCTCTTGCCTGACCAGTCCAAGGTTGTCATGAGGCTCATATTATGCTTTATTTCTCCTTCCATTTCCCTTCCACAAGGTGTTGATCACAAGGATACTCCTTGATAAACATCCTGAATACTAACCTCAGTCTTAGAATTGGCTTCCTGGAGACCCCAATATCAAACAATCACTAAGCATAAAATTCTCTCTTAAGCCACATAGCTATGAATAAGTAAAACAGAATCCAAAATTTGAGAAAAAAATCACAGAAGAGCTTAATATTAAAGAAATCCTATCCATTAATTATTACCTTTTCAATGAGTTGTGAAAAGATTGCTATTATTAAAGGTTTATCAGTGGCATCCCTCAATATCCAAACATGGTTTGAGAGTCACATCAGATCTTTCTCTTAAGTATCTCTGGAACTTGTCTATTTGCATCACCATCATCCTTTTAATTTAGGCCACTCATAACTTCCCCCCTGATGTAATGAACAAATCTGAGTTTTTTATTTTTGTCTCCCTCCAGTTTTTCTCCATGTTGGAATGGTGTCACTACTCAGCCTAAAACTCCATGGTAACTCCCCATCACCCCAAGCATAGAGTCCAACTCCTTAACATGGCATCCAAAGCCCTCTCTTATTGGCCTTCTTCCTGTTTCTAGACTCATCTGTGGCGTGCCCTAAACAGCCTCCCCTTTCACCACTGCCTCCTTTGGTTCCTGCCAAATTCTCCAAACTGTCCACACTGGTGCATAGGCCCGTCCTGACCTGATTCTTTTTAAAGCTCTACTTATGAATTTGCCATCACTCTCCCTTCCTAGTCTCAGCCGAACTGAATGACATGCAGTTCATCAATATGCCTTGTCCTTGTTTGCCTTTGGGCCTTTGTACATGTTGTTCCCTCCTTCTGGACTATTTTCTCTTTGTCTTCCTACCCACTTCCCCAGCCTTCTCCTTGACAGATTGATTGCTTGTTTGTTTGTTTTGTTTTGTTTTGAAGATTTCATTTTTATCTCCATACCAACCTGGGGCTAGAACTCACAATGCCTAGATCAGGAGTCACACACTGTACTGATTGAGCCTGGTAGGTGCCCCTACCAGATTGATTTCTACTTCTCTCACCTTTCTCTGATTCCCTAAGAATGGATTTGGTACCTCTCTTATGTATTGTTATGGCACACTGTACTTGGTCTTTTCAATAGCTTTACTATTTATAGCTGCCTCTAAACTTGGCTGTCTCAACCACCAGACTCAACTCTTTATTAATAACTGTGAGCATAGCAACTAACATAGTACTTAACATATAGAGGGTACTTGGGTAACATTTTTTTAAAAAAAGATTTTATTTATTTATTTGAGGGGGGGTACATAAGCAGAGGGAGTGGCAGGCAGAAGGAGAGGGACAAGTGGGCTCCCCATAGAACAGGGAGCCACCATGGGGCTTGATCCCAGGATCCTGAGATCATGACATGAGCCAAAGGCAGATGCCTAACTGACTGAGCGATCCCAGGCACCCCAGCATTTGTTGATTAATTAATAAATAACTGAAGTCTCATGAAAACCTGAAATGCAGTAGGCATGGTAAACATTTTTGGCCACATTTTAGATATATGGAAATTAAGGGTGACTTAGCCAAGGTTATATTGCATTTAGTTCTTCTGATTGCAAGTCTAGTGCTACTTACTATAAATGCTTTGATCATTCATTCCATATTATATGATTCCACAAATAATTGAAAGCCTAGTGTCTTGGACTCTATTATAGGTGCTATATTGAGATAATCTCTCTTATAGAGTTTACATGAAGGAAGGATTGACAATAAACAAACTAATGTTGAGTAGAGGTAAGTTCTGTCAAGGATATGTGATGTGGTGGTGCGATAGAGTAGCAGAATATAGAAGAGAGTGTTTTTTTTTAGAAATGGAGATTAGGGAATGCCCCTTGAAGGGGGTTACATTTGAACTAGATCTGAAAAATAAGGAGGAGCCAGCCAGTCATGAGACAAGCCAGGGAAGAACCTTCTTGGCAAAGACAAGAGTATGTGCTAAACTCTGCAATAGGAAAGAACTCCGTGTGTTCAAGGATCAGAACCAGGGCCAAGATAACAAGATCACAGTGAGTAATGCGGAAAGTGGGAAATGCAATCAGAGAGAATATCAGTCCAGATCACGTAGGGATGGTAGATCCTGGCCAAGAGTTTTGATTTTGTTCTAACTGAAATGAAAAACCACTGGAAGATTTTTTTTTAAATATTTTTTTATTCTTGAGAGACATAGAGAGAGGCAGAAACAGGCAGAGGGAGAAACAGGCTCCCTGCAGGGAGCCAGATGTGAGACTGGAGCTGGACGAGGGACTGGAGCCCGATGCTGTACTTGATCCCGGGACCCTGGGATCATGCTCTGAGCCAAAGGAAGATGCTCAACCACTGAGCCACCCAGGCATCCCCCACTGGAAGATATAAAGGAGGATCTGGTAGTTACTTAATCCCAGACTATGATAGACAAGGAGATTTGGATGATTAGGATTTTAGGAAATGAAATCTCATGTAATTTGGAAAATGTAGTCTAGTGAGATAAGAGCTCTAGAAGCTATGTGGGCCCAGGGGTCATTTTACCCGGAGAATTACCATGATTTTATGGTAATAAGCCATGGTTATGGTTTTTACCAATACCTTCAATCTAATAAACTCTGTATCCCAATTTCCAGCCCCTTATTTCTAGTTGCCTGCTGGACAGCTCCTCCACCATATCCTGAGGTTTATGTTTAAAGGCAGACCACTTTGGCTTACCCATGTACCCTATGATACAGTGGCATCCTCCTTTTAAATTAATGACTTATTTATTTACTTTTTAAACGTATAGGTATCCTAAATAGCAACCCAGTAACAAAACCCAGCTGATCACCAGGTCCTACTGCTTCTACCCCTCAAATATTTCTGACTCAGCTTTTTTGTCCTTAATGTCTCTCAGGTTCTCATCTGCTATCACCTTGACTTTTATAGCCACTCCCTAATTTAGGATTAGTCTTTACTTTAGCCCCATTTCAAACTGTTGCCAGACCAAATCTTTTTTTCCCCTAAAAATGCAAGCTCTTTTCTGTTTTATTTCCACCCCCAAAATACTTTCTTATTGTTAAATAGCCAAATTCTACCACTAAATAAAATCCTGGAGTGTATCCCTTCAGATTTCTTCTATGGTTATACACACAGAGATTATGAGATTATAACCTAATTCTGCTTGGTGATCTGCCTTTTTTTAAACAATATATTTTTAGTATTTTTCTAAATAAATTATACATCTACATGATTTTTGGTGGCTTTGTATTATTTCATTGTATGGATGTTCTATAATTTACTTAACCTCCTTTTGAGAGCCAACTCGGGTTATTTTGCTTTTATAAATGATATTATATTGAATATCTTTCTACATTTATCTACTTATATCTTTCTGTCTCACTTTGTTAAGAAAAATTTACTTGAAGTGGCCCTTTTGATCACATATAATCTTTTAAACGTTTTTGTGGTTTCACGACTTATAAGGTTTTTAATTGGAAATTTTTGGTATGAGGTATAATACAATGGCCTGAACTTTGTTTCTCCTAAAATGGTTGGCCAGCTTTCCAATTATTATTTATAGTTCAATCCAATCTTTCTTTAATGATTTGATGTGTCAATACTAATTTCTTTAATTTCTTACATAACTTCAAGTCTATTTCTGGGCTTTCTATTTATTCTATTCCATCAGTCTGGCTACAAATTCTAGCAAAGATGCCCTGTTGCTTTAAATCTAGTAGTTTTCTAATAGGTTTTAGTATTTGATAGGCCAAATCCTTCTCCTCTTTGCTCATTACTTATTTGCTTTTTTTTTTTTTTTTTTGGTATGGGAGAGATTTATTCCACCCTCCATTTTATTTTCCAAATAGAATTTACCATCATTTAATTAAGTTAAAAAAAATGTTGAAATTTTTATGTTGATTGTATTAAATTTACAAATTGTTTTGAAAGAAGTTGGCATCATCAGAACTATCTTTTTAAAATAAATCTGGCCTGAGCTTGATTCTGTTTAAAATCTATCATACATAGTTCCCCCTGAAGGGAAAGTCATATTTCAATGGCATCTAACACCTTACATATTTTCATTCCTACATACCGTTCCTTGTCCTTCAGAGATTTAGAGCATCTTAGATTGCAGTACCTCAAAGAACATGGAATAATCACTGGAATCTCAAAGTCAGAGCAATGGAGGAGACGTATTACAGAGAGTGTATTGGCAGGATGAAGATGTGATTTGCAAATCTGTCTTTACCTCATTTGCAAAGTTGTAACTGGAGCTAGGAGCTCTCGAGCTTGATTGCATTTTGGCCTGCAAGTCCATCCAGTGGAAGAACATAGTTTGAACCTATGAGCATTCCAAGAATATGTGCATAATCAAGGATATCTTCCTTTTAAGTCTTGGGAAAACTGTGACTTTCTAAAGTTTGGCTCTTGCCTCTTGACATTGAAGAAGAAAATTCCACTAACTACAAAATAAATAATTTGGGGCTGCTTTGTGTTTAGCTTACAGCATTATCTCCAAACCCTGGGCCTCGTAAAAGTTTCTGTTGGCTCTTTTCATCCCTCCTCGCCCTTGGTTGTTCTCAATGTGTTTCCCCATTCTCTTCCATGTACAATCTGGTGGTAGAGATCTGGGTCAGTGATAGTGGGTGAGCGAGAAGGAAATGAAAGGGAACAGGGAGAAATGTTAAATAAACTAACAGTGCAATATTAAGACTTGCCAAGAAGACTTAACTGACTTTTTAAATTTATTTTTAAAATTATTTTTAATTATTTTTATTTTTAAATTAATTTTCAGCTGCCCTTTGAGGCATATTATAACATGTAAGAATTCAAATGTAAACACTCTCATGGGACGTAGACTATGATTTTTTTTCAGACATCCAGCTCGGTCCTGGATACTCAGTGTATTTGTTTATATAAACCATGTTAACTGGAAAATCTTATAAAAATTCAGTCACAGTATTCAAGAATTGGATTCCATGGTTATCTTGCTAAAGTTGGGATATAAAAACAACTCCCTCGTTGCTTTTAGCGCTGGGAGGAGTATAATTGCATGAGTCTTCAATCTCCAGAGATTTCATTTTGGTCAGTGGTTTTAGGTTTCCCTCCAAACCATCATATTGGAGAGATGCTAAAATGGGTACAATAGATTAGCTTGTGTGTGTGTGTGTGTGTTTTAACCTTTATTTCTTTGCCCTTTCTTTGTAAAGTTGATATTGAGTAATAATGTAATTAAAAGATGAACCAAATAAAACAGGAATAGGAGATGGATGCAGTTTATAAACTGAATCATCAGCATTAAATAATCAAAAGCTTGATAATCATAGTCCGTGCAAATTGAAATGAAATTGCTATAAGACAAAATAATGCCAAAAAGTTCATTGAACTTTATTTCCAATGTATGTTTTCTGGATGTCCTACATGTGTTTCTACAAAGAAGATATCCCTGTTTCATATTCACTTTTAAGATGAACTTGTGAAGCTGTAAAACTATTAACTATTAGAGGTAAAACTATTAACCATTGAGATGTTTTTGAGATGATTTTTCAAAAGTTTAGAATACCTGTTTCAAACTAGTGAAAACATGTTATAATTTTATCAATTATTAAACATTAAAAGTAAGGTAGGAAATACAGAGAACCTGAATATGGTTTTTATTCTTAAGAAATGTTATAAGTGTACCACAAGCCTAGTTTCTCCTTTTGAGTGCAGAAGCTTAGTCATATAAGCAGGAATTAAAAAAAAAAAAAAAAAATCAGCCAAGCCATTTGCCTCTCCCAAGATCATGAATTATAGAGCTGGGGGTTCAAGGACACTGGCTGCCCATACAACTCTGCAGGGAGTTGAACTGAGCTCTGTTTGAGGTCACAGCAGAGCAGCAGAGGACAGAAGATAATGAGATGTCTGGGCAGTGGGGTAGCTCTTCAGCTGCTCATCTGAGAAATCGTTGTGCATGTATGAGGCGGATGTGACTCATTGATTCAACGCGAAGCAGGAAGAATGGTGAACGACAAGGAAGGGGAACAAAGAAAAAATCAGGATGGTGGGAAATAGCCAAGATTAAAAGCAATCTTTACAGGAGGCCTTACCTAACCAGGACTAAGATTTGGAAATGTACATTTATCTGCTATTGGTCCACTTACCAGAAGGGAATTTTTAGTAGAAATTTTAAGAGAATTTCATTACAGTAGAACCGTGCATGCACAGACACATTAATAGGTTATGTGCTTTGCATTGGGAAGCAGTAAAATTACCAAACATTATAGAATATATATGCAAAATGTAGAGAGAATTTATTTTATTTTAAATAAAAGACCATGTCAAATATACACAGAAGTAAAAAGGGAAAAAACACTAAACCTCATGTACCCATTGCTTCCCCAACATTTTACCTATCTTGGAGAAAATTCTTTTTGATGAAGAAAGTTGACATCAGAAGAGGCCTGGAAACATACTCTGAAGAGGGTGAAGCAAAGGCCCAAATTGGCAGCAGGGATCCCTGAATCCCTCCAGTGTGACATTATTACTGCATTATGGCATTACTTGTTAAATGAAAGGTATTAACTCTGTGAATAATCAGGTAATCAAAAAGTACTTACTGCTTTGGCTTTTTATTACAGGTTCTTCAGCCACTTACATTTAAAATTTTTTTAATATATCATTATTTTAAACACACATCATTATTTTAATTATATCCAATTAAATATACCTGTATCTCCTCAGCATGCATCATTATGTACTTTACTAAAAAGCACTTTGAATCAAATTGCATACCAGCATTCTTTATTATAATTTATGTGCACATATCTGCAGCAGATTTATACATTTTGGAGATTAATTATCAAGAAGTTTGTTTAGACTTCCAGTAAATGTGAAACTTGACTTGTACTTCAGTATACTTTGGTATTTATAATTTTGTGATATTTTTTAATATCATCCTGGAAGATACCGCTTTGTTTTTTCTTCTGAGGAAAGTATGGGTACTTTCTAATGAGAAATCATTACAGTTACCAGATCCATTTGTGCCCAAGTCTTTAGATTTTTTTCACCTCTTTTGGGTTCCCCGGAAAGTCACTCTCATTTTGGATTTCTCCAAGTAATAGACTGAAAGATTATCTATGACTCAGTCCCAATCACATGACAATAATATTTCTAGGTTATAGGAATATAAGAAAATATAGCTCTTAGAGGTTCCTTTTTGCTCCTGTTGAAGGATTTTCACTCCTTCTACCCAGGGGTTTATCATCTTTTATATCTGCTTTTGCATCACTACTTAGGTAAGCATGACAAATTCTTATTACTGACTGGTGTTTGGCATATGATAGAGTAGTGCAAGGATTCTTAAACTAAAATTCAACATGCTGTTCTTATATCCTAGCCAGAAATCTACTGTTAGCTACCACTCTACTCCTATGAGATATATATATCTGTGATATGTGTATAATATACATGATATATAGATAGATAGACAGATATATTATAACAAATTGAGCCACTAAATAAACTCAAAAAAGAAAGACTCAGTGTTGGAGGCAACCCATTGGTCCAGTTTGATGCTATGTCCTGACTGGTTTCCATAGCCTAGATTCCAAATCTTTGTATTGACTCTATGACTTGAATACCCACCTTTCCTCAACCCATATTCATTGGTTTTGGCATATTTCTTTACTTTCTCCAGTATATGAACCAGTTTTCCTGTGTAGTTTCTGGGTTAACTCATCTCTCAAGCCCTAGCATCTCTTGTTTTCTCAAGGGAGGATGTCTATTGTTAGAGCAGGCAGCTCTTTGGTGTTCTCCACTCCCTCCTTTCAAAGGAGGTTAGGAAGATGTGGTCTGTGTATACATTGGAATATTACTCAGCCATTAGAAATGACGAATACCCACCATTTGCTTCAATGTGGATAGAACTGGAGGGTATTATGCTGAGTGAAGTAAGTAAATCGGAGAAAGACAAACATTAAATGGTTTCATTCATTCAGGGAATATAAGAAATAGTGAAAGGGATTATAGGGGAAAGAAGAGAAAATGAGTGGGAAAAAAATCAGAGAGGGTGACAAAACATGAGACTCCTAACTCTGGGAAACAAGCAGTAGAGGAAGAGGAGGTGGGCGGGGGGATGGAGTGACTGGGTAATGGACACTGAGGAGGGCATTTGGTGGGATGAGCACTGGGTGTTATGCTATATGTCGGCAAATCGAACTCCAATAAAATAATATACAAAAAAAAAATATAAAACAAACAAAAAAAACAAAGGAGGTTAGGAGTTAGAAACTGGGTTACTCTGTGACCCGAGGTATGCCAGTTATATTCTCTAATCCCAGTTTTATCCCAACTGAGGGATTTGTGACTAGCTTATCTCTAATGGTTTACATTTTCTTTTGTTTTTTTGGAGATATTTGCCTTATTATTATTTTTTACATTATGTGATTCTGTATGATTATATTGTCATTGTAAAAGTTTTAAATAGTACCCAGATATACAGAAAATGATTGTAGAGACCTATTAACTTCACTGCCCCTCCTACCCTTCCTTTTATAGCCAAAGATAACTAGTGACATTAACATTCCTTGATTAATTTTTCAAATACAATTTTGTCAAAGTTGATTCTTTGTGACCTTTTAGCAGCTATAATCTGTGCATTCTATTTTGGACACGTTAGTCATTCAAGAGGCTGTGTTGGTGAGGAATGGTGTGGGTGATCAAAAAGGCGCAAGCTTTCAGCAGAAGATTTGAAATATGAACAATGAATTCTTCTTCTTGGTTTGAATAAGATTCTGTGAAGTTAGTTTTCTCCCTTTCCAATGACGAGAAGACTTCAGGGAAAGGAGATGGTAAGAAGAGTAGAGAGAGGAAAAAAATGTTTTCTGTCATTTTAAAGAGTTCAGTGTGTAAAGGTAGTCATCAGAGTTTACTTCCTGGTTCACTTGGATGGCTCAGTGGTTGAGAGTCTGCCTTTGGCTCAGAGCATAATCCTGGGGTCCTGGGATCAAGTCCTACATCAGGCTCCCTGCAGGGAGCCTGCTTCTCCCTCTGCCTATTTCTTTGCCTCTGTGTGTGTCTCATGAATGAATAAATAATATCTTTAAAAAAAAAAAGGGGGAGAGAGAGAGAGAGAAAGCTTATTTCCTTCTTCACAACAGCCCATGAAACTTATGTTAATGACATATTTTGGATGAACTTTTGTGACTTCAACGACTAAGTTTTCCATTGGGTAGAATGAGAGCAACAATGGTGGTAAAATTCTTTGTTCATAAATAAACGTTTATTAAAAAAAAAAAAGCTTTCTGTTAAAATGATAAAACATGACAATTTCCAGTGGCAAATTATTGTATTAATAAGATAGTACATGAGTGAAAAATGTAAAGAAATACAAATACATTGGTATTCTCTGGTTCCCTTGTAACTAATATTACCTAATATCAATAGCTAATTATTTCAGCAACAGTACTATTGTAGAAAACTGTTTTTACCTATGCTTATCAGACCCCTTCTAGAGTGAATATAGTTCTAAAGCTTCTAGAAAGAGATTAGAGTAGCACATGAAGCTCTTTTGGTTCCCTTTCCACTGTTAATCTCTTCATTTTAGCAGATGGCTTCATTTTAGAACTCATTTTACATAAGAGTTTATAAGAACAAATCCTATATTCAGTTTGTTTCTTTGCTTCTTTAGCCCATGTGAAATTAGATAAAAAGAAGACAATTCTTATGTGTATTAAACATCAACCTCAGTAGCATTTTTCCCCCCACACAGGAAAATTTGACACATTTTTTTTGTCATTAAACAGCAACAAAGACAAAAACAAAACAAAACCCAATCTCACAAAAAAACAGTAACTAGTACTTACAGCCAAACCACTAAAGATTATGTGTACTGAAAGCAAATAATTTTACACCTCAAATTTTATACTCAACCAAATTTGTGTTCCAGTGAAAGAACAGAATAAAGATATTTTAGACATGGCCAACAGATTACTTTGAATGTGATCTTCAAAATATATTGCTGTAAAACAATAGGATAAAGAAAAACAAAATGAATACAGCAACAAGAAGGATGTGGACCCCAAACCATTAAAGTTACAGCTGAATCTAAAGAACTATTGACACATAATAAAGAAACAGTTGTTAAGAATATGGAACTGAAATTCCAACCTGTAAGTAGTAGATGTGAGAATAGAGGGGTGAGAGAATAGGAATTCTGGTTGGGCCAGAATTAAAGATGTATTAAGATTCTTGTTTAAAAAAAAAAAAAAAAGATTCTTGTTTTGATCAGGAAAATAATAGAGATCTTGATTATTTCTAGATATTGTTAAGATACATATGTTTACATGTGAATATCCAGGATGTCAGGGCAATCCTTAGGAAAAATAGGAAAAAAATAGAACTCGTATCTTTTTTAAACAATTAAAAAAGAAAAAAATGGAAAAACTGCACAATTTAGCAAAAAGCAGAGGACAAGAGAGACTTATACAAAAGAATGACAAAAGAAAATCATGAAAATAGGTGGTCAGAAATAAGTCAGACATAGAAGTAGTCACATTAAATGTGAATGGCTTAAATTCTCCCTTTTTAACACAAATTTTTAGACTAGATATAAAAAAATTTCCAATTTTATGCTGTTAAAACCTATGACATCCCCAAAGAAAAAACAATAAAAAATGTTTGACAATAATATGCAATAGCTATGAAATTGTAGGGATACCTGTGTGGCTCAGTTGGTTAAGCGTCTGCTTTTGGCTTAGGTCATGATCTCTGAGTTCTGGGATCAAGCCCCACTTTGGGCTCCCTGCTCAGCAAGGTGTCTACTTCTCCCTCTTCCCCTAACCCTTCCCTATCCTCATTTTCTCTTTCTCAAATAAATAAATACAATCTTCAAAAAAATCATGAAATTATTTGCAGGACAAAGTTATGAAATATAAAGCAAAGCAAAGAAAAAGAATGATGAAATACAGAGAATGGATAATAGTGGGAGAATTTACTACAACTTTCTCAAAAATGAGTAAATTCTGGAGGCAGATTTTTAAAAAGATTTTATTTATTTATTCATGAGAGGCACAGAGAGAGGCAGAGACATAGGCAGAGAGAGAAGCAGGTTCCATGCAGGGAGCCTCATGTGGGACTCGATCCCGGGACTCCAGGATCATGCCCTGAGCTAAAGACAGATTAACTTGGGTGGCTTAACTGCTGAGCCACCCAAGCATCCCAGGGAAACAGAATTTTAAAATACTTTTTATAGCCTTGCTATAACATATATAACTTATGCATTTTAAGTATTTATAAATTTTCATGGTCATCAACTACAGAATTGACACAATTTTCAAGTGTCTGTGGGGCATTTACAAAATTTAATCATGTATGAGTCTTGGGAAAACCTTCATAAATTCAGAAGAGCAGAATTCATAGTTTATATTCTTTGAACAAAATAAAATACAGTAAAATTAAATAGTAACAACAAAAGGAGAATCTGCTAGTCCTAATCTACCTATTTCAAAAAAAGATACACTCTTCTAAATCACTTTTGATTTAAAGAGGAAATAAAGACAAGAACTACTAATCACTTATAAATAAACAAAGCTCTACCAATCATCACATCTCTAAAGCAGAACTTAGAGGAAATTTTATGGCCTCAATTCAGTTATTAGAAAATAAAAAAGGATTGAAAAGTTTTATAATTGAGAAAAGAAGCAGTAAAATAAATAAGCATGTACAAGAATGGAGATAATAAATTAAATTAATGGCATAGAAAAAAACAAAACAATTGACTTCCTCTATAAAACCCAAAGCTCTTCTTTGAAGTAGTGTATAGTAGACAAAACTTTTGGTGTCATCAAGAAAAAAAGAGATAAGATACATACTTTAGAAACAAAGGAGAGGACTTAACTACAGAATCGGAGGAAATTTTTAAAAATCATAAAAGTATAATGTCTTTTTTTTAAAGATTTTTTTTATTTATTCATGAGAGACACAGAAAGGGAGAGAGAGAGAGAGAGAGAGACAGAGAGAGAGACAGAGACACAGGCAGAGGGAGACACAGGCTCCACGCAGGGAGCCTGATATGGGACTTGATCCTGGGTCTCCAGGATTGCGCCCTGGACTGAAGGCAGGTGCTAAACCGCTGAGCCACCCAGGCTGCCCAAGTATAATGTCTTTTACCTTGAAATAACACGTCCAAAGTCTATTTGAAACGAAACACTTTTCTAGTAAAATACAAATTACTAATATTATTTTAAAAGATGATAGAAGACCTAATGAGAACAATAGAAGAAATGAAAAATTTAAAAAAAAAATCAACCCCCAAAAAGATACACGGTCTTGACTATTTTATGAGTTTTAAATCATCAAATGCTTAAGAACCAGTTAATCCCTACCATAGATAAATAGAAGAAAATCATCTGAATTTAACTGTCTTTCTGTATATAGTTGAGGTACCAAAACTGACAGTGACTGCACACATGCTCAAAATGACCACTTTTGGCCAAGCTGCCTCATATACATAAATCTAAAACTCCAAGTACAATAGTATCAAGTTGAATTCATTATTACCAATTAGTATTAATCTCAGGAATGCAATAATAGTTGAACACTAGGAAATCTTATTAATGTATTTTACTACATGAAAAAGTTAGAGGAAAACCATTGGTTCACCCCAGTAGTGCTAAAAAACACATAGTATTAAGTCCACATCTATTTGTGATTTGAAATAAAATGAAACAACTTCTAAGTTAGTCAGAGAAGGAAACTTCATTAACTTGGTAGAGGGTATCTACCAGAAATCTAAAGCAAATACCAAAGTATATGGTAAAATAGAGTATACCATTGAAAATAGGAACAAGACAGGAAGGCTTATTATCATTACCCTTACTCAAAATAATAATGGATGTCCTAGCTGAAGCTTTTAGGTAAGAATAAAAAATAAGAAGAAATGAGTATAATACTGGGAAGGAAAGGACAAAATGTTTCAGTATATACATATATATATTCTGTCTACAAAATCCAAAGTAATCCATTGAAAAACATTAGCACTCTTAAGAGTATTTAGTGAGAATTATAGTATCGACTTGTCAAAAACAGTCACTTACCTGGATCTCCAGAGTAAGTAATCAGAAAGTATCATAAAAATGCCTTGTGCACAGAAGCAACAAAAACTATTAGGAAATATGCATGCCTATATGAAGAAAATGTAAGAATTAACTGACAGTCATAAAAACTCTCTAAAAATTAAGAGAAAATACCATGTTTCAGTTTGGGAATACTTAATGTTTAAAAGGTTCATTTCTCTCCAGTCAATCTATAAATTTAATGCAGACCCAATTATAATTCCGGCATGATTTTTTTATGGAATTAGGTACACTGATTTTAAATTTTTTCTGGAGGACAAAATGTAGAATGGGGGCTTTGTTATTGTTTTTTATATCTCACACATATTTTAAAATTCCTATTTATCTCTTTGATGTATAGTAAGAGCTTTAAAAGAGAGAGAAAATATACAGTATCAGCTATAAAGATTTTGAAAAAAGAACAATGAAGGAGGACTTGTTCTACCAGATATCAAAACATGACATGCAGCTGTAGCAATTGAAATGCTGTTGAAATGATTGGAGAGAAGAGAGATGGATAATTGCAATAGGCATTGGAAAGTCTAAGCAAGTGCGGGTATTATATGGAAAGGTTTGCATTTTGGATTACATAACAAAGTGTGGATGACTTCATAAATGGTGCTGGGAACATTAGTTTTTGATTTGGAATGAAAATAAAG
This sequence comes from Canis lupus familiaris, assembly GCF_011100685.1. NCBI lineage: Eukaryota > Metazoa > Chordata > Mammalia > Carnivora > Canidae > Canis > Canis lupus. Next base: position 78,083,915 of record NC_049222.1, on the reverse strand, counting down.
TGAGAGCCCCATCTCTTATAAAAATGAGTTTTCAGATGCATCAAGGAGCTAAGTGTAAAAACTTAGGGGAAAGTCCTTTTTAGGGCGAGGCACAAAACTCGGGGCCAGTCAGGAAAAAAAGATTGGCAGATTTTTATAACATAAAATTAGGATTATGGCAATAAATAGGCAATAATATAGAATTATAGGCAATAAAAAAATCTATGACCAGAAGTTTATATCAGATAGTGTATTTACAGTTTATGTAACTCAAAATAGATAATGATCAATAATATATAGAGGTCTAAAAACTTCTTAAAAATGCTCCTTAAAAACCATAGAAAATGGGCAAGGTGCAGAAAAAGGACTAACACAAAATAGTTTTTGCCCTTCATATTGACACAAATTTAGAAATTTGATAATAGCCAGTGTTGGTGAGGGGGTAAGAAGACAGGTGCTAAGAGCTACCTTAGGTGGAAAAGTATAAATTAATAGTTATTTTGTCAGTACCTATTAAAATCAAAACCTGACATTTCTTTTGCTTTGTTTTGTTTTGTTTTTGAGAGTGTGTGGGCATGTATCATGGAGGTAGGGGTGGTGGTAGCAGAAGAAGGGTAGAGGGAGAAGGAGAGAGAAAATCTTAAGCAGAATCCACACCCACCTCAAAGCCTGATGCGGGGCTTGATCTCACAACCCTGAGATCATGACCTGAGCCAAAATCAAGAATCAGATACTTAACCTACTAAGCCTCCCAGGTGCTCGAAAACCCAACATTTCTTTTAACTCAGTGTTTCTACCATGTGCACAAAATAATACACACATGAATATTTATGACATTATCAATTATAATAGCCTCAAACTGGAAATGATCTAAATAGGAGAATCCATAGTAATCTATGGAACATCCATGCTCTTGAAAGTTAAGTGGCAGTTAAAAAGAAAATGAGGCACTATTAATCTGGGAAGATCACTGACACAACATTTTTTTTTAAGTGACAAAACTGTATATGAAGTATAACCTCATCTATATAATGTATTAAAAGAGGCCAAAGCAGATATTGGTAGACATACAAAATTGTGTGTCTGTGCAGGCGCATATGCACGTGTGTGTAAAATATATACAACAGGAAAAATATGTATAAAATAGAAAAAGAACTGGAAGGACACACACCAAACTGCAAAGAGACAATTCTTATGGACTTGGGGAAAAATATGTGGGAGAGGAAAGATGTGCATTTGTTGCTGATATTTCTATAAAGTTGTAGATAATTTGAAATGTATTGGTTGATATTATATTTCTTATATTTTTAAAAAAGATCTCCTTTTCAAACTTCTAATTATTAGAAGGGAATGTCATGGTTTCACTAGATCTGTTTTGTAGATGACATACCATTACAGAAGGGAAGTATAGTATTATGTCTTTTTTTTTTTTTGTCCTTCAGCCCAGTCTCTTTATTAGATCCTGACCCTCCCCATCCCACCCCCCTATGTCTTTATTATCTATTAATACTCATAATTTTTTCATTCAGTACTGTTCATTGGGTGACCAGAATATGTGTGGAACACTGGATCCTCAGGTACAATGCTTGAGGGGCAGCATGTTCCCCCTCTAGGATTACTCTGGTTGATTTGGCTGAAAGGCCATATGCCCCCTGACAAAGTAGAGGCAGAAGCATAGAGCATCTTGCCCTCTTGCTTTTGTGAACCTCCCTAGACCACTGAACAGAAAGTCCTTTGCAGCGAAGGTCAGCTGCTGTTTTGTATGGAGCAGATGAAAAAGTCACGGGAACCCAGAGGTTCTGTGGATTTCACATGCAGAGACTCACGCCTCTTTGCCCTTCTATGTTTGCAAGATCTGTCATTCAGGGAAGGAAGTTAGGTCATCTGAAATAACTTGCTGTGCAACTAGCCGCGGTGCTTGTTATGAGTGCTTTGTACTCTGCCCTGGGATGGTAACAAATTTCGACTGTCCGGTAGAGTCCAATTCCCAAACCAATTTGTTTCTCTCTCTCTCTCTCTTTCAAAAGACAGGCATTTTTTTAAAAAAATTATTTATTCATGAGAGACACAGAGACACAGGCAGAGGGAGAAGCAGGCTCTCTGCAAGGAGCCTGATGTGGGACTCCATCCCAGGACCCCAGGACCGCACCCTGAGGAGAAGGCAGGTGCTCAACCACTGAGCCCTCCAGGGGTCCCAAAAGATGGGCATTTTTATTTTTTATTTTATTTTTTAAAAAGATTTTATTTATTCATTCATGATAGACACGGGGGGTGGGGGCAGAGACACAGGCAGAGGGAGAAGCAGGCTCCATGCCAGGAGCCTGATGTGGGACTCGATCCCGGGCCTCCAGGATCATGCTTTGGGCTGAAGGCAGGCACTAAACCACTGAGCCACCGGGGCTGAAAAAGCCCATTTTTAAATGTCTGTTTCCTATTTTGAGTTACATCCATTTCTGTCCACAAGCCTTAAACCAAATAGTAATTCAACTTCAGATTTGTCACTATGAATACAAGAAGCTTAAAATTAAGAGCAAACCCTCCACCTTTCCTTTCCCTTAGGAGAGTTTCCCCGTGTTAGAAAGGTGCAACAGAAAGGGGATTGCACTAGGAATCCAAAAAATCTGTTTGAGGTCTGCCTACTGGGATCTTTGGCAAGTCACTTCACTTCCAGGCTTCACTTTATGTCAGCTGCAAAATGGAGAGATTGGGGGAATTGAGGAAGAGAGGGGATGGAGAGGAGATATAGATAATGAAGGAGAAAGGACTTTGACAGATATAAAGGACAGACCAGCATGAGACTTTGTATAAGCCCACTGCTCCCCTTCTTACACACACACACACACACACACACACACACAAGGCTGTATGCACACTTCATATTTCTGTTCTTTTTCATTTATATTCCTTTTAAAGTAGGCATTTGAATCCCTCCAAACACATTCAGCTTTGTCTTTTGTCACATGTACCCACTGATCTCACCAGCACCTGAGGCCTTGGATTTACTAAGTTCTACCTTTTAGGCAGTCCCTGTTTTCTCCCAGAGGTGCATTTAGCTTAGTGTCAAAAGCACAGTGTGTTCCCTTTTTTGTTAACTTAACCTCTGTGTTGTTTTTTAAAAATCAGATTTGCAAGAACAGGGACTCTAGAAAGCCTGTGATATGTAAATATTTAGCCAGGCAGATAGGGACAGCAAGCATTTTCTCTCTTAACACAAAACATGATTTTATTTGCTAAAGCTGTAATCTTGTTTGATAATCCATCAGTTTATTATCAGCTATGTGGTGAGACATAATGCCACAGGGAGATAATGAAGAACCTTCACCTGATACTACGGGGTTGATTACAGTGACCGCAGGAGAGAGAGTCTTCTGGAGGGGATTATGTTAAACATAGCCTTCCTATTTACAGTTGATTTCCTCTGAGAGCTTTAACTGTTCAGCTCCTAGCCTAGGTAAGTAGGTCATCTGAAAACCTTCAAAGAAGAGCAGTCTGCAGGTGTAGAACAACTCGATGTGTCTCTTTATCAGGCCTCATTAAGTCATTGTTTGATGCTCAGTGCATTTATGAATCAAAGAGAAAAGAGATTCTAAGGTGCTCCATTGAAGACAGTATTTAAAACAAACAGAACCCAGAAAAGTCCAGTTTGGAAACAGCAGAGACCCTTCCACCCCACGGGTAACAGCAGGATCCCAGCTGTACGTACTAAGTCCAGTAGACTGGATTAATAAACTGAAATATTCACATAACCTTGATTTGTAGGACCCTCAAGGGTGCTATGTGTGGTTTCTGAACCAGGGACAACACCCAACTAGTGGGACAGTTGGAAGGCACAGATCCTGGAGGGAGAGGTGTCCCCGGGGCACTGCAGGGAGCGCCTGGCAGGATAAGAGGAGCATTGCTTTCCAGCTCTCATCTGGGAATTCTTTTCTTCCTTGAAATGTCTCTTCTTGGGATTATCCACTATGGGAGATGTCTCCCCCCTGAAATCCCGCCTTCAAGTGGTGGCTGGCCTCCTGAGAATAGAGGCTGCGTCTTCTCTAGTTCTGTGTTCTCTCACATGAGCCTCTTCTGAGAGAAGCGGATGAGTTTCCAGGAATTTAAGGCTCTTGCCATGTTAAGTATCTTCTTTTGCTCCATTCTCGTTTTCCTTTCCTCCCTTTTCTTCTCCTCAGAAGACATTTTCTCAGAAAGGAAGATTCCAAAGCCAGATACCTGGTTTTAGATCCCTGGCTCTGCATGACCTTGGGCAAGTTACTTATCTTGGAATACCTTGGTCCTCGGCAGGAGAATGAGGATCACAGTCTTGGTTACTGGGAGGCTGGAGTTGGTTTGTACCAGTGCCGCCTTTAGAACGGTGTCTGGCACACAGCAAACATTCAATGAGTCGTAGTTCTTGCTAGTAGTGTTGCTTTTCCTTCCTTCTTGCTCTGCTTTGTGCCCTCATCAAACACTAAGTGACTGTCATCTCTCTGATGGGCATTGTGGCAGGCTGGGGAAATGAGTAACAGAGGCTCCCATTTCCAGAACATTCACTGTCTCTGAGGAGATGGGTCATCAGATAAAATGGAGGAGATGACCACACAACAGAGGTGTGTCATGGCTGCCAGGTTACCACAGGTGAACTGTGTGGTGTCTGGTTAGCTGGGAAGACCTCCTGAGGAGGAGACCTGGCATTTGAGTTGAACACTGGAGATGAAGTGACCACTGGGCCAACGGTCAAGGGACAGGTGTTCCAGGCACAGGGGCCAGGGTGCATGAAACTACGGCTGTGTGCAAGACAGGGAATAAGGGCATTGGGATCGGGAATAAGAAGTTTTATGTTAGTAGAGCTGCCATAACAAAATACCACAGATAGGGGAGGCTCAAAACTAACTTTCGCACAGTTCTGGAGTTCTGGAGGCTGTAAGAGAAGATCAAGGTATCAGCAGGTTTGGTTTCCTCTGAGGCCTGTTTCCTTAGCTCGCAGACAGCTCCCTGTGTCCTCACTTGGCCTCTTCTCTATATCCTAATCTCTTCTAATAAAGACACTAGTCACATTGGATAAGTTCCCACCCAGATGACCTCTTTTCACCTAAATTGCCTCTTGAAAGACCACCTCTCTAAATGTAGTCACATTCTCAGGTACAAGGGGTTAAGCCTTGCATGTGTGAATTTGGGCAAGGGACACAGTTCAGCACCTCCCAGAAGCCACCTGGATGGAGTCAGGTGCGTGTGGATGTGGATCAGGGGACAGAACGGTGGATCAGGGGACAGAACGGGGGTACCCAGCAATGCCCAGCTCTTCAAAGACCTGGGCTTCTCACCAGGGTGAGGAGGATGTCAAGGGGGTGGGAATGGACACCCCTGCTGCCTTGAGGCCCCGCTGGCCCCCTCAGGCTGAGGAGTGAGGGGCAGACTGGAAGGAACCACACTGAAATGTGCCCGATGAGACGTTGGCTGGCATTCCAGTCCGGTCCCATCACACTGCAGGGCTTATGTGGCAGTAGAAGGGAGGCAGCGATGCCCCAGAGTGAAGAGGGCCCAAGAGAACAAGGATGTGTGTGGGCATGGGGGCAGGTGGGTGGGGAGGAGGAAGGCAGCCAGGGCCCAGAGCTTGCCTGCGGGGCAGCCCCCCGCTTGCCGTGGCAGCATCAGGGCCCAGCTTGCCAGGCTGGCACAAGCGAGGAAGCATCTGAATAACAGATGGAGCAGGCTCTGCTTTTTTTCCCTTCTCACCCCAAAGGCCCCTCAAGCGTTACTAACATCATCACGTATCTTACTACTGTATTTTGTAAATGAGAGAACAACCTCCCTTTCGTGCTCCTGCCAGGTAGAAGCATGCAGCCGCTGGGTGCTGTTGACAGTCAGAGAATGAGATAATTACCCCTCTCTGTTTTTAGAATCCAGCTCAAACTTGAGCACTTCACAAAAAAAAAAAAAAAAAAAAAATGGTGCCGCATTGTGGGAGCAGCATCATTTTGCGTGGGGCCTGTTTAGTTCAGAGACTGGGGACACATGTCCAACCCTGGTTCCCCTTGTGTGTGGTGGTAGCTGCTTGGGCACACATCCCTTCATCTCTTGGAGGCTTAGGGCTTCTCTTTTGTACAAAGGGGATAATAATACACGACTAGGACAGTGGTGAGGATTCATGAGAGAACGTCAAACCCTTTGTAGTCATTAAAGCATGATGCAAATGTCAGCTCCTAAGATTAAAAATAAAAAAGAGTCACGGTGTTTGTGTTTTGCAATTTTGGTGACTAGGTAGAAAAAAAAGGAAGCATTCTGATTCCAATCCCAATACTTTCCTCGTGTCTGGACCTTGGGCTGGGCAATCACCAAGCCTGCTCTCACTGCCCTGCTCTGTATAGTGGGAAGTGGTGTCTCCCTCTCTCCCTCCTTCGCTTCCTCCCACTTTCCCTTCTTTAGCTCTTTCTTCTCTCAGATGATGTAAAGATTAATTGGATGGTGTCCATGCTGTCTGCCAGGGAGATAGGAAGCATGAAGTATCATCTGGATGGGTATAGTTTTGACAAACAGAATGACAGCCCATCTCTGTGTTTAAACAAGTTAATATGTATGTTCCTTGACATAAGGAAGCGCTCTAATCATGAAATACAGCTTGCATGTCATTTGGTTTTGAGATTTTATTGAGTACTACTAATCTTGACATATTTTGGTTGGCACCACATTCTTGGTATAGTGGGTTAGCGGTTGAATAGTTTGCAGACTTTGTGAAACAAAATCCTCATTTAATGGTTTAGTTTGGCTACATTTTGAAAATATACAAAAACATAATGCACTTTTATTTTATAGGGATTTTTTTTCAACTTGTGGCTTTGATTTGGCTTGCCCCCGCCTTTTCCTCCATGCCCTTTCTCTTCTCTCTCTCTCTCTCTCTGCTTCTCTGTATCCCTGTATTTCTCTGTCTGTCTTTCTGTGCTGTGTTCCAGTTGCACAGCCTACAAAGAAGGCTCCAAAGAAAGACAAGCTTGCAAAGTGACTGAACTGCAAGCAGAAGAATCCTCTTTGTACTACTCTATGTCAGGAATGTGTTTACACCCTGGCCTAATGCTCTGGGACTTTTGTGTATAAGTGCAGGGGTTGAGAACCTCTGAAGGCCACCGTGCAGTGGAGCGACAGGCCTGAAGCTCCCTGGTAGAAGTACCTGGACTTAATGTGCAACAAGACTTCAGTCAACACCAGCCCCCAAAGTCACTGAGCTCCATGACATCATATGCCCAGGCGGGAAAAGTCAATAGGCCGCTGGCACGGGTTCCCCTCCCTTATTTTGCTTTCCCGGGCTCTCAGTTCTGACCCAGGGGCAATGTTTAGAAAGCCCAGTTGAGTTCAGGCGGTCCTCTCAATTACTTTGGCTGGAACCTTCCTGAGTACATTTTGCTATCTCTTTGTGATATAAACAGGGGCACTCACAGTTGGCAGGGGACGCTCTTTCTGTTTTAATTTCGCAAGGCATAATTATAGTTCCAGGGTCTGGAAGCAGCATAGAGTTCTTTGGAGAACTTCACAGGGATTCTTCTGTTATGACATAGTTTATCTGGAAAAAAAAAAAAAAAAGTAAGGCAAAAGGCACTTCCAAAGAGGAAATAATAACACTATTCATGTTAGCATGCCATTCCATATTGAGTAGATCACAAAATCAGAGTAGACTTTTTTTGTGGTGGGATGCGGTGAGGGAGAAGGAGGTATCTCAAAATGTTGAACTCTTGTAGTGTGGGAAAATCTGGATAAATCCTGATGAATGGATGTGGGTAGAGAAGGATAGAAGGATATAAAATTAAATGTTTTTACTTAGGAAAGCAATAACGAAGCATCCAGCTGTATCTGAGTGAATTTGTAAGTACCCCGGGCCCTGGGGATATGGAAAAGGATCTCCACCATAGTAATAATAATCTGGCCTAAACTTGTCATAAAATTCCCTCTGCCCCCAGATGTTCAGTTAGAGGGCACTTGGTTACTCTGCTGATGTAGCGAGAAATCACAGAACTGTCAGGGTAATGGAGAGAGCAGTGACAGAGGTGGGGAGAGGGGGCTGTTTCTCTGTGATGAAACCTGTTTTTATAGGTGATTCTGATGTACAGTAGGTATTAAATAGAGCAACTAAAAGATGTTTTATCTGAGATTAGTGCTGGAGCAATATTCTCCGCATGGCACTGATAATCTAGCAGGTTTCCCCACCTAGCTTCTCCCAGGCACCCTGCTCTGTGAGTCCTGACATAAGGGTGAGCCACTGCGTCCACATTTCTGTCTCAGAGAAGGAGAGAATCACCTTTCCTAACTATGCTTGTGATATTTAGAAAAGAGGGGTCTTGTGTAATTTTGTGTGTGTGTGTGTGTGTGTGTGTGTGTGTGGTGGTGGTGGTGGTGGTGGTGAGGAAGGTATTAAATGAATTCTGCCTTTGCAGTTTAGAGCTAGGGATGTGGAAAGAGGGAGAGCTCCAGGTAAAAAAAGAGCATTTCAAGAATGCTTATTTCAGACGTCCCTTGATGCACGTATGCCAGTTTGAAGTCCAAGGGCCATACCACCTCAGCCTAACATCTTGGTCTTCCGCACCACACAGGATGCACAATTCTTGCTTAGTTGTGTGCTTCTCACATATTTCAAGGGCTGTCACAGGAACAATAAGAGGCCTGTTGAAACCACACTGTGTCCATCACAGTGGGAAAAAAATAAATAAGGTCATTGAGCTTGGAGTATTGTTAGGGTTGAGCCTGCCCAAATTATTTCATTCATGTTAAAATGTAAGGAGATGAGAAACATATTGCCTGAGAAGACAGAAGTTATTTTACATCTGCCCTGTCCCCCTTCTAGGATATGGGGAGTGCGCCTCTTAGGATAGCCGTTAGCTGGATTGTGTGTGTGTGTGTGTGTGTGTGTGTGTGTGTGTGTTTCAATTTGTTAAGATGCTAAAATCTGCTTTGTGTGATTTATGAAGGAACTTGAAGCGATTAGTTTCACAGTGCATGAAAATTCCTCAGGTTCAGGGGGGTGGTGGCCAATCTGTTACACTGTTTGCCGTGGACTGGATGGGAACATGAGCAGCTCGGAGCCATAAGGAGATTGTGTTGAGTTATTAAACACTTGTGGTAAAGCTGCTTATTGTTAATTCCCCAATGTCCTGCTGAAGCGATAGGATAAAATCAGATCGGATTAGATCAAAGAGCCTGGGAGCCAGCCTTTGGAGCAGATTCATTTAATCAATAAAGAGACCTCCTGAGAGAGGGGCAGAGTAGAGGCTGTCCTGGTGGCTCAGGAGATTAAGATGGGAGTGGGAGGTGGTGGTGGGAAAGAAACAACATGTACACGTATTTATTTCCCCCCTTCTTTTGGAGATGTAATTCTCCTCTGAAACATTTCAGCCACACTCACCAAAGGGTGTAGACATTTCTGTAAGATCTCATTACTCCAATACTCCATACCAATAATGCCCTATAAAGCAGGAGTTTATTTAAAAAACAAAACAAACAAAAACCCCAAACAACTTCTGTTCCATAAAAAGTATTTCAGTAAAAGCAATTTAGGCTTAAATGATTCCCCAAGAAACATTAATCCCTTATGAGTTAATCTGCAAAGTTTCCTATTGTCCCTTTGTGAGGAGAAATAATGGAGAAACACCAAAAGGCCAAAGTCTGGCCCCATCCCCTTCTTTGTATTCTCCCTGAGGTGCACCTCCCCACCCCCACCCCCGAATAATTAGAAGGTATTGTGTATTAAGAGGTATGATGCACGTCCTTCATCCATGATTAACACTTAAACCAGTGATATTCATTCATCTCTTAGCCCTACCAAACCCCACTAAAATGAGGACTCGTGAAAAAGGAAGTGACACCCATTAGAAAGTTAACCACAGAAAATGAGAGAAAAAATGAAGGATGGAGCAAATTAAGGATGCGAGTCCCTCAATGGTTATTGGCTTTAATGGTGTTATAAAAATGATGTCGGCTTTTACCAGGAATAATTTATATTCCGAATTAAATAAGGATATGTATCTATAAATCCATTCTATAAAACTTAATTTTCCATCTAGATATGCTGATTACTTCAGGCCCCAGCATACCTTTACCGGTTGTTAATTACCACGGGATGGTTTAACACTATTTTCCAAATCAGCATGCATGCATAAAATGACTGCAATCCAATTTGACACATTATTAGTGATGATTATTGTCATAGATAAATTAGATTGAACAGAAAATAACCTTCATCCTTAGCATGTTTTAGCTCTCAGAATTAATGTGATTTGGTGAACACATATAAATAAAAATCTGATGAGTCCCTGCTGACTACAGGGCCTGCTGGTGCTGAAGTGTATCAATTTCATGCAGATGATGAATTCCTTAAGCATTCAATGATAATCATGCTTGATTTGACAAGACTTTCTCATGCTATTTTAGGGCTTTAATTTTCTGTGAAGTTCTGTCAAGTGCTCATCAAGCACCCACTTATCTCCGTATCTTAACCTGGCAGCCAATCACAAGGTTGCCTAACAGTACAGCTACTGAGTGCCAGCCCATTAATATTCGTGTCACGTGACTGTCCAAGGAGAAAAACCAATCAATGGCTGATTAACATTCAGGTCACATGACTCCCGAGGAGAGTAAATGAGTTACACAGTAAGACATCAAACAAATTTTCATCTTGAAAGAGTGATTGCTTTTTCTGCTGCTGTGATGTTTGTCAAATTCGCTCTAGCCTTGTCCAATTAAGCTCCATGAGCTGAATTAATAATGAAGAGATGTAAGTACCGTGCCAGCATGAGAGCTGTGAGTGGTGCCACGGAATATGAACTGCTAAAAAAAAAAAAAAAAAGAAAAAGAAAAGGAAAAAATTCTTAGAATGATTGAAAAACCACATCTGGATAACTGGAAAAATTGCTTTTGCAATCTTGATGCTGTTTTGTGCTCTCCAGTGCAAAGTGTGAGCTGGAGTGTGCTAGGACACGGTACTTTGTGTCATACTTCAAAGATGGATGTGATGTGATGTTGAGTTTAGAATGACTTTAAAGGCATCATACAGATACACGTTAATTGGATTATTGTTTGTGACCCTAATAATGAATTTCATTTGCACACTCAATTATGTTCTGGGGCCTTCTAGAGATATGATCTCTCAAGATTTTTAAACTGTCCACAGAAGGGAAGGAGATTACTCTGTATTCTTGTATCCTGAGTGAAAGAAATGACTAAACCAAGTACATTAGGATTTGTGAACATGCGTGTGCATGTATGCAGGTGCCGATGTGTGCTGTTCATTTCATTAACATTCACAGGTCAGTAAATTAAGTTCATTGGATTATTTGAAAATGTACAGGGGAATCTAAAGAGAATTTTCTGAAAAAGGCACATGCTCTCTTACTGGTGATAGCCAATGACAGCTCTCTTGTAGTTACAGGGAAAGTTCTATTTATTCACAAAGTCAATTGGATTTCAACACAGATGCGCTACTAAATTCCAGTGACATGTTTAGAATAGAGACCCTATGACTAATAAAGCTTTCATTTCTTCCCTGAAGGGAGTGAGACTTGACTAATGGTTTATTGGAATTATCAAAGAGTGTCAAATCCCACTTAATAAGTTCCAGCACGAAATTAGCTAAATTCCCAAAGGCCTTTCTAAAACAATATAGTCAAATAAAAGGTGTTGCGTGTGCTGGAAAGAGTGTTAAAACCAGTTACTTGGAAGTGACGAGAAATAAATCTAACTGTAGGCAGGAGGCAATGTTTATGTATACAGTTAATAACCTTCTTAATGGGACTGCTTGGCTTGGTGATTCCCGTACGGGGAAGAAAGTGAGGTGTGGAACACGGGGTAGGCGAAAGGCCATAAGTCAGTTCCCAGCACTGTTAGTCAAGAATGGAAATTGCAAGGAGTGAGGCAATGAATTTAAAAGCCCCAGCAAGCAGAGAAAGAGGAAGGAGAGCTGAGAGCTTCGAGGGGAGGAGGTGGAAAAGAAATGGTTGAGTCCAAGCTGGACCATTCTGATGCAGTGAAAACCTTTTAAGTCCAAAGACAGGGTCACCCCTGCAGTTCTCAGAGAAGGATTCCTTTCTGACAGTTCCTTACTAATGACTCAGAAAATAATGTTGTCATGAATAACTACTCAGGGTCAGTGAGGCCCAAAAGGGGGCATGTTATAGAAATGTTTTTGTGTGTGTGTGTGTGTGTGTGTGTGTGTTTAAAGCAAAAGCAGAGATCACAACCACAAGGCTTACATTGAATTTCAGAGTCTTGTGAAAGCACAGCTCTGAGTTAGTCTGAAAAATCTGAGGCACCCAAGGTAATGTAAGTTTAACTGATCATCTTTTCCTGAATATTTTACCCCTCACTTACTTTGCAGCAAACTGGTAGCCTGGAGCTCTGCTCACATGCATCCCACCCGCGCCGGAGCAGCTTCCTACAAGCACCCCACTTCCTGACACTTGAGAGCCACGGAATGGAAGGAGGCTCAGTTGCTTTAGAAGGCCCAGAATAAAAGGGTATTCCACTTTCTGCATAACTTTACATAATTAATAGTTTTCCATGCAAACTATTGTTTGACTTAATTGTTGTTTCAACAGCTGTTTTCATTAAATTGTAAAGCCCGCTGTATCTAATCCTTTGAGCACCACTATTGATAACAAGAACTGCTCTGAAGCTTGCTCTGGAGGAAGAGTTAGTTCCCTGCCAAGCTGGAAAACCGTCATGAAGTTACTTGAAAAATAAGGCCTACAGTGGGACTGGTTGTGTAGCTAATCCATTAGGCTTTTCAAAAGAGCCATGCTCTGTACCCTTATGGCTAAATTGACCCAACAACCAATCAATGCCTTTATTTGCTGCGTGGCTGCCCCTGAAGGGTCTTATAGCCAGGTCCAAGTCCTAATCAAAGCCTCCATCAGTACTGGGTCCCTGATGACATAAATGGCCAAACTTTCAACGCGGCTGGCTTGGGTCCAGTCACACCATTTTGAAGATACAAAGAGGCTGTGTTGCACGGTGGAATTCATTTTCTTGTTTACTTCCTCCAGAAACAAGAGCATCATCAGCACGCTCAGTGCATCGGATCAGACCGCGGAGTTGTTGACAGAAGCTTGGCGAGGCTTGCCAGCTTTCCACAAGAAACGCTGGCTTTCTTCTCATACACCCCCTACCGTTTGTGTCTCTGCCAATTGTAGCACATCAGAGCGGCCATTGAGATAATGACCGTGAAGTCTCATGATACACTTTGATGAAGTGTAACATTTTTTAAAGGATTTTTGTCTGTGCCAAAATGATCGAGGCAGCTGACTAAAACTCGCCCCATCAAAATCAAGGCTGATGAACAGCAGGCGGAGGCATGAGCCTCCCCAGAGAAGATGGGGGGATTTTGCAGCCAAAGTGTCTTTCTTTCCACGTCTATGTGCACCACAGTTTCCTTTTTTGAAAAGTCATCTTTGTTTCCGATGAATATATGTCAGTGGCTGATGCTTCAGCCTCCAACATTTCTTAATTCTTTTTTTTTTCCATCAACCCCCAGAAGATACAAGGAATGATTCCTCTCTGACAGTTCCCTATGAACGGCTTAGAAAATAACATTACTCAAAACGTGATCTTGGTTGGAAAAAGCATACTGGTTATTTCAGCCAGGAGGTTTTCAGGCAGAGGCTGACCCTGGATTAATGTTCAGGTAAGTTTGGTCTCTCTAGTCCAGCTGGAATTAAGAGTATGTACACAAAAGTGGTTCTGAGCCGATGAAGGACAGAATCAAGCCAGGAGCAAGATTGAGAGCTTCTTTGGGGAGAAACATCATGTGATTAATTTATTGCCTGGCCCGTCATGAGTACCATTTATTGAACACCTGCTGTATTCACACAGCGTCTCTGATCTTCACAACAGCTCCAATTTACTACCTCCATTTTAGGTGAGGAAGCCAAGACCCAGTGAGGAACCACGAGGCCTGGAGATGTTAAGTAACTCAGCCAAGGCCAGAGAGCTGGGAAGTGGGGAAGGCAGGGTGTGACCTGTGCGCTTGCTCACACGATGTGTTCTCTTCCCATCTGTGGTTCATTCCTTCCATTGTACGGCTGATACAGCTCTTTAAATGGTGCTCAGTGGGAGAAGAGGAAACAATTTGTGGTTGAATTGGTAAAGGCAATGAATAAAAGGGATTTACCGTTGGCCATTCTCACCTCTCAGTTTTTCAAGGAGACATTAGCTATGTGGCATCCTTTTGCACCAGTGAGCAAATGTATGCTTAGAAACAAGGTTTGGGCATGAGAGTAGCTGGAGTGAGGCTTTGGTGAAGCTCGGTCCGTCTGTAGTTTACCTTCTGATTCATGGTTAAAGCTTGCCCTCGGGAGGAAGTGTGGGCGGTAAGCCCCAGGACTTCTCAGAATGTCACAATTGAAGAGACACCTGTGTTTCTGCAAGTCGATGCAGAAACCACAATGGAAAGGGGGTTACAGTTCAGTTGCCTTTCAAGTTTTTGTTTCTGCTTTTGGAGCAAGAATCTGTGTCAGAGTGGGATGGAGGGGATAAACTGGAGGAAGAGTGACAGTGAGGAAGTCAGGGAGAAGAGAATTATGATACAAATGCTTGTGTTTGAATGTGCCAGTGACATTCCCTTGGGTTTCTTTTAAATGTCTTCATAGTGTATCCCTAAGTACAGTCAAATAAAAGGTGACAAAAGCTCAGACAACAGAACAAAGGCGCCAGGCTAATTTTGTGCACACATTGCAAGGAATAAACTACAGGGTTTCACTCCCCTGTTTCCAAAGAGAGCGTATTTCAGGAGTCAAGATGGATGCATCCTGGTTTGCACTTAGATCTTACTAATTATTTAGACTTTGAAAAGAAACAGCAACCCAAATCCAAGTGCTGCAGTGAAGCTTAGCACCAGACTTTGTACACCTGAGGCCTTGTGAAAGAGGAAGGCTAGCTGACCTCAGAGGTGTGGAGAAGGCTTCTCATGACCGGGAAGCCAGGCAGGAGTCACATGCAGCCTTCTGCACAAAGGAGGTGGACGCCGAAGCGTTGTGAGAGGCCTTTCAGCTTGCCTTCCCTACCAAAGTATGAGTATATGCATTTTACGGAGGGTGAGTATTGTATTGGGAGAGTCGATCACAAACTCCTTAGCCCATTTCAAATAGAAAGCACTCAGACTTGAAAGGAAAAGGACTCTAGTTATATTACTTTCAGGAGCCCTTGAGTGAGGGAACCACAAAAATCCATCTGATTTTAAAGAAAACGCTCACTATCTCAGCCCCTACCCTCGCCTTCCTCATTTGTAAAATGATGATTTTTTTCGATTCTCTGAACCCCTCCCAGCATTAAAAGTGGATAGTTTTAGTGTTCAGTAAGTACAGGCTAATGCCTTTCATTTCCACTAGTTCTAAGAGGATCTGATTGAATCAGTCCAAATTGACAAAAAGATCTATCTGTCACTTTCCAAATATGTGCTACTCCTGAGCCTTTGCTCAGCATTTCTCAAAGTGTGGTCCCTGCACCGAGGATCTTGTCATGGCCTAAAGTGAAGATGATCAGCCTTCCCCTGTCCTAACCACTTACTGAATAGAAGGAAATTCTGGAAGTGGGCCCCAGTCATCTGCATTGAAACAAGCCCTCCTGGTGACTTTTGTGCTTGTTCAAATCCTGGGACCATTTGCTGAAGCTGTCCTGGCTGCCTGGAATGCCTTTTTTTTTTCTTTTTTTTTTTTTAGGTCTTTTTGAGACTTAGGTCAAATTTTACTCTCTGCAAGAAGCCTTGCCAGCATCCCCCAAATAAAATTAAGTTCTCTTTTCCTCCCATTTCAGAACATTTGCCTTCTACCCTGTCAAAGAACTTATTAGAACTGCCTTGCAATGCTGTATCTATATCTTTGTCCAAGACGTCTGTGGAGCCTGACAGGGTGTGGTAGGCAGCCTCTAAAATGGCTCCCAATGATCCCCATCTGTTGATAGTCATGAGGTGTGTATTCCCCTCCTTTTGAATGTCGGTTGACTTATTTCTGTGGCAGAACTGATGGGATGCCAGTTCCAAGATAATGTACAAAGAAACTGACATCCATGTTGGTAATGTTGTCTTACTTGTCCTTCCTCTCTCCCTTTCTTCTTCTCTTCTTCCTCCTTGTCCTTCTCTCTCTCCCCCTGTCACTCCTTCCCTCTCTCCCCATTCCTCACCCACCAGCCCAGCTACCATATAAACAAGCTCAGGCTATCTTGGTAGGGAGGCCCTGGCAGATGAGAGGCCACATGGAGAAGCATGGAGATGGCCCTGAGGAAAGGCACCTGTGAGTGAGCGTATAAATGGGTCCTTCCTTGAGTTGAATCTTGAAGTGACCACAGCCCCTGCCCACACTTTGACTTGTGGCCTTTGGCAGTGGGTGAGCTAGACACTGAGTTAAGCTGCTTCTCCATTCCTGAGCCCCAGAAACTGTAAGATAATAAAAATTTATTGTTTAAGTTGCTAAGTTTTGGAGTGATTTGTTATACAGCAGTAGAGAACAAAATACATTGGACTGGCATGTTCTTATAGTCTCCAAAGCACATAATGGGATGCTTTGCTCATAATTGTTTATTATATGATTGTTGGAATCTGAGGAATGTTGCCTTGAGAAATTTTCAAGAGTGGCTAGTTTCTAGGTTTAGAAGGGATGTATTCACTGTCAGTCCCAGGCAACATATGTTGAATAAGTTATAGGAAAGGAACAAAAATAGTGACGGTTAGGGGAACCTAGAATGAAAAGAAGAAGGGGAAAACGTGGGATAAGTTTGAGAGAAATTCAAGTAAGCTTCTGGACTGAGTTTTCCTGCAGTTGTTCTCAAACTTGAGGAAACAAGATGTTTTAAAAACCATTTGAAGAATATTGAGGCCCAACGACCCAAATAAATATCCATAATATGATAGAGAAATCCCAAAAGTGCCAAAACGTCAGCCAGAGGCCACCATTTGAAAACCAAGTGCAACAATGAAGAGTCTGAGTTTGGATCTAGCCAAGACAAGTATCCAGATGGCTCTGCCTCACATCTCTTCTTTTTTTCCCATGATGTACCTTTGTCTCAACGCCCTGACATTCCTATGTTCTCATCATCAGCTCCCAACTTTGCCTTGACTAATCTTCTGAAAGGAAGAACACCAAATCACATGGGACTTGGGAGTAGCTGGAACTCAGTCTTCCTTCTAGTGTACACAGTCTATCTCCTGCTGGCTCATGCACCTCTGGTTTTTCCCCTTATCTGCAGGAGGGTGTTAGTTCCTAAGACAAAAGAGAGGTTGTTGAAGACTGGCCAGCAGCCCCCACATGCTCACAGGACCAGAAGCTTGTCCACAGCATGATGACATGCTGTTCATTCTACCCTTCAAGTAGAAATGCTCCTTGGGTGCTTCTGAATGCTACTGTTGGCTCCTTCCACCCCTGCATGCATGCACACATGCACACACATGCACGTGTGCACACATACATACATACCCAAGCTCACAGGAGTGTAAAGCATTCCTCTGAAAACTTGAATCACAGAAAGAGTGCAGCCAGCTGGAACCAGCGGTGGAACATCCTTCTCCTGGTACTTCAGGACATAATGGAGACTGACCTCAGAGATTGCTGACTGGGTGAAGCATGAAGACTTTAATTTCAAATGAGCTTGTCTGCACTTTGCTTGAGAAAACTCTTGGCTTGGATGACACCTAATATAATATGGTTTATTTGGTGTAAGTGCAAGTATTTTTCTTTTCATTTTAATTTTCTCATTTCCTGAACACAGGGCTTTCTTTCTGAGGATTGTTTCATCCCACTCTTGTTGTCATGTTTGGCTGCATTTTGAAGAGTAAAAAATTGTTTAAGAGAAAGGCTCAATTAAGTTTTATATATTAGCTTGGCGACTGCCTGTGTTACTTAACCAAAGAAAAAGCCAAGTAAAACTATATAATTCTGTGATTCAAGGCACAGCACTTTGGAATAAGTGTCGGACAAAATTGTTTCTCTTACCATCTGAGAGGTGGCCTCAGCCAGCTTTTTGGAGTTTGGAGAGATTTTGAAGTTGTTGCTTTACAGAAACTGTGATCTTATTGGGGAGATCCTCTGGGCTCTCTGGGCTGCAGTTTCTCACTTGTTCCTTTCTCCACATGCCTGCTTCACCCTTCCCAGCAAACTCTCCTTCTGAGGGCATTGGGAAGAAATGGCCATCTCCCCTCACTCCTTGGGCTCTCCCCACTGAGAAGGAAAATGTGAGATGAGAGCCCCACATGGCTCAGTGTGGTGAGTTGGTGGGTAACATTGCTCACCTGAGACCAGTTTCTCCCGAATTCTCACTGGAATCCGAGTCATGCTATGTCCCAATGGAAGTTAGATTAGATAACTAATTCTCTACAAATATCTCTTTCCCCTGTGGATTTACCTGAATCTACATTTTGAAGGAAGACATAAAACCATATTGGCCTCTGGTCCAAGAAGTTATTTCTAATACATTTATTAGGTATTAATAGTTCTAGTAGTAAAAATAATACCTTGATCCCTCTTCCACTCTTTCATCGGTGTCTCAACTGGTTCAGTGACCAAAGGACTACAACTAACACTGTCTTTGGCCACTCCAGCTCTGAGGGTTCATTCTAGCTCCTCAGCCTGCTTGTCCTAACCCTGTCCAAGTTTGGTTCATTTGGTCTCCGAAATACTGAGGTGGGTTCTGTTCTTCCTCATCTGAAACTTATTCTTGCTGAGGAAGATGCTGGGCGTAGTAGGCAGGGCCAAATAATGCTGGTGCATGGCAATGACATTTGAAGAGCCAGTGCTGCCCAGCCCCTGGCTCCTCCCTCTGTTTATCCTTTTGTCAACTTGGAAGACATTTTCCAGGGTAGAAAAGCCACACATTCCTGGTATAATTTATAGACTACTGTTAAGCAGATGGTATAAGTGGTTTATTTTTAAGGAGGTTATTACTGGTCACAAAACTTCAAGTCAGCTATTTGCAAGGAACCCTTATGAAGGAAGCCCCTGTTTGTGGCATCCACCCTCAAGAGCATCTGACAGAGGGCTTACTGTACTTTTGTGCCCAACCACACTTAATCCATTTATAAGACCCCTTTGTATGAGATGCCTTACCAGAGGAAATTAATGTAGGATATTGCAAACAGCTCTTAAGAATGTCTTTTCTATAGAAGAACTGTGTAGTTCTGAGAGCAAAGTGGGCTCCCTCCCTACATTGTTATGACTTGACATCTCCAGCATCGAATGTTTCTAGCCAGTTATAATAAGAAAAGCCTAGATTTTTCACTGTTGTGGAAACCACAGTAGAAGAAAGCTATTCTAATATCTATTCACTTACTCTCCTCCTGGAAATATAAATGTATTTATGAAATGGGTCCAAGTTTGGGGAAGAGAAGTGGCAGTGCTTAAAAATCATGCAATGAAAAATTGCAAGTTCAAGATGACAATGGCCAGTCATGTGGACAACAGAAGATAAACGTGCCTTACAGGGATGAAGACATTTTCTCACCCAGTAGTAAATTTTAGATTTTGGATTTCTGGGAATGAAAACAAATTTTTAAAGTTAAAAACTGACAGCAGATGCCAACTTTGAGGGGTTTTGTTTCATAAGTAGGGCATCATAAAGAAAGCAACTACCATCTTCAATTTCATCATCCTATAAAATAAAAGACTGATGGTGTGATATAAAAAAGAACTAAGACGGGCAGCCCTGGTGGCACAGTGGTTTGGCACCACCTTCGGCCCGGGATGTGATCCTGGAGATCCAGGATCGAGTCCCGCATCGGGCTCCCTGCATGGAGCCTGCTTCTCCCTCTGCCTGTGTCTCTGCCTCTCTCTCTCTCTTTCTCTGAATAAATAAATAAATAATCTTAAAAAAAAAAAAGAAGTGAGACATAATCTCATAAAGAACTATTCTTTAATAAGCCTGTCTGTATGTAAAATGTCATTACAGGGGGCTTTGTTTTTTCATTCCACAACAGACCATGAACTTGTCTTTACTGGCTGGCCCCACTTCAAAACCTGGTGCAGGGAGCCACTGCTCCAGGCGTTACCGTGTGTCATTGTGGAGTCAGATGACCTGTGGTCATGTCTGTGCCTTGTCACGACTGGGTGTGTGGTCTTGGGCAGGGTATTTCTCAAGTTTCGTCTCTGCTTGTATATAATATGGATAGGAGTGATCACACTCTTAATAAGACAGGAGGATTTCATGAGACAAGGAATAGGGACCAGTGCATTATGAGTGTACAGAACTTGGTGGGACTGACATACCCCTCTGGACCATTCCAAGGACAGACTTGAGGCAGAAGCGTCCACAGGAGTTGACATTAGAGGAGCACTTTTTTTGTTTTGTTTCTTTGCTAAAATCACCTGGATTTCATCATTTACATTTATAAGCAAAACATGTAGCAGATAACATAAATTTGGAAGAAAAGAAACAGTATCTAATGCAAATGCCAGTATAGAAAATGGAGTTCATAGTGTCAAAGCTTATTACTTTTCAAGAAGAGACACATAAGATCTGGGTAATAGACACAAACTGGTCTCGGAGAGCTGTTTCTGTGGTCAGCTAGAGCGAGCCCAGTGCCCCTTAATCCTTAGGTACAAGAGTGCTCCTTCCACCATTTATTTTCTTGTTCTGATTTTGTCATCCTTAGTCAACTTCTGACTAATAATTTGCCTTACCAGATACTTCTGCTTGGAGCCTCATTCCCCCTGGCCTCCATCCTTTCTACCTACCTGACAAACTTCCTAATCATCCTTCAAGATGGCCTCTTTTAAAAAAGATTTCTTTGTCTGCCATTTTCCCAATTCCTTTTCATTGATTTTTTTTTCCTTAATCTTTTTCCATGAAATTGTGAGATCTTGAAAAGCTGATTTGGCATTATATTACTGGGAGGAGTTAACTTCTTTCCTAGGTGCAAAGTAAGGACTTAACAGATGCCTGTGGGCTGGATATTGTCATAATTACATTGAATGAATGAAGAGCAGTTTGTAGGTGAACAAGTGTTAGTCTGCATTTTGTAGCCAAGTAATGTGGAAGAGCCATTTCTGGGGGGAAATGTTCATGTATTTTTAAACTGTTGTGAAAAGAGTACTTTCTTACAGGGAGGAAGTTACTGAACACCAATCAGGCAATCATACCAACAGCAAATGCCATTTATTGAGTGTGCACTATGTGTTGATGCTCTTTCAAAGTAGCTTACCTGCATTATCTTCTTAAATGCTGTAGTCATCCCATTAGGTTGTTATCATCCCTGCTTTACAGGTGATAAACTGAGGTTTAGAAGGGTTATAAAATCCCGTAGGTCACGTGGGTGCTGGGTAGTGGAGCTGGGACTCGGACCCAGGTCTGATTCCAAAGCTTAGGTGCACGTTCATGCCACCACAATGCCAAGTTAACATCCACCACCCTGTATGGTGCTCTCAGAGCAGCAGAGAGCAACACCACAGAGTTTGAAGTCTCTGAGACATGTTTTTGCACAAGCATACGCTTCACAGGAATGTGTCTTTAGAAATACATGGAACTGTTATAGCTGGAGAGATTCTGAAAGTTTGCTGATGGATGAGATTATGTATTTGGGTACTTGGGAAGACTTTTATGGGGATGAAATTAATTTTTCAGCAGGCAAAAAGAAAAAAAACCTTACAGGTATAAATGTGTGGCATAGAAGGAGAAATTGTAGACTCAGCCTAAAACAACTCCAATTAATTTGTATGTGAAGAGCTCAAACCCTCTATGAATCTTACCTTGTGGCAAAGAACTATGCCCAATTGCAAAAATGCTAAGTTGCCAGCATTCTCCCCTAAAAGAAATGCAGAAAATGGGCTCAGTTCCAGTCTGTTCATTAAAGATCTAGTTTTTTTTTTTCTTTTTTCCCCCACAAACTTAATAAACAAACAAGAAGATTAATGTATTTTTCTCAGCAAGAATTTCTTCACTGAAGGACTATTGACTAGCTTTGAAAAATCTGTATTAATGAAAACACATTGTTAATTACACCACTGATTGTAATCTTCTATTAATTCCGAAGTCTAAGAGGTGCCTGTTAACTGGAAACAACACAATTTAGGAAATAAACCACAACAAAATCCTGGAAGAATAAAAGTACTTTGCCACAAATGCTTTTTGACCTCTTATCATCCCTTTAATGTTCTCTAACTTTCTTGAAGACTGAGTTTGTGTTGACTATTACTTTCATATTATCCACAGTTTCCTGCGGTGGTTGAACTGGATTGAATTCTCATCTTCTTGGAATTGATCCGAATATCAGTTTCCTTTGAAGTCAGTTTTAACTTTGCTTCTGAAGTAGCAGAGGAAGATCAGGATTATTTCCCCAATTTTCTTGACCATAGCTGTTCCTGGCATATTTTAACATGCAACACCTGCCTTTTTGGTTTTAAAGCCATTCCAATGAGCTGAGAGTCTGACTGTCTTGAACAGAGAAAGATAAATACTGAGTATATGATCTTACTTATATGTGGAATCTAAAAAAGATGAGCTTGTGAAAATAGGGTAGAATAGTGGTTACTGGGGACTTGGAGGATGTGGGTATTGTGGGTATTGTGGAGATGTTATCTAAAGTTACAAAAAATAAATAAAGTTACAAACCTGCAACTAGTAGGGAAATGTGTTCTGGAGGTCTAATGCACAGCATGGTGATTATACAAGACTGCGTTATAAACTTCAAAGTTGCTAAGAGACTGGATCTTAATTGTTCCTTGTACAAAAAAGGAATAATTATGTGATATGATAGAAGTGTTAGCTAATGCTACAATGGTAATTATATTGCAATATATAAATGTATCATATCAACACATCATACATCATAAACATACATGATGTTATATGTCAATTATATCTCAATTAAAAAAATTAAAAAATTCTGAGAAAGAGTGGCTTGAGGGGTGTCTAGGTAGCTTAGTCGGTTAAGTGTCTGCCTCTTGATCTCAGTTCAGGTCTTGATCTCAGGGTTGTGAGTTCAGGCCCCACGTTGGGCTCCACACTGGGCATGGAGTCTACTTAAAAAAAAAAAAAAGCGTCTGGCTTGATATCTGTATGTGGCATGGCAAAATGTAATTTTAACCTTTAAAGACAAAAGAATACCCTTTATCCTCTACTGTCCTGATTTCTTTAGGGGATAAAGATTAATTAATTGCAAGGGGAAGAAGTGTGCTGCCTGTAATTATGTGGTATGTGTAAGAAAAGACTAGGTCAAGTACATGAACACAGATTCTTTTATAAAACAAGACCTGACTTGGGTGAATAAAAGCAACACTGGGAATCAGACCACAGAAAGAAACCAACCTAGATGTCTCTACGTTTTGTTATGAAAGTAACAATAGCATGAAATCACTTTTTTAAAAATTCAGAGACAACCTACACTTATTCTCAGTTAGAACTCATTATTGGTCCCTGGTTGAACTTTAGAAAGATTTAAGCTGAAGGAAACCAAGTGTTCAGAATGCGCCAGCAAAATTCTCCTTAATTTAATGATTGGGAAAGAATGGGATCAGAAGGTTAGATGTAGCATCGAGTCCTTTAAAAAAAAAAAATCTTAAAAGGCCACACACCATCACATCGACCGGGAGTAGGTATAACACTGACTTCTTTCAACAGAATTGGGTAAATATTTGACCTCCAATGTCATTACAGTTAATGTATATTCTGGACCTCAGAGGACATTGAGACGGAAGCTGTGCTATCCGATTGGCTCCCTCCTAGCCTTTGCTTGCTTGGAAAGACTGATAATATACTTTGTCCTTAACTTGGTGCAGTTCAATTCCTTGCCGTTCACTAGCTAAAATAATAATGATCTCATCCATTGACGATTTAAGTTCATGTGATTTGCAAATAATAATAATAATAATAATAATAATAATAACTTCTGGGTTAATTATTAACTCTCAGAAAATATTCAGGGCTAGTGCCATCCCTTTAGCTATTCCTGAGAAGAGGAGATTGAGATGTGGCTGGTGCATACACGAGAATGTCCCATAAAATAAAAGTTGATTACAATTACATTAATATTCCTAGGACTTGTCTCTCTTGTAATTCCCTATAAGGATGCAACAGACTCCCCTGTGTTAAATTACTCATTCTGATAACTATGTGAGAAGAAGATGCACAGATGGTATGTCTGAGAATGGCATCAAAGCATTTAAAATGCTCATTGGCAACATATCGCATATTTACATGTGAGTGGAAAGTCATCTTTTGGCTACATTAATGCTGCAAAAATAAACACACTTTGGTCTCTGATGCAAAGTTTAAAGTTCTCATGGCAATATTTGTTTCTTCACTTTGCTTCCCAGGTACAATAAAAAAGTCAACATTTATCAGTCCACTGCATGTATTAAACACTCACTGTGTGTTCAGCTTCAGGTGCTATGGAGCCTTAGAGAGAAAGACATTCAAGGACTTTATAGTTTAATGGGGGAGAAGGAGAAAACACAAATGTGTACATGTAAGCAAGCAGGGCTGGAGGTGTATAAACATACACACAGTCCTGACCATCTGTGCAGAGATAGAGGCAGAAATTGACTGCAAGCATAAAGGTGGGTGGAAGGAGGCAAGCGCCTGGAATGAGGTGAGCACCTTGTTTTGTTGAGGCTGTGTTGGGCTTTGAACAGAATTTGCTTTCCATCTCTCAAAAAATCGAGGAGTAATATACATGAATAGAATATTTCATTCCATTTGTGGGGTAACTGGTCGGGTCTGTGGGATTTGAGGGGAGTGTATTTGGAGTGCAGGCAAATGCCCGTGGCAGTGGTTCTCAAAGTGGGCTCCAGACCATCGGCATCAGCATCCCTGGGGTGCTTGTGAGAAACCCAAATTATAAGGCTCCACCCCAGACCTACTGAGTGGCAACTGGCAGTGGGGCCCGGTACCCCGTGTTTTCATAAGGCCTCCAGGGCACTCGGATGCTCACTGGAGCCCAAGAGCCACTGCTCTGTGCGGTGGCTGAGTCTGAGTTCTGAGCAAGGGTAGTATGCTGTTGACATGGCAGGTGCAGAAGCCAGCCAATGTCCACACGAGGCATTCTAGACGACAGAGCAGCTGGTGAGGAGGGGGTGGTTAGTGAAGGCCTCAAGGCTCCCCCCAGAAACTTTAGGAGGCAACTTTGAGCCCTCTGACATATATCTCAGAGCTCCATTCTGAGTTAATGTCTTCAGAGAATTCTAACTTTTGCATTTCCTGACTTTTATGAGCATGTTGAGTGTTGTAATTCCATGAGGCTTTTAGATGTAATTTCCTTTGCTTTTAAGGAAAAGATGAGATGGTGGGGAGGGGGATTTTTAGGAGAGGAGTGGTGGCTGGTAGTGAGATGGTAAAAACAGGGAAACCATTTTCAAAAGAAATAAAAAAGTTATTCTTTCAAGACATTGCTACAAAGCCTGTATATATATATATACTGAAACAATAGAATAACAATAAGAAAAGCTAACATTTATATAGCTTTGAGGATGTGCCAGGCATGTTCTAAAGTGCTTACATATATTAATTCATTAATCTTCACAGCAGCTTCTGAGGTAGGGTCTATTTTTATTCCCTGGTGATAAATGGGGTAACTATCGCACAGAGAGGGTAAGAAACTTGCTCAGGGTCACACAGCTAGAGCTGGAACTAGGACTCAGGCTTTCATGCTGTATTTTGAACCCTTACACTATTTTATACTGTAAGAACTTAAACACTGGATGACAAGTGTTCTCTATTTTAAAAGAGTGACTCGTTCTGAATTGTTTGGCATTTGAGAATTAGGCTTCAGGGCCTGATGATTTTCTTATTTAATTTTCTGGTTGGCCAGCCAAGTATTTCCCAAGTCTACCCGGTTCTCACAGAAGGTAGCCGAAGCTAACTTCTGGGTAGAGTAAATCAGTTACAAAATAAAGGTTAGGCTCAGTGCCCAGAGCAAAGCTTGAAAAGACACTGGAATCATCTCCCTTCAGCCCAGAACCATTTAGCTTGGCTTCAGCAACCCCTGAGGGCTTAGGGAGCTCCTAGAAGCCTGGGTCTGCTCCTGAGTGCAGGAAGAGGGGCTTCCATGGGGTGGAGGGAATTAGAGGAAGGTGAAAGGAAGGCCTTGGCCAGTTTGTTGATAGGATCTTGTCCTCTATGGGTCATTCTTTGAACAGCAGTGGTCACCATTTTTTGGTGAAGAGCATGGGCTTTGGAGTCAGATGACCACCTGGGTTTGAGGCCTGACTCCTTCACTTACAAAATGCAGATCATATTTGTGATTATCTTCATGTTGTTGAAATGATTAAATAAAGGCTACACTTAAAGCTCTTTACACAATACCTGGCACAGAGCAAGCACTCAAGTGCTAATTCTTCTTTCTTCTTGTTTACTCATCTCCTGCTACATGCCTGGCACTGTTCTATAAGCTTTTGAGAGCACTAATGACCAGGTAACACTACTGCTTGCGACAACACTATGACCTAGATATCTACCATTTTGCAGGTGAGGAAACTGAGTGTGAATGGGGTCATTTTCCCAAAGTGATATAAGCAGGGAGGGGTGCAGTGAGGCTTTCTCCATGTAGAGACTGCGTCCCCATTGGGTGGCTCTGCCGTTGCCTGTTCCACAGATAGACATGGCCCTACAGGCACTTGCACTAGATTGAAATAGTTGGCTGCAGGGTCCTGGAGAAACCACCACTGAATTATAGCCTTGTTCACACTTTTAAAAAGGCTGGATTTGAAGCAGCTTTTAATCACTTTACTCATAAACTTCTACCGCTCTGGGGGAGTCTTCCCCATAGATTGTCTTATGGATACATCAGCAATCGTATGACACAGTGCCTTAAAGACACAAACAAGAAATGTTTGCTGGGACCTGTGAGTTGCTTGTCATTTTCTGTCCATGCGAGTGATTGATAAATGGTCTGAGTCACATATGAGTTGCTTTCTGAGGGTATGAAAGTAGACAGTCACGTTCCCTGACACTTGTCATACCTTCTGTCACACTGTCACTATCACACTGACATCATAAACTTGGAGCTCTCTGCTCGGTGTTTACATATGAAGGACCAGCTAGTCCAAAGTGGGAGAAAGGGACTGTATGTCAGGGTCCCCTCTGACCTCTGACCTCTGCTCAGGCCTGGGTTCCTATCCGTGTCATTGCCAGGCACACCACTAAACCTCATGTTGCTACAAATCTAATTTGCTATTCTATGTTCCTCAAGCAGGAGGTTTGGATTTCTTTAGTAGATTGATTTCTTCTCCTGGTGCCTTACTGCATCCACGTCAGACAAGGCAGGCCAGGGACCCCAAAGTAGGTATCTTTGATGTGTTGTGAGAGACTGAAATTCAGGAGTGTATTAATGGGCCATTAGCTCATATATGTGCATGTCTTAATGCTATTTACACAGTAAATCTTTTGACCTTATAAGATTTACTTTAAAGTATACTGTATGCCAAGAAAATAAAGAAGCAAGAAACAAAGTTTACAGTATCAATAACTACATAAACCTAAAAATAGAGACTGTACTTGACTTTTAGGTAACAGGTTGAAACATCTATGGTGGCCAATATTTGATATTTTTGACCTATAGAAAACAGAATTATCTTGGGGGACAATGGAGTTAAAATGAGGCAAGAAAGGAAAAGATTCTAAACTAGCAAAATGGAAGCCCTGTCCCACTTCCCATGTGTTATCAAGACAAGTGATAAACTGAGGGATTTTAGCTAGAAAATTTAGCAATATCTTTATTGGGGAGGGGTGGGAGATCTTTATAATTCAGGAAAGATAAGTTTGATAAGACAAAATATTAGAGGAAAAATATTATCAGGGGCACTGACTTAATCCATTTGAATGATTCTTGGTTTTCTTATCTGTAGAATGGGAGCACAGTGCTGGATAATTCAATGTGAAGAGTCTGAAACCTAATAGACACTTGAAATAGGCATGGGATTTGGAAACCAACCCTGTGAGTCAGGAACCTCCACAGTCAATAGAAAATCCTTTTTGAAGATGTATGGATTAGGCCAATCGATTTGGAATTGGTATCTTTATATATGTTTCCAGGGCCTGTTTATTTTTTTTTTATTTTTTTTTTCCAGGGCCTGTTTAAAAGCTTGACATTAAACAGAAGCATTCCTGAGTTGCTGTATTCCAGAGGATTTTAGATACATAGATTTCATGGCCATCATCCAAAAAAAAAAAAAAAAAAAAAAATCCATTTGTAGCTTTGACCACAAATAGAAGGTGATTCTTGTTATCATCAGAACATCCAAAAACATTTTCCCACATCTCAGAGTGACAAAGGGCATAGAACACACTCTTACCCCCTTCAGAGAATTCCAAGGAGCTATGGGGCTGTGGGCAGAGAGGGAGCCTTTTCTGGGCAGTTAACAAGCCAGTCAGGTGAGAGCATTTCACAGATGCATAGGAGAAGAGCAAAGTCTCCTTGGCAATATCATGATAACGTCTATATTTTTGAGGATGTCCATTGACAAGGACTAAAGTGAATTCTTCCAATGAGAGTGTGATCCCTATTCAAGGAAGAGGCACAATGCTAGTAGATAACATTTTCCAAATACCAAGAACATGCCAGGTACTCTTTCAGATATTTAAAAGCATTCATTCTCTTAATCCTGATAACTCTGTGAGTTCAATATGGCTTATACAGTTGATAACAGTGAGGCCCAGCTGGGGAAGTTGGTGGTCCACACAGAAATGGATTAGGAAAGCTAGATAACCCTGGGTTCAGTTAAGAGAAACTGAACAAAGAACAGAATCTTTAAGTTAGGAATAGTGAGAGGAAATTCAAGTTTCTATCCTAGTCTCACTGTGAATCTTTTTTGGAGGGGGCAGAGGGAGAGGGGGACAGAGTCTCAGACAGGCTCCCAGCTACACTTGGAGCCCCACATGGGGCTCAATCTCATGATCCTGAGATCATAACAAGAGCCGAAATTAAGAGTCAATTGCTTAATGGACTGAGCCAGGTGCCCTGCACTATGATTTGTTTAGCAGAACAATGACACTAGGGGACCCCTGGGTGGCTCAGCAGTTTAGTGCCTGCCTTTGGCTCAGGGCGTGATCCCAGAGTCCTGGGATTGAGTCCCACATCGGACTCCCTGGGTGGAGCCTGCTTTTCCCTCTGCCTGTGTCTCTGCCTCTCTGTGTCTCTCATGAATAAATAAATAAAATCTTAAAAAAGAAAAAAAAGAACAATGATACTATATGTCATTTAATTATATTACACACACATTCACACACGTTCTCACTCTCAGCTACTCTGTTTGTTGTCTTCATAAACCCTAAGCATCTTTCCCGGGGCTGTTAGCTGCCAGGTAGCTGGATGAGTGGGGCAGCTACCTGGCAAGTGAAGAGTGAAAGTGCAGTGTAAGGGCAGGGTTTGGTGTTGTCTAGACCTGGGTTCAAATCCCAACTCCGCCACTCATCGGCTGTGTGACTCCTAATCAGCTGTGTGGCCCAAGTCAACTGCCTGACTTCACCTGTAAGGAAAATAGGTTTAATAATACCTGCTTCAAACAGCTTCAGGGAGGTTTAAATGAGATCATAGGTATTAAGTAGTTAGCGTAGTCCCTAGCACATAGCATATGCTTAGGAAACAGTGACAATAGTAGCTCTTTCAAATCTCCTAATGAGGGAGGCCTTTTACAATTCTCACATTTCTAGGTTTGACTGGGGTGTGACACTCCATAAACTTGCGCCTCAAGGTATTGCACTGGACCCAATAGATGAAATATATTTAAAGTAGTGAACTTGTTCATTATCTTGCCAATTTTATGGGCCAATGAATCAGGAGCTACACTGATTGTGGAAATACAGTGATAAAGGCAGTGCTACCAAGCTCAGAGTTTTGGTAGGGCCAGTCTTCCCAGAGATGCCTCCACTGGGTTTCTTTTTCCCCATTTGCTTTTCTACTTCTGTGCATGAAGCCAGAGCTATGTGTATTTTTGTTCCCAGTGTTCTCATATGTTGATTTTTTTCACCTACTAAAATGTAGTGAGCTTAAGAAAAGTTCAATTAAAATGAAACATAAATATTTTCTTTCTTACTGTGTCATTAAAAACTCTCTCCCCCACTCCCTGTAGTTACTTGGCACCTGCCCAAAGGAAACATTTTTCCCTCTTGGCCCCCAGTGTTTAAAGCTTAGAGGAAACAGATCTGCTTAGTCTGTCTCGACAGGATCCTTACATGGGGAGAGGAACAGAGGTTTCCAAGGACTGGAAAACAGAGTACAAAGTAGGAAAGCAAGCGAAGAGGAAAAAGATGGCAAACACAAGCAAAAAGAGGGAGCATAGGAAACATCCATTCTAGGCTTTTCTATGAAATTGGTTTCCAGAAGATGGCATCTTATCTCAGGTTTTCTGCATCAGAGGGATAAAGCTCACTGTTAGGTGATGACCTTCCTTCTTCCAGAAGACAGTCCAAGACAGCATTATTCCTGGTTATTTCTGATGAGTTCTACTGTTATCCAACGTAGCTAGTATTTCAGGTTCATGCTATCAGGTGATAAATCCTCTTCACCAGCCATGGTGGCGCTAATGTTTATTGAGCAGTTACTATGTGCTATGAAGTTAACAAGGATTAGTTTCTTTAATCCTCAAAGAAAATCTTATGAGCTAGATATGATTATAACCCCAATGTTAAAGATGAGAAGTCTGAGGTTTCGGGAGGGCGGTGGAGGCTGGATTCACATCCCTGTTATTGGACCCCTGAACCCTGTGCCCTGTTTCATATTCTGTAGCACACTCTATGTTCTCAGACACAGCTCCAAAGCTCTTCCCACTAGCATTCTTCTCTTTTCTCTTCCTCCCTAATCTTCTGCCTTTCCCTCTTTCCATGAAACCTCCCTGCCCACCCCCCACCCCCCCACGTTAGGTTCTCTTTTGTAGGTGGTGGATCATCCAGTTCTATTTCCTCTCACAGGGCTAAGGTATTCCTACTAGGCATCTTTTCAATAGTTACTAATCCAGTGAAATCACTATCAGTCTCCACAGAAAAATCAAAGAGCAAACTGCTCCATCTAGAGTTTCATTTTGCAAGTAAGTTGTTTTGTTCCACATAATGCCTTCCTCCCGTCCTCCCCAGAAGCCTTTGCCTTGTTTAAACATTAGGCTTTCTATTCCAGGTTGGGCCCAAAATAAACTGATCTATGGTGGCGTGCACAGCCGGTGGCTTCCTGTAGATGTTTGGAGGGCAGCACATTTCTTTTCATCCTCTTTTCTAAACAAATATATCTCTATTTCAATCTTTCTTCCTAGGGAACAGCTCTTCCCTTCTTCTTTTCATACTCTGAACTCTTCCCCCGCCCCCCTTTCTTTTATCCATTAGCTGCTTCAATGTCTGTTCTGCTCACTTTAAAACAATACAATGACTACTGAAGTTAGAGTGAGTTCTCGCTTTACACTGTGCTCGCTTGCAGTGGTGTAACCTCACATTCATGTAGACAAATTTCACCCAGAAAAGTGACAGAGGGGCAGCTGAATTCCAGGTAAGGGTTTTTTTCTGATCTTCATTTATTGAGGAGGTCAATACATTTGTAGAGGACATAGAATTTTTTGCTTTCAATATCCAGTTCCAAATAAGAGAAGTCCTTGACTCTCAAAAGCAGTGGTTGCTAAGACCCTCAAAAGTGATTGAGTTAAAAAAAAAAAAAAAAAAAGCTCCCTGAGCAGACTGTCTTCCTGTGGTTACATATGATCATACTGTCTTTCCTTATGAGGTACATTGCTTAGCTGTGTGATTATGAGTAATCTCTGTATGCCTTGGTTCCCTCATCTATGAAATGAGGGTAATCAAAATCACTACTTCATAAGGTTGTTATGAGGAAGGAATTACAAATCTATCTTAGAACTTTACTTAACATTGGAAGTTTAAATTGTTATCTATTATTATCATTCACTTAAAATGCTAGACCTCTTCTTTCTTATCTTACTGATATTACTTTACCCACCTGCCTGCCTGCCATCCTACCATCCTTCATAATGAATATATTTATTTGGTACCTAATACGTGCCAGAAACTGTGCTGGGCTCTGGAACACATTGGTAAGCAAAAAAGACATCAAGTCTCTACCTTCCTGGATCTTATAGTCTAGTGGGAAGGCAGGCAGAAATTCAACAGTCATACAAGATCATATAAATGGCCTGTGATACATTCCATGAAAGGTTCATGAGCTGGTTGATGGTGCCAAAGGAACTTAGAACATGGGGATCTGGCCCCACCAGGGAGGAGAGGGTTTTCCTCAAGCATCCCTCAGGAGCTGATACGGGTTAAGAGCTAAGAGGTGTGTAGGAAACAGTGTTGCCAACCAGGGAGGCAGGAGTGTTCCAGACAGGGAAATCTGGGTGATGAGAGCAAAGCCAGCCGAGGAGGGAGGAATGTGATGCAACAAGAAGAAGGAACAGAGTGGGAGACACAGATTATGCACACAGAGCTCTCTGGGCCAAACCTGGGATATAGCACACATTGAGTAAGTCTTTGGAGCAATAGGGAGCCAGAGGAAAAAAAAAAATTATTTATTTCTTAAATTCCAGTATAATTAACATACAACATATTACTTTCAGGTGTCTAATATAGTGAATGAATAATTTCCCTACATTACTCCGTGCTCATCATAAGTGCATTCTTAATCCGGTTCCCCTATTTGACCCATCACCCATCTTCCCTTCCCCCTCCCCTCTGGCAACCACCAGTTTGTAGCCAGATAAAGGTTTTTTTTTTTTTTTTAATATTTTATTGGTTTATTTGACAGAGAAAGAGCAAGAGCACAGGTAGGAGAAGCTGCAGGCAGGGGAAGAGGGAGAAGCAGGCTCCCTGCTGAGCAGGCAGCCCAACATGGGCCTGGATCCCAGGACCCTGGGATCATGACCTGAGCCTCAGGAAGATGCTTAACCTACTGAGCCACCCAGCTGCCCCAGAGAAACGTTTTAAGATAGATTTTCTGTGTACGTGTGAGGTACTCTGATTTTAGTAGTAGCATTTGAATTTCTAAAAGATTAGTGTGAATGAATGAATTAGAGTAAATGAATTCTGTGAATTAATGTGAAGAGTGGCCTGGGTGGGGGGGGTTTGCTAAGCAATGGAAGGCTATTGCAGTCATTTACGACAGGGATGATGTCAACATGGAGGCCAGTGTGGGGGATGTGCATGGATGTGAGGTCATTTAACAATTAAAATCCTTGGAGACCGATGAGGTTGGAGTTGGGAGAGCCGGGTGCCTTGGATGACTTCGACATTTTCCCTGTTGTTTCTCTCCAGTGACCAAGAGGTTTAGGTCAGTATAGCATGTGGGGTCTTTTCCGGAATAAAAATAGTCAGCAGACCCGAGACATTTGGGAAAGGCTGCTTAGGCGTGCTGATTAGCCAAAATAGAAGAGGAAGTTGACCTTCAACCCTTGTCTTTGTTTTGTTCCAGCTGCAGAAATCATTTTCAGTTGCTCTCTGCCTCGAGTAAACAACAGTCCCTGTCACCTTATCCCTTTGATGGTCAGTTCCACTTCTCTATTTTCACTGGGACATGATTCTGACAGTAGAAAGTTCAGCACCCAGACTGGCAGCTGTGAAACTACTTGTTCCTTTCCAGAACTATTAGTACTTGTGGGAAACACGTCACGGTGCCAACCACTCACTGGTCCTGAAGTGACCCTGTTATTTTAGGAGGTAGTAAGGGAAATGATATTTTAAAAACCCAAGTGGCACTCTGCGGGTATTGAAAGGTGTAAGTGATAAAAATGGTCACCATACTTAAAGAGCAGGGGGGTGAACAGGGTGCTGGATGCTCCCCACACTCTCTCTACGTGTCAGCAGAATATATTGGAGCTCGGTGAAGCAACCCAGGACCGAAGTACTCTCTTCAGTTGAATAATTAGACAACAGCGGTGGTCAATTTAGAAAAGCTAAGTATCATCTGTCCCTGCTTTAAAATTTTTATTTGAAGCCAAACACAATCCTTAGGCGGATTTAACAGCATGGGAAAGGGACTGCTAGATTTTGAACTGCGGTGAGGATAGCCCATGTTTTATTCATTTTTGTGTCTCACCCATCCGCAGTGCTTGTCATGTAGTAGGTACTCAGTGAACGTTGGTTGGATAAAGGATTCATCCATGTTTTCATGGGGTGTTTATATGGTATGATGAGTTCATAATTTTGTGCCCCACTAGGTAGAGATGGTTGCTTCCTGTACTGCATATTTATTCTGAACACTATTTAGCGACAAGGGTGTTCTAACATGAAATAATAAGGAAATCAACTTTAGCATGATTTTATACACACAGATAGATACACTTGCTGGCTAGGTGCAGATAGATAGATATTTATGTTCTCCCTGAGAGATGCTTTAGCAACCTAAGCTGCACTAGAATGAGGTTATTGATGTGGGAGGGAGGGAAAGTAAGATAAAACTCAGAGCTTAATTTCTAGGCAGGACTGCTCCTTCCTTTTTTTTAAAAAAATAGATTTTATTTATTTACTCATGAGAGACATAGAGAAAGAGGCAGAGACATCAGCAGAGGGAGAAGCTGGCTCCCTGCAGTGAGCCCGATGTGGGACTCGATCCCAGGACCCCAGGATCATGACCTGAGCTGAAGGCAGATGCTCAACTGCTGAGCCACCCAGGTGCCCCAGAACTGCTGTTTTCAAAATAAATTTCAAATCCTTCTTGTGTACCTGGCACAGGCGCTGGAGATTTACCAATAATATGTGGTTTGAAATGACCTGGAACGAGGTCCTGTGGCCCCCTGTCCTTTGAAACCCTTGGCTGTTCTGGTTTCTGTTCCCTACTTTCCCACCATCAGCTCCCTGGCCAGGGCCCCATTCCTTCCGATCTGTGCTGTTGGGTCAGTCCTTTTACTTCTGTCCTTTTGAAACTCTGATTTTTGACTTCTCCTTGTTGCTATTGTTACCGGTTCTCTGATTGTTCCCAGACCGGCAGCATTAGCAATCACCTGGGAACTTTTTAGAAATGAAAGTGCTGGGCCTCACCCTAAACTTGCTTAAGAGGAAACTTTGGGGTGGGGCCCTGCAGTTAGGTGTTTTGTTTTGTTTTAATTTTAAAGATTTTATTTATTTTTTCATGAGAGACAGAGATATAAGGAGAGGGAGGAGCAGGCTCCCTGCGGGGAACCCAATGTGGGAATCAATCCTAGGACCCCAGGATCACGACCTGAGCCAAAGGCAGACGCTCAACCACTGAGCTACCCAGGTGCCCAGCAGTTAGATTTTAACAAGGAGGTCATTTCAAATGTGAACATCATTCACATTTGAAATGTGATTGACATTTGAAAGAACCACTGCTGCTGCCGTCTGTGAAGCTCAATTCCCAGCGTGCCACCTTTTGGTTGCTTTTCCTGGCATCCTTGCCAACAGCCATGTAAGCATACAGATCTATTCAAGGCCTTCTACAGCAGCACCAGCTTGTGCCCTGTCCATGCAGGTGCATTCCACACCGAATTCAAATGAACTACTGGCTCTTCCCACTGCCTTTTAATGTTGGTTCCTCTGCTAGAAATGCCCCATCTCCTCCCAATTTATAGAAACATTACTCATTCTTTATTTTTTTTTCAAGTTTTTATTTAAATTCCAGTTAGTTAACAGTATAATACTAGTTTCAGGTGTATGATATAGTGATTCAACACTTCCGTATAATACCCAGTGCTCATCACTGTAAGTGCCCTCCTTAACTCAGCCCCCATCGAACTCACTCCCTCCTGCCCACTTCTCATAAAAAAATTCTTGCCATGGTAGATAAGATTTTAGGTAGATAAAATTTACTAGACGTCCCATTTTTCCTTTTCCCTCTTTTCAATTTTCCTTTTCCCTCTTTTCAACATATCCTCAATTAAATCTTGATTTCATGCCAAGGCGATCCCTCTCATGGAATGTTTTCAGATACTGCTTCTCCTCTGCTCCCACAGAGAGAACTCCTTTGTGGCTCTCCTAGTCTGTACCCCCACCTCCTGTGTGACAGGGTCTATATGTGTGTGTCTCCCATCCCAGAGAGAGTGTAAGAGCCAGGGAAGTCTAACTTGTCTTTTATTTTACTGTGTCCTCCCTCGGCAAAACACAGGACCTGGGATTGAGTAAGTGTGGCCAGTTTAACAACAAAGAACAGTATTTGCCTGAACATTGAAGTTTGTACTGTGACAGCAGTACTAGGAATGAGTTTTTCCTTTCCAATGTGGTTTTCCCACATTATTGTGGAGGGTATTAAATTGGAGTCAGGAGACTTAGGCCAGACCAGTCTTCTTCTTTTTCTTTCTTTCTTTCTTTCTTTTCTTTTTTTTTTTTTAAGATTTTATTTATTTATTCATGAAAGACACACACACACAGAGGCAGAGACATAGGCAGAGGGAGAAGCAGGCTCCTGTGGGGAACCCAATGCAAGACTCGATCCCAGGACCCCAGGACTATGACCTGAGCCGAAGGCAGATGCTCAACCAATGAGCCAGCCAGATGCCTCCAGACCAGTCTTCTTGGTGATTTCTTCTAAGGCCTTGGGTAATGCCACTTAATGGCTTTGCTTCTGTTCTTTCATCTTTATAAAGTGGCACCAATAATATCTATGGGCAGAGTTGCTTTGAGGGCCAAACGCAACAGCACATGTTATCAAGATAAGATATCACGTTGATTCCTTACATTTAAGACATTTACATTTAAGGCAACCCATTTTTTTTGGTTGCACATAGGGTTATAAAGAGCACTAAAAACAACCTTTAAATAGAGAATTTCATGTTTAGATTGTCCAAGGGGTCTTCCAAGATCAGCCTAAGATTTTTTTTTAGGGAAATTGAATATTTTTTTTAAAGATTTTATTTATTTATTCATGAGAGACACAGAGAGAGGGAGAGGCAGAGACACAGGCAGAGGGAGAAGCAGGCTCCATGCAGGGAGCCTGACGTGGGACTTAATCCCGGGTCTCCAGGATCACTCCCTGGGCTGCAGGCAGTGCTAAACTGCTGAGCCACCTGGGCTGTCCGGGAAATTGAAATCTTATTGTCTGAAATTTGAAGCAGGAAAAATTCAAACTTTAGTAGCATTTCCCTATTCTTATTTGTTGATGACAAATCAGCAATACTGCCTACCTTTCAGGCTTTGAAGGGATTTTTCAGGCTTTATCTTGAGTTGAGGGTTGAAAAAAAAGAAAAAAGTCGACCAAAAGCACATTTTCTAAGCCCTTGTCTGGCCCTACCCATTAGAAAAGTGTGAGTGACTGTTCTATCAAAACTAATTAAACCTTAAATGTATAACCAACTCTCAATTACCAAAGTTAATGGGGCTACATGCATACATAATTATATGCTACGTTTATATAGTGCTTTTAACTTCTTCAAAGCACATTTCGCTGTATTGCATATATAAAACAGATGGATTTTTTAAAAAATCTACAAATAAGGTAAAAAAGAAATCTTGGAATCAGTAATTTCAACTTTCTACCTTTCCGAAGGCATTAGAACTAGTGAAATTAAAAAAAAAAAAAAAGAACTAGTGAAATTGTCTAACAGGGCTTTTATTTCATTGCCCTAGTCTCTCCTTGACCCATCTCAACTAAAGGTGAGAAATGACTGAAAGATTTGGAGGAATCTCTGGAGGAGAGGAAGCCAAGGAGGAAGGGAAGCCAAGGACTCGGGCCATCCAACCTAGATCATTAGCTCCAGAGTAATTAAGAATAACTGACTGTTATGTGTGATTATATCCAGAAGGTCCAGAAAGAGATGAAAGGCATAGGAAATGATGTGTGAGTAAGAGTATTTAGGGGACTCTTGTTATTGTCATTCACTCAACAAGCATTATTAAGCACCTACTGTATGCCAGGTGCTTTCAACAAAGAGGATGGATACAGCAATGAACAACCCAGGCAAGACAGCTGTTGTCATGGAGATGACCTCCTTGAATGGTGAAGACAGCCAATAAACAGGAATGTAAATACACAAACAAGCTAACTTCAGGTAGCTCTAAGCACTGTAAAGTCTATAAAGGCAGGAATGTGATATTGAGTGCCACAGGGAGGGGATGCTCTCTTACATAGTGTAGCCAGGGAAGGCCTCTCAGTATATATTTGAGCTGCAACCTGCTATGAGGATCCCACCCTGTGTGGGTCTGCTAACCAGAATGATGGAATGAATGAACCCACTACGTATGCTAGAGGGAGGGAGACCAGGCCTGCCACAGTTCTGTGGTTATTCATTTTGTGTCCTTTTGTGGATATTACTGAAACCTCTCCAGGACCCCTGATTTATTGCCTCTACAATGGGGGTTGCTAATACTGATCACCTTGACAGGGGTGCTCTGAGGAATAATGGGTAAACAATTGTGAGGAGCTATATAAATGCTAAATAATGATCACAGTAATAACCTTTTATTAAAGTTAGTACCGTGATAGGCAGCTCACACTCGGATGCCTTGGCAAATGTGGAAATCGATACGGCTGCTCCCTGCACACACCAACACTATCCTTTAAAATAGAAAAAATAAATGAGCCAATGATCAGGATATTCAAAGTGTTAGTGATCAAATAAGTGTCTTGAGAGAAAGCTGATGTGTGAAGTGTAAAATGGGAGTAGCAAGATAATGGCACATTACAGCCCGGAGCAGGTACAGGACAACCAGTGAATGCAACTGGATGCTTGCTGGTACACGCGCCACCTGCTACAGGGCGGTAATTCTAACCTCATCAGGACTAGGCGCTGCCACCACCAAAAGCATTGGCAGACAGAAAGTGGGATGAGAAAGAGCCGGATCAGCAGCATCTCTGCCAGCAGCCCCATCTGGCCCTCTTGGCCTTGGTAAGCCTTCCCTGGGGTAGGGTGGGGGAGAGTGATGGTGGGGAGGGGAAGGACTGAGAAGCCAGCACCAAGGGGCCCTACCTTGGAAGGGCACCAAGGAAGTAAGGCGGGAGCGAGGAGGGGAATGAGCATGGCATTTTTTCCCTTCAAGAATGAAATAACCCAATTCCAGGAAAGACTTTGGTTGGCTTCATACCAGATCCTCCCTACACAATTAGATATGTGAACCTATCCCTAGCTACTCTTCATCCTTTCTCCAAACCTCTCCCTGAAATTTAACATTAACACCACAAAAACCAAATTATTTTTCTGGGGTGAGGGGAGGGCGCTGTTTGGAAGGTCCTACCATCTCTTTGATATAAATATGCATGTGCCTGAACATTCTTTCCTGTCTCGAACCTCATGCGGGACAATCACATTGTGTGACACACAAGCACACAAGCCCAAGCACATGCACACATACATACACCCCTCCCCTCCCCAATCCTTTGTTAAGCCCTGGTTCAGCTATTATGCAGTGCCTGTGGGGTATAGGCCACATAGAAAAGTTTACATTATTGTTTTTTTCTCTGAAAAGCAGGAAGAGAAGACCATTCAAAAAGACTTATTTTATGGCTGGTACTAAACA
Source organism: Canis lupus familiaris (assembly GCF_011100685.1). Lineage (NCBI taxonomy): Eukaryota > Metazoa > Chordata > Mammalia > Carnivora > Canidae > Canis > Canis lupus. Next base: position 78,044,618 of record NC_049222.1, on the reverse strand, counting down.
CTTTATTCTGTATTGACTGAGCAAATCACTTTCCCACCATGAAATAAGTAGAATCCAGATGACCTCTGAGGTGCTAAGAGCCCCTGATACATACGTCACTAGAAATGAGAGAGGTTAAAAAGAATATGGCAAGGTAATCCTAGTTTTCAGGAAATTGTGGTTTAAATTGGGGTTCAAATCAAGAGCCTCAAAAACACCTAATTGATTTTGACCAAATAGAGAAATTTTAAAATATTAAGTACACTGGGCCATGACTTTATTATATTATGTAAAGTATTGTGGGTGAGCATGCAACATGGGCCATAGTAAGTGCTCAGTAAATTTTCTGCTTGTAAGTAAAACATTTCTACCTATCAGTTTCTCAGGCTGGTTCAAACCTGAATTTATTTATTTAAGTCTACCATTTCTTCAAAGTTCTCTGTTTCTGAAAATAGTCAATGAAGAAATGTAGGGACAACTGTCCTCAGGAGATGTGGTCATCCTTATGGTCAAATCAGTCTAAGTAAAGTTGGTTCATTAGCAGGACTGCCTAAATGGCTTTCAAATTTTGTTTGGTGCTTTTTTTTTTAATTAATTTATTTATTTGAGAGAGAGAAAGAGAGAGTTGAGGGAGGGGCAGAAGGAGAGAGAGAGAATTTCAAGCAGACTCCCCACTGAGCACACACCTCCTCAAGGAATTGACAGGGGGCTCGACATGGGACTCAATAGAGGCCTCCATCTTACAACCCTGAGATCATGACCCAAGCTGAAATCAAGTGTCCAGACTCTTAACTTCCTAAGTCATCCAGGTGCCCCTTTTAGTAAGTGTTTGTAATGCTTTGTTATAACAGACTGTCAACAAGTGACAGATAAAGTCATAAGGAAGGAAGGTACCTCTCAGATCCTGTGCTTTCTAAATTTATTTTAGAAAAAGAGAAAGAGAAAGCTGGGGGAGAGCCATAGGGAGAGATTAGCAGACTCCTCCCTGAGCACAGAGCCCCAAGCAGGGCTCAATCCCAGGACCCTGAGATCATGACCTGAGCTGAAATCAAGAGTCAGACACTTAACCAACTGAGCCACCCAAGCATCCCTGGATCCTGTGCTCTTAAATTAAGCTAACCCATATTCAACAAAATCCAGGATCAATTTCCAATGAATGGTTCTCAATTATTGTCTTGGATTCTTTTTTTTTTTTTTTTTTTTTTTTTTAAATTTTCTTAATTTATTTATTTATGATAGTCACACACACAGAGAGAGAGAGAGAGGCAGAGACATAGGCAGAGGGAGAAGCAGGCTCCATGCACCGGGAGCCCGACGTGGGATTCGATCCCGGGTCTCCAGGATCGCGCCCTGGGCCAAAGGCAGGCGCTAAACCGCTGCGCCACCCAGGGATCCCTGTCTTGGATTCTTTATTTCACTTTTCTTTTTTTCTTTTTCCAAGTTTCTATTTCTCTTTTTACCTGCTGCTTGGCTTTCTTAACTCCCCTTCTCCTAGCTTCTGCCTCTGTGCTTACCCATTTTCGACTTGATGAATAATTTTGGCTTTCCCACTCTTCACCTTTGGCACTCCTTCGAAAATGGGTTATGTTTACCTTCTGGCTCTTTCTACTTCTGGCTGCTCAGAAGTTTTGCCCTTACACAGCCAAGTTTTGATCCCAGGACATTTTCCTGGCTTTGGCCTATCTCAGTGGCATCCGTGCTCATTTTGACTTCTCCAGATGGGGGCATGCACAAAAGGAAGGATACAAAAAAAAAAAAATCAAACAAGGAAACAGGAAGAATATCTGGTTCAACTTAAACTGTGTAGGACACTGAGGGCTTTCTGTTGTACAATCTCTGCCTCCTTATTCCTCTCCTTTTACTTTATTTATACATTTTTATTTACTTATTTTTTGAAATAAATCTTATGCCCAACATGGGGCTTGAACTCACGACCTTGAGATCAAAGAGTCCCATGTTCTACCAACTAAGCCAACCTGAGCACCCCTTCATTTTCTTTTTTTTATTCTCTCTTATCTCTGACTCTTTATATTTCAATTTTTATTAAATCCCCACCTTCTAACTGGTCATTATTCTAGTATCCCTTTGTAAGACTTCAGTGGGAATGAGAGTGACATCCATTATGCAAAATAAATTTGATAGCCAGGAGAAATTGCTTAATCTCTAGTGTCTTTATAGCACTTATCAAATGCCATTTAACCATATTTTTGGCAAATTGCTCTGGCTTTCAAGGGAGTCAGTTGATGGGTAAGTCAATAAATATCTGTCAAATGAATGAGTGAATACATACTAGTTGTGGCAGCATTACATCAGGTACTTTAAATAATACAAAATTTGAAACTTCAGTGGCTCAATCAATTAAGTGTCTGTTTCTGGCTCAGGTCATGATCTCAGGGACCTGGGATCTAGCCCCACATCAGGCTCCCTGTTCAGTGGGAAGCCAGCTTCTCCCTCTCCCTCTGTTCCTCGTGTTCTCTCTCTTGCTCTGTGTGCTGTCAAATCAATCAAACAATCTTTAAAAAAAAAAAAAAAGAAAGAAAAAAGAAACTTCATCCTTGGCTTAAGAAAGACATCTTCTCATGCCCATGCAACAAAAAGGCTGCTTTGAAATATCAACAAGGGCCAGACCTGGTTTACTATGTCTTCTGGAAAATAAGAAGTCATCTCTCAATGCACAACCAGCTTCATTTGGGCAAAAGTGAATGTGAGCAAAGCACTGGTTATAGCAGTAACAGACATCTATGAGCTAATGAGTTATAGAAGCTGAACATTATTACTATCTACGGTTTTCTACATAGCATCTTCATAAACAGCAAAATGTATAAAACATAAATGAGTAGAATGAAGTGAGCACCTGTAGAACTGCAGGTAATACAACTTTGCTATCACCCTAGAAGCCTCTGCTCTCCTGTCTGAGATAATATTCTTTTACTGACTTTTTAAAATAATTTTACCACCTTTATAAATGCCCCTAAAAAGTTTCATTTTACCCAGTTTTGAAATGAAAAGAGATTAGGAAAGAAAAATAACAACTACATGCATGTTCAACATCCGACATGAAAAAGAAAACTAGTTTTTTTAAAATAAGAGATTTTGAAGCATAGGGCACCTGGTGACTCAGTCAATTAAATGTCTGACTGGGTTTCAGCTGAGGTCATGATCTCAGCGTAGTGAGATCTAGCCTGTGTCTAGCTCCACATTCTCTCCCTCTCCCCCTGCCCTTCCCTGCCAGCTCACAGGCTCTTTTTCCCTCTCCCCCTCAAAAAAACCCTTACAATAAAAAGATATTTTGAAGTATACAATTTCTACTGGTGATCAAGGCGTTTACTCTTTAGTGCGCTTTTATGTTTGCTGACTGCCATTCACTCCCCTTTTTCATATCTCAAAGGTATTCTTCCCAAAGCTGCCTTTGGTCTTATATAACTGCTTTCCTGGACTCAGTGGGACTTCAAAGGATACTGAGCTCATCATAGAATAAATTTTGCTATCCCATGGTCATCACTATAATTATTCCTAATTTTGACTTTGCTTCAAAAGTCTCTTCCCTTGTCCCTTAAACTCTGTACTTTCAAAATGGTATCTACAGCTTTAATTACACCTGACAATAAACTCTCACCACAAAATCTGTTTGATCATGTACTACACCATTATTATATTTAAATATCCTATTTTTTAAAAATCCCATTTATATCAGATTCCCAAAGAGTTATAATATTAGCAATGGTGTTTTTAAAATTGTTTCTGTAGTTGCTATTTATAATTCTTGCATATCAAAGTTGTACAAATGATTGATGCCAGTTGAATTATCTACCAAAATGGGATGAAATGGTCCTTTAAACTACTGTGTACCAAACAAATCCACAGAATAAAAGCTGAAATGGGACTTGGGCAACTCGGTCTCCACAGAGAATCAAATCAGATGCTGTAGTGTTGACAAAGTACTTCAGATTCAGAATAATCCTGCTAATCGCACTTCTTCCAAATTCATCAGCTAATGTCATTTTCCATGAAGAAGAGGTCTTCATGAGTTGCAGTGAGATAGGATTTGGAAAGGTAGAGAGCAGCAGGAAAAGCTTCTGGGGATGGGATCAATTGGAGCAAAGGACAGAAGGCAAAAATGCGAAGGTCTTGTGTCTGAGAAGCAATCTGGACCTCGAGTGCAATAAATATAAGCTTATGACGTTGCCACTGCTTTGTGAAACATAATATTTTTGTTATTTATCAGTTATTTCTCCTGATCCAGATTTCACTTTTTTATGATATAATAAATAGTGATATCTGGTCTCATTTTTCTGTGTATTTGGATACAGCAACTACAGTGCTCTGGCCGAATGAAAGAAACAAGGTTGATGATAGAGGCTGAGTCAGATTATGAAAATCCTTAAAATGCTTATACTAGACTTTATCCATAGAAGTTATTTAGTATTTTGTTTGTTTGTTTGTCAACTGGGTGCACCATGAGGACAACAGTGTTTTTTATGGCTTCTCAGGGATAAAGACCCTAGGCAGCAAGATTAGGTAAGATGATACAGAAATAATTCAGGCATTAAAAATAAGATTGGACAAGGTTGGTGATGGTGGTCACGGATCGGAAAAGAAGGAGTGGAAGCAGCATATAAGGGAAGAATTTGGCTTCTTTCTCTTTGTCTTTCCAGCCACTTGGGCTTAATACTATTCAGTCTTCCTGATTTATTTTCCTTACCATTTATATTTTCCTTCTGCCCTTGATAATCTACTTTTTCTTTCCCACCTTTCCCCTCTCTTTTCTTTCCCTTGTCTGCGTTAAATTTTTTTTTCTTTTACTTTTCTATACTCAATCAGACAGATATCAGATGGGAGATATGGGTAGACTTTAACTATAAGACTTACTAATTAGAATATGTTGCTTAAAAAAAATTTTATACCTTTTATCTTTAGTTAGAAAGAAGGAAAGAGAAGAAAAGACACAAAGGAAAAAAGAGTAGAATGAAAAAAGGAAAGAAAAAAACTTTCATTTATTTATTCATTCAAGAATGCTGTTTCCAGAGAGAGCCAAAAAGAGAAAATACAAAAAAAAATGACATATTATTGTAATTTTATTATACATTTCCCCTTCTAAGTCAGTTGGTAAAGTAGAGATCCCAGGAGGCAGAAGATGAAGGTGTGATGGGTAGTCTTCTTCTGTTCCTTTAGGTCATGTGTTCTTCATATTAAAAGGTGGAGTTAAAACCCTATGCTCAGTCCTTAGTGACTGGCTCAGGCGATAGATTCTCTAGAAGGGACTTTTTGGGACTTTTGAGACTAGGTTGTAAGAAGCCTGGGTCTTTTGGAACACTTACTTGTGGTTTGCTCCCTTTTGGAACCCAGCCACTACTTTGAGAGGAACCCAAGTCACCTGGAGACCCTCTGATTGCCAGCTCTAAATAAGATAATAGCATCCCTTGTCAGTTGTATGAATGAACCATCTTGACTTCGGGCTCAATCGAGCTACGGATGATTGCAGCCCTAGCTGACATCTTACTGCAATTCCTAGGAGGCCCTAAGCAAAAACTTCCCAGTCAATCCCAGTCAATCTACATAATAATAAGACATAGGAATAAAATACTGTTTTAAGCTACTACACCTTGGTGTGATTTGTTATACAGCAATAGATAATTCTTTCATTTTTATATGAGACCTAAAGAATGTTTTATCAAGTGTTTGAAAGATTCATCATACCACCCAGAAAGCATATATATTATTTTTTGTATTTTTTCTCCTAAAAATTACTTTATTACTCATTACCTTTGAAACTGGAATCTGAATTGACTTTGATTAGAAAGCTTAGGAAATATTTAAGCAAATATTTTATTTTTTATTATTTTATTTTAAAGTAGGCTCCACACCCAGCATGGAGCCCAACGTGGAACTTAAACTTACAACCATGAGATCAAGACCTGACCTGAGATCAAAAGTTGGACACTTACCTGACTGAGACACCAAGTCCTCCAGCAAATATTTGAAACACCATCATATTTCAAGTACTGGCACAGGATAAAATGATACAGATGTAATAGAAATGGTTCTCATATGCAATCAGAAGATGGAGTTTAAGTCCTAGCTCTGTCATTTATCACTATGTGATCTAGGGCAAGTTATTTAATGTCTCTGATTCCTAGTTTCCAATGCCATACTGTATTTGAAAGTACTTAGTAATGCCTACCATAATATATTCAATAAATGTCCATTTCTTTCTATTTCTATGAAAGTCTCATGCTCATAAGTGCAACCATGTTGAAACTTAATGTGTTATACTGCATCCTAACACTGAATATTTTTATTAGTTATCAAATATTTCTCTTGATAAATATTTCATAAGCTTCAACAGTGTTACCTTTACTGATGTGATCCTCTTTGCTTTCCTGTGGAATAACTTGTTTAGTAGATTTGGGGGACTCATTCTGTTGCTAGATTCTCACAAAAGTACTTTTGTGACTACCGTTTTTGTTTTCCAAGGACATGACCCTGTTTTACATCTTGAATGTGGTTCTCTACCTTAGTACAAATGTTAATAAGTTAAGTGCATATCAAATAAGAATTTTAATTCAGTTCATCATATGTTTATGTATTTAAATTTAAGAATCAAATTGATATAATTGGTAACATTACCCATTTGCTTTGATTTGAGATGCCAAGTGATTGAAAAATTTTTTAATTTGGAAGTGAATTACCTTGCTTATTTGAATTTATCATTTTTGCATAATTAGGATGAACTAATTTAATTTGCAGTTATCCTTTTAAATGACTTAAATGATGTCTGCTGAGATATTCAAGGCCACATGATAGTGGAGTCATCTGAGTAATACTCTGTCTCATGGGTTGGAAAGGACAATAGAACTGTGAAGCCTGGAGTGAAGTTGCAAGCTTGATCTTTTCTCCATTATATATATATATTATATACACATACACATACACACACACACATATATAATACACATATATACATGTATATATGTATACATATATATATGTATGGTTTTTTTTCTGCTTGGTTCCCCTCACCTCACTCTAGGCTGCTTTATGTTTTCCAGGGGGACCATACATTGCAATTTTATGATGGTCCTCCTTTTTCAACTCTGTTCTGATTCCATGTCATTTTCACTTATGTTCAGCTCGCATCTTAGTTCTGCAAAGGGGTGGCTGGTTACTCACTTTGGTGGGTTATGGTAAGAATCCCTGACAGTGCTTTTGATGAGGACTGAGGTTCTTCCAGCAAATACTACTTTTTGATGATACATTTTAATGAGGCTTTTAAAAATCAGGACACCAGACTACTGGCTAGCATAGTTGGAACCTATAATTTTAGAATGGTGTTTGCAGTCTAATTTCACTCCCATTAAAATGGCTACCCATTAAATTCATTAGTGGAATCCAACATCTTGTGTTGCTTAACCTTTTCCGTCTTCTTATGGTTTTTAATTTTTTTTTTTTTTTCACAGAAAGCACTGGCCTAAATAAATCCTTTACTCTTTTGTAATGCTTTCATTTTGGCCCTACTACTGCAGAAAATTAACCAAACTTCTTCATCTTTGCAATCTCCACCCCGCCAATCTCCATCAACCTTGTTAACCAGGTTTTAAAACATACACTCAAGAGGTAGTCAACAAAGTGAATGCCAACTTTACTCTGGGACTTCCCTCCACCACCCCCATATACGACACTTTCAAGAAATAGGAGCTTTGTCTTATTCTTTTCAAGGAGCTTTCAGAACAATCAGTAAAATAAAGGAGTTAACCTGTTAACTAACATTAGAATCTCATTTGAAACTATTTTCTACAGCTCAAAAACGTGGCATGAGGCAGATCCCTACTTAAGAAGAAGGACTTTATTATTTAAGTTGTCCCGAAGACCCTCAGATTGTCTGTAAGAGTAGTGCTGTGGGATGATGAGAAGCACAATCTTGGTCATTCTGGTATTTAACTTCAATGGAGAGAGTGAGATGATCTCCCAAAGCATGGGAATTGATTTGCCCTAAGCCCCTCCTTGGTATTAAACTCTTATAATCACAGGATACAGAAAAGGAAAAAACTTGGTGTTCATCTGTCTCATTTTGCAGACCAGGAAATTGAGACTCAGAGGTGCAAGCTCATTAAGCTCATATAATTATTTAGTTGGTTTCTTGGAGGAGGATAGTTTCAGAAAGGATGCATAAAAGTAGGAGTATTTGAGAACTATTTAGGAACTGTAATATTGGCACTGACTGACTAATTGGTGGGTGGGAGGTCACTGAGAGATTGAGTACCCACAGAGAAGGAAAATTCAAAGATGGTGCAGTCTTTAGTTTTAGCACCCAGGCAAATGGGAGGCATTCATTCTGAAGGAGGACATAGGGAAAAATGTAGCTGCAGAGAAAGATTATGAATTCAACCTGGAGTTTTGGGTGTCTTTGTAAGACCCAAGACAATATATTATAATTGAATATACACAGGAGGCAAACCATGAGACTCTTGAATTAGGAAAGTTTAGTAAAGCATATTTCTGGGAGGATATTAGCATCATCCATAGCCAGTGTGAGGCCATAGAAGACAAAGATGGAAAGGTGTCATTAGGTTAGGCTATAAGGCAATTGTTGGTAACCTTGACAAGTGATGGTCAGTGGAGTGGTGTGGCCAGAAGCCAGTTTGCAATGGGCTGGGAAGTGAGTGGCAAGTGGGAAGTAGAAAAACAAATATGAGCAACTATAAAGATGTTCAGGACAGTTGAGAGGAAGGAAGTAGGGCAGCCCCCACTCCCATGTCCCCACCTCACAGAGGAAGATGTAGAGGGAGAGTTTGTCCGATATGGGAGAGAGCATGTTTCAGTGCTGGTGGTAAGAAGCCATTATTTCTACTGAGGTAATTTTTCTATTCCCTGGCTCCTGCCTTCTGTCTAAAGGTCTGTGTAGTTCCTGGAAATCTCAGAGCAGATCTTTTAGGAGCATCAGAATGATCTCTTGATAATCCATTATCAACTCACTCTTAACAACCAGCTTTTGTTATCAACTCATAAGCCCTATTCCCCTCTGACTACTTTCCAGATGCTTACACTCACATTAGATAAAAACATCTCTCAAATTTGCTAATGGGGGTAATGAGAGCAGAACTAATTTTTCCACATCTCAAATTGGCCTATATAGGAGTGCAAACCAAGAAATCCCCATTTCAGGGCAATTTTTAAAGATCTGAAGAAATCCTATTTTATGATTAATACTAATCACACAATTACTGACTCTTTATATTTATGTCACTATTTTTTATTGATTGCCTACTATATAATAGGTCTTCGGGACAAAACATCTAAACATGACCTGAATATCTTGATTTCTAAATATTTTACATTTTGAAGAGAAATTTCTGGGGTTTATGACGATTTCCTACATTTTTGGTACAATGTTCTCTGCTGTGTCAAAACAGTGTTCTTTAAGATACAGCTGAAACTTTTTTGACACCCTACATTCAGATTCCCTTTCTTTTGCTGGAATAGATCCCCGCTATGTGATTCTCAGTGGGAAAAGGGCCCAGCTTTTCACTGTGGAAGTTGAGGAGTCCAGATAGTGTCTCTGGATGAAACCGGCAGCTGAGGTACAGACAACAGATCTAATTAATCAGTGGGCTACCTCACCAGGGATATTACATTGAGGGAATGGAGTGAAATCTCAGAAACATTAAGAATCACTTTTGCTGGCAGCAGCAGTGCTGAGTGTCTGTCTGGCAGTGGTGGGTGCCTGGTGTAAGCCTAACCAGGCTGCTCCTGGGAGCGGAGCTTGGCTATGTCTTCAGCTGTCTGGCCTCCCTTGGTTCCCACCTCTGCTCTGAGCCTACTTCCTGTTGATTCATTGAGCTCCCTGAGAACTGCCTAAGAAATTTCTCTTTTGCTTAGGTTAGCTGGAGGCAGATTCTGTTGTTTGCCATCAAGAACCCTGTTTGATTCAGAGGGTCACAATGGAATAATAAAGCAACGAACCAAAACATTTACATTAAGCTTACAATTGTGGGCTGTAAGCATTGTGCTAAATGCTTTAAATAAATGATGTCACCAAATCCTCAAAACAACAGGGTGAGGCAGGCATGTGGGTCAGTTCTTTCAAGTATCATCTTAAGGACCTCCTCTTTTATGAGGCTTTTCTGAGCTCTTTCCCCTCTTGCAGGTAGACTTGATTCCTCCTTTCTGTCCACTGTGTGTCCCATAAAGAGGAGAGAATGTGTAGGTATATGTAGATGTGTATTTGGTACAATGTATTCATATACCTACACATTCTCTCCTCTTTATGCATATATTACATACATAAAGTATACTGATCATATTTCAGTTTATAATATATATTTTTTTATTTCCTGATCACTTATTAAGCTCTTATTATGTGTAGATACTGTGCCTAGTAGTTCACTCGCATTATCCCATGGCATTCCCACCAGAACTCTACAGGTTAGATTTATTTATCCATTTTACAAAAGAAGAAATAGGAACAAGAAAGGCTAAATGATTTTCAAGACGTTACCCTTCACAAGAGTTGCAGAGTTGAGATGTGAACATACTCCGTTTGGTTTGTTTTGACTTCCAACACCTCTGCTCTTAATACTCTGCAAATTACCTTCACATTCTCATTGTGCTCATAAGTGATGCTTCCCTCCTGTCTTGGCTAAGATAGTCTGCATTTTACTTTTTTTTTTTCTACTCTCCTAGTATTGAAGGCAAATCTCTGTTCCTTATGACACTTCACCCATTCCTCTGTCTGTGACAGACATCGGGAGTTAATTATTATGTTCTATGCCATGAGCCACTTCAAAGATCTCTCTCCCCATTCCATAGGAAGTCACTCCTACTTGGTTAGAGATGAATCTTATTTGCTGTTCCTGGCCTGGAACAATATCTCTTCCAAAAATATACTTAGCAAATTATTGTTAGAGTATTGCTATTTTCTTTATTTTGCAGATGGGGAAATAATAATTTGAGAATTCAGTAATAAACCATTCACCTGGTACTATTTGTGTCCACCTCATTGGGTTTTTGTGAGGATTCATTGGATTAATACACATAAAACTCTTCAAATCACATCTTGGCACAAGGTAAATTAGGAATTAGTACTACTATTCGAAAGCACACAAGTTGTATCCAGGAGAGTTAAATCCATAGAGATAGAACTGTTGGTGGTTACCAGGGTTGGGGGAAGGGAGAATGAGATGTGACTGCTTTAATGGGGTTTCCTTTTGGGATGATGAAAATGTTGGGAACTAGATAGAGGTGGTGAGTGTATTGCATTTTGACATAATAAATGTCACTGAAAGGTACACTTTTGAAATGGTTGATTTTATGGTACATGAACTTACTCTCAAAAAAAAAAAAAAAAAAAAGTAACAGAGGTTATACCGGATGGCAGGACCAGGGAGACTCAGAGTGAATGCTCACCTCACCCTAGTCCCTGCCCTGGTAATATAGCCAGAATGTGGACATTAGTTCTCTAAATAAAGCGTTCTTTCCACTTCAGTATGTTGCTTTAGAAATCAGGACAAGTTTATCCTCACTGCTGGGTAGCTGTGATAATTGCAGATGAAGGAGGAATGTTCTTACCTTGGGTAGGAAAACAAAATTTTAAAGTCCTTTATAGTTTACCAAGCAGTTTTGGAGAACAATGGATTGCAAATAATGGGAACTTACTGTACCTGAGTGACCCGTGTAATGTGCATAGTAAACATGACAAAAGGAGGGGCAGGCCAGAAGGGAAGTCTTGAAAGTTCATAGTCAGAAACTTCTCTTCTTGCACTTTGGGGGTGGTGGTGGTGGTGGTGGTGGTGGTCTGTCTTTACTGACTGCAAAGGCAACTCAAAGACTTCAGAACTTTATCTATTAAAAGCAAAGTGACATCATTCTCCTCCCCGGTCTATAAGCAGCTCCAGTGAGCTTGCTGAGGCATTAATGGGGCTGGGGACCTCCGCTTAGTCTAGTGTAAATAGACCTTAGGGTACAGTCATGACTTTGCCATTAAGCATGAAGCGACTGGGAGAGTTCTCGTGAAAACAAATAAAATCTCAGATCTTCCATTGCTAATCTCTTTGCAGCTTGCTTTATTTATAACTGTGTAAATGTGTTGTAGCAACAACCCATTTCGTAAACACAGCCACCTCATTGCTCCTTAATAAACAGGAAGCTACTAATAAACAGCCACCTCTCATTTTAAGGCAACTTGACATAGAGAACTTGGCTAAAAATTTAGAAGCAAATTGATTAATTTATTACATGTTGTTCTTGTATTTATTTTAAAGGGATTTTGAGGGGGCTTTGATCTGATTTCGGGGTCAAGTGGGAAGCCACTGTCCAAGTGAGGAGTCCAGATGTCTGTCATCTATCTCCTTATAGCGCTGGCCCCTGATACACCTGTGGAGCAGAGGGTTACTTCTATTGCTTCTAAAACCTTAGAGATATCTCAAAAAACTTTTTAGATATTTTTCTCTTTCTTTCAGCATAAATTATGAACTTTCTCCCTCTGCCACTCGAGACAGAGAACATTCTTTTTTTAAATTTATAAATTTATTTTTTATTGGTGTTCAATTTGCCAACATATAGAATAACACCCAGTGCTCATCCCATCAAGTACCCCCCTCAATGCCCATCACCCAGTCACCCCCACCCCCCGCCCACCTCCCCTTCCACCACCCCTAGTTCGTTTCCCAGAGTTAGGAGTCGAGAGAGAACATTCTAATGGGAAGATGGTCACCAAAAGAGCTACCCATGGCATAGGTGAATAAGGACCATTCTAAAGTTTGGGGACAGAGTACTAGGTGAGCAGAGGAGAAAGGATATTTAATTCTTTTGGCCAGGGATCTTTGGGTGGCTCAGTGGTTTAGCCTGCTTTCTGCCGAGAGAATGATCCTGGAGTCCCAGAATCGAGTCCCACATCAGGCTCCCTGCATGGAGCCTGCTTCTCCCTCTGCCTGTGTCTCTGCCTCTCTCTTTCTCTCTGTCTTTCATGAATAAATAAATAAATAAAAATCTAAAAAAAAATTCTCTTGGCCAGAATGGGGGTGGGAGTGTGATAGGGGGGTGAGATTAGTGAGAAGTTGAGAAAAGAGATAGCATTTAAGCTGGATCTTGAAGGATTTCCTTGGATGGGAAGGTGTGTGTGTTTGTGTGTGTGTGTTGAGGACAGGGAAGAAAGTTTTCCAGAGACATGGAAGAACACAGAACTCTTTGTATTTATATTTAGAAAGAGAAAGAGATCTGCGCTGTTGGAATGTGGAACCAACTGGAAGGATAGGTCCAGGAAAGAGTTAGTTGAATACATCTTGCTTCCCTAGTCCATCAGTGAGAAAGAACAAAGATGTGGATACTTTAGTTGGTCCACGTTAAGTTTAGCAAGATAAGAAGTCAGAGAGTCATGGCAAAGGGACACAGAGGGGGAAAAAAGGCCAAGAAGGACAAAGCTTTCTGTTTTGCTAAGAGTACAGATGGTTATCATGATTTCAGATGGCAGGTGTCAGAAAATATACCACTAAGGGCCAGTCTTAGCAGAAGTGCTAGCAGAGAAGGTGCTTTAATCATCTGGGCAGACATGTCAGTGTGGGTGAGGTGGCTCAGAGCCTCGTCACCACCATTCCTGATCCCACAGAGCATCACTGTTTCTTCAGCTTTCATTTTCAGCATTTTTATTTCCAGATTTTTTTTTTGGTGGTTAATTTTTATCATAGGGTGATCTAGATTCATTTTAGGTAACATTTGTGTTTAAATACATTTGCTTGTACTTTTAATTAAGGCTGATTTCATTGGCCTGAGATTAATTTTTTCTCCTTGAGAAATATAATTCCATTTTTGCCAAGAGACTCACTGGGAAAATTCTACTTTATCACTAGTTTTAAGTCATGTGAGTATTTCCACATATCAATTACAATGATATTTGCCAGAGTTTCACACTTGAAACATATTACATGTGCTGAGGAGTTGTCATTTGCCAATCCCAGTGAGCTTTTCACCTGACCCATTCTGCTCCATGCCACCACTGACTGGGCTTCCTTGCCAGCTGATGTCCAAGGCACCAGCTTCTCCATCTCTCTCTGAGCTTGGGCGATCACCCCCTTCCTTCCTCCCTGTAGGCCTCAGGGTGCTCCCTTTGGTTGGAAGCTCCCCTCTGCCATCTTCAGTTCCTCAGCCCCACCTACATGTTTGTGAATGTCCCAATTGCTCTCTGAACAGTCCCAATTTCCTGCAGGAGCCGACTGATGCATTATCTAGATATGTTCACAGAAAGCGCACTGTAGATACATCTCTCATGCTTTAGCGGGTTTATTAAGTACATTGCATTCAGTGGGGTACAATTAGGAAGCAGCTATTTTTCTTTATGTTGGAATGTAAAACATTTTAAAGATGTACCCACAACTACCAATGTTCCTTAGGGCTCTTTCTTCCTTACCTCTTGAAAACAGCTCAGGCAGATTTGTATTTGGTTATTATTCAAGAGTTGTATTTTGGGGTATTAGAAAACCTAGTTCAACCTAAAACAAACAAACACCCAGACTTTGCATCTCGCATGCAAAGTAAAAGCTTCCCTCAAGCTCTCTACTCTCTCCTTAGCTCAGTTCTAACCGGAAGCTTGGGGTTTGACAGTCGCAAAGATGGGCAGTATCTGTTCTTCCACTCTCTCTTTTCTTCCCCTGTCCCACCAGCCTCCCAAATTGTGAATTTGGGTGACTATCCAGCGTGGGAGTAAGATACCAGCCTCCCCTCTGGCAAGCGCTGGCCTCAGTGATTCACTTGAAAAGCCTTCCTCGGTTGGCTCCAGGCTGGTGACGTCATCCCTCGCACCTGTGCGTATAAATTTACCTTTGAGGAACTTTCTTTCTGATGAGTCTCTAGATTTCCCTTTCATAGCCTGCCAGAGAGGCAAGCAGTGGATGAGTGTGGCCTCCTTTTAATAATTCCTGAGAGGCTGTTGTCTAGTGCCTCCCTAGGAGGACCCTGTCATCTGTTTCAACAGCTTTGAGGCTGTAGCTAAAATCGTGAGACGTCAGGAACTATCTAATCTCACATCCCGTTATATGTGCATATATTAAAAGGCACATTAATAAGAAAAGGAAAACAGATGGAAGGGAAAAAGTGAGAAAAAGATTTGTGAGAAAATAGAGGGAAAGAAAAATAAGGAAAAGTAGAGAGAAAAAAAGAAATGAGACCCCTAACCTAGATGTCCTGAAATTGTCGCTAATAGCTGTCTTCTGTTAGTAGACTCTGACATTGCCTTGAATCCTAAAGTATGATATTTTATTTGGAAATAGTTCAGCATAGTGAAATTAGTGATAACTTCCCCCTCAAAAAATTGGCACTTAGGAACACTGCACTAAATTGTTAGAGATTATTTTTAACTGTAGTAAACATTGATTTTGCTGCTCTGTTATCTATTTCGTCTTCCTTGAGTGACAGCCATGAAGTTTAGCATAGATGAATCTTATCTTCAGATCCAGGGGAGGGTCCTGCTTGGTCTAAACCACTCAGAATATCCCATTTCCTTGCCATAGTGATTTTTCTTTAAGATTTATTTATTTATTTATGAGAGAGAGAGAGAGAGAGAGAGAGAGGCAGAGACACTGGAGGAGGGAGAAGCAGGCTCCATGCAGGGAGCCCGAGGTGGGACTCGATTCAGGGACTCCAGGATCACGCCCTGGGCCAAAGGCAGGTGCTAAACTGCTGAGCCACCCAGGGATCCCCTGCCATAGTGATTGATAGGAGTTTAAGCCAATCAATGCAGAGCATTTCCCTAGCACAGAGATTGGTATCAGGGTAGTCCAATCAGAGTGCAGCTTGGGATTTTTGTATGATGGTTTTAAAATCTGAGCTTGAATGCAGAATCACCACCATCAGTGCTGCTGGCAGTCATTTTAGGAGGCCAGCCCAAGAACAAAGCCAACATTTGAAGGCAGACAGAACTGAAAAAAAAAAAAAAAACAAACAAAAAACAAAGCAAAAACTGCAGAAAAACTGAGCCAGAGCCTGGACCAAAACATGCCTGGCCCAAGCCATGAAAAGTCCTACAGACTTTTCAATTATAGGGACCAGTAAATTCCCTTAATTGTTTAAACCAGTTAAATAGTTTTTCTGTTATTTGCCATAGAAATGATTTCCACCAAAAACACTTCTGTTGTTTTTGAGTAAATTAAACTGAATTAAAACAATCCTTATTAAAAGATAATATATTTATAGCTTCTGAATATCGAATACATTTATAGTTTTCTGTTATGTGCCCGTCATAAGGGATCAAAACTGAAACACTGCAAGCAGACCTTACTGCCTCATTCACACAGAAGAAGGGCTATGGAATTTCAAGGAAAACAAATATTTTTATTAAGTATTTTTATATTAAAGTTGCTTGAAGATAAAGAAAAAAATATAGATGAGCCAGAACTGAAATAATTTGAAAGCATGGCAGTTATTATTTTGACATAAACTTCTGCCAAGATAGGCAAGATAGAAATAAGACAGACAGAAAAACAACCAAACACACAAAAAACACAACTGATACCACTTTAAGGTCTACTATCCGCCAGGGACTTTCATATACATCTTCACACTGAATTCTTACAATAATCCTTTGAGATTGCTCTTGCCCCCTCCACCACCTCCACCCCCATTTTACATTTGTGGAAAATAGTCTCCAAAAGAAAAAGTAATTTGTTCAAGATCATACAGTTATTTAGTATCAGGGACAGGCTTTGAGTCCAGATTATGCTTTTTCTACAACTTTGAAGTTTCTTTATAAGATAGAGCTAGAAGCTGCAGGTGTCTGTAATGCCAGGTAGGGTTGGAGCAGCTCATCTGAAACTATCGTACACTGGTTTCAGAATGCATTAGCAGTGGCTTCGTGAGCTGCAGGTTTGTTATACTGCAGATCCTAAGCTTTAGCCTTTTGGTATTATTTTATTTACAAACAAGTCTGGCCCCTTTCCTTGGGAATAGCAAACGCAAGGGAGGAATTGGATTTGGTCGTGTCGTGTTTGCTTCCACATAACCTAAGCAAACATAGGATGCCTTATTCTGACGCACTGCTTCCTTCTCATTTTCCTAAAAAGATTCACGAACCCTCTGCCAATATGATAAGTGTTGGGGGAAATGAGTTTCTGAATTGTCATTCTAGGAATTGCCTTTTGCAGCTGAAACTTCACCACTTAGTCAAGCCCTCCCCTGCCATCTGCTCAGCTCCAAAGCTGCTGCAAAGGTTGAGAGGAGCTACTTAACTTACAAAGAACCACATCTATGATCAAAATTCCATGCCATTAAACCATCTCTCATTTTTCCAGCTTGTTGAACCTCCAGAGGATCACACGTTTAGGCTCACCAGGGCACTATGATGAGGTATCAGGTCTTCAAAGGCAACCTATCACCAACTCACTGTACACAAAAATTTATTCAAGCCAACCTCATAGTCCATGCTTGCAAATTCATCTCATTCCCAGCTCTGGGGCCGATCAAGTCTTAGAGAACTTAGGGAACTCTGGTTTAGTTTTGATGTCTTGCTATTATTGGTCTGTTGGTGTCTGTGAGTGATTTGCTGGCACACAGTAGGCACTGTTCCTCAGGTCTGTCAGACCCTTCTCCAGTTCTTGTCAGGAAACTGTCTTGTGCTGCTGTTCTGGAATCTACACACTGTCTTTTCTTCCTGGGCTCAAGTTTTTAGTTTATCGAGGACTGAAGTTCTTTTATTGTCAGTTCAGCCCTTGTAGAGGCCTGGGTAAGTCTTTGATACTTGCTTCCATGTCTCTCTAACACTTACTACCTCATTCCTTTCTTTCTTCATTTGTTCGTTCAATGTGTTTGTTTATTAGAGAATTTTTGCCAAGTATTCATGCCAGTTGGAGAGATACAAAGTGTCTTAGGTCATGCTCCGTAGAAGAGATTGAGGTAGGAATTCTTATACAAGTGATACAGCAATCCAAGAGATTGCTGGACAAGTAGAAGGGAAAGAAACAGGGCTGTCAGGCATTGATGGGCTGTGGACCTCCCTGGGGGTGAGTGTGAATGGAGGCTAATGTAAACTCCTGAATGCCCCAGGACACTTCTGTCAGACGAGGACATTTCCTTTGCATGACTTGAGGTGTGAGCATTAGTAGCCGATACCCATGACATCTGGGCAATGAGTACACTCTGATGACAAAGGTGATCTGGGTGGAGGAGCAGTAGTATCTGCTGCACAGTGACAGGTGATGTTTAGTCTCTGAGTGACTCTATGGAATGGGTAATCCATATAATGTGGATGTGGAATGATAGAGCTATGCACATGAAGAGCACATAACCAAGCTAGGTGTGGGTATATGGTGGGGGATGGGATGGAGGGGAGATGGGGTGGTTGTCAAGGAATGTTCCCTGAGGCACTGACTCATAAATTGAGTCCTGAGGGTAAGACAGGATGATGGTGAAGAGGAAGGAAATTTCAGGTGGAGAATGTGAGCATGGACTTAATTAGTGAACAGGGCTGCATGGTGATTTTTGTGTGCCCTAAGCATTTTTGCCTAAAATATTAAAAACTGTTTTTTGACTGCATCAATACAAAGATACATGTAATCCAGGTTGGATTATATTTGCTTATTTTTGTAGATTTTAAGAGTTCAAAACATTTTCATGGACCCCTAAAGTATCGTGGGCCTGTGCCCCTTGTCTCTGTGGATGTGGGTCCTGCTGCTGGAGGCAGGAATATGTGAGAAGGCAACCCTGACTACTTCAGTGCTGCCGGATGCTAAGTGTGTCGCCACTTCTGTCAACTTTGCTTCCTAAAACTATGCTCTACTGAGACTGGGCTGTGTTGAATAATGCTTTCTCTAAATTTGTATCTACCTTAGAATGTGATTATTGAGAAATAGGGTCTTTGGAGATGTGTAATTGCTTAAATTTAGAGGAACATCCTGGATTTGGGTGAGCCTTTAATCCAAGGACTGGTGTTCTTATAAGAGATGACACAGGGAATCAGGCTGTGTGAAGATGGAGGCAGATTGGACTAATGTGGCTACAAGTCAAGGAACACTATGAATTGCTGGCAACCTCCAGAAGCTAAGACAGAGATATGGAACAGGTCACTTAGAAGGAACGTGGCCCTGCTGACACTTTGCTGTTAAATTTCTTAGCCTCCAGAACTGTAAAAGAATACATTTCTGTGGTTTAAGCCACCCAGTGTATGGGGTTTTGTTATGGCAGCCCGGGCAAACTAGTTTATGCTGTCTTTGCAAAGTGTCTCCTCTGAATCTCAGGTGTACCTGGTTAGGACTATCTGGGCACGGTGGAGCCCAGACTCATAAATTCTTTTCCTTTTATTTTCTGAAGCATCTTTTTCTTCTCCTCACTGACTGTTAGTCCCTTGGTACTGAAGAGCAGGCATGAAAATATCCCGGCCCAGGAGGTTGCTAAGGTAGCTTTTACTTCCCCAGGGTAGTTCCCTGCGTTCATTCACCGTGGCAAACTTCTCATCAGGACTGCTGGATACTAGAAGAAAATCTAGCCATGTTTTCATAGCTCCAAAGAAAAGTGTTTGCTTTGGGGGACAGGAGGAGGAGGGGGAGCTAGATACATTTATTGTTTAATATCTTTCTTTAATCCCTGATCAGCTGTAAATGCCCTGCCCATAAAACTAGGCTTTTCCAGTCTTCTAGATTTTTGACAACAACAACAACAAAAAAAATGGTTGAGAAATCTGTTTAATACATGCAAGTGTGAAGATGCCATGCTGGAATATTCACAGACTAGGTACTACTGGAGGGCGAGGACCATATCTTTTTCTTCTTAATGCTCAGCATCTGCTACAGAGCCCAGGACACCGTATTCTTCCAGTAAACATTTGTTGAATAAATTAATCTGTGATTGCATTGATGACCACGGTGATTTAGCTCATCAGGGTCACTGGGTAGATGTTTGTCACTGCATCACATACACAAATTCTAAAGTTGCATCTTTGGATGGGACCATGACTTCTTAGGTGGGGGTATATGAACGAATAGCTGTGTTCTCCAAGAAGTACCTCCAAATAAGTTCTCAGGACCAAATACTCATCACTTACTATTAATACACATGATAAAGGTAAGTCCTTTACATATAGTATTACCAGTCCCAAAGTATAATTTTATAATTTGAAAATTTTTGTGACTGAAAATACTTCTAGTAGGTTTACTGGGTGTGGGAAATAGTTTTAACATTAATGAGTGTTTATGATGAACTAAGACTGTGCTAAGCCCTGTATATACAGTATCTCATTTAATCATTGCAACCTATCTATGAGGTTGATATTATCACCACTTTACTGATAGGAAAACTGCTTTTAGACAGATTAATTTGCCCATAAATGGCAGAGCCTGGATTCAGATGGTTGTTTTCCTAACTGCCAAACACTCTGCTGGTGTCAAGCTTTAGTGGGCTAAAACTCATTTAGGGGAGTTTGATAAAATACAGATGCTTAGGTCTCATTCTTAGAAAACCAGCAAGTCTAAGGTAATCTAGCAAATCTATATATTTAATTATCATGCAGATGACCTGAATGCCAGTGGTGCATAGACCACACTTTGAGAAGCACTGCTCTGTATATGAGATGTCAAATATGCAGTGTGATTTATTTTTTACTCTAATGTCATAGATGCAATATCATTTTCTCCCTTATGGATGCCCAGTTGTTTTAGCACCATTTATTATGAT
The DNA here is from genome assembly GCF_011100685.1 of Canis lupus familiaris. NCBI lineage: Eukaryota > Metazoa > Chordata > Mammalia > Carnivora > Canidae > Canis > Canis lupus. The sequence goes on along the minus strand of NC_049222.1, from coordinate 78,023,993 downwards.
GACTATTCTTTCTCCACTTCCTGGTTTCATTTTTGTCATGAACCAAGTGTACATATACATGGGCTCTGAACATGAACCTCCTATTTTGTTTTTTCCGTACAATTCTTATCATCCATTGAAAACATACTTTGAGAAATCCCACTGTGAATAAAGGGCAAAGAAATCTTGGAAAACTCCATGGATCATTTTGTGACTGGGTATTGTATCCATAAAATTTGGAGATGACCATTTACAAATCAATGCTCAGTTTTTCCTGGGATCCTCACGGGCCTACCAAGTGCAATTTTTGGTATTTGTAGAAATTGGTTTACAGCTCAGTAACATCCAGGAATTACTCTTTTTCCCTCTCAACTGTCATTATTTTCCTTCTCCAAATCCTCTTTTACCAAATCAGCAGTAAAACATGTTAGAAAGCAAGTCATCTTTTATTAAGAGCATCCTATCTTACATTCAAATGTCATTAAGGAAGAAAGATGACATATAGACATAGCAGTATTCACCTCTAAGTTTCTGCTTTTGAACAAACCTTCCCCCTTCCTGCGATTTGCTGTTGTCTCAAATGGGGTCCCTACTGTCAATTCAGCATCATTGAATCCAATTTAAAAATGAGAAAAACAGAGTATATATATTTGCCCACTGGTACAAAAGGCTACCTTTTAAATATAGCTTGATGCCAACAAATAATTTGATATACTGTCCAGCAAACTCTTAAAAATATCTTTCATTTTTATAGTATTATATGATACAGGTTAAAAAGCATTTGCATTGAAGGGTAGGGAAACTGAGGCATAGAGTTGTGAAAATTATTTAACTAAAACCATCAAGGAAATTATACAAACAACCAGAGATCCCACTGCCTTGTTTTTCAATGAGTTCTGGGCTTGGAGGCAGTTACCCAGCTGGATTTCCAAGAAGGGCAAAAGCTGTTCATTAGAAATGGTTAATGCATATAAAAAGGGGGGAAAGAAGAAAAAAGAAGGAAACAAACCATAAGAGACTCTTTTTTTTTTTTTTTTTTAAGAGACTCTTAATGAGAGAGAACAAACTGAGGGTTGATGGAAGGAAATGGGTGGGGGATGGGCTAGGTGGGTGATGGAGATTAAAGACAGCACTTGTTGTGATGGGCAATGGGTGTTGTATGTAAGTGATGAATCACTGAATTCTATTCCAGAAACCAATATTGCACTGTATGTTCACTAACTAAAATTTAAACAATAATAATAATAAAAAAAAAAAGAAATGGTTCATGCAACACCCAAGTGTCCATTTACATCTGCAGTCATAGATAGTTAAACACTGACCCAGCTGGCCACAGGAAGTGTGTGGGCTAAGTGAAGGGATGGCATCCAAATGATTATAGTATGGCCACCTCAAATTCTCAACACTGATAGCATTGAAAGTGTTTTGTTATTGTTTTTGTATTGTTTTCCAGTATAGGGGTGTGGTAAACTCAGATGAGGCTGTGTTATGTAGTAAGTATCCTTTCTCCATTCTCTGTCAGTGAAAAGCTTAACAACTAAGTGTTGAAAGAACTTCCATTGTTCTACAATTGGGCACACAACTCATGGAGACCAACTGGTGACTTGATAGTCACTTGGGGAGAAGCAAATGGATTTGAAGACCCAAGAAATCACCCATGCCCACTGCACTAATGGAAGAAGTTCATGGGCTTTCTTCCTTCTGCACAGAGTCTAGTTTCTCTTTCTTTCGTGCACAATTAGCTGACTTTTTTTTTCTCCAGTAGCTTATGCAATTGTTGGCTACTGTGTGTGTTGACTATATTTGTATTTTCCCTGCACTAGCAGTCATATTTTATTGTTAAATTGGAAATAAGGATCATTATGTTGTAAGCTAAAGTTGAGAAAGGAAAGCAAGTCATCTTTGAAAAGTCCTTTTCTTGGACAGCCACACCCCTGATAGGCCAATGGACAGTGCTGGGAAGAAGGGTGGTGAGCCTTGCATTAAGGTGGAATAGAAGTTTCTCAAGCCTCCTCAATATCAATAATTCAGGGACAACTGGGTGGCTCAGTGGTTGAGCTTCTGCTTTTGGCTCAGGGCATGATCCTGGAGTCCCGGGATCGAGTCCCACATCAAGCTCCCTGCATGGAGCCTGTCTCTCCCTCTGCCTGTGTCTCTGCCTTTCTATCCGTGTTTCTCATGAATAAAGAAATAAAGTCTTAAAAAATAATATTCAGATTTCCGATCTGTTCCATTGGGGATGCTGATTCAGAGGGGTTGGGATATGTTCCTAGAATGTGTATTTTAACAGCCACGTGATTATTATCATTAGGAAGTGTAATTTTGAAGATGTGAGTCCAGTCAAGGAGGTCCCTGATTCCCAGATATCCCCCATTGTTCCCACGGAGGCAATTTTTTCTTTTTTAGTCCTTTGCCAGCCTCTGTTCTGTACCTGCCACCAACTGCCATTTTGTCCCACTTGGGCAGGTTATTCTTACCTCAGATTCTCATGCCCTCATCACTGTACCTCAGCCTAGAGTCTCCACCCCATCTCAAGTCATTCCCATTCTACATGTCTCAGTCACAGTGGTACCAAACGATTTGTTTTTCCATGCCTATCCCAACCTCTTCAAATCTTTCAACTCTTTTCATGTTCCATTTCTTTTTCTTTTTCTTCTTCTTCTTCTTCTTTTTTTTTTTTTTTTTTTTTTTTTTACAGAGGGAGAGAGTGGGGGCTAAAGGGGCAAAGGGAAAGGGAGAGAGAGAATCTAAAGCAGGCTCCACAACCAGTGTGGAGCCTGACACAGGGCTTGATCTTAACAATCCTGAGATCATGACCTGAGCCAAAATCCAGAGTTGGATGCTTAATCAACTAAGCCACCCAGGTGCCTCTCACATTTTATTTTCTTCATGGAATAGAATACCTTCTCTCACTAGTTTACCCATTATGCTTCCGTTTCTTCTTTAAGAACTCAAATATCACAACCTTAGGAGTCTTCTTCAGCTGCCCCAGACACAGTTAATTCTTGTCTGGTGTTCTCATGGCACTTTGAACCTCTCTTCCCTATAACATATGTTAGGTGGTAATGATCTGTTTACTTGTTTGTATCTCTCAGCGGGCAGCTTGGAGAGGGACAGTGTCTTTATGTTTATATTCCAGTATCTAGCAGAGTGCCATGTACATAATAGGAATTTTTAAACATTTGCTGAATGAACTTTAGACTTTAATGACTATATATTAAATTATTATTATCAAATAAAAATATATAGATTTATTTATATAAATTCAGATATTTATTTATTTGTTCATCCATTTATTCAGACAAATATCTTTTGGGTCCTGATTATATGCTAAACATAAGTGATTCAGTGATAAGCTAAAAATACACACTGTCCTTGCTTTCATGGAGCTTTGAGGTAAGAGAAATATATTAATACAATAATTATGAAATTATATGAAATACAAAATTATATGAAATTATATGAAATACAAAATTATGATGATTTGCTGCAGTGAAGAATACCAAGGATAAGCCTATGGAGGCAATGAAAGCACATAATGTGGTGGGGGTGGGAGGTTAAAAGCTGATATAAGTGCTGATAATGAAAAGAAACCATCTAGGGAGGGAACAGAGTGAAGAACCTTCACTCTGGAAAAGGGAAAAAGCCTGTTCAAAGGCCCTGAGGTGGGAGGAAATATGGCAAGAACAAGGAACTGAAAGATGGATCGTATGTACAGAGTAGAGAAAGCAAGTAGATCTATGGCTCAAGAAAAGACTGTCACTTAGGGCCAAGAATTTTCATCAATCTTATTAAGAAGTTGTGTCTTTATTCTAAGTGCAATGGGAAACCAGTAAAAACAAAACAAAGGAAAACAAAAAAACCTGAGTAGTTTGGTGACTGTGTTATTGCAGTTTTGTAGGGACTTATACCTATCAAAGAATGATTTGCTTTACTATTTATTTTTGTTTTGACCACACAAACTACTTCAGGACAGGAATCATGCCTCACATTTCTTAGTGTTCCCAGCATCTAGCACTATATAATAAATAGAGTGGGCAACCAGGAGATGCATGTTTCTTGTTTTATTTCACATTCTTGAGAGTGAGGCTTTTTGTAAACACAGAAAGAAACTTAGTTAACTAGACCCACTGGATAGCCTAAAATGACATAACAATTTGTGTTTAAATTTGTGAGAAACATGTTTGATACGGTGAGTGGACAGCTGGTTACCCACAACAGTCAATCTATGAAGACTGTTTCATAAGTGCTTGTGAAACTAGTCACAGTTTGAAAAGAACCTGTTTCCCTTGCTTAATAAAGTCATTTTATCACTCATGACACTTGGAGTTTTGCCATTAGGAAACAATACTAGAGCTGTAATGATGCTTTGGACTTTAGGAGTCCTGTTTTGAAAATGTAGATAAATACCTAATTGGGAGTAAAAGATATATTATATTTATCAACTGACATCTGTGGAATATTTTGATGGGGATTTAAATATAAAGGTAATTGTGTATCAGGGAAAGATCAGGGGCATCAGTGATATGGAAGTGAAATCTGCCAGGTGGCCTCTTCCTTGTTTTTGTTTTTGTTTTTTAATTTTATTTATTTATTCATGAGAGACACACAGAGAGAGAGGCAGAGACACAGGCAGTGGGAGAAGCAGGCTCCCTATGGGGAGCCAGATGTGGGACTGGATCCTGGACCCTGGAATCACGACCTGAGCCGAAGACAGACGCTCAACCGCTGAGCCACCCAGGCGTCCCTCACTTCCTCAGTTTTGCTTCTATTGTTGCCTCTAGAAATGAAAGTCATTTTGTGAATGATGGTGGTGATTGTGCTACTGACCAAAGCTGAATCTGACTGGATGTTGGTTTCACAGTGAAACAAAGAGTACTTTTCTTCATAATCTTTAAGACACTATGAAGTGTAATGATATCAATGAGGAAAAGTGCGATAGACTTTGTGAGATAAGTTGCTTTGTCATACAAGCTGAGCTGGTGGCTCCATAGCCCCAAAGCCTTCATGATTCAATGGACTTGTCAAATCAACTTCTTGGAAACAGTTCTTTCTGTAAGGCCAGGATTTCATTAGAACTAACATTAGTACTAATATTAGGTGTACTTTCTGATCTTCCACCACATTTTCCCCAGACTTCTTTATTTGCCCTATTGCTCAGTTAATTTCTAGTTGCTGGAGGGGACAAAAATGAGAAAGGAAACCTTGGTTGATGTTTTGGGGCAAGGGTGATTTTTCCAGAATATTCCATGAGGATTTGAAAAATTAAGAACTCTGTACATGACAGGGACACATTTCCACCATGCACATTCAATGAGACTTTTCTTATTTCCCTCTAGGGCTTTCTCCACTCTGCCCTGTGGATGTCTATAGCATCATTTTTATATTTAGCAATTGTTCCTCATTAAATGTATTATGACCATGGCAAATCTTGAATTAAAAATATTTTTAAGTGAATAAAGCCATTCTAACATTAAATATAATTGCTTTATTTCCTCACAGGAGATGGCCATAGATCTTGTTTGGAGTTTTAATAAATTTTTTAAAATCACCATAAGGAATAAGGTTCTGATTATGCAAACAGCCACACTAACCAAAAATGGATCCATTTTTTTTTAACCTTTTCTTCTGAGAGATACTCATCTCAGGTCCTAATTTTCCAATAAGTCTGAGTCAGTGATTAGCAAACTAAAGGCCAAATCTGGCCAGCAGCCTTTTTCTGTAGACAGATTTTTATTGGAACACAGCCATGACAATCTATTTAAGTACTATCCAAGGCTTTTTTTTATTATTATTATTACAACAGCACAGTTGAGCAGTTGCAACAGAAAGCACATGACCTGCAATGCTGACAACATTTATTATTTTACAAAAAAAGTTTGTTGACCTTGGTCTAAGATATGTTTCTCTATATTCTTTGACTATTGACTATGCTAGAAGCTCCTTGAAAGCAGAGACCAAACACAATTTCTCTTTGTATCTTTAGTGCCTCTCACACTGTCCTGTTGGAAAGAAGTGCTCAAGTCCAGAATGAAAGAAAGTAACTTAATTCAGCTGTATAAATAATCCTGCTACCCTCACCCCCAACCTGAAAGACTATGGGAAAGAACCACTGAAAACCAGACATAGGGTGATTTTCTACTAGGATGGTTTTTTATTGATTTTCAGGAAGATCTGTATCAATTACTCTGATCCTGGTGTTCTGAAGAGGGTTGCTGCTGCTCTCATTTAAGCAATTCAGGGATGGAAAGACAGGGATGTGGGGGAGGGACCAATTCAACTTTTGCTGTCCCATGAGAATTGGGGCAAAGGGATTTATGAGGAGGGCCCAATGTCTGGGTACTGGGCAGCATGGTCAAGGAATAGCTAAGCTGGCATCTTGGGTTTTTTGTATTCCCAAAATTACTTGCCCCAGCAGGCAAATTCTGTCTCAACATTTGGTATTATGTGAAGAATATTTTTAGGAGGCAAATGTACTCCTCCATTTATCTCAATGCTCTTGTTGACTTTCCCTACATATGTAAATGTAGATTAGTTTTTGCAAAAAAAAAAATTATAGATCTAATACCTTGCTTGAATAGGCATTGGAAAGGGCTCAGGAAAATACTCTTGGCCAGTTTCCTTAATAACCAAGCCAGAGGTGGCAATTACATATAAGGTTTATTATCACTCTGGCCCTTCTTCCCCTTCTACCGTCAGATATCACTAGTAGATCCCTACATTCTTTCTGACATAGGTAGCTTCTGAATCCTTCTTAAAATCTTCCAAGTAACTGCCACCAATTAGTCAGAATTGGCACGTGAGATGAAACCCTACTTGCCAGAGCTGGTTTTATATATTTCTAGGCGTGAGGATCCTATTCTATCTCTTATTTCTTCCTTAGCTCCTTCTGTGGAAATCTATCCAGGCCCTAAAGGAATGGGGGAGGCTAGGCAAGTCAAGGCATTGTCTACAGAATGCTGAGCAAAACATAGATGTGAGGTGATCAGCTGGAAAAAAGCAGAGACACATTGGAAAGTCACACGAAGTGGACATGGAAAAGGAAGGAAGAGCTAGATTAAGGTAAGCATTGGCATCCAGGCCAAGACATTTGAATGTAATTTGGAAAGTCAGTGTTGCCGAAGGCTGGTAAGGGTGTTAGTCAGAGATCTCTGGAGAAACAGAACCGATAGGATATGAATACACACACACATACACACATACACACACATACACAGAAAAAGAGACAGACAGAGGAGTAATGGTGGGCATTTGTTTTAAGGAGTCAGCTCTTGTGAATATAGAAGTTGGCAAGTTCAAAATTTGCAGTGCAGGCCATCAGGCTGGAAATTCCAGCAGGAGCTGATATTGCAGTCTTAAATCTTAAGGCAGTCCGGAGGCAGTCCTTCTTCAGAGGACCTCAGTCTTTTTCTTAAGTCCTTTACCAGATTGGAGGAGGCTCACGCACATTGTGAAGGGTCAGATCATCTGCTTTGCTCAAAGTTTGTGGAATTAAATTTAACATCTAACAATTTCATAGAAATTATTGGTTAGGACAAAGTGGGTTTATTTAGGTGAAACAGAGTTGATTTAAAGAAAATTATTAAATAAATACTGGGTGCAGATGGTATAGGGATATGTCAAGGGCATATGTACGAAAATGGCTGAGATCAGAGAATGGTAAGCAATCGAATCACTATACTCTTGTAATAAGGAAATGTCATAAGGAATTGGAGTTTTAAGGAGATTAATTCTGTTGCCTTGAACAAAGGCCATTGGCAAAAAATATTCACCAACAAACAATAAATATGAAAATGTCCTCTCTTGTTACAGTAGTGAAATTCTGCCTTTTTTAAAGATGCTAATTTTTTGCTAAATTTCCTGAAAGTAAGTTTCCCAGTCTGCTTTTTTAAAAGTAGCGGTTTATTTAAAACAAGTAGTTTTAAATTTTATGTAATCTTACCAGTTGGGTCTTTTGCTTTATGATTTCTTAAAATGATTTTAAGCTTAGAAGGTCATCTTGGTTTTTTGAAAAATTATCTTATTTATTTATTTGGCAGAGAGAGAGAGAGAACACAAGAAGGGGGATCAGCAGAGGGAGAGGGAGAAGCAGACTCTCCACTGAGCAGGGAGCCCAATGCAAGGCTCCATCCCAGGATCCCAGGATCATGACTTCAGCCAAAGACAAAGGCTTAACCAAGTGTCCCACCCAGGCACTACTCATCCTGGGTTTTATGAGACTGATTATGAGATCATCCTGGGTTTTAAATTCACAAATCTATCACCTTGTTTGGGCATTTGGAAAAAGGGCATTTTTAAATATTTTATTTTTTGATGTACCTGGACTTCTTTTGTTATACACTATGATGGCTGCATCTAAACTAATTTTATTTTCCCTAAATTTCCTACCTAGTTACTCCTGTACAAGTTCCTTTCTGGTAATGTCATTTTTATTTTCTAGCAAATTCATACACAGATCTAATTCTATTTCTGCACTAGCTCTAGTCTATGTTTGGTATCTGTACATTGTTTCTTATTTCAGTAGTAAATTATTTCAATGATACGACCTTATATTTAAATTTAAATATATAGTGTGGCTAGTCCCATCTCATATTCTTTCTTCAAAATTTTCTGTGATAAACATATTTTTCATCCTGAAAACCTCAGAATCTAGTCAGATTCTCCAGAAGTTTCATAGAATGTTAATTGGATTTGTGTAAATCATGAAGGTTATAATAAATTCATGTATAATTCATTTATGTATGAATTTATGCACATTTTCAATCAACTTTTGATGTTTGTGACTATAGAGCACAGATAAGATTAGAGTCAATGAATTAATCTAAAATAATAATGAAGACATTTTATCTCTGTTGCCTCCTTCACTTGAGCAATTTAGATGTATAAATAGCCAAATTGAACTTAATTCCCATCATTTTTGCACCTAAATATCTGGCCTATATATAATCCAACAATCAAGGATTAAAAGACTGGCCTTAGGAGAAGAATAAAAGAAACAATGATAAAATTGTCAGTGAATGAATTTAGATACTCTTGAAGGATAATTCACATTTAAACTTTTATTTTCACTTTCATTTTAATTCCCTAGGACTTCAAATGGAAACACATGATCCCATCTGCAAGGATCTTCACCTGCGTGTTTTCAAAATTCTTTTTCTCATTAGCTTTGCCCTTCTTATGCTGTGGTAACTGCACAGCCTGTTTTGGCTCAGGCTAATTCTTGGTACTTTTGAATCTCTCTTGATAGCAGAAAGCAGTGATCAGACAGGTTGAACAATTCAATGGAAATGTAATCTGATCTCATTTTAGCCACATGTAAGAAGCAACCTGCTGTGAACCAGAATTGTAATCAGAATTATCTGATTCCTGTGACCCTTCCTTCTTTCTCTGCCCTGGTGAATGATGGCTAAGGAAATTTAAGGCATGTAAAACATGTACCGTTGATTTGTTGACTTGGCCATTGAACCCAACATCTTGCCTTCTTGCAGGTAAAACTACAGATCACAAGTTCTAGGTTGTATTTATAAGGGCAAAGCATTGACATATATTCACTTAAGTTGCTTCTTGACTCAGGAATGTCTTCTTTCCCTTTAAGCTATACTTCCAGCATTGGAGCCAGGTGGGAAAGCAAAGCAAAAGCAAAGCAAAACAGCAACCAAAACCCACAAAGTGGTTGGTTAACTGTTGGTAAAACAGCTGAGCTGCAAAGAAGGAGGACCTGCAGACCAGAGCTGACATGATGTGAGTTTGGTCAGTTCACGGATGTGAAGGTAAGAATCCTCTGCAGCTGGCTAAGGAAGGCCAGTTTCAATGCAGGAAAACCAAGAATGAGTAGTGGACAGTGGAGAAACAGGAGAAGAGAGGAAAACTAGACATAAAATGACAAGGAACAGAAAACATAGCAAACTTTAGTGTTGGGGGTGACCCCTGTGACATTGCTGAGTCCCTGTGATCACATCTCCCTGTATTTGCCCTTATGTAGTCCTCCGTCTTTGAACTGGAACAGGGACTGTGACTTATTCAGTCTAGAAGTGGCAGAGTGATGCTGTACTACTTCCTGTATCTATACGGGAAGCCTGAGAAGTTCTGCTTCTGGGCTCTGAGCCCTGATCTGCTCTATAGAGGACTCTGTGACCCTCCTGGAGCTATGTGGAGAGGCTATGGGAGGAAAGCCCAGCCAAGCCCAGGCCCCACCAATGGACTGCATCCATATAAGTGACCACTGATAAGATCAGCAGAAGAGTTACCTGATTAAGCCTGGCCCAGATTGCAGAACTGTGAGCAAACAAAATGTCCTTTGTTTTAACCCAGGAAGTTTTGGGGCTTTTGCTCTATCACAAAACATGACTGTTAGTATGATAATGAAAGAGAAGCAGGAAGGCCCGAGGCCCAGAGGCTCTGCTCTCTGGGACAGTGTGGTGTGGAGTGAAGATGCAGGCCTGGGACCATGGCAAGCTCGGTCATAGCTTCACTTTTTACCTTTTGCTCTGTGGTCTGGGGCAAGTTATTTAGTCTCTTGGGCCTGAGTTCCATTATCTGTAAAATGAGAAAAATATTTCTTCCCTCACCAGAGAGTTAAGAAATGAAATGAGTGAGACTTTGGGGCACATATTTAGTACCCATCAAACATGAGTTTGTTCTGTTCCATTTTTCCTTAGAGTTCCCTCCCTCACCCCTGCAGGGGTGACCTAAACCACATTAACTCTTAAGGAGAGTCTTGTACCCTGCTAAAGGTCATTCTGTCATAGGTCAGTTTTATACTCTGTATGGATTTGATAAACAACCACTGTGTATATATGAAAAAGAAGGAATCCACTAAATTCTAAGTGATGGATATTTATTTTTTTTATGATGGTAGGTTTTGGGGCCAGTGTGCATTTGTGTCTATATGTTGAAATTTATACTCCAGCTCCTCTGGAATATCACAGCTGTTTATTAGACCAAGCTTGAGTCATGAAGGAACATTATATTCAGTTTATTTGTTGGTGGAACATGTGAAGGCATACATTAGATTTCCATTAGATTTTCACATACAAAAAGTTACTCCCTCTATTATTTGTAAAGCTCACTTAGGCAAAAACTTCACATTTTGAGGCAGCACTGGGTAAAATTTGGTGCTTACTGAACAACTGTCTTCATATAGAAAGTGTTAGGACTCCAGAAAGAAAGGAGTCCTACATAGTGTGTCTGAATTATGTTAAAACTGTGCAGAATCCAAGTTTCCAAGGCTTCTGAGAGAAAATACACGTATACACACATACACACATACGTACAGGCCCACACACACATGAAAGAGAGAACTATGGAGGGAAGAAGTAAGCCTGCTGTGGCCTCAGTTTCCCACTTATAAAAAGAGAAAGCCAGACTAGAAGGTTCTCCAAGGTCATTTCCAGCTCTGAGTGCAGCACACATTTCAAATCTGTGCCTGTATTCACCCTTTGTGGACAGTGAGATTCAAAAAAGGTTGTTCTCCAGCATAACTTTAATTGCAGAGCTTTAATTAGAAAAATAATCAAAATTCTCTTTCAGATTATGGTTTTTAAATTTTATTTTTAATTGTTTTTATTGTTTCCATTTTATTTTAAAAGAGAAACTAACAGAAGCTGCCATTTGCCAAATTGTTGCACACATTTCCTTGCCATAGAACTGCCCTAGTAAGTTAACCTGAAACAATTTTCTAAATGTATTTTTAATGAGAAAATGAGATCCCTGAAATTTGTCTTCAGCATATTTTTTTTTTCCTTTAGACCCCTTATAGGGCTCTGGGGTTTCCAGAACTCAGTGCCAAAAGCATGGCCAAGGAATTCAGCTCAGTTTAGTAATTACCTTGTGTTAGTCTCACTCAACATCGTTTTTCTCCTAATGGTTTAGGAAAGCCATTCAAATGCTTTGATTCTAGTCATAAAAGTTCCAAAGGGAAGGGTAGGTGAATGTGGATGGAATGTTTAGCTTCTTAAAATGGCCATACCCAGAGCTTATGCAGAGTTAATTCTTATCAGGGACTCTAAAGAAGAGCAGGTCAACGTAGAATGCATGAGAAAATGAAAGAGGTGAAGTAAACCTGGGAGTATCATTCCCTCTCCAATTAGGACTCATGATTATAGCAGACATTTATTTTTGCCCCCTCTCATGGCACAAGGGAAAGAAGGAGCTTCCCAAAGTCTCCCTGTGTGCTTTCAAAATGCTGACTCACTCCCAGATTTCACAATGGAGCATTTACATCAGACCATAGTTTCTCAGACATTTGGTGAGGGACCAGTTTGCTTCCTTCTCTACTCCCCCAGACACAATGGACTGATAACTTGCATAAAAGAAAATGATGCAAAGAAATTACTGAAAAAATGACACACAAAATAAGACAAACAAAATAAATATAAGCCACAATTTTTCATTATTAGACTCAATTACTGTCAAATTGCAATAGAAGTTTCTTTCTAACCCTCCTCAGTTTCTATACTTGTTGCAGATGGTAACAAGGATGTGAGAACCAGTATCGATGCATGAACCACAGTTTGAGTAGCACTGGCTAGGACCAGCCCAATAGTATTATCCGGTTCCCAGTAATGATCTCAGGAGTGTTCCTATGACCTGAGCTGGTGCCATTCACCTGAATGGTGGGACTCAAGTCGAGAACACTGGGACAAGTCTGTTTCTCCTGGCTGGATGCCATCTCAGCACTATAAGTAAGAAGTGTCTTGAGAATGAATCAACACTGGGAGACAGAACCTAGGGGTAGGGAGTCAGAAGCTCGATCTACTCCTATATTGCAGAGAAATATAAGTCAATAAATTGAAATGAAGCAAGACAGGATTCATCCGGTTTTCTATCATCTGCAAGGGAATCTTATGTGATACAGTGATGAACTTGCATATTTCCTCATGAACTCTCAACCAGCTTCTCTTTTGACAGTCATCCTCCAAACAGAGTGTGTAATTCTTCCAGCTATGAGCTTCCCACTGCCCTCCATACAAAGTTCAAGTGTCTTAAACTGTCATGTAAAAGCTGTCACAGTTGATTCCCTTTCTACCTTTTCTGCCTAATTTTTTGCTATTCTCATTCTCTGGAACATATCATGCTTTAGTGTGACCAGACGTGTATTTTATATATGTTCTAGGTTTCTCGTGTTTCCTCTGGCTGGAGTGCATTTACTCTTCCCATTCCCTTTTCTGAGTTTCTAAGAATAGATCCTTGAGAACATAAGGTGTTCATTACTTTTAAAAATTATGCATCCCCATCATCCCTCCTGATTCAAGGGCTAATTTTGGGAATGTTGCCAGGAGGGCAAATCAATGCCCCCAGATACTTGATAAAAGTTGCATTTAGACCCCAGAAATCTCATTTTATAGGGAATCTAATATGGTTTTAATATTCAAATCTCAGAAAGCAACAAGCTTACAGGAAGTATGACTTTAAGTTACCATAAAAATGAATAAGCGAGCAATGATGAAGACCTACATCCACACCAAAACATGTACAGAAGTAGCAGATTTATTCATAAAAGTCAAAGTAGAAACAGCTCAAATATTCAACTGCTCAATCTCTAAATACAACATGGTATGTCTATACAATGGTATATGATTTGCCATAAAAAGAGAGAAGTACTGATACATGTTACAACATAGATGAACCGGGCAGCCCCGGTGGCGCAGCGGTTTAGCGCCGCCTGCAGCCTGGGGTGTGATCCTGGAGACCCAGGATCGAGTCCCACATCGGGCTTCCTGCATGGAGCCTGCTTCTCCCTCTGTCTGTGTCTCTGCCTCTCTCTTCACTCTCTCTGAATGAATAAATAAATAAATCTTTAAAAAAAAAAACAACAACATAGATGAACCATGAAACATTATGCTAAGTGAAAGAAGGCAGATACAAAAGGCCACATATTGTATGATTCCACTCATATGAGATGTCCAGAACTGACAAATCAATGGACAAAGTGGATTAATGGGTAATGTAGGGTGGAGGCAGGAGGAATGAGAAGATTGAAAGGTGAAAGAAACCCATGGGGAATGAATTTCTTTTTAGAAAAATGAAAATGTTCTAAAGTTGATTGTGGTGGTGAATGCACAACACTCTTGAGTACACTAAAAACCACTCAATTGCACACTTTTAATGGGTGAATTATATGGTACGTACACATTAAGACTCAATAGTAAAAAAAAAAAAAAAAGACTCAATAGTGGTCTAAAAAAAAAAAAGAAAGAAAGTTTGTAGGAGCTTTATTCATAGTTGCCAAAACTGGGAACTATATAAAGATGTCCTTCAAAGGGTGAAAGGATAAATCAACATCCAGACAATGGACATTATCCAGCGCTAAAAAGAAATGAGGCATTAAGTCTTGAAAAGACATGAAAGGAAGCCTAAATTGATATCATGATGTGAAAGAGGTAAATCTGAAAAGGCTACACACTGTAGGATTCCAACTAGATGACACTCTGGAAGGAACTCTGGGAACACTTGGGTGGCTTAGTGGTTGAGTGTCTGCCTTTGGCTCAGGTGGTGATCCCAGGGTCCTTGGATTGATTTGTACATCATGCTCCCCATGAGGAGCTTACTTCTCCCTCTGCCTATATCTTTGCCTCTCAGTCTTTGTCTCTCATGGAGAAATAAAAACTATAAAAAAAAAAAAAAAAAAAAAAAGCTCAAAACACTTCTGAAGACAGTAAAAGATTAGTGGTTTCCAGAGATTAGAGGGGCAAGGTGGGATAACGAGGCAGAACACTGATGATTTTCAAAGCATTGAAACTGCTCTGCATAATACTATAATGGAGCATACAGTGCATTATATATTTGTTCAAACCCATAGAATGTAAAACACCAAGAGTGAACTGTAATGTAAACTATGACTGAGCGAGAATGATGTGAGGTGTCCTGGTAGGCCCACTGATTGCAATAAATGCCATAAATGCCCCATGCTGGTTCCTGATATTGAGAGGGGGAAGGTTCTGTGTATGGTAGGGAGGCAGAAGGGCATATGGGAACTCTGCACTTTCTGACCAATTTTGCTGTGAACCTAAAACTGCTCTAAAAAATAGTCTAGGGATCCCTGGGTGGCGCAGTGGTTTAGCGCCTGCCTTTGGCCCAGGGCGCGATCCTGGAGACCCGGGATCGAATCCCACATCGGTATCCCGGTGCATGGAGCCTGCTTCTCCCTCTGCCTATGTCTCTCTCTCTCTCTCTCTCTCTCTCTCTCTCTCTGTGACTATCATAAATAAATAAAAAATTAAAAAAAAATAATCTAAAAAATTAAAAAAATAATTAAAAAATAAAAAATAAAAAATAAAGTCTACAGGGAAAAGAAGAGGAGGAGGAAGGAGAAGAGGGAGAGGAAGAGGAAGAAATCCTGTGAGTGGCTCACAAGGCTCATCTTACTTGGCACCAGCTATAAAATTTTCCCTGACCCTTCTCTCTTCTCCTTCCTGGTAACAGAATTAATTACTACTTTATTTGTGTTTCCATTGTGTTCTTATTCCTACTTGCTTTAAGATTCATATCACTTAAAAAAAAAGATTCATATCACTTTATTATAGTTGTTTGCAGGTCTCACTAAACTATTACCTGCTCAAGGGCTGAGGCAATACCTTGTTTTGTTGGTATTTCTACTGGAAATATCCAATGCAACATAGTAGAGTTCAATAAGTTTAGTGTGTGAATGGATGAGAGACATCTTACAGCTAGCTACTGTTTTAAACACAGTTTTAAAGGATTTTGCCCCAGAATCTGTTCTTCAAGCCTGAAAGCAGCTGTCCCCATGTGGCTGATCCCAGGGACAGTGATAGAGATGGCAATGAGGGAGCACTGAGGACTGTCCCTAAAAATGGAGAGCATATGGAAATCCTAAGGCAATGGCTTATCTAGACTTATCTATATGGAGTCTCTTGAAATAGAAGCAAATTATTCTACTAGAGCTTTTGGAAAATAATCCTCCTTGGAGACCATATAACCAAGTGCAGTATGAAATCCAGGACCAGACTTATGTGGTGACACAGGTCAGCTGGAAAGTTGTCATGGAGTTGGTGTGAAGATCTCACTGTATCAGAGGCCATCCCTGCCATCTCTGGATGGCTGCTTAAGATGCTCCTGTGAAAGCTTTCTTATAAGGCTTAGGGGTAAGATGTATGTAAAGTGTGTGAGATGCCTTCCTGAGAAGGCATTTAAAAATTTAAAAATCTGTTATTCATTTACACCTTACTGAGAGTTATACCAAAAAAAGCAGGTTTTCAGAGGGTAGTAGAGAAAACCAATGTAGACATTGGTGCCAAGAGTGAAAAGGAAAAAGTACCTAATGTGGTGATAGAGTAATAAAGAGAACTTCTCTTCACAAATTTGCCAGGATTTATTGGACAAAGTGAATATTCTTAGTCACAGAGCTGCTTTAATTTAGGAGTAAATAGGGTGACTGTTTTGGAAATCGTTTTTGAATATTGTTTAAAATAGAGGTGTTGAGAGCATTGGGGATTTCTTTGTCAGCGTTCTGCTGCTTAGTAGCTGAGTGATCTAGAGAAGTCACCCTCTCTGAGTTTTCAGTTTTGTTCTTTTATAATAGGGACATAATGATACCTGTCCTGCTTACATCATGGGGCAAATGTGAGGTTGCTCCAGTAAAATGCTTTATAAATTAGCAAATCATTTACATTTGATACGAGCATAGAGAAGTTAAGTGCTGTGAAACTCCCTTAGTGAATTTAAGAGGAGGTAGCTTTGGTGGCTATCTATCTACCTACCTATCTATCTATCTATCTATCTATCTATCTATCTATCTAACTAATGTACCTTTAATGTCTTGTTCCTTTCAATTTTGAAGGAACTTCTACTGGGTTCTGAAAAATGTTTTAACTCAATGCACATAAATGTTCATAAGGATATCTAGCCAAAATAGGCACTTTTAAAGGAGAAAAGCCTTTCTTTGAAGATCTTCTCAAAGAATCAGTCATTTTTTTAAAGATTATTTCTTCATTCATTCATTCATTCATTCATTTATTCATGAGAGGCACAGAGAGAGAGAGGCAAAGACACAGGCAGAGGGAGAAGCAGGCTCCATGCAGGAAGCCCAATATGGCACTCGATCCCGGGACTCCAGGATCATGCCCTGAGCCGAAGGCAGACACTCAACCTCTGAGCCAACCAGGCGTCCCAAGAATCATTAATTTGTATTAGAAGATTAGGAGAGGTTCAACATGCAGAGTTGCCATTCTAAGGAGCATAATGTTTGAGCATACGACCCTCAGTACTTGTCACTTTGCTCATCTGTCCCAGGGATCAGCTGACAATTCACAAATGCGCCAGGATGCCTGTCCTGTGTACTTATGTAATCCTTGGCTTGTGTATGCTCTCCCTAGAATAGCATGATATCCTTAAGGACAGAGACCAGGACTTACAGGTACTTGTGTCTTTTTGGTTTCCAAAAGTAAATATTTATGAAATGAAAACATGGCCGGGACTGCATGTCAAGGTGAGGAGGGAGCAACACCTCTTGGTAGATTTTACCTTCCAGGCAGGTTACCTGTTCCTGCATAATTGAAAGGAGACTCTGCTGGGTCAGGGTGAAGGCTGTCCTACCCTTTCATAGATCAAGTTAATAGTGCTAGGTCAGAGGTGTCAAATAAAGGGCTTCACAGTTTAAGAAAGACATGAGAAGTTAGGAGGCAGTTCAGAGGACAGCAGTCATGAAGATAAAGAGTTTTGAAATATGTAGGCGGAGTAAAGGGAATTATTGGGATTATTTGAACCTTACAAAAGAAGCCTGGAAAAAGTGTCACAGGTCGTTGAAATTTGAACATACCTGGGGATGGGATGGTGACATAGGGTGGAGCTTCTCAACCCTTTCTCATGGCAAGGCACTCTTAGAAAAAGATTATGTTTAGAGGGTTCACAAGGGCATCCGGTGAGACTCTCCAAGACGAGATTCTGCACCGAGGCTGGGACACTCCTGGGCCCCACTCTGCCACCAGAAGACTGAGGGGATCAATAGCTTAGAACACTGCAACCTATCCCGGCCTTTGAGGACTGATATGTACTGTACATTTGTGCTCCTCCCTAAATTCCTATGTTGAAACCCTAATTTCCTATGTTGAAATCACATCCCAATGTGATGGTATTAGGATATGGGGGCTTTAGGAAATGTCATGAGAAAGGGGCCCTCATAAATGGGATTTGTACCCTTAGAAAAGAGACCCCAGAAATCCCTTCTGACGTATTTTCTGCCCCATGAGGATTGTAAGGAGAAGAGGTACCTGTCTCTGAAACAAGAAGTGGGGCACAACAGACACTGAATCTGCCTGTGCCCACAACCTGCACTTCCCAGCCAGCAAAACTATGAAAAAAGTGTGTTGTTTAAATGACCCAGTCTACAGGATTTCTATTACATTGCCCCAAGTCACTGACAAGGGATTTGTATAACTATTAGGGAACTAATGTAGAGAAGACAGATGTCTAAGCTTTGGCTCCACATTCTTACAGATTGATCATTTCACGTTCGTCTGTGTGCGAGAAGTGCTCCTTCTGCTCCTGAAGTATCTGGTTGGGATTCCATTTCTTTGTTGGAGAACCAAACCCATCCACAAGGTAAGGAATCCTGGGGAGCCTTCAACCCAGACTCTTAGGGTTTCCATTGCTAATCTCAATTTCCCAGAGGGTTTGGTACGGCCAATGACACAACTCGATTGGGAAGTGTAAAGAAAGAATGGACGATCACTCCTGTAGGAAAGAGATGTGGCACACCTAAGGGTTAAGGAGGGACGAAGGTTTCTATTTTAAACTCACAGGTTCTCTGAAGCATTGGCAAGTCTTGGGTAATATACCACTCATGTTGCTGTGGAACATGTACAAGACTTTAGGGACTTTTTCTGGTTCACTGAAAGCAAAATCATTCAAGAGGACAGGGGAATTTGAATACATAGGTGATCCTGAGTGTAATTGTCAGGGTCCAGGTAAAAATTCCTGGTAGACAATGCACTTTGAAGGCAGTCAAACTGGTAAGACACAAACAGAGGCCTCCAAAAGGTCAAGGAGGAACCCAAGTATTAATGGATGGAAGAAGCAGAAAAGTACATATAGGGACATGTATGATATGATGAAAGTAGAAAAGTAGGATGATATGTAGGAAAGTAGAATGGCAGGGTCGAGTGGTGACCTGAAGGACCGAGGAAGGGTGGAGAGGTTTTTGGACTTGTGGCTGGGAGAGGGGCTGTGGACAACCTCTTGATTGTCCCTTCCCACACCCTCAGAAACCATTTGTGACTCTTCAGTGCTCTGTGATGTAAGCCTCGGGAGTATATATATTCAGAGTCTGCACACTCAGAGCTCAGTTGCCTACTGGCAGCCTTGGGATTCAGAAATGGAGATTGAAAACTGGAATGTTTTCACATTTCTGAATAGCGGAAGAAAAGAATCTCTGAGCTTTGGCTCCACATTCTTGGATATTGATGGTCTTTTCCTCTTCCTCTGTGTGTGGGGAGTACTGCTTTTGCTCCTGAGGTGTCTGGTTGGGATTCCATTTCCTTGTTGGAGAACCAAACCCATCCACAAGTTAAGGAATCCCAGGGAGCCTTCAACCCAGATTCTTAGGGTTTCCATTGCTAATCTCAATTTCCCAGAGGGTTTGGTACGGCCAATGACACAACTCGATTGGGAAGTGTAAAGAAAGATTGGACGGTCACTCCTGTAGGAAAGAGATGTGGCAGGCCTAAAGGTTAAGGAGGGACGAAGGTTTCTTATTTGAAACTCACAAGCTAACTGAAGCATTGGCAGGTCTTGGGTAAAATACCACTCATGTTGCTGTGGAACACGTACAAGACTTCAGGGTCTATTTCTTGGTTCCCTGTAGGCAAAAACATTCAAGAGGACTGGGGAATTTGAGTACATAGGTGATCCTGAGAGTAACTGTCAGGGTCCAAGTAAAAATTCCTGGTAGACATGCACTTCTCAGGCGGTCTAACTGGTAAGACACCAACCAAGTTCTCTACAAGGTCAAGGGGGACTCAATAATGGAACAAGTGGAAAAGTACATATACGGATGTGTATGATATGATGAAAGGAGGATATTAGGATTGCAGGATAGGAAGGAGACCTGAAGTACTGAGGTAGGATGTAAAGAGTTCTTTGGGGTGGCAGGTGAGGGAGAGGCTGCCAACACCCTCCTGATTGTTCCCTCCCACACCCTCAGAAACCATTTGTGACTCCTCAGTGCTCTGTGCTGTAAGCCTGTGGACTATATATATTGCATCTGCACACTCAGAGCTCAGTTGCCTACAGGCAGCATTGTGATTCAGAAAAAGGATTTTCAAAACGGGAATGTTTTCCTTTTCTGAATCGCGATACTGAACCATGTCTGAGCTCTGTCTCTACATGCTTAGAGACTGACCCTAACTTTACCTGTCTGTTTATGTGTATGGAGTGCTCCTTCTGCTCCTCTTCTATCTGCTGGGGATTCCTTTTCTACATTGGAGAACCAAATAATCCATCCACAATTTAAGGAATTCTGGGGGAGCCCATCAACCCAGATTATTATGGTTTCCATTTCTTATCCCAACTTCCAAGAGTGTGGTAAGATCAGAGAGACACTTAAGATGGGAAGTCTAAGGTAAGAATGGACTGTCACTCCTCTAGGAAAGGAGATCTAGCAGGGCTAAGGGTTAAGGAAGGACTAAGGTTTCTATTTGTAACTCACAGGCTATCTGATGTGGTGGCGAGTCTTCAATAAAATCCCACACTCAGGGATTCTCTCATCCTACATTGTGTTATTTAGAGAGTATGGGAATCCATATGACAGAAGAAAGCTCTGTAGCTCCTGACCATGAGTCACATTCCCATATCAGGCATTAGTCGACCAAGTCTTCCTTTGTGTTGGGCGATCTGGAGCACAGTGTTGAGTGTCTGCGAACAGACTGAAGTCAGAGCTATGTCATAGGACACAGGGTCCTGCCCTGAGGGAACACAGATGTGAGTTCAGGCTTCAGGTTCTATGTCCTCCTTGATCGAAGGACTTCTGACTGAGAATATCAGCTGTGGGCCTCACAAAGTCGTCCTTTCAATTATCCAGGGTAAATAGAAAACTTTTTATCACCTTTGCAAGGAACACACAGTTCTATTAATTAAAATTATCCCTACTATTCTTGGATGATAGTGTCTCCATTTCTGATGGAAGAGTGAGAGCGAGAGGAGTCCCAACCCTTCATTCTTTTATTTTTGTTCTAGGGTCAGGGCAGAGCCAAGAGGAGGAGGAAAGGCGGGCCACTGAAAGGTAAGGTTCTGCCTATCCCACCTGAGCTCTCCAAGGGTGACCCTTGCTGTCCTTTTGGTAAGGGCCAGGTCCATGATCTGAGGATGTTGGCTGATAGTCCCCTCAGAAACAGAGGGCTGAGAGCACTCAGAGCCCGAGACCCTTAGATTCCCTATTCTGCCCATCCCAGAGCATGAAGCAGTGATGGACCTGGGCGAGGAGGGTTGTCCACGAGGTGGCCGTGTGAGATGTCAAGAGTCAGAACTTCTGGCCCTTATTTGTGAAAGACTTGTGACCTCATGGATACTGTAGATTCCTCCCCGAGGAATGTGTGTATGTTGTGTGCTTCACAGAGGTCATCTCAGCATCACATGAGATAATGTGCATGAAAATACTTCCTACATGACGCAGGCTAATACTAACCTGGTTCACATATTGATCATTTGACCTCATCTACTGATTATTGGGGCTTTCAGACCTTAATATCCCAAGGGTGTGACATTAAGGGATTCCTGTATTAATGCATAGGCTCTTCCCTTCACTGCATTTAACCCATTCTCCTGGTTTCCCAGACTACAGATGCTACCAGGGAGAAGTGGAGAAGACACGGAAACTTCTCGCTGTTTTAAGAAGGTGACCAGTTTTTCCCCTTCTATCCTGATCCCTCTTGGAGCATGTTTTAAGCAATTGCAGGGATTCGATATGCAGCCTCCATAGTCATGGGCGGGAGGGGGCGCGTTAGCCATAGTAACGGTGGGGGGGTATGTGAATGAAGGCCTGGGAGTGAAGGCTACTGAGTGCATGGTGAATTCATAAATGTGGGGCATTGTGAAAGGGCAGCAGGCATCAGGTGGCCCCTCCCTTGCCAGGCCAGCATGTCCTCCCCTTGTTGTGCTCCTGGTTGCAGCTTTGTACCTCCTGCCTCCTGCAGTCCCCTAGGCCGGCATCATGATACCATCTACTTTCGTCAACTGTTATGTCCAGACCCCTCTGTGAGGTGTGTAATGGCAAAACTGCTGAGATCAATCGACTGCTGTTCCCGGGGGCCCTGGAAGATGCTACTTTCTTGGCTTCCACAGCTCCTGTGACTGACTCATCATTCACTCTGTCCCCTGCCTTCTCAGCAGTCCCTCCAGGAGACCTAATATCAGCTTCCCTGTCTGAGCCTTCTCCACCACCTGCCTCCATCTTCTCACCTAACCCAGTGACCCCCTTGACTGACTTATTTCCACCCTCACCACCGGGTGATTCTTTGCCACCAGAGCATTTTCCTCCCTTGCATTCCAAATTCCCTATGGACCATTTCTCACCCCAGCCCCTTGCCTTTCCCCCAGTCCCACCACATGACGCTCAGACAGTGGATTCTCTTGTCCAACCAGAGGCCAACTTGTCTCTGAATACCATCTTCAACCCCTTACCGGAGCACTCCCAAACAACAAATCCCACTGATTCATCTGCTTGTCCCCAAGCATCACCAACCCTGTCTGTATCACCACCAGACCGCAGTATAACTGCAACTCAGTCTAAGTCATTTTCCATCACAGTGAAGCCTGTTCCAGAGAGCTCATCTGCAGATAGCCCTGGTGGGTTATCTACTTATGTCACAACGAACACAGGTATTGACCACTCCAGCTTGTCAATTTCAGACTCCCCTCGGTGGCAAACTCATGCCAGAGACTTTTTCCCTTCAACCTTGGCTCCATGTCACTTCCCTCAAGAGTTTCTGGCCCTCCATTCTTCAGAGGCTTCTTCCAGGGGTGACCCTGCAGCCAACTTTATAGAGCCTGGTAACCTCTCACTTCTCAGCCCCGATGTCCTGGCCCTGCTGGAGAAACAAGTCCAAAAGAAGAGTGACCTCCTGATGTGGAAGGACATGAAAGGGGGTTCTTCTCTTCCAAAAAACCTTAAGCCAGACTACCCACCAAATTCATTGGGGAAAATGCTGGGGTCAATAGCTTATAAGCCTGACCTGTCAGACTTGCTTCCTATCTGGAGCAGCAAAGACCAATCAAAGGAGATGCCTGTGCATCGGCAGCCCCCATATCCTACAACCTTAGAGGAGGGCCATTTACAGCAAACTCCTATCCAGCTCTTCTGGGGTCTCCCAACTTTGCATAGTGAGTCCTTGTCCTCTGCTGCCTGTGATTCGGATGATTGTTCCTCAATCCTTATTTTCAGTAGGATCTCGAATACCTCCACAGGCCAGGAATCTCCAGTAGTTCCCCATCCATTTCCTCTACCATTGCCTGAGAACCAGTCCCAACCTATCCCTCAGATCCAGCCCCAAACACATCTTAAATCCCCACTCCCACTCCTGCCATCTGGTCCTCTACCCCAGATTAAGATCTGTGGAGTGTGTTTTCACAGACCCTAGCACAATCAGAGCCTCTCCTATCCTCTGAAATGCAAAGGTTGGAATGGAATGTGTTGCAGATGCAACAGGAAAGTGTGTGGGGTTTACCCCCTGTGGTCCAAAGATCCAACAAGGACTTTTGTCCTTCAGCTCCTAACCGTTCTATTAAATGCCCAGCCTCCCAGGCCCATGTTGCAATCTCTATCCTTCCTGGGCTGTTTCCTCTCAGTGAAGAGCTTCGAAAGGAGCTAGAGCATTACCTTAGAATGAGGCTCATCCAACACCAGTGGGGCCTGCCACGCAGGATCTGAGTCTGTGTCACTGATGATGCCTCCGAGTGATTCTTCAGAGACACTTAAGTGCCAGCTCTTTCGTGGACGCACATGGATCTCTAAGAGTCACAGTAACCTGAGTGAATCTAAAAGCTATGAGCGGGATTCAGAATTGCTTCATCTACGGAACATTGACAAGTGGAAAGATGAGGGACACAACCCAGGGAGTGGCCCCAAAGATCATCTGTTCAGTCAGAACTCTTCAGATAACGATCTGGGGTAAGATTCTGAGAAGGAATTTAGGAGCGCATCAGAGAAATATCCAATGTCTTTGGACACTGCAGGTCAGAGACAACATGAAAATGTCCTGAAAATACTCTTGAGCAAAAAGTTTGAGGATATCAATGAGGGTTGGCTCCCTGGGACTGTGAATAATTGATGGCATACTATGAAGCAGATGTTGCTTCTTTCGAAGAAATCCCACACTGAAATAAAACAGAGAAGTTTGCCACCATCAGTGGGTGAAGACTACACCCTGAATACCTTCCAGGAGCTTAGCTTTGTTGAATCTAGTGCACAAGAAATGCTGGAAGCCCATATTAGAAGGTTTTGTATGAGGATGATATGGGGTCTACCCCCCAGGGTCCTTGAATCCATACAGCTCTTTAAATTGAGAGAAGCCTCAACTCATTCTAGCTTTTGTTCCTCAACAAACCTGATTTCTGAGGTAAATTCTAAATCTCTCCTTGGAGACAAGGCAGCAATAGCAAACTCAGGCCCCATCCTGGATCGTCCTCTCCCTGCCACCTCAACTATGGGTGAGGGAGAACAGAGAATCCCAAGGGGATCACCCTCTCATATCAACCATGAGCTTGCAGAGGATGTTCAGAGAATTAAGGAAGGAAGACAGACTTTTCTACCTATCAGACATGACACCACAGGCAGGGAAGTCAGAGACAGACTCTCCCAGCCAACAGATGGCCCCCAACACAGACTGCAAGGGAAGCTGGGGCCGGGCATGAGCCCAAGGATAAGAAAATCATGACAGTTGGTGGGAAGGTTCTAGAGGAGGAAATGGGGTGCAGGCATGCAATAGATATCACCTGCCCTCAACAGCCCCTACCCTCCCCAACCAAGTTAGGGAAAACTCAGCCAAAAGCACAAGTAGAGGCCCAGGCACAGTCTGTCCAGGGGCATCCTTTCAACCACAGGAGTCCCTCCTGTAAAGAGACAGATACCAAGTCCTGCCACCAAGAAGTTGTCTATGGTGGCCAAGGTCATTCTAGAAGTATTGGACAGATCAGAGAGAAGGAGAGATGTCCCCAGAAACTGTGGCATTTAAGGACCAGGTGTTGTGTCAGAAGTATCCCCTATCCATGCCCCACAGGGAGCCTGTGCCCCACCCAACCCCCACCAGCAGGCATCCAGGTGGCCAGAGTCCTCCGGCCAATCTCTTGGCTGCTAAAAGCTCTGTGTTCAGAGGTCTGTCTCTGCTCTTTAGACATAAAACTTTTCTCCAGAATCTCCAGGGTGGGAAGACTTCCCACCCCCAAACAATCCCCTATGAATATTGATACTCTCCAATAAATAATTCTCTAATAGTGGTGTCTTTTCTGTGTACTGCACTGGGGGCATGGGTTTTGGGTAACTCAGGGCTTGTGCTCATGGAAAGGAAGGAGTTAGTTCAGCTGTTTTTGATTGCTCCCTTTGGCTTCTGAAAGGTGACCAATGTCCTTTAGCTCTTGAGAACTATCATGTGCCCCCAAAAGCCAATTTCCTCTCTGATGAGGTGTGAGGAGATGGGCTCTGTCTCCTGTGCCTTAGCTTGGCCTGACTGAAAACGTTTAGCATCCCACACCTTTCTCCTCATTGAGTGTTTTATACCCTTTAGAGCAACTGTTCTATACCTGAGGAGGTTCAAAGACAGGTATAGTTTCAGAAAATAACGATTAGGCCACTGTTTCTCTTTCACAGTTATTGTGGTACAGTGGCATAATCATTACTTAGAATTCAGTGACCAGACGATCCCACAGCTGGGTAAAGTCTGAATGGGAGCGTTTGGTGGGGGGATGTTATCCCAGTTGATCTTGGGATGGTTGGGATAGAGTCTACGAACAGAGATGCTGCTTAAGCATCTGTCATGTGGATCATGTTAAACTTGACATGGAGGTTTCCACTGGAAGTGCTTCCCTTCCCTGGGCGTTTCCTCATTTTCCGCAGAGAAAAAGCATCAATTAGCTCTCAGGCAGACACCTCCTCCCAGGGTAAGATGCCTTAAACGAAATGAAGAGGTGGAGGAGTGACCTTGCTGGTGGAACGAAGGTTTATGCCTCATCACCCCCCTATCATGACCACGTCCTGCTCCACTTTTTCTTCAATCTGTTCCAGGCACCACATCTTTGAGGCAGTTTGGAGCACAGCACAGCCTACTGATGCTTTATACCGAAACGGCATGGGGCTGTCCCTCCAGTACTCAATACCTGCAGAAGCTCAGGCATGGCATCCCTTTTTGGGGAAGTTAATCTTGGTGCCTTTCTTCTTCCACGCTTGGGGGCAGTGTATAAGATCTTGCCTTCAGTATGGATAGTTCACCTATCAGGAGGGAGGTACCACCTTTGATATTCATGGCCTTAGTGGATCCATGTTAGGTCTCCCCCAGAAGACCTGCAACTTATGAACTTGAGTTGAGTTCCAGACTGTGTACCGAGTAGAGATATTGTGGGGCTTACCATGGACCTCCATGGAATGCATTTTCTAAGCCAAGCCTGCACACATAAGCACACTTACAGTAGGGTTCTGGAGAGAAGGCAACTCCACTTGAGACTGGGACTCAAAACTGGGGCGGGTGTCCTAGAGAGCACCTGAGGTAGTCTAGAGAGACACATGACTGTTCAGGGCTAATACAAAACACCAGAAGTCGGCTACCTCTTTCACTACCACAAGTATATCTTCTTGTGCAGGGTTATCATTGACCCAATAGTGTCTGAACCTTAGGGCCACAGAAAGAAAGAGTGTGCCCGCGGCCCTGAGAGGGACTGTAAGTGGAATGGGGCCTCAGGCAGGGAACCTGAGGAGGTGATGACATAATGCAGGCTCTAACATCTGTGGATAACGTGATATCACGTCAACTCTTTTATGATTTTATTTATTCATGAGAGACCTAAGCAGAGGGAGACGCAGGCTTCCTATGGGGATGTGTCCCACCAACAATTAAAAAAAAAAAAAAAAAAAAAAAAGCCTCCAGTACAAGTGCACCCTGTCAATCCCCTTCAGTTCTTCCTATCTGGCAAAATCTTGTCTCTCTGCCTTTTCTAGAAATGCCTTTCAGTAAGTAACTGATTACTATTGGACTATGTCTCACATCTCAAAATTGGGTCTATTGATGCCACAGGAAAGTCAGCCCCAGCAGTGCCTGGAATTCATTCATTCACTCCAGAAATGGTTATGCCAGTCTTCCTGACACATAAGCAAATAAAGGGAGTTAAGTCACTATTTCCTTAGTACATTCTCTCCCCAGTGTTACTCGGATGTATTTGTTTAACACTTCTTTGAGAGAGAGCAGGGGCACAATCACGGGGAGTGGCAGATGGAGAGAAAGAAGCAGGCTCTGCTGATCAGAGCTCAGTCCTAGGACTCCAGGATCATGACCTGAGCTGAAGGCAGACACTTAACAGAGTAAGCCATGTAGGCATCCCTCTGATCTATTTTAAATTTCCTTCACATTCCTCAAACTTAGGCCAGATTCACTTGCCTAGTAGGTGTGCTGGACCACCATTCACAGAGGAGCAGTCAAGCCGTGACATGGCAGCATTTCATAAAACATAACAAAACAAAACAAAAACCTTCCAAAAAACATTTTTCCATTTCTCATTTTCCTTTTCCTTCCTGTTATGTGGAAAGATGTCTCCTTCCCAATTTCAATGGAAATCTACTTCCTAAAATGTCCTTATTGAAAGATAGCTAAATTCTAGTCTTGGTGGACTCATGCACCCTTGCCAGATATCCTCCTTCACCCTTCCTTGTCTATATGAGACACTCAGTATCTTATATTTCTTTAACAATTTTGCTACAGAAATGTTTAAACATGTAAAAGAGCAGATAGAGCAGTATAACTTCACACATATCCTTCACCCAACTTGCTCTATTATCATTTAGCAGATGTGATCCATCCCATCTTTTACACTAAAGTGAAGAAGCCCATTTAAACATCTTGCCATTCATCTCTTGGACATATGC
Organism: Canis lupus familiaris; assembly: GCF_011100685.1. NCBI lineage: Eukaryota > Metazoa > Chordata > Mammalia > Carnivora > Canidae > Canis > Canis lupus. The sequence continues at coordinate 77,995,939 of NC_049222.1, read as the reverse complement.
TATACGCCCATGTCAAAGCTCTCACATTTCTTTGATATTTATCCCCTGTGGAACATATTCACCACAGACGTATTTGTAACATTGGCACTGAGCTTCAGAGACTTTGACAATCAGTTCTCCTGTGCCTTATCGTCAACCCTGAGGAGCCACTGAGTGACTTCCTCAATTCCACAGAAGAAGTAATCTTGCAGAGCAATTTCAGGGCAGCATTTCACCGTCCCTTAATCACACAGTAACTGTAACATGCAAAAATGTATGGAAAGAGATCACTGTACATGTTCATAAAGACTTGACACTGTTCTATGTGTTTTCAAATATTTAGAAGAAAAATTTTCCTGTCACTGTTCAAATGAACTACGTGTTCCAAGTTGAACACAGTCCATCAAACATTCCTCTCTTTCCCAAAATGCCTTTAAAAGTAAACGATAAAAAATAAATAAATAAATAAATAAAAGTAAACGATAATATGAAAAAATGCTCCACATCATTAGCCATTGGGGAAATGCCAATCAAAACCAGTATTTGCTAGCACTTCACACCTACAAGGATGGCTAGAATAGAAAAGATAATACAAGTGTTGGTGGGAATGTGGAGATATCAGAAACCCCATAGTATGTTGGTGGGAATGGAAAATAGTGCAGCTGTTTTGGAAAACAGTCTTGCAGTGGCTCCAAATGTGAAACAGAGAGTTATCATGTAACCCAGCAGTTCCACTTCTAGGTGTATACTCAAGATAAATGAAAACATAATTCTACATGTAAAGAAAGGTTCATAGCTATCTTATTCATAAGATTCAAACTCATGTCACACCACGGATGGACCTTGGAAACATCATGTTAAGTGAAAGAAGCCATCCACATCAAATGTCCAGAATAGAGACAGAAAGTCGATTGATCTTAGAGCCGAGGGATGAGGGGAGAGGGAATGATAGAAAAAAACTGCAGATATTTTTCTCTGGAGTCATGAACATTTTAAAATGGACTGTAGTGATGCTCATGTCTGTGCCTATACTGAAAATCATGGAACTATACACTTAAATGTGTGAATTGTATGGTATGTGAACCACATTTCAATAAGGCTGTTAAAAACAAGGAAAGGATTCAAAAACAAATACTTAAGGATAGCAAGAAGGGGAGCATATAAAACAAAAGATGTCAACACATTTTTGCAAGGTGGAAATCCAGTGGAGGAGTGGTAACTTACTAGCAGAGCAAAAGCAATGTGCTGGCAAACCACTTCACAACTGTAAAATCCGGAAGACGAGCAACCTGGGCACCTAGATAAAAAAGAAATGAGAGGTTCTGTGTAGTAAACATGTTGAATCATTGGTCTTTTTTGTTTGTTTTATGTTTATGTAAGTACTAATTCATGCATACAATTTAAAAATCACCCCTTTTGTGGAACGTTGATGCTCTTTGCCAATATTCTGTAAAACTTTGTAGAAAAGTTAGCATACTTCAAATGTGCAGAGGATCCCGGGTTTCTTGCCTGGGGCAGAACCTGGGACAACTGTTTTAAAGTTGGCATTGCACACGTCTGGGGTCTGGGTATGGTGGAGGCAGCAGCTGCCGGAATCAAAGCCAGAAATCCCAAGGGTTGGGCTAACTTCATTTTTAAAAAGTATATATTTGAAAAAAAAAAAAAAAAAAAAAAAACTTGTGGCAAAGTTGCATCGACAGTAAAGCCAGGTAGTCTTTATCCAGATACCTATTAAGAATTTGACCTATTTACAATCTCTGTCTCCTTTCCTCCTCTCTCTGTGTAGGAACCCAGGTTCCTACATGTGAAAAATATGCATGTGAAAAATATGCATGTGAAAAATATGCATCCATTCGTGAATATTTGAGAATACATTTCATGCATCAAGCACTTTCTCCCTGTGTATTTCAGTGTGCATTTCTTAAGAAAAAGAATACTCTTACAGCACCATTATCTCCTTTTGTAAATTTAAAATGGACGCAAAACTGTTAACCTATCTCCAACTCCTATTCCATTCTTGTCAATGTATCCAGTGGTATCTTCTATCTATGTGTGTTTGTTTAACATGATAAACAAACATGTTTCTTTACATGATTTGGCCTAGGATCACATACTACATTTAGTTGTTGTGTATCTTTAGTTTCTTTTAATCTGGATCAGTTTCACTGCCTTTTTTTTTTTTTTTTTTTTTTTTTGAAGAGACCTTTTTTTTTTTTTTTAAGATTTTATTTATTTATACATGAGAGACAGAGAGAGAGAGAGGCAGAGACACAGGCAGAGGGAGAAACAGCCTGACCTGGGACTGGATCCCAGGTCTCCAGGTTCATGCCCTGGGCTGAAGGTGGCTCTAAACCGCTGAGCCACCGGGGTTGCCCCAGAGGAAGACCATTTTTGAAAAATAAATTTGATGTGCCATGTTTATAACCCCTTCTGACTTGGAAATGTTTTTGGGTGGAGCTAATCTTGCTTAGACTTTAAAGGATGTTTGTACAGTTGCGAGTCCTAGGGTCCTTCCGGACAGTCAAGACCACACTTTCTATTTGAAACTAATTCCAGAGCTACAGATATGTGGAGGGAGTTTTCTTAACAGAGATACCTCCTGCACTCAAGGAAGGGTGTGTGGGGTGGGGTGGGCTTGAAGTGTACCTTCCTTTCAGCTAGTGGCAATGGTGAAGCTGAGGATGCAGGAGAAGAGAGGTGGAGAAAGGAGCTCTCTCCACTGGTAAGCCCTCCTCAACGGGAGGGATAGGACTGGGTGTCTAGGGCCAAGACGGATTCATGACAGAGGGAATGTAGGCGAGTCAAGGTAAGGAAATGATACAGGCTTAATTTCAATAGTACATAATCTAAATGATGAAGCTGTAAGGGTGACAACTATTAAATGACTACTAGTGTGGGGAGATGACACAAATACATATAAAGCATCAACAGGAGCGACATTATTGTTTAAAATGGATAGAGATGCCAAAATGTATTTGGCGAAACGCCAGAAGGTACGTGGGAAAAAATACTTTTCATGGAAGAAGCAAGGACATGTGTGATTGGAAAACCCCTGAAAGGTACTGCTAAAGATAATTACAATTGTGCTCCTCAGACATTATGCTCGAGGAGCCCACTTTGTAAATTGAGAATTGTTCGGTCTTGTGGGCTATGGTCCAACACATTTGCTCTGTGAAATAAAGGAAACATTAAAAATGTTTGTGGGAGGAAGGGGCTTTGATAGTGAGAAGAAAGAGGGAGCAGGCCTTTGAGACATTCTGTGTGTGGAAGAGAACCTGTAGGGCACGAATAGCCTAAGAGGGATTTGGGGAAGTAGAAGCATTACAACTAAAGTTTTTTAAGTTGTTTGCCACGAGTCGCATGGGTGTGCCATCCACTTTCTGTTCCTTGGTTCAGGGTATTCTGCTCTCATGCTCTGTGGTGGACTTGGATTCTTTTGGGGAGATGGGGAGGGTGGGGATGCCACTGAGTCTATTTCTTGTGCCCTATCACCAAGTAATAAAAAGGGTCTCAGGTAACATCAATGTAACAGGTGGAGCAAGAACATTTCACTAAGGTAAATATATGATACAGTGAATAAGTGGAGTAGGAAGGTAGGTTGGAGACATCTGAGGGGCCATGGGAGGATGGACACATCTGCCTGGCTGGATGGTGGGAGAAGGGTTGCATGTGAGTTTCTCTCTCAAGTGTTGTCCCCTCCCCCACGCTCAAGAACCTCTAGAGTCTGTACTAAAGCTCTGTGATGTGCGCCTGGAACCCTAGTCTAGAACACGTAGTCTCAATGCCCAGGGGCCTGAGGCAGCAGTGCATTTCCAATAAGGTCAATCATCTTTGTCTGAGAAGCCTTAGTGCACCATGGCTGACCTCCAAATAAGCTTGCTAGGTAGTCCTGTCCTTGCCTTCCTGTGTGGGATGGGGCTCCTTCTTCTGATGCTGTGCTACCTAAAGAGGAAACTATGTTTGCCAATATGTTGGAAACAGAGAAATGTCAATCAGGTAAATAAAGTAGAGTCCCTCAGAGACAGTAAATCTTTCTTTTCAACCAGATGAATTCAAGCTATCAACTGTCAAATCATACTTTTGCTGAACCTTACAAATTTTATTTCATTTTCGTTTTATTTTATTTTATTAAATTTTTTATTTTATTTTATTTTATTTTATTTTATTTTATTTTATTTTATTTTATTTTACTTTAATTATTTTAAGTAGGCTCTAAGCCCCATGTGGGCCACAAGCCTAACACAGGACTGGAAATCATGACCCTGAAATCAAGACCCGAGCGGAGACTGAGAATCAAGTATAACCAATGGAGCCACCTAGACACCCCTTAAGTTATATTTCAATTTCCATTTAGTTTAAAATGTTTTTTTTTTCCCTCAAAACGTCTTCCTTGGCCTGTATAATAGTAGTGTGTTATTTAATCTAATCCAAACATTTTGGGATTTCTAGCTATCTTGCTGTTTGATATCTAGCTTAATTCTACTATGCTCTGCAAACCTACTCTGTGTGATTTCTATTTTATGTTTGTTAAGGTGTGTTTTGTGGCACTGAATGTGATCCATCTTGCTGGATGTTCCATGTGCACTTGAGAAGAATGTGTATTCTTGTCTTAGATGAAGTATTCCATAAATGTCAATTAGATCAAGTTGATGGACGGTGCTCTTCAGGACAACTCTATCTATTCTGGTTTTCTGCCTGCTGACTCCGTCCCCACTCTGTATGATAGGGGGCTGTTGAAATCTCCAACAATAACCGTGCATTCATCCATTTTTTCTAGCAGTTCTACCAGTTTTTGCCTCACATACTTTGACACTATGTTGTTACAAGTGCACATACATGTTAAGCAGTGCAGTGTCTTAGTGGAGAATTGATCTCTTGGATGTTATGTGATGCTCCTCTTTATCCCTGATAATTTTCCTTGTTGTGAAGTCTGCTGTGTCCAACATGAATATAGTTACTTCTGTTTTCTTTTGGTTAGTGTCAGCATGGTGTTAGCATTTCTTTATCCCTTTGCTGTTAATCAGTCTGTATCTTTATACTGAAGGTGGGTATTCTGTAGACAACATGTACTTGGGTCTTGTTTGCCTATCCCGACAGTCTTCTCCGTGTTTTAACTGGTGCATTTAGACCACTTCCATATAGTGATTTTAAACACAGTCCATTAATGCCTCTAACTGGTCTGTAACCCTTTACTATTCATCATACATATACTTTCTGGCTTTTTATGCTTTTTCTGGTTTCAAACAAGCACTGATAGGATTCCATTTTCTCACTTTTGTTAGCATATCAATTATTCTTTGCTTAACAATATTTTATTGTTTGTCCTAGAGCTTGTAATATAGATTTACAAGTACTTGAAGTGCACTTTTGTATAACGCAAGACCACCTCATATGTCGCGCAGGAATTTCCAATTCCCCCCGTCCCTTGTAATACTGATGCCATTCACGACGCTTATCTATATACTATAATCACCCAACACATTATCATTATTATTATTAGGTCAATTCAGAAGACGAAAAAATTTTCATTTTATCTGCATTCCTTCCTTTTCTCCTTTTCTTCTTTGTAGATCTGTGTTATTTTCCTTCTACCCGAAGAACTTCTTTTAACATGTATTGCACACAGGTCTCTGGCTAATGAATTCCCTGGTTTTATTTCTCTTTCACTTTTGCACGATAATTTCACTAGATATAAAATTTTTGATTGCTGTTTTTTTTTTCTATCAACACTATTTCACTCCAATCTCTTACTTGCATGATTTATGATAATAGGTCATAATTCTTATATTCTTTCCTCCACAAATGGGGTTTTCTTTCCCTCTGCCTTCTTCCAAAATTTTCTCCCTCCCCCTTACATTTGAATATGATATGTCCAGGAATAGATTTTTTTTAGCATTTTCCTGATTGCTGTACTCTCAACTTCCAAAAGTATAGTTAATCTGTCATTAATTTTGGAAAGTCCTTGGCCATTATTACTTCAAACATTTTTTCTGTTCTTTCTTCTCCTTCTGGTATTCCAATTACATATATGTTATACATTTTGTTTTGTTGGTGGTGGTGGTGGTTGTTATACATTTTGAAACACAGTCCTCTGATATCTTAGACTTTAGCATTCCAAAACTTATTCTTCTCTTTGAATTTCAGTGTGGTAATTTCTAGTGACATCTATGTAAACTCACCCATTCTTTCCTTGACCATATGCAACCTACAGATGAGTCGATCAAAGGCATTCCTCATTTATCATAGTGCTTTTGGTTTTAATATTTCCATTTGATTTTTTCCTCAGGGTTCCCCTCCCTCTGCTTACATCCTTCAGTTGTTTTTGTGTGTTGTCTAGTTTTTACATTAGAGACCTTCAGATAATAATCATGGTTATTTTAGATGCCATGCATGAGAATTCTGAAATCCGTGTCATATCTGAATGTACACCTGATGCTTGGTTTTTCTATTGAGATTGCTTTATCTTGCCTTTTAGCATGGCCTGTAATTGCTCTTTGAAAACCAAAGATGATGTATTGGGCAATAGGAATGGAAGAAAACAGACCTTTACTGTGAAGTCGTATGTTAATCTGGCTAGGTGTTGGGCTGTGTTTAATATTATTGAAAGTATACATGTCAGAAGCTTCGATTTCCAGTAGTGTCCTTGTTTTTGTCTCTCCTAGTGTCTTTACGTTCCCCTTAATCTCCAGAAATAGAGCCTATACTTTGTAGCTCTTTTGAGCTGCGATCCTGTTACTACCCTGGAGCCCAGTGAATACTGTGGTGAGGTGCTGGGGAGGGAATATAATTAAACATCAGTCTTTTAATGGGCTTATGTCCCTGAATTTCGGTGGTCACAATTGTTTTGAAGGTTTTTGGTTTTGTTTTGTCCCACTTCATAGATGAGACAGGAGTCCTAGAAGGGGCTGCTGTAGACGGGTAATTTATGTTCTCCCACGTGGCATTTGGCTCCTGTAGTCTTTTCCGCCGCTGTGTAGGCATTCCATTATGGAGGACACTGTGGGATTATTTCACAGTGTTCAAAATGGTTACTTTTCTCTCAAACCCTATACTCTCCTGGCAGAGAACTGAACATATTGGTAAGTCTTTCCTGTGAGAACCAGGTGGGCTTCCTTGTAATACCCTCCATAAAAAGTGTCTATGTAAGGGTTCCTACTATGAGAGCAGTGCTGAGCCACTAGCTTCTGTTCCAGGTAAGTTAATCTTAAATACGATTTTCTGCAGTGGGCAGAAAAGGGGCAGTGGTATGCCACAAATGGCTCCAAGAAAAATCACTGATTTCAGTTTGTAAGCTTTTGGCTCCTTTCAAAGACTGAAGTGATGGCTTTCAGGTTTTTAAATGTTAGAGCTGGAACCACAAGTTGTCCTCCAGGAAACGAGTCTTTGTTTTCCTATTCCTCTTGCCACTTTTCTAAATGAGTTTGGTAGAATCAGAGATATACCAAGAGTGGGAAGTCTAAGGAAAGAAAGGACATTCACTCCTCTAGGAAAAGAGATCTGGCAGCACTAAGTTTTCAGGAAGGACCTAGGTTTCTACTTGGAAGTCACAGGCTTTCTGATACGTTGGCTGGTCTTGGGTAAAATCCCACACTCTGGGAATCTCTGGAGCGGGATTGGGTTATTTAGAGAGTATAGAATCCGTATGAGAGAACAAATTCCCTAGCACCTGATCATGAGTCACATTCCCATGTAAGGTATCACTCGGCCAAGTCTTCCTTTGTGTTGGGCAATCAGTAGCACAGCACTGAGCCTCTGAGAAGAGACTGTGGTCAGAGCTATGTCCTAAGATACAGGGTCCTGGCTGAGGGAGCACAGACGTGCCTTCCGTCTTCAGGTTCTAGGTCCGCATTGAACAAAGGACTTCGGACTGAGAATATCAGCTGTGGGCCCCACAGTATCCTCCTTTGTGTTTTTGAAAGATGTAAATATTGAAAAAATTTTTATCGCCTTTAAAAATCAATCAAAAAGCATACAAAGTTCTATTAATTAAAATAGAGTCCTACTGTTTTTGGATAATAATGTCTCCACTTCTGAGAGAACAGTCAGAGAGAGGAGCCCCAACCCTTCATTCTTTTATTTTTGTTCTAGCGTCAGGGAAGAACCAAGAGGAGGAGGAAAGGCCGGCCACTGAAAGGTAAGGTTCTGCCTATCCCACCTGAGCTCTCCAAGGGTGACCCTTCCTGTCCTTTCCGTGAGGGGCCAGGTCCATGATCTCTGAGCATGTTGGCTGATAGATACAGTCCCGTCTCAGAAAACAGAGGCCTCAGGAGAGAGGCTCATGGAGAGGCAGGCAGAGCCCAAGACCCTTCCCAGGTTCCTTGCTCTGACCATCCCTGGGCATGAAGTAATGGTGGTCCTGGGCAATGTGTGTGGCCCAACAGGTGGCCGTGTGAGATGTCAAGAGTCAGAAGTTCTGGCTCCTGACTTTGTGAAAGACCTCTGACATCATGGATACTCAGATTCCTCTTACAGGTAACCACTGACCTATGTTCCTCATAGGATGGTTTTCAGTATCACATGGGATAATACATGCAAAAGCCCACTCTGAGTGATAAAACAATAGGAGTCTTGTTATTATTATTATCATGACCATGTGATCTTATATCCTCATCCTTGGAGCTCTCCAAGTCCACTCTACCAAGGATAAGCCTTAAAGGACACTATTCCATCTTTTAAAAGATCTCTTGCTTCTATTTTTATCATTCTCCTGGTTTCCCAGGGTGGAGAACTTGTCAGAGCGAAGTAGAGGCGGCAAGAAAGGTGCTTTCTCTTCTGCAGAGGTGACTAAACATTAATTTCTTTCCAGTACCCCTGTTTTTCTCAGAGTCTATGAAATTCTGGGGCCTCAGGGAAGCCTGGGATTGACAAGGGATGGAGAATCCTGGGAGTTAGAATGTGAAAAACTTGGGGAAGAGGGGGGGACCCTATCTTTGCCAGACGTACCATGGTCACACATGTTCGTCCTGGTCTTGGCTGTAGCTTTGTACCTCCTGTCTCTTGCAGCCCCCTAGGCCGGCATCATGATACCACCCACTTTCGTCATCTGTTATGTCCAGACCCCTCCTGTGAGGTGTGTAATAGCACAACTGCTGAGGTCAATCGTCTGCTGTTCCCAGATGCCCTGGAAGATGCTACTCCCTCTGTGATCCCCTTGGATTCCACAGCTCCTGTGATTGACTCGTCATTCACTCCTGTCCCTCCAGGAGACCTAGTGTCTGCCCCTTTGCCTGAACTTTCCCCAAAACCCCCTGCTGTCTTCTCACCTAGCCCAATGATCCCGTTAGCTCACTTTTTCTTACCCTCACCACCCAATCATTCTCTGCCCCTAGAGCCAAAAGCCTTGGAATCTGAATTCCTAGCAGACCATTCCACTTCACCCCAACCTTTTGCCTTTCCCTCTCTCCTACCACATGACACTCAGAATGGAGATCTTATTGTCCAACCAGAGGCCACTTTACCTCTGAATACCATCTCCCCTTTTGACTCCACCATTTCGCAAGATATTAACCTCTTACCAAATCTGTCCCAGAAAATGAATCCCATTGATTCATTCTCTTGTCTTCATGCACCACAAACCCTGTCTGTTTCACCACCGCCAGACTGCACTTTAGCTGTGACTCAATCTAAATCAATTCCTGTCTCACTGAAGCCTGTTCCTGAGAATGTGTTTCCAGATAGCCCTGGCGGGTTGTCCACCTGTGTCCCAACAATCAGAAGTAGTGACCGTCCAAAACCGTCCATTTCAGAATTCTCCTGTTGGCAGGCTCATGCCAACAACATGTTCTTCCCCAACATCTCACACTCTGATTTTCAGCAAGAGCAAAACCATCTAACAGAAACCTATCTCTGGAGAGACTCTGCCGTCAAGCCAAAGCAGGCCAGTGGATTTTCTTTCCCTGGCCCTAACTTCCAGGAATTCTTAGAGACACAAATGAAAAGGAGAATGGCCTGCCAGATTTCAGAGAAGAAAAAAAGAGAGGAGGGACCATTTTCCAAACACATGTGTTCAGAATACCAATGGACATCTTTAGGGAATTCTTTGCAGCCACATGATGTGCAGGTCACTACAGCCCCCAAAACTGGCTGGAACTCTGAAGGCAGACCAGAGCAGCTGCCTTTTTGTCAGCAGCTCCTCTATGTCAAGTCTCTGGGAGGAAACTTGCATCAGAAATACAGCCAGCTCTTCTGGGGTCTTCCCTCTTTGCACAGTGAGTCCTTAGTAGCCACTCTCCTGGTTTCTAGTAGTACTTCCCCACTAGAGTCTCACTTTGTCTTATTCAATGGAATTCATAATACCTCTACAGTCGAAATGCGGGAACAAGATTCTCCACCACTTCCTCATTCCCATCCCATTCTTCTGCCCAGTGTACATCCCCCAGCCTTGCTTCAATCCCTGTCCCAATCCCAACCCTTCCCTTACACTCAGGTGAACCCCCAGGCCCACTTTCAATCCCACCTCCCAATCCTACCATCTTCTTCTTCAGCCCAGATAAGGGACTGTGGGGTATCTTTCCATCGATCCAATAATGAGTCAGACTCTCATATCTTGACTGAAAATCAACACCTGGAATGGTACGTGTTGCAGAAGCAACAGGAAAGCCTGTGGGGTTTAGTCCCTGTGTTCCAAAACCCCCCAGAAATCATTTTTCCTCAAGCTCCCAACTTTCCATTGGTTAGCTGGTCACCCCATGCCTATGTCCCAGTCTCAATCCCTCCTGGCCATTTTCATATCGCCTGTGAGCCCCAGAAGACCCTGGAGTTACAAAGGCCAAGGAAGGTAATCCCACGCTGGTGCCTCCACGCCTGTAGAAATCTAGAGTCTCTAGCACTGATGGGGCCTCAGTGTAAACTAACAGTAATGTCTCAGCAAAAGGGCAGACATGTTCACTCACAATTCTCTGAGCTTCAGGCCTATAGTAGCAAGGATCTAGCAAAGACTGAATGTAGTCTCCCAAGAAGTTTCCATGAGAGGCTCCCAACAAAGTTCCCGCTAAGGAAGGACCTGAGGAGGAATCTTGGGTATATCCTAGAGAAGAGCCCAGAAGACAGCCCACATAGGGTCTCAGAATGCTATCTAGGGAAGGGTCCGAGGGCTGCCCTGGAGACAAAAAGTAACTGTAGGTGTCATTCAAGGAATCACTCAGGGAATGAATTATTAAATGTCTCAACAATAGACACAGACCAGAATCACACGAAAAACATCCTTAGATTACATATGAGCAGGAAATTTTGGCAGATCACTGCAGGGAGGATTCCTATAGGTGTGTGCTATTCATGGCTGGCTGATGACAATACATTGCCTTTTTCTGGGAGTTTTCAGACTGAGACAGAAAACACAAATTCAAAAAAGACAATGATGAATACAGCTTATTGCCAGATTACCCCTCTAGAGCTTCCTTTTCTTGATCCCAGAATGCGACAGATGCTAGAGACCCATATTATAAGATTTCGCATGAGTCAGAGGTGGGGTCTACCTCTCAGGGTTCTTAAATCCATAAAATCCATAGATATGTTGAGGAAAGCCAAAACATGGCCTGTTCCCCAAAGTGCCTTTTCCTCCTCAGCCATGCTTATTTCTGGGGTGGATTCCAAAGCTGAGGTTTCTAAAGCCCTTGAGGGAATCTCTAAACCTATTTTTGGAGACAGGGTGAGAACAACAAATTCAGCCCTCACCCTTGATCGTCCTCTCCCTGCTATGCCATCTGTAGGCAGTGAAGGACAGGGGGTCCTGAAGGGATCACACTCGGACACTGATCATAAGTTTGCAGAGGATATCCAGACAGCCGAGGGTGGCAGCCATAATTTTCAATCCCTTACACACAACATCAAAGTTCAAGTGAGACCCAGTGAGACTACATCAGACAACACATGTGGCCCAGAGTTGTCCATGAGGCAAGCTGGGGCTGGACATGAGCCAAAGGATGAAGACCTGAGTTCCAGCGACAGAGTAGAAACAGTTGAGGGCAAAGTGATGTTGGAGAAGAATTTAGAACATTTTGCTATGTCCAACTTGTCCAGGGGTATATCTGACACCAAGGAGCTCGGTACTCTTCAATCCCAATCTCGTGACACCCTGACAACCAGTGAAGAGTTGGGAATCTCCAAAATGATAAATGTCAATATGAGTAAGGTAGAAACTGCCCTGACCAATGAATATCCCTCACCAAATGTACTGGTTCCCCAACATTATGAACTATCAGACGTTAAAAGCCTGCTCCTTAGTGAGTTAAAGTGCAAACTGGACACCGGGGAGCATAACCAGGCTCAAGGTCATCCCACGAACATGGCCATTACTTCAAATAGCTTGACTTCCAAGGGCTCACTGACTCAGTCCCAGAGTGTCTGCAGCAGGGACGTGGAAGCTTCCCAGATGCTGCATGTCCATCTGGAGGATGAGAGGATGAGCACAGAGCAGCAGCATGAGTCCTGGGATTCCAGGCAAACCTCATGTCAGTGCCAGCCTAACAATTTCCCACAGACAAATAGTGCAGAGAAAGTGAGACCTCAGGGTTCCAAAGCACGAAAACGTAAAGGTGTGGTTTCAGGAGTAGGGACACCTGTAGCCAGAAAAGAGAACCACTGTGTTGAGGACGCAAAATTAGACAGTGCTTCCCCATCTCCGTCACAGAAGAAACAGCTTCCTCGTGAACGTTACCTCGGAGAAATGATGAGGCAATGTTTTCAGTGGTTCAGTTCCAAGAAAAAAATGATAGGGCAGGAAAGTCCCCAGCCAAAAGCCAAGTTCATGTCAGCCTTCGTGCAGCACCAAGGCCTAGTTGAAAGTGTGGCTACTTCTGTGAGTGATGTGCCTCCTGAAGCTCACAAGCCCATGACTACCACTGGGAAGATTCTAGAAGAGAAGATGGAATGGAGGTATGAATCTGAGGCCTTAGAGGTAAGCCAGCAGCAAGAGGAACTAGAGGCCCAGGTAGTGCTTGACCCACAGCATGAGAAACAGGCAAGTATCAAGACCTGCAGTGAAGATGCTGTCGCTGCTGACCAGGGATGTCTTACAAGTATCCAACGCAACAGAGACAGGGCCGGACATCCCCAGAAAGCTGTGATCTTCAAGGACCAGCTATCGGGCCAGAGTAAACCCCCTTCTTCTCTCTCCCTCGGGGAGCCTGTGCGTCAAGCATGCCAGGTCCTTCCGGCCACCCTCAGCCCTGGTGAAAGTACTGTGTTTAGTGATTTGACTCTTCTACTCAAGCAGAAAATGCTTCACCAGCACTTCCAGGAAGAAGACCTTCTTTAAAGAAATCATTCCATCCTTGTTGAGAAAGCCTCACAGTTTTCATGTCAATATGTCCTCTGATGAGAACCACTTCAGCCCAACGAATAATATTAATCCTCCTCAATAAAGGTTTCTTTAAATAGTGGTGTTCTCTGTGTGCTGCTGTGGGCCTGGGGCTGGGGCTCGGGCTTGTGTTCAGGGAAAGGAAGATGCGAGTTAAACTCCTACCGAGTTCCTCTTTGGGCTTCAACAAGCTCACCAGTCCCTGGTAAGGAACCAGACAGTGGCCCTCTCAGTGTTATCCTGAGGTCCTTTATTTGACTCTGCTCAGATGTCCTGTATTTAAAACATGTAGTTTTCTTCATAAAAAGAACTGAAAGCTTACTCTGAAAACCTTCAGGCCTTTACAAAGTGAGAAAAATCCCTGAAAGTCTAGACCTTGCTTCAAACTGTCTTTTCACCTGCTCCCAAACTATCTGTAGGGTGGGATGAGTTACTATGTCATCTAGGCCTCACCTCCTGGAGACTACTCAGAGCAATGATACCATTTCACATGAGTCCATGGGATAGATTTGAGCATGAAGATCGTACCTCCACGAATGTTGTCAGAGAGGTTGTCCTCCTACATGGTGCCTGCCTTCCCAGGCATGCAACATTTTAGACCAAGGTTACAATAATTGAGGGGTGCATTAGTTATCTATTGCTGCGTAATGGGTACTCCAAAATTTAGTGGCTTAAAAATACATACTTGGCCTGCCTGGGTGGCTCAGTGGTCTGCCTTTAGCTCAGGTTGTGATCCCAGGGTCCTGGACTTGCATCCTACTTCTGGCTCCCTGCAGACAGCCTGCTTCTGCCTCAGCCTATGTCTCGGCCTCTTTCCTCTGGGTCTCTCATGAATAAACAAGTATCTAAGAATAAGCAAGCAAAAACATTCTTATTATCTCAGTTTTTGTTGGTCAGAATTTTGGGGGATTTTCTGTTTCAAGGCTGCAGTTAAGGCATCAGCTGGAGCTACATTCTCATCTGAAGGCTTGACTGGGCAAGGACTTAGGTCTGTACTCACTCACACAGTTGTTGGCAGGATGCAGTTCCTCAAAACCTGTTGGCCTGAGATCCTCTGTACCTTGCTGGCCCATGGATGGAGTTGGCTGGTTCCTTGTCACGTGGGCTTCTCCAACATGGCAGCTTACTTCATCAAACAAGGAGAGAGTCTGCAAACAAGGCAGAAGTGACAATCTTTTGTAACAGGAATAACAGGAAGGACACCCCCTGTCCTTTCCTCTATTCACCAGAGGCAAATCACTCAGTCCAGCCTCTGTTCAGGGGACGGGTGATCACACAAGGCCGAGAACACCAGGAAGTGGGGATTATCACAATCTTCTAAGAAGTCTTCCTAATGCAAGGGTTTCTTCTTGGACACTGTACTCGGTTTGCTGACGCGAAAGTGGCCAAAGATGCCAAGTGGATCCTTGTCCTCATTCATATCCAAGTCCACAAGGTCAGAACCGTTTAATGGCTAGGTGGACTGGCAGCTGGTAAGAAAACATCAAAGAGATGGGAGCATCCAAAGAAGAAGGAGAGGTGGTATAGAAAGGTAAAGGTAGTACGGGTCCATCCTGATTGGTCAAGTAAATGAAGCCCTCAGGACCACCTGACTTACCGGTATTCAGACTACAGGGGAGGAAAAATTTGCGTTTATGGTTCATCTCAGTTCTACCACAGTCTCACCACTTTGCCCTAGTTCCCAGATCCTAGGTCTAAAGAGGTCACCTTCAGCTTCTGGGGACCTAAACAAGCTTATAAAGAAAGCAAACCTTACAGGTTTCAAGGATTAATTTCTGTTCTTATTAATATATTTATTATATAGTACAGCTGTCCTTCAAATTTAATACTCATAGCTTGAACTTGAACATCAGAGAGAATGGGTCACCCCATTGATGGAGAAGGCAGTACTAAGGATCTTAGATCACATACCTCCCATCTTGGGATATTTTCCATGTGCCTATGGTTACAGGACATCTAACCAGGGAGAGGTGAAGGCTTAAAGGGGCTGAGTTAATGGCCTGGGGTCATATTAAGAGTGACACCTAATGTCCATATCTTCCATTTAGAGAAATACTAGACGAAGCAATGAGATAGGATTTGCACACTCAGAACATAAGGGAGGTGATCTGTCCACATGATATGGTAGCACCATGTACGAGTGATCTCAGACTTTTGTTCTGCTTCTAGGATGGTATTCCTTTTTTTCTGTATTCCTATTCCTATAGGAAAGCATCACTATCATAAAAAGCAGGATGGTGTTATTAGCTGAAAAATGTTTGGAGAGATGAGGACCAATTTATCTCGAAACGGGCGTGCTTTGTGCCCACACTCCCGGATCAGCGTGTTATGAGTTTTCAGGGGGGTGTCATTTAAGTGATATTGTGTGGTGCCTGAAGAATCGTCACTGGCATATAATCACATTCCTTGAGACATCCTTGCAGAGGGAATCACACAGAACTCTGCTCCAACTGACAGTTGCAGTGGAGGAACCCAGGCTTTTATGAGAAGGGGCTCTTCTATTGAGGCTTTGGCCTTAGAACTTCCATTGGCCCTGGGTCAGAGCCTAACCTAGGCTCTTTTCCCGGGGTCACAATGGCACATTTGGTCTTCATTGCACAGGCCAAGTGGCAGGTTCAGAGACTTGTGGAAGCTGCCTCCTTGCTTCTGCTAGGAGACTCAAGGTCTGTTCCTTCCTTCACTGGTGGGGGTGGGGAGACCAGGAAAGAACTGATTATCATGTAAGTGTAGCAGTGCTTCCCTGTGGGGAGGAGCCTGGGCTGGCAATGACAAGAAGGGCTGATTTTCCTCTTTAGGGGTTCTTTCCTAGCTTTAGGCAGCCGTCATTGGAGGCAGGATACTTTGCCAAGCTATTGATCACTGTTTCTCTTCCTGCCAGAGAGGACCCCAGCAGGAATAAAAGCTAAGTTCCCCTTTGGTCTTACAGGAAGTTCCCAGCTCTGGTCTCAGGGGTAATTAATGGTTTTCATGTTTCCTCACCCCAAAGGGATGTTGTGAGGCACCTGTTGTACAGTCCTGTCCAGACTCTTATGTGAGAGACAAATTTTTGCCAGGTGCCCCCAGGACAGAGGAGATAGAAGTTGCCATAGGTGCTGGATGGAAAGGACAGTTTACTGAAGGTACCAGTGGCTCCAGTGACTTGATACTAAGGGTATAAAGATGGGTTCCTAAGTGGATGGGTTGTGTGTGGAAGTCCTCTAGGAGACAGCACAATTTTTCTAAGGACAGAAACGATGTTTGCTGAAATGACCAATCATCAAGCCACATTACCTTGGGGGCTACAACAAGACACTGCCTTGCCCCCACATGGCATAGTGACTAGACAACCACTGGCCTTTTGATGGCCAAAGGAGTGCGGCCTTGAACATCCCAGGGGCAACCATGATGGGTTCAAGAACAGAGAGTCTTACCTATTTGCCTGATAGTGAATATATATTGCCTAATAGCAAATGCCTCCCCACCGTCCCCATTGCCAGCAAGGACTAATATTGGACACCTTCTTTTAACATGGGGGCTCTGAGGTAGTTTCAATTTAATAGTGAAATTAAGGACTGCTTGCCGTACTTCAATTTTGTGAAACGTGCTTTTATATGTATTATCCCATTTAATATTTACAGTCCTTCCCCTCTTATGGAAGGGTAAGCTGAAGTACAGAGAAGCTAATATATACTTAGTGTGCTAGCACGGAAGATGGAGCCAGGGATGGAGAGCCCCCTTATACTGTGAGCAACTATTAGGATGTAAATGAGAGCAAATACAATTTAACTGACTTGAAAAAAGAGAATCTGTTGACTTAGGTACCTGAAAATGTCTGGAAGTAAGGCTGTCCTCAGGCAGGAGGGTTCATGGTGAGCTCGGTTGATGCCACATAGATTCTATTCATTTCTTGGCTCCATATTCTGGACCGACGTTCTGTCTGACAATTTTGTAGCTTTAAGTGTATCTTTCAAGCTTTAAGTGTAGCTAAAAATGGGTTGTCTCCCTCAGTAGTCCCTGCCATAATCCCATTGTGCCTTACTGGCTCCATAGTGGCACCTGACCATCCGTGAGCAATCACTGTCGTCAAAAGGGTAAAAACCCCCTTCTGGCCAGGCCCGAGTTCTAGACGCATTCTTAACATAGGTGTGTTGGGGAAAGACAACTCCACCTGCACATAGACTGAGAATGGTGTTAGTTCCCTGGAGGTCAATAAAGTGACCGTTTCTAGAAGGTGAGTGAATGCTGGGGTCAAACCAAAACCAGATGTCGACTCCAGCCCTCCTGCTCACTGCCCAATTTCTGTCTCCTTGTCCAGAGTAACGCCATGACTAAAGATTAGAGTTGCAGAGAATGCTGATTCTGTGGAGACCTAGGGATAGGAAAGAGGTGGGCCGAGGCCCAGGTAGGAATCAGTCAGAGACCCCAGCATCCATATGTCTAGACCATCCTATAATCTGTCCTTTTATTGTCTACCCTGTCTCGTCCTGGAGTCCTTTATGTCCCTTCCAGTTTAGTCATGGCCATATCCTAGAACTTCTCACCAGGAACACTTCTGCCACCGGAAAAGACAATCTGACATTCCACCCGATTTTATCCTTTCAGCTTATGCCCTCACTAGGCCCATTCTACAACCTACTCAGGAACTACCAGACTTTCTACATATCCCTGTCCATCTGACAATGTTTTGTCTTCATTTCCTGACTCTCCAAGGAAAACTCCGGTTCTCACTTAATTGCACACCTATATAGCTCTATGCTCAACAGCCTACCCCAGTTCCCTTTCATCTGTTATGCCTAGCAAAAGTCAGTTCTACTTTTTGAGACCCACCTTCTGGTAAAGGGTTGATTCCTCCGGATTAAATCAACACAAGCAGGATGCCTGGGAGGCTCAGTGGTTGAGCGGCTTCACCCCAGGGCGTGCATCCAGGGTCCTGGGATGGGTTCCACATCAGGTGCCCTGCAGGGAGTCTGCTTCTGCTTCTCTGCCTCTGTCTCTGCCTCTTTCTCTGTGTGTCTTATGAATAAATAAAATCTGTAAAGAGAAAACCAACAGAAGCAAGTATTTTGATGGCACCATAAATGTTCTATAATAACGGTCACCTTCAACACTGCCTGAACACAATCCATGAATGAATTTTTGGCATTAGGGGCACATCAGCGAAGGAAACAAAGCTCCCACCTTGGCGGAGCTCGTAAGATTGGTCCTTCGTCAATTCTCTTGCCTAAGTGCTCAAGGCGAATTCACTTTCCTACATTTCTCCACACTCCTTACTCGTTGATCATGTGTGCTGGACCATGACAGCAGAAGAAGTCATCAGAAATTTTCATCAATAAAACATTTTAAACGAATAATAAAACCAAAATGTGAACACCCATCCCTTCTTCTTTCATTCCTGTTATACTACAAGTTTTTCCTCCTTATACTAGATGCTTTTCCTCAGGGAGCTGTCCTTGCCTTCTACTTTACAACACTTTTTTGCACTGTTGGATTATGTGGCTCAATCATCTGTTGTTTTAGACGGCAGAGACCAGCACACCTCATCAGAGTCTGGCCCACCCAGCAGAGCTCTGGAACCTCCGGCCAGAAGTAAGACCAAGCCGAGGGATCTCCGCGGGGGTGTTCAGCCCAGGGTCTCTGGGGGCGGGGCCACGCCTCGCAGAGCGGCTCCTAAGGGCAGGGCCATGTACAGGGTGGGGCACACCCGGGGACGGGGCTGGGTCTAGGGAAAGCCGCTCTGGGCCCGGCCGCATCCAGGCTCGGGGCCGTTTTCCAGGGCGGGCCACGTCCAAGAAAAGCGCATGCAGGGCCTCGGCTGACAGACCTCGGTGTTTGGCTTCTTGATGGCGGTGCAGGGCAGTCGGCCCGTTCGTCAGACATCTCACCTGAGGCTTCTGGAGCCTGCCTCCATCTCTTCGAGAAGTGAGAGGTCTGGTTTGCCGCAAAGTCAGATTTTGATGAGGGCTTCCGGCTCCCAGATTGACCTTCCCTCCTGCTCTGCCCGAGGATCCTCCCCACCATCCGTTTCCATCCTGGCTGCTGGGTCAGGAGGCCTCTCAACGCCTAAGTCCCACGCGACGTGGGGGCCTCGGAGACCCTGCTGAGGCCTGGGGGTCGGGGTACGTTGGCCGCCGGAGCCCCTTTGGCAGAGGTACTGGGCGGAACCGGGAAAGTGAGCGTCGTAGTAGATGCGGTGGCGATTTTGACCGCCCTTAGGGCTTCACCTTGCCCTTGGCATCTGGCCTGGAGCTGGAAACCTGTCTCAGACGTCATCCACTCTGTGCAGAGATGATAATATCTCACGGGGTGGCCCGAGACTGGATGAAAAGGGACGAGGTTTGAGTAGGTAGCGACAGGGGCCGGGGTTGCTGCAGGGCCTTCCAGACCCCGGAGGCCCCCGTGCCTCGGGAGTGCCTGCACTGGTCCGCATGGTGAGGCGTCAAGCTGAGAGTTCAGACACTGGATTAGGGCTGCTCGTTTCTGATTCTCCGCAGAGCCAGTAAGTGGAGACGGACGCCCACGGTTTGCTAGTTGTCTTCAAAGGCCCACAAGAGCTTCCCAGGCTGCGGCGGGCCCTAGCGGGGGGTCCAGCAGGAATGCCTCTTGGGAACCTCAGGTACAGGCAAACGGAGGCCTTCTGGCCAGGGTGGAGGCGCAGCCCTTTGCCGCGCCTTGCGGATCCAGAGCGGCAGCACGTGAGCCTCTCCAGCAGGCAGCACCACCTGGTTTTGAGAGGCAGAATCTCTAAGGTAATTGCCTCAAGTTGCAGCTATTGATGTATTCATGCCGACCGTGTGGCCGGGGTCTGTGTTAGGAAGCGTCCCCATGTTTACCATAGTAGAGGTGCAAGGGAATCGTTTCTTTGTGACTGTTTCCACCGTTTGCACATATTAAACGTGAATTTCAAAACTATGGGAAAGTACAGTAAACCTCGTAGATCCCCACCTTCCAAACAACGACCGTTAACTCTTGGAGCACCTGTTCAGAGGTTTTACGATGCCTGCTTTTAACATCGCTCAAAAAAATGCTCGCTTTAACTGTAAAACGCTATCAGCAGCATTTTCATGTTGCTCCAACCGTTGATAACATTCTATTAGGTGGTAGAATATTAAACTCTACTTTTGTGGACATTTGGTTCTTTTCTGTCCTTTGAAATTTTAATGTGCAGCCTGCCATGTTTGATCATGAGTGGACTTGTTTATAAACCATCCTGTTCCAACCAGCATCGCGTGGTTTTCCTGAATGTGATTAACTCAGGACTCTGCACCTGGCCAAATGCTTTTTTCTTTCTCCGGCTTCCTCAGATGAGATACCTGCACTGTGGTTAGCTGATTCAGCACGAAACTCTCCTCTGATTTTCAAGCCAACCAAACCCAACTGCTTGCTAAAGGTCCTCAATGTAGGATCTTGCAAACTGAACCTGCTGTCTTCCTGTAACTCTAACTTCCCCTTCCCCATCCAGTCTCAGTTTCAGTAGCACCTGGATATCCAAAGAAGGCACACGAGACCCATTTTACATTCTTCCCTCTTTATTTTTCCCATAGCTACTCAGCTACTACATGGAGGAGCTGGAAAAATATTCTGTGCAGAGAGAGCTCTCACAGTAGACTGTCTTCCCTCTGATAGATCATAAGATCCTTTGGGTCATGAGCCATATTTTTGTAATGAATTTTAAATATATGAGTAATATAGGTTCCCATTTCATCCAGTCAAAATGAAAAATTCTCATTACAGTTAAATACCCCATTCCAAAACAAAAACAAGTGTCTCAGGCCACATCAATGAATGAATGGATGGATGGATGGATGGATGGATGGATGGATGGATGAATTTGCTATTTTCATCAATATACACCATTGGTTTCTTACTTGATTCAATTCAGCCTGCCCCTCTCAGTATTTAGTTTGGTGCCCAAACTGTCCTATTTAGCTAATTACTTCACTCTAGCTTCTGTCTTCTTTTGATGTATCTCAGTCACTTTTTATGATGTTTCAAGCTCATTCTGTACTTTTCCCTGCATAATCCCTGGGTTCCTGATTTCTTTTAGTGGAAACTGTATTTAAAAGCCAAGGTCAGTTTGCCAGATGTGTTCATTCTTATTAGGTTTTTACTGCTTGTGGCCCATCTCAATAAATAGAGAGTTTATACGCACACATACTCCCACATTCACACATTTATATATTAATTTTTTTGTATCTATGTTGAAAGTTGTGAGTTCACACCAATACCTCTAGTTACAATCTGACACCACAGGGTTCATTCTTGTTTTCTCCCTTTCCTTCTTCCTCCAACAATGAGAAATCTGGTTCCATTATTTTTTTTTTAAATATGTACTTACTCAATCAGTTCTCCTGTAGGGAGGCAATTTCTCATCACCACCACTGTCTCCTCCACGTATGGATACCCTCCTCTACCACCAGTGCTCAGATAACCACGTGTATGGCAGCCGTGTTATGTAGACACCAGTAGTGCACCAGGCAATCAATAGTTCTCCTTCAATCCCCTCTTCACCCTGCTGGGCTCTGACTCTCAGCTCTGGAGCCCTGCTGAGCCTTCTCTAACTGTTCACCCTCCATCCCCTCTTGCTGTGGATGCCCATTTTGCATGGTTCACCTATTGGCTCTAAGACTGAAGTATTCAGAGAGAGAAAAAGAAAATTATCTTTTTCCTACCAC
This sequence comes from Canis lupus familiaris, assembly GCF_011100685.1. Lineage (NCBI taxonomy): Eukaryota > Metazoa > Chordata > Mammalia > Carnivora > Canidae > Canis > Canis lupus. Next base: position 77,974,012 of record NC_049222.1, on the reverse strand, counting down.
CTTTCTTGAGGCAAAATTAATATGCAACAAACTGTGTGTATTTAAAAGAGTAGAACTTACTGAGTTTTGATGATGAAATCATCATAATGAGGATAACAAACACATCCATTATGTTCCCATCCATTCTGAGGTTTTCAAAATTAAAAGTTTTAATTTTGAGATAAATGCAGATCCACATACATTTTAAGAAAGAGATCTCATATATGCTTTCTCCAGTTTCTTCCAATCATACTGTCCTACAAAACTATATAGTAATATCACAACCAAGGTATTGGCACTGATATAGTCAAGATATACAGCACTTCTATTGCTGCAAGCATTCCTCCTGTTGCCAGGTTATAGACAGTAATTTCCTGCCTCTACTGTTGCATCATCTGTTTTCCATTGTATAATTTTGCCATTTTAGTAATATTTAATATGCATGGAATCATATACCGTGTTACTTGATGGAATTTGTGTTTTTTACTTAACTTGGTTCCTTGGAGACTCATTTAAGCTATTGTGTGTATCGGTAGTTCAGTCCTTTTTTATTGCTGAATAATATTCCATGGCATGGATGTACTATACTTTTTGTTGTTGTTGTTATTGTTGTTGTTGCTGTTGTGTGTGTGTGTTTAATCTTTGGTTGAACAGCAGCTTGGTTATTTCCATTTTGAGCTGTTATGAATAAAAATACTGTGAACATTTTTCGGACAGGTTCTTGTGTAACATAAGCCTTCATTTCTTCTGTGATATATGCCCAGTATATAATTGCTGAGTTGCATGTTTAGTTTTTTAAGAAAGAGAAACTTGGCTGTATTGTTTTATATTTTCATCAGCAACATGAGTGATCCAGGTTCTCTTCATCCTTGCCAGTCTTTGGTATTGTCACTATTTAAAGAAAAATTCTTTAGCCATTCTGATGAGTGTGTAGTGATAATGTTTTTGTGTTTTTAATTTGCACTTCCTGAATGACAAATGATATTAAACATTTTTTCTTGAGCTTATTTGCCATCTGTCTTTTTGGTGAAATGTTTCCTCATGTCTTTTGTCCATAATCCAATTGGATTGGATTTGTTGTTGTTATTGTTTTTTACCATTATGTGTCCAGAATTCTTTGTATATTGTTGATACTAGCCTTGTGTTGCCTATGTGGATTACAAATGTTTTCTCCCAGTTTGTAGCTTGTCTTCTCACCCTCTCAACAGTCTTTGCATAGCAATCGTTTTAAAATTTGAAGATCAATTTATAAACTTTTCCTTTTATGGGTCATGTTTTTGGTATCACATTTAAGAACTGTGCCAAGATTTAAATCCTGAAGACTTTCTCCTACTTTATTCCAAAAGGTTTATAGTTTTATGTTTTACATTAAAGTCTGTGATCCAGTTTGAGTTAATTTTTGTATAAGGTGTGAGAATTAGGCAAAGTTCAATTTTTTGGTGTGTGAATGTCCACTTGTTGCAGCACTGTTTATTGAAAAGTTAGCTTTGCTCTGTTGAATTGCTTTTGTGCTTTGTCAAAAGTTCATTGAACATTTTTTGTGTAGTTCTATTTCTGGATTCTCCATTCAGTTTCATGGATGTATGTATCTGCCTGTTAATTACCCACATGTTCTTCATTATTGAAACTGTAATAAACTAAGTCTTAAAATAAGCTATGTTTAAGACCGACTCTTCCTGTTTATTTTTCTTTTTACAAAATTATGTTAGCTATTCCAGTTTTTGTTTTTTTTTTTTTTGTATAAATTGTAAAGAATCTTGTCTACAAAAAAATCTGCTAGGACTTTGACAGCAATTGTGTTAAATATGTATGTAAATTTAGAGAGAATTGACATCTTTAGTATGTTGAATCTTCCAACCTATGAACATAGTATTGCTCCCGAATTTCTTTCAAAAATATTGTATAGGTCTCAAAATGTGAGTTCTGAACATGTTTTGTACACGTAAGTATTTTATGTTTTTATTTTTAAAAAGGATTTTATTTATTTGACATATATGGAGAGAGAGAGCAAGACAGGGAGCAACAGAGAACAGAGAGAAAATGAGAGGGAAAAGCAGACTCCCTGCTGAGGAAAGCGCCTGACACAGGGCTCTATCCCAGGATCCTGAGATCATGACCTTAGCCAAAGGCAGACACTTAATGGATTTATTTTTTACTGATTGTAAATACTAGTGCATTTATTTATTTACTAGAGAGGGGAGGGAGAGAGAGAGAGAGAGAGAGAGAGAGAGAGAGGGAGAGAGAGAGAAACAGAGCGCTCGCACCAGTGGGAGTAGGGGCAAGGACAGAGGTAGAGGGAGAATCTTAAGCAGGCTCCAGACTCAGTGCAGAGCCCAACTCAGTACTCAGTCTTAGTAGCCTGAGATCATGTCTGAGCTGAAATCAAGAGTTGGACCCTTAACCGACTAAGCCACCCAGGAGCCCCCTACTGGTGCATTTAAACTTTTATGTCTATGTTCTCATTGATAATCTATAGAAATAGAATAGATTTTATATGTTTATTTTATATTCTTTGATGTTGCTGACCTCACATATAAATTCTTGGAAATGTTTTTGTAGATTCCTTTAGATTTTCCATGTAGGCAATCACGTCATCTACAAATAGGGGCAGTTTTGTTTCCTCCTTTCTGATCTCTATACTTTACGGTACTGGCCAGAACGGTGAATACTGTTTAATAAGAATGGTGATAGCAGGCTTACTTGCCTTATTCCAGATCCTAGGGTGGAAGCATTTAGTCTTTCATCATAAACATCATGTTACTTGTGGGGTTTTTGTAGACGCTCTTTATCAAGCTGAAGAACTTCCCTGTTTTGCTATTTGAGTTTTTAATCATGAATGAGTGTTGAATTTCATCAAGTGGTTTTCTGTATTAATAGATACAATCCTGTGATTAGTCTTCTTTAGCCTTTTAAGAAAGCAGATTATACTGATTGATTTTCTAATATTGCACGAGTCTTGCATCCCTGGAATAAATATTACTTAGTTATGCATATAATTGTCTATATATATTGTCGAATTCTGGTTGCTAATGTTTTGTGAAGGATATTTACACGTATGTTTAGGAAGAATATTAGTCTTAGGTTTCTTATTTTTATACTGACTTTTTCTCAATTTGGTACTGGGGTCATACTTCATAAAATGAATTGAAAAATGTTCCCTCCTCCTTTATTTTCTGGAAGAATTTTCTAGAAGACATTTTGTAGAATTGGTGTTAATTCTGCAAACATCTGGTGAATTCCCCAGTGCAACCATCTGACACTGGAGATTTTCTTTTGGGGCGTTTTTAAATTAAAAATTCATTTCCTTTATAATTATATAACTACTCAAATTATCTGTTTCATATTAGTGAGTTGTGGTAGTCCGTTTCTCTTAAGAAATTTATCTATTTCACCTAAGTTCTCAGACTTATGGGTAAAAAATTGTTGAGACTATTCCCTTATTATTGTTTAAATGTATTTAGGATCTGTAGTGATGTTCCCCTTCTCATTGCTGATATTAGGAGTTTGTGACTTCTTCAGTTTTTATTGATAAGTCTGGCTAGACGTTCATGAACTTTTTTTTTTTTTTTTTTTAGTTGCTTAGGTACAAGCGAAGGTCACTGATGTGATGTGAGACTTTCTAATATAAGCATTTAGTGCTATAAATTTTTCTCTTAACACTGCTTTAACTACATCTTGGAAATTTCAGTATGTTGTGTTTTGTTTTCATTTGGTTCAAAATACTTTTAATTTCCCTTTTGATTTCTTCTTTGACCCATAGGTTAATTAGAAGTTTGTAATTCAGGGACATCTGGGTGGCTCAGTGGTTGATTGTCTACCTTCATCTCAGGGCATGCTCCCGGGGTCCGAGTATCAAATCCCACATCAAGCTCCCTGCGAGGTGTCTGCTTCTCCCTCTGTCTATGTATCTGCCTCTCTCTGTGTCTTTCATGAATAAATAAATATTAAAAAAATAAGTTTTAAATTTAATTTTTAAATATTTTGGGAATTTTCACAGTTTTTTTCTCATATTGATTTTAAAAAATACCCTGTCATAGAAGTACATACTTTGTCCCATTTGAATAGTTTAAATTTATTGATGTGTGTGTGTGTGTGTGTGTGCGCGCATGATTTATGTTTCAATACAGAATGTGTTTTATCTTGGTAAACCTTGTATATTTTTCTCTTTTTGTGTGGAGTATTGTATAAATGTTAATTACGTCAAATTGATTAACAGTGTGTTCAAGTACTCTATGTCAATACTGATTTTTTTATTTATCTGGTTGGTCACTTACTGAGAGAGAGCTATTAAAATCTTTTATTATAATTGTGGATTTATCTATTCCTCCTTGAAGTGCTGTTTTTTCTTCATGTGTTTTGAAATTCTGTTATAGGGCATATCAACATTTAGGATTCTTTTGTGCTATTTATTGATTACCTAACTACTCTTTCTTTATAAAATGACCCTCATTCTCTCATGTAATCTTTTATCTGTAACTTATTTTGTCTGATATACATGTCTGTACATCAGCTTTATTTTTCCTTTCAACTTCATTTTATGTATTTTCAAGTTTGGTGATTCTTTCTTCATCTTGCCCAAATCTGCTGTTAAACTCCTTTAGTGAATTTTTCATTTTGGTTATTGTGCAATCCAGGTTCAAGATTTCTATTTGGTTCCTATTTATAAGTTCTATCACTTTTTTGAGATTCTCTATTGTTGAGATATCAATATCCAGATTTCCTTGAGTTCTTTGAATGCATTTTTTAAAAATATTTTTATTAATGATAAAGACAGAGAGTGTGAGAGACACACACACACACACACACACACACAGAGCGCAAGCAGTGGGGGATACAGAATAATTAATTCAAATTTTAACTTTTTTTAAAAAGATTTTATTTATTTATTCATGAGAGAGAGAGAGAGAGAGAGAGAGAGAGGCAGAGACAGAGGCAGAGGGAGAAGCTGGCTCCATGCAGGGAACCCGGCGTGGGACTTGATCCCGGGACTCCAGGATCATGCCCTGGGCTGAAGGCAGGCGCCAAACTGCTGAGCTATTCAGGGATCCCCTCAAATTTTAACTTTTATTTTAACTTTCGTTTTAATTCCTTAGGACGTCAAATGGAAACCTGTGATCCTGTCTGCAAGGATCCTCACCTGGGGTGTTTTCAAAATTCTTTTTCTCATTTCCTTTGCCCTTCTCATGCTGGTAGTATCTGCACAGCCTGTTCTGGCTCTGGCTAATTCTTTTTTTTTCCTTAAGTTATAAATATATATATATATATATATATATATATATATATTATTATTATTATTTTTATTGGAGTTCAATTTGCCAACATATAGCATAACACCCAGTGCTCATCTCGTCAAGTGCTCCCCTCAGTGCCTGTCACCCAGTCAATTCTTGGTACTTTAGAATAAATCCTGATAGCAGAAAGCAGTGATCAGACAGGTTGAATGATTGAATGGAAATGTAATCTGATCTCTTCTTAGCCACATGTAAGAAGCAACCTGCTGTGAACCAGAATTGTAATGTTGGGACTTATCTGATTTCTGTGACCCTCTCTTCTTTCTCTGCCCTGGTGAATCATGGCTAAAGAATATTAAGGCATGTAAAAAACATGGTAACCTTCGATTTGTTGATTTGTCATTGAACACATCTTGCCTTCTTGCAGGTAAAACTACAGATCACAAGTTCTAGGTTGTATTTATAAGGGCAAAGCATTGACATGTATTCACTTAAGTTGCTTCTTGACTCAGGAATCTCTTCTTTCCCTTTAAGCTATACTTCCAGCATTGGAGCCAGGTGGGAAAGCAAAGCAAAAGCAAAGCAAAACAGCAACCAAAACCCACAAAGGAATCTCTGTTGGTAGAACAGCTGAGCTGCAAAGAAGGAGGACCTCCAGACCAGAGTTGACATGATGTGAGTTTGGTCAGTTCACGGATGTGAATGTGAAAGTAAGAATCCTCTGCAGCTGGCTAAGGAAGGCCAGTTTCAATGCAGGAAAACCAAGAATGAGTAGTGGACAGTGGAGAAACAGGAGAAGAGAGGAAAACTAGACATAAAATGACAAGGAACAGAAAACACAGCAAACTTTAGTGTGGGGGGTGACCCCTGTGACACTGCTGAGTCCCCGTGATCACATCTCCCTGTATTTGCCTTTATGTAGTCCTCTGTCTTTGAACTGGAACAGGGACTGTGACTTATTCAGTCTAGAAGTGGCAGAGTGATGCTGTACTACTTCCTGTATCTATACGGGAAGCCTGAGAAGTTCTGCTTCTGGGCTCTGAGCCCTGATCTGCTCTATAGAGGACTCTGTGACCCTGCTGGAGCTATGTGGAGAGGCCATGGGAGGAAAGCCTAGCCAATCCCAGACCCCACCAGCCGAGTACATCCATATGAGTAACCATTGAGTAGAAAATCAGAAGAGCCACCCAGCTAAGCCCAGCCCAGATTGCAGAATTGTGAGCAAACAAAATGTCCTTTGTTTTAACCCAGGAATTTTGGGGGACTTTTGCTCTATCACAAAACATGACTGTTCGTATGATAACGAAGGAGAAGCAACAAGTCTCGAGGCCCAGGGGCTCTGCCCTCTGAGACCATTGGTGTGGAGTGAAGATGCAGGCCTGGGACCATGGCAAGCTCAGTCATAGCCTCACTTTTTACCTTTTGCTCTGTGGCCTGGGGCAAGTTATTTAGTCTCTTGGGCCTGAGTTCCGTTATCTGTAAAATGAGAAAAATATTTCTTCCCTAACCAAAGAGTTAAGAAATGAAATGAGTGAGAGTTTGGGACACATATTTAGTACCCATCAAACATGAGTTTGTTCTGTTCCATTTTTCCTTAGAGTTCCCTCCCTTACCCCTGCAGGGGTGATCTAAGCTACATTAACTTTTAAGAAGAGTCCTGTGCCCTGCTAAAGGTCATTCGGTCATAAGTCAGTTTTGTACTCTGTATGGATTTGATAAAAAAAAAGAATTAATCCATTAAATTCCAGGTGATGGCTATATATTTTTTCACAACTGTAGGTTTTGAGGCTGTTATGCATTTGTGTGCATATGCTGGAACCTATACCCTCACTCCTCTAGAGTACCATAGCTGTTTATTAGATGAATTGGGTCATAAAGGAATATTATATTCAGGAAATTTGATTGGGGAAAGTATGAATGCACGCATTAGGTTTCCATTAGATTTTCGCTCACAAAAGGTTACTATCTCTAGTGTTTGTGAAGTTCACTTAGGCAAAAAGTTCACATTTTGAGGCAGCACAGTGTAAATTTTGATGCTTACTGAACACCTGCCTTCATACTAGAAGCTGAGTTAGGACCCCAGAAAGAAAGGAGTCTCATATTGTGCATGTGAATTATGTTAAAGCTGTGTAGACTCCAAGATTATAAGCCTTCTGAGAGAAAATACACATATACACACATACACACATATGTACGTGCCCACACACGTGAAAGAGAAGACTATGGACAGAAGAAGTAAACCTGCTGTGTAAAAAGAGAAAGCCAGACTAGAAGGTTTTCCAAGGTCATTTCCAGCTCTGAGTGCAGCAGACATCTCAAATCTGTGCCTGTATTCCCCTTTGTGGAGCAAAACCTTAATTGCAGAGCTTTAACTAAAAAAGAATCAAAATTCTCTTTTAGATTATGGTTTTTAAATTTTATTTTAATTTTGTTATTATTGTTTCCATTTTATTTTGAAAGAGAAAGAAATGAAAGCCAAATTTGCCAAATTGTTGCAAATATTTCCTTGCCATTCAACAGCCCTCCCGAGTTAACCTATAATAATGTTCTAAAGTGTATTTTTAATGAGAAAATGAGATCCCTGAAATTCGTCTTCAGCATTTGTTTTTTCTTTTAGACCTCGTATAGGGCTCTGGGGTTTCCAGACCTCAGTGCCAAAAGCATGGCTAAAGAATTTGGCTCAGTTTAGAAATTACCTTGTGTTAGTCTCACTCAACATCGTTTTTCTCCTAATGGTTTAGGAAAGCCACTCAAATACTTTGATTCTAGTCTTAAAAGTTCCAAAGGGGAGGGTAGGTGAATGTGGATGGAATGTTTAGCTTATTAAAATGGCCATACCCAGAGCTTACGCAGAGTAAATTCTTATCAGGGACTCTGAAGAAGGGTAGGTTAATGTGGAAGAAGACATGAGAAAATGAAAGAGCTGAAGTAAGCCTGGGAGTATCCTACCCTCTCCAATTAGGTCTCACGATTATAGCGGACATTTATTTTTGCCCCCTCTCATGGCACAAGGGAAGGAAAGAGCTTCCCAAAGTCTCCCTGTGTGGTTCCAGAATGCTGACTCACTCCCAGACTTCACAGTGAGGCATTTACATCAGACCATAGTTTCTCAGACATTTGGTGAGGGACCAGTGTACTTCCTCCCCTACTCCCCCCAGCCACCATGGGCTGATACTTGCATAAAAGAAGATGATGCAAAGAAATCGCTGAAAAAATGACACACAAAATAAGACAAACAAAATACAAGCCACAGCTTTTCATTATCGGACTCAATTACTGTCACATTGCTATAGAAGTTTCTAACCCTCCTCAGTTTCTATACTTGTTGCAGATGGTAACAAGGATGTGAGAATCAGTACCTATGCATGAACCACAGTTTGAGTAGCACTGGCTAGGACCAGCCCAATAGTATTATCCGGTTCCCAGTAATGATTTCAGGAGTGTTCCTATGACCTGAGCTGGTGCCATTCACCTGAATGGTGGGACTGAAGTCAAGAACACTGGGACAATGAGTCTCTGTTTCTCCTGGCTGGATGCCATCTCGGGACTATAAGTAAGAAGCGTCTTGAGAATGAGTCAACACTAGGAGGCATAACCTAGGGGTAGGGAGTCAGAAGCTCGATCTACTCCTATATTGCCGAGAAATAGAAGTCAATAAATTGAAATGTAGCAAGCCAGAATTCATCGGTTTTCTATCATCTGCAAGGGAATCTTATGTGATACAGTGATGAACTTGCATATTTCCTCATGAACTCTCAACCAGCTTCTCTTTTGACAGTCATCCTTCAAAACAGAGTGTGCCATTCTTCTGGTTATGAAGCTTCCCACTGCCCTCCGTACAAAGTTCAGGTTTCTAAAACTGTCATTCAAAAGCTTTCACAGTTAATTCCCTTTCTACCTCTTCAGCCTATTGTTTTGCTATTCTCATCCTCTGGAATGTATCATGCCTTAGTGTGACCACATGTATTTTTATATATGTTCTAGGTTTGCTCGTGTTTCCTCTGGCTGGAGTGCATTTACTCTTCCCACACCCTGTTCTGACTTTCTAAGAATAGATCCTTGAGAATATAAGGTGTTCATTACTCTTAAAAATCACACGTCCCCATCATCCCTGCTGATTCAAGGGCTAATTCTGTGAGTGTTGCCAGGAGGGCAAATCGATGCACCCAGATACTTGATAAAAGTTGCATTTAGACTCCAGAAATCTCATTTTATAGGGGACCTAATATGGTTTTACTATTCAAATCACAGGATGCAACAGGCTTAGAGGAAGTATGACTTTAAATTACTATAAAAATGAATAAGCAAGCAATTAAGACCTACATCCACACCAAAACATGTACAGAAGTAGCAGATTTATTCATAAAAGTCAACGTAGAAACAGCTCAAATATTCAACTGGTCAATCTCTAAATACAACATGGTATGTCTATACAATGGTATATGCTTTTCCATAAAAAGAGAGAAGTACTGATACATGTTACAACAAAAATGAACCTTGAAACATTATGCTAAGTGAAAGAAGGCAGATGCTAAAGGCCACATATTGTATGATTCCCCTCATATGAGATGTCCAGAACTGACAAATCAATAGATAAAGTGGATTAGTGGGTAACGTAGGGTAGAGGCAGGAGGAATGAGAAGACTGAAAGGTGAAAGAAGCCCATGGGGAAAGAATTTCTTTTTAGAATAATGAAAATGTTCTAAAGTTGATTGTGGTGATGAATGCACAACGCTGTGAATACACTAAAAGCCACCAAATTGCACAGTTTTAATGGGTGAATTATATGGTATGTGTATTACGTCTCACTAAAATGATCTAAAAAAAGAAGGTGTGTAGGAGCTTTATTCATAGTTACCAAAACTAGGAATCAAGTAAAGATGTCCTTCAATGGGCGAATGGATAAATCAACATCCAGACAAAGGATATTATCCCAGGGCTAAAAAGGAATGAGGCATTAAATCATGAAAAGACATGAAGGAACCTTAAATGCATATCATGAAGTGAAAGAAGTAAATCTAAAAAGGCTGCACACTGTAGGATTCCAACTAAATGACAGTCTGGAAGAAAAACTCTGGGGGCACCTGGATGGCTTAGTGGTTGAGCCTCTGCCTTCAGCTCAGGTCGTGATCCAAGGGTCCTTGAATCGAGTCCTGCATCATGCTCCCTGTGAGGAGCTGCTTCTCCCTCTGCCTATGTCTTTGCCTCTCATTCTTTCTCTCTCATGGAGAAATAAATAAAATCATTTAAAAAAACCTATCTGAAGAGAGTAAAAAGATCAGTGGTTTCCAGGGATTAGGGGGGCAAGATGGGATAAAGAGGCAGAACATCGATGATTTTTAAAGCAGTGAAACTACTCTGCATAATAGGACAATGGAGGATACACTGTATTATACATTTGCGCAAACCCATAGAATGTAAAACACCAAGAGTGAACTGTAATGTAAACTATGACTTTGAGCGAGAATTATGTGATATGTCATGGTAGGCCCACTGATTGCAATAAATGCCATAAATGCCCCATGCTGGTTCCTGATATTGAGAGGGGGAAGGTTCTGTGTGTGGCAGGGAGGCAGAAGGGTGTATGGGAACTCTGCACTTTCTGCCCAATTTTGCTGTGAACCTAAAACTCCTGTAAAAAATAAAGTCTACAGAGAAAAGAAGAGGAGGAGGAGGAAGGAGAAGAGGGAGAAGAAGAAATCCTGTGAGTAGCTCACAAGGCTCATCTCACTTGGCACCAGCTATAAAATTTTCCCTGACCCTTCTCTCTTCTCCTTCCTGGCAACAAAATTAATTACTGCTTTATTTGTGTTTCCATTGTGTTCTTATTCCTACTTGCTTTAAGATTCATATCACTTTATTATAGTTGTTTGCAGGTCTCACTAAACTATTACCTGCTCAAGGGCTGAGGCAATGCCTTGTTTTGTTGGTATTTCTACTGGAAATATCCAATGCAACATAGTAGAGTTCAATAAGTTTAGTGTGTGAATGGATGAGAGACATCTTACAGCTAGCTACTGTTTTAAACACAGTTTTAATGGATTTTGCCCCAGAATCTGTTCTTCAAGCCTGAAAGCAGCTGTCCCCATGTGGCTGATCCCAGGGACAGTGATAGGGATGGCAATGAGGGAGCACTGAGGATTGTCCCTAAAAATGGAGAGCATATGGAAATCCTAAGGCAATGGCTTATCTAGACTTATCTATATGGAGTCTCTTGAAATAGAAGCAAATTATTCTACTAGAGCTTTTGGAAAATAATCCTCCTTGGAGACCATATAACCAAGTGCAGTATGAAATCCAGGACCAGACTTATGTGGTGACACAGGTCAGCTGGAAAGTTGTCATGGAGTTGGTGTGAAGATCTCACTGTATCAGAGGCCATCCCTGCCATCTCTGGATGGCTGCTTAAGATGCTCCTGTGAAAGCTTTCTTATAAGGCTTAGGGGTAAGATGTATGTAAAGTGTGTAAGATGCTTCCTGAGAAGGATGACATTTAAAAATTTGTTATTTACACCTTACTGAGAGTTATACCAAAAAAAGCAGGTTTTCAGAGGGTAGTAGAGAAAACCAATGTAGACATTGGTGCCAAGAGTGAAAAGGAAAAAGTACCTAAAGGGGTGATAGAGTAATAAAGAGAACTTTTCTTCACAAATTTGCCAGGAGTTAATGGACAAAGTGAATATTCTTAGTCACAGAGCTGCTTTAATTTAGGAGTAAATAGGGTGACTGTTTTGGAAATCGCTTTTGAATATTGTTTAAAATAGAGGTGTTGAGAGCATTGGGGATTTCTTTGTCAGCGTTCTGCTGCTTAGTAGCTGAGTGATCTAGAGAAGTCACCCTCTCTGAGTTTAGTTTTGTTCTTTTATAATAGGGACATAATGATACCTGTCCTGCTTATATCATGGGGCAAATGTGAGGTTGCTCCAGTAAAATGCTTTATAAATTAGCAAATCATTCACACTTGATATGAGCATAGAGAAGTTAAGTGCTGTGAAACTCCCTTAGTGAATTTAAGGGGAGGTTGCTTTGGTGGCTATCTATCTATCATCTATCTATCTACCTATCTATCTATCTATCTATCTATCTAATGTACCTTTAATGTCTTGTTCCTTTCAATTTTGAAGGAACTTCTACTGGGTTCTAAAAATGTTTTAACTCAATGCACATAAATGTTCATAAGGATATCTAGCCAAAATAGGCACTTTTAAAGGAGAAAAGCCTTTCTTTAAAGATCTTCTCAAAGAATCAGTCATTTTTTAAAAAGATTATTTATTTGTTTGTTTGTTTATTTATTTATTTATTGTTTATTCATTCATGAGAGGCACAGAGAGAGAGAGAAAGAGGCAAAAACCCAGGCAGAGGGAGAAGCAGGCTCCATGCAGGAAGCCCAATATGGCACTCGATCCCGGGACTCCAGGATCATGCCCTGAGCCGAAGGCAGACACTCAACCTCTGAGCCACCCAGGCGTCCCAAGAATCATTAATTTGTATCAGAAGATTAGGAGAAGTTCAATATGCAGAGTTGCCATTCTAAGAAGCATAACATTTGAGCATTTACGACCTACAGTACTTGTCACTTTGCTCATCTGTCCCAGAGATCAGCTGACAATTCACAAATGCACCAGGATGCCTGTCCTGTGTACTTGTGTAATCCTTGGCTTGTGTATGCTCTCCCTAGAATAGCATGATATCCTTAAGGACAGAGACCAGGACTTACGGGTACTTGTGTCTTTGAGTTTCCAAAAGTAAATATTTATGAAATGAAAACGTGGCCGAGACTGCATGCCAAGGTGAAGAGGGAGTGACACCTCTTGGCAGATTTTACCCTCCAGGCAGGTTACCTGTTCCTGCATAATTGAAAGGAGACTCTGCTGGGTCAGGGTGAAGGCTGTCCTACCCTTTCATAAACGATCAAGTTAATAGTGCTAGGTCAGAGGTGTCAAATAAAAGGCTTCACAGTTTATGAAAGACATGAGAAGTTAGGAGGCAGTTCAGAGGACAGCAGTCATGAAGATAAAGAGTTTCAAAATATGTAGGCAGAGTAGAGGGAATTATTGGGATTATTTGAACCTTACAAAAGAAGCCTGGAAAAAGTGTCACAGGTCGTTGAAATTTGAACATACGTGGGGATGGGATGATGACATAGGGTGGAGCCTCTCAACCCTTTCTCATGGCAAGGCACTCTTAGGAAAAGATTATGTTTAGAGGGTTCACAAGGGCATCCGGTGAGACTCTCCAAGACCAGATTCTGCACCGAGGCTGGGACACTCCTGGGCCCCACTCTGCCACCAGAAGACTAAGGGGATCAATAGCTTAGAACACTGCAACCTATCCTGGCCTTTGGGGACTGGTATGAACTGTACATTTGTGCTCCTCCCCAAAGTCCTATGTTGAAACCCTAATCCCAGTGTGATGGTATTAGGATATGGGGGCTTTGGGAAACGATTATGTCATGAGAATGGGGCCCTCATAATGGGATTCGTACCCTTAGAAAAGAGACCCCAGAAACCCCTTCTGACGTATTTTCTGCCCCATGAGGATTGTAAGGAGAAGATGTACCTGTCCCTGAAAGAAGAAGTGGGGCTCAACATACACTGAATCTCCCTCTGCCTGCAACTTGCACTTCCCAGCCTCCAAAACTATGAAAAAAGTGTGTTGTTAAAATGACCCAGCCTACACTATTTTTATTACAGTGCCCCAAGTCACTGACAAGGGATATGTATAACTATTAGGGAACTGACGTAGAGAAGATAGATGTCTGAGCTTTGGCTCCACATTCTTGTTTATTGACCGTCATTTCCTCTTTGTCTGTGTGCGGGAGTACTCCTGTTCCTGAGGTATTTGGTTGGATTCCATTCCTCTGTTTGGAGAACCAAACCCAAACACAATGTAAGGATTCCGGGGAGCCTTCAACCCAGATTCTTATAGATTCCATTGCTAATCTCAATTTCCCAGAGAGTTTGGTACGTCCAATGATACAACTCAATTGGGAAGTGTAAAGAAAGAATGGACTAGGAAAGTGATCTGGCAGGGCTAAGGGTTAAGGAGGGACGAAGGTTTCTATTTGAAACTCACAGGCTATCTGAAGCATTGGCAGGTCTTGGGGAAAATACCACTCATGTTGCTATGGAACAGGTACAAGACTTTAGGGTCTTTTTCTGTGTTCACTGAAGGCAGAAACATTCAAGAGAACAGGGGAATTTGAGTACATAGGTGATCCTGAGTGTAATTGTCAGGGTCCAAGTAAAAATTCCTGGTAGACATACACTTTGAAGGCAGTCAAACTGGTAAGACACAAACAGAGGCCTCCAAAAGGTCAAGGGGGAACCCAGGTAATGATGGATGGAAGAAGCAGAAAAGTACATACAGGGACATGTATGATATGATGAAAGTAGAAAAGTAGCATGGTATGTAGGAAAGTAGAATGCAGGGTCAAGTAGTAACCTGAGGGACCGAGGAAGGGTGGAGAGGTCTTTTGGACTTGTGGCTGGCGGGGGGGGGGGGGGGGGGGAGCTGTGGACAACCTCTTGATTGTCCCCTCCCACACCCTCAGAAAGCCTTTGTGACTCTTCAATGCACTGTGATGTAAACCTCGGGAGTATATATATTCAGTGTCTGCACACTCAGAGCTCAGTTGCCTACTGGCAGCCTTGGGATTCAGAAATGGAATGAATGGAATTAAATTTCCTCTTCCTCTCTGTGTGGGGAGTACTGCTTTTGCTCCTGAGGTATCTGGCTGGGATTTCATTTCTCTTTTGGAGAACCAAACCCATCCATAAGGTAAGGAATCCCAGGGAGCCTTCAACCCAACCCAGACTCTTATGGTTTCCATTGCTAATCTCTATTTCCCAGAGAGTCTGGTAGGCCAATGACACAAATAGATTGAGAAGTGTAAAGAAAGAATGGACGGTCACTCCTGCTGGAAAGTGATCTGGCAGGGTTAAGGAGGGACGAAGGTTTCTATTTGAAACTCACAGGCTATCTGAAGCATTGGCAGGTCTTGGGGAAAATACCACTCATGTTGCTATGGAACAGGTACAAGACTTTAGGGTCTTTTTCTGTGTTCACTGAAGGCAGAAACATTCAAGAGAACAGGGGAATTTGAGTACAAAGGTGATCCTGAGGGTAATTGTCAGGGTCCAAGTAAAAATTCCTGGTAGACATGCACTTTGAAGGCAGTCAAACTGGTAAGACACAAACAGAATTCTCCAAAAGGTCAAGGAGGAACCCAGGTAATGATGGATGGAAGAAGCAGAAAAGTACATACAGGAACGTGTATGATATGATGAAAGTAGAAAAGGAGGATGGTATGAAGGAAAGTAGAATGGCAGGTTCAAGTGGTGACCTGAAGGACCGAGGAAGGGTGGAGAGGTCTTTTGGACTTGTGGCTGGGGGAGGGGCTGTGGACAACCTCTTGATTGTCCCCTCCCACACCCTCAGAAACCATTTGTGACTCTTCAGTGCTCTGTGATGTAAACCTGTGGAGTATATATATATTCAGCATCTTCACACTCCAAGCTCAGTTGCCTACAGGCAGCCTTGGGATTCAGAATCAGAGATTGAAAACTGGAATGTTTTCACATTTCTGCAGAGCGCAAGATAAACTTGTCTGAGCTTTGGCTCCACATTCTTGGATATTGACTGTCATTTCACCTTCGTCTTTGTGTGGGGATTGCTCCTTTTGCTCCTAGGGATCTGGTTGGGATTCCATTTCTCTGTTGGAGAACCAATCCCAAACACAAGGTAAGGAAACCCAGGAGCCTTCAACCCAGATTCTTATGGTTTCCATTGCTAATCTCAATTTCCCAGAGAGTTTGGTATGTCCAGTGACACAACTCGAATGGGAAGTCTAAATGGACTGTCACTCCCGTATGAAAGTGATCTGGCAGGGCTAAGGGTTAAGGAGGGATGAAGGTTTCTATTTGAAACTCACGGGCTATCTGAAGCATTGGCAGGTCTTGGGTAAAGTACCACTCATGTTGCTATGGAACATGTACAAGACTGCAGGGTCTATGTCTTGGTTCTCTGTAGGCAAAACATTCAAGAGGACTGGGGAATTTGAGTACATAGGTGATCCTGAGGGTAATTGTCAGGGTCCAAGTAAAAATTCCTGGTAGACATGCACTTTGAAGGTGGTCTAACTCATAAGACAGAAACCACGTTCTCTAAAAGGTCAAGGGGCCTTAAGGTAATAAAAGGTCAAGGGGCCTCGAGGTAATAATGGATAGAACAAGCAGAAAAGTAGATATTGGTACGGGTATGATATGATGAAAGTAGGATCTTAGGATGGCAGGATAGGGATCAGACCTGAAGGATCGAGGTAGGATGTAGAGAGTTCTTTGGGGTGGCAGGTGAGGGAGAGGCTGCCAACACCCTCCTGATTGTTCCCTCCCACACCCTCAGAAACCATTTGTGACTCCTCAGTGCTCTGTGCTGTAAGCCTGTGGACTATATATATATATTGCATCTGCACACTCAGAGCTCAGTTGCCTACAGGCAGCATTGTGATTCAGAAAAAGGATTTTCAAAACTGGAATGTTCTCCTTTTCTGAATCGCGATACTGAACCATGTCTGAGCTCTGTCTCTACATGCTTAGAGACTGACCCTAACTTTACCTGTCTGTTTATGTGTATGGAGTGCTCCTTCTGCTCCTGTTCTATCTGCTGGGGATTCCTTTTCTACGTTGGAGAACCAAATCCATCCACAAGTTAAGGAATTCTGGAGGAGCCCATCAACCCAGATTATTATGGTTTCTGTTTCTTATCCCAACTTCCAAGAGTGTGGTAAGGTCAGAGAGACACTTAAGATGGGAAGTCTAAGGTAAGAATGGACTGTCACTCTAGGAAAAGAGATCTAGCAGGGCTAAGGGTTAAGGAAGGACTAAGGTTTCTATTTGTAACTCACAGGCTATCTGATGTGGTGGCGAGTCTTCAATAAAATCCCACACTCAGGGATTCTCTCGTCCTACATTGTGTTATTTAGAGAGTATGGGAATCCATATGACAGAAGAAAGCTCTGTAGCTCCTGACCATGAGTCACATTCTCACATCAGGCATTAGTAGACCAAGTCTTCCTTTGTGTTGGGCGATCTGGAGCACAGTGTTGAGTGTCTGCGAACAGACTGAAGTCAGAGCTATGTCAGGGGACACAGGGTCCTGCCCTGAGGGAACACAGATGTGAGTTCAGGCTTCAGGTTCTATGTCCTCCTTGATCGAAGGACTTCTGACTGAGCATATCAGCTGTGGGCCTCACAAAGTCGTCCTTTCAATTATCCAGGGTAAATAGAAAACTTTTTATCACCTTTGCAAGGAACACACAGTTCTATTAATTAAAATTATCCCTACTATTCTTGGATGATAGTGTCTCCATTTCTGATGGAAGAGTGAGAGCGAGAGGAGTCCCAACCCTTCATTCTTTTATTTTTGTTCTAGGGTCAGGGCAGAGCCAAGAGGAGGAGGAAAGGCGGGCCACTGAAAGGTAAGGTTCTGCCTATCCCACCTGAGCTCTCCAAGGGTGACCCTTGCTGTCCTTTTGGTAAGGGCCAGGTCCATGATCTGAGGATGTTGGCTGATAGTCCCCTCAGAAACAGAGGGCTGAGAGCACTCAGAGCCCGAGACCCTTAGATTCCCTATTCTGCCCATCCCAGAGCATGAAGCAGTGATGGACCTGGGCGAGGAGGGTTGTCCACGAGGTGGCCGTGTGAGATGTCAAGAGTCAGAACTTCTGGCCCTTATTTGTGAAAGACTTGTGACCTCATGGATACTGTAGATTCCTCCCCGAGGAATGTGTGTATGTTGTGTGCTTCACAGAGGTCATCTCAGCATCACATGAGATAATGTGCATGAAAATACTTCCTACATGACGCAGGCTAATACTAACCTGGTTCACATATTGATCATTTGACCTCATCTACTGATTATTGGGGCTTTCAGACCTTAATATCCCAAGGGTGTGACATTAAGGGATTCCTGTATTAATGCATAGGCTTCTCCCTTCACTACATTTAACCCATTCTCCTGGTTTCCCAGACTACAGATGCTACCAGGGAGAAGTGGAGAAGACACGGAAGCTTCTCTCTGTTTTAAGGTGACCAGTTTTTCCCCTTCTATCCTGATCCCTCTTGGAGCATGTTTCAAGCAATTGCAGGGATTCGATATGCAGCCTCCATAGTCATGGGCGGGAGGGGGCGCGTTAGCCATAGTAACGGTGGGGGGGTATGTGAATGAAGGCCTGGGAGTGAAGGCTACTGAGTGCATGGTGAATTCATAAATGTGGGGCATTGTGAAAGGGCAGCAGGCATCAGGTGGCCCCTCCCTTGCCAGGCCAGCATGTCCTCCTTCCCTTCTTGTGCTCCTGGTTGCAGCTTTGTACCTCCTGTCTCCTGCAGCCCCCAAGGCCGGCATCATGATACCATCTACTTTCGACAACTGTTATGTCCAGACCCCTCCTGTGAGGTGTGTAATGGCACAACAGCTGAGATCAATCGGCTGTTGTTCCCAGAGGCCCTGGAAGATGCTACTCCCTTGGCTTCCATAGCTCCTGTGACTGACTCATCATCCACTCTGTCCCCTGCCTTCTCAGCAGTCCCTCCAGGAGACCTAATATCAGCTTCCCTGTCTGAGCCTTCCCCACCACCTGCCTCCAACTTCTCACCTAACCCAGTGGCCCCCTTGACTGACTTATTTCCACCCTCACCACCGGGTGATTCTTTGCCACCAGAGCATTTTCCTCCCTTGCATTCCAAATTCCCTATGGACCATTTCTCACCCCAGCCCCTTGCCTTTCCCCCAGTCCCACCACATGACGCTCAGACAGTGGATTCTCTTGTCCAACCAGAGGCCAACTTGTCTCTGAATACCATCTTCAACCCCTTACCAGAGCACTCCCAAACAACAAATCCCACTGATTCATCTGCTTGTCCCCAAGCATCACCAACCCTGTCTGTATCACCACCAGACCGCAGTATAACTGCAACTCAGTCTAAGTCATTTTCCATCACAGTGAAGCCTGTTCCAGAGAGCTCATCTGCAGATAGCCCTGGTGGGTTATCTACTTATGTCACAACGAACACAGGTATTGACCACTCTAGCTTGTCAATTTCAGACTCCCCTCGGTGGCAAACTCATGCCAGAGACTTTTTCCCTTCAACCTTGGCTCCATGTCACTTCCCTCAAGAGTTTCTGGCCCTCCATTCTTCAGAGGCTTCTTCCAGGGGTGACCCTGCAGCCAACTTTACAGAGCCTGGTAACCTCTCACTTCTCAGCCCCGATATCCTGGCCCTGCTGGAGAAACAAGTCCAAAAGAAGAGTGACCTCCTGATGTGGAAGGACATGAAAGGGGGTTCTTCTCTTCCAAAAAACCTTAAGCCAGACTACCCACCAAATTCATTGGGGAAAATGCTGGGGTCAATAGCTTATAAGCCTGACCTGTCAGACTTGCTTCCTATCTGGAGCAGCAAAGACCAATCAAAGGAGATGCCTGTGCATCAGCAGCCCCCATATTCTACAAACTTAGAGGAAGGCCATTTACAGCAAACCTCTATCCAGCTCTTCTGGGGTCTCCCAACTCTGCATAGTGAGTCCTTGTCCTCTGCTGCCCGTGATTCGGATGATTGTTCCTCAATCTTTATTTTCAGTAGGATCTCGAATACCTCCACAGGCCAGGAATCTCCAGTAGTTCCCCATCCATCTCCTCTACCGTTACCTGAGAACCAGTCCCAACCTATCCCTCAGATCCAGCCCCAAATCCATCTTAAATCTCCACTCCCAATCCTGCCATCTGGTCCTCTACCCCAGATTAAGATCTGTGGAGTGTGTTTTCACAGACCCCAGCACAAATCAGAGCCTCTCCTATCCTCTGAAATGCAAAGGTTGGAATGGAATGTGTTGCAGAAGCAACAGGAAAGTGTGTGGGGTTTACCCCCTGTGGTCCAAAGATCCAACAAGGACTTTTGTCCTTCAGCTCCTGACCGTTCTATTAAACGTCCGGCCTTCCAGGCCCGTGTTGCAATCTCTATCCTTCCTGGGCAGTTTCCTCTCAGTGAAGAGCTTCGAAAGGAGCTAGAGCATCACCTTAGAAAAAGGCTCATCCAACATCGGTGGGGTCTGCCCCGCAGGATCTATGAATCTGTGTCACTGATGATGCCTCCGAGTGATTCTTCAGAGACACCTAAGTGCCAGCGCTTTCGTGGACGCACATGGATCTCTAAGAGTCACAGTAACCTGAGTGAATCTGAAAGCTATGAGCAGGATTCAGAATTGCTTCAGCTACGGAACATTGACATGGGGAAAGATCAGGGACACAACCCAGGGAGTGGCCCCAAAGATCATCTGTTGAGTCAGAACTCTTCAGATAACGATCTAGGGTATGATTCTGAGAAGGAATTTAGGAGCCCATCAGAGAAAAATCCAATGTCTTTGGACACTGCAGGTCAGAGACAACTTGAAAATGTCCTGAAAATACACTTGAGCAAAAAGTTTGAGGAAATCAATGAGGGTCGGCTCCCTGGGACTGTGCATAATTCATGGCATACTATGAAGCAGATGTTGCTTCTTTCGAAGAAATCCCACACTGAAATAAAACAGAGAAGTTTGCCACCATCAGTGGGTGAAGACTACACCCTGAATACCTTCCAGGAGCTTAGCTTTGTTGAATCTAGTGCACAAGAAATGCTGGAAGCCCATATTAGAAGGTTTTGTATGAGGATGATATGGGGTCTACCCCCCAGGGTCCTTGAATCCATACAGCTCTTTAAATTGAGAGAAGCCTCAACTCATTCTAGCTTTTGTTCCTCAACAAACCTGATTTCTGAGGTAAATTCTAAATCTCTCCTTGGAGACAAGGCAGCAATAGCAAACTCAGGCCCCATCCTGGATCGTCCTCTCCCTGCCACCTCAACTATGGGTGAGGGAGAACAGAGAATCCCAAGGGGATCACCCTCTCATATCAACCATGAGCTTGCAGAGGATGTTCAGAGAATTAAGGAAGGAAGACAGACTTTTCTACCTATCAGACATGACACCACAGGCAGAGCAAGTCAGAGACAGACTCTCCCAGCCAACAGATGGCCCCCAACACAGACTGCAAGGGAAGCTGGGGCCGGGCATGAGCCCAAGGATAAGCGTGCATATTCCAGTGGGAGAGTAGAAATGCAACAAGGCAGAAAGATACCTGTCATTATGCCCACAGTGTCCAGAGAGATATTCAGGGCCAAGGAACTTGATGCTCGTCAATCGCGATCTAATGATACCTTGACAACCAGCAAGCTACATGTGAATCAGAACAAAATCAGAAGTACTGTTCCCATTCAAAGCCCCTCCCAAAACATATCAATTCTGCAAGATCCTAAATCATCAAAACTTAAAGAACAACTCTTGTCTGAGTTAAAGCTTAAACTGGAGAACAGGGAGTATAGCCGGGTCCACGGCCAATGCACTGGCCTGCCCGCTGCCTCAAATAGTTTGACTTACAAGGTCTCACTGACTCATGCCCACAGTATCATCAGTGGAGGCATAGGAGCTTCCCAGGTGCTGCGTGTCCATCCGGAGGACACCAAAGTCAGTATGGAACAGCAGCAGGACCCTTGGGTCTCTAAGCATGTCTTAAGGGAGCACCAGAATAAGAATCCCCCACCAGCTGCAGTGACTGTGAGCCCTCTAGGCTCCAAAGCAGAAGAGCTTGGTGGATGGGATGCAGAATTCGGAACATCCCAACTTAGAAAGAAGAGTTTCCCTAGGGAGGATGTGGCATTGAAGAAGAGTTTCCCTACTCAGGATGTGGGATGGAAGAAGCATGAAAGCAAGCCTTCCCAAACCCTATCACAGAAGGGTCAGCCTCGTCCTGAAAGCCTTTTCAGAGAAAAAATGAATCCCTTTTTGCAATGGCTTAATCCTGGGATAAAATGCAAAAGGCAAAACTCCCAGGTAAAGGGCACCCCCCAATCATCTGTGGAAAGCCGAGGCCTAGTTAAAGGTAGAACTGCCTTTACTGGGATGACCAAAGATCAGAAAATCATGACAGATGGTGGGAAGGTTCTAGAGGAGGAAATGGGGTGCAGGCATGCAATAGATATCACCTGCCCTCAACAGCCCCTACCCTCCCCAACCAAGTTAGGGAAAACTCAGCCAAAAGCACAAGTACAGGCCCAGGCACAGTCTGTCCAGGGGCATCCTTTCAACCACAGGACTCCCTCCTGTAAAGAGACAGATACCAAGTCCTGCCACCAAGAAGCTGTCTTTGGTGGCCAAGGTCATTTTAGAAGTATTGGACAGATCAGAGAGAAGGAGAGATGCCCCCATAAAGCTGTGGCATTTAAGGACCAGCTGTTGTGTCAGAAGTATCCCCTATCCATGCCCCACAGGGAGCCTGTGTCCCACCCAACCCCCACCAGCAGGCATCCAGGTGGCCAGGGTCCTCCGGCCAATCTCTTGGCTGCTAAAAGCTCTGTGTTCAGAGGTCTGTCTCTGCTCTTTAGACATAAAACTTTTCTCCAGAATCTCCAGGGCGGGAAGACTTCCCACCCCCAAACAATCCCCTATGAATATTGATACTCTCCAATAAATAATTCTCTAACAGTGGTGTCTTTTTTGTGTACTGCACTGGGGGCATGGGTTTTGGGTAACTCAGGGCTTGTGCTCATGGAAAGGAAGGAGTTAGTTCAGCTGTTTTTAATTGCTCCCTTTGGCTTCTGAAAGGTGACCAATGTCCTTTAGCTCTTGAGAACTATCAAGTGCCCCCAAAAGCCAATTTCCTCTCTGATGAGGTGTGAGGAGATGGGCTCTGTCTCCTGTGCCTTAGCTTAGCCTGACTGAAAACGTTTAGCATCCCACACCTTTCTCCTCATTGAGTGTTTTATACCCTTTAGAGCAACTGTTCTATACCTGAGGAGGTTCAAAGACAGGTATAGTTTCAGAAAATAACGATTAGGCCACTGTTTCTCTTTCACAGTTATTGTGGTACAGTGGCATAATCATTACTTAGAATTCAGTGACCAGACGATCCCACAGCTGGGTAAAGTCTGAATGGGAGCGTTTGGTGGGGGGATGTTATCCCAGTTGATCTTGGGATGGTTGGGATAGAGTCTATGAACAGAGATGCTGCTTAAGCATTTGTCATGTGGATCATGTTAAACTTGACATGGAGGTTTCCACTGGAAGTGCTTCCCTTCCCTGGGCGTTTCCTCATTTTCCGCAGAGAAAAAGCATCAATTAGCTCTCAGGCAGACACCACCTCCCAGGGTAAGATGCCTTAAACGAAATGAAGAGGTGGAGGAGTGACCTTGCTGGTGGAACGAAGGTTTATGCCTCATCACCCCCCTATCATGACCACGTCCTGCTCCACTTTTTCTTCAATCTGTTCCAGGCACCACATCTTTGAGGCAGTTTGGAGCACAGCACAGCCTACTGATGCTTTATACCGAAACGGCATGGGGCTGTCCCTCCAGTACTCAATACCTGCAGAAGGTCAGGCATGGCATCCCTTTTTGGGGAAGTTGAGCTTGGTGCCTTTCTTCTTCCACGCTTGGGGGCAGTGTATAAGATCTTGCCTTCAGTACGGATAGTTCACCTATCAGGAGGGAGGTACCACCTTTGATATTCATGGCCTTAGTGGATCCATGTTAGGTCTCCCCCAGAAGACCTGCAACTTATGAACTTGAGTTGAGTTCCAGACTGTGTACTGAGTAGAGATATTGTGGGGCTTACCATGGACCTCCATGGAATGCATTTTCTAGGCCAAGCCTGCACACATAAGTACACTTACAGTAGGGTTCTGGAGAGAAGGCAACTCCACTTGAGACTGGGACTCAAAACTGCGGTGGGTGTCCTAGAGAGCACCTGAGGTAGTCTAGAGAGACACATGACTGTTCAGGGCTAAAACAAAACACCAGAAGTCGGCTACCTCTTTCACTACCACAAGTATATCTTCTTGTGCAGGGTTATCATTGACCCGATAGTGTCTGAACCTTAGGGCCACAGAAAGAAAGAGTGTGCCCGCGGCCCTGAGAGGGACTGTAAGTGGAATGGGGCCTCAGGCAGGGAACCTGAGGAGGTGATGACATAATGGAGGCTCTAACATCTGTGGATAACGTGATATCACGTCAACTCTTTTATGATTTTATTTATTCATGAGAGACCTAAGCAGAAGGAGACGCAGGCTTCCTATGGGGATGTGTCCCGCCAACAATTAAAAAAAAAAAAAAAAAAAGCCTCCAGTACAAGTGCACCCTGTCAATCCCCTTCAGTTCTTCCTATCTGGCAAAATCTTGTCTCTCTGCCTTTTCTAGAAATGCCTTTCAGTAAGTAACTGATTACTATTGGACTATGTCTCACATCTCAAAATTGGGTCTATTGATGCCACTGGAAAGTCAGCCCCAGCAGTCCCTGGAATTCATTCATTCACTCCAGAAATGGTTATGCCAGTCTTCCTGACACATGAGCAAATAAAGGGAGTTAAGTCACTATTTCCTTAGTACATTCTCTCCCCAGTGTTACTCGGATGTATTTGTTTAACACTTCTTTGAGAGAGAGCAGGGGCACAATCACAGGGAGTGGCAGATGGAGAGAAAGAAGCAGGCTCTGCTGATCAGAGCTCAGTCCTAGGACTCCAGGATCATGACCTGAGCTGAAGGCAGACACTTAACAGATTAAGCCATATAGGCATCCCTCTGATCTATTTTAAATTTCCTTCACATTCCTCAAACTTAGGCCAGATTCACTTGCCTAGTAGGTGTGCTGGACCACCATTCACAGAGGAGCAGTCAAGCCGTGACATGGCAGCATTTCATAAAACATAACAAAACAAAAACCTTCCAAAAAACATTTTCCCACTTCTCATTTTCCTTTTCCTTCCTGTTATGTGGAAAGAGGTCTCCTTCCCAATTTCAATGGAAATCTACTTCCTAAAATGTCCTTATTGAAAGATCGCTAAATTCTAGTCTTGGTGGACTCATGCACCCTTGCCAGATATCCTCCTTCACCCTTCCTTGTCTATATGAGACACTCAGTATCTTATATTTCTTTAACAATTTTGCTACAGAAATGTTTAAATATGTAAAAGAGCAAATAAAGCAGTATAACTTCACACATATCCCTCACCCAACTTGCTCTATTATCATTTAGCAGATGTGATCCATCCCATCTTTTACACTAAAGTGAAGAAACCCATTTAAACATCTTGCCATTCATCTCTTGGACATATGCTATACGCCCATGTCAAAGCTCTCACATTTCTTTGATATTTATCACCTGTTGAACATATTCACCACAGACGTATTTGCAACATTGGCACTGAGCTTCAGAGACTTTGACAATCAGTTCTCCTGTGCCTTATCGTCAACCCTGAGGAGCCACTGAGTGACTTCCTCAGCTCCACACAAGAAGTAATCTTGCAGAGCAATTTCAGGGCAGCATTTCACCGTCCCTTAATCACACAGTAACTGTAACATTCAAAAATGTATGGAAAGAGATCACTGTACATGTTCATAAAGACTTGACATTCTACTATGTGTTTTCAAATATTTAGAAGAAAAATTTTCCTGTCACTGTTCAAATGAACTATGTGTTCCAAGTTGAACACAGTCCATCAAACATTCCTCTCTTTCCCAAAATGCCTTTAAAAGTAAACGATAATATGAAAAAATGCTCCACATCATTAGCCATTGGGGAAATGCCAATCAAAACCAGTATTTGCTAGCACTTCACACCTACAAGGATGGCTAGAATAGAAAAGATAATACAAGTGTTGGTGGGAATGTGGAGATATCAGAAACCCCATAGTATGTTGGTGGGAATGGAAAATAGTGCAGCTGTTTTGGAAAACAGTCTTGCAGTGGCTCCAAATGTGAAACAGAGAGTTATCATGTAACCCAGCAGTTCCACTTCTAGGTGTATACTCAAGATAAATGAAAACATAACTCTACATGTAAACAAAGGTTCATAGCTATCTTATTCATAAGATTCAAACTCATGTCACACCACGGATGGACCTTGGAAACATCATGTTAAGTGAAAGAAGCCATCCACATCAAATGTCCGGAATAGAGACAGAAAGTCGATTGATCTTAGAGCCGAGGGATGAGGGGAGAGGGAATGATAGAAAAAAACTGCAGATATTTTTCTCTGGAGTCATGAACATTTTAAAATGGACTGTAGTGATGCTCATGTCTGTGCCTATACTGAAAATCATGGAACTATACACTTAAATGTGTGAATTGTATGGTATGTGAACCACATTTCAATAAGGCTGTTAAAAACAAGGAAAGGATTCAAAAACAAATACTTAAGGATAGGAAGAAGGGGAGCATATAAAACAAAAGATGTCAACACATTTTTGCAAGGTGGAAATCCAGGGGAGGAGTGGTAACTTACTAGCAGAGCAAAAGCAATGTGCTGGCAAACCACTTCACAACTGTAAAATCCAGAAGACGAGCAACCTGGGACCTAGATAAAAAAGAAATGAGAGGTTCTGTGTAGTAAACATGTTGAATCATTGGTCTTTTTTGTTTGTTTTATGTTTATGTAAGTACTAATTCATGCATACAATTTAAAAATCACCCCTTTTGTGGAACGTTGATGCTCTTTGCCAATATTCTGTAAAACTTTGTAGAAAAGTTAGCATACTTCAAATGTGCAGAGGATCCTGGGTTTCTTGCCTGGGGCAGAACCTGGGACAACTGTTTTAAAGTTGGCATTGCACACGTCTGGGGTCTGAGTATGGTGGAGGCAGCAGCTGCCGGAATCAAAGCCAGAAATCCCAAGGGTTGGGCTAACTTCATTTTTAAAAAGTATATATTTGAAAAAAAAAAAAAAAAAAAAAAAACTTGTGGCAAAGTTGCATCGACGGTAAAGCCAGGTAGTCTTTATCCAGATACCTATTAAGAATTTGACCTATTTACAATCTCTGTCTCCTTTCCTCCTCTCTCTGTGTAGGAACCCAGGTATATGCATGTGAAAAGTATGCATCCATTCGTGAATACTTGAGAATACATTTCATGCATCAAGCACTTTCTCCCTGTATATCTCAGTGTGCATTTCTTAAGAAAAAGAATACTCTTACAGCACCATTATCTCCTTTCGTAAATTTAAAATGGACGCAAAACTGTTAACCTATCTCCAACTCCTATTCCATTCTTGTCAATGTATCCAGTGGTATCTTCTATCTATGTGTGTTTGTTTAAACGTTCTTTACATGATTTGGCCTAGGATCACATACTACATTCAGTTGTTGTGTATCTTTAGATTCTTTTAATCTGGATCAGTTTCTCTGCCTTTTTTTTTTTTTTTTTTTGGAAGAAGACCTTTTTTTTTTTCTTTAAGATTTTATTTATTTATACATGAGAGACAGAGAGAGAGGTAGAGACACAGGCAGAGGGAGAAACAGGCTCCATGCAGGGAGCCTGACTTGGGACTGGATCCCAGGTCTCCAGGTTCACGCCCTGGGCTGTAGGTGGCTCTAAACCGCTGAGCCCCCGGGGTTGCCCCAGAGGAAGACCATTTTTGAAAAATAAATTTGATGTGCCATTTTTATAAAACCCTTCTGACTTGGAAATGTTTTTGGGTGGATCTAATCTTGCTTAGACTTTAAAGGATGTTTCTACGGTTGTGAGTCCTAGGGGTCTTACGGACAGTCAAGACCACACTTTCTATTCGAAACTAATTCCAGAGCTACAGATATGTGGAGGGAGTTTTCTTAACAGAGATACCTCCTGCAGTCAAGGAAGGGTGTTTGAGGTGGGGTGGGCTTGAAGTGTACCTTCCTTTCGGCTAGTGGCAATGGTGAAGCTGAGGATGCAGGAGAAGAGAGGTGGAGAAAGGAGCTCTCTCCACTGGTAAGCCCTCCTCAACGGGAGGGATAGGACTGGGTGTCTAGGGCCAAGACTGATTCATGACAGAGGGAATGTAGGCGAGTCAAGGTAAGGAAATGATACAGGCTTAATTTCAATAGTACATAATCTAAATGATGAAGCTGTAAGGGTGACAACTATTAAATGATTACTAGTGTGGGGAGATGACACAAGTACATATAAAGCATCAACAGGAGCGACATTATTGTTTAAAATGGATAGAGATGCCAAAACGTATTTGGCGAAACGCCAGAAGGTACGTGGGAAAAAATACTTTTCATGGAAGAAGCAAGGACATGTGTGATTGGAAAACCCCTGAAAGGTACTGCTAAAGATAATTACAATTGTGCTCATCAGACATTACGCTCGAGGAGCCCACTTTGTAAATTGAGATGAGTTCGGTCTTGTGGGCTCTGGCCCAACACATTTGCTCTGTGAAATAAAGGAAACATTAAAAATGTTTGTGGGAGGAAGGGGCTTTGATAGCGAGAAGAAAGAGGGAGCAGGCCTTTGAGACACTCTGTGTGTGGAAGAGAACCTGTAGGGCACAAATAGCCTAAGAGGGATTTGGGGAAGTAGAAGCATTACAACTAAAGTTTTTTAAGTTGTTTGCCACGAGTCGCATGGGTGTGCCATCCACTTTCTGTTCCTTGGTTCAGGGTATTCTGCTCTCATGCTCTGTGGTGGACTTGGATTCTTTTGGGGAGATGGGGAGGGTGGGGATACCACTGAGTCTATTTCTTGTGCCCTATCACCAAGTAATAAAAAGGGTCTCAGGTAACATCAATGTAACAGGTGGAGCAAGAACATTTCACTAAGGTAAATATATGATACAGTGAATAAGTGGAGTAGGAAGGTAGGTTGGAGACATCTGAGGGGCCATGGGAGGATGGACACATCTGCCTGGCTGGATGGTGGGAGAAGGGTTGCATGTGAGTTTCTCTCTCAAGTGTTGTCCCCTCCCCCACACTCAAGAACCTCTAGAGTCTGTACTAAAGCTCTGTGA
Source organism: Canis lupus familiaris (assembly GCF_011100685.1). NCBI lineage: Eukaryota > Metazoa > Chordata > Mammalia > Carnivora > Canidae > Canis > Canis lupus. The sequence goes on along the minus strand of NC_049222.1, from coordinate 77,944,955 downwards.
TGTGCGCCTGGAACCCTAGTCTAGAACACGTAGTCTCAATGCCCAGGGGCCTGAGGCAGCAGTGCATTTCCAATAAGGTCAATCATCTTTGTCTGAGAAGCCTTAGTGCACCATGGCTGACCTCCAAATAAGCTTGCTAGGTAGTCCTGTCCTTGCCTTCCTGTGTGGGATGGGGCTCCTTCTTCTGATGCTGTGCTACCTAAAGAGGAAACTATGTTTGCCAATATGTTGGAAACAGAGAAATGTCAATCATGTAAATAAAGTAGAGTCCCTCAGAGATAGTAAATCTTTCTTTTCAACCAGATGAATTCAAGCTATCAACTATCAAATCATACTTTTGCTGAGACTACAAATTTTATTTCATTTTCATATTTTTAATTTTTATTTTATTTTATTTTATTTTATTTTATTTATTTTATTTTAAATAGGCTCTAAGCCCCATGTGGGCCACAAGCCCAACAAGAACTGGAAATCATGACCCTGAAATCAAACCCGAGCGGAGACTGAGAATCAAGTACAACCAATGGAGCCACCTAGACACCCCTTAAGTTGTATTTCAATTTCCATTTAGTTCAAAAAATTTTTTTTTCTCAAAACGTCTTCCTTGGCCTGTATAATAGTAGTGTGTTATTTAATCTAATCCAAACATTTTGGGATTTCTAGCTATTTTGCTGTAGTTGATATCTAGCTTAATTCTACTATGCTCTGCAAACCTACTCTGTGTGATTTCTATTTTATGTTTGTTAAGGTGTGTTTTGTGGCACTGAATGTGATCCATCTTGCTGGATGTTCCATGTGCACTTGAGAAGAATGTGTATTCTTGTCTTAGATGAAGTATTCCATAAATGTCAATTAGATCAAGTTGATGGACGGTGCTCTTCAGGACAACTCTATCTATTCTGGTTTTCTGCCTGCTGACTCCGTCCCCACTCTGTATGATAGGGGGCTGTTGAAATCTCCAACAGTAACCGTGCATTCAACCATTTTTTCTAGCAGTTCTACCAGTTTTTGCCTCACATACTTTGACACTATGTTGTTACAAGTGCACATACATGTTAAGCAGTGCAGTGTCTTAGTGGAGAATTGATCTCTTGGATGTTATGTGATGCTCCTCTTTATCCCTGATAATTTTCCTTGTTGTGAAGTCTGTTGTGTCCAACATGAATATAGTTACTTCTGTTTTCTTTTGGTTAGTGTCAGCATGGTGTTAGCATTTCTTTATCCCTTTGCTGTTAATCAGTCTATATCTTTATACTGAAGGTGGGTATTCTGTAGACAACATGTACTTGGGTCTTGTTTGCCTATCCCGACAGTCTTCTCCGTGTTTTAACTGGTGCATTTAGACCACTTCCATATAGTGATTTTAAACACAGTCCATTAATGCCTCTAACTGGTCTGTAACCCTTTACTATTCATCATACATATACTTTCTGGCTTTTTATGCTTTTTCTGGTTTCAAACAAGCACTGATAGGATTCCATTTTCTCACTTTTGTTAGCATATCAATTATTCTTTGCTTAACAATATTTTATTGTTTGTCCTAGAGCTTGTAATACAGACTTACAAGTACTCGAAGTGCACTTTTCTATAACACAAGACCACCTCATATGTCGCGCAGGAGTTTCCAATTCCCCCCATCCCTTGTAATACTGATGCCATTCACGACGCTTATCTATATACTATAATCACCCAACACATTATCATTATTATTATTAGGTCAATTGAGAAGAAGACGAAAAAATTTTCATTTTATCTGCATTCCTTCCTTTTCTCCTTTTCTTCTTTGTAGATCTGTGTTATTTTCCTTCTCCCCGAAGAACTTCTTTTAACATGTATTGCACACAGGTCTCTGGCTAATGAATTCCCTGGTTTTATTTCTCTTTCACTTTTGCATGATAATTTCACTAGATATAAAATTTTTGATTGCTGTTTTTTTTTTCTATCAACACTAACTATTTCACTCCAATCTCTTACTTGTATGATATGATAATAGGTCATAATTCTTATATTCTTTCCTCTACAAGTGGGGTTTTCTTTCCCTCTGCCTTCTTCCAAAATTTTCTTCCCCCCCCCCCCGTTATATTTGAATATGATATACCCAGGAATAGATTTTTTTTTAGTATTTTCCTGCTTGTTGTACTCTGAACTTCCAAAAGTATGGCTAACCTGTCATTAATTGTTGAAAGTCCTTTGCCATTATTACTTCAAACATTTTTTCTGTTCTTTCTTCTCCTTCTGGTATTCCAATTACATATATGTTATACATTTTGTTTTGTTGTTGGTGGTGGTGGTTATACATTTTGAAACACAGTCCTCTGATATCTTAGACTTTAGCATTCCAAAACTTATTCTTCTCTTTGAATTTCAGTGTGGTAATTTCTAGTGACATCTATGTAAACTCACCCATTCTTTCCTTGACCATATGCAACCTACAGATGAGTCGATCAAAGGCATTCCTCATTTATCATAGTGCTTTTGGTTTTAATATTTCCATTTGATTTTTTCCTCAGGGTTCCCCTCCCTCTGCTTACATCCTTCAGTTGTTTTTGTGTGTTGTCTAGTTTTTACATTAGAGACCTTCAGATAATAATCATGGTTATTTTAGATGCCATGCATGAGAATTCTGAAATCCGTGTCATATCTGAATGTACACCTGATGCTTGGTTTTTCTATTGAGATTGCTTTATCTTGCCTTTTAGCATGGCCTGTAATTGCTCTTTGAAAACCAAAGATGACGTATTGGGCAATAGGAATGGAAGAAAACAGACCTTTACTGTGAAGTCGTATGTTAATCTGGCTAGGTGTTGGGCTGTGTTTAATATTATTGAAAGTATACATGTCAGAAGCTTAGATTTCTAGTAGTGTCCTTGTTTTTGTCTCTCCTAGTGTCTTTACGTTCCCCTTAATCTCCAGAAATAGAGCCTATACCTTGTAGCTCTTTTGAGCTGCGATCCTGTTACTACCCTGGAGCCCAGTGAATACTGTGGTGAGGTGCTGGGGAGGGAATATGATTAAATATCAGTCTTTTTTTTTAATTTATTTTTTATTGGTGTTAAATTTACTAACATACAAAATAACCCCCAGTGCCCGTCACCCATTCACTCCCACCCCCCGCCCTCCTCCCCTTCTACCACCCCTAGTTCGTTTCCCACAGTTAGCAGTCTTTACGTTCTGTCTCCCTTTCTGATATTTCCCACACATTTCTTCTCCCTTCCCTTATATTCCATTTCACTATTATTTATATTCCCGAAATGATGAGAACATATAATGTTTGTCCTTCTCCCATTGACTTACTTCACTAAGCATAATACCCTCCAGTTCCATCCACGTTGAAGCAAATGGCGGGTATTTGTCATTTCTAATAGCTGAGTAATATTCCATTGTATACATAAACCTCATCTTCTTTATCCATTCATCTTTCGTTGGACACCGAGGCTCCTTCCACAGTTTGGCTATCGTGGCCATTGCTGCTAGAAACATCGGGGTGCAGGTGTCCCGGCGTTTCATTGCATTTGTATCTTTGGGGTAAATCCCCAACAGTGCAATTTCTGGGTCGTAGGGCAGGTCTATTTTTAACTCTTTGAGGAACCTTCACATAGTTTTCCACAGTGGCTGCACCAGTTCACATTCCCACCAACAGTGTAAGAGGGTTCCCTTTTCTCCGCATCCTCTCCAACATTTGTTGTTTCCTGCCTTGTTAATTTGCCCCATTCTCACCGGTGTGAGGTGGTATCTCATTGTGGTTTTGATTTGTATTTTCCCTGATGGCAAGTGATGCAGAGCGTTTTCTCATGTGCATGTTGGCCATGTCTATGTCTTCCTCTGTGAGATTTCTCTTCATGTCTTTTGCCCATTTCATGATTGGATTGTTTGTTTCTTTGGTGTTGAGTTTAATAAGTTCTTTATAGATCTTGGAAACTAGCCCTTTATCTGATAGGTCATTTGCAAATATCTTCTCCCATTCTGTAGGTTGTCTTTTAGTTTTGTTGACTGTATCCTTTGTTGTGCAAAAGCTTCTTATCTTGATGAAGTCCCAATAGTTAATTTTTGCTTTTGTTTCTTTTGCCTTCGTGGATGTATCTTGCAAGAAGTTACTGTGGCCGAGTTCAAAAAGGGTGTTGCCTGTGTTCTTCTCTAGTCAGATTTTGATGAGGGCTTCAGGCTCCCAGATTGACCTTCCCTCCTGCTCTGCCCGAGGATCCTCCCCACCATCCATTTCCATCCTGGCTGCTGGGTCAGGAGGCCTCTCAACGCCTAAGTCCCTCCCACGCGACGTGGGGGCCTCAGAGACCCTGCTGAGGCCTGGGGGTCGGGGTACGTTGGCCACCGGAGCCCCTTTGGCAGAGGTACTGGGCGGAACCGGGAAAGTGAGCGTCGTAGTAGATGCGGTGGCGATTTTGACCGCCCTTAGGGCTTCACCTTGCCCTTGGCATCTGGCCTGGAGCTGGAAACCTGTCTCAGACGTCATCTACTATGTGCAGAGATGATAATATCTCACGGGGTGGCCCGAGACTGGATGAAAAGGGACGAGGTTTGAGTAGGTAGCGACAGGGGCCGGGGTTGCTGCAGGGCCTTCCAGACCCCGGAGGCCCCCGTGCCTCGGGAGTGCCTGCACTGGTCCGCATGGTGAGGCGTCAAGCTGAGAGTTCAGACACTGGATTAGGGCTGCTCGTTTCTGATTCTCCGCAGAGCCAGTAAGTGGAGACGGACGCCCACGGTTTGCTAGTTGTCTTCAAAGGCCCACAAGAGCTTCCCAGGCTGTGGCGGGCCCTAGCGGGGGGTCCAGCAGGAATGCCTCTTGGGAACCTCAGGTACAGGCAAACGGAGGCCTTCTGGCCAGGGTGGAGGCGCAGCCCTTTGCCGCGCCTTGCGGATCCAGAGCGGCAGCACGTGAGCCTCTCCAGCAGGCAGCACCACCTGGTTTTGAGAGGCAGAATCTCTAAGGTAATTGCCTCAAGTTGCAGCTATTGATGTATTCATGCCGACCGTGTGGCCGGGGTCTGTGTTAGGAAGCGTCCCCATGTTTACCATAGTAGAGGTGCAAGGGAATCGTTTCTTTGTGACTGTTTCCACCGTTTGCACATATTAAACGTGAATTTCAAAACTATGGGAAAGTACAGTAAACCTCGTAGATCCCCACCTTCCAAACAATGACCGTTAACTCTTGGAACACCTGTTCAGAGGTTTTACGATGCCTGCTTTTAACATCGCTCAAAAAAATGCTCGCTTTAACTGTAAAACGCTATCAGCAGCATTTTCATGTTGCTCCAACCGTTGATAACATTCTATTAGGTGGTAGAATATTAAACTCTACTTTTGTGGACATTTGGTTCTTTTCTGTCCTTTGAAATTTTAATGTGCAGCCTGCCATGTTTGATCATGAGTGGACTTGTTTATAAACCATCCTGTTCCAACCAGCATCACGTGGTTTTCCTGAATGTGATTAACTCAGGACTCTGCACCTGGCCAAATGCTTTTTTCTTTCTCCGGCTTCCTCAGATGAGATACCTGCACTGTGGTTAGCTGATTCAGCACGAAACTCTCCTCTGATTTTCAAGCCAACCAAACCCAACTGCTTGCTAAAGGTCCTCAATGTAGGATCTTGCAAACTGAACCTGCTGTCTTCCTGTAACTCTAACTTCCCCTTCCCCATCCAGTCTCAGTTTCAGTAGCACCTGGATATCCAAAGAAGGCACACGAGACCCATTTTACATTCTTCCCTCTTTATTTTTCCCATAGCTACTCAGCTACTACATGGAGGAGCTGGAAAAATATTCTGTGCAGAGAGAGCTCTCACAGTAGACTGTCTTCCCCCTGATAGATCGTAAGATCCTTTGGGTCATGGTATGGGGGAAGAAAGGGTGCAAGAGGGAGAGAGAGAAGCTCTCAAGCTGACTCCATGTTGAGTGCAGAGCCTCATGTGGGCTTGAGCTCACAACTCTAGGATCATGACCTGAGCCAAATTCAAGAGTGGGACACCCAACAGACTGGGCCACCCAGGTGCCCCAACTCTTTGGGCATTTTTAAGACAGCTTTTGTCTAGTAAGTCTGAAGTCTGTACTTTTTAGGAAGAGCTTATGTGAGTTTCTTTTTTCTCTTGTGAATGGTGTATACTTTTTTCATTTCTCTGCATGTCTCACAGTTTATTGTTGAAAACTCGGCATTTGGACTTAGGATGACTCTGGAATTCCGATTCTTACCCAGCCCCAGGATTAGTTGTTGCAAGTTGTATGTTGTAGTCTGTTTAGTGACTTTTTGAACATTTTTAGCAGTTTTATTTAGGGATGCCTGGTTGGCTCACAGCTGAACATTTGCCTTTGGCTCACAGCATGATCCCAGGGTCCAAGGGTTGAGTCCCATATTGGGGTCCCTGCGAGGAGCCTGCTTCTCCCCTCTGCCTGTGTCTCTACCTCCTTTTCTGTGTCTCTCATGAATAAATAAATAAAATATTTTTTAAAGTTTTATTTAGATATAATTCCCATAACACACAGAACACCAATTTAACGTATTTTTTTAATTTCATTTATTTATTCATGAGAGACACAGAGAGAGAGAAGTAGAGACACAGGCAGAGGGAGAAGCAGGCTCCATACAGGGTGCCTGACCTGGGACTTGATCCTGGGTCTCCACGACCACGACCTGGGCTCAAGGTGGCGCTAAACTGCTGAGCCACCCAGGCTGCCCCACAGTACAGGAATTTAAAGTTTGCAATTCAATGGTTTTTAGTATATTCACAGATAATGTGTGATCATACAAGGTCAGTTTTGGTCTATTGTATATTTTATTTATTTTTGTTTTTTTTAAGTTTTTATTTAAATTCTAGTTAGTTAACATACAATGTGATATTAGTTTCAGGTGTATAATATAATGATTTCACACTTCCATTTTGGTCTAAGTCATTTTTGTAAAGACTATTCTTTGTTGTGTGTGGTCTTTGAAGTCTGTTTTTTTAGCTTAGAGATCAGCTAGTGGTTTGTTAGAGATTTTCTCAAATGACTGGAGAGAAAAGAAAAAAAGAAAAGAAAGGAAAGAAAGGACTCCAGGTCTTTGCAAATTGGCTCTGTGCTGGAGCACTCACTTCCTGTTTTTGTTGAGCATAAAGATTAGCTACAGATGAAAGGGCATTATCTTCTCAGGTCTTTTCAGTATATATGTCCTGCTGTGTCCATATCTGTGGCTTCTAGATTCTCTGGTGTATGGGAGAACTTTTCAATGCTTCATGGAATCCCTTAGTCTACCATTTTGCATCTTTCCTTTGTCCAGTTTTGTTTTGATTAAGATGGCTTATATTTTTCTATTTTTAAAAAAATTTAGTTTGTTTCTTTATATTTGAAGTGAGTTTCTTAAAGGCAATGTGTAGTGCCTATAGGTCTTGCTTTTTAATCCAATCTAACAGTTTTCGTCTTTTTTTTTTTTTTTTTAGTTTTTGTCTTTTTTTTTTTTTTCATAGAAAGGGCGGGGAGGAGCAGAGGAAAAGGGAGAGAGAGAATCTTAAGCAGGTTCCATGACTAGCATGGAGTCCAGTGCAGGGCCTCAGGATCCCACAATCTCGAGATCAAGACTTGAGCAGAATTAAGAGTTGGATGCCCAAACAACTTAGCCACCCAGGTGCTCCAAGATTCTGTCTTTTAGGGAATGTTTAGACCAGGTGGTAGGTTGAATAATGGCCTCTAATACATGTTCATGTCCTAATCCCTGGAACCTATGAATAAGTTACTTTCTATGTTACAAGATAATTAAGTTTTCAGATGTAATTTAGGTTATCAGCTGTCCTTAAAATTGGGAGATTCTGGAATACTCTGTAGGTCCAGTGTAATCACATGAGCCCTTAATATCTGAGAACTTTTCCCAGCAGAAATCAGATACATTTGAAGACAGAAGGAGAGGCAGGAGAAATTCAAAATGTGAGAGAGCCTTTGATCTTCTGTTGCTGGCTATGGAAATAGGGGAAGGCAACTGTGAGCTAAGGCATTCAGACAATTACAAGAAGCTGTAAAAGCTCTCAGTTAATAGAAGGAAATAGACTTCAGCTCTACAATTGGAAGAGTCTTAATTCTGCCAGCAGCTTGAATGAGCAAGGAAGCAGATTCAGGGAGTCTCTAGGAAGGAATACATTTGCAGACATCTTGGTTTTAGCCTGATGAGATTTGTACCAGACTTCTGTTGTCCAGAACTATAAGATAATTAATTTGTGTTGTTTCAAGACACCAAGTTTGTGGTAATTTGTTATAGCAGCAATAAAAAACTAACGTAGACTATTTATATATAATGTGATTATTGATTTCGTTGGGTTCAAATCTATTTTCTTGCTATTCATTTGCTCTTTGTCCTTTGCGTTATTTGTAATTCTTTAACATATTTCACTCCTCATTTGAATTGAATGTTTTATAAATAATTTTCCTTCTATTTTGGGGTTTATTAGCTCTGTGTCTTTTTTAGTGGTTACCTTATACTTCATCATACATATCTTTAATATATAACAGCCTATCTTAACTAATATGCCACTTCATATAATGTTTCTCTCTCTCTTTTTAATTTTCTCTTTCACTTTTTTTATTCCATTGAAAATATATGTTTAAACGTATGTCTCCCTGTATTAGTCAGAACTATTTTGGATACAAGTGAATAGAAATCTAACTCAGGGTAGCTTAATAAAAAATAACTTTGATTGGCCTCATATGGAATATTAGCTAATTCCTGAACCAGAAGTGTGGTCATAGGGACAGAGGTATTGATGGTCCAGACTAGGTTATGGGCCCATCTTTGTGATCAGAATGGCACTGGGTTGATTGCTCCATGAAATAACATGAAATAGAAGTGTAGTTCCTGAAAGGTCAGGTGAATGGAAATGTACGCTTGACAAAAGAGAAACACTTGAGTTCTCATTTTCCACTACATTCCCAAAATAGACTGCAAGTTCCTTTAGGTCAGGTTACTTTTAAAATGTAAGTAATGTATACTTAAATTATCTAAATTAAAATAATATCCATAAGTTTAAAGACCCCTACTGATCACCCTTCCTAGGAGGTTAACACTCTACCACTGTCATCAGTCTGGTATACATTCTATGCATTGACCTAGAATTTACATAGTTTATTTGTTTTACATAAAAAGGTATCATATTGTGCATATTGCTCAACAGCATGTTTTTTAAAAATGGATTTTTTATTAGAGAGAGAGAATGAGCAGGGAGGATGGGTAGAAGGAGAGGGAGGAGCAGAGTCCTCACTGACCAAGGAGGAGCTCAATGTGGGACTTGATCCCAGGACCCTGGAATCATGACCTGAGCTGAAGGCAAAGGCTGGACCGACTGAGCCACCACGTGTTTTTTTTTTTTTTTTTTTTTAATTCAATAGATATCTTGTCAAGCTATCCATAATAATGCATGTAGATGTACCTCATTCCTTTTAACTGCTACACAGTATTTCTTTAAATGGATATTTAGCAGTTTTTTTTATATTACTGATATATTTATATTTAGTATTATTATATTACTGCTCATTTGTTTCCTATTTCTCATTATTATAAAAATGCTGCTGTAAACCTGTTTCTGGATGCATTACTGTGCTTGTTTTCAAGTGGTTCTCTGGTATGTGATTTCTGACTAGAAATTAATTTCTAAAATGTAATTTCTGACCCTTTGCAATTTTAAAATTGTGTTTATATGCTTAAATTTTTAAAAAAGATTTTATTTATTTATTTATTTATTTATTTATTTATTATTTATTTATTCATGAGAGACACAGGGAGAGAGGTAGAGACACGGGCAGAGGGAGAAGCAGGCTCCCCATGGGGACCCTGATGTGGGACTCCATCCCAGAACTCCAGGATCATGACTTGAGCCAAAGGCAGACTCTCAACCACTGAGCCACCCAGGTGCCCTATTTGTTTAAAAAAATTTTTTTTATAATAAATTTATTTTTTATTGGTGTTCAATTTACCAACATACAGAATAACTCCCAGTGCTCATCCCGTCAAGTGCCCCCCTCAGTGCCTGTCACCCATTACCCCTACCCCCTGTCCTCCTCCCCTTCCACCACCCCTAGTTCGTTTCCCAGAGTTAGGAGTCTTTATGTTCTGTCTCCCTTTCTGATATTTCCCACACATTTCTTCTCCCTTCCCTTATATTCCCTTTCACTATTATTTATATTCCCCAAATGAATGAGAACATAGAATGTTTGTCCTTCTCCAATTGACTTATTTCACTCAGCATAATACCCTCCAGTTCCATCCACGTTGAAGCAAATGGTGGGTATTTGTCATTTCTAATGGCTGAGTAATATTTCATTGTATACATAGACCACATCTTCTTTATCCACTCATCTTTCGATGGACACCGAGGCTCCTTCCACAGTTTGGCTATTGTGGCCATTGCTGCTAGAAACATCGGGGTGCAGGTGTCCCGGTGTTTCATTGCATCTGAATCTTTGGGGTAAATCCCCAACAGTGCAATTTCTGGGTCGTAGGGCAGGTCTATTTTTAACTCTTTGAGGAACCTCCACACAGTTTTCCAGAGTGGCTGCACTGTGGAATTCCACGAATTTGGAAGTCCTCCATCTCTTTCTATCTTTCCAAACAGCTTTAGTAGAATAGGTATGATTTCTTCTTTAAATGTTTGATAGAATTCCCCTGGGAAGCCATCTGGCCCTGGACTCTTGTGTCTTCGGAGGTTTTTGATGACTGCTTCAATTCCCTCCCGGTTATTGGCCTGTTCAGGTTTTCTATTTCTTCCTGTTCCAGTTCTGGTAGTTTGTGGCTTTCCAGGAATGCATCCATTTCTTCTAGATTGCCTAATTTATTGGCGTATAGCTGTTCATAATATGTTTTTAAAATCGTTTGTATTGCCTTGGTGTTGGTAGTGATCTCTCCTTTCTCATTCATGATTTTATTAATTTGAGTCTTCTCTCTTCTTTTTAATAAGGTTGGCTAATGGTTTATCTATCTTATTAATTCTTTCAAAGAACCAACTCCTGGTTCTGTTGATATGTTCCACAGTTCTTCTGGTCTCGATTTCGTTGAGTTCTGCTCGAATTTTAATTAACTCTCTTCTTCTGGGCGTAGGGTCCATCTGCTGTTTTTTCTCTAGCTCCTTTATGTGTAAGGTTAGCTTTTGTATTTGAGTTCTTTCCAGTTTTTGAATGGATGCTTGTATTGTGATGTATTTCCCCCTCAGGACTGCTTTTGCTGCATCCCAAAGATTTTGAATGGTTGTATCTTCATTCTCATTAGTTTCCATGAAACTTTTTAATTCTTCCTTAATTTCCTGGTTGACCCTTTCATCTTTTAGCAGGATGGTCCTTAACCTCCACGTGTTTGAGGTCCTTCCAAACTTCTTGTTGTGATTTAGTTCTAATTTCAAGGCATTATGGTCTGAGAATATGCAGGGGACAATCCCAATCTTTTGGTATCGGTTCAGACCCGATTTGTGACCCAGTATGTGGTCTATCTATTCTGGAGAAAGTTCCATGTGCACTTGAGAAGAATGTGTATTCAGTTGAGTTTGGATGTAAAGTTCTGTAGATATCTGTGAAATCCATCTGGTCCAGTGTATCATTGAAAGCTCTCATTTCTTTGGAGATGTTGTGCTTAGAAGACCTATCGAGGGTAGAAAGAGCTAGATTGAAGTCACCAAGTATAAGTGTATTATTATCCAAGTATGTCTTCACTTTGGTTATTAATTGATTGATATATTTGGCAGCTCCCACATTCGGGGCATATATATTGAGGATTGTTAAGTCCTCTTGTTGGATAGATCCTTTAAGTATGAGATAGTGTCCCTCTTCATCTCTCACTACAGTCTTCGGGGTAAATTTTAGTTTATCTGATATAAGGATGGCTACCCCTGCTTTCTTTTGAGGACCATTTGAATGGTAAATGGTTCTCCAACCTTTTATTTTCAGGTTGTAGGTGTCCTTCTGTCTAAAATGAGTCTCTTGTAGACAGCAAATAGATGGGTCCTGCTTTTTTATCCAGTCTGAAACCCTGCGCCTTTTGATGGGGTCATTAAGCCCGTTCACGTTCAGAGTTACTATTGAGAGATATGAGTTTAGTGTCATCATGATATCTATTCAGTCCTTGTTTTTGTGGATTGTTCCACTGACCTTCTTCTTAAAGGGGAATTTTAAGAGTCCCCCTTAAAATTTCTTGCAGAGCTGGTTTGGAGGTCACATATTCTTTCAGCTCCTGCCTGTCTTGGAAGCTCTTTATCTCTCCTTCCATTTTGAATGAGAGCCTTGCTGGATAAAGTATTCTTGGTTGCATGTTCTTCTCATTTAGGACCCTGAATATATCCTGCCAGCCCTTTCTGGCCTGCCAGGTCTCTGTGGAGAGGTCTGCTGTTACCCTAATACTCCTCCCCATAAAAGTCAGGGATTTCTTGTCTCTTGCTGCTTTAAGGATCTTCTCTTTATCTTTGGAATTTGCAAGCTTCACTATTAAATGTCGAGGTGTTGAACGGTTTTTATTGATTTTAGGGGGGGGGGATCTCCCTATTTTCTGGGTCTGAATGCCTGTTTCCCTTCTCAGATTAGGAAAGTTTTCAGCTAGGATTTGTTCAAATACATATTCTGGCTGTCTGTCCCTTTCAGCACCCTTGGGAACCCCAATTAAAGGTAGGTTTTTCTTCCTCAGGCTGTCGTTTATTTCCCTTAATCTGTCTTCATGGTCTTTTAATTGTCTGTCTCTTTTTTCCTCAGTTTCCCTCTTTGCCATCAACTTGTCTTCTATGTCACTCACTTGTTCTTCCACCTCGTTAACCCTCGTCGTCAGGACTTCTAGTTTGGATTGCATCTCATTCAATTGATTTTTAATTTCTGCCTGATTGGATCTAAATTCTGCAGTCATGAAGTCTCTTGATTCCTTTATGCTTTTTTCTAGAGCCACCAGTAGCTGTATAATAGTGCTTCTGAATTGGCTTTCTGACATTGAATTGTAATCCAGATTTTGTAACTCTGTGGGAGAGAGGACTGTTTCTGATTCTTTTGAGGTGAGGTTTTCCTTCTAGTCATTTTGCTCAGTGCAGAGTGGCCAAAAACAAGTTGTATTGGGAAAAGGAGAAAAAGAGAGAGAGAAGGAAAGAAAAGAGAAAAAGAAAAAAGAAAAAAGGAAGAAGAAAAGAAAAAAAGAGAAGAAAAAGAGAAAGAAAAAGAATGAAAGGGAAAAAAGGGTGGGGGAAGCAAACAGAAATCAAAAGCAAAAAACAAAAACAAAAAACAAAACAAAAAAACCACGGGGGAGTATCTTCTGATTCTGTGTACTTTAAGTCCCTTGACTTCCCCTGGAACTTGTCCGTCTAGCTGGTCTTCTGTGGGAGGGGCCTGTTGTGCTGATTTTCAGGTGTGAGCACTTGGGGGAGCTGCTCTGCCCCCTGCCTGGTGCAGGGCTCAGTGGGGGTTGTTTACCCCGTGAGGCCCCAGGAGGAACAACCCCAGTGGCGGGGCCAGCTCTGCAGCCCTAGAGTCAGCCCCCGCAGTAACTCCGGAGCTCTCCGTCTGCAGGGCCTGGAGGCTTCGGGGCGGGGCCGCTGATCTGCTCAGCTCGGGGCAGGAGAGTCCTTGCTGTCCTGGGCCCTCCCGGCCTCTGCCTGTCCCGGGGGGAGGCCGGATCCTGGGCTGTGTCCCGGCGCCCTGTGCTCCAGGGCCGTTGGATTCGCGCTCCCGGCCGTGTAGCCCCCTCTGCGGAGCCACCGCCCGAGCTCCCCCGAGCTGCTCCGGTCCCGCCGAGCGCAGTGCAGCTCGGCGCACTCTCCTGGGGGCGCAGGTGCCTGTTAGTGTCCCCGGGAGCCCGAGGGCATCCCCGCCCTCCTGGGTCCTGCTCCACCTCCCCGTGAGCCCCTTTCCGCCCGGGAAGGTCGGTGCAGCTCCTGCTCCTCCGGGACGGGGCTCTCCTGTCCTGGGGACACTCGCCCCGGCCTCAGCCCGGCTCCTCGCAGGGCCCCTCCCCCTTGGAGGCCTTTTGTTTCTTTATTTCTTTTCCCCCCTCTTCCTACCTTGATAGAAGCGCGAACTCTTCTCACTGTAGCATTCCAGCTGGTCTCTCTTTAAATCTCAGGCCGAATTCATAGATGTTCAGGATAATTTGAAGGTTATCTAGGTAATTTGGTGGGGACAGGTGATTTGGGGACCCTACTCTTACGCCATATTGCCTCTCCTCCGAGTTCTAGCAATCTTGGGGTGGAGGCTTTTGGGTTTTCTATGTAGAGTATCATGTCATCGGCGAAGAGGGAGAGTTTGACTTCTTCTTTGCCAATTTGAATGCCTTTAATGTCTTTTTGTTGTCTGATGGCTGAGGCTAGGACTTCCAGTACTATGTAGAACAGCAGTGGTGAGAGTGGACATCCCTGTCTTGTTCCTGATCTTAGGGGAAAGGCTCCCAGTGCTTCCCCATTGAGAATGATATTTGCTGTGGGCTTTTCGTAGATGGCTTTTAAGATGTCGAGGAATGTTCCCTCTATCCCTACACTCTGAAGAGTTTTGATCAGGAATGGATGCTGTATTTTGTCAAATGCTTTGTCTGCATCTAATGAGAGGATCATATGGTTCTTGGTATTTCTCTTGCTGATATGATGAATCACATTGATTGTTTTACGAGTGTTTGTTTAAAATTTTTAATGAATAAATTTTTGAATAGGAAGTAAATGCACATGGTAAAAAAAATATTGAAAAATTCTTGAATGAGGGATCCCTGGGTGGCGCAGCGGTTTAGCACCTGCCTTTGGCCCAGGGCGCGATTCTGGGGACCCGGGATCGAATCCCACGGTGAGCTCCTGGTGCATGGAGCCTGCTTCTCCCTCTGCCTGTGTCTCTGTCTCTGTCTCTCTCTCTCTCTCTCACTGTGTGCCTATCATAAATAAATAAATTAATTAATTAAAAAAAAAGGAAAGTTCTTGAATGAAAAGTAGTTTCTTTTAGTCTGGAACTGTACCTCAGTTGATGCTTGATGGTCATAAATGTTAAATAACACAAACCTTTTATTCTGGTATGTCTTTCAATTTGGATTTGTCTGACATTTAGTTATTTAGATATTTAGATATTTAGATATTAGATATTAGATATTAGATATATTAGATATTTAGATATTTCCCTCATATTTAGTTTTAGGTTATACGTCTTTGGTAGGAATAGCACACATGAGGCTGATTCTTATTTTGTTTCATCAATTTATTAATATTTATCGATATTAATCCTGTTACTGATGATGTGCAATTTAATCACCTGATTAAGGTGTTCTGTGCCACACCTTTATACTTTTTTTCTTTGTAATTGCTCTTTTGTGGGGAGGTACTTTGGGACTATGTATATATATATTTATTCATCAAACTTTTCATTCTTCATTTATTCATTTCTATACTGATTGGCTTATGGTTTTCTATCTTATTTAGATAATTATAGTCTGTTATTATCAGTATTTCTTTTGATGTTCATATTGTCACAGGTTTGGACTGTGGGAGCCCCTTCAAATTAACTTCTGGGTACTTTTGACATACCTCCATCATTCCTTGAACATTTTCTTACTTCCTTATATAGTACCATAAATCAGAACCATCTGGTATTTTCCCTGCACCAGTCCTAGAATAAACCATTTCTCTAAGATATCCTAGTTCTCTTTGCTGGAATATGGTATTTAGAAGCCAATGTATGGGTGCTAAGAGTATTAAGTGTGCTCAATGTTGCTGAAGTATTATTGCTCCTATGGCTTTTCAGTGTATACACACACACACATAATATGCATCTATATTTATCATATTTATCATGTATATATATGATTGAGTTTTATTTGATAGTTTAATTTGCATGTATCCTCTTAGAAAATGTCAAATGGAGTAGAAGCTCTAATTTCATATTTGTAGGTATTTATACTGTGTTATCACTGTCAAGAGAAGCAATATCTTAATTTGACATCTTAAGAGATAATCATAGTTATACTTCAAATAAGGGAAATGAATTATTTGATATGAAACTGTATTTATAAAAAATCTTACTGCTTTATATCTTTAATGGTAATAAAAGCAACTGATTCCAAGTTGCAACATGAGCAACCCTCTAGGAATTTATTTTAAACGTTTATTTAAAATTTTTTTCTCTTTAGTTGGAAAATCTTTTTGATAATTTTCTAAGCTGCAAGCTACCCTTTTACTTTCCAAGATTTATAGTTAACATTAGATATAGAATGTTAGACTTTTTCATACTTTAAGCATTTATTTAAAATTTTTTTCTCTTTAGTTGGAAAATCTTTTTGATAATTTTTTGAGCTGCCATCTACCATTTTACTTTCCAAGATTTATGGTTAACATTGGAATTAGACATAAAATGTTATAGTTTTTCACACTTACATGTTTTAAAATTAAAGAATCTTTAGTTAAAGGTGATATTTGATTTATTAATAACATATTTCTTTATAATAATTTAAGGTATCTTAAATGTACTATCAACTATTCTTTTTCAAGTGCGTGGCCTGACATCTCTTTTCCACCCATACATTTCCCTGTTTATGTCTTTAAATATGATGTATGTGCTGACCAGGATGGACTTCTCTGAACTCCAGGTTGCCTCTATATTTATTCTATATATCAAATAGGAAGCTTAAACTTAACATATACAAAATAAAACCCTTGTTTTTGTTTGTTTTTCTTGTTTCTTTATAATCAAACCTTATTTTTCATGTTTTCCCCTAGCTCAGTGAAGTGTAACATCTTTCTTCAAGTTTCTAGGGCAACAGTTTGGAGTCAGCTTTGATTTCTTTCTCACTTTTATACCCCATATTTGGCCCATCATTAAATCCTTTATAGTATACCGAGAATCTCTCCAATTCTATTTCCTTCTTCTCTGTCATAGTGGCTCAAGCCACCATCATCTCTGGTTTGAATTCTAATAGTAGTCTCCAAAGTGTCTTCCTGCTTCCATGCTTACTTTAAAGTCTATTTTCTACCTTGAAACCAGAGTGATTTTTTAAAAACATGTATCATTTTACTTCTCTGCTCAAAACTTCCAGACATTTCTCTTTTTAACTTAGAAAAAAAGCCCAGTGGCCCCTGAGTTCCTTCCATATGGTCTAAGTTCCCTCTACTTCTGTGGCCTCATCTCCAACATTCTTTCCTTTTCTCATTCTACTGTAGCCATGCTACTGACCATCTTGTTGTTCTTATAACATATCAAGCATTTGCCTACCCCAGGGCCTTTGCAATTATTATTCTTTCAAGCTAGAATCCTCTTTACTCTGACATTTGCTTAGCTTAAATCCTTCAGCCTTTTTTTTCTTTCATGTGTTCAAATATCATGTCAGAAAGAGCTTTCCTGACTGACCTAAGTAAAATAGCATCTACCTCTTCATGTTCCCTATTTCCTTTATTCTGTTTAATTTTTTTTCTGTAGCATTTTTCAACTTATAGCATGTCTATTTATAGCCCCCTCTAGGTTATAAAGTCCGTAGACTCAAAGACTTTGTTTTTCTTATTAGGTGTCCCAGTGTTTGGAATATTGCCTAGAATAATGGTGTTCAGTTAATATTTGTGGAATAAACAAACAAATAAATAAAAGCACTTTCTGAGAGAAAGAATCTATTTTGTTCAGATTCTAATAGTACTAGTCAAGTCAAGACATTTCCAGATGCTTCCTTCTCTTCTCTTTGCCTGACTACATTCCTGATGAAAGCAGAGGCAAATTTGTACGTGCAGCTGGGAATGGGGTGTGTAAGGAAATGGAAGGTGGGGAAATAGAGAAAAAGAAGATCATATCGTTCTCTACTCTTCCAGCCTGAAAGTACTACCAATTTGGCAGAGGGAAGTTGGTGTTTTGATTAATAAACTGTACTGGACCTTTTAATTGCTATGTTAGATTATTCTTAGCACTACAGCTGACTTAAAAATAAAGAAGAGTGTTTAAGGAAATTATGAGACTTCTCTTCACACAATTTTTCCTTCAAAGAGCAAGATAAAAATGAGTCTGTAGATGGGTTACAAAGAGCCTGTGAAGGGAACAGATGAAGTTCACCCCTCCCCCTGAATTCTATGGAGTTATGCTTATTCAACCCAATGGTTACCCTTCTATTGTGATTTTTATCATAATGCTTAATAGTCTATTGTTTACATGTTTGTGTCCTTTACTAGTCTATGAGTTTAAGAAGAGAGGGCCATTGTTTTATTAATCCTGTTTATCTAAGACCTGCCATAGTGCCTGATACTATTTAGTATTTGTTGAATAATCTCCCTGCCCTGAACTCAATTCAAGGATTACTTGAATACCAAAAATACCTTGAGTATCAAAAATGGAGTGTTTGATGAAACAAATGGAGTATTTGCTTAGTTAGAGAGATTACACTGAATTCTAAGATTTAGACCCATTTACCATGATGAAAATTCCCATGCTAAGGGAAAACACTTTACTTTTGAAATACATCACAGAGTTGGCTTTATTTTTTCCTTCTTGCCCAAGCTCTTAGCTACTAATCTGTTTCCCCTATTGCAGCAGGGCACGAAGGTGGCTTTTATGGAACCCAGTGTTTGGAATAAATGCTAAAATAATCCCCTTCTCTCCACATCTGGTATGGCTGTGATTCCTCTTTAAAGCCAGAGCCTGAATCCTTATTATTTAAAAGTTTGAAAGTCAATATCTTGTGTATTCTTGTGGCAAATGCAAAAACTTTAACAATGTTCTGAAAGACTGTGGAGAGGGTCTGTCTTTCAGTATAACAACTACAGAATTATTATCATTGAGATCCAGAGATGAAAAGTTATAAAACATTTTGACTCAAAGAGATGCCACATGAATTTAATAATATTCATGTGGATAATCATTTTCCAAACAGACTGTAGCCATGACTTAATCCCTCCTAGAAAGACAGGAATGGATCTTCAAACAAACTGCCTAAGCTGTTTGTTCACAGTTTGCTTTTTGATTCAGCAAGATGGATTATGAGGGGTAACAACCAGAGCTGTGACAGCTTTGGCTACATCCCACCTGGCGTTCAATCCCTTTCTCCTTTAAAAAGCTCTCCAAGTTCATAATTCTACAAAAGGATTAATCAAAGTCATTGGAGGGGTGCCTTGACTTGAAAGTGGGGGGAGGGAGAGATTTAATATGCCAATTAAAAAATCCATTGTTATAGAAAAATTCTTGAGTTGCTTTATTTGTAGAGTGAAAGCAACCCAAGTATGAATCTTATTTGAACAATGGTGTACTTGGGCTGACAATGAGGTGAAGTAAAAACATTTAGGGCCTACCCCACTGCTTTTAGTGAGTCTTTCCTGGTCAGTGACAGCCCATGAACCCTCTTTGGGCACAGTGAAGCTGCCAATTTTTTAGCCTCTAGACATCATTTCATCCATAGCGCTCATCCATGAGCACATTATATACACAACACACGTGTGAATGTGAAACCTCCTCCATCATATTCATCATCTTATCTCCTTTCTACTATGGTTACCATCACCTTTGTTCCCCTCACCCTGACTAGAACTGTCAGTAGGGAAGGAAAGAAAAATTAAAATGGTCTTTCAGTTTATGTGAGAATTTCAGACAGAGGAGTTACAAAATATAGGACTAAGTGGCTACTAAGTATTTCTTTCAGTTCTGTGATGTCATGCAAAATACCTCATGGTTAGAATAGGCAAGTTAGTGTTAACTGAGGTCAGCAACTGTTTACTTTGAGCTATCAATATATTGGTTCGTCTTCATCACTCATGAAATGTATAGCAGATAATTTGCCATTAAGAATTAAAATGCTGATGTTTAAGAATAAATTACTTAAAAAATGAGAGTTAAACCAAAGCTGCCCTTATTTAGAACAAAATCATTTTTCCTTTGCTTGCATTGAAGCAGCAGAAGAGAAGATAGAATTAACATGGAGAATTGCTATGTCCATGAGAGTGTGATATTCCTGGGAGGACCCATTAAGAAAGAGATCGAGGCTCAAAGGCTCTAAAAGATAGAGGCAATAGGTGGCAAAATTAGATGGCCTTACTCTATCATCATTCCCTGTATGGAAAGTAATTGGTACCTGCTGCTTCCTTCTTAAAGGAGAGACTGGGTTTCTAATATCTAACTACTTAGCATGCATTTAACCATATATGTTAACAAGAAAGGAAAACCATCAGTAAGAAACCATAAATTAGATCTTGCTTTCAGAGTGAACTGTGGATTTCAACTACTTGATCAGACTTTATATCTGAGTTGTTATAAAGAGCCAACATTGATTGCATTTGACATTCTTCTCCCTTTATCGGCAGCATATAGGATGCAAGGATTGAGCAGGAGTCCAGGGGCACAGAGGTTGCCAACTGATGGGAGGAGGAAATAAATTTTTAAAATTTGGTGTTTGGTCCCTGGACCATTCAAGAATGGCAGTCTGTTAAAATATTGATGTGTGCATATGGTGTCATCTGTTCAGGATTTTCTAGTAGCAGCCAATCTTTGAGCTCTGAGCTTCAAGTTTAAGAGAAGCATGAAATGAGAATTTGGAATTATACAAGTCTTTTTCCCTCTTAAGATCTTTGATGGGTGTGCGAAATAAACATGGTACTTTTCTGCCTTTTGATTATTCAGTTTAATTATTGCTTTAATATTTTTCTGTGTTTTTTGTATTTTGCACATTTCCCACCATTATTTCAGGTTTGCCGGACCTGGGATTCAAGTACAAGTTGTTGAAATTGTTACATTTTTAACTCTACCTCAGAAATGTATTGGAATTTGGTATAATCTTATTTATTTCCTTGTTTTATGTTCACGTGTTTATTGACGTCAGTTAGGCATTGTGGTTCATATGCACATTTTTCTCTCTGTAACATGTATATGCATTTATAAGTATACAAAATAAAAATATTTATTTCTAGTACATAAATGCATTTTTATTTTTTTAGTGTGTACATATAACATTTATTTTCAGTGTATATAGTCACAGATATTTTTCAGTGACATTTGAAATTTAATTTTTTATTCTATTTTTCTTTGAAATTAATCAGTATACTTGATTAAGAAATCAGCTTTAATCTTTTTGCATATGATATGAGTGTTTTTTTCCTTTTAGGTAACACACATACTTTTAGGCTAAATAAGGTTTGGGGATGGGGAAAGCGGCAGGGAGTTTCCAGGATGAAATTATTAGATCCCTGAGGAAGCAGAATGTTAAAGCCTATCTAGTGACAATTGTTTGGCACTAGCCTAGTAGGAGCAGGTTTTAACATGCAAATCCTGTTTTGTTGCTCTTGTTTTCCTGGTAGCCAAACAAAACCAAGATAATAATTTTCACCCCACCCACAACTGCTCAAAATGGGCTCTTCTTATTCAAGAAAGAAAATAAAGACACTTTCCTTATTTGTTTTTGAGAGTCTGAACTCTGTGGAAATACTGAGGCTAAAACCAGGAGGAGGAAAATAAATATTTGATAAGTAATGAGTACATGTCTAATATTATACTAAATGATATCAAATACAAAAGAAAATATTTACACTTCTATGAACAGGGACCTACAGACAGGGCACACAAAGGAGGCAATTAATAAACATGACATGTTTTCTATAAGAGTGGCATTGTGCAACATTTGTGGTTATGGACCTCTTGATAATCTATTAAAAGAATAATACATAATCACACAAAATCTGTGTGCAACTTTGGGTGATAAGACCAAGAACCCCTAAAACAGAGAAAAGGACAATAATTTTAGGTCATCACTTCTTCATTATTTATTCAGAGAAGTCCTAACTAAGGACATTTATTACTTTTTTATGTTCTTTCAGAGCAACATCTATCTCAGATGTTCATGGTTATAAATCAATATTTATGGTGTGATTATTTGCTTAATATCTATATCTTTACCTTGACTGTTAGTTCTATGAAGGCAGAAATACCCATACTCACTGTTTCATTTCCCATGATGAACATAGCTCCTGGGGGCATAGTAATCACGTAAATATCTGTTGAATAAGTCAAAAAATGATGGATATGACACTAAATATAGAGGTTGGAGAATATAGCTAGGCTTATGTGTGCTAGAATTGTCAAAGCAAGCTTCATGAGGAGGCAGTACCAGTTCAAACTATATTTATTGAGCATGTATTATGAGTTGGGACTTAGACTATACATGGGATGGGAGTGATATCTAGTTTGTTTTTGAAAGTTAGGAAGTTTTGGTAGTCACAGAAGTCACTTGGGAAATAGCAGGTTTGAAGATGAGAACCGATGAGAAAACTAGCACTCCTGGTACATTATGAATACTTGCAGAAAACATGATGGGACCAAGTTATGAATGGTTTTGACCAAGATGTCAAACAGGTTGGATTGTTCATAAGCAGACCTTGTGATGAGGTTTTGTGTGCAAGTGATTTCTTAAGGATGTGCTCCCAGATAAAACAAGTAAGGGATTAAGGGTAAGAAGCCAAGCAAGGGTATGTCTGTTTTTAGGTAAAGTCCTTCTTTTCGTTTGGTCCCACCAGGGAGTTCTGAAGTGTAAATTATACCTCAGAATGTGCCCAGATCCAGGCAAGGGAGCTAGGCATTCATACTTTCATGTTACTTAGGCATTGACTAAGAGCTACCCTCAGGGGATATAAATCCCCAGGCCCTTTCTGTTTTCTCTGCAGGACCAAAGATGCAGTAACACTAGCCACACAAGAGCAGTCATCAGAAAAGTAGCATGTATTGATGGCCTTTAGAAACAAATCACACTGAAGCCAGGGGATGGGTACATAGAAAAGTCAAAGAGACAGGAAGGAATCTGGGCAGAGCACTTGCAGTGGCTGCTAACCGGAGTCCTAGTGTAACTTAATAGGCACTAGAGATTCATTGCAGTGGTTCCCAAACTTGGCTGTATATTAGAAACATGCTAGAAATACCTGAGGAGCCTTTAAAGAAAAAATTAGTCTGGGATCCATCCAAGATGAGTTAAATCAGAACATCTTTAGGTAGAACTTGGGCATCAGTGCTTTTTAAAAGCTCCTCCTGTGGGATCGAAGGACTGACTTGAGCATAGGCTCCTGGGCAAGGATGTGGCAGGATGTGAGCAATATTTTAGGGAGATAAATGGGCAGGGATTTATAGGCTGGATTAAAGGGAGAAAAAACGGATACTAGAATATTGGCAAAAAGTGATATTGTGAACTGTGATGGTGGGGGAAAATGGAAATAAAGGGACAAATTTGAGATATTTATTAAAGAAAAATCCAGGGATCCCTGGGTGGCGCAGCGGTTTGGCGCCTGCCTTTGGCCCAGGGCGCGATCCTGGAGACCCGGGATCGAATCCCACATCGGGCTCCCGGTGCATGGAGCCTGCTTCTCCCTCTGCCTGTGTCTCTGCCTCTCTCTCTCTCTCTCTATGTGACTATCATAAATAAATAAAATTAAAAAAAAAAAAAAAAGAAAAATCCAGAAAATTTAATAACTGATTGGATTTGAGGGCTTGAAGAGACAGAGAAGTCAAAGGTGGTGTGAAGATTTCCCAGCTGGGAGTCAGGCTTCAAAGCAATGTTCCTTGAAGTACTGTGATGCTCAGACTGTATGGAAAACTGTATCAGTACAGCCCTTTGACATTTTCAGTCTTTGGTTACAACTTAGAAATTCTGCTAGTTCTTTCAAGCTAGAAATGATTGTTTAAATCATACAATCCTTAAGATAATGAAACTAAATATATCTTATGTGGCTTGGGAATTTTTTCCCACGGAACTTGGACCATAGGCATTTGGAAGATGGTGTTCATCATCCTCTATCATACTGTGCTAGTGTCAGTATTCTGGTCAACAGGATTGACATTGGTTATTCTGCTATTATTTTTTTTAAGATTTTATTTATTTATTCATAAGAGATACATACACAGAGGCAGAGACATAGGCAGAGGGAGAAATAGGTTCCCTGCTGGGGAGTCCGATGCAGGACTCGATCCCAGGACCCCAGGATGACACCTGGAGCCAAAGTCAGACTCTCAACCACTGAGCCACCAAAGTGTCCCTAATTCTGCTATTATTATTGCTAATTATATAAGGTTTTTTTTCTTTGTTTTTTTTTAATTTTTATTTATTTATGATAGTCACATAGAGAGAGAGAGAGAGAGAGAGAAGCAGAGACACAGGCAGAGGGAGAAGCAGGCTCCATGCACCGGGAGCCTGATGTGGGATTCGATCCCGGGTCTCCAGGATCGTGCCCTGGGCCAAAGGCAGGTGCCAAACCGCTGCGCCACCCAGGGATCCCGCTAATTATATAAGTTTATAGTCATCTGTCTTATCTTCTTAGTCATAAGTTCTAACCCTTGACATGACATGTCTTACGAGATATATCATTAACATTTTATGCTTTTTAAAAATGTGGTGAAGTATCTCTTATGTTTGTGGAGTAATGTGAACAACTTTTCTCTCTTGATGCAATAATTATGCAAGCAATTGAAGTTTACATATTTTGCTTTAATTATGTAATATTTCTTTATATGTACAAGGCAAAAAATAGTCATAACTGCTAGTGCCATTCTTTTTGTATACTTTCTCAACCTATCACATGAAGAATCCAGCAAGATAAGGAAATAAGTACTATTATCCCCACTTTACATCTGTAATAGTTGAAGCCAGTTTAGTGACTTGCCCATGGTTGCTTAGTACATAAAGTGGTGGGAAGAAAGCATGAAATCATAGCTTTTGTTTCCCAACTCAAATCTCTTTTCTTTATGCATTTCACTCTCATTTTAAAGCACTGGGAAGTGATTCTTCTGAGTTCCGCTTTTCTTAGGTAGTAATCATAAATTTGGTTATCTTACTTGTAAAATGTGAGCTGTGACTTTTAATTTGGAGCCACAACAATGGCAACAACAACAGATCTTAATTTTGATACTATCTATCAGATGCTAGAGACTGTGCTTGGCATTTTATAAACATTTTCTCTGATCTTAAAAATCCTATATAGTAGGTAAGTAATAGCCTAATTTTATAAATAAGAAACCTGATATTTTCTTTACAGAATGATGTTTTCTTCCCATAAATAATAACAGTTGTGTTTATTAGACATTACACTTCAAAGGAAAGAAGAAATGGAAAAATGTATTCCTAATTTTAAAGTACTACAGACAGATATTTACTGAAACCATACTCTTTAAATAGCTCTCTTATGTTATGCTTAATGTTTTACTAAGATTTTAGTTTGATTAGTTTCTAATGATAGTTCTTCAAGAATCATTTCTTCCTATCTCCTTTAAGACATCTACTAGTTTTTAAACTCTGAATATTTTTGGATAATGAAGAATTTAATTCCCCCTTATTTACAGTGAATATGTTCTAAGACTTCCGGTGGATGCCTGAAACATTGGAAAGTACGGAACCCTATATATACTATGCTTTTTTCCTATATATAAAGTTTAATTTTTAAAAGTTTTTATTTTAATTCTAGTTAGTTAACATACAGTGTTATATTAACATACAGTGTTATATTAATTTCAGGTGTACAACATAGTGATTCTACAATTCCATAAAACATCTAGGGCTCATCATAACCAGTACACTCCTTAATCCCCACGACCCATCCATCTCCCCTCTGGTAAGTCAGTTTGTTTTCTATAGTTAAGAGTCTGTTTCTTGGTTTCTCTCTCTTTCTCTTATTTTTCTCCCTTTGCTTGTTTGTTTTGTTTCTGAAATTTCACATATGAGTGACATTATATAGTATTAGTTTCTCTGACTGACTTACTTAACCTAGGATTGTACTGTCTAGCTCCATCCATATTATTACAAATGGCAAGATTTCATTTTTTATGGCTGAATAATATTCCATTTGTGTGTGTGTGTGTGTGTGTGTGTGTGTGTGTGTGTGTATCATGTCTTTCAGACTTTTCCCCTATACAATTTTTCCTTTGGCTGGCTCTAACATGTATCCTTTTGCTATTAAAAAACTATAATGATACTATAATGATAAGTCTAATATTTTCCTGAGTCCTGTGAGTTGTTCTAGTGAATAATCGAACCTAAATGTGGATATGGGAACTGTTGAATTTGTAACTAACTGATCTAAAGTGAGTGTAGCCCTTTGGGACCCCTGAACTATGGCTGGTGACTAAAAAGAAGTCTTGTGGGGGACTGTCCCCTCTGATTTTGCATTTTGGCTTAATCCTTGCAGTTGGTGAAAGAAGTTTTGGGCAAATTTGGCCTCAGACCTTGAGTTTGACCAACTTTGAGTAAGGATAAGGCAGAGAATTTTATAGGATTGATATGTAGATGGAGAATGAAATTCTATTTCTGGAACTGTTAAGCTGGGGATGTTAAGCTGAAAAGATATGGTTGACCATATGGACTACCATGTGATGATAGCCACATGCAGAATGTAGATAAGTAGAGTAATAGAATCATGAAATAGAGAAAGAGAGCCTTGATAATGTTGTTTGAACCCATTGATTTTACTGTGCCAGACATCATATGTATCCCTGGCTTCCTGATTCAGTAAATCATTAAATTTCCTTTTTGCAGAAACTAGTTTGAACTGGTGCTCACCACTGCAGTCAAAAAGCTTGTCAAACATCTGTTCTTTGGATCCAGTGTTTCTCTTGGAGAAGCACTAAGCTCCACATGTATTACTGAATGAAATTTTGATCAGGAGTCTCCTTATTATTGTGTAATTCTGATAATCAATTAGAACTTCATTTCACATATACTTTCAATTTGTATTTATTAAAGAAGAAGGCTTATCTCTATGACAACATTTAATTAATGAGGCTCAAGTTTATACCCCTGAATTTTATTGTTTATCTTACTGTATATATGGGTATATCTTATTGTATATATCTATATAAATATTGATATAGATGTTTTGTGTGTGTGTGCAAATAGAGAATAGAGGGAAAATATAAAGTCAAAAAGATTCTGGAAATAGGTATACTTCCTAAATATTCTTTTCTGAGCAAAGGAAATAACCAAATAAAAATTAGATGTTGTGAGTACACAGACTTGAGATTGGAAGCAAGAGTTTTGGATTAGAATTTTATGGTGCATAAATTCCTATATAAAGAAATTTGCCCATTTACAAATTAGTGAATAGAATTTATTCAAGTACAGATTATAAATACATGCACACATTTAAAAATGATTGAATTTTCCATAATAAAAAGTAATAAATATTTATTTTAGAAAATGGAGAAAATATTTGTTTAAGATGTATTTCATTAGCACTTAGTATCACATGAGACAGTCTAAAAATATAGCAGTGAACAAGACAGACACAGCTTTGCTCTCATGGGGATTAAGGTTTAGTGGGGTATAAAGAAAACAAAAATTATCCATAATCTTAGTCTCTGAAAGAAAATGGTTGATATTTTAGTGTGTTTTCAACATAGGTGCTTGAGAGGTATGTATTTAACACAACTGAAATTATGTTTTGCATATTGTCTTGGATTCTACTCCTTTCCTTTAGCTATCTTTAATCTTGCCTTGACAACATTTTTACCAGTTTTTTTTTTAAGAAAGATTTATTTATTTATTTGAGAGAGAGAGAAACCACATGTGCACAAGCTGGAGGGGCAGAGGGAAAGGGAGAGGAAATTTCAAGCGGACTCCATGCTGAGTGTGAGCCTGACTCTGGCCTTGATCTCGCAAACCTGAGATCATGACCTGAGCTGAAATAAGAGTCAGATGCTTAACCATCTAAGCCACCCAAGTGCCTTGCTATTTAGCATACCACAAAAACAATATATTTTAGTGATCACTAAAAGTGAGGCATATTTATTTACCGTTCTAGAAATCTTTTTTAAAATTATAATACCGTATAGGATGAGTAGTTTTGTTCATGTATATTTGTTTAGGCCCTGATTATTTCATTAAGATACATTCTTAAAAATGAAACGAATGGTTAAAAAGACAGGAGTACTTTATTTTTATTTATTTATTTTTTTAAGCAGTCCTCACATCCTGTGTGGAGCCCAGTACGAGGCTTGAACTCACGACCCTGAGATCAAGACCTGAAATCAAGAGTTAGTCACTTAATTGACTTAGCCACTCAACTACCCTCCAAAAAATATTTTAAAGGTTCATTTTAATATATATATAATTTTTTTCCCTAAAAATGAGTATATTATGTTAGATTCCTAACCCATAAGAAGAGTAAGAAAATGCTTATTTCATTTCACCTTTGACATTTTGATGTACATTTTTTTCTGGCATTATTTTATAGTTTTGTTTTGTTTAAGGATACTATTCTGCAGTATACCTTTTAACTGGTTATTTCAGGCATATAAGAAATCAATTGAAATTTTCTCATGCAATGCTCATTTTGCAGCAGTGGTCTGATTCTGGAATAGCAACCAAACTCACAAGGCATAATAGACTTCATGCAGCTGTAGGTCAATTTAACATTAGGAAAAATATAGATAGACATTAGTTCTAGGGTCCCTTCCACTTTTATACAGCTTATTAGGTAGTCTCCTGAGGGCTATAGTAATGGGGCCCACTCCCCAGTGCCCTATATCTTATCAGTATAGATTGTTTACTACTTGATAAATAATTTCAAAAATGAGTTGCAAGAGCTTGGCCTAGTACAAATCCTTAGCTAGAGATTATTATTTATCTTGGAATACTATAAATATACTCCTAACAATTTTTTGAATTAGTCGTAGCCATCCTTGAGGCTAGAGGAAAGAAATCGGTTGTTAACTCTTTTAACCTTTGATTTAGAATATTCTTTGTAATTCTGACTTTTAGAGTTTATTATCTTGTGTTTCTGAGTGTTATAGGTAGATAGTTCTTTCTTTGTTTTTTTAAAGCTTTTATTTATTTATTCATGAGAAACACACAGAGAGAGGCAGAGACATTCGCAGAGGGAGAAGCAAGCTCCTCACAGGGACCCCGATGTGGGACTCCATCCCCCACCCAGGATCACGTCCTGAGCCAAAAGCAGATGCTCAGTCACTGAGCCACCCAGGTGCCCCTCAAGTTTAATTCTATCATGGTCAGATAACACAACCTATGATTTCAATTATTTTAAATTTGTTACAGTTTATTTTATTGTCTTGGATATAGTTTATTTTGGTATATATTCTATGGGCATTTGTAAAGAATGTATATTCTGCTTTGGCTGGGTGGAATGTTCTGTAAATGTTGATCAGGTACTCTTGGTTGATGGCGCAGTTGAGTTTTTTTTATTTCCTTGCTGCTCTTCAGTCTAGTTGTTCTATTTGTTGAGAGAGAAGCGTTGATGTCTTCAACTATAATTCTACATTTCTTTTCAGTTCTAATATTTTTTGCTTTACATATTTTGCAGCTGTGTTGTTTGGTACATACATATTCGAGATTTTTAATCTGCTTGGTGGATTGATGCTTCCATCATTATATGGTGTCCCTCTTTGTTTCTGGTAATTTTCTTTGCTCTGTAGCTTGTTTTATCTGCTTTGGATGTAGCCACTTTTCTTTTTTTTTAAATTAATTTTTACTTTATATCTTTTTTCATCCTTTTATTTTAAACTTATATATTGTTATATATATATAACAATTTTTTAAAGATTTTTAAAATTTTTTATTTATTTACGATAGACAGAGAGAGAGAGAGAGAGAGGCAGAGACACAAGCAGAGGGAGAAGCAGGCTCCATGCAGAGAGCCCAACGTGGGACTCAATCCCCAGATTCTAGGATCACACCCTAGGGCAAAGGCAGGGGCTAAACCGCTGAGCCACCCAGGGATCCCCAAAACTTATATATTGTTATATATGAACTGAATTTCTTATAGGTAGCATATTCTTGAGTCATGCTTCTTAATCTACTGTCCTAATTTTTGTCTTTAGTTAGTGTATTAGACTATGTATATTAATGTAATTTTGATATGTTAGAGCTTAAGTCTGCTATTTTTTTCTGTTGTTCTGTTTTTTTTTTTTTTCCTTTCTTGTCTTTTTCTTGCCTTCCATGTGAATTACTTAAAACTTTTTGAGTATCTCATTTTCATTTATTATAGTGGTTTTGAGTATATGTCTCTGTGGCTTTTCAATGATTACTGTAACTATTACCTTATCCATACATAAGTATCAGTCTATTAGTGTTACTTTACTAGTTTGCCTCAAAATGCAGAAAACTTACCTCCTTTTACCTTCTTTTGCTTTCAACCATTAATAATAAAATTGTCCTAAATACTTCCTGTATGCACATTAAGGACCACATCAGATACTGTATACTTCTGTTTGAATGATCAAACAAACTTTAGGAGACTCCAGAGGAGAAGGAAACTGCATCCTAATTATCAGTATTTTTACTTACTGTGTTCTTTCCTCATTCCTGATGTTGCGTTATTCCTAACTTAATTATTTGATTTCATTTAGAAAATATCCTTTTAACCATTTTTAAGGGTATGTCTGCTGGCAACATATTATCATAGTTTTCCTTCATTTGAGAATATATTGATTTTGCCTTCACTTTTGAAGGAGAATTTCATTGAATATAGATTTCTGATTTCAGCACTATTTCATTTTGATACTTGAAAGAAAAATATCATGCCACTTTCTTCTGGTTTCCATGGTTTCTGGTGAAACATCCAATGTCATTTGAATTGTTTTCCCCTGTAGTTAAGGTCAATTCTGTAGCTGCTTTGAAATTTTTGTTTTGTCTTTAGTTTTCAGAAGTGTAACTATTTTCTGTCTTGATATGGATTTTTTTCTTTTGGTTTATCCTGTTTGGGGTTTGCTTATTGTCTTGAGTTTTAGGTTTATGTCTTTTGCCAAATTTGGGAACTTTTCAGCTGTTACTTTTTCAGTCTTGCCTTCTTCCTCTTCTAATCTTGGACTTTTATCACACAAATTTTAGGTCTTTTGTAATAGAATCACAAATCCTTGAGGGTATGTTCCTTTTTTTTTTTTTTTTTTGGTCTATTTTTTCTGTTATTCAGATTGGGTAATTTCTATTAGAGTCTTTAAATTCAGTTATTCTTTCCTCTGTCACCTCTCCTGTCACAACATGGAGTTTCTGCTGATACATTGAGTTTTTGTTTTGGTTATTATATTTCTAAGTTCCAATGTTTCCATTTGGTTCTTCTTTATATCTTTTAATTATTTTTGCTGAGACTCTCAGTATTTTCATTTTGTCAAGTGTGTTTATAGTTATTTGTTGATACATTTTTATGATGGCTTTTCTTTTTCATATTTAAAGACTTATTTTTTTAAGAGCAGTTTTAGGCTTATAGCATAATTGAGAGGAAGGTACAGAAAATTCCCATAAACCTCCTGTACTCATACATGTGTAGCCTCTCCTGTTATCAATATACCCCACCAGAGTGGAGCATTTGTTATAATTGGTGAATCTACATTGACACATCATAATCACTCAAAGTTCATGGTTTACATTCGGTTTCACTCTTGGTGTTGTACATTTTGTGGGTTTATAAAAATGGCGAATAAACATATAAAAAATGTTCCACATCATATATCATCAGGGAAATACAAATTAAAATAACTATGAGATACTACTACAATCCTATTAGAATGGCCAAAATTTAAAAATCAATTGTGAGTAGGGATGTGGAGTAGCAGAACTCTCATTCATTGCTAGTGCAAATACAAAATGATACAGCCACTTTGGAATACAATTCAGCAGTTTATTGCAAAACCAAACATATTCTTGCAATATGACTTAGCAATTGCACTAGGTATTTACACATAGGAGTTGAAAACTTATGTCCACAAAATAACGGCCACATTGATGATTATAACAGCTTAGTTTAATTGCCAAAATTTAGTGAATGGTTAAGTCAACTGTGGTACATCCATACAATGGGATATTTTTCAGCATAAAAAGAAATGAACTATCAAGTCATGAAGAGACATGGAAGAAACTTGAATGCATATTACTAAGTGAAATAAGCCAATCTAAAAGACATACTATATGATTCAAACTATATGACACCTTG
This sequence comes from Canis lupus familiaris, assembly GCF_011100685.1. Classification (NCBI taxonomy): domain Eukaryota; kingdom Metazoa; phylum Chordata; class Mammalia; order Carnivora; family Canidae; genus Canis; species Canis lupus. The sequence continues at coordinate 77,913,130 of NC_049222.1, read as the reverse complement.
GAAAAGTCATAACTATGGAAACAGTAAAAAAATTAGTGATTGCCAGGGATTGGTGGGGGTTAGTGGTTATAAGGAGTATATAGATTGAGCACAGATAATTTTTAGAGCAGTTAAAGTATTCCTTATGATACAAGAATGATAGTTTTTTTTTGGTCTATTTTTTTCTGTTATTCAGATTGGGTAATTTCTATTAGAGTCTTTAAATTCAGTTATTCTTTCCTCTGTCACCTTCCCTGTCACAACATGGAGGTTGTGCTGCAATTATACATTCATCCAAATCTATAGTATGATAGATTTTAAAAATTTTTGTAAAATGATTCTTAGATATCTGTCATCATAGTGTTGGCATGTATTAATTATTATTATTATTTTATTTAATTTGCATGCTTCCTAGCTATATCATATGATGTTTGGCTGCAGTAAAGTTGTAATTGTCTAAAAATTTTCTGTCATATAAAGAAACCTTTTTCTGGTCCTTTTCTAGAGAGAGAGTAAATTTCTGGGGTTTTTGTTTTTGTTTGTTTGTTTGTTTGTCTGCACCTTTTGGCATATGTTGGCTTTCAGTTTGTTCAGTGCCACAGTTAGGATATATGAGGCAATGAGAAAGCCAGGGAAACTCATCATCACATCTTCTTTTCAGTCCTGAGTTCCCTATTTAGTCTGCCTTCTTTCTTTACTTTCCAGAGTGCTTTCATATTTGTTCTATATAAAAGACATTCAGGATTTTTTGTTCTATTTGTTCTATTATCAGGAAAAATAGGGAAAAGCACATTTACTCTATATTCCCAGAAATGAAAGCCCATTGTGTCTACTTTGATAATTCTTTTCTTTTCTTTTTTTTTTAACTTCTTGAAAGATAATACCTATCCTTAATATAATATATGTCAACACAGTATATGTGAAGATAGATTTCTTTTATTGTCTACTTGGGAGTTGACTGAACCCATTTCTAGCTGCAAGATGGGTAGATATACTGAGTTTCTAGTATAAATCCCACTATCTAGATTGTAGACATTTACCAAGTTGGTTATTTTAGCTAAACTATGATAGAATCACCTGTTTGCCACAACTTTGATTCTCTGCCAATATGAATTAATGGAGTATATATTGGTCTCTTAAAAGAAACTTTTAAAATCAATTCCAGTCTCTTTCCCTGCTATATAAAACTATGAATCTTACCACCAGGATATAATATGTGACTTCTAATCCTCATGTATGCTTTGCCTCCTCTGTCCTCTTATTTTTTGGGATGTTGCAGGCTGTAAAAAGATATTGGGGAGTTTGAGAAGGGGAAATAGAAGGAGTTTTATGATATAGCTATCATATCTCCTTCGACTCAGATCAGAAATAATATTTTTTTCTGATTGGATATAGGCATGTTTCTCCAAGCCAGAGGGTCAGAGTGAGTGAGAAAGAAAGTTTTCTACTATCTAGGTAGGCCATCCTTGTTTTCAGAGTGATGCATAGATCAGCCATTACTTGCTTTGCTCATTTCAGCTTCGTTGGTTTATTAGATAAGGGCAATTCCTTCCAAATTTAGGCAATAATTAGTCAGTTTTAAATGTTACAGTTTTTAATCTTTTTTGTTGTTGTTTTCCTTATAGGTATTTTGAGAAGGGAGTGGCAGCTAGGCTGATGCCATTTAGAACTAAAATCTCCCAGACTAAGCTAGTCTTAAAGGAAATTTAAAAGTAAGTCTAAGTAAAAATAAGTCTTCAAAAATTAAGTTCCTAAAATAATCTCTTCATTTAAAAATCTGTGACATAAAAATAATTTTATTGTTTGAGTTTTTAAACCTTTTCAAATATGTAAATCAAGCTCCTCTTGATGTTTGAATAGGTGCCATCTGCTGATCTGTAACTGAGCCAGTTTTTGCATTTGGGCCTGAATTTAATACTTAATTCCAATAGATGAAACATGTAGGACACTATAAGCAATGAAGCATTTGTACATTTTTAATTTAATACTTTTCTAAAGCTTAGATTTACTTAGTAGTAATTCACATTGACAGAGTTTTTAAAGGTACTTGTTATTAATTATCTACACTATTCTGACAAGGAAATCACTTGAGTAAGCTAGAGGTAGGTTCAGTTATACTTGCATTATTTTTTTTTAATCCCAAATTTATAAGTTTAAAATAATAGGCAGAAACTTAGAACAGCTAAGTCTATAATTCAGCTGGGAGGTTTTTGCCGATTTGGATTGGTTTGGTGAGGCTCATTCATATGTCTGTGGTCAGCTGTGAACAGGCTAGGTGACTTTGCTAATTTTGACCTGCTCTGTCATATGTCTGGGTCATTAGACTTATCTTTGTTCCATGTGTATCATCTCCAGTAAGCTAGCCCAGGCATGTGCACAGAAAGTGTATTATATCTCTTGAGGCTTAAGTTTGGAGCTGTCAAAGTATCACTTCCTTTCACAAGTCACAAGAATGGATAAAATAGACTGTAGCTATTGATAAACTGCAAAGTAATATTTGAAAGGTTGTATACAGGGAAGGGTGAATAGTCATGGCTACTATATTCAGTCCACTATTTTCAAAAAGGACACAATTGGGACTAGGACCCTGTTTCATGCCTCTAGACCAGATTTTTTTTTATTATACTAATTATTCTTCCTTCTTACCTAGACTATAAATCTGAATGGTTAGAGGGAGAAAAATATTTGTGCCTTAGTGTATGTCTTTGTTCGCAACTACTGATCTAGAAAGCTGTAATGGATTCACTTTCTTTTTATCTTTTGAGTACTTAGTACTTCACAAAATCAGTTTTAGAGTATCTGAAGAAAATAGATTTTATATAATTGGAAATGCCTAATGTTTTCCAAATGTTATCAGTACAGTGAAACTTTGGAATATTAAGAAGGATTTTTAACATTGCTTTATCCACTTATTTCTTTTGACTATAAATTTCAGGGAACTAGAGTGATAATATCAGGACTGTATTACCCTAGTAATCATGGTCTTTCTATTTTTTGGAACAACTTTATTAGGTTAGGTATTATTTCTTCTTTAAATGTTTAATAGAATTTCCCTGGGAAGCCATCTGGCCCTGGACTTTTGTGTCTTGGGAGGTTTTTTTTTTTTTTAAGATTTTATTTATTCATAAGAGACACAGAGAGAGAGAGACAGAGACACAGGCAGAGGGAGAAGCAAGCTCCATGCAGGGAGCCTGACATGGGACTCAATCCTGGATCTCTAGGATCACACCCAAAGCTGAAGGCTGCGCTAAATGCTGAGCCACCTGGGCTACTCTCTTGGGAGGTTTTTGATGACTGCTTCAATTTCCTCCCTGGTTATTGACTTGTTCAGATTTTCTATTTCTTCCTGTTCCAGTTTTGGTAGTTTGTGGTTTTCCAGATATGTGTCCATTTCATCTAGATTGCCTAATTTATTGGCATATAGCTGCTCATAATAAGTTTTTAAAATCGTTTTTATTTCCTTGATATTGATGGTGATCTCTCCTTATCCATTCATGATTTTATTAATTTATTTTCTCTTTTGTTTTTAATAAGGCTGGCTAATGGTTTATCTATCTTATTAATTCTTTCAAAGAACCAACTCCTGGTTTTGTTGATCTGTTCCACAGTTCTTCTGGTCTCTATTTCATTGAGTTCTGCTCAAATCTTTATTAACTCTCTTCTTCTGGTTGGTGTAGGTTTTATTTGCTGTTCTTTCTCCAGTTTCTTTAGGTGCATGGTTAGCTTGTGTATTTGAGTTCTTTCCAGTTTTTTGAGGGATGCTTGTATTGCAATGTATTTCCCTCTCAGGACTGATTTTGCTGTATCCCAAAGATTTTGAACTGTTGTATCTTCATTCTCATTAGTTTCCATGAATCTTTTTAATTCTTCTCTAATTTCCTGGTTGACCCTTTCATCTTTTAGCAGGATGGTGTTTAACCTCCATGTGTTTGAATTTCTTCCAAATTTCTTCTTGTGATTGAGTTCTAGTTTCAAAGCATTGTGGTCTGAAAATATGCAGGGTACAATCCCAATCTTTTGGTATCAGTTAAGACCTGATTTGTGAACCAGTATGTGGTCTATTCTGGAGAAAGTTCTGTGTGCATTTGAGAAGAATGTGTATTCAGTTGCGTTTGGATGTAAAGTTCTGTAAATATCTGTGAAATCCATCTGGTCCAGTGTATCATTTCAAGCTCTTGTTTCTTTGGGGATGTTGTGCTTAGAAGATATGTCATTTACAGAAAGCGCTGTGTTAAAGTCTCCCAGTATTAGTGTATTATTATCTAAGTATGTCTTAACTTTGGTTACTAATTGATTGATATACTTGGCAGCTCCCACATTCGGGGCATAAATATTCATGATTGTTAGGTCCTCTTGTTGGATAGATCCTTTAAGTATGATATAGTGTCCCTCTTCATCTCTACTACAGTCTTTGGGATAAAGTTTAATCAATCTGATATGGGGATTGCTGTCCTTGCTTTCTTTTGAGGATCATTTGAATGGTAAATGGTTCTCCAACCTTTCATTTTCAGGTTGTAGGTGTCCTTAGGTCTAAAATGAGTCTCTTGTAGACAGCAAATAGATGGGTCTTGCTTTTTTATCCAGTCTGAAACCCTGAGTCTTTTGTTCGGATCATTAAGCCCATTCATGTTCAGAGTTACTATTGAAAGATATGAATTTAGTGTCATCATGATATCTATTCAGTCCTTGTTTTTGTGGATTGTTTCTTTGGACTTCCTCTTTCTTTTATAGAGTCCCCCTTAATATTTCTTGCACAGCTGGTTTGGTGGTCACATATTCTCTCAGTTTCTGCCTATCTTGGAAGCTCTTTATCTCTCCTTCTATTCTGGATGAGAGCTTTGCTGGATAGAGCATTATTCTTGGCTGCATGTTCTTCTCATTTAATATTCTGAATATATTTCTGACCTGCCAGGTCTCTGTGGAGAGGGCTGCTGTTAACCTAATACTTCTCCCTATAAAGGTTAGGGATCCCTTGTCTCTTACTGCTTTAAGGATCTTCTCTTTATCTTTGGAATTTGCAAGTTTCACTATTAAATGTCAAGGTGTTGAACAATCTTTATTGATTTTAGGGGGGACCTCTCTATCTCCTGGATCTGAATGCCTGTTTCCCTCCCCAAGTTAGGGACCTCAGCTATCATTTGTGGGTTCAAGTTGGTTATTTATGGGTTTTTTAATTGTTGAGTTGTAAGAGTTCTTTATATATTCTGTATACAATAACTTTATGATATATATGACTTACAAATACAGTTAATTCTTATTATTCATGGATTCCATATTTGCAAATTTCACTACTTACTGAAATTTATGTGTAGCCCCAAATAATACCTGTGGTACTTTCGTGTTCAAATGTGCAGAGTGACAAAAAAATTTGAGCTGCCTGGTGTGTACACTCCTAGCTGAGGTGACATAAAACAACCCCCTGCTTTTCTGTTTCAGTCTCATGCTAGAAAAAGATTTCCTTTTGTTTTTTTTGGTCCATTTAGTGTCAGATTTTTTTATTTGTATTTTTGTGCTGTTTTGTCAGTCACTTTTCTGTTTAAAATTACTCTCAAGTGTAATGCTGAAATGCTGTTTAGTGTTCCTCAGCACAAGAAAGCTGTGATGTGACTTATGGAGAAAATATATGTGTTAGATAAGCTTTATTCAGGCATGCCTTATATTGCTATTGGCCATGAGTTCAATGTTAGGGAATCAACAGTATATATTTAAAATGTTATCTTTAAATAGAAACACACATAAAAAGGTTATGAACTGATTGGTTGATAAAAATGTTGTGATGAGAGGATTGCAGGAAACTAATCCTGTATTTTCCTAAGGAGCAACGATTCACTATTTGTTAATTCAGTATTTGTGTAACTTTATAGAACACAGTCACTTCAAATAATGAAAATCAAAAAAAAAATAAATGAAAATCAAATATATTTTCTCTCATTTTTTGGGTTGCCTTTTCACTTTCTTGCTGGCATGCTTAAAACATAAATATTTTAAATTTTGATGAAAACCAGTCTTTTTTTTTTTTTTTTTCTTTTGTTGCTTGTGCTTTTGGTGTCATATCTAAAAGTCCTTTGTCAATCCCAAGGTCATGAAGATTTAGTCCCATGGTTTCTTTTAAGTCTTATAGTTTTAGGTCTTACATTTAGGTCTTTGACCCATCTTGAGTTAATTTTCGTGTATGGTGTTAAGTAAGCTTTCATTCTTTTGCATGTGGTTATTTAATTGTCCCAGCACCATTTGTTTGAAAATACTATTCTTTCCCTATTGCATGGTCTTGGCACTGATATTAGAAATCAGTTGACCATAGATGTAAGGGTGTATTTCTGGACTCTCAGTTCTTTTCCAATCATTTATACTTACGTCAGTGCCAAATGGTCTTATTAACTGATGCTTTATAGTAAGTTTTGAAATAGAAAAGGGTGAGTCCTCCTCCTTTGTTCTTCTTTTCTAAGATTATTTTTGGTATTCTGGTTCCTTTGTGATTCCATATGAACTTTAGAATAAACTTGTCAATTTCTATAAAGAGGTCAGGTGGAATTGTGATGAGGGCTGCACTGAACCTGTAGACCATTTGAGGGAATACTCCATGGGCACAATGTTAAGTATTCCTGATCATGAAACGGGATAGTTTTTTCCAATTAGGTAGATCTTCTTTATTATTTCTGCATGCTTTGTAGTTTCCAGAGTATAAGTTTTACACTTCTTTTCTTAAATTCATACCCAAGTATAAAAAAATTCCATTTCCCAGTTGTTCACTGCAGCCCATCCATTCTTAATTGTTTATAATCTCTCAGTTGTGGTCTATCCTTTCATATTTCTGGACCCTTATAAATACTGTTGCCTCTGCCTGAAAAGTCTCCAACTCCAAGTCTCATTGTTGAATTCTTATGTATTAAGACTCAGTTCTTCCACTATAAAGCATTCTATGATTCTTTTTACTACATTTCTTCTTTTAAAAAAAGGACAAAGGAGTTAGAAATTGATGATACTTTCCTCTACCAGATTTAAGTATTAAGATGGCCTAGCTCAGTAGCTGAGAGCATGGATATTTTGATCAGCGAGTCTAAATCCCACTTCTACCATCACCTTTAATTTTGGGCAAGTTGTTTGACCTCTCTGAACCTCAGTTTTCTTATCTATAAAAAGAGGGCAAAGTGTGTAATTTTTTGCATCAATTTCCGTATTTCATAGGCTTGTTGAGAGAATTACATGTATTAATACAGGTAAAGTACTTAGAACAAATCTTGGCTTATAGTGAGTCTTATTTATGTCTACTCAGTTCTAAAACCCATGCTATTTTTACCAGTCTATATTTTTTTAAGATTTTTTTTTATTTTTTAAGATTTTATTTTATTTTTTCATAAGAGACACACAGAGAGAGGCAGAGACACAGGCAGAGGGAGGAGAAGCAGGCTCCATGCAAGGAGCCTGATGTGAGACTTGATCCTGGGAATCAGGGATCAGGCCCTGAGCCAAAGGTAGACACGCTCAGCTGCTGAGCCACGCAGGCATCCCACACATAAACTGTGGTTGATAAATATTTATTATTGGAAAAGCTATGGTGATGGTGGTGGTGATGGTAGAAGTCATGGTAGCGGCTGTTTTAGCTGGAATTCAGTTCTGAAGGAGAACATCAAATGCTTTTCTTTTCTAATGAAAGTACCAAGATAAGATCCCATTGCCTCATCATGAGCCAAATGTCAAGTTTTTCAAACCTTCCTCTGAGAGCTGTCTTTTTGGAAGTGACTGCCCTTTCATTAAATATACTTTTATGCTACAATTTCTTGATTTTTTTTTTTTATTGCTAGCTGTACTGAGAATTCAGATGGCTACTACAAGTCAGTAAAATCTGCAGACCATAAATGCTTTGTGGTCTAGTTCTGAGTATTATTCACTTTCCATGAATATCTTAGCACCTAGTAGTACCATGGACACAATAAAATTAAGATGAGTGATGATGATTTAAGTAAAAAGTCCAAGATATAAAAATTTTAAGAATATACTCAAGAGCATATCATATGAAAGTGCATTGGAAACTATACCTTTTCATAAAGGAAATCAAATTTCTTTCATGGTTTTAATAATCATCTCATTTTCTTAATAAACCTAAGGTCTCAGAATATGTTCTGTGTCCGTGTTCAGGTGAGCAAGTTGCTGTAAAAATTATAACCAATTAAACTCATTTATAAAATATATTTGATTTACACTGACTGTATATGATTTATACCAAGATCTTCAAAATGACTTTGCTTCTTTTTTGGACAGCAAATTGCAAGGATGTGCCAAAATGGGTCTTATCGTTATGTGCTAAAAATGTTATGGAAAATGTGTTTTAGAAATGACTTAAAACAACTTCTTTTGGATCAAACTTCAAAATAGCATGTCCAATGTATTCATAAATTTAGTAAATACATTTAGCTAAACATTTGTTCACTGTTTTGTTTTTCTTTCTTCTTCTTCTTTCTTCTTTCTTTTCTTTCTTTCTTTCTTTCGGTAGTGGAGCGGAGGTGCGGGAGGGCGGGAGGTGAGGGGGGGGAGGTCGTAGGAGGCGCGGAGGCGAAGAGACGGCGACGTGAAACACCTGTCCTGCTCATGACACTTCTCCTTCTCCTTCTCCTTCTTCTTCTTCTTCTTCTTCTTCTTCTTCTTCTTCTTCTTCTTCTTCTTTTTCTTCTTCACTAGGGCAGCAGTCTTATACCTCTGTAGTTGGTTAGGGATCCATGGATTATAGATTAGGAATTATATTTATGTAAACCAATTGAGCCTATATTTTTCTAGAGTATCATACCACTGGGAACTTGAATCTTGATAAAAAAAAAAAAGCCAATGTAAGTAGCTTTTATACCTCTGACATGCATTCATTCCTTCCTCTGGTACTCATACCCACTCATGTATACATTTCTCTACTCTCCATGCTCTCAAGGTGTTCTTATTCACCTGAACATCATTTCCTATGACATTTATTCTTTTTAAGTCCAAAGGTTAAGTTTACAATAATTAAAAAATTACAATAATTAGGTTAAATCACTTGTCAAAAAGATGTTTGATACCTAATGTCATATTTTACTGGGATGTTAACATCAGTGAAGCACTAGAACATTATGTTTTGCCTTACAGTTATTCTTGTGGCCTGGAACAAACTCTGGAGATTCTATGATGCAGATTTCTTTCATTCATTCATTCATTCATTCATTCATTCATTCTCCCATCAAAAATAGTTATTATTGCATGTCCTGTGTCAGGTATTCTTCAGGGTTCTGAAGATATATTGATAAATAAGAGAGAGAGAGAAAGAGAGAGAGAGAGAGAGAGAGAGAACCTCTTTTGTTTAGTTAGTTTTTTATCTCTAGGGTTTTGTTTTCCCACTAGACTATACATATTATGAAGGCAAAGGCCATGTTTGTTTTGTTCCTCCTGACATATCGTGCTCCTGATATTGTCTTATTTATTATAAAGAGAGAGAGAGATAGAGGAGAGGGGAGAATCTTTTTTTAATTTATTTTTTCAATTTTAATCTAATCAACTAACATATAGTGTATTATTAGTTTCAGAGGTAGAGTTAAGTGATTGATCAGTCTTATATAACACCAGTGCTCATTTATAACCCATGCCCTCCTTAACGTCCATCACCCAGTTACTACATCCCCTCCCTCCTCCAGCCCACCCTGTTTCCTATGATTAAGAGTTTCTTATGGCTTGTCTCCCTCTCTGATTTAATCCTGTTTTATTTTTTCTTCCTTTCCCCAATACTCCTCTGTTTCTTAAATTCCACATATGAGTGAAATCAAATGATAATTTTCTCTGATTGACTTATTTCACTTAACATAATGCTCTCTAGTTCTATCCATGTCATTGCAAATGGCAGGATTTCAATTTTTTGATTGCTGAGTAATATTCCATTGTATATATATCCCATATCTTCTTTATCCATTCATCTATTGATGAACATCTGGGCTTTTCCCATAGTTTGGCTATTGTGAACATTACTACTCTGAACATCAGGGTGTGGGTGCTGCTTTGGATCATTACATTTTTATCTTCGATGTAAAAATCCAGTAGTACAATTACTGGGTCGTAGGGTAGGTCTATTTTCAACTTTTTTGAGGAACCTCTATACTGTTTTCTGGAGTGGCTGTACCAGCTTGGATTCCCATTAATAGTGTAGGAGGGTCCCCTTTTCTCTGCATCCTCACCAACATCTCTCATTTCCTGACTTGTTAATTTTAGCCATTCTGACCAGTGTGAGGTGGTATCTCATTGTGGTTTTGATTTGTATTTCTCTGATGCCAAGTGATGTTGAGCATTTTTTTCATGTGTTTATAGGTCATTTTTATGTCTTCTTTGGAGAAATGTCTGTCCATGTCTTCTGCCCATTTATCAACAAGATTATTCTTGATTATTCTTTGAGTTTGATAAGTTCTTTTTAAGTTTTGGATACTTGTCCTTTATCTGATAGGACATTTGCAAATATCTTCTCCCATTCTTTAGGTTGTCTTTTGATTTTGTAGACCATTTCCTTTGCTGTGCAAAAGCTTTTAATATTTTTGATATCCCAATAGTTCATTTCTGCCTTTATTTCTCTGACCTTTTGGGATCCCTGGGTGGTGCAGCGGTTTAGCGCCTGCCTTTGGCCCAGGGCGTGATCCTGGAGACCCGGGATTGAATCCCACGTCGGGCTCCCGGTGCATGGAGCCTGCTTCTCCCTCTGCCTATGTCTCTGCCTCTCTCTCTCTCTCTCTCTTTGTGACTATCATAGATAAATAAAAGTGAAAAAAATTTATTTCCCTGACCTTTGGATACATGTCTACCAAGAAGTTGCTGTGGCCTGTGTTCTCCTCTAGGATTTTGATGGATTCCTGTCTTACATTTAGATCTTTCATCCATTTTGGGTCTACTTTTGTATATGATGTAAGAAAATGGTCCAGTTTCATTCTTCTGCATGTGGATGTCCAATTTTCTTACCACCATTTGTTGAAGAGACTGTCTTTTGTTCCAGTGAATATCCTGTTCTGCTTTGTCAAAGATTAGTTGGCCATAGAGTTCAGGGCCCATTTCTGGGTTCTCTATTCTGTTCCATTAATCTATATGTCTGTTTTTGTGCAAGTACTATACTGTCTTGCTGGTTAAAGCTTTGTAATAAAGACTGAAGTCTGGAATTGTGACGCTACCAGCTTTAGTTTTCTGTTTCAACATTATTTCGGCTATTTGGAATCTTTTTTGATTCCATACAAATTTTAGGATTATTTGTTCCAGCTCAGTGAAAAATATTAATAGTATTTTGATAGGGATTGCATTAAAAGTATAGATTGCTCTAGGTAGCATAGACATTTTAACAATATTTGTTCTTCCAATCCAAATGTTCCAATGGAACATTTTTCCTTTTTTTGTGTGTGTTCCTCAATTTCTTTCATAAGTGTTCTATGGTTTTCAGAGTATAGATCCTTTGACTCTTTGGTTAGGTTTATTACTTGGTATCTTATGGTTTTTGGGGCAGTTGTAAATGGGATTGATTTCTTAATTTCTCTTTCTTCTGTTTCATTGCTGGTGTATAGAAATGCAACTGATTTCTGTGCATTGATTTTATATCCTGCCACTTTGCTGAATTCCTGTATGAGTTCTAACAATTTTGGGGTGAAGTCTTTCAGGTTTTCCACATAGAGTATCATGTCATCTGCAGTGAGTTTGTCTTCTTTCCTGATTCAGATGCCTTTTATTTCTTTTTGTTGTCTGATTGCTGAGGCTCAGAATTCTAGTACTATGTTGAACAATAGTGGTCAGAGTGTACATTCCTGTTGTGTTCCTGACCATAGGGTAAAAGCTCTGTTTTTCCCATTGGGAATGGTATTTACTGTGGGTTTTTCACATATGATTTTTATGATATTGGTTATGTTCCCTCTGTCCCTGTGCTGTGAAGTGTCTTAATCAAGAAAGAATGCTGTACTTTGGGGAGAGAGAGAAACTTAAGTAGGCTTTACACCTACTATGGAGACTGACATGAGGTTTGATCTCACAATCCTGAGATCATGACTTAAGTTGGAATCAAGAGTCAATTACTTAACAGACTGAGCTACCTAGGCACTCTGGTGGTATTGTCACTTTTAAATAGTTTGTTGATTGAATGGTTTGGCAGCTAATGGAGAATTACTCAATATTATGTATTTAAAGAACTGAAAAAGGAAAACAATTACTCTGTAACTTATTAGGAGGAGGGAAAACTTGGTCTAAAATGGACGCAATCTTATCCATACTGATTTGTTAAACTACTTAGCCATTTTTAGTGGAAAATTTGAAAAAAGAATATTAGAGCTGGGAGTGCCTTCATAATGAACTAGTAAAATCCCTCCCTCTCTTTCTAGTGAGGCTAGAAAAATTATGGTCCCACAGCTTTCATGCAATAATTTGAGACTTTAGTCTAGATTTTATTTTATTTTTAAAGACTTATTTATTTATTCATGATAGACATAGATTGAGAGAGAGAGAGAGGCAGACACAAGAGGAGGGAGAAGCAGGCTCCATGCTGGGAGCCCGACGTGGGGCTTGGTCCCGGGACTCCAGGATCATGCCCTGGGCCAAAGGCAGGCGCCAAACCGCTGAGCCACCCAGGGATCCCCTAGTCTAGATTTTAAGAGTGCCAGATCTTTGATCATTTTACTGCACTGTGACCCTGTATGAGGATTGCCTCAAAAGAGAGATTCTGTTTTGTTTTTTAGCCTTTAGACACCAAGGTGAAATTATATCTCCCTAGATAAGATCTTAACCCTGGAGAGAGATCCTTAAGCAAATCAGGATAATCAAATATGGCAGATGTTAGTTGGCATCATATTTCAGGAAAAATAACTTGAGTTGGCTGAGTCCTAGAGTTTTTGCTTGTCTCTTGCATTAAATGTTGCATGAAAATGTGTTAAGGCTTTGACATGTGTGGCAACCAATTCTCAAAAGAGTGAGTCACACCTCTTCCTACTCTGCAACTGTCATTGCTGGTTTTCGGCAAAAGGTTGGAAACGCTGCAGTCATGTGGCTTGGTTTGCTAGGAAAGGAGAGGCTATGAGCCAGGGAAAGGCAGTATTAGAGGAAAGTCAGGAAAAATATGGGACAAAATTAGGGTAAAATGGAACCTCAGAGAAGAGAGCTAACCATTGGACATAGAATCCTAGAAGGAATGAGGCTAATCCACAGCATTTTCTAAGATATCTCAGTTTTAATTTGTGTGAAGGGAAGAGAGAAGATTGGTTTTGAAGATGTTGAGTATCTAAAAGGGTTTTAGAGTGGGCTACACATCTAGGGAAATTGTATGCAGGCCAATAAGCAGGAGAACAGGAAAGGGGCAGGCAAATTGGTTCTAGACAGAAAAATGGGAAGCAATGTAGAACCCCTTTCAGGGAATAGTGCTATGGGTTGACCTTCACTGGATGGTATCTTAGGAGTGCCTGGCCATCCCTTTGTCTATGGCAGGCAATGAACTTTTTCCACTCCTGCTGCTCATGGAGCACACTCTTGAGCTACTTTCATCAAGTTCCTAATTGGTTGTTTCTATGGTAGGCTAATGGCAGGGATACTCATTACAAATAGCTAAGGTAGGGCTAGGATATTGTAGGAGTTAACAATATAGGTCAAATAATAATCCTGAAACATTTTTTTAAAGATTTTATTTATTCATTCATGAGAGACAGAGAGAGAGAGAGGCAGAGACACAGGCAAAGGGAGAAGCAAGCTCCAAGCAGGGAGCCTGACATGGGACTTGATCCCAGGTCTCCAGGATCACGCCCTGGGCAAAAGGCAGGCACCAAACCGCTGAGCCACCCAGGGATCCCAATCCTGAAACATTTTGAGGTGAAGTTTCTATGGCCACTGATTTTTGAGGTCACCCACTGAGTTGGGACCTGGGGGGAAGGTATGAGTTATTTTAAATATAAAATATAGCTATAAATAGGGAAAGAAATGTACATAAGCAAGTAGTAATGGCAACTTAGCTACCATGGAGCAATGTAGAGTGGGGAAAGAGGAGTGAACAACCAAAAGGCAATTTCTATTCATATTTAGAGTAAGGCTGAGTTCTGACTCAGGCAGGAGCATTTATTTCTGAGTAGAATATATATATATGACTTTTGAAGCAAGAGAAGAACCACAGTGCTAAGAAAGGACACATAATATAAAAGTAGCAATTCATCAAACTTGTGTGTAGACCTTCTGTGTGTTTAAAATTGCTTTCATTTACTTTCTCAATTCTTCCTTGTACAAAACATGGCATTATTTTGTTTTTATTTAATAGATGAGGACATTGAGCCTCAGAGTCATAGTCATCCAAGGCTATGCAAATACTGAATCAGGGATTAAATTCAGATTGTCTGATCCCAAATTCTGAGTTTTTCCTTCTAGATTGTATGTCTCATTCCAGTGAAGTCTGTGCATTTCTCTGGGTAGTTTTGGCTAGGGTCATTGCTATCTAGGTCAGTATTGTACCTGAAGTCCCTAGTCTGATGCCTGGCATGTGGGAGGCTGTTAGTCTATGTATTTAAGAGAAGAATAAACAAATAAACGGGGTGAGAAATATAGATAATGTTTAGTGATTATGAGAATTAGGTATTTGTTCCAGTAAACTCCACTCCTAGAGATAGTGCTGTTTCATTGACAACCATTTCTGGCCACATGACTCCTTTTGAGTTACAATGAGAAAGAAAACATAGGAGGGGTATGGGCAACTAATCCAGAGTTCAACTAGTATCTGCCTCAAATTTAGGGTTAAATGTTAGCTTGTATTAAACTATATAATTATCAACATCATTTTTCCTACATTAAACATCACTGATATAGAACATCTGCCAGCTCATATAATATTTTTGTTTTTTTTCCTTCTATCCAAGTGAGAGTGATAGCTTTATTCATTTTATTTTTTTATTTTTATTTTATTTTTTTGTAAATCTATTTTTTATTGGTGTTCAATTTGCCAACATATAGAATAACACCCAGTGCTCATCCCATCAAGTGCCCCCCTCAGTGCCCATCACCCAGTCACCCCCATCCGCCCCCCGCCTCCCCTTCCCCGACCTCTAGTTCATTTCCCAGAGTTAGGAGTCTCTCATGTTCTGTTTCCCTTTCTGATATTTCCCATTCATTTTTATTCATTTTACTAATACCTTTGCCTTTATTTTGTTTGCATTAAATATTCCTTAATGTTATTTTTATAATAATACATATATTTTTGGCATTTTAAAAATCGTTCTGTGTTGAAATCTCCTGGGGAAAAGGAAGGTTGTTTTCTGCTTCTTCTATTTCTTCCACAATTCTGAATACAACACTGAAGCACTATGTTGGCCTTTAATAAGTACCTGCTGATAAAATAATTTTCTGAAAAGAAAGTGAATTGTCTTTAATTTCATTCTTGTTTGTCATTGTGCAATAAAAGTTGTACATGCCAAAGAAGTAGGTCTTTGCCTATTATTGGAGGAACCTGGTTTTGATATTAGACACAATTAGGTGTTCATACCTTCCCAGTAATTAAATTCCTATGGGAAATTTTACAATATTTAGAGTCTCTGCTTTATCATCTGTGGAATGGGAATGATAGTTTCTATCTTATAGGGTGATAGTGATAATTACATGAGTGAATAGATGAGAAACCACCAGAATACTGTACAAAATATAGTAGGCATTCCATCCTCCTCCTTTTCTACTCTTAAATAGTATTTTATGGGAAAGACCAATTTTTTAAAAATGTTTTATTTATTTATTCATGAGAGACACAGAGAGAGAGAGAGAGAGGCAGAGAGGCAGAGGGAGAAGCAGGCTCCACGCAGGGAGCCGGACATGGGACTCGATCCGGGTCTCCAGGATCACACTCTGGGCGGAAGGCGGTGCTAGACCACTGAGCCATCCAGGCTGCCCGGAAAGACCAGTTTTAACCTTATCTCCCACATTTATAAAGCGTATAATTCTGGACAAGCAACTTGACTTCTTCAAATTCAGTTTTCTGTAAATGAGACCAAGAAAGAGGACCAAGCAAAATAGTTAATGAGAATGGTTTTTGTAAACTGTAAATCCTTATACAAATGGAGGATATTTACTATCATCCATATTTTATTGACTATGATGAGGCACTAAGAAAGATTGTGTTTTTAATTTTCTTTCTTCTTTGAGTGGAAGAAACTTGCTCAATTATTCAAGGTTTTCCAATCTAACTTAATTTTAGAGAATCTGGCCTTGAAGTGTTTTTCTTTATCACTTAGTCACAGAGTCTAATTATGGTGAAATCCCAGTTGTTATCATACACAGTCTTTAGTAGAAATGTTAAATATAGTATCTGCTGTTGTTTGCAGCAAATACCAGTCTTTTTTTGTTACTAAATATACTTTCAATCTATTGACATAATTCCAGAACTACTTTTTCTCTCCCTTTCACCATATCTTCTGAAAATGATTTTTGTAGTTGATCATAGTAATAAACACATAAGAGCTAACAGACAACAACACATTATAAAGCACATGCATTTGTAAGCTTTAATTTCAGAAGTGGAATGGTCAACACTCATAACAGTCATTAGTAAGAAACATGAAAGGAAGGTAGATACATAATGCCCATTTTCTTGAGACATTACAGGAAAGGCTTGTGCATGAGGCAAATGCAAGGTTAGTATTAGGCTTAGCTCTCTTTCTGAACTCAATTGGCAGTGTGAATATTTGGCTTCCACTCATTGAATTTCCAGAACCTCCTTAGCAAGATTTATCTTTTCACATGGGAGCATTAATCAAGGCAAATTCCATCACAACTGTTGCCACACATTTCTTGCCATGTGCTGTGTAGTTAGTTTACCCAGAGCCTACTTCAAAGGACTATAATTTCAGTATTTCATCACTTCACTATTTCATCTGTCATTCTGGCAATATTTGATGCCTCTTTTATCCTTCAGGTTTTTTTTCTCCATATAAACTATTAATATATATGAAAATGTATGTGTCTCTCTTAGACTCTCATTACCATCTTGCCTGCACTGCTAGTTTTGCATGTAGCCTGCAGTAAATTCAGTGTGGATGGTCTTAGCAAGTTATGGAAAAGCCAAATGTGATTGGACAGATTCATAAAATGTAGTCAGGTTGTATACTACTGAATATATCTTTCTTTCTCCTTCCTCTACACCCACACACAAGGCAGAGTGTTTGCATATATACATACTCTATGGAGAAGTCTTGGCCACTCATAAATAAGTTGATAAAGTCCAGAAGTCACATAGTACTTACCAGACATTGAGTTGCAGCTCATGAATCAGCTAGAGCTAACTATAAATAAATGGCCATGGGCTCATTACTGTGCTGGTTATGGGCCTTTTCCAGTGATTGGTTTTTAATCTAAAAATAGGGACTAGTGGGCTGTTTCAAATATTTCATGTCAAGGGAGCAAATGTCCATAATCAGCTGCCTCCTTTTTTTCTTCTTGAATCAGGACTTATTGTTAATACATAATGGCTAGGAAAAATGGTTGGCTCTAGGATTTCTAAGTTATAATGTCACCTCAGATGCCAGAGCACAGAGCCTTATGTGACCCTGCATTAATGATTTATCATCTCTCTGTTCCTCTTTACTAATTTTCTGAAATGAATTTGTAATCATGTCATAATGTCATAAAATTAATCTCAGCTAGTTAGCCGATTGGTTTACTTTACTTTTCCCTTAATATTTTCCTTGATTTGTACCTTCTGCTTTCTTGCACAGTGTATTTGTCAGAATCCTTTTGGTTGCAAGTGACAGAAATGCAATTTGAAATGGTTTAAACAGGAGGAGAACTGATTGACTTCCTTCATTTTATGGTTTTACTACCAAGAGGCAGTGTTGGAGAGCAGCCGCATGACCTCCCTTCCTTCCAAAGGAGGATCTTACTTACTCCTTTTAAAATTTACCATTTCTTAGCCTGCCAGGTCTTCTTGTGTGTTCCCAAGAGCTTTTATCCTAGAATAGCCCTTTGTATGAGAACTTTCAGATAGAGGAAACAGTTGTGAGAGATAAAGATTTTCCTTGCTTCTTTCTATGGGAGGAAACAAACTATCATTTCATGTTCTAACAAAGGCCCGTTGGGTTCAAATCAGTTAAGCTTATTAGGCACAGTCTGTAAGGAACTAAAATGAGGATTTCTCTTCCTTTCTCTTCTCTACCCTTTTTAACCTAAATTCTAAAGGACATTCCAGTTCCACAAGACTATGTGGTTATATATAGTTTTTATATCTATTGGGATTTTGTTTACTACTTAGTTTCCAGAACAGTTCTAAAAACATAATTTGATGAAAACAGTAATTTTGCTGACTGATATACTTTTACACTCCCTGTTACCTCTCTTCCCATACCATTTTCAGGTTCTGTCATATTATCTGGTTTATGAAGACAGATTAATAGATGAAGGACATACATATCACATGCTTTTTTTCCCCCCTCAGGCTTAGTATCCTTTGTCAACAAAGAAAAAGACCTCTACCTCCATGTCACAGCTCTTGGTGTTCATCCCTAACAGATGCCTTCTCACTGTTTTTTGGTCAGTAGTCACCATTTGTATCCCTAGCTAACCATCCCTTCTGGTATGGATAGCCCATTATAGAGTTGTTTTATAACTACTCTTCAACCTATACCTGCTTCACATTTGGACTTTATTTCTGAGACCAGATGGTCTCAGATAGGATTTTGCTTCATCTTGAGTTTCCTTGTATAGCTGGGGCCTTTATCCCCCAAGTAGGGATTCATATATGTCTGATGGGGCAGCCTGCCAGGAGACTATTTGGATGGACCAATGGACGAGTTTGGATGAGATTTTCCTTTTCTCTCTCTCTCTCTCTCTTTCTCTGTCATTGTTGCTGGAGATACTGAGGAAGTATATATTTGAGATGTAAGCCTAAGAGATGAAATACTAAGAATTATATCACAAGATCTGTTTTTTTAGAGTGACCCCTTGGCCTGGTCCCATGGATGTTTGTCTAAGCATTTTGGAGAAAAGGAGAGAGGGAGAGAGACAAACAGGCAGCCTATAAGTGAAAGCTGAGGAGCCTTTTTCTTGAGGTTCTATGTAAGAAAAATGGGTGCATATTTCAGTTTAGTCCTCTTGTGGCAACCAATGTTGGAAGGTAGGGAAGAAGTACAGCCCCTCTACTTGTGTAGAAAGCACATGGCTGTTTCAGAGCACTGAAGTGTCTGGGGGAAATTAGTATCATTTTATTCTCAAAAATTTCCAGGTAGCTTACCAAGCAATAGAAGGCAGCATCTTTAAAGACATCAAATCTTCATGATGAGCTGCTACTACATTGAATTTAGTAAACTGCCCTCATATTATTTTTTCCAGCAGCAGACATCAATGAAGGGAGGTAGGAGGAGAAGAATATGGTGGAGCCTCGTTGGTTATATGGAGAACTATTTGTGAACTCTTATAACAAATGCTTGAGGGAATCCGAAGAATTATTGGGTGAGACCTGAGATCCTTTGTGAACAATCTGAGCCATTAGTTAGTGAAATAGGAGATATTACTTTTAGTTGGTCTCTATGAGGCCTGGGCAAACAGTTTACTCTTGCAAAGATCTTGACTTCATAGTCCTCTTCATGAGATAGTATAAGAATTGATGCCATTATCTTGAGGGGAAAGACTTTAAATAAAGGCAGAACTACTGTTGTCACATCTTTATTTCTCAAATTTTGTGATCCACTGAAGAATACATACATGTACATGTGTATCCACACATATACAAACAGAGAGAAAGAGAAAGAAAGAAAGAGAGAGAGAGAGAGAGAAGCACAGAGGTAGTTGATTTTAAAGAATGATTGACAAGAGAATGATGCCAAATTTGGACTACTTTGATGTACTTTCATCTTTTCATTTACTATTTCTTAGAAACACATGACTTACATAATCACAGGTATTTGGAAATATAGCTTGCAGTATTAGACTTGAGCTATAGTCAATTTTTTATTTTCTATACAGGAGATAAGCTATGTATGTTCAAAAAAATATTCTCTTAATTCTTGGGAATGTCTGTTGAGGTAAACCACATATCTAAGATCTTCATATAACTGGGGTTGGGGAAGAAGAGATTATTTTTGCTATTTCCCCACTGACTTGCATTAGGGCCATTATCTTTATCATCTACCTAAATTCTTTCCTTTTCTTTTTTTTGAAACATTAATAAAGAACTGATGGCTTCAGTACACTTTGTAGCTTCATTAACTTTATCCAATTTAGAGTACTATTTAATTCCTCTCACTAAAAGTGCTTGACTTGTTTCACAAATAAATCTGTACTAACCCATCTCATAGCAGCTCCCTTCCAACACATTCTTGTTTTTTTTAATACTTTTATTAAAAAAGATTTTATTTATTTATTCATGAGACACACAGAGAAAGAGAGAGAGAGAGAGAGAGAGAGAGAGAGAGAGGCAGAGACACAGGCAGAGGGAGAGGCAGGCTCCATGCAGGGAGCCTGACGTGGAACTCGATCCACGGTCCCCAGGATCACACCCTGGGCTGAAGGCAGCACTAAACCACTGAACCACCTCATTCTTGGGTTCTGATTGGGTTAGCCTATCAACTAAGTCCCATTAGCAGCCTGACCACTGTTGTACACTCTTAGCAATGCCATCTTCATTATTTATTTACTATGGAAGATCCAAGAGAACAAGATATTTTTTCTGTGGTTGCCTGCAGTTTCTGTTTGAACATATTGAACTAGTTTCTACTTCATTGGCTGTGACTTGCATTTATGTGAATTTTTTTGGCCAAATATTTCAAAGATTTATATAAACACAGCCAAGACAAAGCCTTCCTTTCTTGAAGGACATCCTCTAGGAATAATAATATTTATGCCTTAGCTTATTTCCCTCTCTTCCTTGGTAGTATGCTGACAACCATGAGAAATGTGTTTTCTTTAGAAGGATCAGATGTCATTCTTCTTAAGTCATCAGAGCCACCTTCTGTAGAACTTTGGGTAGTTTGCTTACTTTCAATTTCCCATTGATATATCATTTAACTCTAACTAGGTCAAGCAGAGCTGACTGAGTCTAGACAAGATTTCATTTTTTCCCTCCCTTGGAATACCTACTTAAAAAGTTTTCATTAACTGTTATTTCCAAGCCTTCCCCTGTCTCTTTAAACCTAAGATCATGTATGTCCTTTAAGAGATATAAAAATAAATGAGAGGAATGAAAAAAAATACATTTAGTGAAGTTTGGAAGTCATTCAAACTCAGAGATCCTGACACCAGAAACCAAAACCAGTCTTCCTATATTCAGATATTTTTCCTCATGATAAAATGTGGTTTCCTGGTTATAAGGCTAATCCAAGTGCAAGAAGTGGTTATCAGAGGGCTTTTGCCATATTGTGTTTTATGTGATGTAAGTTCAAATAATTAAAAAAATACAGACATAGAAAAATCTTAGTAATATTGGAATTAATAATATTGGAAAATCTTAGGAATATTGAAATATTCCTTGGTGAAAAGTTTTTGAACAAACTATTCTTAGTGAAACACGCATCATGCTAGCAGACCTTAATAGACATTAACACTATTAACACAAACATTTATCAAATTTATTTTAAATACAATGAACACTATAATTTTTCTCAGATTCATTGCTTAATGTGTTGAGTAATCAAGCTTCTGTAAGAGCAACTTAGTGCTGTGACAAATGCAGGTTTTGAAAGGTGTAAGTAGACTCTGTGCCTACCCCTGTGACAGACTGAAAGTAAATAAAACAGTTAAAGTTCAAAATCAGGCACATGTATTAACATTATATGTAGAAATCCCATGTTAAATGTAAAGAATATTATATTAATAGCTTCAAAATGCCTCCTCTGATAATCAACATTCATAGATTAACAAATTTGGTTTTCCTGTGGTACTTTTAAATTCCTCAGCTGGACTGAACCTGGATAAACCACATCCAACTGACCTGTGGAAAATAATCTGCCTAAGCATTTTATAGGAGATAGATGACATTGTAGAGGTAGGCAAGGGCTCCTGACATGTTGGGAGAGATCAATGTGTCAGGATAATCAGGCTACATAAGGTATACTGGACAGCTACGGGCCTGCAGAGATGGTTAGTATGCCTTTGTACAGTTTCATATTTCTTTTTAGGCTTTACTGGTCTCGAGCGGGGCTAAGACCATAACACCCATGGAAGTGTGGATGGGTGAGGTCTTGCAGGCTTGCATTAGGGAGAAAACATAACTCCTACCCTTAACCTTTTCCAAACTTACCCCATTCACATTTTTTTTTATTGGTGTTCAATTTACCAACATACAGAATAACCCCCAGTGCCCATCACCCATTCACTCCCACCCCTCACCCTCCTCCCCTTCTACCACCCCTAGTTCGTTTCCCAGAGTTAGGAGTCTTTACGTTCTGTCTCCCTTTCTAATATTTCCCACACATTTCTTCTCCCTTCCCTTATATTCCCTTCCACTATTATTTATATTACCCACATGAATGAGAACATATAATGTTTGTCCTTCTCCGACTGACTTATTGACCCCATTCACATTTTTGTGTATGTGCATCTATATTTTTAAAAACTCCACTAAACAGGTTTATCAATTAAATAAAAATTATCTGTATTTCACTTCTAGAAGAGAGAAGTAAGTTACAAGAAAATGATATTGCAGATAGTTTAAAAAGTAATTGATGAGATTATGACCTCAGGTCAGTATAGATTTTTTTTTTTTTTTTATTTAAATGTAGGCGATCCCTGGGTGGCTCAGCGGTTTGGAGCCTGCCTTTGGGCCAGGGCGCGATCCTGGAGTTCTGGGATGAGTCCCGCATCGGGCTCCCGGCATGGAGCCTGCTTCTCCCTCTGCCTGTGTCTCTGCCTCTCTCTCTCTCTCTCTCTCTCATGAATAAATAAATAAATAAATAAATAAATAAATAAATAAATAAATCTTAAAAAATAAATTTAAATGTATTTTTTAAATATACATTGTTTTCATTTTTTAATTTTTAGCAGGGAAGTGGGGAGAGACAGAGGAAGAGGTAATGAGAGAATCTTAAATAGGCTCCATGCCTAATGCAGAGCCCAATGCTGGGTTTGATCTCACAACCCTGAGATCATGACTTGAGCTGAAATCAAGAGTCAGAAACTTAACTGACTGAGTCACCCAGATGCCCCAGTATATATTCTTTTAAAAAAATACATTTAAGATATAATTCATATGGTATAAAATTCACCTATTTAAACTATACAATTTATTGTTATATACTCATAGAGTTGTACAGCATAACGTTAGAAAATGTTTTTTCATCCCTTAAAGAAATCTTGTACTCATCAGCAGTCACTTGCCATTCCTACACACTTCTTCCCACCACCCATAAGTAACCATTAATCTACTTTCTGTTTCCATAGATTTGATTATTTTGGACATTTAATATAAATGGAATTATATAATATGGGTCCTTTTCTGATACCTGGCTTCTTTTTACTTAGTGTTTTCCAGGTTCATCTATGTTGTAGCATATATCAGTTCATTTCTTTTCACTGTTGTATAATATTCCAATGTATGGATATACCATCTCTTATTTATCCATCATCAGTTGATGGACGTTTGTGTTGTTTCCTATTGGCTCTTGTGAATATTGCTTCTGTGAAAATTTATGTACAGTTTATATTTGAACATTTGGTTTGAATTCTAACATTCTGTTTTTTGTAAATAAAATCTTATTGAAACATGGCCCCACTCTTAGATGTGGAATTCTCTACTTGTTCCAAATAAAGTCCATTCCTCCATGCAGAGATGTAGAGCTCTTTGCCTTTAAATCCTGCCTTACCACTTGGCCAGAACCTCAGAGTTACTGCCCTGGAGCTAGGGGCAGGGACATGCTTTTTCAGAATGACCCCTGCCCTTGACCCTATCTAAAAATGAAGAGGGATAGTAACCCTTGGTATTATTGCATGGAATCTCTGTTACACGAATAAGCTGGAGTAGGGAAATTGGGGCCCCTGTATTCTTGTTTTGCTACTTTTGGGATAGAACTTCCATCCTAAATGTGGAGCCAGTTTGTAGAAGAATGACTTGACTCTCTCAGCTTGCCACCCAGAAAAGAACTTCTATAACACAGGGCTGCAGGGCATGAGCACTCTGCTCTTGATGAAATTATAGCCCCATATTGGGAACTGGGAAAGGAGTTGGTCTTCTTGGCCATACATGCCTGGAGTAGACTTTCTGTATTCTGTGGAGGGGAATGGTACATAATGTTTGCATAACAGAATGTATTGAGGCTCAAACTCCTTAGGTTTTTCTGTTCTTACCAAGATTTAGTACATTTACTTAAAGGATTATTCCTCTGTTTGATTTATGCCCTTAGGACAATTTCCAGAGACTTTATCTAATTGCTTTTTACAATTTTCACTAGTTAAATTGTTGTTTGCTCAAGAGTATGTCACCTGAGCTCCTTACTTCATCATTCTGGAACTCTTGCCTCCCTCATTCATATTTAATTTCAAATATTCAAATATTGAATAATTCAGACAAAATGATAATACTTTTATATTTCACTCATCATTACTTTTTGGATTTCCAGTGGTCTATTTTTTTTTAATGTGTTTTGACACATGGACCCCAAAGGATTAAAATTTGCTTGTCCTGTTGTGGGATAAAAAGCTCACTTTAGGCACATATATTTGCCAAAGCAGCATTCTTAGTATTCCTTTACCTGTATTCAATCTTTTTTGAGAGAAAACATGGCATTTCTATAATTATTACTCCCACATGCATCACTTGATAATGAATAATAACATTGTTTTTTTTTAAAATTGCAAATGATAATACTGTGCTCTTTTATGGAAGGTAACATGATTTTTTTCTAAAAAGACTGAGAAATGAAAATAAAATAATATCCCTTTAGTGGGAATTTCTTGTCATTGCTTCAATCTAAGGTAAAGGCCAGGGAAACCAAGAAAAATTATGATTGGTAACATTCTTTGAAACCTTTGAATGCTTCATGGGGTAATAAGTTGTAGGCAGGGTCTGATGATTAGTCCATGATACAATCTTTGGGGAAAAAACACAGACTTCTAAGGAATGATTTTCAAAGTGGTAGCTTATTGACTTCATTTTGAATGTAGAACTTCTATAAGACCCTACAGCATGATCTCTTAAAATCATTACTATTCTTATATAGCAGCCCTGAGAAGTGGGTTTAAGAAATGTGCAAATTACCACACACAGGCTATTATAAGTATGTGTGGTATTTTTTCTAGGTACTCTAGTAATTCTAAATTTGTGGATTTTTTTCCCACAAAGTGATACAAATAGTGATTTTGCAGCCACAATTCCCCAATAACCCCTATTTTTATGGATCAGAGGATTTCTGCTTAGGCAGTCAGTTATTGTTCCAAATAGGCTGGGCAAGTAATGTTTTCTCTGCTTTTGCATTTGAGATTTTTGCCTATTTATTTCACTATGCTAGAATTAAATGGATTTCTGCCCATAAGATTATTTTAAAGTAATTGTTATATGTCCTAGTACTTTTTACCCTTCCTAGGAATGATTTCAAAAATATTTTGGAAAAAGGGCAGCCTTTTTCATCTCCACATGTACACTTTGCTGCAGAGATAAAGCTGTCCATGAATCACTTCTGGAGAGGATTTGCAGAGGCCAATGTCTGTGGTGCTGGTGACTAAAGCAAGAAGAATTCCAGAAGTTCCCTATATTTCTAGTTTAAAAGAGGCTTAGGATCTCCGGCGGTTAAGGACAATTTTTGTTTTGATTGTGTTACTGCATCTTCTTCATTGTTCTTCTGGGAATTCCTGTTTATTAAGTAATTACTCTGTGCAAAGGACTGCATCCCTCTTTTCTCTTTCTCTTTCTCTTTCTCTTTCTCTTTCTCTTTCTCTTTCTCTTTCTCTTCTCTTTCTCTTTCTCTCTCTCTTTCTCTGTACATCCAAATATACTATTTGATTTAATTCTGAAAGGTAGTAAGTGAGGGAGGTATTGCTTTTCGATTAGTAGGACTAGCCTTACCATAGCCACGTAGAGCAGAAGTAGCAGAGCAGGAACTAAACTCAGATGTGTTGCTCCAAGGTGATGCTCTTTTTTGCTATGCTGTGCTATACGGTGTGGCAGGGGTATCCATGGGACCTAGGAGGGACAATAGGAGACGTCTTCAGTGGGCAGGGAGAGATTACACAGGTTCCAGGAAATGAGGGGAGATAAAGTAAGCATGCAATAGAGGAGAGAGTCTTCCCCTCTTTCAGTTTTTGGGCATGAAATGCACCTCACTAAAGATCTAGAATTTTAACTTTCTGAATCCCCAGGAAGCAAAGATTTAAGTCATTTATTAAGAAGTTTCTTTTGCTTTCATGAAGGTTTTCAACCTTTTAAGTTATGACTATCGTAAAACTTTACCACACTTTGATTTTGAAAAACATTATGTTTTTAAACTTAAATCTGGGAAGTATCGATGGTTTGGGGAATCTTCTTTGTACCTTGCTTTAATAAAAGAGAAAAAATTATCAAAACTCTGTATAAATAGTTAGGAAAACTAGTAGAAGAATTTTCATTGTTTCATCTTTTCTCATCCCAGTCTGCTGCAGAGGCAACCTGTGCTTTCTGCTTCATATCCCTAATATGCGTTGCACACAAATTCTTGATTTTTCATCTCTAAACTTTATTTTTATTCTTCTTGCTTTGATCGATAATAGATGATATATGGGGATATATGAGATAACATATGAAGATATATGAAGACTCCATCTCCCAATTTATTTCTCATTTTCTTAATTTTTGAAAATTATGTCACCATTCAGTTTCTCATTTTGTTACCTTTGTAAAGACACATTTTCATATAACCTCTATTTTTGTTCTATTTCTTTGTTTTTAGTTTTAGGCAGCATCTCTTGACTCCTCACTTTATATGTTGAATATATTAACCCCCTACCTTTCCTCCACCTGTTCTTTCCTTTTCCTACCTCCAGCTTCTATTAGCTGTATTTTCACAAGACTGTTAACATTTTCATTCCATTCTATAGCTCTTGTTAAGTTGTCTACATTTGGTGGGTAATTCTAGATGTTAGAAATAATAAATATCATTAAAATTTTGTTTGTTTTATTATTTTTAATGATTTATTTATTTATTTATTCATGAGAGACACAGAGAGAGGGAGAGGCAGAAACATAGGCAGCGAGAGAAGCAGGCTCCTCGCAGGATGTGGAACTCGATCCCGGATTCAGGGATCACGACCTGAGCCCAAGGCAGGCGCCTAACTATTAAGCCACCCAGGCGTCCCATAAATTTTGTTTTAAATTACAATAGCTAATTAACTGCTTACAGCATGCCAGGCACGGTTCTAATTGCTTTATATAACATAGCTCAATTTTTTTACACATATATTTACGTAAATTAGTTCCCCCAAAATATTTTACAGATGTGGAAACTGAAGTGTTGGCAAGTTAACTGACTTGCTCAAAGTCATGTAGCTAAAAAGTGGTAGTCACAATGGGCATTAGTGTAGTCTTTTCTGGACTCAGGTGTACATTTCTGTTTGAATTAGTTTTTGCTGTCACACCCAAATGTCAGTGACTTAAAACAGCACCATTTCTTTACCTTATAATTCTATGGGCCAAAAATTTGAACTGGACTTAACTGGGCAGTTCTTTAGGGTTTGGCAGGTTTGCTCCAACATCTGTGGGCAGTGAGACAGCCCTGACTCTGCAGTTAGATAGGTATTGGTTGGGGCAAAGGAGGAGACTAGCCATGTATATCTCATCACCTACTGCTAGCCTGGTCTGCTGGCAGGATTCTGAATGAGAGAGAGAAAGCGAGAGAGTGAGCGAGAGAGAGAGAGAGGCAGAGAACAGAAGCAGGCCAGGCCTCATAAGGCCTATGCTTGGAAATGTCACACCAGCACTTCTGCTGCATTCTACTGGTGAAAGGAGTCACAAAATCAGCCCAGATGTGAGGGGAAAGGAAATAGACTTGACTTGTTGGGAGTTGCTGGGAAGTTTTGTTAGAGTAGAGTACTTAGTAGTGAAAGGTAGAGAATTGGGACCATTTTGGCATTCTACCATAGTTCCCTTGACCATTACATGTATTGCTCTCAATTATGTAAATATTATTTACTGGAGAGCCAGTATGTACTATGATTACATTTAATTCTCTATGGTTTCAATGTCATTACTTAACATGAGAAATAAAACTGAAGAGACCTCTTTCTTGGACTCCATCAATTGCTCACTTATTATATTTTATTTTAATTTGTTTTATATTAGGCCATTTGTTTCCTATACATCTTCCCCCTCCCCCCATGGGGTTCATGATTGCCATCTCCCCCTTAAGAAACACATGCTTGGTTTATTATACCTGTAATAATTTATTACTTTTTATTTATTTTTTCCAATGTTTATAATCCATTCCCTTTTTTTTTTTTTTTTTGTCTTAAATATATTCCTGGATCCAAATGATTCTGGTTACAATTTGCACAGATTGCTTTGTAGGCTGTCATCCTGGGATTTCTTTTCATGTATTTTTTGGTGTGTTGTTTGTTTTATACCTTCTTTCTTGGTTTTCACTCATGTTTTGCTGGAAGATAACTTCAAGCAACTTCTGCAGAATAGAAGTAAACTTTCTGAGGCCTTACATGTCAGAAAATGGATTTATTTTCCTTTTACATTTACTTGAAAAATTGTCAGGGTATAGTTTTTTAGGATAAAGACGTTTTCCTTCATCATTTTGAAAATCTTGCACAACTATCTTCTAGGTTCTACTTCTAAAGAGAAATCTGACAGTAGTGAGAGTCTCTTGTTCCTTCATAGATAGGTTCTCTGTTTGGTTTGTCTTCTCTTTCTTAGGAGTTAGAAGTCTCTCTCCTGGTATCCCTGGGTGGCACAGTGGTTTAGTGCCTACATTTGGCCCAGGGTGCAATCCTGGAGACCAGGGATAGAGTCCCACGTCAGGCTCTCTGCATGGAGCCTGCTTCTCCCTCTGCCTGTGTCTCTGCCTCTCTCTCTCTCTCTCTCTCTGTGTATCTATCATGAATAAATAAATAAAATATTAAAAAAAAGAAGTCTCTCTCTTTTTTGTTTTGAAATTTTCCAAAGATGTGTGGAAATATGGATCCTCTGTTATTGTCTATAGATCCTTTTAAAATTTTATATATTAAGTTCTGGGCAATTTTCATCTATTACTATTTTGATAATCTTTCTTTTGTTTTCTCTATTCTCTAGAATTTCTATTAGTCAAATGTTTGAATTCTTAGATTGATTTTCTATATATGTTTATCTGTCTTTTGTTCCACATTCTGGAAGATTTCCTCAGGTTTATATTTTAAACTTCTGGTTAAATTTTTATTTTTTTCAATCATGCTTTTAATTTTTAAGAGTGTTTTATCATTTTTTGATTTTTCCTTTTTTCATTGCATTCTTTTCTTCTTTCTAGATCACATCTACTTGAACATTTCTGAGTATTATTTATGAGAGATTAAAATTTTTTTAATCAGTTTTCTCCAGGTTCAGTTTTTCTTTTTCTTTCTTTATTTTTTAAGATTTTATTTATTTATTCATTAGACACACACACACACACACACACACACACACACACACAGGAAGAGACACAGGCAGAGGGAGAAGCAGGCTCCATGCAGGAAGCCTGACGTGGGACTTGATCCCGGGACCCCAGGATCACACCCTGAGCCGAAGACGGATGCTTAACTGCTGAGCCACCCAGGCATCCTGAGGTTCAGTTTTTCTATTTGTTTATTTTGGTCTTTGTTTTTCATGTAGTTAGTTTTTCAAATGACCTCAGATTTCTAGGTATCTGTTCATATAGTAGAATGAGAAAGTAGGTAGACCTTCTGTGAGCTCTGTGTCTAAGGTATTACTTGTCAATTAGTAGGCTTAACTGAGTTGGTAGGAAACTTATGCCTGTATGAAGGTGTAAGAGGAGAGGGTGAGGGGTTGATCATTCATATGGAGAGAACTTTCATTAACCCCATCTTTTCAGGCCACTTCCAAATCACATCTACTCATTGGCTGATCTGTATTTCCAGTAACTCCAGGACTCTACTCCCTCCATGACTGAAATTTTCTCCACAAATATTCTAGTCTTTCTCTTTTCACATCCACAAATCTCTTTTATCCACAAATAAAAGCTTTCTCTTTTCTATTTCACTTATTGACATTCTTCTATTTATTTTCTATCTTGGATATTTGTTGAAATTCACTCCCCTTACATGTTATCCTCTAATTTGATTTATATCTCTTTTATTTCTTCAACATGGTTTTAACAGGTTGTGGAGAAGATGGAGTGGGAAACGTGATCTCAGTTGGGCACTTTTACCCAGAAGTTTTCTCCATTTCTTACTTTTCAAAAAGAAAAATCCTAACTGCATATACTCTGCTCAGGAAGAATATCTAATCTTTTTTGATTGATGAAGGGAAATTCTTTCATATGGTAACATTTATATTTGCTGTAGGTCCGTTCAGCTAAAAGTTCTTAAAAACAAAGCTGTTTATGGTTTAGCACCTACTGGGATAGGAATGAAAAACTCATATTGATGTACTAATATACTATCCAGATGTCACTATATTATGGAATATGATAGGACTCTTATATTCCCCTCTCCCAGCTGTCTTGAGGTTATCTGATATATGGGACACGAACTCTTACCATACATGTATATAAATATGCTTAATTAACATAGACAGATTTCTTGTCAGTGGTTGGTATATTAATCTGGCAAATCCTTTTCCTATCCTGCCAAATTTTTGATCCCTTGAATGTCTGCCAATCTAGTTCTTAAGGGCTCTAAATATGGGGAACCCTTGTTGCTCTTATTGTAATTCTTTTGGATTGTTCTATTTCTTGCTCTCCTTGTTTAAAACCTTAGGAAGTCACTCCCTTGCTCACTGGGTAGATTTGCCTGATTTACTCTCAAGCTCAGCTCTTATTTTATGAAGTCCTCTTTTATTTTTTCAGGGCATATGGTTTGCAGGTCCTCATCTTCTTTTCTCTCCTGTAAATACATTTAGCTCTGTGTCTTCATTATTATCCAAAGTGTCCCTTAGCCTTTGGGCTCTTCAGTGAAGAGCTGAAATTCTTGAGAATTTTCACATATAATTTCCCTGTGAAGAGGTCAAGAGTTTGATTTGCTGTTTATAGTAGTCTTTTATTATTTATTTATTTTATTTTTTATGATTTTATTTATTCATTCATGAGAGAGAGAGAGAAAGAGAGAGAGAGAGAGGCAGAGACACAGGCAGAGGGAGAAGCAGGCTCCATGCAGGGAGCCTGGCATGGGACTTGATCCTGGGTTTCCAGGATCACACCCCGGGCTGCAGGCAGCACTAAACCGCTGAGCCACCAGGGCTCCCCTGTAGTAGTCATTTAGAAACATAGATTAGATAAACAAGAAAATACTTTAGGAATGATTTGGGCTATTATGGTGATCAAAGAGCATATATGGATTTTATTTCAATGTTAATAAAATAATCACACAAACAGCATAAAATTGCACAAGAACTATGATGGGGAGACAGAGTGCTATGTAAAGTGTCATCATCTTGGAGGGGGAGAAAGGTCTATTAGGAAGTCAAAATTGACCATGGGAGAAATTATTATGTTTGTATTTAAAAAGACTATATTGCCTGGGGGGCCAGAAAGGATTTGAGTGGAACAGTGAGAAGAATAGTCCAGGTGAGATATGATGGTAGTTTGGACTGAGATGGCAACATTGGAAATGGAGAGAAGAGGAAGAATGTAAGAGTTATTTAGAAGGTAAAATGGGCAGACCTGATGGTTGTTTAAATGGTGCTAAAGTGGGAGAGAAAGAAAAATTTCAAGGATAATTTGAAGGCTTGAGTAGATAGATGGATGATGTGCCATTCACTGGGGTAGATAATACTGGATGAGGGCCAAGTTTGGCAGAGAGGGAGATTATGTGTTGGGTCCTGGATATGACAAATTTAAAGGACTGTTTCAAAATCTGAGTGGAAATATCATGTAGACATTTAGTTATAAATAGCTACAGTAGTGGTTCTGGAATATTTCTATTGCTCTACAACCTTGTTAACCTTTGGTGTTGCAGGGTTCTGGGCCAATGCCTTTTTAATAGTTGTATAGTGGTATCTCATTGTTTTAATGTGCATTTCTCTAATGACGTGATCTTTTCATATGTTTATTTTTCATCTGCCTATATTCTTTGGTGAGGTAACTGTTAAGGTCTTTGGTCTGTTTTTTTTTTTTTTTTTTTTTTTTTTACTTTTATTTATTTATTCATGAGAGACAGACAGAGAGAAAGAGAGAGAGAAGGGCAGAGACACAGGCAGAGGGAGAAGCAGGCTCCGTGCAGGGAGCTCAATGTGGGACTTGATCCTCGACTCTGGGATTACTCCCAGAGCCAAAGGCAGAGGTTCAACCACTGAGCCACCGAGGCTTCCCTTTGGTCTGTTTTTCTTTTTTTTTTCTTTCAGATACTCTATTTATTGCATCAATTTCGGTAGATTATATTTTTCTCTTCTTTTTTAAAATTTTTTTATAAATTTATTTTTTATTGGTGTTCAATTTGCCAACATATAGTACAACACCCAGTGCTCATCCCATCAAGTGCCCACCTCAGTGCCCGTCACCCAGTCACCCCCACCCCCCGCCCACCTCCCCTTCCACCACCCCTAGTTCGTTTCCCAGAGTTAGGAGTCTTTCATGTTCTGTCTCCCTCTCTGATATTTCCCACTCATTTTTTCTCCTTTCTCCTTTATTCCCTTTCACCACTTTTTATATTCCCCAAATGAATGAGACCATATAATGTTTGTCCTTCTCCGATTGACTTATTTCACTCAGCATAATAGCCTCCAGTTCCATCCACTTCGAAGCAAATGGTGGGTATTTGTCGTTTCTAATGGCTGAGTAATATTCCATTGTATACATAAACCTGTTTTTTAATCATGTTGTTTGTTTTCCTAATGTTGAGTTTTACAAGTTCTTTGTACACTTTGGATAACAGTCTTTTATCAGATGTGTCTTTTGCAAATATTTTCTCCCAATCTGTGGCTTCTCATTCTCTTGACATTGTCTTTTACATCAAGGTTCATTTTTTTTAATATAAAGTTTTATGTTCTGTGCTGTCTGGCTCTGTGTGCTGAAAAATACTTCTGGAATTTGGAAATTCATGTTGAGAGGTGAAGTAGCTTTTGTGAATTCTGAAGTACTCTCTGGAGTGACATTCTAAAATTGATGTCTTAGTTTACCCTTGAAGGCTCATATTCTATTGTGTCAGCACTTACCCCCCTCAAGGGGAGTTTTATCCTCTTGACATTGGGCAGGTGTGGAGTTTTGGCCATGAAGTAAGAGCTAAATATTGTCTGGTTCTGGGTCTCTCTTTGGAGGTACTTTAAAACTTACACAAAAATTGAAATCTACTGTAATAATGTAAGAGGGAATATGACTAGTGGAATGTGCATGTGATGAGAAGTAAAAAAGATCTGGTTTCTAGTGTGAGTGCTAACATGTGATAGCTGATTATTTAGGTTAAATAAATCTTTAAAACCTATTTACTTATCTGTAAAATTATAATAATATTAACCTAATAATAATATTAATTGGTAATATGCATTGAAATTTTAGTGCTGAATAATATTAGTTAATTAATGATATTAATAATATTGTGAATAATTTTATGTGTCAACTTGGCTAAGCCTGATACCCTGTTTTTGGCTAAACATTCATCTTAATGTTGACTGTGAAGGTATTTTTTAGATGATTACCATTTAAATCATTAAACTTTGAGTGAAGCAGATTATCCTTCATAGTGTGAGTGGGCCTCATCCCAGCAGTTAAAAACCTTGACAAAAGATTGAGGTCCCCCAGAGAAGAAAGAATTCTGCCTCCATATTGTGTTTAGGCTTGGTACTATAACATTGTATTCTTTCCTAGTTCTCCAGTTTGCTGGCCTGCCTTAAACATTTTAGACTTGCCAGCCTCCATAACTCTGTAAACTAATTAAAAATCTCTCTCTGTCTCTGTCTCTTTCACACACACACACACACACACACACACACACACACGCAGTATTGGATCTATGTCTTTGGAGAATACAATGTCTAGTCACTATCACAGTAAGATGAAATCAATGAATGAATGTAACTCTGCTACATAAACCTCAGAGCACCACTCTGAAATATAAATGACATAAAACCCAAATATAGATGCAGAGGCTCTCTTGTGTAAAGGAGTGATCATTTCTTTGTTCTTTATTGATATTGGTTTGCCACATTCCACTTCCAAAAAATTGTTACAAGGTTGAAGATCTGGAAGCCAAAAATGAGCTTTGGAGGATCATTGAAGACTTGGAATGAGGGTCAGTGAAGAGCTGAAATGTGCCAGGTCTCAGTTTAAAGAAGAGAGGTAGTTAGTTATAAGCACAAGGATGGGGATGAAATAAAGGTTTCTGGATTCAGTCATCAAGAAGTAACATGGAGTAAGTTCAATAGACTAGTGGATCTCTATGTGTATGAGCAAATCCAGGGTCACACAATGTTTTCTTGAAGTTGTATTTTTAAAAGGTATACTCTAGTGAGCTGTAAGACTATATTCTATAGAGTTACCTCAATAGAAGGTAGGATTTACTTTGAAAGGATATCATGCATCATCAAATGGCCAGGACAATAAGTTAACCCTGCAGGATAGGAGGTCTATTTGTGAGTTTAAGAGTGAAGAAGACACATTAATATCTTATTTCTTTGTTCAGATCTATCTGCAGATTGTATGGGAGAGTTCTTAATAAAGAAGTTAAATACAGAAAGATAAGAACTTTCCTTAATATACTATTCACATTTGATACTATCAGGATTGGCAAATTTCCCAGATCAAAAGCTGCTATTAGCTCACTCTTTCTTTAGCCAACATACTTTCATTCAAATTATTACTGTGGACTGACATGCAAGAGAAACATCAATTCCTAATAAAATATGACCCAATATTTTCTAATGTTTTATATCTATATCATCTCAAAAATACAAAGTTTAATGGAACTCCTTACGGTAATGTACTAAATAAATATCCTTTTTTTTACAGTAAACTTATGACTGTATTTATTTTTAATTACTGGAATAAATGACTTCTGTTCAGATGGTTTTAGATAGATCCACCCAGAGTTGATTCCTTGATGCAAGTGCTGATGTGCAAATGGCAAGAGGCTGAATGGATGTATAATCAATAATGCATCTGCAGGCTTTCAACTGAGTTCAGTCAGAGTATCTATTAGATCTTGTCTCTCAATATCTCATCTCTCTAGCTAATTTTTCAAATATTCCAGGGAAACTTGGCTGCTGTAACCCACCTTCCTTTGAGCAATAAGGAGAAAGAAATTACTCCTAGAGGGATGAAGAATATTTTTCCGCAATGGTTCTGTACATATTTGATCCTGTGTCCCAATGATTATGCATAACCAGAGTATATCTCAGAGTCTTTTATATATTTAACACTTATTCAAAAATATTTATTAAGTGCTTTCTAGACATTAGGGATTGTTGGAGATAGAAGGCAAGTTCTCTGATGTTTGTGTACTGGTTAGTGGGAGAAGACAGAAGATAAACAGGTAAACCAATAAATAGTTAAGACACTTTATAGCTATTACCTGTAAGTCCTAAAAAAAATGAAATGGTTATTACAGTGTAGGGAGTGAGACTGGCAGGTTTAATTTTAATTTTATAAATTAGGGGAGACCTTTTCAAGGCAATGACTTTAAGCTGAATATTTGAAAAAAGAGATCTCCAAGGCAGAGGGAGCCCTAATCCAGAGATGCTGAAGTAGGATTTACAGTTAACCTTGAACAACATGGGTTTGAACTGTGTGGATCCACTTATATTCTTTCAATAAATGCAGCATAGCATTGTAAGTGTATTTTCCTTATGATTTTCTTAACAATATTTCCTTTTCTCTTTATTTTATTTTATTTTTTTTCTTATTTTTTTTCTTACTTTATTTTAAAATTGCATCATATGATATTTATAGCATACAAAATACATGCTAATTAACTCTTCATGTTGTCATAAGGCTTCTGGTCAACTGTAGGCTATTAGTAGTTTTGGTGGAGTCAAAAGTTCTATATGGATTTTCAACTGTGCAAGGAGTCAGTGCCTCTGACCTCTGTATTGACCAGGGATCAACTGTGATATGTTCAAGAAACAGAAGGGAAGCCTGCATGGTCAGAGTGCAGAGATCAGGGGTAAGAGTGGTGTAAAGGGAAGACCTTTCAGGATCTTGAAGACTGATTGGGAGTTTGGATTTTATTCCAACTATACTTGGAAGCCATTGGAGTGTTTTGAGTTGGGGATTGCCATGATATGGTTTTCCTTTCCTCTGCCATTTTCTCCTTGTACTTTTCCAGGCACTTAGCATCCAGTTTTTCCATGGATTTTCTAAGTCAGTATTTTAAATAATATGTTTTCTGGGCATTTCCTGTCTGTTGGAGTAGCTCCATTCTGGGAAGTGGCAGTTATAGTACAGTTACTCTTTTTATAATTGCATAATTTCCCCAACATTTTTGGTTTAAAATCACACAGTGTGATACTTTCGTATCACATGAAGTGAAAGAGTTGGCTCTGTTTTCTTAGAGTTTGCACAGTGATAGTCTTGAGTCACATCCAGCCCATAGAGTTTTATTTGGTCTATTTGGAATTTTACAAATTGGGAGACTTAACATAAATGCCTGGAGTAATATGATGATCTTATTTGTATATATCCAATGGCTCACATTTGGAAAATAGGATTAGAGAAAGAATTTACAAGAAGGGATTTAAGTCAAAGCTAAAAGACAAAGAGCTGGGGAGGCAGATTTTACAAGGCCAAAGGTGAAAGACTGGAGACCAACATTTTTTGTATGTGACTTTCAGGGTTGGGGAAACTCATATTACAGTGTTTAAAGAGGTCTAATAACCCATATTGTAGTGATACAAATCCCAGTTCTAATGCTTTTTATGTGTGTGACCTTGAACAAATTACTTTATCTTTCTCTGCTTCCATTTTATTCTGTGTATAATGGGGATAGTAAGTTCATTCTTTATAGGGTTGCTGTGAGAATTAAGTTATTAGTATTTATGAAACATTTAGAACAATGCCTGTTACTTAGTAACATTCTGTAAGTATTAGCACATTTTACAAATAAAAAAAAAAAAGCTTGACACTCAAACAACTAGTTGATATAGAAGTTACCCAGGAATATAATGGAAGAGTCAAATCCTGAGACTAGGTCTTCTAAGAAGCTCTCTTGGTGGTATTTCATGATTAATTCTGAATTATTTGGTTTGGATATCAGCATTGCCAGTTTTATCACTGGTTAACCCAAACTTTTATCTATATCAGCAGTTCTCAATTTTTTGAATCCTAAGATGCTTTAACATTTTTAAAAACTATTGAGGATCCTTGAAAACCATGTGTTTATGTGGATTCTAGCTATCAGTACCATATTGGGAATCAAAGTTGATAATTTTAAGAACATTTACTCATTAATTCATTTTAAAAAACCTACTATAAGCTATTGTAAATATCAGATTTTTATGCAAAATAACTGTTTCCAAAACAAGAATATTTAGAGGAAGTGGAATTATTTTACATTTTTGCAAATCTCTAATGTCTGGCACAAAGACTTCTGGATTCTTACATCTGCTTGGCATTTAATCCGTTACAATGTTACTCTGGAAAACTCCAATGTGCAGTATCTTCTTATTAATATGAAAGCAGTTTTGCCTTGATAGATTTTCTAATAGTCTCTGGGACCTCCTCACACCATACTTTGAGAACCATTAATCTAAGTAAAATTAAAGATTTGAGATAGGAAAGATACAGTTTCTGCCCAAGTCCCAAAACATACTTTAGAGGTGGAAACTCAATGGCCAAGAGCAAAACTTTCTAGGGAACAAACACTAAAATCAAACCTTGTTACCTAATAACTCTACTGGGGCATCTGGGTGGCTCAGTGGCTGAGCATCTGCCTTTGGCTCAGGGCATGATCCGAGGTCCTGGGATCGAGTTCTGCATCAGGCTCCCTGCAGGAAGCCTGCTTCTCCCTCTGCCTATGTCTCTGCCTCTCTCTGTGTTTGTCATGAATAAATAAATAGAATCATTAAAAAAGATCAATAACTCTACTTACGTTTCTTTACAACAAATGTCCATGGCCATCCCCAGAATACTCACTGCTTTGTCCAATTATAAAATATTTTCTCTTCAACACGCCTCCCCCATTCCAAGTTGTGTGTCTGAAGGCACTTAGGTGATATTGGTCAGAAGTAAATTAATGAATAAAAGCATGTTCTTTGAATTCAGAGGAAAATGAGAAATACGTCACATACTCACCTATCTTTGTTCTTGTTCTTCCAAGCTCCTTGGCCTTCCTGAGTAATTAGTTTGCTTTGTGATGAAAGTTGCATAATTCTTGTGGTTCCTTTCTGTAGTTGATAAGGTTATAGATGGGATAGTTGAAGGAAAATTTTACTTGCTAATAGACCCAATGATCTGTGAAGAATTCAGTTCTCTTCTTATTCAATAGATCTTAAGACTGGCTATTATACAGTCTGCATTTAGGGAAAGAAAATTGTTTATCAACTCAACAAAGCACTAATATTTTAGGCTTGTACATAGAAAAATTTTGGATGAACCATTTCTTATAATGGGGTTATATCCCATTTTGATGAGGCCTGAGTATTTGTGGACTCCAACAAGCTACGTATTTAATTTCTTCAGGCAAAGCTTGAAGTTCCACTTTCTCTATGAGTGCCATCTGTAATGTATTAATTTATTTATTCAACATTTGTTTGCTAGCTACTATGCCGGACAAAGTGATAGGTACTAGTGACCTAAAAATGAATGTCTAAAATTTATGTATTTGAGGAGTTTAGGAGAAGGTATATAAGCAAATTACTTAAATATGTGTGAAAAATGGTGTAATAGAGGCATGAGAACACCCACAAGCAAGGGGAGACTGATTCTACATGATTTGTAAAATGTTTCTCACTGGACTTCAGTCCTGTAGGAGGTATAGGGATTCAAGGCAAGAGAGGAAAGGGCATTACTGACAAAAGAAACAGAATGA
Organism: Canis lupus familiaris; assembly: GCF_011100685.1. Classification (NCBI taxonomy): domain Eukaryota; kingdom Metazoa; phylum Chordata; class Mammalia; order Carnivora; family Canidae; genus Canis; species Canis lupus. The sequence continues at coordinate 77,874,127 of NC_049222.1, read as the reverse complement.
GTAAAGGCTTAGAGTTGTGAAAAAACACAATGTGTTCAGAGAATGATGAGAATTTCCATGAGACTGGTATTAGAGTGCATGTGAATGGAGGCTGGGGCAAGGCTGGAAAGAAAGGCTGTGGTCACACTGTGACAGGTGTTAGGGGCTGAAATGAAAAAAAAAAAAAAAAAAAGGTGTGGAGATTTACATTTAACCCTTATGCCAGAAGGAACCATCAGTGGGCTGTTTTTGTTAAGATGTGTATTTTAGAAGATTTTCTTTGGTAGTGAAAGGAGCAAGAAGTGGAATGGAAGCAATGGTCCAAATGAGATAAAATGGTTTCCGTCACTGAAGCAGTTGTTGTAAGAACAGAAAGGAAGCAGTAGGGACAAAATTGAGAAGTATTTAGAAGCTAAAATCAACCATTGAGGAGATTGGATATAGAGAATGAGCATGACAGTCCTAAGAATGATTTGTAGCAAACTGAACTGGTAAATTACAATTAGAATGATTACTAACCAAACATGGGAAACTGAAGCAACAATAGGAAGTCTTAGAAATCATGTTTTTGGAAACTGTTGAATTTTACTGACCTGTGGTTTATCTTGGTGGCACTTGGAAATCCAGGTCTCAAAAGACAGATTGAGAAATTGTATTTTCCTTCTAGAAATTACATATACTACATATGAAGTTAATGACAAACTTTTGCTATCATGTCTACAGATATCTTGTGTCTTCAACTAGATATAAAATTTTCAAAAGTTTCCAAATATGTCTTTAATAGTAAGCTTTCAAAACACAGGGATTGGGGCATGGGCAAATTAGGTGAAAGGGACCAAGAGGTATAGATTTCCAGTTATGAAATAAATAAGTGATAGAGAAGCAATGTACACTATAGGGACTATAGTCCGTAATATTGTAATAGCTTTGCATGGTGACAGGTGGCAATTAGACTTATTGTGGGGATTACTTTGTAGTGTATAAATATATTGAATCACTATGATGTATACCTGAAACTAATAAGATATTATATATCAATTATACTTCAATAAATAATAAAATGAATAAAATACAGGACAGGGATGATGGATTCCATCTTTTAAATTTTCCACTGTGCCTAATACAGAGCTAGGCACAAATTAGGGGGAAAATACTGAATGTTTTTCTTTAAAGTCTAAAGACAGAATCAGAGACTGAAGGCATAAGGAATATTTTAGAAAATTGAGCAATTAAAGAAATTCTGAGAATTAAAAGAAAAAAAAAATCCCTCCTAAGGATTCTTAGTAAGAACAGGGGAAAGAATGGAGGATATGGACAGGGAAGGTCTTTTATTTTTGGTACTAACACTAATTGGAAGAACAATGATTGTTATGAGGGTATTTTTTAAGAAGAGAATTTTAAAAATATAAAATACTTGTAATGTTACCTAGAAAAAATCTGAACAAAAACATCTTTGAGGGTTAACATGCTGATTGAACTTGATGATTTCAGGAAAAAATCTTGGTCTCTAAATGGAGAGACACTAAATCAACAAAAGTACTATTTATTATAACTAATAAAGCAAAGATCTCCAACTTAAATACTTTAAAAACAATGTTTTGGGAGTTTTATACTTCATAAAGAGAGGATACTATTGATTGACAGAAGGGTAAACTCTTACTGTACAGAGACAAATATAAGCTTAGTGGAATGTACTAGGTTTTCTGCTATGGCTATGATGATGAATTTGTTGAGTAGTTTTAAATTTTATTTTTAGGCTACATTTTGTTTTCTCTTTATCTCCTGTCCACATATCACCACATCTATGGTTTTTTTTTTTTTTTTTAAATCATTTTCTTTACTTTGTAACAGATACTGGTTTGCTTCAGAAACTGTTAAAAAATCTCAGTTCTGGTTAACTTTTAGGGAACACAGTCTTTGGATTCTGATTAACTTTAGGGGACACAAGTCTTTTGTTCATATCTGATCCATATCATTAATTTAACTTTGTTTAGATACTTTTTTTACTCAAGCAGAAATCGCTTAAGAGAACAGACCAGATGAATGAGATGGCATATATCTTTTTAAAAAAAGTCTCACTAAGGCTAGTACTACTAAAAGGGGAAGTACTGGGGAAAAGCTAGTACTACTAAAATCAGTGACTTTTTCACCTCTTTGCTCTGCCAAGCATAAGAGGAGGAGGTACTGGGAAGCTTTGACAAGGAGAGTGGGGACTTTAATTGAGGGCATGTAGGGCTCAGGCCCTGTTTCCTAATTGTGGATGTTTTTTCAAACATCAGAGGTATAAATCTAAATACATTGCAATTTACTAGGGGCAAAGCTCACTTAAATAAAGGGCCATTTGATTCAAAGATTTTTTTTTTAAGAGAGGAAGAAAGAGAGGTTGGGCAGGGAGAGGGGAAGGGGCAGAGGGAGAGAGAAAATCTTAAGCAAGTTCCAAGCCCGGCATAGAGCCTGAGCATGATCTCATGATCCTGAGATCAAGACCTGAGCTGAAATCAAGAGTCAGACCCTTAACCAACTTAGCCACTCAGGTGCCCCTTCATTCGAAGAAATTTAAAAGAGCTTTTCCTTAGCCAGACACCTATACACTGTGTTTTCATATTTCTGGAGAATCTTAAGAGTCTGAGTGTGGAGTTGCACCTTACTTTTCCCTTACTTGGATCTTTTTTGGTGTGAATGAGTTTCTATCTGTCTGTATGTGGATCCATAGTTTGCTTTTCAGTATACAGAGGAGAGGTTCCTGATGACCAGCGCTCTTCACTTCTAGCTACTTACTATTACATATATTACTTTTATAGCTTCTATCTTGCTACTTCGATGAATAAGAAATATGATCATAGGGCAACTGGAGTTAATAACCAATTTTAGGAGGATATTGCTTAAATGGTTTCTCAATTATGTTACAATTGGTTCCCTTGTGTTGATAAAATGAAAGCCTTTTTCTCAGTAGAGTTCAAATTGTAAAGTTGAGTTGAAGTTTGAAGATTCTTGCTATCCTTTAACATTTAATGACACTCAATTTTCCTGGCTCATATTTTTGACATAGTGCTCCATGTTTCATCTGTCATAGACACTTTCCTACTTGGGCCTGTGGGCCAAATGAACTCCACCTATTAAATTTTGCGGTGTACTGTTCATTTGTTCTTTTATTTAGTCAGTCGTTATTAACTTAATGAATTTGGTCCTAGTCCCTTTCACCCATGGTGCCATAGGTAGGGAAAGGATTCAAATGTTCCTATACCAAAAAAAAAATTAAAAAAAAGAGAATCAATCAATTAATCAGAATGCTGATAAATAAACCAAAAAAAAATTAAAAAAAAAAAAAGAGAATCAATCAAATGTTCCTATACTATTGATGAAGATTTTCTTGTTATATGAATGCCATACAAGCAGCTCTGCAGCCAGAATTTCTTGGTGGCCAAATATAAAGCCTTCTAATTAGAAGTATGTGATGCTATAATGAAAACATTATCAAACCAGCTGTACTGTGTGTACAGATTTTCTGTTTTTATTCATGTGTGTGCATCTATTACAAACATAGCACAAATAGAATATAAAAATAAGTTAACACTCATAGCCAAACCTGTTAAATTTAGTTCAACAAATTGTATGAAACCCTCCATCTGTTTGCTACATTATCCTCACAATGATAATAGGCAAGGCAGATTTGCTAGCTGAGTTTTATAGAGAGAACGGCTTGTTCAAAAAAATATATAATAAGCTCTCCTAAATGAAACCAAACCAAACAGCATTATTTTCTTCTCTGTGGGTTTGAGTGTTTATGTTGTGATATTACATTTACACAGATGTTATTCTTGATCTGTTGTGCCAAAGGATGACTTTGAAGCTCATTTATCAATAATTATTGCTTTGGCCAGTATGGGTCTTCCAAAAGAGCAAACAAGTATTAGGAACAAATCTTTTTTGATTTCTTTAGTAATGGGTCACGAATAGCTGTTTTCTACCTTTTGTATCTTTTCTCTAAGGTTTGCTCTTGGTGTTGCAAATACCACATTCGTATTTTGAACAATACAAAAGGGCACAAGGTCTTTATCATGTAATAATTTGTAAATGGAATAACATTTACATCCTAAGGTTATTGAGGATTGCATGAAAAAAAGAAGTACCTAGCATAAATGCTAATTCCTCAGCCAATGAAGAATTTAGCTTACTTATCTCCCAGCATCCACATCTCATTTAGTGATAATTATGACTTGTTGGGGACATCTCAAAAATACTATGTATAGCATGCCTTTCTAGAATGTCAAAAGTCTCTTAACTTTTGTTTTGTGAACACCTTACTTAGTTTTCAGATCTCTTCCTTATACTCTTTAAAACCTTCATTTAAAATTAAAATCTCCTATTATATGTGAAGCATTTGGGTTCTGGATATATAGGGGCTGAAGATAAATGAATCATATAATCTGTATAGATTCAAAAGTTTACTCGGAACTGTAGGCACACTTTTATTCCATAAACACTGATTTCCTTTTTAATTTGGGGGTATTTTTTTAAGATTTATTTATTTATTCATGAGAGACACAGAGAGAGAGAGAGGCAGAGACACAGGCAGAGGGAGAAGCAGGCTCCTCACAGGCAGACTGATATGGGACTCAATCCCGGATCGCAGGATCACGTCTGAGCCGAAGGCAGACGCTCAACCACTGAGCCACCCAGGCGTCCCAAATTTGGGGGTATTTTTGATTATGTGTCTGGAAAAACCTTAAAACCTGTTAAGAAGGCATAGCTGCATGTCACATATCTAATATTACTCATTATTTTCATCTTCTTTTTATTTCCCAAGTTCTCTAGGTATTAGGGCCTTATTTTCCTTTGCATTGAAATTGAAATTCCCAGGGCATTGAAATGCCTTGAAATAGTAGTGTACCTCCTCACAGTTGTACCCAACATAACCACAGGAAGGCTTATTTTCAGGTTCTCATCCCTCATGAATCTGGGAACATGTACATGTTTTCCAAATCCCATTCTGGTGGATGCTTAACACCTCAAACTTTGTTCTGGTTTTCTCAAGTCCCATTTGGGGGTCTTGTGACAAGCTTCTCCAGACTGCTGCCATACACTCTCCCGATTCTGTTCCACATGTAAACACAAACACTTCATCTGAGTAGCACAATTATAATTAGACCCCAACAGTTTACAAACTCTACTGAAGGACTGCAGATAACTTAGGGAATTACAACACAGAAAAAATTTTCAACCAGATCCTACATATTATAACGCCTGGAGATCGTAGGCCATATTTCTCTACAGGGTGCTCACTCCTGGTTTTCCTTCTTCTTTGTCAACTCAGTGACCATCTTTACCTTAATAAGAGTGAGTCCTTTGGCTAGGATTCTCCTATGCAGCATTATGACAACCAACTTTTCAACTTTCTATTGAGAAAAAAAAGAACGATAAAAAATTTCAAATTACCTTTATGCTCCAGTTCATGCCCCTGTAAATCTGTAATCTCATTCTTGATGCAACACTGCCTCCACTTAAGAAAGCCTTTTACCTTATTGGAGAGAAGACTTTAGCATCTAGTTTTCTCAACCCACCTATTCCTGAAGAGCAGGATTTACAAACTCAGATATCTTTGTAACCTGTCAGATATAAATGGGTGATATGGGCTTAATATAAGAAAACACATGCTATCCTCAATATTTTTGAAATAAATGGGTGGGCCTTTTGGTATATCTCTTGTTTTATTCAACCCTTGATAGAAAAGGGTATAAGAAGTATCACTTTAAGTGTGATGACAATTGATGGGACCATGGTGAATGGAAAGTACTTCATCTGACTCAGCTTGAAGTGATTATACTATAAGAGAATAATACTGGTGTTCCCAACTCCTCCAGAATTTTTGAGACAGAAATCCATGTTTCTAGGAACATCTGGGTAGCTCAGTCAGTTAAGCAGCTGATTCTTGATTTCGGCTCAGGTCATGATCTTAGGGTCCTGGGATTGAGCCCCACATTGGGCTCCTTGTCAATGGGGAATCTGCTTGAGGATTCTCTCTCCCTCTACCCCTCTCCCTGCTTGCATGCTCTCTCTTTCTCTCTTAAATAAATAAATAAATCTCAAAACAAACAAACAAAAAAAGAAATCCCTATTTCTATGTGCTAATATATTAAAATGCTGTTGCTTTTTAATTTGTTAAATTCTAAAATTTTAAGAACACTAGGAGGATCAGAACATTCATATTTTAATTAAACATGTATATTAATATGTCTGCAGGCTGGATCCAACCTCAGGCTGCTATTTTACAACTTCTGTTGTTGAAAAGAGTTTGGGCCTCACCTTTGAAAAACCAAAAGACTAAAAGATCAATGGACGTTCTTTTGTTTTTGTTTTGGCCATTACCTATTCATAAATATCATTTTCATTTTCCTTTAGAGGAATGGAGCAGAGTTGTGACATTATAATAACATTTGGTTCCTGCTGCATAGACAAATGAAGATCTGAAGGAAGAATGGTAGTTTACATGAAAGTGTTTAATTTGTTTATAGGAATCAGTGAGGAATAGCTGAAAGGATATAAAGGAGTTGGAACATACAGATCTAGGCTTAAATCCAGCTCTGATATTGGAGTATAACTTGGTGTAAAAAACAGACTCTGTGAGTCACTCTTCTCTCTCATAAAATGGGAATAAACTTACCTTACACAGATAATTTATACAAATGGCTGATCCACAGTAAGTATTAAAATATGCCGCTTGTTTTCTTTCTACCTCTTAATTAATCTCTACATTTGCCTTAGTTCCAATATCAGAACTCTTGGTTTGTTTCTGTGTAGGTTTTGCAAATGTATAGAAGTGGGATGACTATCTTAATAAGTTCCAATGAATTATTAATTTTATCAAATGGCAAACTATCTAGTCTCATGCCCAGGATCAGTTATGGCACCTCCCCAGTACATTTTGTTGTATTCTGAGTACTGAGTTAACCCATCTCGCTGTGCTTACCTGATATCTAATGGCTAGTCCTGCTGACATAACCTAAGCAACCTTATTCTGCATCTAGAACAGCCAGTAGCTCCTCCACCAATTATAACTTTGATTGTTTTCCTAGTTGTATGCATATCTCTGTTATATTGCCATTCATATCATTCTTTGTGGAATTTAGGGTGCTCTAAATTCCATCTTTTTCTTTCTTTGCTTGTCATTATTGGTATGTACAAGCCAGTACAAAGCAGTCTGGAGAAAGTACAGGTTGGGTATCAGGAACACTATGTTTCAGGAGCAGAAGCTCTGTCATTAGCTGAATGCTATTAGTCAAGTCACCTGATTCTTGGGTGATTGGTTATCTCATTTGTAAATCAGGGTTAATAGTGTTTGCCCTGCTTATCTCTCTGGGTTGTCGTGAGATAATAGATATGAGGAATTTTACTGTACAAATGTAATGTGATTGAAAAATAAAGGTCATCATTTTAGACTTTTAAGGAGTAGAGCAGAGGTTCTCAAACTTTGCTATGTATTTTGATCACCTGGGGAACTTTAAGGACTCCCCATCCTCAAGCACAGCCATTAAATAGCTATTAAATCAGGCACTGGGGGTTGTACAGTCATTGATATTTGTTTCTCTCCAAGTTACCCAATTCACAGCCAAGTTTGAGAACCAGTGCTACAATATCTTGATTTTAGAGTGTGGTCCCCAGACCAAGATTTATTATCGTCATCTGGAAGCTTATTAGGATTGCAGAATGTCAAGCCTACTCTAAACCTACTATCAAGAATCTGCATTTTAACAAGATCTTTGGTAACTCATTTGCATGTTAAAATTTGAGAAATATTGCTTTAGAGGTTATTTTATATGTTTTGTTTTACAGTTGAGGAAATCCAGAGATGTTAAGATTTCTAGAGAGGGTCACAGTTCTTGCTGGTGAGGCTAGGATTGGAATTCAGTTTCCTTGAATTCTAAACCTGTGCTTTCCCACACCCTGGATATGAATGAGCATTATTCTCCATATAGAAGAGATAGATGTGGATAAAATCTTAATAGTGTGTACACTTCGAGGCTAGTTTCTGTTTTTTTTTTTCAGATATGGTTAATGGTATCTTCCCAGATCTGTCACCTTTGAAAACAATATCCTGGAGATGGAGACACTGAAAACTGCATTTAGTTCACTTTGAATATTTTGGAGAGAGTGGAGGAGTTGGCAATTTGATTGTACTTGTTATCAAGTTTCTTATGAAAATCTCCCACCCTCAAAGCACAGAGTTTAATAAGACAAACTTATAAAATAAGACTTTTTTGCTCTTCATTAGCTGATGGATTAGTTTCAAGAGACCATGGTGTGGTAAAAGAATACTAATGTTCAGCAAGCTTAATACAATTTTTTTTTCTTATAGTTACCAACTTGAAGTTTTTGGGAAGGGGGAATTTGGGGATGCAGGTAGTTCTATAAGTGACTGGCTGAAGATTCTGAAGACAGGGCTTGCCCTGGGCTCTGTGCTCTAACCAATCTAGCAGAGTATGAAGGCAGCTGGAGAGAAAATGCAGGATGGGTTGTTGTTGATCTAACCAATCAAACACCACCATGGGTGTAGCAGATGTGTGCCATGCACATTGAGATGTGCTATTTTAAATTTCCTGGGGCAGTACTTGTTAGAGACAATCAATATGTTGGACTCATCATGCTTCTTAGTAATACGTATCTAGTTCTCTCCTCCTTTCTGCACCCGCTGTGCCACTGATTATACTGTAAGTAATGGCAGCTTTGCCTTAGGAGGCTATGGAGATGCTACATATGGGGGCAACCCATTTGTGAATGTGTGTAAATTTCAAATTGCTAGTTGCAGCTCCTTGCAAAAAGACCATGGGGAGCAGGAGGGATAGAACCCCAGTTGGAGTGACACCCAAAGCCACAATAATTTCTGATGATTAACCTCCAGTTTTTCACATCAGCTATTATGTATGTTTTTAGGATCATAGACAAAATGATTGCTTTGCTAGTGCTGTAAAACTATCTAATTTTCCTCACATGGTATCATGATATGTCTGGTAGCACTACTTGTAGCTAAAGCTTCCCTCTCTTCCTCCTTCCTATTTTTTCCTGTATTTGATGTATTTTCTTTTATTCATTAATTTCCAAAGATTTAAGCCTGAAATGAGGATAGTGTGTAGTACGGTAGCTTCAGTGGGCCTCAGAGCTTCCTGTTCCCACAGTAAGAAATGTGTGCATGTGCGTGTGCATGTGCGTGTGCGTGTGTGTGTGTGTGTGTGTGTGTGTTTGTATCTAGTCAGGAGAGGATTCCTATAGACTTAGAGTGATGTTACTAGAGCTAGAATGAATTTAGAAAACTTGAACTGAATGCATGTGAGAACCAAGGCAGATAAAATAAATGAGTGTAAGAGGGAATTGGGACTATGGTGGACCGGACAGCGCCTAGTCTGTCTCAGAGAACAAGACACCAGCCAGGTCCATGGATTGTGGCTAGAAGGAGCAGCAGCTCAGTTTTCTCAGGTATGAGAAATTCTCATTTTTAAAAAGGGAAGCTAAAAATTCTAATTTTATGTGATATTTTTTGATAACTAAATGTTCATGAATAATTTAGGTTTCTTTTTAACCCTATGGATGCCAACTGCTATCGGGCCAAAAACCATGTCCAGGGGCTAGATTGAGCCTAAGGTGCAGCAGTTGGCAAACTTGAGTTAGTCTGTGGTCCTTATTTCACAGAAGGAAAGGGATTTGTGCAAGATCATGGCACTGGTGGGGTGCAGAGCTGAGAAAAGAACATAGGTCAGGAGGCTTCCCATTCCTCTCACCTTCCAAGACACCTACAGCAGGAGTTATATGGCAGGCAGTGAGCTAAATCATGGTTGGGTTACAGCTATGGCTCCAGCCCACAGTGAGCTCACAGTCTAGCAGGGGTGACAGACAAGCAAACAAATAATTCTAATTCCTTGGGTATGTGCGACAAGAAGGTAGCTACAAGAAGCAGTGGCAACAAAAGGACAAGTATCTTTTGCAAAGGAAAGAGTGGCATGGAGTGGACAGTCAGGAATTGGTCTGCAGAAATGGTAATGCCTGAGTTGGTGATTGACACTTAAATATTTTAATAATAGTCATACCATTATATTAGTTTGCTTGCTTCTTTTACATTGGTTAGGCAGCTAGTTTATTACTGTGTTTCTGAAGAATTTGGGGAGACAACAATTGATAAACTATCTCATACTGCCTTTTCAATTTAAAGTTCACATATACCATCTTACCTCAGAAGTTTGGGGGGAGGATTATTAAGGAATAGTGCAGGAATTAACTCCTTTTTTGAGCATGAGGAAATTGCAGCCCAGAGAAGTTGTGTGTGGCCCAGGATTACCTCATAGTATGTGCAGAGATAGAGCTGAGCAGAATGCAAGTCTTTTTTGTTTGCAGTCACTGCTGCTGTTTACCCTCTGGGTATTTATTTATTTATTTATTTATTTATGATAGTCACAGAGAGAGAGAGAGAGAGGCAGAGACATTCAGAGGGAGAAGCAGGCTCCATGCACTGGGAGCCCGATGTGGGATTCAATCCTGGGTCTCCAGGATCGCGCCCTGGGCCAAAGGCAGGCGCCAAAGCGCTGCGCCACCCAGGGATCCCCTACCCTCTGGGTTCTGACTTAGTGTGGGCCACTTGGTCTGGGCATGTCCCATCCATCCCACACTGCAAAGCCAATTCTGAGTTCTTGAACCCTCAAGAGTCTTTGCTTCAGCTTTCCTGGGAAATTGCTAAGCCTGAGAACATAATTTCTATGCTAGTGGTCAAAACTTTCAGTTTTTGAGATGCTACTGTAAGGTCTAGTTTTTTTTCCACTTTTGTGCCCCAAAACTGAGGAGATATTTTCTGAGTTCTTATTAATGATAACAATGATGCCTAAGCAATTCTCTCTTGGAAGTAGGATTTGAAGAACTACCCTTACTGCTCATCAGAGATAAGGTGCAGACAAAGGTTTGGAAAGGCTCTGATGTGAAGTACAGTCTTCTGTCTTATGACAGTGAGCTTGTGTATTGCAAAAGTACCTGGCAAGAGGCTAACTGGGAGATGAAATCCGGGCCCTGCTCCACTCCATAGTTGTTGGCCTGCAGGGCTGTGTATAGTGGGGATGAGGTTGGGATTGAAGACTGAAGATTGAGTAGGGGCTTGGGAGATCCTAATTCCCACAAAGGCCCAGCATAGGCTAGCAGGGACCTTAGAGTAAGGTAGGGTTGAGCTCATACAAGCAACTTCAAATTTTATATATATATATATAAAACAATCTTCCTAGGAAGCCTGAAATATCAACACCATCAACTACATTTTCCAAAAGAAAAACTTAATATCAGAGAGATTATGTGACTTGCCAAAGGTCATGCACATGGCTACTAAATGGCGGAGCTGGAATAGAATTTGGATCTGGCTAAGTCCAAAGAATATCACATAAGAAAGCTAAGCAATGGAAGTGAATTTTCTGTGTAATGGAGATTAATTTATTTCATATCATGGTTTCATTTGTAGTGTGTGTGTATGTGTATGCATGTGCACAAGCATGAACATGCATGTATGTTTTTTGGTATGGTGAGGTAGTAAGGGAGTAAGAAAGAAAGAAGAGAGAACCAAATGGGTAAATTCACTTCTAGGCCAATTTACTTTGTTAACTATTTGACTTCACTTTCTCTGCATTAATGGAGACATTAGTGAAGGTAAAGAGTCTAGTGGAAAATCTCAAAAGTGTATGAATGAATTATTTGTATTTGGCATCGGGTGTGTGTATAATTATAAAACAAATAGAGACCATTTAGTTAATATTCAACTTGGAAGGAATAGAAAAGCTGTACATTTTATCCACTCTGCTAAATCACACCTCTCTACTTCCTTCTCCCACAAAGCAGTTCTCTTAGGCAAGCACAAGTTTTCTTTACAGAGGAAACTAGTTTCTCTCTCTCAATTTGCATTTTTTTTTTTTTCGAAATGTCTTAGAGAAATTAAGGTAATTAAATAGCTTGGTGTAATTGAGGAAATCTCCAGCCCTCTTTTCCAATTTCAGTTAGACTATAGCCTCCAGTTGGGAGTAAAAAAGATACCAGTTAGTCCATCTAACACACTTTAATTGAACACTTACCATAGCTAGATATGGTGCTAACTTCTGGGGAATGCACGTATAAAATGACACAGGCAGACACGCAACTAACTATATTGTGTTTAGCAGAAAAATTGGCCTAGACTGTACCAGTTAGAGATTCTGGGATATCTAACAACTTGATATTATTAACACCAATATTTTAAAAAATGCTTAACATCTATTTAGCAGAGGCAAGATTATTACCAGCCAGGATTTTTTTTTCTTTTCTACTGAACTATACCATCTACTTTGATGAGCAAGATCAATTTGTACATTACTACCATCCCATTTTATTCCATCCCATCCCAATTTATTTTATTCCATCATCCCATTTATTTCACTGGAATAAAATCACTCTTTTATTGATTCTTGCCTTCGGCCATCACCCAACTGGGTTAGCCCTTTACTTTGCTCTCTCAAGAAGAATGGGGCTGATGGAAAAAGGAGAGGGAAACAGAACAGGGAAGACTGGGGACCCAGCCAGGTCTCAAAGAATGAATAGCTTCCAAAAGCCAGGAAATTTAGAGCATGGGTCTGTCAGGAAGAGTGCAGCAGGGAAAAGCACGTCCAACTAAGCTAAGATGCTAGGACTGCAAACCGAAAGCAAGATTTAGGGGATCCCTGGGTGGCTCAGTGGTTTAGCACCTGCCTTCAGCCCAGGCCGTGATCCTGAGTCCCGGAATCGAGTCCCACGTCGGTCTCCCTGCATGTATCCTGCTTCTCCCTCTGTCTAGGTCTTTGCCTCTCTCTCTCTGTGTCTTTCATGAATAAATAAATGAAAGCAAGATTTAGGTCTTCTCTTGCTTATGGCAGAGACAGTCATGATGGACTGTTTCTGGCGGATTCAAAGGTCTTATTTCTACTGTGATGCCGTTCTACTCATGAAGGAGAAAACGTTCAAGTTGAGATGAAGGGGTAAGGGCCAACTACGCCAGAGTGCTTCTCTGATTGGTGCTCGTGGTCATTCCTTTTAAGATATTCTTGTTCTTAAGCACGAGCATTCTGGGCCACCTTCCAGACTACCCTGCCACCCTTCACCTTGCTTTTCTTAAATACCTTCTCTATTTAAGGATCCTTTAACATAAAGGATGTGACACTGGTGACTGATCCTCTGTTACTTTTTTTTTTTCTTTTCATATTGTTGAACTAGGAAGTGGCACATATTGAGGTTATCCAAGAACTTTGGCTCGTTTGGGTTTGCTATCTTTTAGGACAGCTACACTAACTGGGCTAATTTAGGAAGTTAATCAAAGGGTAAGGAAAGTACCTTACCTTGGCCAGGGTTGAGAGGAAGTAGGAGATGTATCTGTTAGTTCTGTTTAAAGCAGAGGTCTTCTGTGTGAGAGACCTCCTCAGGGCACCAGAGAGGTTCTTCTTCTAGACTGACAGAATATCTGGTGCTCTGGGAGTACAGTCTTGAGGAGAATCTCTGCCAGACCACTATTCAGGATAATAGACACTACTTACATAATTATAACTCCACCTTAGCTTCTTGGCCCTCACATTTAGAAACAAACCTATATTTGTAATGTTTCTTGGTTAAGCATTAATGGATGTATAGTTTTAGCCTTGTTCCCTGGCCACAGATATGATACAGATACAGTAAGAGAGGATATTTCGAAAAGAGGGCATTTAGAGAGATTACTAAAAAATTAGAGTTACATGGGGTGTTCCAGCCTAAATATATGGGAGTTGAGAAGTTTTATTTGGTCACACCCAATTTTCTATCACCTTTGGTATTTTTAAGGAAATTTTATTAGCTTAGTATGTTTTCAAAGGGTATTTGGTGGATCAATAAATTATATATTTTTAAAAATAAAAATGGTTGTGACTAAATAAGTTTGGGAAATGCTTGGTTTTAAAAGGTTAAACAGATTTTTTTTTTAAGTGCAGAGCTTGTCAGAGCCTTAAATATGGTAATGAGCTTTTTGAGTTTATAAGAAGAACATATTTGTTTCCTATTATGGCAAACCAAGATCCACTGGACACGATATGGAAAGTAGTGCTCTCGGTCATAATTTACATGTGTTCTCTTGAGAGAGAAGCTACTTTACTGCTGAACTGTAGCTTTGTAATGTGCAAATTGACAAGAGCACTTGGGATTATATGAAGACCAAGTGAGATTTCGTGAATTATAAAGTGCTGGGTAGATGTTATTTATTATTAGTCTCCAGGGCAGCCCCGGTGGCGCAGCGGTTTGGCGCCGCCTGCAGCCCAGGGCATGATCCTGGAGTCCCGGGATCGAGTCCCATGTTGGGCTCTCTGCATGGAGCCTGCTTCTCCCTCTGCCTGTGTCTCTGCTTCTCTCTCTCTCTCTCTCTGCATCTCTATGAATAAATAAATAAAATCTTTAAAAAAATTTATTATTAGTCTCCAAAATTTATGTGTGAAAAATGGAATATTTTAAAATTACTATTCAATGCAATAAAATATTAATGGTATTTCACCTTATTGGTTACACAAAACAAACAGGTGAGAATGAAGTTCAGAGAATAACACTGGAAGTTTGAACTCTGAGCCAGTGTTCTTTTTAACTTCTGTAAAGAACTTATTAACTTCTGTAAAGTTAATAAAGGGGGTGGGTGCTCCTAAATGTATCAAGACAGTTTATTTAATGTAGGAGTTATTATTATTATTTAATGCCTTTGGGGGACTAGAAATGATTTACACATATTACAACATGGCAAGTTTTAACAAAATAATTTTGAAGAACAAGAAATACAAAGAAGTTCAGGTATTATCACAGAATCAAACTCAGCTCATGAATCCAGAAGTTTCACAAGATGCATCAGTATAAATTGAAGGAATGTAGCATATTTGGACAATGAAAAAGAGATAAATAAAAGAGTACCCTTAAACTCCCTTATTTGTGTAAAACATTATATATTTAAGGTATTTTAGATTGGGGACTGGGTCTTACATCATGTTGTAGCATTCTCCCAGCACCTGGAAGAGTGCTTAGCAAGTTCTGTTAAAACAAATTAAAGGGCAGATTTGGTCCTGTGTCTGCATTCCTGGAAAAAACATACTTTAAATTAGATTACCATTAAGTGAGTTCATATCTAGTTGGCAATGAGATTTGCAGTGATTCAATGTCAATATGAGTATTAGTTGAATGAAACTCCATGGTGGTCAGTATTTGGTCAGCTCAGTGGGGATACATTCAGACTAAATCACTTAAAGAAGGAAAAAGAGTCTCAATATTCAAGAAAGTATATTCTTTATTGTTTTTGAGTAAGTGTGCAAGAAAAAGGAGCTAAGAATCAAGCATCACATACTCATGCTGGGCAACAAAGGTTCCTGTTACAAAATCAAACGTTTAAGGTACAAATAAGGGAATAAACAGATCCTTGTCTATAAAGGTGAACTTCTGAGACCTTTGGATACATTATGTTCCAAAGGATATGGGTAATGTTTTTCCAGAGCTGTACTCATATTTATCCAAGCCTATTTGTATTAGACTAGGATAATGTATATATGTTATTTATCTTTGTTTGTAAAACTGATATGTCATTGCCTGCATTGGCATCATGGTGCTATGTATAAAATCAAATAATTCAGCTTTTGAAATCAATTAGGTCTTTATTGGGCTATTTTCTGCATTGGGGGTATACTATAATTAAATTAGATGATTAGGAAATGAATGCACTTTAAATCTGCACCATCCAGTATACTAGTCACTAGCCTTAGGTGTCTGTTTAAATTTGGATGTAAATTAACTAAAAGAAAAAGTTTGGTTTCTTGAGTCTCACTGACTAATTTTACTTTTTTCTACTCTTTTTTAAAAATTTAAGTATAGTTAACTTAAAGTGTTATATTAGTTTCAGGTGTATAATGTAGTGATTCAACAATTCTATACATTTCCCAGTACTCATCAAGATAAATGTACTTTTAATACCCTTTATCTATTTCACCCATCCTCCTACCTACCTGTCCTCTGGCAACCACCAGTTTGTTCTCTGTATTTAAGAGTCCAGTTTTTTGTTTTGTTTCTAAAATTCCACATATGAGTGAAATCAAATGGTATTTGTATTTCTCTGACTTATTTATCATTATATCCCTTAAATCCATCCGCGTTGTTGCAAATGTAACATTTCATTGTTTTCATCCTTGAGTAATATTCACATTTTCTTTATCCACTCATTTATGGATGGACACTTGGGTTGCTTCCATATGTTGGCTATTGTAAATCATACTGAAAATAAATATAGGGGTGCATATATCTTTTTAAATTAATGTTTTCATTTTCTTTGGGCAGCTACTCAGTAGTGCAATTACTGGATCATATGGTATTTTTATTTTTTATTTTTTGAAGAACCTCCATAATGTTTTCCACAGTAGCTGTGCTAGTTTACATTCCTACCAACAGTGCTTGAGGGTTCCATTTTCTCCACATCCTCACCAACACTTGTTATTTCTTGTCCTTTTGATTTTAGCCATTCTAACAGATGTGAGGTAATAGCTCATTGTGGTTTTGATTTGTATTCCCCTGATGGCTAGTGATGCTGAACATCTTTTCATGTGTCTGTTGGCCATCTGTATGTGTTCTTTGGAAAAATGTCTATTCAGGCCTTCTGCCTGTTTTAATCAGATTATTTTTGGGAGTTCTCTATATATTTTGGATATTAACCCCTTATCAGATATATCATTTTTCCAAATATCTTCTCCCATTCTGTAGGTTGCTTTTTTGTTTTGTTGATGGTTTCCTTCACTGTGCAAAACCTTTTTATTTTGATGTAGTCCCAATAGTTTAATTTTCCTTTTGTTTTCCTTGCCAGAGGAGATATACATAGAAAGAAAAATGTTTCTATGGCCTATGTCAAAGAAATTACTGCCTATGCTTTCTTCTAGGAATTTTATAATTTCAGGACTCACATCTGAATCTTTAATCCATTTTGAGTTTATTTTTGTATTTGATGTAAGAAAGTGGTCCAGTTTCATTCTTTTGCATGTAGCTGTCCAGTTTTCCCAGCAGCATTTGTTGAAGAGACTCTTTTCCCCATTGTGTATTATTATTACTGCTTCCTTTGCCATAGATTAATTGAACATGTAAACATGGGTTAATTTCTGGACTCTGTATTCTGTTCCTTTGATGAATGTGTCTTTTTGGGCCAGTATCATACTGCTTTGATTACTACAGCTTTGTAGTATATTTTGAAATCTAGGGTTGTGATACCTTCAGCTTTGTTTTTCTTTTTCAAGATTGCTTTTGGCTATTCAGGATCTTTTGCAAATTATAGGATTACTTTTTTTTTTTTTTTTTTTTTTGTTCTGTGATCACTGGCTCATTTTAGATGCTCAGTGATCACATATGGTTAGTTGCTACTGTACCAGACAACACAAGTATAAAACATTTCTATCATTGCAGAAAGTTCTATTGGACACTATTATTCTAGAGAATACCAAGATAAATATTGAGATATAACTCAGTGCAGGAGGATTTGTGTTATTCAGCCTCAAGTAGAGGTATCTTAAGTAGAGGGTATTATATTATATTATATTATCTATTACAATAGTTGTATGATGAACTATAGTAATCATCCTGTAACTTCAGAAAGGAATAATAAATTAAGCTCAGGTAAAAGTTTCACAGGAAGAATTTAAATTAGACTTTTTGAAGACTTTTCTGCCTATAAAGACTAAGAAGCCCTGGAATAAAGTGAATGTGCAGAATATGCAAACATATTCTGTATTATTTATAACAAATGTGTAATTTACAGTAGTTTCTAATATTTTAACATAAAAAATTCACATGTATGGATGTTATTCTTTTATAAAAAGTTAACTTTTCAAAATATTCACATATCATTGTCCCCTGAGTATAATGAGGCTTATCGAGTCTGTTGTTTGAGAAACCATTTGAAAAAGAAAAACTGCTTTGAAATCAGTAACACCTTGAAATCAGTATCTAATACAGTTGGGGGCACCTGGCTGGCCCAATGGAGAGAGCATGAGACTCTTGATCTTGGGATTGTAAGTTTGAGCCCTACAGTGGGAATAGATTAAATAAATAAATAAATAAATAAATAAACTTTAAACGCAGTCAATCAGTGATATTTTGTGTTTGGGAAGACATATTGCTTAGTCAGTTCCAGCCAGCATTTGCTAATCATGTGGATTCTTGGACTTCTTTGAATAATTCTGAGCTCTGACACTTATAGTTCTATGGTTCATGTCTAGGAGCCACTGGTATATACATTCACCTTAGAGTAGTTAAAGGGATTTCGGTTGGAGGCTGGAGGCAGAGGCAAATGACTTTTCAATGTTCTTTCTGGACCTCAACTTCATGGTTAATTACTCCTGCTCATAAGTTTGAGTTTTGCTACTTTTTTTTTTTCTGGCCTATCTCCAGATTTTTACCAATTTGATCTGAAATGAGATTTTTCATTTGATTTAAAATCAGGCCATTGTAGGCTTTTGAAAGCTCAATGATAGCTTCTCATGTCTTATCTTTAGTACCCTGAAAGATCATTTTATTAAATATAAAGCCAGATGATCTCCTTTATCTAAGATGTCCATTGGAATAAGTGATGTGCACACATTCTACACCCGGCAGGACCTTCAGTTATGAACATTTAAGCGTGACAATCTTGAGTTTCCTTTCCAGTCATGCAACCTTGAATTTCTTGAGAATGTGATTGTTTCTTTTTTCTCCCCTTTTCTTTAAATCTACATTAATAACATAGGTCTGTGAACATCTCATTGAAAAGGATTAGCCCTTAGGAGAAAAGGGATTTGGATTCTTGACTTGTGCTCATCAGCCCAGGATGGGGAGTTCAGGACCATTGGTTAAGGTTATGGGAAACTTGGTCATGCTGTGTGTAATCCCATGTGGACAACAAAATCTGTTGGGGAAGCAATTATGAAGGTTAATTTTCTTTTAATGTTGCTTTATTCTGGAGACTGGATTCTGGTAGCAGGCGAACAGATTCAGCAGTTCAGCCCAGGCAGCCTACATCATGGTTCAGTGAAACCCTAAATCCCTTCAATCGTTTTAAGAACAATGTTTCTTTCAGAAGTGCCAGAGGCACAGTGTGTAGAAATCAACATTCAGGTCATCTTAGCTATAGAAATAGCTCTATCTATAACTGAAGATGAAACACTTCTTTTCCCATAGCTCAGGCCTAGTCTAGGAAAAGAAAAATTATTTTACAAATTGGACTTCAAAGACATGTTACTGATGTAGATAAGTCATCTTTAAGTTTTTGGGGTCCATAAATTCTTATGAATGGTAAAGGAAAAATACTTTAAATATAGTGCAGTTTAAGGAGCATTTATTGATTAGCAATTTTTTGCCAGGCACTGGGGATATGATGCTGTTTAATGGGGAAGTTAAACTAATGCATATACAATTACAATATAGGTCAGTAAATTTGATGTTAGAGCAGTGCAGAGATTTCCATGGTGGCACAGAGGAAAGATATCTACCCCACCCTGTGTCAATCAGTGGGAGCTAGGATTAGGAAGTCTTCCCAGGAGATGTAGTATCTGAACTGAATCATGAATTACATTTTTTTTAACATTAAAGAGAAAGCATTGGAGGAAGTTGAGGTCCTAAGTGGGAGATGATATGATGTGTGTGGAGTGCTACAGAGTGTTCTGTGCCAATCGTTAAGTATCAGGAGATTTAGAAATAAAAAATGTTAGCAAACTTCCACTGAATATCACATGATCACCTCTTTTCCCTTAGTTCAATATTCCAAAAGGAAAAGAACTGAAGTAAAATACATACATATTCACACATGCACACATTTTTCAAATATAAGGGAAGTGGGTGCTCTGAAAACAATAAAGACATCTTTTGAAAGAGGCTTAGCTGAGGTCAAAATTACAGCCATCAGCCAAGAAACCAGAGCTCCAGTCCTGTCAGAGCCAAGAGCAAAGAAAAAGTTTTGTGCTCTGATCTACACTTGAAAACCAGGATATTTTTTTCCTGATAGCTCCTCAAATGACCTAACAATAAGTACTTCTGGGCTTATTGATTACTTGTTTTGATAGTCATAGTACAGAAACAAATGTGGAACCAGCAGAAAGAACAGTTGTTCCCTCAATTCAAAGGGGACAAGCTTTGTTCTTTTGATGATGGGGCTTCTGTAGCAGACAACTAGCCATATCCATGCTCAGCGTCATTTATAGCTTGCTGGCCTCATCTCCAATGTAGTCTTGGCCTGAAACTACTTCTCCCCCTCCCTCCAAGAGGCATTCTCTATGTAAATAAAACTCCATCCTATTACTTAAAGGATTTGGGCATTTTAGTCCTTCATTAGCAAACTCTTTAAAGTATGGGTCCCAGAACATCTGTAAAGGGTCCTAGGCTTTTCCAAGGCTATTTTTGGATGTTGAACAGATTTAACAATTTCTGCAGCATGAATGTCTTTGTTTTCTTAAAACCTTAGGATTAGAAAAACATATCAGTTTAATTTTCCTCTGTTTTAGTCAGAGACTGATTTTCATACTGCCCAGAAAAGAACATTTCCCATTTCCCAAAAGCAACAGATTTGTACAAAGCCATGGATAATTTTTGTTTTCTTTCTCAGCACAGCATGAGGAGAATTGGAAAACTCTTATGAGAACTGATAAAGGGTACAGAGCATGTTCTTTGTGTCTTGGCAAATGAAGATTCTTCTCTCCCAAGTGCTGTAGTTGAAAGAAACATAAATCCATCCCCAAAAGAGCCCAAATCATATTTGGATTCAAGTGGGAAACCACTTTCCTGGTTACGCTTGGGTGGCATCCTTTGGCTGGTTCGAGTAACACTTTCCTCACAGTGGAAGGCTTAGGAGTTCCTCTGAGTGAGTTGAATACGCTATGCTTTTTCATTCAAAGAAACTCAATCCACATATTTTACAGAAGCGGGAGGTTGTCTTTTGAGGCTGCTTGGGAAAGAATGTCTTGTGGTGAATATCAAGCCACCTGAACAAACATGAGCGTGGTACGGGTCTCCCCAAGAGAGCTTTCTCAGGATGGAAGGTAGAGAAGCCACTGTTTTCATCTCTAGAATAGCTGAGAGATGTTTATGCTCTTAAGAGGGCTATGACTCCATCTGGGCCTGACTTGTGTCCTGTCTAAATCTTGGGATAGAAAGAGGTGGTAGGCACATAAATGAGATCTGCTAGGAGTGTTAGAGACTCATTTCAGGAGAGATAACAATGCCAGATTTAGGAATGAGTCCATAGACTGTTAGTTTCTCATCATCCCCATTTGTCCCCTACTACCCCCAGTTTGAATACCAAAGAGGAAGAGGGGAATGGGGAAAGTATAATGGACTGTTGCAGTGAGGAAAAGAATACAGACTGCTGTTGATTTGATCATCTGTGAAAAAGCCAGACAAAGGAGCAGCAGCCATTAAACAAGACAGACCTTTATAATTGGGAAACTTCTTAGGTTAATGTACTTTCCCACCTAAGATGATTATGGCATTTAGCTATAGGCATTCAAATGGAACAACATGGTAATTCTCCAGGTAGTTCTTCCAAAACTCTTGGTTTGGGGTTGGAGCTGTTAACAGAATCGGATTATAGGAGAAAGTCCTTGTAATAGCTGAAAAAAAAAAAAAAAAAAAAAAAGGAACGCCTGTGCCCCCTTCCCCTGCCTCGGCCAGGATTTCTACCTCCTAATCCTAAGAAACTATAAATGTTTAGCTAATTTGGAAGAAGATCTTTGTAGGTGTGATTAAGTTAAAGATATTGAGATAAGATTATCCAGGACTATCTGTATGGGCTCTACATGCTATTACAAGTTTCCTTATAGAGACAGAGGGAGAGGGAGATCTTATAGACAGAAGAGGAGGAAGCAATGTGACTACAGAGGCAGAGATTGGGCTAATGTAGTCACAAGCCAAGGAATGCCAGCAGTCACCAGAGGATGGAAGAAACAGGGAATGGATTCTTCCCTTCGAGCCTCTGAAGGGAGTGTGGCCTTACCAACATCTTAATTTTGGCCCAGTGATACTGATTATAGACTTGTGGCCTCCAGAACCGTTACAGAATACATTATTGGCATTGTCGGTCACCAAGTTTATGCTATTTTTTTTTTTTATAGCAACCATAGGAAATGAATACAGTCCTGGAATCAGGCAACTGATAACTTACTGGGAATCCAGTGCCATCAACATGGAAATGTGTAGTAAGCAAAGAGAAAGTCAAACTGTTCAAGAGTCGTTACCCTGGTCCACTGCAACCCATGATCAGGGGTGATAGGCAGGCAGAGAAGACTGTAAGAACAGGGCAAGAAGAGAAAGGATGTGGTGCAGCTGAGGGATAGGACAGGTTCATGAGAACATTGGATTCTGGCAGCTTTTGTGAGTAATTTGGCCTGTCCCTGGAGGATTGGATGATTGGCCCTAGCATCACTTACCATCATCTCCAGACACTGAATTTACAGGTCCTTGTGGAATACAAAATAATGCCCTCTTTCCTGGATTACCACTTGAAGGATCAGCATAGTAATTGTGCAAGTGGGAGGACAACTTGGACTGAAACAATTTCATCCATAAAATGACTTTAGTTCCTTATGTATTTTCCTCTTCTGCTTTCATTTATTTCTTTTTTCTTCACTTCATTTGATTTGTTGCCATAGCAGAGGAGTTGATATTGAATTTTTAAAATGTATTACACTCTCTGAGTTGTTTTAAAGGAAAGCGTTAATATTTGTTTTCTATCCATTGATTACCTGTGTGTCTATCTATAATAAAGTCCCAGTAAAAAATGAAATCCTTTAGACAGACTAATTTGAGGATTATTGTAAGTTTGGAAAGGTCTCGTGGACACAGTTTTGGGAACAAAATACCTCAGGTGAGTGAGGTTTATCATCTGTCATATTGTGAAGAACAATCTAAAGTCTCCATTTCAGTTCTTCCATGTTGGTTCCTTGGTTCACTCACTTCTTTGTTCTGTCACTCATTTATTGATTTAAGCACCTACCAAATGCAGGTGACATGCCAAGCATGGAGACTACCAAGCCCAAGAAGCCTCCATTCCACCCCTGAAGAGCTGCAGAGGCTGTGACTTGGTGGCTTGCCCAGGATTCTCTTTTTTAATTAGAAATTGCCTGCTTTCTCCATTTTAAACAGACTTCATCTCTGTCTGCTGTGTTATACATAGATGGCTTTATATATTTACATTATCTGCCAGATTCCTGAAGACAATAGAGTTTTAGACACCTCACTTAAATTCTATTTGTGAAGAACAGTCTCTGGGGCTGTTCTCATTTCAGACTTTAATTCTTGAATCATTATCAACCTTCCATAGCAACTGGAGACATGGAGTCTGGGAACCAAGACTAGAATGAGTGAGTTGATGGAAAATGCCTGTATGCTGACTGAATGAGGATATGGCAGCAGAATTGAATGTCCTGGTTAGAGACTGGAGCCTGGTTACAAAAACTCAGAGTCCTGGAAAGTCTGATTCTGGGTCCTGAGTGAAAAAAATTATTCCTTAGGGAAGAACTGGGAGTCACACTGACTCTTATAGGAACACATCCATGGACAAAAAAGAAAAAAAAAAAAGCAAAAGCGAAAGCGAAAAACTAACCCAAATCCCAGATGGCTGGCACTGGCATCATCACCTGGTAACTACAGGAACAATAAAGAGCCAGTTCCTAAGGATTATTCATGACCTGAGACAAGTTGGCAAAGACTTGGAAGTGTCAGATGACAAACCCCAGGATATTCTGGGTGTGAAGAAAGATGATTGGCAGGTATGAGAATTCGGGTTTGAACCAGCACCTGTTCTGTTCTAATCAGTGCCTAGAACAGTATCTGGCACATAGTGGGTACTCAATAAATATTTGTTGAATTGAATCGTTTTGTATATTTGGGATGGGTGAACTGGAGGTGGAGTAAGGTAGGGCTGTGATTTGGAGCTCATGGAATTCTCCATTATTTTCCTCTCTCCTTCCCTTCCTTCTTTCTATAAAAGTTTATTAATGAAAGGTAGAAAGGCCAAAAGGGAGTAATTTAGTCTGTTGTGCCAGAATTTGTGGGTGCAAAGACGAGCAAGTGGCTTAATATCTTAGACCTTCAGTTTCTCTATGTGTCATGAAGGGTAAAAGGAAGCTACTGAGAAGTCTGCTGCAAATTATGAGTTTTAAAGAAGAGGTGGGGGCTGGGAGTAGGCAAAGTGGATGAAGGGAGTCAAAAGGTACAAACTTCCAGTCATATGGTAATAAGTCCTGGTGAGGGGATCCCTGGGTGGTGCAGCGGTTTAGCGCCTGCCTTTGGCCCAGGGCGCGATCCTGGAGACCTGGGATCGAATCCCACATCGGGCTCCCGGTGCATGGAGCCTGCTTCTCCCTCTGCCTATGTCTCTGCCTCTCTCTCTCTCTGTGACTATCATAAATAAATAAAATTAAAAAAAATAAAAAAAATAAGTCCTGGTGATGTAATGTATGGCAAGGTGACTATAGTTGATAAAACCATATTGCATATTTGAAAGTTGCTAAGAGGGTAGATCTTAAAAGTTCTCATCACAAGAAAAAAAACAACTTGTATCTATGTGTGGTGATGAGTGTTGACTTATTGCAATTCTCTTTTTCACAGTAAATACATTTATCGAATCATTATGTTATATACTTGAAACTAATATAATGTCATATCTCAATTGTACCTCAATAAAATAGGTAAAAAGTAAAAATAGAGATCAGTTCTCCAGGACTGTGCAGCACACTTAAGCAATATATACATGTCTTAGCTATAGTATTAGACTTGTAGGAGTATTAGAAGCATGTACTGGAGAAGTGGTGTTTTTGGTATCTAATTTTCTAACTCTCAATCAACTAAAAAATGAACAAAGCAGCTGTGTGTTATCCAGATTCAGTGCAATTCAGCATTATTTATTGAGCAGTAATGGTGGACACCAATGCAAAGCTGAGTGCAAAACTACCCTCAGGTAATTTAGAATCTACAGCTCTAAACAATGTTCTTCTAACTACAGCAGCAGTTAAGCATGGTGTAAGATGAACTGTGTAAAAAAAAAAAAAAAAAAAGGACCTCTCCAGGGAAAGCTGACTGACTGTGTCCTGAGGCCAGACAAGGTGGCATTAACTTGGAAAATATGTCAGAACATGGTTGTTAGCTTGTTGAATCTGTTTTTCAGATTGATATTAAACAAATCCACAAGACTACCCTCCAAACCCAGACTGGCCAAAAAAAATGCTAGTAAAAGTTATGTGCATTTTAAAAGGACAAAAAAATGTTCTCTCAATTGGAAACCTAATAGAAAGCAAATAAGGATTTACAACTGTTGGACTGTCAAGAAATAGCCACCATTTAATAACAACAATGGCAATAATAATAATAACAGAACTCACTTATATAGAGGGCCTGCTCTAAGCCAATTGCTATGTTAATCTTTTTGTCCACATTCATCGCTGCATTTAGAGGCCTTACAGCAACCTTGAAAGAAGGAGTAGTTGTTCAAGAACAATAAATGTGGAAGCCAGGACTCATAATAATTAACTAACTTGTCTAAGGCTACAAACTAGTAAAATATAACCAGATCATTAATGCAGGTCAGTTTTGTTCCATATATGGTTCTTACCCTTCATCACTTTTTCTCCCCATCCCATATTCATAAGCAGGGGAAAAGAAGATGAGCATATTTTTATTTGTGTTGCACAATTTATATAGGGTTATTTCATCTAAGTTTCAAAACATCCTTGCACAATTGCTAGCATAGTGGAAACAGTATTTCCACTTAGAGGAAGAAACTATGACTCAGAGAGGCAGTGTAATTTCTCTGGAGTCACAACATGTCTGGGACTAGAGCTCATGTCACCTTGACCCCAAAGTCACCCTCATTCCATTATACTAATGGATCTTCTACTTATTGAGCATCTCTTCTTGCTAGGCACAATACTAGAAACATTTTTGAAAAGTGTCACTAATCCTCGTAAATACACGTAGGAAAGATATTTTGAGGCCCATTTTGTTGATGGGGAGGTTTAAGTAAATGGCTGGTCATCAAAAGTCAGCAAACTAAGATCTAGCACAATTCTTGAAGCCTCCCAGATAGCCATATTTAGTGATTATTTGTATGAAATGATTTGGGAGGTACTAAGGAGTCTCTTATACATTTTGTCCTCCCCATATGCTTGCTACAAGGATCATAATTCCACCATTAGACATTTATTTATTTGGACTAGGCAATTTCTCCCTAGGGTCAGAAAAGGTTACTATAAAGATAAAGATTTATATGAGGAAAACAGAGAAAGGGATCTTTTTGAAATATGGGGTCCACTTTCAAAGGACTAGCCTGAGTGGGGAGCCCCAAAGGGGAACTCTAGGAAACTAGAGGCCAGCAGAAGGCATGGCAATGTTATGGGAAAGCGTGAGAGCATCTGACCCTGCCAGTGGGGTATGTGGGAGGGCATACTGGTGTGAGCGTCATTCTCAAACATGAGGCTCACATGGAGGCACAGATTGCTGTGCACTATAGATTCTAATTCAGTAGGTCTAGGGTGGAGTCTGAGAATTTGCTTCTCTAACAAATTCTAGGGACCAGCAACCTCTATAGCTTGGTACTGAGAATCATATAGTAAAATGGTGTCTGGAGGGTGGGGACAAATGGCTGGTATTATGGTGTTTGGTCCTATTTTGCTAGGTATTATATACAAGGTGCAGTAGGAGAAAGTACATAGATAAGGGAAGGAGAAGTCAATAGGAATTATCGACTTTCTTTTCCTTGGCACCAAATATCTTATATTGTCTCTCTCGTCTGTAAACTAAACACATGTAAGGAAAACACAGTGCCTTCTATGAGCATATATTCAAACAAGGCAAAAAACAGAACTGGAATTTAATACATGTGTTAGAAGTAACTCAGAAACAACATACATACACCTAGATAGAACTAAAACAGTCATTTATTAATTGAAAAAAATCCCAATTTCTTCCTTTTGTAGATGGTCTACATTGTTGGCTAAAATATCAGAAAAGAGATCCTAATGGTAATGCATTTGTATAAAACATAGATTCATTTTCTCTTTAATTATGTCACTTAAACTTTACAGACTTTGATTTGGTCCTAAATTCCAGACACTACCTGACCTTGTGAATTTAAGGCACAAAACAGGTGGCTCAGAATTCTTGGTTGTTTATTTCCATCTATCCCAGAGAGTCCGTGTGCTTAATCACTGATGGATGATGTGTGATGAATTTTCAGTGAATGCCTCTGAGTGGACTGTTCTGACTTGCAGCTCAGAGAGAAGCTGGAACAGCAAGCAAAGGAGAAGGTTGCAAATCCCTTAATGAAATTTTTAATAAAAGCAGCTTTGAATGCATGCCTTTTTCAAATCATTGCATCCAACCATTTTTGAGAGTCGACATAACTGATCAAGAGAGTGAGTATTAAGGATGCAAAAAGACAGCACAATTAAAGAGAGAGGCACATTGGGAAAATGTGAAGGCCAGAGAGTAGTAGCTTTGAACCTGGATCAGGAAATTTTCATGGTGGCTAATACTCATGGAGATTTTTAGGAGGCTGATTTTTCAGTTCCATAATCTTGAAGAATCTTGAAGAATAATCTTTGTATTCACCAGCACATCACTCTATTCCTAGAATTTTTATAGTGAGAGGAAGAAAACTTTGTCCAGGAATGTCCCAGGGCCTGCTGTTTGCCAGGAGAGCAGTGGGAACTGGGAGTCAATGAAGAAGCAAGCTGTGTGTAGGTACTTGCTGAATGCCAAATGGTCAACCTCACTTCCTTTGTAGGCTGCCTTTGCTGCACACTCCACTGAGTCCTTTTCCCATGATGCTGAAATCAGGTGATGAACTTCATTATTGATAGGCAGATGTCAGACTGTCCCAGTCAAAAAGGATGATCAGGAGACAGCAGGGGTCTCCTGGAGATACTTCTGTGACACTTAGACCCCACCACTGTTCCTACCTCTCACAGTGGAAAAGGCAGTGGGTCTGGTCTCTGAAATAAGGGCTAACGGCAGATTCTTTTTTCTTTATTTAAAAATAAGCATTGTTTGAAGACTTCCTCAGACCCAGGACACAGGTATGGGTTGACCTGAAAGGTCCTTGTGGTCTTCCCTAACAAATGTAATTAAAAAAAAAAAACAGCAGTGTGGCAAGCCCACCAAATGAGAAAGACAATGAGGGCAGGCACAATTGTCTTCCCAACAATTATTTGCAGACATCTAATAAATTCTCCTCTGAAGCAGCAATCAAGCCAATTCTTCCTTTTGGCAAGACGTTTAACTGCTGCACAGAAATAGCTGTAATCAGACCGAGATTAGAACAGAGGGAGGCTTACTTTATGTATTTCCTCCTGTAGTTTTTGAACAAGTGTATGTGGTACTAGGCAAGTTGGTTTCCCGACAGTCCTGTGTATCCACCCAACAGGAGTCCTCATTCATTGACATATTTATTATATGTGCAGTGGAAAGTTTCCCCTTGCCCCATTTTTGAATCTTTTGTGTTTTATCAAAAACAGAATGGAATACCCTCTCTGTATGTTTACACTGCAAGTGTGTGTTGGGGGTATCTTTAAGAACCCCACCGAGGTATAATTCATTTCAGGCTGTTTTATGGGGGAGGGAAAAGAAAGGGAATGAGAAGAAAAGATTTTTTTTTTTTCAAAAAAGGATTTTGTGGCTTTTGGCACTGCTAATAATTTGTGTGGAAAAATAATGTTTTCTTGTGTGTTTAATCCTGTGCCAGAGCAGCTGCTGGTGCAGTAGCGTTCTGCAACAAATTAGAGGGCAGTTAAAGCGAGATTTTCCACCATCAAGAACAAAGCAAGGCCAGTTAGCATGAGGACAGCTTGTTCTAGTTGCTAATGTGCTTAAAAACTTGCTGCACATAATTTGAAACAGCCTTTGTGTGAGGATGCCATGGCTCTAGTTTCTGAGGTCCTAGTTCTAATTCCAAATCAAATGGAAGCAGCTGAATTAGTAAAATGACAAGTTATGCGCTGACATCGTCTGCCCTGGCTACAAAGATAAGTTTTTTCTTCATTGCCATCAATATGAAAGTTAATTCCCCTCAATATTAAAATATTTAATGGATGACAGCTGTCTGAAATATGAAGCCTGCAGCCCCTTATTTACCAAAGGAGAGCTCTCAATAACTCTGTGGCAGCTCTAACACACTTACAAATTATTTAAAGATGTATTACCTTTGCTGGTAAGGAAGCAGATGTTAAAAAGATTCAGCGCCTCCTTAAAAGTTGATCTGAATCTCAAGAGTTTTAATCAATGTAGCTTTTTATTTCACTGGGTTGGAATTAAATGGGATTCCTTGGTTGAAATGCATTGGAAAAGAGCGTGCTGTAGTCCAAATACCTTTCGGTGCCTAGAATTTAAAACTTTCATTTGTAACTCGGATAGGCTGTAGAGAATTAAATCTAGGTGGGAGAGAAATAGGAGAAGGCAGACTTTCAGTTGGAATTTTTGCCTACTTAAACATGGGCCGGGCACAGCTGTAGTGGTGAGAGGTTTTCGACCCTGGGTGAGCAAGAAATGAGGCCTCAGCTCCCAAATTCACATTCATCAGGCTGAATATTAAGTTCCTCTTAAAGGCCAAGTGCACCGCTGACACCCTCACTAATAGGATTTCAAATGTCCTAGTTGTAGCTAGTCTAGAAAATACTAATGAAGGACACTAAGGTCTAAAGAAGGCCTCGAAATCTCAGAGATCAAAATTTTTGGGAGCCTGTATACACTTGCACGAGAATGATGGGATTTTGGCAAAAATAAATTAAATCGCAGAATTTTCATTCAAAGGAAGCTTAGGAAACCTATCTTCAATCCACATTATACCCTTAGCACCTGGAGTTGGAAAATTGTACACTTTTTGTCTACGTGATGTCAAATGTAGGCTTATCTGGATTAATTTTCTTTTAGAAAAAAATGCAAATTGGCCAAATATTTAGTATTTATGAACATTTATCTATCTCTAGGGTGAACTAAAATAAGCTAGAAATTAGGAATTGGAATAGAAAAAGTGTGCATAAGACTTCTTAACAAACAGGGAAAAATGAGCAGCTGTTTATTTGGTGAAAAGCTTGTGTAGTTTTATGTGGTTTTGTGCAGGTTGTACACTGCACAACTCAAGGTGGGTACTCTTGTTTGTTTTCTGTGTGAATGCTATCAAAGACTTATGTGGCTTACAGTTTGTATGGCCATGTATGTTTGTACCTGAATTGGTGTGATTTTAAGGTACATGGACAGTTTCATTTGTCTAAATCTTCTGCTATTTTGATCTGGTTAACTTGGTTAGCTTGTCTAAGTAACTTTTATAAGGGATAAGATTTAAATAGTTTATATAGGGGATAGTATCAGTGAAGAATCATACTCTAGTTAGTTGACACATTAACTTCCCCATATACTTTTGGTAAAGAAGACATTGTCTCTATTAGAAATCAGAATGTTTAAAGAAAGGAATATAGGAAAGATCTATTTTAATGGTGAAATAGCAAAATATTGGAAGCTTATGGGGCTGTTGCTTAGAAAGAAGCATAATATGTATCCTAGGCAGCAAAGAAATAGTTTAAGATAACGGAGAACTTTGGTTGAAACGATACAGAAAAGAGGAAGTAAACGGCATATTTCAGAACGGTTCATAAGGCTATCCTAATTGAAGAAGCAAGTATTCATTTAAATTTTCCAATTATTTCTGCCTCCAGATTAGTATAAAAAGGCCTGCAGAAATATTTTAAAATAATTTCTTGTCCGCTTCTACAAAGGCTAATTGGTCTTCCCAAGATACAGCATTTCATCAAATACTTACTGGGCACTTCTTATTGAAGAGATGTGTTGGAACATGCAATGGGACATGCATAGTTCCTGACCTCAGCTTGCCGGCATTTAAAGAGACATAAAGTAAGCTAAGCATGTTAACATCAGCATAGAGAGTTCTAAGGATTTTTAAAAAGGTAGAGATCACAAATTATTGGGGGGAGGATCAAAAGTTTTCAAAAGTGATATCGCTG
Source organism: Canis lupus familiaris (assembly GCF_011100685.1). Taxonomy (NCBI): domain Eukaryota; kingdom Metazoa; phylum Chordata; class Mammalia; order Carnivora; family Canidae; genus Canis; species Canis lupus. Next base: position 77,843,123 of record NC_049222.1, on the reverse strand, counting down.
TAGTAGATGGGTCTCAATGGACAGCATGACTAGTCACTGGGACTAGAACTAGGTAGAACAGGCTCTGAAACCCTGAGAACTGTAAGAATTTATGTGGGCTGAAAAATTTTCAAGTATCTTAAAATTAAATTAGGATTTCATTTGTTTTGCTCATGTTTTTATGCTAGCTATTCTTGTTGTCTTTAGGAGAGAAGTAGGTTAAAAAATGTAATGGCAAGGGTTAAGGTTAATATTGATATAATAAATATTTTTGTGACATAACCCTGAATTCTCCATTTCCTCTCAGGAAAATATAGTTATTCCTTTTTCAGTCATGCTCATGTTGAACCTTTAACCCCCTAAACTTCATCTGCAACATCATTCTGAACAAACAACACATAAGCTATCTCTAGTCTCTTTTGATCTATTTTGTTTTGCTCAATCTTGTTGAGACCCTTTGAGATACTGTGTAGAGCATAATTCAGAATTACCCTACTGAGGGGTAAAGGATTTGGGGATAGCTATTTCCCAACTCCTATCTCTCATGAGTTACTCCAGAGAGTAACTTTCTGGGATTTCCTGAGCCTATGGGCCATGCTCCAATGGCCAGATAATGCCTCAGGCAGAGAGATGTAGGAAAGCATTGGCTTGTAAGGGAAGTATCTACAAGTGATCTCAGCAGGGCTCATGGGATATGGGCAAGGCACCAACAGAGTCCACTATGGTGTAATCCTTATAAAAAAGAAAAAAAAAAAAGAAAGAAAGAAATGATTCTGTGTCAATGTGGAGTTTAATGAAGTAAAATAAATTTCTTTACCATTCAACTTCTCAGTAATTTTAATAGTCATTAAGAATATTCCAAAAAGGAATAGATTATGCAGGTTGTATCAAGTTTACTTGAACATAGGACACACTTTTGACAAGCATCTTGCAAAGCTAACACATAGGATGTGTTTTGTAAATACTTCATTTCTGTATTCACATAGTGTGTCTATGTTTAAGTCACACTCTTTGACCCTGGATGGGAAGAGGGAGATGTAGAGGTAAACCTGACTTGAATCTGCTGTTAGGTTGCCTGTGATCCATTAGGGAAGATAAGATACATGTGACAATTGTAATGTAAACTCATAAGGAAATAAGGGGATATAACAGATTAAAGAAAAAAAAAGATTATTTCTAGTTGAAACACAAGGAAGACTTCCTGAGTGAAGAGGCATTGACCTGGACCTTGAATTTATTTTGGGCTTGGGGAATTTTAAGAGAGAGGATGGTAGCAAATCATTCTAGACTAAGGAAGCAATATAAGCAAAGGCATGGAGGATAGAATGGAGAACAGTGTCCTTCTATTATAGATACTCTTAAAGTCTACAAAAGGTAGGCTGGAAGGCACGAATAAAACATTATCTAAAACTTCTTTCAATAATAAATTATGTGTATGTGTGTACATGTGTATACACACAACAATTAATATGTTTCTGAAGGACCTTTCCATGTTGACTTACAACCTTATATTCTTTTTGGTGAATCTAAAAATAGTTCAAATGTTAGGGAACTGTCTGGTATTCTCTAGGCAGCTCCCATAGGATCTCATCACTCTCATTACATCTGTATCTGTTATAGCTGCTGCCTTAACCCTACCAATGCCAGGAGCTACTGTATTCCAGGATCTGTCCATTTTGCCCTAAAACTCAAAGACGTTGCATCTACTCCTTCAACCTAAACACTTTCGTTCAAATGCTTAGGTGGCTACTTGCAGTGAAAGGCCAAGGTGATTATTTCAGTTCTCATGTCAGCCAGGGTAAGAATGATTGATTGCAGTGAAGCTCTCTGCTCCTGGTAAAATAATTTAAAACACATGTAATTCTATTGTTAAAAATATACCAAAAGTTTCAAGGAAAAAATTTGATAAAATACTTTTCATTTTTAAAATGTTGCCTTATGCAGATATATACATATTTTAGTTCCAAAAAGTCATCCCAATTTTATATTCTTATTTCTTAATGTACCTCATTTTTTATGTTTCTCCATATTATTTTTAATTTTTATCAAAGCATCTCTTTTTAAAGGATAATTTGATTGTTTTTGCAAAATTTATGAGTGGTTAGTATAAAAATGTCAATCAAAATTCAAAACTACAAAAGAAAGTAAAAAAAAAAAACCCTCAAAATTCCACATCCCAAAATAACTGTCATTAACATTTATTATACATCTTTTTAGTCATACTGGCATTTTGTTTCAGCAAGAAAGGCAGATAAAGCGAAACCAGCAATTCAGTAATTGCTGAACTTTATATAAATCCCTCTTTAACGCAAATAGGAGGCTTCCTAAAATGTTTCTATAAAGTTTCTTATCAAATCAGTATGGATAAAAAAAAAAAAAAAAAAAAAAAAAAAAAAAAAAAAAAATCAGTATGGATAGACCATAAAAGAATAGAGTATTTTTTTTGCCTCTTTAGTTATGTGTTCCAAAGTTTACTCTATCTTTAAAGATGAGACAATTAAACTTCCCATTTCCCCACTCATTTTTGTATTTGTATTGTTATATTATTATTTTAATATCATCGAGTTATATTTACAGTCTGTTCTGTAACCATAATTTTTAGAATCCTGATTTTTTTTTCATTCACCTCTTGCTTATTGGATAAAGGCCTCTTACATTTTATATTCCTAAGTTCTTTCATGCTTTAGAAAAGCATTGTCCAGTAGAACTTTTTTTGATGATGGAAATGTTCTGCATTTGTGTTAATACAGTAACTACCAGCCATATTTGGCTGTTGAACATTTGGAATGTGGCCAGTGTGACTAAGGAACTGAATGTTAAGTTTTACTTAATTTCAGTTAATTTAAATTTTAATAGCCACATATGGCTAGTGGCTGCCATATTAGATAACAACTGTCTTTAATGCTTGTGCATATTTTCATGTATTCTATATCTTTATATCAAAGATACAGATTCTCAGAACATAGTTTCCTTTAGAATTTTGTAGGCATTAAGTATTACATTGAAAAATTCTGAGGCTATTCTGGGTTTTTCTTCCCTGTTTGACAATATTTCTATTTTAAGAGATCCCAGGCAGGGGGAGGCAGTCTAGAGCTGTTACAGAGGATTCATGATATTTTAAACTTTTTTCCATATTTACCAATCAATACTAATAACAAGATTGCATGTCCACATGGCTATGTCAACATGGAGAGGTTTTATATTTTCAGGGTAGTAGATTATTATTCTCTTTCTCACAAAAGAGAAATTTGGAGAGCTTAAATAATTTTTCTAATGTTACACAGACAGTAAAATGCAAGAAATATAGTTTGCATCCAAATCTGTTACTACTTTTTCTACCACTCTTAGCAATTTAATATTGTTTAGCAGCAAAAATTCTTTACAAAAAATGAAATCTTGTGTAGAATTCTAAAATACAAACTATTTAAAATTGCTTTTAATTCTATAAATATATCTTAAATTTCAGATTTAAAACATTTATTGTTAAAAAGTCAATCTGTGAGAATAATGAGACTGTTTTAGCCAATACCAAAATTTGAAATCTGAGCTCATGACTAAAAGTTATAGGGAGAAGAAATGTGTGGGAAATATCAGAAAGGGAGACATAACGTAAAGACTGCTAACTCTGGGAAACGAACTAGGGGTGGTAGAAGGGGAGGAGGGTGGGGGGTGGGAGTGATTGGGTGACGGGCACTGGGGGTTATTCTGTATGTTGGTAAATTGAACACCAATAAAAAAAAATTAAAAAAAAGTTATAGTCTTATATTAGTTAGCATCCAACATATTTCTATTTGGTTTTATATACCCTATCATGGAATTCTTTACTCATGCAGATACATAGTTGTAATGGTCACCCTTTTTTTAATGACATGCATTCAGTTCAGTGTATTACTCAGTTAAACGGATCCAAATACTTAAAAGAGGAACAGTAGAAAAAGTTTGGTTTTCAAGTTAAGTCATAATCACATCTAATAAGTGCTTGAATTTCTTAACATCAAAAGGAAGGTCAGTCCCTAACTTACAGTAAACATCAAAGCTATCTATAGTATGCTTCAATTGTAATTGAATCAGTGACTATTGAATTATGTCAAGGGCTTGTGCCAAGTAGACGTGTATGAGTCTTCCGGGTACATGACTGAGCAGAATGTCCTGTGATGTAGCAAGTATTTGCTTGGGTGCTTTTATACAAGGGAATTATTTATTTACTTATATTTTGGAAGATATTTTTAAATTTATTTATTCATGAGAAACAGACATAGGCAGAGACACCGGCAGAGGGAGAAGCAGGCTCCCTGCAGGGAGCCCGATGCGGGACTCAATCCCGGTACCCCAGGATCACAACCGGAGCCAAAGGCAGATGCTCAACCACTGAGCTACACAGGTACCTGAGGGAACCTTTTAAAAGATGGCAGTAGTTTTTTCAATGATACACTTATAAAAGATCATAAAATGCATAAGGCTAGTAAGGGAGGCCTTCTTCTGATATGTATGAAAAATAATAAATGGATTAACCAGGCAGGATAAGTTAAATTTTTGTGATCTCAGTGTCATATAACCTGATCATTGCATATGAAATTCTGTATCCTGTTTTTCTAAACACAGTCTAAATTATTGAAATATGCTTGAAACTCTATTTGAAACAAATAACCCATAAGACACTATTGAACATAGTTGGACATACCTTGTAGCCTCACTGTGCCTTCATAGTTGCAATTATTTATTTCTGTGGAGCATCTATCAAAAACATTGCCTGATTTTGCTCCTTAGCTCATTATTCATGTTCTTTCTTTTGTGACCAGCATAAAAGAGGGTACTCACTTGAACCTGGTTATTTTGACTTGGCAAAGAGTTAGAATCACTTTTTCTGATTTCACATCTCGTAGACCTTGGAGCAAGATGTGTGTGTGTGTGTGTGTGTGTGTGTGTGCATGTGAGTGCGTGCATACTATGTGTTAGTTATAAAAAGCTAATATACATTTTTGGAGCTAGTGGATGAAAAAATTGTCTAGGGTGATTATATTGTATATTAAAAAAATCCAGGTAAGATCCTTAAGTGGTCAGCTCTTGCTGTGAGGGGTGCCCAAACTTTTTCGCTAGTACAAATCAACTTTTGATAGCTCTGTAAAGGAATCTCAGAACTGGACATTCCTTTCCTCTGGCTTTCTCTTTGGTTTGTAATTCCATGCTTCTGTGATTCCTTAATCTTATTCATAGTCTTTTTTTTTACCTCCTTTACTAAAGTAGGGCAGGTCCATGCGATCAAAGGGAATACGGATTAGATCTGTGTAGACAGTAAAGTTTGAAGTATACAGAAGGTCAAATCATACACTCTGACTTCAAATTGTGCATGGTAGCAGGCTTGCTCTTCTCAGTTGAGAAACAGCTCAAGTGTTGGTCCAGATTATGAAGTGCTTTTTCCAAATTCGGAGGGTGGACATCCAAAGAGGGCTAATATCACTTACTGCTAACTCTCACTTGCAGTCTGAGATTGGGATAGATGTATTCATTGAATGAATGAAAGTAGGGAGATTGGAGGACATGTAGCCTACCATCCTTCATCTGACAGATGGGAAAACTGAAGCCCACAGAGGTGCAATGGATTCTCTAAAGGCATAAGCCAAGTGAGTGCCAGCCCAAATCTCACTAGTTAAGCACTTACTATTCAACCAGACCTTGTCCTTGACTCTGCAAAGTAGACATAGACCTTGTCTCCAAGGAGATGATTATATAGTGTGAGAAAGGCACTTGAAGAGAAATTTCAGTACAGAGTGCTAAGAGTGGAATAGATTTTCTTAAAGTGATTTTGTCATTTTATTTAATCTCCTAAGGACCTACTTCTACTACTGCTTCCGTATCTATAATCACTAGCCAACATTTGTATGCATGATCATTTTATTACTTAGAAACTCCCTTAAGGTAAGTACTATTATTTACACTATTTTATGGATAAGTAAGCCTAAGGAAAGTAAGCTGCTTGTCTGCAAGTGTAATGTACAAAACCCTAAAAGCATGTGACTGCTTCAAATTCCCTCTCCCCCAAAAAAGTACTGTCAGAAGAATAAGAAGCCCAGCTACAGACTGGGAGAAAATATTGATAAAAGACACATTTGATAAGGACTGTTGCCCAAAATATACAAAGAGGTCTATATTTTTTATATATTTTTTAAGTTTTAATTTTAATTCCAGTTAGTTAACATACAGTGTTATATTAGTTTCAGGTGCACAGGGTAGTAATTCAACACTTCCATGCATCACCCTGTGATCATCCTGACAAGTGCATTTCTCAATCCACATCACCTACCTCTTTAACCCATCCCTCCACCCACTCCTGTCTCTGGTAACCATTAATTCTCTATAATTTAGAGTCTGCTTCTTGATTTCTCTCTCTCTCTCTTATTTTTCTCCCTTTGCTTTTTGTTTTGTTTCTGAAATTCCACATATGAGTGAAATGATATGGTATTTGTCCTTTTCTGACTGACTTATTTCACCTAGCATTATCTTTTTTTCATTCATCTATTAATGGACACTTGGATTGCTTCTGTATCTTGGCTATTGTAAATAATACTACTTTAAATGTAGGGGTGCATCTATCCCTTTGAATTGATGTTTCTGTATTCTTTGGGTAAGTACCCAGTAATGTGGTTGCTGAATCATAAAGTAGCTCTATTTTTAACTTTTCAAGAAACTTCTATACTGTTTTTCAGAGTGGCTGCACCAATTTGCTTTCCCACCAACAATGAAAGAGGCTTTCCCTTTCTCCGCATCCTTGCCAAGACCTGTTGTTTCTTATATTGTTGATTTTAGCCATTCTGACATGTGTGAAGTGAGATTGCATTGTAGTTTTGACTTGCATTTCTTTGATGATAAATGATGATGAGCATCTTTCCATGTGTCTTTCAGCCATCTATGTTTTCTTTGGAGAAATGTCTGTTCCTGTCTTCTGTCAATTTTTAATTGGATTATATGTTTTTTGGGTGTTGAGTTTTATAAGTTCCTTAAATATATTGGATACTAACCCTTTATCAGTTCCATCATTTGTAAATATCGTCTCCCATTCTGTTGGTTGCCTTTTAGTTTTGTTGATTGTTTCCTTCATTGTACTGAAGGCTTTCATTTTGAAGTCCCAGTAGTTTATTTTATTTTTGCTTTTGTTTCCTTTGCCTCAGGGAACCTGTGTAGAAAAAAGTTGCTGTGGCCAATGTCAGAGAAGTTATTGCCTGTGCTTTCTCTTCTTCTACAATTTTTATGGTTTCAGATCTCACATCTAGGCCTTTCATCCTTTTTGAATTTATTTTTGTGTGTGATGTAAGAAAGTGGTCCAGTTTCATCATTCTTTTGCATGTTGCTGCCCAGTTTTCCCAACCCCATATGTTAGAGACCATCTTTTTCCCATTGGACATTCTTTTCTGTTTTGTCAAAGATTACTTGGACATATAACTGTGGATTTATTTCTGGATTTTCTATTCTATTCTATTGATCTGTGTCTATTTTTGTGCCAGTACCATGCTGTCTTGGTGACTACAGCTTTGTAATATAACTTGAAGTCTAAAACTGTGATGCCTCCAGCTTTATTTATATTTTTAAAGATTGCTTTAGCTATTCTTCTGTGGTTCCATACAAATCTTAGGATTGTTTGTTCTAGTTCCATGAAAAATGCTGTTGGTGTTTTGATAGGAATTGCATTAAATCTATAGATTGCTTTGGGCAATATAGACATCGTAATAATATTTGTTCTTCCAATCCATGAACATGGAATGTCTTTCCATGTCTTTGTGTGGTCTTTCATTTCTTTCATCAGTGTTTACAGTTTTTAGGGCATAAGTCTTCCACCTCTTTGGTTAGATTTATTCCTATGTATCTCTCATTTTGGGTGCAATTTAAATGGGATTGTTTTTTTTTAATTTCTTTTTCTTCTGCTTCATTATTGATGTATAGAAACATAATAGATTTCTGCACATTGATTTTGTATCTTGTGACTTTATTAAATTCTTGTTATCAGTTATAGCAAGTTTTTGATGTAGTCTTTCCAGTTTCCTATGTATGCTATCATGTCACCTGCAAATAGTGAAGGTTATTATTTTATTTCTTTTTGTTGTTTGATTGCTGTGGCTAGGACTTCCAGTACTATATTAAATAAAAGTGATGAAAGTGAACCTTATCTTGTTCTTGACCTTCAGGGGAAGCTGTTTTTCCCCATTAAGGATGATAGTAGCTGTGGGTTTTTCATATATGGACTCTGTTATTTTGAGGTATGTTTTCTCTAACCCTACTTTGTTGATGGTTTTTATCAAGAATGGATGCTTTACTTTGTCAAATGCTTATTCTAAGTTTGTTAAAATGACCATATCATTCTTATATTTTTTCTTATTGATGTGAAATATCACATTCATTGATTTGTTAATGTTGAACCACCCTTGCAAACCAGGAATAAACCCCACCTAATCATAGTGAATGATTTTTTTAAAGGTGTTGTTGAATTTGGTTTGCTAGTATTTTATTGAGAATTTTTGCATTTATGTTTATCAGGGATGTTGGCCTGTAGTTCTCTTTTTTAGTGTTGTCTTTATCTGGTTTTGGTTTAGAGTAATGCTGGCCTCATAGGATGAATTTGAAAGTTTTCACTACTTTTCTACTTTTTTGAAATAATTTAGGAAGAGTAGGTTTTTTTTCTTTTAATAAATTTATTTTTTATTGGTGTTCAATTTGCCAACGTATAGAATAACACCCAGTGCTCATCTCGTCAAGTGTCCCCCTCAGTGCCTGTCATCCAGTCACCCCCACCCCCTGCCCACCTCCCCTTCCACCACCCCTAGTTCGTTTCCCAGAGTTAGGAGTCTTTTATGTTCTGTCTCCCTTTCTGATATTTTCCACTCATTTTTTCTCCTTTATTCCCTTTCAGTATTTTTTATAATCCCCAAATGAATGAGGCCATATAATGTTTGTCCTTCTCCGATTGACTTATTTCACTCAGCATAATAACCTCCAGTTCCATCCACATCGAAGCAAATCGTGGGTATTTGTCATTTCTAATGGCTGAGTAATATTCCATTATATACATAAACCACATCTTCTTTATCCATTCATCTTTTGATGGACACCGAGGCTCCTTCCACAGTTTGGCTATTGTGGACATTGCTGCTATAAACATCGGGGTGCAGGTGTCCCGGCGTTTCGTTGCATTTGTATAAGAAGAGTAGGTATTAATTCTTTAAGTGTTTGAGAATTTGCCTGTAAAGCCATCTGGTCCTGGACTTTATTTGTTGGGAGTTATTTGTGTAAAACTTTGCTGGTTATCAGTCTGTTCAGATTTTCAATTTCTTCTTGTTTCAGTGTTGATAGGTTATATGTTTCTAGAAATTAATTCATTTCTTTTAGGTTGTCTAATTTGTTGGCATGCAGTTTTTCCTAATATTCTATTATGATTGTATTTCTGTGGTGTTGGTTTTTTTTTTTAAATTTCTGTATCATTTATTTCTGGTTTAAACTTTATCATTTCCTCCCTTCTACTGGTTTAGATTTTGTTTGTTGTTCTTTTTCTAGCTCTGCTAGGGGAAAAGTTAGGTTGTTTATTTGAGATTTTTCTTGCTTCTTGAGGTACGCTTGTATTGCTATAAACTTTCCTCTTAGACCTACTTTTGTTGCATTCCCTAACATTTTAGACTGTTGTGTTTTCATTTTCATTTGTTTCCATGTACTTTTCTACTTTTGGTTGACCATTCATTGTTTAGTACATGTTATTTAACCTCCATATATTTGTGGGCTTTCCAGATTTTTTTCTTGTGGTTGACTTCTAGTTTTATAATGTGATCAGAAAAAATACATGGTATGACTTCAATCTTCTTAAATTTGTTGAGCTGACTTCATGGCCTAGAAAATGATCCATTCTGGAGAATATTCCATGTGCACTTGAAAAGAATGTGTGTTCTGCTATTTTAGGATGGAATCTCTGAATATATCTGTTCAATCCATCTGTTCTAGTGTGTCAGTCAAAGCCATTGTTTCCTTCTTGATTTTCTGTCAAGTTGACATGTCCATTGATGTAAGTGGGGTGTTAAAGTCCCCTATTACTATTGTATTACTATTGATTAGTTACTTTATGTTTATTAATAACTGTTTTATTTGGACAGAAAACTCTTTAAACTCAACAGTGAACAGCTAATTAAAAATGGGCAAAGACCTGACAGATACCTCACCAAAGAAGATATAGAGATGGCAAATAAGCATATAAAAATAGGATAAGTATCATGTCACTAGAAAATTACATTAAAACAATGAATTCCACACATCTATTATAATGGTCAAATTCCCAAAACACTGACAGCACCAAATGCTGGATGTGGAGAAATAGGAACTCTCATTCATTGATAGTGAGAACATAAAACAGTGCAGCCACTTTGGAAGACAATTCGGCAGTTTTTAAAATAAAACTAAATCTGTTCTTTTGACAAAATACAGAAGTCACAGTCCTTGGTATTTACCAAAAGTAGTTCAAAATTTATCTTTATACAAAAACTGTACATTGATGTTATAGCAACTTTATTCATAATTGCCAAAAGTTGGAAGCAACCAAGATGCCCTTCAGCAGAGAAATGTATAAATCAAATGTGGTACATGTAAAAAATGGAATATTATTTAGCACTAAAAGGAAACCAGCAAGCTTTCAAGCTGTGAAAAGACAGAAGAATTTTAAATGCATGTTATCAAGTGAAAGAAATCAATCTGGAAATGCTATATACTGTATGATTTTAAATATATGACATTCTGGAAAAGGCAAAATTAGGGAGAATAGTAAGATCAGTGGTTGCCAGGGGTTAGGAGAGAGGAAAGGATGAATAGGAGAATGGGATTTTTAGGGGAGTGAATCTACTCTGTATGATAGTGTAATGTGGATACACATACATTGTACATTTGCAAAAACTCATAGAATGTACAACAGCAAGAGCAAACCTTAACGTAAACTATGGATTATAGGTGATAATGATGTATAATTATTAACTGGCTCATCAATTGTATCAAATGTACCACTCTGGTGCAGGATGTTGATGGTGGGGGAAGACTATGCATGTGTAAGGGCAGGGGCCATATGAAAACTCTTTGTACTTTCCACTCAATTTTATTATGAATCTAATACTTCTCTAAAAAATAAAGTTTATTAAAAAATACTTTTACCTTTTTTTTCCAGATCCATCAAATTTGTGTGTGGGAGGGGGGTGGGGCATGGAGCACCTGGGTGGCTCAGCAGTTGAATGTCCCCTTTTGGCTCAGGGCATGGTCCTGGAGTCCTGGGATCAGGATAGAGTCTCACATCGGGCTCCCTGTAGGGAGCCTGCTTCTCCCTCTGCCTGTGTCTCTGCCTTTCACTCATGAATAAATAGAATCTTGGAAAAAAAATTTTGTTGGTAAAGTTAGCCTAGCAATGACTGGCCCTGGGTCCAGTGTTTTCTTTTGATCCACATTGGGGGGTAACTTTTTATTCAGTAGAGCCCTAGGTATCCTTACATCTCCCAATCACTGCATTTGTTTTGAACTCCTATACACCTTTGGGTGGGTATAGGGAAAGAAATTAGGAGAAAAGACCCTCAACCAAGAAGAAAAAGGTTACATATCTTAAACATCTTTTTTACTTTATAAACTCTCAGTATATTAAACTTCCTTGTTTGAGATGTATTGTTAATGGACTTTTCCTCCTACAGTCAAGGGTGGGCAGATTATTACCAGGTCACACTGACTTTGAACAGGGCATACATTATGGGAAGGCCCCACTGAGTTTATTATTAATCCTGTATATAATGGGAAGAAAAAAACCCCAAACAAAAATCTCTACATAGCCCTGACCCTTTGTTTCCTATTCACGTTATTGTTTGATGCGGTGTGCCACTGTCTGACCTGATGTAAATGCCAAGTGCACAGCTCCTTCTTTGAATTTAACACTGCAACCATAAATCGTTTGTCCATTTATAAATAAGACAAAATGTGGGATATGATGGAGTTTGAGAGAGCATACTGTCTGCAACTCTTGGATCTCATTCTCAGTGCAGATGTGCCAAAGCTGTTTGGCAAAGTATAAATTGAACTGGATGTTAGGGCTATTCACAGCCCTCTGGGGACAGGTGGGCTGGGTACTTGGCTGCGATCACTTCAGAGCATTAGAAAATGGCAATTGCCTGAAACTTTTCATGTTTTCTCCTGAAGCATTGTGCTCCTCCCCTGCTTGGGTTGATCTGAAATGGGCAGGAGTACTACTGACTGGAAAAACACAAAAACTTGGAAAGCATCATATCCAGACAGTGCACAAAATGGAGATGTCTGTCTTCTCTAAAGCGACAGATATAAAGAGAAAGCAAAGTTTATTTTTCATTAAGGTATACTTTGAAATTTTATTGAGTTTGGAAATGCTAAGAGGTTCATGAAGATTAAGTTCCACATTGGATATGTCACTTCTTTCTAAGTTACTGGTTTTTCTACAGAATTAGATAGAGCAGGACATGCAACCTCATGAGTTAGTGCTAATTGGTCATTGAACAAGAATGGTGTTGACATAACTTAAGAGATGGTCTTATGTCCTGGAGAGTATAGTAGCATGTGGAGATGTGGGTGTCGCCTCTAGTTCCGCTAATAATTAGTGTTTTGAACTGAGAGGGATATTAATCTCACAGCCTCCAGTGCCTTCTTTGGGAAAACTGGAAGAGAGGAAAGTTGAATAGGGTTAGCCTGTGGTCACCAATGTTCCCCCTGCTTCTGACTTCTTATTATTGTGTGAAAACAAACCCAGACACTAGAGGTCAGTTTAGGATGTCCTCCTTCAAACAATCTCCCCTAGATTTTTCTGTCAACTTAGAGTGGGGGTGTCTACAAGACCTATTGATCCTCCTCTGTCTGCCTTCTTCTGTATATGATATGAAAGAGATCATAATACTCAAGGAATGTCTTAATGTAATGTGGAATAGGGCAAATGAATTTTTTACATAATGTATGGAAATGCTTTGGACAATAACATTTAGGGAATAAAGTCTTAAAAATGATAATTGTAAGTATTACTTCATTATTCAGTGGAGGCTCCAAGCCTTCTGATCCATGATCTTTCTACTATACCTAGTGTCTATTGGTAGCAGACATTTTTTTATGATCCTGATCACATTAATGTAAGGAGATAAATTCTCTAATAAGTATCAGTTTATGGCCAACAAAGTCCTGTACGTATCAGGACTTGCTGGGAGAACTGCATTCGCCTACTACTGAATGGAGTGAAGATAGGCCGTAGGTCAGCCTAAAAGATATAGAACCATCTTTTCTACACTTCTTAAAGAAAGCAAAACAAAACCCAACCAACCAACCATCTCACTCCATTAAAAAAAAATTCTCATAAAAAATACCATAGCTTATTTTAAATGTTTTTGGAACAAAAATGCAAATAAGGGAGAAATTAACAAAACATAGTACATATGCTTCTATCCCTTATAAACAAATACTATTCACCTAATGATTTAATTCATTTGTTTTCTTTGTAGGAAATTAGTGTTATTGGTCACAGTTCATTCTTGTTGGTCATGTTACTCTCAGCCGCAGGTATAATTCAGTATCCTAAAGATATGGGTTTTAGCTTGAGGGAATGGAGAGTGGGAACACAGTACTGAATGGCTATGGCAGTTTTTTAAAAGGCTTACATTTTCTCTCAGACTGCAAAGGAAAAACCACAAAGTCTAAAAATGAAGCTCAAGTCTTAGAGGTAGAAACTTGGTTCTAGCCTGTTACTGTACTCTGTTAGCTTGGGTAGGACACTTATTTTCTTTGAGCCTCAGTTTTCCAATCTAAAAATCACAGAATTGGGCCTATGACTTTCTTAGTCTGATTCTTAATTCCTAAAGTCTTCTGATTTGTGACTCCAAACAACAGTGCTTATCAACCTCATAGGGACTATTCAGAGTTCACTTCTGGATGGCGGAGATGACTCCTGCTGTTCTTTAAGCTACCAAAGGCAACATCATGGACACTATCAGTTTGCTATTATCACAAAATATGTTGCATGAAAACCATGCTAAATTCAGTGGTTAGTACTATAAGTATTTATTCTTACAGAGCTGCAGGTTGATGGAAGGTTGACTGAAAGAAGGTCTTGGTTGAACTCATTCAGATATCTGGCAGTCAGTTGGCTAATGTAAGCTGGGCTCAGAAGGGCCATTAGATCTGCTTCCCACGTCTCTCATCCTCTCTCTGGAGCCAGCTGGCTAGCAAGGGCATGTAACAACAGAGGTACAAGAGAGAAGTTCAGCCAGGCAGAGACGCCTGGGTGGCTCAGTGGTTGAGCGCCTGCCTTCTGCCCAGGGTGTGATCCTGGAGACCTGGGATCAAGTCCCACATTGGGCTCCTTGAATGGAGGCTGCTTTGCTCTCTGCCAGTGTCTCTGCCTCTCTTTTTGTCTCTCATGAATGAATGAATGAATAAATAAATATCTTAAAAAAAAAAAAAAGAAAGTCCCTTTGGTCACACAGAACATTTTCTAACATCCCATTGGCCAAAGTAAGTCATATAGTCAAACCCAAAACCAAAGGCAGGGAAATGTATTCTCCCTCAGTAGTAGGATCACAAAACCACGTGGTAAAGGGTACAGGAAGGGCTGAAGGATTGGTCCATTGACACAGTGTACTAGATTCCATCCTCCTTTTGGAAATAGGAAGCTGCACCGTGGTTTCCCACATGTGCTTGCACTGGTTGGTCCCAGAAAAAGATTTCCTACACCTCATGTTATTTCTTGAGGAATAGAAAATCTGGGTCTATCTTCTTTGGGGCTTATTTTTCCTGCTGATCATAGATCAGTGCTGCTCAAAGTGTGGTTCAGGGACTGACAGATTCAGCAACAACTGGGAGCTTGCTAGGGTAGATTCCTGTGCTCCATTTAGGTCTGTTGAATCAGAAACTCAGGGATGAGGCCCAGGAATCTGAATTATGATAAGCTTCCTAGGTAATTCTTATGCTCACTGAAGTTTTAGACACATTGGAATAGATAAAATTTTGCTGTGATAATCTTGGTAGCCTCCTCCCTATATCCCCTTGCCTCCTTTTGCTTTACTGAACTGCCATCATTTGTTACCTGACCTCGCTGCTGGAGGTTTGAGGATGGCAGTTAATTATCCCAAAGTGGTAGCCTTCCTTACTAAACCCGAAACTAAAATGGGCTTCTTCGTATTTCTACTCCACCCTGAGCCTGGACTTCCACACCAGTATGTGTGGAAAACTACAGAACAGATTACTGCCCAGCTGGTATGCTGAGGCTTCATTTCCAGCAGAGAGAATGCAAGAATAGGAGGTCACAGGCATATGCACATCTTAGCTTTTAATTCTGCTCAATAGAGACATATTTGCCAGTAGACATCACATTTGTGCTATCTCATCAATTATATCAATCATTTAACTTCATAGCTAGAGGTGAAGAGATTAAAAGACTACTTCCCAATACTTCTAAGAGAGTGAAAGTCGTATTTTATGTGGTTGCAAAATTATTGGAGAAGTAGAAAAGTGTTATGACCCTTTGTCAGGGGAGTTCCTGTCTGGGACTATATTAGTCTTCTTAGTAGTTTTATGACTTTCCTGAGATGAGAGGCTTCACATCTTTGTTTCCATGTAGCAATTAATATAATTATATCTTGAAAATAGAAAACAAAACAACATAGTATGTGATATAATGACAACTAAAGACAGTTACTGCTTGCTCTTTCTTATTTCACTTTAAGATAGCAGAACTGGGTTTATAAGGTTTAGTATCAGCACTTATTATCCGTAAGATGAAAATATCTACAGTGTCATAACTCAACACAATTGTATGTTAACTGTATACATCATGCATTGTGGGGAAAAATAAGAGGAAATAAAAGAAAAGTAGGTAATTGTTCACATGATAGAGGAAGATTTTATCCTGCCAATTCTTTCCTGGAACTGTATGTATCATGTCCTGTGTTTGTGATATAGCACAGGGAGTCATTGCTAACAATGAATAACATTATTGGGATGACAGCAGTTTAAGTGCAAGAGAAATTTGACTTTTGAAAAACCAGGCAGACACACACAACATGAAAAATGTATAATGCATCACCATGGCCGGTTGTGTCTGTGACAGTGAAGGTACCAATACTGATTGAGAGGCTCATCTGTTCATTTGATTGTGTTTCATGGTTTAAATCTCTCTAAAGGTGGATGGTGGGGGAAGGAGCTAGTTTGCTCTGACTGATGGTGTAAAGAGGGGGTCTTAGCCTGCTTCTTATGTATATGTAAGGAATAAGCTTCTCTGAGTTTGCATGGACTTTATTATGAGGAATAATAGATGGATGAATTCTAAAAAAGAAGGAATAGAAGAGCCTTGAAAACTTTGAAAGTTGGTGTGTTTATAGCCAGTTACAGATACCTTTGCCAGCATTGCTGTCACTGTTTATTTGGTGACTTGATCCTTTATGGAAGAAAACTTAGAGCCACACTTGATTATTCCCTTTTCTCTCACACGCAAATCAATGGGGCCAGCCAACTTCCCTCTCTCAATGCCTCTAGAATACTTCTTTTTTTCTTAATTCTTGCTCTCACTGCCTTGTTCATCCGTAGTCTAATCCTTGCTCATTTTGTTCTTTGCTGAAGCTACCTGATTGGTCTGCTGCCTCCAGTACTGGATGTCCTTCGCAGTTACCATCAATGATCTCTTTACCCCTTGAATCATGAACTCCTCCATCATGCAGTACTCATTACTACAGCAGTGTTTTCCAAAGAAAGTGTTCAAGATGACCTGAAGGATTACAGGAAGAAATGTTAGGATACACACACACAGACAATTCTAAGGGATTAAGAAATTAAGATATATTACCGTTTAATACTAAAATAGGGAATAACACTGATACCTATATTTGTCCATGTATTATATTTGGAGTTGAGGTAACCAAAAAAGAGAGGAAATTCCATAACACAGAGTGGTAGAGCACAAAACCCTTGTGAATCTGCTTAACAGGACTTGAAGATTTTGTCATCTGATTTTGACCAAATGAACTCCCAGAAAGATAGAAAGGAATAATGACAAAGACAGAACTGGAACTTTGCCTTCTCTTTGTACAGGCTTTTATCAGCCACATTGTGGAGCAAAAACAATCATGACCTAATTAGGTCTGACAAAGAATAAGCCAAAAATAAATAGAAATTATGAAGAAGATTATTCAAATTGTTAACAAAGAATCTCTCCCATAATGTAATCTATGCCTTGAGATACTGGCTAATGATAGTAGTAGATATGTGTAATAAATACAAGTCATGTTTGTAATGTAATTTTTGTAAGCTGATGAGATGCAGAATGAAAAGCTGGTTCACAGGATAAATTTCAAGCTTCTCAGTGTGATATGCCAAACCATCGCACCCCTGCCTCTAGCTCTAGTCTAATTTGTCTTCTGTCCACTCCTACATCTCACTATACTTCCCAGATGCTCTGAATTTATTTGTAGTTTTACAGACACTCCATGCTATCTCATGTCTCCCTGTCTGGGCTCTTTCCTCTGCCTGAATGTCCTTTCCTCATTCTTCTCCTATTCAGATGTGATGTGTCCCTTAAGACTCGCAGTTCAGGGGCTATCCTGGTAAGACATTATTACCTAATGTTGTGGTTTGCAAAACTAGGCTGGGGAGCTTTAAAAAATACCTGCTGCTCAGGTCTCACCCTTCAAAATTCTGATTATTTCCAATGGTCCCCAAAAGACTCCAATATCTCTGACTCAATTCTAGTATCCATCACTTTGATTTGTAGTGATCAGTTTCTATGCTTGTCTGGCAGGTGTAAGCATTCAGAGGGCAAGAGCAATGTTACTCTTTCTGTATCCCCAGGGCTTAAGACATCATATGGTGCTTAGAGGATATAGTGACTTATTATTGATTTAAATCATTAATTTTTAATCTCAACTGCACATCAGAATCACTCAGGGGGCTTTAAAAATATTAAATTCTGATGTGGTTTAAGGATTAGGATTTTTAAAAAGCTTGCATGATTTTAAAGTTGAGATCCAAACTGAACTCTAATCATTATTGATCTTAACCAGTTAAACAATCAGTATTTTCTGTAACAATTCAAAGCTCAAGTCCCAGCTCTGCACTAATTGTGTGACTTTGGACAAGTTTGGTCTCTGTTTCCTTACCTTCACATCATTGGAATAAGACTAGAATATATTTGAAGACATTGCCAACCCTACAATTTGATTGTTACTCTATGTATCACCACCTAAGAATAAGGTTTGTTTTTTTATACATAAGTGGAGTTTATTCCTTTAATTACCATAAATTTTAGGAATTTCTGTGTTTTGGGTAAGAATACTTCTTCAAAATATATCACACTTTCGTCATTTCTTAAACACATAACTGAACATTATTTGACTTTGTCTTGATGTCTTAGGACATCAAGTCTCCCATTATTCTCATGTTATCTATTAGGAAACTAAGACAAGAGAGATGAACTAACTTACCCAGGCTGCATACCTTGGCTCACCAAGGATACACACCTGGCTGGCCATCATATGTAGGAAAGGTGCTTTTTCCACCACTCCTGGCTTCAGCTAGAGTTCAGCAGGGATGGTAGGCCCTCCTTGATCTTTTATCTCTCTCAGGGCTGGCTGCTCTCTTTCCACCTGGGCCTCTACTGAGCATGCCTTCTAAAAAACCTCAGAATTGTCATTTGACAGTGAGATGCTCAAGGAGGGTCTTGTGTTTAGTCATGTCTCTAACCTCATGGCTAGAAAATGGTCCAGTTCATGCCAAATGTTCTGAATGTGCTGAAACTTTAAGTTAAAATCAGTTTTCATATTTTTTTTTCTTCTGTGTTCTAAAAAATTACTCCATATCTCTTCAGTTCTTGGCATTACAAGAAATTGAGGGAAGTTGGGATCCCAGAAAGAAATCATCTGTCAGGGACAATGTTATTCACATTTTTCACCGTGGGGTTCTACCGCTGCTCCTGTAGGACAGTTCATAATTCTGGGAGTAGGAGAAGGTCTCAAACAGGTATTTCCCAGGCTTTGGCCCTGATCCTTTGACTGTGGAGGGGGAGTGGGGAGGGGAGGAATCAAGAACATAACTTAGGAAGCAACTGTTCAAGACTGTACTGTATTTTAGAATTGATATGCGAAAGACCACTCGAGCCCCAGATGTATGATGTAGAATAATCCACAGCTGGAGACTTGAATGGCAGTATGATATGGCTAACTATCTTGTGGGGTGAAAAGTCCTCTTGGTAGATCAATCCAGAGTTAAAATAATGATAACATTTGTCCCCTGTCCTTTTAGTTGAAAAGCTAGAGAGGCAGAAAGGAGGCTGATCCCACCTCCTCCCCTTTGTGAATAGGGAATGAAGCAGGCAACATTAATTGTATAAAAGCAAGCTTTGAGGAGCGATATGTTCGATTATTTTCCCTTTCCCCTCCCTCTCTCTTACTTCCTCCCTCTGTCCCTCCCTCTTACTATATCCACCAAAATAATTAAATGCAAAAGCTACTTGAGTGCAATGACAGGTTACAAATTTAAACCCACAAGAGTCAGGAACTGTAGAACTCAAAGTCCTTAGGGGAACGTTAACTTTACCACTTTTATATCATTATAGTAAGCTATTCATTTAATAGCCTAATTTGTAATCACAAATACCATGGGAAATCTTGCTATGCCAACGTCTGGCTTCAGTTTTCCTGACTTGGTTGGTGATTTTGAATGTTGTAACCTTCAGAAATGCATATTTTTAGCATTTAGCACTCCAGATCACTGGCAGATAAAATTACTTATTAACCACGTTCTTCTCAGCTCTATACCCTTCCCAATATATGATAAACTTGCCAAAGTCTAATGAGGGGACATCTATAAAGATAAGATTAAATAACCCCAATTGTTCTGTTCCCAATTGTTTAACTGGTTCATATGATTTAATGAAGGTATATTTTTACCTAGAGCATAGTGATAGGGAGCCATGAGTTATCCAGTGTTAAAAGATTCTGTTTAGAATTAGTTTCCAAAAGACCTCTTTAGTCATTTGCATTAAGTGCATTAAGAATCCCAATCAGTGTGTCTGTACTCTTTGTCCTGTGGTTTTGTCGCTTCCTCTCACTGTGATAGTAGACTTGATCATGTAATCTGCTTTGGCCAGTATTTTGCTTTAGCAAATGTGATACAAGCAGAAGGCTTGCTAAGCATGTGAGATTTTCACCTGTTCTCTTGAGAACATATCTGGTTAGCCTTCTTGATTTATAGAAGAGTTAATAATCCTAACCAGCACCTTCCCAGACAAACCAGTTCCCAACCTGCGTGCTGGCTGACTGCACATGCATGAACACATACACACAGTTGAGCCTGACTGAGATGACCCAAACCTGGCCAGGCCAGCAGAAGCACCCGGTCATCCTGTAGACTCCAAACAAATAATGAGGTAATATTGCTTTAAGCCAGATAGCATTGGCACATTTGGAGCACAATATTATTGTGACAATAGATAACTGATAAACTTTCTAACACTGGAAAATGAGCTGCAGATGACACTTCACTCACTTCTGTAAACTACTTTAAAGTAGTTTCCCTGAGGTTCTGAATCTCATGTGTTGCAATAAAAACTTCTGCCATTAATGCTTAACTATTTCACAGACCCTGGTTGTATGTTGCATCACCCATTGTATTTTAGCTAGTTCAAGGAGAGAGAATTACCATTCAAAAACATGGCAGGAGCTCTGGTTCCCATAGCCTGCTTCTCCTACCCCCACCTTCTGTTCCCTTCCTCTTTCTCATTTAAGACTTGGCTAGGGAAAGTGAGTCTTAAATGATCTCAGAATGAGGTTTTGAATTCCCATCTAAACATGTGTTAAAGGCCGTAGAGTTCCTTCTGACACACATCAGTCGAGAAGAAAGTCCTGTAAGAAGCAGTCTTCCACTTGATAGTACATCTTAAAAGCCTTCATCAACAACCCCCAATTACTGCCAAGGAGTGCCCTATCTCTTCAGAATGAGAACAGATTATCTCTTCTTAGCCTTATTTAGAAGTCCCTAAGCACTGGGTTTATACACCAAAAATTCATTTCTGACTATAGAAGGTATTAATGATCTTATTATATGCCTCACAATCTGTTCCTGAATCTGTTCCCATGTAGTTATATTTATCAATTAATAGTTGAAGTTAAGGACCTTTATATGAGGAACTAAAGATGATAATGAGGGAATAAGCCCCTTAAAATGACTAACTTTGATGAAAACATAAATTGAGGATGTCCGATCAAGTATAGTGGACTCATTGTTCCAGACTAAATTATTGTGTATGTTATTTGAGTCAGAGGGAAAACCCTAGCCTAGACAAAAGTAAACATCATCTTTAATAACCAGTAGTATATATTTTACAATTGGAAATCTATTGTGAATGAGTCTCTATTTAGATGGAAGGCATCTATTCTTTTTTTTTCATCTATTCTTTTATTAAACAGATGAATACAAATACTGAAAGTGTAGCATTTTTTTAAAAACAGTGAAAGTACTTCAGAAGATGAGTGTGACAGGTGCTTGGGCCTTTGGCTAATGAGAGGTTGCTAAATGTCAGTCATGCATATGCCAAGGAGGAAGAATGGCTCACAGACTTGTTTTGGAGTACATTCCTACAAAATATAGGAATCTTGTATTGTCTGATTAAACTTTACATATATATTTTCTCACTATAAAGATGTTGTGTGATAGCAATACTTCCTACTGCCTCATTGTACATGCTGTTCTCTTCCAGAATTTCAGCTTTCGACTCCCCGATTGTAAGGTGGTGTGGGCTGGGAAGAGAGACCTATGCCGTTGTGCCCATACAGGAACCGAGAGATGGACTGTAGAGTTAACCAGACCTGTGTTCAAATTGACTATTCAGCATTCATTAGCTACATGGCCTTGGATAGCTCTGAGTTTTAAGAACCTCATTTGTAAAATGGGAGGATAGTGGCTGTTGTGGCTTGTTATAAGTATGAAAAAAAATAATGTATATGTGTCTGGGATGGAGTCTGGAATAGCATAGGCATTTGATAAAATATTTAAGGCTCATCTTGCCCGTTTTCCTCTATGCTCTAACATTTAAAGCTCATAGTATGTGATGATAGAGAGGACTGGGGTCTGGGATATTTTTTAGTACTTGTAATCCTTAGGGCAGCTCTGTATGAACCCAGTAGCTAGCTAATGAAGCCTGATTTCTTGGGCATTTGCCTCTTCTGGCTGACTGACTTGGTAACTGAATTATTCAAAGATTTTCATAATATGTTTGAATTTCTTATATCTATTCCGTGGCTAATGATTCCTAGCCAGGCCCGAGGGGCCTCAGTTGAGAGAGAAAAACAGCTCTGTTGAAAAAAGGAGAATCTTTTTTTTTTTTTTTAATTTAAGAAAATGATTATTACATCCTGATGGATACCTGCAATTATTAGTTTGGAATTTATTGAAATTGGGTGATTGGCTAGTGAACAGTGAATCTAGACAGACAATTTGGGAGAGAAGTTGCTTTATTGATTTATTTTCACAGGAATTACAAGAGCCGATGATCTCAAAAGTGGTGGAAGTGCAATACCTGAATATTACAGTCTCCAGGGGGAGAGTTATGGTGGTCATTTTTAAGCCAGAAAGCAAAGTCTGCACCTTTCCTACTTGTCTAACCTCTCACCAATGCCATTACTTTATGTTACAATTAAGGTTAAAAATGCCATCTATAAAGATGTCGTATGAATTTAGGATGTTTCTGGTATAAGCTCTTATCCTTGTGCTCAGCTCTGGACTATCCATCTGTTACCAAGAGGTGCTCCTTAGATTCTTCTAAAGTGTTATGCTCCTGTTTTAAAATACAAATATGTATAAGGTATTCCTATGGTTATCTCCAGAGAGACACCTGTACAACTGAAAAACGACCCTATTTGAACCAACTTCTAGATCCACAGGGAGGAGAAATTGTCCTGATTTTGTGTGGGTAACATTTTTCTATTTTAATAAGAGGGAATAGTGAATTGGATACAACAAGAAGGAAGCTATTCACTTCTCTATCCTAATTATTTTCTCCTTCCTATCAGAAATGTTTGTGGCATGCAAACAAATCCCAAAATTTAAAAAAGTAAAACAAACCCCCTTAAAAAAATTTTGGCATGCTCTTAAAGCAGAAAGAACAGATATTTTTCCATTGGTGGGCTGCTTGGCCACAAAGAAAAAGGTCTGTCTTTAGATGCCTTCCTATGTACGGGAAGGAAGTGGGGAAGGAAAGTGCCTAGATAGAGGGGTATATGTGATTGGTTGGTCATTAATAGCTTTCAGGAATAGCTCTACCCCAACAATCGAGTTTTATTAGCAAAACTTTTATACCTATCTGTGAGCCATTTCTCTCCAAAATCTTGATTCCCCCTTCCCACTCCCTCCACTGTGTCCCAATCCTCTGAAGATAGTTGGTTTCTTGGACAGTTTTTAAAAAAATGTGTATTCATCTAACTGCTCCCAGTGATATTATCGGTCCAGAGGTGCACTTGTTTTCCAGATTGTTTTTCTTTCTGAACAAATAGTATATCTTGGGAATGAGTTCATCTCAAAGGAGTGTCAAAGGAGAAACATGTGTGCCAACATAATGCCTCCTACCCTGGGTGATATGGACTTTGAGGGTGAGGAGGAGTGAATAAAATCCCAAGGTTTGTAAACTTTCTAAGTACTGAATGAGTAATGTGCTTCTACATAGAATGTAGAACATAGATGTTCCATCCTTTGTTTTTTTTTTATAAATTAATTTTTTATTGGTGTTCAATTTACCAACATACAGAATAACACCCAGTGCTCATCCCGTCAAGTGTCCCCCTCAGTGCACATCACCCATTCATCCCCACCCCCCACCCTCCTCCCCTTCCACCACCCCTAGTTCATTTCCCAGAGTTAGGAGTCTTTATGTTCTGTCTCCCTTTCTGATATTTCCCACACATTTCTTCTCCCTTCCCTTATATTCCCTTTCACTATTATTTATATTCCCCAAATGAATGAGAACATACACTGTTTGTCCTTCTCTGATTGACTTACTTCACTCAGCATAATACCCTCCAGTTCCATCCACGTTGAAGCAAATGGTGGGTATTTGTCGTTTCTAATGGCTGAGTAATATTCCATTGTATACATAAACCACATCTTCTTTATCCATTCACCTTTCGATGGACACCGAGGCTCCTTCCACAGTTTGGCTATTGTGGCCATTGCTGCTAGAAACATCGGGGTGCAGGTGTCCCGGCGTTTCATTGCATCTGAATCTTTGGGGTGAATCCCCAACAGTGCAATTGCTGGGTCGTAGGGCAGGTCTATTTTTAACTCTTTGAGGAACCTCCACACAGTTTTCCAGAGTGGCTGCACCAGTTCACATTCCCACCAACAGTGCAAGAGGGTTCCCTTTTCTCCGCATCCTCTCCATCATTTGTGGCTTCCTGCCTTGTTAATTTTCCCCATTCTCACTGGTTGGTGTGAGGTGGTATCTCATTGTGGTTTTGATTTGTATTTCCCTGATGGAAAGTGATGCAGAGCATTTTCTCATGTGCGTGTTGGCCATGTCTATGTCTTCCTCTGTGAGATTTCTGTTCATGTCTTTTGCCCATTTCATGATTGGATTGTTTGTTTCTTTGCTGTTGAGTTTAAGAAGTGCTTTATAGATCTTGGAAACTACCCTTTATCTGATACGTCATTTGCAAATATCTTCTCCCATTCTGTAGGTTGTCTTTGAGTTTTGTTGACTGTATCCTTTGCTGTACAAAAGCTTCTTATCTTGATGAAGTCCCAATAGTTCATTTTTGCTTTTGTTTCTTTTGCCTTGGTGGATATATCTTGCAAGAAGTTACTGTGGCCAAGTTCAAAAAGGGTGTTGCCTGTGTTCTTCTCTAGGATTTTGATGGAATCTTATCTCACACTTAGATCTTTTATCATTTTGAGTTTATCTTTGTGTATGGTGAAAGAGAGTGGTCTAGTTTCATTCTTCTGCATGTGGATGTCCAATTTTCCCAGCACCATTTATTGAAGAGACTGTCTTTCTTCCAGTGGATAGTCTTTCCTCCTTTATCGAATATTAGTTGACCATAAAGTTGAGGGTCCACTTCTGGATTCTCTATTCTGTTCCATTGATCTATGTGTCTGTTTTTGTGCCAGTACCACACTGTCTTGGTGACCACAGCTTTGTAGTACAACCTGAAAACTGGCATTCTGATGCCCCCAGATATGGTTTTCTTTTTTAAAATTCCCCTGGCTATTTGGGGTCTTTTCTGATTCCACACAAATCTTAAAATAATTTGTTCTAACTCTCTGAAGAAAGTCCATGGTATTAATAGGGATTGCATTAAACGTGTAAATTGCCGTGGGTAACATTGACATTTTCACAATATTAATTCTGCCAATCCATGAGCATGGAATATTTTTCCATCTCTTTGTGTCTTCCTCAATTTCTTTCAGAAGTGTCCTATAGTTTTTAGGGTATAGATCCTTTACCTCTTTGGTTAGGTTTATTCCTAAGTATCTTATGCTTTAGGGTACAATCGTAAATGGGATTGACTCCTTAATTTCTCTTTCTTCAGTCTCATTGTTAGTGTATAGAAATGCCACTGACTTCTGCGCATTGATTTTGTATCCTGCCACACTGCCAAATTGCTGTATGAGTTCTAGCAATCTTGGGGTGGAGGCTTTTGGGTTTTCTATGTAGAGTATCATGTCGTCTGTGAAGAGGGAGAGTTTGACTTCTTCTTTGCCAATTTGAATGCCTTTAATGTCTTTTTGTTGTCTGATTGCTGAGGCTAGGACTTCCAATACTATGTTGAATAGCAGTGGTGAGAGTGGACATCCCTGTCTTGTTCCTGATCTTAGGGGAAAGGCTCCCAGTGCTTCCCCATTGAGAATGATATTTGCTGTGGGCTTTTCATAGATGGCTTTTAAGATGTCGAGGAAAGTTCCCTCTATCTCTACACTCTGAAGAGTTTTGATCAGGAATGGATGTTGTATTTTGTCAAATGCTTTCTCTGCATTTAATGAGAGGATCATATAGTTCTTGGTTTTTCTCTTGCTGATATGATGAATCACATTGATTGTTTTAGGAGTGCTGAACCAGCCTTGTGTCCGGGGATAAATCCTACTTGGTCGTGGTGAATAATTTTCTTAATGTGCTGTTGGATCCTATTGGCTAGTATCTTGTTGAGAATTTTTGCATCCATGTTCATCAGGGATATTGGTCTGTAATTCTCCATTTTGGTGGGGTCTTTGTCTGGTTTTGGAATTAAGGTGATGCTGGCCTCATAGAACGAATTTGGAAGTACTCCATCTCTTTCTATCTTTCCAAACAGCTTTAGTAGAATAAGTATGGTTTCTTCTTTAAACGTTTGATAGAATTCCCCTGGGAAGCCATCTGGCCCTGGACTTTGGTGTCTTGGGAGGTTTTTGATGACTGCTTCAATTTCCTCCCGGTTATTGGCCTGTTCAGGTTTTCTATTTCTTCCTGTTCTAGTTTTGGTAGTTTGTGGCTTTCCAGGAATGATTCCATTTCTTCTAGATTGACTAATTTATTGGCGTATAGCTGTTCATAGTATGTTTTTAAAATCGTTTGTATTTTCTTGGTGTTGGTAATGATCTCTCCTTTCTCATTCATGATTTTATTAATTTGAGTCTTCTCTCTCTTCTTTTTAATAAGGCTGGCTAATGGTTTATCTATCTTATTAATTCTTTCAAAGAACCAAATCCTGGTTCTGTTGATCTGTTCCATAGTTCTTCTGGTCTCAATTTTGTTGAGTTCTGCTCGAATTTTAATTAACTCTCTTCTTCTGCTGGGCGTAGGGTCCATCTGCTGTTTTTTCTCTAGCTCCTTTATGTGTAAGGTTAGCTTTTGTATTTGAGTTCTTTCCAGTTTCTGAATGGATGCTTGTATTGCGATGTATTTCCCCCTCAGGACTGCTTTTGCTGCATCCCAAAGATTTTGAATGGTTGTATCTTCATTCTCATTAGTTTCCATGAATCTTTTTAATTCTTCCTTAATTTCATGGTTGACCCTTTCATCTTTTAGCAGGATGGTCCTTAACCTCCACGTGTTTGAGGTCCTTCCAAACTTCTTGTTGTGATTTAGTTCTAATTTCAAGGCATTATGGTCTGAGAATATGCAGGGACGATCCCAATCTTTTGGTATCAATTCAGACCCGATTTGTAACCCAGTATGTGGTCTATTCTGGAGAAAGTTCCATGTGCACTTGAAAAGAATGTGTATTCAGTTGAGTTTGGTTGTAAAGTTCCGTAGATATCTGTGAAATCCATCTGGTCCAGTGTATCATTTAAAGCTCTTGTTTCTTGGAGATGTTGTGCTTAGTAGACCTATCGAGGGTAGAAAGAGCTAGATTGAAGTCACCAAGTATAAGTGTATTATTATCTAAGTATTTCTTCACTTTGGTTATTAATTGGTTTAAATATTTGGCACCTCCCACATTCGGGACATATATATTGAGGATTGTTAAGTCCTCTTGTTGGATAGATCCTTTAAGTATGAGATCTTGTCCCTCTTCATCTCTCACTACAGTCTTCGGGGTAAATTTTAGTTTATTTGATATAAGGATGGCTACCTCTGCTTTCTTTTGAAGAACATTTGAATGGTAAATGGTTCTCCAACCTTTTATTTTCAGGTTGTAGGTGTCCTTCTGTCTAAAATGAGTCTCTTATAGATAGCAAATAGATGGGTCCTGCTTTTTTATCCAGTCTGAAACCCTGAACCTTTTGATGGGGTCATTAAGCCCGTTCACGTTCAGAGTTACTATTGACAGATATGAGTTTAGTGTCATCATGATATCTATTCAGTCCTTGTTTTTGTGGATTGTTCCACTGAAGTTCTTCTTAAAGGGGAATTTTAAGAGTCCCCCTTAAAATTTCTTGCAGAGCTGGTTTGGAGGTCACATATTCTTTTAGTTCCTGCCTGTCTTGGAAGCTCTTTATCTCTCCTTCCATTTTGAATGAGAGCCTTGCTGGATAAAGTATTCTTGGTTGCATGTTCTTCTCATTTAGGACCCTGAATATATCCCGCCAGCCCTTTCTGGCCTGCCAGGTCTCTGTGGAGAGGTCTGCTGTTACCCTAATACTCCTCCCCATAAAAGTCAGGGATTTCTTGTCTCTTGCTGCTTTAAGGATCTTCTCTTTATCTTTGGAATTTGCAAGCTTAACTCTTAAATGTCGGGGTGTTGAATGGTTTTTATTGATTTTAGGGGGGTATCTCTCTATTTCCTGCATCTGAGTGCCTGTTTCCCTTCCCAGATTAGGAAAGTTTTCAGCTAGGATTTGTTCAAATACATATTCTGGCCGTCTGTCCCTTTCAGTGCCCTCGGGAACACCAATTAAAAGTAGGTTTTTCTTCCTTAGGCTGTCGTTTATTTCCCTTAATCTGTCTTCATGGTCTTTTACTTGTCTGTCTCTTTTTTCCTCAGTTTCCTTCTTTGCCATCAACTTGTCTTCTATGTCACTCAATCGTTCTTCCACCTCGTTAACCCTCGTCGTCAGGACTTCTAGTTTGGATTGCATCTCATTCAATTGATTTTTAATTTCTGCCTGATTGGATCTAAATTCTGCAGTCATGAAGTCTCTTGAGTCTTTATGCTTTTTTTCTAGAGCCACCAGTAGCTGTATAATAGTGCTTCTGAATTGGCTTTCTGAAAGAAAAAGAGAAAGAGAGAGAAGGAAAGAAAAGAGAAAAAGAAAAAAGAAAAAAGGAAGAAAAAAAGGAAAAAAGAGAAGAAAAAGAGAAAGAAAAAGAAAGAAAGGTGAAAAAAAAAGGGTGGGGGAAGCAATCAGAAATCAAAAAGAAAAAAAAAAAAAACCTCGGGGATTGGTCTTCTGATTCTGTATACTTTAAGTCCCTTGGCTTCTCCTGGAACTTGTCGGTCTAGCTGGTCTTCTGGGGGAGGGGCCTGCTGTGCTGATTTTCAGGTGTTAGCACTTGGGGGAGCTGCTCTGCCCCTGCCTGGTGCAGGGCTCAGTGGGGGTTGTTTACCCCGTGAGGCCCCAGGAGCAACAGCCTAGTGGCGGGGCTAGCTCTGCAGCCCTGGATTCAGCCCCCGCAGTAGCTCCGGAGCTCTCCGTCTGCAGCGCCTGGAGGCTCCGGGGCGGGGCCGCTGATCTGCTCAGCTGGGGCAGGAGCGTCCTCGCTGTCCTGGGCCCTCCCGGCCTCTGCCTGTCCCAGGGGGAAGCCGGATCCTGGGCTGTGTCCCGGCGCCCTGTGCCCCGGAGCCTGCGCTGTTGGATTCGCGCTCCCGGGCCGCGCAGCCCCCTCCGCGGAGCCGCCGCCCAAGTCCCTCCGAGCTGCTCCTGGAACCGCGCAGCCCCCTCCGCACGGAGCCTCTTCCTCTGCCCGAGCCCCTCCGAGCTGCTCCGGGTCCCGCCGTGCGCGCTGCAGCCCTCAGGGAGCTCGGTGCACTCTCCTGGGGGCGCAGGTGCCTGTTAGTGTCCCAGTGAACTGAGGGCATCCCCGCCCTCCTGGGGTCCTGCTCTAACTCCCTGCGGGCGCCTTTCTGCCAGGAAGGTCGGTGCAGCTCCTGCGTCTCCGGGACGGGGCTCTCCTGTCCTGGGGACACTTGCCCCGGCCTCAGCCCGGCTCCTCGCGGGGCCCCTCCCCCTTGGAGGCCTTTTGTTTCTTTATTTCTTTTTCCCCCCTTCCTACCTTGATAGAAGCGCGAACTCTTCTCACTGTAGCGTTTTAGCTGTTCTCTCTTTAAATCTCAGGCCGAATTCGTAGATTTTCAGGATGATTTGAAGGTTTTCTAGGTAATTTGGTGGGGACAGGTGACTTGGGGACCCCACTCTTCCGCCATCTTGCCCCTCCTCCCCCCATCCTTTGTTTTGAATGTATATATGTAGTTATTTTGAGAACATACAAATTTGCTTAAGACTGTTGCTGAATTCTTATTTGTTTTTTGCCAATTTATTTTTTCCCAATAAATGGTTGCTATAAGTAAACCTATGACATGCAATTTTTAAAGTAAAAATGGAGACCTATCCTTTGAAGTATTGAGGAGTCCCTACTTCTGAGTAAAGAAAAAGTGGAGAAAATCATGTTTAGGAATGCCATCAGTAAATCAGGAGAGAGAAAAGAGATTTGTGTGAAGGCTAAAGAACTGTATCAGTAGAACTAGAGAATGAGGTTGCTGAAATGGGAAAAACCAAAATAGGCTGATAAATTGATTAAGAGTTTTAGTTATCTACTATTATATATCAAATTACTCTGATACTTAATGGCATTAAGCAACACCATCTCCTCTACTGCTATTGTTTGGGCTGGGCATGGCCCTTCCTACTTTGTGTGATGTTGCCTGGAGCTATACTCATTTGAGTGTTTAACTGGACCAAATGTCTAAGATTCTCACGTGTATGACACTTTGGCAGGGACAGCTAAACTACTGGGCCTCTTTTGTTCTTTGTGATTTCACAGCTTCTCCCTATATGTGGTCTCTCCAGCAGGGTAACTGGATTTCTTATACGGTAGCTCGGGGCTCCCTAAAGAACAAAAGTGGAAGCTTCCAGGTCTTAAGCTTTAGGTCTAGAACTGGCACAGCATTACTTCCTCCACATTCTGTGTGGAGGGGATTGTATAAATTCGGGAGTAAAATCTGGAGGCAAGGTCCATTAGGAGCCATTTTGGAGACTAGATACCAAAGCTGTTGTGGCCATATCAAAAGAATTGTGTGCCTAGGATGTTT
This sequence comes from Canis lupus familiaris, assembly GCF_011100685.1. NCBI lineage: Eukaryota > Metazoa > Chordata > Mammalia > Carnivora > Canidae > Canis > Canis lupus. The sequence goes on along the minus strand of NC_049222.1, from coordinate 77,812,437 downwards.
TTTGGTAGCCCTATAGCCACTAGACACTCTCAAATGTTTACCAACTACTTGAATCATAACTTTAATTTGATACTCTAAGTAATCTGCCACTGCTAGTAATGTTTTTTAACAACCAGTATAGTTCTTTACCATTCCTTCAAGGAGCATCTAATTGAGCCAGTAGATATATCTGTGCCTTAGCTGTTGGGGAGCAAGGAGAGGGATTTTGCATCTCTCTTGATGGTTTCTGTTGTAGAAGGCAGAGACTGCCTTTTCCAAGACTTGTGTAACCATATGTCCTGGCTTGCCTTAAATAATCTGGTTTCTGTTCATTGTTACAGTATGATTATTAACAGTGCCTTGTTAACTCTTAATATATTTTCTTTTTTTTTTAATTTTTATTTATTTATGATAGTCACACACACACACACACACACACACACACAGAGAGGCAGAGACATAGGCAGAGGGAGAAGCAGGCTCCATGCACCGGGAGCCCGACTGGGATTCGATCCCGGGTCTCCAGGATCGCGCCCTGGGCCAAAGGCAGGCGCCAAACCGCTGCGCCACCCAGGGATCCCTCTTAATATATTTTCAATGTGGATGATAAATTATCTGGTCACTTGAATGCTGAGACCCATCTAATGAGGGATTCTCAAAAACCAGGAAGGGGATTCAGATTGTAGGTGACCAAAAAATGAAAAACTCCCATGCATACCTTCCATTGGCTCTTCAACATCCAAATACACTATTCTTCTGTAACTATGGTCAAAAAAGACAAATGCACCCATCTAACAATCACTTAAATCTTCTTGTAGAACTGACAGTATAGCCCATATTAGTTGCCTCATCCTGCTCCAAACTTAGATTATCTAGGGGTTCCCCATGCTTTTTCTAGATCTATTCTGATTCTCTTTCCATTTTGTGCAACCTAAGGCATAAACTGTAAAATTAACTACTTCCAATACAGTCCATATACAGAAGCTAGGGAGAAGTGAGAAGAAAGAAAAAGAAAATGAGTACAATATCTAAGTATAAATGTGATATAACAAGGAGAAAAGATATATTAGAGGCTAGACTTTCCATACCTGCAGCTGGTACCTTACCCTAGGCCTTCAATCTTGGGTTGTGAATACTCTCTGACTATCCTTTCATATTCACCTTCCATCCTTGAGATTCAAAGCATGATACTAAATTGGTGGAGCCTACACAATGAGCACAGAGAGGGGGACTGTCTTTCTCTCCAATTGTGGGAGGCAGGGTTGCTACCCAGGTAGGAAAGAGAATGAATGTTTATAACCCCGTTTCATCTAATATTTTATTGAAAATTGAAAAAATAAAGACCTTGATATAATGGGGTGGGAGAATAACTGATCTAGCTTTTAAATTCAGTATGTAAGCCAAAAAATTATTAGCTGAAGTCTAGGGCTACTGTGTTGGAGGTAATCCAAGACAAGATGCTTAGGTAGAGGGAAGTCAGTCTTTGCAAAGACAACAAGGGTGAGAAGTGTGATAAAGTGGGGGAAGAGGGAATACTAGATGGGTTGAGGAAACAGGGAGTGTTCTAAAGGGTATCAATTTGACAGAGTAGAGGATGCCATAGATTTTAGGGGATATAGCATAGAATCAGGGTATACCTCTCTTTCAGTTTGATAAATGCCTACCTGAGCTAGGCTCAGGGAAAAGTGGGAGGATTGGCTGGAGATAAATAAATAAATAAATAAATAAATAAATAAATAAATAAATAAAATATTAAAAAAAAGAAAAAAGAGGAAATATGGGCCAAGTTCTTTTAATGTGTTAAAAAATGATCTCAACACTTAAAGCAGAAATCTCTTGTGTTGAATCTAGAAATCGAGTCCTAGTCTAAGCCTGTCTCAGATTGTATATATTAGCATAGCTAATGCTTATTTCTTAATTCATAAGCTAAGAGATTTAGCAATGAATCCTAACATGGAGTCTACAAATTTCAAGAGATCTTCAATGAAGCATTGGTGGTCATGGTGGTGGGATATTTAGGCTGATAAATTATCATTATCCATAATATGGATTCATAGGTGAGCTAAAAAATTAATTCCTACAGGTAAACATTAAATTTCAATGTGATGAGTAACACTAAAGAGGAAGTATAGAGTGTTATGTAAACACACTGTGGGAGACTCAATGCATTTCAGGAGTTTGGGAAGGTCTCCTGGAGGAAGTGTTACTTAAGTCAAAGGTGAAGACTGAAACTGAGCATGCCCAGTTATGTTTAGGAAAAATTCAGTTGTGGAGAATGATGAAGATCAACAAATACAGAGAATGGATATTTCTTTATAAAAGTCTTTCCAATTCTGCAGAAACAAAGTTGTTCAGAGAGGTTTGTTACTGGTGAAGAAAGGCTGCACAAACCATATAGGAACTTGGATATCTCATGTGACCTGGTAATTTTTTCCAGCTCCTGTCTCCTTTAATGAACTACAGTCCCTGTTTATGAATACAACACTTCCAGCCCCGAGGTGCTCCTAGAACTCCATATAGAAATGTATCTTGATTTAGATTTTGAAGTTATTACAAAATAATTGTTGAATGCTTTAAATAAATCTCATTAAGGTTGGTATATGGCTCTGTGCCTTTTTGTCATGCCTGTAGTAGTGAAAGATGGTTTTAGATGTATAATTAAAGTTATTCCAGAAAGTATGATGAATCAGTCACCAATTTTATTAGAATTTCAGCTCAGTGTAGACCTTTCTTTGCTTTCGTCCTGCAGTGGAATTTATTTTTTCGTGGATATTTTGTCATCCAAACTTATTGAAGATTCTACATTTTGTCCATTTGAGGTACTATTATAGCAAGGTTGCCATGGTAAAATGCCCCTCTCTCCCTTTAGAGTAGCTATCATTTAGCTTTTGCCATTGGCTTGGGACAGATGATTCAATAATTATTAATCCTGGTCTCCTAAATTGACACCTTCCCTATGAATTTAGCTATTCCTGAATAAAATCCTGCATGGTGAGTGAATGAAAATAACTCCTTGAGTCTCCTACAAAAATCAAAAGTCCAAAAAAAAAAATCAAAAGTCCAAAGTATCAAAGTAAAATATTACATGTTTCCAGGAAATGGTGACCATTTTTGACTTTGTGTCCTTGGGTTTTTATAATACTGAACACCCATTATCTTTTCTCTTCTGTCAAATTTCTTCCCTTGCCTTATCTATGCATTTTGAACACTCCGGATCAGCTGTGACCAGTATTTCCCGTTTCATGTGTCAGGGTGGTAATAAGTGCCTGTATCATACTCCTCCACCCAAAATGTGGACTTTCTGCTCAGAGGGACAAGCAAGCATAATGATATCCATCTGGGAGGGAGCTTAAAATAGTGCCCATGCGTCATTTTGCAGTTAGGAATCTGGATATGGCTAATGGGGTGTTATCAATCAGGAGATAAAATTAAAATCCTACATTAGGAACCGCTCCTGCCAGAAAGAGTGGATTTTGTAACAGCTGTTTTCTATTAGATGCTATTGTGTTCTTTAGCAGCAAATTACATAGATTAGAAATGTACGGTTAACAGTTTTCCCAAGTGAAGTTGTAAATGAGCCTGTTGTCCTCTGAACAAAGATATTTTGGAAGGAGAGGAAGCTCTGAGCAAAGTCTTGGTGGACTTAATGGGGCAGTTTTCTACTCCCCCTGAAGACTAAAGAGCTCTTTCAGGAGGGAATAAATATATTTTTTGTGATCATAGTGTAGAGAAGTGGCCTTTTGAACTCTGAAAGAGATGATATTAAAGCTTTTTTACCTGGCTAGTGTCTCCTAACAACTTGCATTTGATTGGTTCCAGAATTCATTAAATCTTAAGGGGGAAAAATTAGCTGGGGGTAGTGTAGGGAGAGGAGAGACAGCGGAAGCACTCTACCCAGCAAGCACCAAGTGTCTTAGCTCCAAATGAAGATAAGTTGTTTGAAATGAACAGCTAAGAGACAGTCGGTGCATTCTCCTGCTTATTGCTGCTCAGTAAATTAAACTGAGTATGCTCAAAGGCTGGCTCCATACTGATGTTCTTGCCTTATGGAAAATAACATGCTTTCACCCCCACCCCCTTTTTCCCCCACTCTAACAGATGACAGTAATAATGAGAACTAAAATCACTCAAGTCAGCATATGAAAGGGAACTGTCTTTTTTAAAAAAATAAAAAGACATCTCTCGGTGCCATCTGCTAAGGTACAATAATGTTTTGTAACAGGTTTTGGAAAGCACGTTAAAAGGCTTCATCTGTGCTTGTCCTTTCCAGTTAGTCAAGATATAGTTGTGTCTCTCCTGTCTGATGTGGATTCTTGAATCATGTAATTATTTCTAATTTATCTCTAAAATTAAGCATCTCAAATACAATTTTAATTGGGATTTCATTAGGTACTTATTATACCATGTGTCAAATGATAGTTGATTATTCTGAGCATGGATATAGAATCTGAAAAAGACAGTGGGAGAATGATGGGTACCTCTGAAAGCTGATGGTGCTCAATAAATATGTCTTAAAAATAATCAGTTGATATATAATTAACGTAAGTAATTACTGCAATTAAACTCTATTTATGGAACCCTGCTGTGTTGTTTCCCATCCTAAGCTTAAACATGATTGTTGTTCTTTTGCCCAAATAAAATTAATGTAATGAGAGAAAAACAGAATAAATGTAGGCTTAGATAACAGAAAGGAAAATGTTTTCCCTTTATTATGGAAAGATGGCATGAAGAGAGAAATTTACTTTCATAAGGAAAATGCATATGAGGCTTTAAGAATATCCTCTTTACCTAAATGAATTAGGCATATACAGTGTACAGTGAGAAGTAATAAGACTAATAGGTGGAGTAAAGTTAGATGGTTTTGGGTGAGGGAAGAATAGAGAGATTGCTGATCTGAAAAACCAGACACTGAGAAACCAGGCTACAGACCCCCTTACCATGTAGTTGCTGTTTTCATTTATCTTTGAATCCTCAGCCTGGGCAGTGGCTGGCTATAGTAAATACTCAAAAAAAAAATACAATGTTGTATGATTAAGACTGGGTCAAGTTTGTCTTAAGTGACAGTGAACACACATAGTTTACAGGAGGTTGATGGAAAAACAAATTAAGGGGGGAAAAAAACAACAGACTCCATTGAATATACTCCGGAGACTAAAATAAGCATTCCTAACTTCTACTTCTGGGAAAGATAGGCCAACAAGTATTAGATTTACTCCCTACCTGAATTAACTTGAAAAGAAATAACACAAAATGTATGGAACAATAGTTTCAAGACACTAAATGTCAAGCAATAAAGGTCAATCTCCAGAGATATGGGAAGCAGATGAGGAGGGTATATGATTGTCCCAGTTTACTGTCTGAAGAGAGATTCCAGGTTATGGCACATGAAGGAAAACTCAGGTGGATCTGAGTAGTCTCCCTGAGTTAAGGAAACAGCTGGGAATCTGGGAAGGCCACAATGGCTGAGTTTTCAGGGCAGGGAACCAAAGATAAGAGATCTGTATAAGAACTTCAGAGATCTGCAAGTGTCCTTTGAAGCTTTAGCTGAGTAATTTTATGAGCACATGCTATTGAGGAAACTTCCTAAGGCCATGTAAAGCACCATCTGAAAATATTAGAAGGAATAATCTACCTAGATACACCTAGGATGGGGAATAATAGTCCATATTCTCACCCGCTAGAATAGTTCCTGTCATTATTCACCCTAGAAAAGATGAGAATATAAGGTCATCAGATAAAGTATCCAGGGGAGTCTTAACTCAGTAATGTGGCAAAATTAGATGTAGAGCAAACACTGCTCTGTTCCTACCTAATAAAGCTTACAAGAAAGTCTCAAGATGATCATGTCTTAGTTCAGGCTACCATAACAAAAATACCAGTAGACTGGGTGCTTAAACAACAAACATTTATTTTCATGTTCTGGAGACTGGGAAGTCTAAGATCAAACTACCAGAAGATTTGGTGTCTGGTGAGAGCTGGGTTTTTTTTTTTTTTTTTTTTGGTTTATAATGGCTGTCTTCTCTGTGTGTCCTCAAATGAAAAACCTCTTTGGGATCTCTTTTATAAGGCCCTTTTATAAGGGTACTAATCCTATTCATAGGGCTCCACCCTCATGACCTAATCATCTCCCAAAGGCTTCACCTCCTAATGCCATCACATTGGGTATTAGGCCTTCAAAATATGAATTTTGAGCAGCACAAACATTCAGTTCATAACATCAAATTGTTCCCAACCAACTTAAGTGTGTCTTAACAAACTCAAGGATATGTGAAATTCACAATGTATGGCATCCAATTAAAACTTACTAAGCATGGGAAGAAGCTGGAAAATTTGACCCATGATACCCAGAAAAATCAATTGAAAAGCCTAACTTCCTTTATTGCAGAGTGAGGAGGGAGGCAAGTCCTCTCCCTAAAAATAACTATAAAACTGGACAATATTGTCAGAAACAAACATTCCATGGCTCTTGAAATCAACCCAAGGCAAAAAACAAATTGAGAAGCATATATTCATGCAAAACTGCTGAACTTTGGATAAAGGCATTGGGAACCAATTGAATTCTTGCCTTACAGCTGCTCCCACATTTCCCAACTTGACTGGTATGGTAGTTTTGCAATATGGGGCAGGCCATGAAAGCCAGCAGCTTTGCTGCCAGAACAGACTCACCTAATTTTGTATGGAAGGTTAAAAAACCCACTCCCGACAACATTCTCAGTAAAAGTAATGATCTTGGAAGCAAGAAAATGAGGAAAGCCAGAAATTGCCTGTTTGAAGTGTAGCTCTAGTTGGGAAAGGCAGTAGATCAATAGACCATCCAGAAATCCAACAGAGAGATCTGAGATGTAAGACAGCCATACAAGGGATTGATATCACTTATACCTCTTGGCCTCATGCACATACAAGACCAATGAGAGTCCAATCTGTCCAAATATCCATGGCTAATTGAGAGACTACACACCTGTGCAGAGTAGATGCAAGAGAACCTATCAGAAAATAAATGCTGGGGTAAGACAGAAAGTCCTTGAGCTTTGAATGAACCTGCACACAGATCCAACAATAAATAGTAAAAGGCTTATTGGCTTAAAGTGTTTGAATAAAACCTCTGATGAATCATTGGCTGACTGTTGAACTATGCAGACACAGGGATGATCTTAAGAAAGCCAAGCTTAAAAATAAAACAAGAATTTTAGGGATGCCTGGGTGGCACAGTGGTTGAGCATCTGCCTTCGGCTCAGGGCGTGATCCTGGAGTCCCAGGATCAAGTCCCACATCAGGCTCCCTACATGGATCCTGCGTCTCCCTCTGCTTATGCCTTCTGCTCTCTCTGTGTCTGTCATGAATAAATAAATAAAATCTTAAAAAAAAAGAATTTTAGGGCAGCCCTGGTGGTGCAGCGGTTTAGCGCCGCCTGCAGCCCAGGGTGTGATCCTGGAGACCCAGGATCAAGTCCCGCACCAGGCTCCCTGCATGGAGCCTGCTTCTCCCTCTGCTTGTATCTCTGCCTCTCGCGTGCTCTCTCTCTCTGTGTCTCTCATGAATAAATAAATAAAATCTTTAAAAAAAAGAATTTTAAAAATTACTGAGAGACATCAGAGGTTACACAACGGCAGGGGAAATCAACTCTACAGATTTACAGGAGGTAAGTTTGTAAAACAAACAAACACACAAAAAACTAGCAACAACTCTCAAGGAAACTATCAGAATCTAGAATTACTGTAATATGTTACCTCAGATATTCAGTTTTCAACAAAAATAATGCAACTTTCAAAGAAACAGGAAAGGGTGACACACAATTTGGGGGAAAAAAAAAGGAAGTCAACAGGACCTGAGTGGGTCTAGATGTTATATTTAGCAGAGAAAGTTTTCAAAGCAGCTATTAGAAATATGTTCAAAGAATTACTGGAAGCAATGCTTAAAAAATTAAAGGAAAATATGATGACAATGATTTAATAATTAGAGAATATCAGTAAAAAGATAAGAGAATAAGAAAGGACTACATGGAAATTCTGGAGTTGAAAATTATAAATGAAGAAAAGCTCACTGGACAGACTCAGCATTTTGAGAAGAATCAGCAGGCTTCAAGTACATCAGTAGAAATTATCTGATTTGAGGAGTTAGGAGAACAAAGATGGAAGAAAAAGGAACAGCACTTCAGAGACTATGGGTCAACAGTAAGTTTACCAACATTAATATACTGTGACTTGTAGAAGGAGAAGAAGAAGAGAAAGGGATAGAGAGAATATTTTTGAAATAATAACAGAAAACTTCAGAAATTGATGAAAAACATGACTCTAGAGATGAAGGAAGCACCGCAAATCCCAAATAGCATAAACACAAAGAGATTAATTAATACTTAGTCATGTCAGAGTCAAATTGTGAAAAGACAAAGAGGAACTATTGAAGTCAGCAAGAACAAAAAGTCCAAGTACAAGGGAACCCCAGTAAGATTAACAACTGACTTCTTAGAAATAAGAAAAGCCAGAAGGCAGCGAAATGATATATTCAAAGTGCTGAAAGAAAAAAAAAAAACTGCCAACCAAGAATTCTATTATTTATGAAAACTCTCCAAGAATTCTCTATGAAACTATTGAACTATCAGAATTGGAAGTGAAAAAAAAGACATTCTCACATAAATAAAGTCTGAGAGAACGGGCCTTACAAGATATACTAAAGGAAGTCCCTTAGAATGAAAGGAACATTAGATTTTAGATATAACTGAAATCCACTAGAATGAAGAGCCCTGAAAATGGTTAAATATGTGGGTAAATATAGAAGACTGCATATATTTTTTCTTCTTTTAAATTTTTAAAAAGACATTAGGGTTTATGAAACAAAAGTTATAACTGTATTGTTGGTTTATAATATCCATGGATGTAATATGTAATAGTTGCACAAATAGAGGATGCAGCAAAGTTTCTATATTTTACCAGAACTAAGTTAGTATTGTTTTGAAGTAGATTCTGATGAGTCATGATGCATAGTGCAATCCCTAGTTCACTAAGAAAGGAACTAAAAATATATAGTAAAAAAATCAACTTAGATATTTCTGCTTCTGCAAAAAGATAATGGAGAAATACACCAGATTTACCCTGTCACTTGAAGTAACCAAGAAAAAAAAAAAAAAAACCACCCAAAGTGATGAAACAGTGGTTTTTAAGACAGTGAAATTGGTCTTGAAAGGAGGACATGTAAAGGAGTAGGAGGAAACTTTTGAGGGTAATGGATACGTTTTTTATCCTGATTGCGGTGATGGTTTCACTTTTGTGTACATATTCTAAATCTTATCAAACTGTACATTTTAAATGTATTTAATATATGTCAATAATATCTAAATAAAAGTGCTAACAGCATTTTTGCAAGTCATGAATCCATGAACTTAAAACACATTCTATACAAACATGCACAATCTACACACACTGTTTTGGAGAGGGATAATAAAAGTAACTGATGTTAACTGAGAGTTTTCCTTATGGACCATTTTTCCACACTTTGGATGTCATCTTGAAAGTATTTGGAGAATGGTAATTTCAAAGATGCAGAAAAGTGGATGCAGTTTATACCTTGATATATTTAGCCGTCAAATATCCTTTTACAACAGAACAATATGTGGAGGAAGAAGGAAGGTCTGGCCTATTGCAATACATTCCAGGTAAGAATCAGTACCAATTGTAGTGATTGTGATCAGGGAATAGATTACAGAAGGATTTGAAAAGGAAGAATTTCCATGGCATGGTAACTAATTATAGTTTTGGGGGTTAAGGAAAAGGAAACAAATGGTTTCCAAGGTCTCTATCTTAGGTGTTTGGTCGGTTGTATTGTCAAGAGGTGCGATAGGAATTAACAGAGTAGCCCGAGCTTTGAGGGAGGAAAGAGATAATGATTTCAGTCTTCAGCACAACATAGGGATTTTCTTCTGCACTAATGTTTGAGAAGTTTATAGGCCCCAGTTTCTCAGATCTTTCCCCCTGAAGATGTTCATTCATTTAAGAAAGACTTTATGTATGAAAGATTGTTTTGCCAGATCCTGAAAATGGTGGTTTTCTTCTATAGCAATAATGGAGGTTGAACTCTGGGATGAACTTTCTGGGGGCCTTAGTAATTAATCAGTCAGCAGATATTTACTGAGACCTTCTCTATGCCAGAAATGGTGCCAGGTTCAGAAAAATGAGCAAGATAGACAATGTTGCTGCCTTCATGAGCCTTTTTCCTGGGGACTTAGAAATTGTAGAGGCATTATCCTGAAAGTCAAATAGAACATTTCAGCCCTTCCTTTTACAATCTCTCTTAGGGACAGAGACAAGTGGTTTAGGGGCAAGATCCAGGAGGATAGAATTGAAATACTTCATGTGGTCAGGGACCTAACTCACTGGGGCGCATGACAATGCTCATATTGCTTCACTCAGCCTCAGACTTTGCTTCATTAAACTCAGGAAAATGCCTAGAATTTCCTAATTGCAGAAGGGAGGGGAGACTATGTGGGAATTCTGAGTACACTGAGCCTTTTCTTTAGAATGAAATTATGGCACAAGTGCTACCACAAAACCAGGGTATAGTTACAGCAATTACAGTGACAGTTCTCTGAAAGGCAGAATGAATGTGGTGCTCTCTGGTTCTCTGCAATAAGATATCCCTCCCCGTGACTGACTCGATATCTGTTTGATATGAATGGTATCAGTGTTAAACTTGTGCTAGAAAAACAATTTGAATTTGTGAGATACTCAGTTCTAAAGTGGCTTTTTCCTGTGACCTTCTTGAGGTTCATTTATTAAACATTCACCCATGCTCCTTATTCTAGGAGAAGAAAGGTGGTGTCATTATTTTAAATAATGTAACACTCATTGCTCCCTTGGTAGATTTAAGAGCACTAAGGCAATTACAACAGTATTACTTTTGCACATTTTTGACTCCATAATTTGAAGAGTAAACTATTAAATTGCTTTAAATAGGTTTCATCTAACATTTATATTAGATAAAACAGGTTTTGTTTATTTATTAAGTGCTGTCTAATTATTTCAAACATATTTTGGTTGCTTGAAGGAGAGTGTGTGATTACCAAAAATCAGTCAATCCACACTGAATGTTGAAAACAATATATTAGCCTTTGAATTTATCATTGCTTTGTTATAGCTATCCTGAATTTAAAGGCATTTAAGTAAATGAGATTTTTGTGACAGATTTCAAATACTTCAAGACCCCAGTGATTTTTGGCAGTGGTGAGAGGATCACATAAAGCTATAGCTAACAGTTGGTCTAATATAAGCTTTGAGGTTTAGGTCACAAGTTCAAGCCAAGGCCAACTTCATAATAACCAATGTTTATTACCATCAGAGAGCTACTTGGTGCTTGAAGTGACCGGAAGGTTTCAAAGTAACTATTCTATTTCTTACAGTGTTTTTAGTAAAGTATTCTGTCTGAAAATGTTACAGAATGACTTAACTTTTTTTTCCCATAGTTTAAAAGATCACAACTGTAGCTTGGAGAAAGATGGAATAAATAAGAATTGTTTATTCTTACCTGAGAAAGAATTTTAAGTACTATTATTATCAAGGCCCAACTTTTAAAGTTTCTGGGCTTTGTTTTCTTGTCTTTTAGTTAGAGGGAGATTATGTCAATAAAATCTATTTTAGAAGAAATACACCCAGAATTACTCAAAAAAATATTATAATTTTATCTTAGTTTCTTTGGAATTTAAAGGTGTGAGGGTGCCCTGGCAACCAGGTGGTTGGCCTTTACAAGGGTCAGCCATTATTTAAACCAGAGTTGGCTCCTGAGTGGTTTGGAACTTGACTCTTTATTAACAGAGGAAAAAAAGATTGTATGTATATCTACCCTAAGCTGGGTTGCCACTTCTAGTTGCCTGGGTTGTTCATTGAACAACTCCAAATGAGCTATTCACACAGACTGGGAATGTCCCTCCTTGGAATTGTTCACTGCCATCCAGTGTTCGGTCTTCTGCAGAGTCTATCCAGTGGTTTCAACAGGGTTTTCATCTTATGTGTTATTTCATTTCTATTTAGATTTTTATGCCTTAATTTATTCAGAGATTCATAATCCTATTATTAGGTACTATTACATACAAACTAGTGGTTTGTATCCTCAAGGCTTCATGAGATATGAGGACTGTGATTGCAGTTTTTAACAAAAGGCTCCAGGTAGTGAAAATACCCTTTGCCTCCCAACAGACATGCATACACACACTCGAGTGCAACAAAAGCAGTGTTAGTGTGGAAGATAAATGTGTACATTTAAAGCAGTGCTTCATTTCCATGGAATTGCTTTGTTTTCATGCTTCTATATTATTTTTCTCTCTCCTAGTGTCTTAGAAGCTCATGGCAACTACGTAGTTAAATATTGGCTTGAAATCACTATGTAATACTATACAAATAAAATCATAGAAAATAGAATGTAAGAAATATTAACCTACACCTAACTAACCGTTTTCTTTCAATGTGCTTACATTCCTAATGTTTAAAGTCACAGCTACCAAATTAGCATATGACATTTCATCTGGTGTTTCTCTTAAAACCAATTGTTTTTGAAGATTCTCCTATGTTAAAACATCTTTATAAGTATATAATTTACCTACCATTTGCTTCAACGTGGATGAAACTGGAGGGTACTATGCTGAGTGAAATAAGTCAATTGGAGAAGGACAATCATCACATGGTTTCACTCATAGTGGAAATAGTGAAAGGGACTATAAGGGAAAGGAGGGCAACTGAGTGGGAAAAATTAGAGAGGAAGACAAACCATGAAAGACTTCTAACTCTGGGAAACAAACAAAGGGTTGTAGAAGGGAAAGTGGGTGGGGGTGGGGGGATGGGGAAACTGGATGATGGGCATTAAGGAAAGCACTTGATGGGATGAGCGCTGGGTGTTACACTACATGTTGGCAAACTGAATTTAAATAAAAAATTAAAAAAAGAAAAATTAAGAAAAGGAAAAAATAAGTATATAATCTGTTTGCTTCCAAGTTAGGAATATGTTGTGTTCATATTAGTGAGTATTTGTTATATGTGCAGTCGAGAGAGGTACAGACCTATAAGAAAGCTTATGGAAACCCTTGCTGTCAATCTTGGTCAGTTCTCCGTACTTGAAACCCATTCAGGGTATCCATCTTTTTGCACTTTCCCAGTGCTAATTTTCTGTATGACTTCTTCTCTTAAACTGTAACTTTTATTGTTCTTATAATGATGATTTTATTTTTATATGCCATAATTTCTGTTATTCCTTTTTTCCATGTAGCTAGGGTTGTAGGTAGTCCTTTGCTTCTGGGTTTTCTTGGCTGTAAGTTACATGTTTACCTGTTGAGACTCAGGAGAAACCGCACTTGTGTTCTTTTTCAATCTTCTTTAAATACATCCACACTGCTTTGGTGTTTTATGAGTCATTCACTATTGCTTCCAATTGATATTAATCCAATTCAGCAAAACCATTCTCTTAGCTTTGCTGCATCTTTGGATTTATGCTCCTATCAACTGGGAGAGAAGCTGAGCAAGTCAGTTGTGAATGTAGCACTCGATCTGTATGGAATTGCATCAAACTTTCTAGAGAGTGCAGTTTTTAGAAAATGTGTGTGGGTGTGTGGTTCATTGAGGCAAATCAATAATATCACAACTAAGACATAAAGTGCAGCATGAGATCTGAGAAGACATTATTACTGCAATCCAGGTCAGCTATCATATTTACTACATCATTACTGTGAAATTTACTGATACAGAATGTATTTAAGGGAAATTCACAGGCCTGTACTGGATGTCTCCATAATGTAACAAGGGAAGAATTCGAGTAGAGTTAAGGGAAGATAATCATATTAGAGCAGGGGTGTGGCTTGCCATCTGAGCTCCAGTCACACCAATGCTTTCTAATTCTTTCCTCTCTTTTGAATATTCCTGTTGGGAGCTACCTGTAGTTGGGAATAGTCTGGGCTATGGCAGCCAGACTACTCTAAGTGGAGGCAACAGGCTAATTTAGGAGAAGTTGAAGGTGTACTTTTGCAAACCATTGTCTCTCGCAAAACTCTATATCTAGTACTAACATTTCTTTCCTAATCCTCTATCTCCAGCTGCTTCCTGGGTACCTCTGCATAGATAAATGCCATTTCAAATTGAACATATTGAAAACAACTGACTGTATTCTTCCCCCAATCAACTTTTCTTCGACATCCCTGTTTCTATAAGTAATATAATACTTTTTTCCACACATTGAGGATTAAAACTTGTCACAGATAACTCCTTTTTCATTTTCAATCACCATTTCAAATCTATTGGGAAGTCCTACAGATTCTCTTAGAATATTCCTTACATGATGTACTTCGTGTTTCATCTGCCAGCCCTTTATTTCAGGCTTTTAATACTTTTCACATAGATCCTTTCAATGGTTAAATAAGGAATATCAGACCTCACTTGCCTATTTCCCTTCCAATTTGTAACATACAAATAGGCAGGTTAATTTTCTTTGCTAAATCATGGCTATTGTGATACCACCTCCTTGTTCAAAACATTTAATGACTCACACAGTTGCCTACCAAATTAAGTATTAGTTTCCCAGTCTTGCGTTTTAAAGCTCTAAAGTAATACTGCAACCTATCAATTTAGTTCTATCCTACCTTTCTTCCCCATATCAGTTCTGTATCTCAGCTAAAACAGCCACTTGGGAGTGGTTAGGAGATTGATTATGTGGGAACAGGAAGGAGATAGCTGATGACGAAATGAAGGCAGTGCTAGAGCTGAGGTATAAATATATATATATAAATATATATATATCAGATGCACATATCTTTATTTACCAGCTACTAAGTATAAGACACTATGTGCTAGTAGATACAACAGGATAAAAGAATACAAAGGATATAAGATGGATTCTGTGTGCATGAAGAATTTATATTTTAATCATGTAAGATCACAGGAAATGTTAAATAATAATAAAATACTTATATTGACAACAAGAAGAGGTGTCGTAATGCAAAACATAATTGCATGATGAATTTTACAATTTTCATAAATTTTAAAAGACATAGAGATCAGACTGAAGAGCTTTATGGAACAGATGGGATTTGAATGTTTCAGAAGCATATTTTGATTTGAGTGGAGGGCGAGTAAGGGACTGGTAAAATAAAGGAGAGGAAGGTAGAGATTCTCAGGATAACATGGTTACATGGTCATGGAGTGGGGTACAAGGTGAGGACCAGAACCTGCCCTGTGGAGGAGGACCCAAGTGGGCTTCTGGAGGTGATTTGGTGAGGGATATAATTAGAGGCTCACTGAGGAAATTTTAAAGCAGACAGGTTAGAGAAAGAACTGAAATCAGGACCTTGACATTTGCCTTTACATTCCACAGTGAGTCTTTCACCGAATCCATCAGTTTCTTCAGAATGTGTCCCAAACACTTTCTCTTTTACCATCTGGTCCAAGGCAACATCCTTTCTCACATAGGCTTTTACAATAGTCATCATCTGGTTGCTTCTTCTATTCTTATGCCCCTTCCCATTCCTATCAAGCCATAGTATGTCAATAACAGAGTAGACTCAGTTTACTTTCAGAAAGTGAGTCAGATCATTTTAGTCCAGAACGCTCCAAGTGATTCAGCATTTCACTAAGAATGAGAGCCCAAGTTTTTAAACCATAATCTACAGAAGCACTACCTAATCTGGTCCCCAGGTACTTTCTTACCTCATTTCCTCATTCACTCAGCCTGCCCTGCTCACTTCCTTGTTTCTCGAACACACCAGTTCTGTTCTTCCTTAGGGCCTTGGCATGTGATGTCTCTCTGCCTGGGTTGCTCTTTTCCAGTAGCTATGTGGCTCCCTTCCTCAAAACTTCAGGATACCTCCCCAGAAAGATTATCATTGATCCCCCACCAAATGTTCATATTTGGCAGCCCATAACTTTCTGTCCCCTTACCTACTTTATTCTTTTTCCTGTGGCACTTAATTGCCCTATATAGTATATATTTGTGTATTTGTTTATCATCTACCCCTTTCCATGAAAATGTAACTCTATAAGGGCAGAGATTCGTTTTCTTTTGCTGTAATCCAAGCACCCAGAACAGTTGCTAGATGTATACTAGCTTCTCAATAAATATGAAGTAAGCTGAGGGTAACACTAATGAAACAAAAGAACCAGAGGAAGTAACAGTCATGATACCTCTCAAAGGGTTGAGAAGTTCAAATTCTAGATGGTGGGAATACAATGTCCTGTTCTCATTCTCTTGGAAAAACACAGACAATAAACAAATAAACAAATGTGATGATTTTAGAGGGATAAGACCCCCTATGAAGAAAATCCTAAAAAATGCAAAGCAATAGGAAGTGATAGAAGTGGAATGTGGAGCATTAGCTGGGCCAGTTAGACACCTTTTCTGAGGGGATGACAGTTGAGCTAAGACCTTGAATGATAACGTTCTAGTCAAGCGACAGATTAGGGGATGGGAATTCTAGGTACTAAAAACAAGCCAAGGAGCCTACACTTCCTTTGTGGTTCTATCCCAGGGCAACATTTTCTTGCCATAAATGACCCTTGCTCATTCATAAGTCTGCTAAGGAGGAGGGGCAAGGGAGTGGGGGACTCCAGGGACTTCGTCCTGCTGTTGTGGGAATAGTGGCTGTGTCTTTTCAGATTTGTGAGCCGTTTTTGATTATGTCTTCTTGGAATTCACTGAAGACTCTGTTGGGGGGCCATTATGTGTACAACTCTTCAGTGGACCTAGAAGAATAACCAACTGCAGGGAGGAAGAAGATTAGTATTACCGATAACCCCCCTAAATAAGTTTAGCATGTAATTTAAAATGGGGGGCACACTGACAGAAATAAAACATTTCAGTTGTCCTTTTTCGAAAAAAATGTATTTATTTATTTGAGAGAGGGAAGGTGTGAATGAGTTGGGGGGGAGCAGAGGGAGAGGAGAGACAGAATTTCAAACAGGCTCTGAACCAAACATGAGTGGGACTTGGGGCTCCATCTCATGATCCTGAGGTCATAACTTGAGTTGAAATCAATAGTCAGCTGCTCAAATAACTAAGCCACCCAGGTGTCCCCACATTTCACTTGCCCTTTTACCAACCATGAGATTTCAAACATTCTTAGCTCCTCCCAGTTATGGGGTCTATATGGTCTCAGATGTGCTCAACAATAAGACTTATTGTTTGCCTTGTTTTCTTTCCTCCATTTGTTCAAGATTCTTTTAGTGGCATTACAAAGTTTTCTTCACATAGATTGTGCATTTTTATATTTATTCTTAGATAGTTCATCTTTTTTCTTATGATTATAAACATACTCTTTTTAAAATATCTTCTATTTAGTTGTATAAATATAGACTTATTTCTGGATATTAATCTGGTTACTAGCCATTTCTCAATTTTTCTCATTGTATAGAATCACTCTGGGGCTTTCCTTTAATATACCAGTCATCATTTCAATATAGATTCATAGAAGGATTAATAGGAAATTCTGATTTATTCATTCACTAATATTCATTGAATGTTCGCTGGTTGTCAAGGAATCTTTAAGGCCCTAGTTTCAGGGCCCTCATTAGCCTGAAGGCTTATATTTTGTGAGAATTAGTTTCCTCATAGATATTATTTCCATCTTTTGGGAAATTGTCATAATATCCTGATTTTTAAAAAGATTTATTTATTTATTTGAGAGAGAGAAGTGGGGGGGGAGGGGTAGAGAAGAGGGAGAGAGAATCCCAAGCAGACTCCCTGCTGATCATGGAGCTGAAGAGCTGGCCCAATCCTAGACCCTGAGATCATGACTTCAATTGAAACCAAGAGTAGGACACTTAACTGAGCCACCCAGGCATCCACCCCAAATATTCGGATTCTTTTGAGAAATGCACTCTACTGCCAGTGCTGGAAAAGTTTGGTAAATCTGCAAATCTATATCTACAAAGTGGATCACATCGTCTTGGAAGCAGTACCATTGTTCAGTGCCATATCTGCACTTGCAAACACAGCAGGCATGGAAACAGCAGTGAAAGATAGTCAGGGATCCTGCTCTCATGGGGCTTACCTCCTGCCAGGGAAAGAGAGCTGTTACCAGCACAATGAACTTGTAACTTGTAGGGTTCATACAATGTATTCCGAAAATTATCTTCAGTTTTGTCTCCTGCCGTCTCTTTAATTCTACTAAGGGAAGTCATTCTTTTTCTGAGTTCACTTCTGCATGAACACTCTGGCAGTCCTATGACCTTTCTTGCTACTCTCAGGTAATAAAATATTTTCATCATTGAAGCTGAAAATATCATCTCAATTTGGCTTACGTCGTCTCCCCTTCCTTAGGTGAAAGCCTGTCCGAGAAAGAGTATAGCTGGCTTCCTCTATTTTTTTTTTTTTCATTGTTGACCTTCCACTCATTTGCTGCTGTTCTGACTCCTCCAACTTTGTTTTTAAGATTTTATTTATTTATTCATGAGAGACACACAGAAAGAGGCAGAGACATAGGCAGAGGGAGAAGCAGGCTCCGTGCAGGAAGCCTGATGTGGGACTCGATCCCAGGACTCCAGGATCACCCCCTGAGCCAAATGCAGAGGCTCAACCACTGAGCCACCCAGGCATCCCCTCTCCAATTTTGGAATATTGAGATGGAGGAGAGGAAGTGGGCTGAGAAAATAGTTACTTGTCTGATACTATTGTGAGACAGCTTATTTTCCTGCCCATAGCCCATTTCTCACACACCTTTTATTGGTGACAAACTCTGAGAGTTTGGGCTGATCCTAATGTAGTTATTTCTGCCATCAGAGCAGCTAGTATCCAGGTCTTTAATCTACTATGTTTCTCAGTTGAGAGTCAGACTCAGTCCACTCTCAACTCAAAATCTAAGGGTCAAATACAAACTCTTAAGAGGTCTGATTGAAATCATTTGCACTAGGCTTGGGCTTGGGAGACATCATTCACCCACATATACATCTCTTCCATATGAGGGAGCCAAGAGAGGGAGTAATCACAGCTCAGCCCTCAAAAAGTAATTTTCTTCACAGAAACCCTCTCTCTCTATTCTTTCATCTCTTTTATTTAGTTGTTATAAAGCTATCATCTAATCCCTTGCTACTCAAAATGTGTTCCATGGAGGAGCAGTATCAGTATTGCCTGGGAGCTTATTAGAAACAGTCTTGTGCCCCTCCCAGATCTGCTGAATCATAATTTGCATTTTAACAGAATCCCTAGGTGATTTATATGCACGAGTTTGAGAAGCACTGATCTAATCTATTCTTAGCTTCTCATTTAAAGTTTCTGCTGTAATCTTCCTCATACCTCATGTTGATAATTAGTATCTGTCACATCTTGGTGCCTCAATTGAAACTTACAGTTTAGCATCTTGTTATATAAACAATAAACAAAAAATTTTTCCCTAAAAATCAGATTGAGATACCTTTTATGAAGAAAACATAATTGTTATGGATTGACTTGTTTCCCCCCTCTGCACCCCTGATTCATATGTTGAAGTCCTTGTCCCCGCTACCTCAGAGTATAATCTTATATGGAAATAGGGTCATTGCAGATGTAATTAGGTAAGTTAAGATGGGCTCATGCTGGAGTGGGGTGGGCTCCCAATCCAATATAACTGGTGTCCTTATAAAAAGGGGAGATCTGGACATAGACATGCACACATCGAGTTTATCATATGAAAACAAAAAGCAGAGATTGGGGTGATGCTTCTACCTGTCAAGGAATGCCACAGATAGCCAACAAACTCCCAGATGCTAGGAGAATGGCATGGAACATATTTTTTTCTCACAGCCCCCAGAAGGAACTAACCCTGCTTACCTTGATCTCAGATTTTTAGCCTTCCAGAGACAATACATTTCCATTGCTTAAACTACCTGGTTTGCGATAGTTCATTACGGCAGCCTAGCATGCCACATGACTAGGACCTCAGTGAGTTAGAACTGGGAGGAAACACAGATTATTACAGTTTACAGAAGAAGGTCAAGAATATGGTAGGATTAAATCAAGGGTTACTTGTAAGAACAGGAGAACCAAGAGTAGAACCCACTTCTTTTAATCCCTAATCGCATGTAGTTTCTGCTGATCCTGCCACAGCCTCCTCCAGAAACTTTGTGGGCAGTGAATACATATTTGTTGATGTGACAACATCAAAACAGTGTCTTGCCTGGAAAATGTAAAGTGAGGGGAAAAAGGCAGTTTCTGGTAAATGGAAGTAATTTTTGAATTCTTACCCAGTTAGCGCTAAGGAATTTTGTTCATGTAGTGAGAATGAAAACATATTGAAACAAATAACCCAAGTTTTCCATTGTAGCTCCAGAAGATGAGGATTTGGCTCATTATTAATATTCTCCACTTGATTGCTCTTTTCTGTTGTGCTGGAGTTGAAAGTGCCCTGTGGTCCTATACAAGCAGCTGTTCATTAATCTGCAGAGAGGGCTGGAGAGCAACTGATGTGGTCCACAGCCTCGCAGGCTGGGGACACGTGGGGGCATTGGTGGGAAGCCCAGGAACACACCAGGAAAAGTGTCAGGCAGGCAAAATTCCTCTTCCATTGCCCTCTTTGTTCCCTTTTCTGCAAATATCTCATTTTTTATGGAGGAGATTTGTTTTTAATAATTGCCCTGAATAGTCACATTGAATTTCCCACAACCTGTAGTCAGTATCATTATCTCTACTTTTCCAAATAAGCCTGTGGAGCTCAGAGGTTAAGTCATTTGCTTTATAGGACATCATAAATTAAATGTAGTCTGTTGAGGACATGGATTATTTGAACCAGTCTGCCTAGGCTCAAATCCCAGCTTCAGCCCTTATAAGCTGTGGGAAGTTGGGCAATTACTTAAACTTCTCTGCTACCTCAGTTCTCCCACCTGTAAAGTGGAGGTAATAGTTCTTAGCTCCCAGAGTTGTTGAGAGGGTTTAGTATTTGGAACATCACCTGACATAGAAAGATGACGGAGGAGAAGAATGAACCTCTGAGATCAATGGTCTTTCCACTGTGTGCAAGCTATTGTCTGGCACTGCCCAGCTGCCCTCGTGTCGCTTGACCATTCATGAGACCTTTCTCTCCTTTTTCTCTCATTACAACTTACCTCCCATGAGCCCCAGTTCTCTGAAACTATCAGGTATTTGGATTAGTTAACCTGGCAAATCTCCATAGGCTCAGGTATTAGCGAGTGTTCCTGGCTTGATGGTATGCTTTTTAATTTGGTGGCAGTTTGAGTGGCCCAGACTGCGAATGGACTTTGTTAGAAAGTAAAGGTTGGACAGTCACTGGTTGAGGAACACGAGCTGGGAAAAGGTTGGTTCCAGTTTTCTATGCAAAGGGAAGACAAATGTGGGAAGTACAGCCATTACTTCGGAGACTGGAAGATAGACCTTTGTGCATCAGGCTTTTGCTTACTTACCTCACAAAGCTCACCATTTGTTAGAGATCTTTTTCACTTGTGCAAGGCCAGCAAATCAACTGAATAAAAGCTAGTCACTTCACAATCTTTGTAGAGACTGAATTGCTATTTCCATAGTCTTTTGTTACTTTAAACATTTAAGGTTTCCTTCCATTGATGGAATAACATTTTTAGAGGTGGTTTTAACTCCAGCCGAACGGATTACTTATTTTCATTTATTTTAAAATCTATCTTAATCTATTCCCCAATTCTTTGTTTAAAAAGTTGTTTCTACCTAAAACTTACCAGACCAGAGGATGTTTTGGATGCACACAGCCTGGCCTCCTAAAGGTGCAAAGAGAGTGTGCTAGATAGAAAAAAAAAAAAAAAAAAGGGCAGAAATCAGAAAAGAAACAACCTGACTTCGTGACATCTGCTGCTGTTACAAACTGAACTAAAGCCCAGAGTGAACTAAAGGGCCACGGATCTTTTGAGGAAACAAGCTTGTGTGTGCCTGTGTGTGCGTGCGTGCGCGTGTGCTCTCGCGCTTTATTTCTGTTGACAGATGGGTCTTAGCTACCAAACTTGGAAGAAATGTAGGCAGTAAATCAGTTTTCCCATTTCATGACAGACTTTATCATGAAAGATGATTCTAAATGTAAACACAGTGGGTAAAATGCCACTTAGAGGGAATTTAATAAACATACTAATTTAGACCTCAGCAAGAGAGCACCTAAATATCAAACATAATGATATGCCACAAATCAAATATTCAGGATATCTATTTTAATCTAAGAGGAAACAGAACTCTTTATTCTAATCTTGCTGTAAAGCCTTTGGCTTCCTAAAGTATGTGATCTTGTTAAATTAAAGGATTAAAGTGACTGCATCCTTACTTTGGTATGTACTTACAACTAAATAAATAACATGCTTGTTATGACTGCAAACAAAATGAATTAAGTGAAACAAGACAGACAGCATGGACTTGCCGATGTCTTTGTTTTTGACAGCCTCTAATCCTGGAAACAGGAAGATATTGAG
This sequence comes from Canis lupus familiaris, assembly GCF_011100685.1. Lineage (NCBI taxonomy): Eukaryota > Metazoa > Chordata > Mammalia > Carnivora > Canidae > Canis > Canis lupus. The sequence goes on along the minus strand of NC_049222.1, from coordinate 77,790,088 downwards.
ATGAATAAACATTCCTTGCCTATGTGAGCTCCCAAGTGGTTAAGTCTATGCCCAGATTCTGTTAGGAAGTTCAGAAACTGAAGCATCTGGAGACCTTGCATATGCATAAAGGAAATCTCTCCCTTGCATTGTCTTCTCGGTTTCCTGCTTATCTGAAAACCCATTAATGCTTTAGCATTTCGAGGCCTTCAAATAGAGTAAAGGTGGTGGGAGTGAGAAATATTCATCAGATAGTTTTGAAGAATCGTGCCCCTTTGACAGCTGTCCTGGTTTAGTCTGCATCCGTTGTCACTGAACCTTCCAAAGGAAAAAAGACCTGGTGCTTTCCATGAAACCACATTCCCAGCAACATTTAACCCAGGGGCCATGGATGTGTCCCCTTTCTTCATGGAATGCTGTCCTGAACCAAACAGGCCAGCAGTTAAACAGCCCATGAACACACCACAAATATTTGTTTATTGGGAATCAAAATGTGGAGTGGGCTACAAAACCTGGGGCTGGCTTATTAAGAACAGATTGGAGAGTGCTGTGGTAGTGCTTGGGTAAATATCACCAGCGGTACAATATTGAAAAGATTGGGAAGTCATCAAGCAGCCCTTCAGAACCGAAACACATGATTGAACCGCAAGCTGTACTTTATGAAATCTTAAACTGTAACACGAAGAGTGACCTAATTTAATCCATGTGGGCTACATGTTTGATGTCAACAGACTTTTCTTTTTAAACTGTTCATGGAATGCAACAGGGTCTTTTAGTCTTTAATAAAATACGGGCTGTTTCCTGCTAAGTCACTCATCTTGAGGGATTAATTATTTCTGCATTATGATTGATATTCCATGGATTCTGTGGGTTTTCCTGTACCTTTCTTTGCGCATATCCTTTTTGCAAGGGACAATTAACCATAAGTCTTAAAACATTAGTGTCCCAAAGGTGTAATGGATGGAGAAGTAGGTTCTGAGGCAGACAGTGCTTCTCTCTCTCACTGAGGGGCTTAAAAGAGACAGAATAAAGACAGTGGTTGCTGTCATAAGTCATATAATGAGACTTGCTTTATAAGATGCTGCTTGTGGACAGGTGGGCACAGATTATAGAAAAGTGCCTCCTAAGCAACTTTTTTTTTTTTTTTTAAGATTTGATTTATTTATTCATGAGAGACACACAAAGAGAGGCAGAGAAATAGGCAGAGGGAGAAGCAGACCCCCTGTGGAAAGCCCAATGCAGGACTCAATCCCAGGAACCTGGAATCATGACCTGAACCAATGCTCAATCATTGAGCTGCCCAGGCATCCCCTAAGCAACTCTTCTCAAAACAGTTTGAGGCAAGATTTGGGGTTTCCCTATAGATTAGGTCCAGAACATGTCTTTTCACTGGGATGAGATTATCTCAACATGATTATAAGTTTTTTTTTTTAATATTATGACCATTAACTGAAAATACCAGATGGGTGAATTTTACAAATGTGTCTTTTTAAAGGCTCGGTGTGACTGAAATTTCTGAGAGGATAGTCTCAGTCCAGACTGGAATATTTGGAAGTAATATAGTGTCCACTCTCAAGCAGCCCTGAAGACTGCTAGGTTGATAAAAGCAGGGTTAATATAACTAGAACTTTTCTTAACAGTAAGAAAGGAAGAACTCAGACCTTTCCCCATCCCTGTCTCTGCTTAATTCTTCTTCCTTATTCAACATGATGGGCCATAGAACACAGCATCAGCAACCACCTGAGGTTTTGTTATGAATGCAAGCTGACTCAAGGGCCCTTCCCTAGACCTACTGAATCAGAATATTCATTTTAACAAGAACGCTAGGTGTTTCAGAGGCACATTTAGATTTGAGAAGCACTGCTTTGAAGAGCTTTGGGGCAAGGCTGTAGATGGCCTCAATTAATCCTTTAAAAAGTACCCCATGGAAGAAAAATTTCATTTGCCGGACGTAGCCCTGAAACATCCAAACCAATGGATTAGTTATCAGGTTTGTATATATATCTATGTATCTGTGTATCTATCTATCTATCTATCTATCTATCTATCTATCTATCTATCTATCATCTATCTATCTATCATCACCATATTCCTAACTAAGTAGTGTAGGACGGTGTCAGGTACCAAAAATAAGAAGAGCCATTTATTCATCCCTGCGTAAAAGCCTGAGGTCAAGTGGAGTAAGAAAGGAAGTAGGCTGGGGGCATTCTTGTCTTGGTTTTGGAACAATTTTAAAGTTGAACTCTGATCTTTAACCTTGAATTTGAACATTCAAATACTCTGAACCAAAAGAGTCCTCACAATTTCAGGTTTTTTTCTCTAAATGCAGATAGAAGAGGACCTTTATCCTGATGCCAGGCTTTTAACGCCTTAAAAATAAATACTTTGGCTCACGGTATGTTAAAAGACACATATTCTACATACTGATGAAATTTAATGTTCAATCCATGTTATAAAATACTTTCATCTATACTAATTTTGACATTTGTTTTGTATAATAATGGGGAATGTATTTTCATCACTTTTCTATTTTTCATTTATTAAAAATGAACATAAAAGATAAAAAATTCAAACTATAGGAGGTATAAAGTGAAAAAAAAAACAAAAACAAAAAATGCATTTCTCCCTGCCTCTTTAGGCTCCTCTTCCAATAGTGAACAAATAGGTATGGTTAACAGTTTATTTTCAGTATTCTTTAGGAGAAGTTATTTTATTTTTCGTTTATTTCCTTCCCTCCTCATTTCCTCCTCCCTCCTCCTCTCTCCTCACTCCAATTTTAATGATTTTTAAATTGATACAATAGAATTATATCATAGATTTTATAATACTTTGCATTTTCCATATAATTTGTTTTGCACATCTTTTTGAGCCATCACACGTATGCATCATTTAAAAACTTATTTGGAAATAATTTCAGATTTGCCTAAAAGTTGCGAGAATAAGAATAGCACATTATACCTTTCACTCTGATTCACTTATTTGTTAACATTCTACCTCATTTGACTTATCATTTGAGCCTTCTGTCTTCTCTCTGCCACTTTGTGTGTGTGTATGTGTGTGTGTGACTGTGCATTTTCGGAACCATTTGAAAGTAAGTTGCCTACATCATAACTCTTTATCCCTAAATATTTCAGTGTATATTTCCTAATAATAGGGAATTCTGTCTCTTTCTTTTTAAAGTAATTTCTACACCCAGTGTGGGGCTTGAACTTACAACCCCAAGATCAAGAGTTGCATGCTCTACCAACTGAGCCAAATAGGTGAGCCAGTATTAGGGAATTCTCTTACATAACTACCATGTTATCAATTTTAGTGAGTTTAGCAATGATATATTTTCATCTAATATTCTATTTCAATTTAACAATTGATCCAGTAATGCCTTTTCTTAGCATTTGTTTTCCTTCAATATGGGATCAAGTATAGGATTAGGTATTACACTGATGGTTGAGTCTTTTTAGTTTCCTTTCCTCTGGAACATTGCCACAGCCTTCCTTTGTCTTTCCTGGCATTGACATTTTGGATGATACAGCTACTCTTTCCCCCATTTTCCAACTTCTAAATAGAAAATAGAAAATTCCTTTTTATGAGTTTGTCTGTTTTTTCTCTGGATTAGATTTAGACTCTGTACTCCTGGCATGTGTACTATATAAGTGACACTGTGTTCTCTTCAGGATATTGAGTCTGCAGACACTCAAAGTTCTCATGTTAATTTTGATCACACATCAAAGGGGTTATCTAATTTCTCTACAGTATAGTTACTATTTTTTCTTTTGCAATTAATAAGCAGTTTGTGAGGAGATATTTAAGATCATACAATCCTGTTGCTCATCAAAATTTATGCCTAAGGTTATAGCATTTGTTGGCCATTCCTGCCTGAAATGATCTTTAGTATGCATTTACCTGCACCAGCTCCTGGCTGAGCCCCTGACTTCTGGTCCTGAGAGTTTGAGGCACATCCATGAGGACATCATGTGTGATTGCTAAGTTTGGTAGCTTTTTTGAGAGATTTTGCATCTATGTTTATTAAATATATTGTTGTGGAGTTTTCTTTTGACATTTTTGTTTTGTTATTAGTGTGATGCTTGCCTCATAAATGAGTTGGGAAGTATTCCTTCCTTTTCTATTTTTTGGAAAAAGATTTTGTAGAATTAGTATTTATTATTTCTTAAATGTATGCTAAAATTCACCGATGAAACCATCTGGACCTAGAGGGTTTTCTTTTTTTGGAAGATTTAAACTATGAATATGATCTATTTAATAGCTATAGAACTATTCAATTATCTATATAACCTTGAGTGAATTTTTTGGTGTGTCTGATTAATACTCTGAATATTTTTTTCTTTAATTTCATTGCTTTCTGCTCTTATCTGTATAATTTTCTCCCCTCAGTATGTTTTGAGTTCACTTTGCTCTTCTTTCTCTAGTTCTTAAGGTGGAATTTTATTTTATTTATTTATTCATGAGAGACACAGGGAGAAAGAGGCAGAGACACAGGCAGAGGGAGAAGCAGGCTTCAGGCAGGGAGCCCGATGTGGGACTCAATCCTGGGACTCCAGGATTGCGCCCTGGGCCGAAGGCAGGCACTAAACCACTGAGCCACCCAGGGATCCCCATTAAGGTGGAATTTTAAATTCCTGATTTGGCAACTTATTTTTTTAAAATTTACTTATTTGAGAGAAAGGGAGAGAGCATGCACACATGAGTAGGGGAGAGGCAGAGGGAGAAAAAATATATGAATCCTCAAGCAGACTCTCCACTGAGTACGAAGCTGGTCAGGCTCCATCACAGGACCCTGAAATCATGATCTGAGCTGAAATGAAGAGTCTGCCACTTAACTGACTGAGCCACTCAGGAGCTCCTTCCTCTCCTCCTCCTCCTCCTCCTCCTCCTCCTCCTCCTCCTCCTCCTCCTCCTCCTCCTTCTTCTTCTTCTTCTTCTTCTTCTTCTTCTTCTTCTTCTTCTTCTTCTTCTTCTTCTTCTTCTTTTTTAGGGGTGAGAGAGGTGCAGAGGGAGATGGAGAGAGAGAATCTTAAGCACATTCTATACCCAGCAAGGAGCCCTATGTGGGGCTCGATCTCACAACCCAGAGATCATGACCTGGGAAGAAACCAAGAGTCGGATACTTAACTGACTGAGTTGCCCAGACACCCTTGAGAACTTTTTTTATGTAGGAATTTAAAGCTATAAAATATCCTCTAAGTACTGCGTTAGCTACATCCTACAAATTTTGACATATTAAATTTTCACTTCATACAATTCAACATGTTCCTTCAAGTTGCTTTGATAGTTCCTTTTTGATCCAAGAGTTATTTATAAATGTGCTGTTTAATTTTCAAATAATTTGAGCTTTTCCAGATATCTTTCTGTTGTATATTTCTAATTTAATTGATTTATGATTGGAAAATATACTCTGTATGGTTGATGCTGCTTTCAATTTGATAAGTTTTATTTTTATGGCTTAGAATATGAATTATATTTGTCAATGTTCCTTGTTTACTTGAAGAGAATGTGTATTGTGCTGTTGTTTGATGGCATATTCTCTAAATATCAATTAGATTAAGTTGGTGATAGCATTGTTCAGATCATCTAGATCCTTACTGATTTTCTACTCTCTTTTCCTATCAGTTCCTGAGAAAAATGTTAAAGTCTCCAATTATAAATGTGAGTTTGTCTATTTTACCTTTCAGTTCTGTTGTCTTTTTCTTTATGTATTGTGAAGCTCTTCTTATTCTGTGTACAGTTGAGGATTGTCATATCTTTTTTTGGAGAATTGACTCCTTTATTCTTTTGTGATGTCTTTCTTTATCTTTGATTATATTCCTTGTTCTGAAGTCTGCTTTGTCTGATATTACTATTCCAGTTTTCTTTCAGTTAGTGTTAATACCATATATTCTTTTCTATTCTTTTTATCTATAACTTTTTGTGTAAAATGGGTTTCTTATAGATAGCATACAGATGGGTATTGCTTTTTTTATACAATCTGACAATATCTCTTAATTGGTGTATTTAGGTAATTCATATGTAATATACTTATTAATATGGTTAGACTAAAATCTACCAACTTGAGAGCTGTCTTTTATTTGTCCTATCTGAGATTTGTTTCTTTTTTTTCTTTTTATTTCTTTTAGGTTAGTCAAGCATTTTTTTTTATTATTTCATTTCCTCTATTGAAATATTTTATTTATACCTTCTAAACAATTTTTAGCAAGTACTGTAAACTTTACAATATATATCTATGATTAATCAGAATCTACCGTTAATGTGTTTTGAAGGTATTTCATATGTTGTATAGGATCTTAGTATATTTTCAATTCCTCCTTTTCATCCTTTATGGTACTGTTGTGCTACATTCTAATTTTATATATGCTATACATGCATAATTCATTACTGCTACTTTTTTTTTCTTTTCATGGTATTTTAGAATAATTAAAAGAGGAAAAATTGAATTTTAATGTACTTGCATTTTTTTCTATTTCAAGCACTAATATTTACTTCTTTAAATGTATACAAGTTTCTATCTTGTATTTTGTTTTTGTTGTTTTGTTTTTTGGTTTTGTTATTAGTTTTGGTTTTTTGTTTTTGGGTTTTGGGTGTTTTTTTTTTTTTTTTTTTTTGTAGGTAAGAAGGGAGAGAAGAGTCTGGGCAAAATTTGTTACCCTACTTATCAGTGACTGCTGTTTCCATTTCCAGTTCTGCACCAGAAGGGAGACTTTCAGAATTCTCCAGGTTATTTCTGTGACTGTCCCATGAAAGAAAAAGAAAAGTCTTGCTTGTGGAAAAAAAAAAAAAAAAAAGAAAAGGAAAAAAAAAAAGAAAATACTTGCCACCAGTTAAGACTTCACCCTCTTACCAGTGTACTCTTGGCTGCCAGGAATGTGTCTGTCTCCCTATCTGAACTTTCTTATTTGTGTTTGCTTTTTAGATTTCTACTTTAGTCAAATTAGATTAATTTCTTGCTGGTATTTGATGGAATAAGTTACTACTTGTACCCTGTGTCTCCTTGTAGGTGTCTCTTTCTCCCTAGATTCTGGACCAGTTGGTTGCCCTATGACCTTAGCACAGTGCTAGGTTCAAGAAAAGTCTTGATGTTTGTCCAGGTTTTTAAAATTTCCACCAAAATGGTGGGAGTGATGAGGCTCTTTCCAGGTTTCCACATTTCCAAGCAGAGATTGGATGTCTACTGTTGCTTAATTAGTATAATAATGGATACATATTTTTACAAAGAAGCAAAATAGGACAAACTGTATATTTTGAAGGCAACTTTTCACTGTCAGAAGAGCTGAAGTAGAGAATGAGGGAAGGGGATAATGACTACAGTCCCATTCCTGTAGTATTACAAAAGTTGGATATTGTGTTCTAAAGTATCAAGAAAAGATATAGATGCAGCACTAACTCTTCCTTTGAGAGCTATTGGTAAAACTTCTTAAAAATCAGTGTTTTACAACCATGTAGACAGGTGCCAGAAAGGAGGTAGGATTTTGTCATTGGCTTCCAGTCTATATCATTTATGATTCAATGCTTTCCTGCTTTGTTTCTTGATATCTATATTATCTTTAAATTCGAAATAACTTCTATTTACTTTTGTTCATTGAGTAACTAATTTGTCTTCAAAAATCATACATTGACCCTCTAACAAAAAGTTACCATAATTAAGCATAATATTAATAAAGAGAGAAAGAGCACAGGACACAGAGGCAGTAGGAAGAGGGAAGGAAGATTAATTCAGAAATAAACAATTTCTTAAACAAAAAGAATAATTCTCAAACACTGAGCAAATATGAACTATTCATAACTAAGAACTGGTGGATTAATGACTAGTGGGGAAAGGATGGGCCTAGTGTTTTCTTCTCTGTGTAACTTTAAGCCAATGTAATTACTATTGGAAACTAATGTTTTCTTCTCTATGTAACTTTAAGCCAATGTAGTTACTATTTCTAGATCTTAGTTATCTCAAATATCAAATAAGAGGTGAAGTGGGTTGAATTAAAAGGTCTTTAACATTCCTCCTACACTAATGATTGTTAGAGTATAGATTGTGTTTCCTGATATCTTTCCAAAGCACACCTGGATACCCATAATAGGTCATTATCTACAATTCACTGTACCACTCTAGGAGCTTTGCCAGATCCCTGGGCTCGCCCACATAGGGGGCTTCTACCTCGTGTCCCACTTGGTAGCACATTAGGTATGCCCATGTTCTTGGTTGATGCAGGAAGCCTCCTCCTAAAGTTAAATTCTCTCTGTTTGTAACCCAGTTGAAGCTGAATTCTTTACAATTTTGAAAAACCTTCTTCTAGTGGGATTGAAAATGCATTGGAATTACTTTACTACCAAGTCTTTGGGATAAAAAGACTATGGAGCACATGTGCTCACATGACATAAGAGTTTCTAGGTACCCAAATCAATCACGTGAATCAATCATGTAGAATTTTACAAAGAAACTTTAATTAAGCACTTTCAAAGGAAAATACAGTCTCTTTCCATGTCCTGAAACAAAATCATGTAATCTTAATTATAGAAACACAAGGACTAGATCATATTGTCTGTGGGCCAAAAGGAAACTATCAGAAGCTATACAAATTAAAGAGGTGCCAGCTAAACTTGAGAGAAGGGAGTGCTATGTGCAAGAAGAGGTGAGAGGAGCAGGTATTTCTTTTTTCTTTTTTTAAGATTTATTTATTTATTCATGAGAGACACACACACACAGAGGGAGAGAGAGAGAGAAAGAGAGAGAGGCAGAGACATGGGCAGACGGAGAAGCAAGCTCTTTGCAGAAGCCCAATGTGGGACTTGATCCCGGATCCCAGGATCATGACCTGAGCCCAAGGCAGCTGCCCAACCACTGAGCCACCCAAGGCATTCCAGGAAGAGATATTTCTGTGGAGACGGAGAGGAGTCGGTTTTTGTTTGTTTGTTTGTTTGTTTGCTTGTTTGTTTGTTTTCCTGAGGTTTTTTTTGGTAGATATTCACAGTAGAATCAGGACCACTTATAGGACAGCAGAAAAGTAGAATCCTGTTAGGAGGCAGAGGGAAAACTGATTCATGGAACCAATTTTTAAAGCTTTTGCCCAATTTATACAGAAATATGGGCTCCCTTGAAAGAAACTATGGGTAAGTGGCTACAGTCAAATCAGACTTGCAAAGGGTGTTATTTCATGTACCTTATTTGGTTTGGGGTTACTAGAAGATCTGTGTTAAATACGTTTGGTAGCCTCTCTTGGCTCAATGTGAAGATGTTATAATCAATTAGTAATGCCTGCCGTAAACCTAGGAGAGAAGTTTTGATTCCTAGGCCACTGAATATCCCCAAGAGTGTTGCATTTCATTATTTAAGGTAAGCTTGGTACATTGGTTATAAACCAGATAGGGATGAAAAAAAATCTATTTTAAGAAATCTTAAATTGTCAGAGATCTGATTTCATCTGCACCCTTGAATTTTTCAGTGCTCAAATTTATTTTACCTCCGTGCTGATAGAACTTTTAAAATAAACCTTATTCCCACCACCACACAATTTTAAAATGTACTTTTCCTTCTTACTCTTCTATAGACTTGAATGTAGAAAGTTTATAAAATACTCACTTGACACAGCCTTCTCTCAGTTTGTTTAGCTGCTCCACTAATTTGACTAAAGACTCCTTATTCACCTGGGTAATTTAAAGCTCTGTATCTACAGAGAAAACCGTGATAACTAGACTCAGTAGAAAATAGCAGAGAAAACATTTAGATGTTTACCCTGATGGTCTAGGATGTCCATCAAGCCAGAAAATAGTGCCAGGGCCACACCTGTTGTTTTGAAGATAAGAGGGAGATTGTTGTTTTAACCGCTTGGACTACTTCCCTGAGAAATGTTCAGTGATTAGGGACAACCTGGGGTTTTGAGAAAATGATGTTGACATCTGAAAAATATTTTTGCTGTCACAAGAGCCAGCTGTACAGTGCCTTACAGCAATTCTCCCAGACATCTCAATCTATCTTTTCCCCTGAGATTCTTCATTCATTCTTTTATTCTGCCCCTGCTTGTGCCTGCCAGTTTCACCCATTTGATCTTTCATTTGTCTCATCATTCTCAATGGTCTATTTGCTTATCTTTCTATCTTTGGGCATTACCTTTCCCCTCATGGAGGTTTATAGTCCTCTAATTGCATATGCCCAGTTGACCTGACAAGATATTTTTGATAATCTTTTTCCAGTTACCTATCCTAAGCTGCCTGTCATTTTCATTTTCTTCCTTCCCTAAATTGATTCCTTTATTGCTGCAATTTTTAACCTTTGGTGTATAGAAAAAAATCACCAGAGATGCTCATTAAAATATGGGTTTCCACACCTTTTCCTTCAGAGTTTCCAATTTCCTAGGTCTGGTGGAGAGAGCTCAAGAGTTTGTTCTCCTAACAAATCACACAAGTAATTCTAATGCAAGTAGACCAGAACTCCAGCATTAGACTAGACTTTGAGAAATACTGCTCTTCGATGTATATTTTATTTATTTATTTATTTATTTAGATTTATTTATTTATTTATTTATTTATTTATTTATTTATGAGAGAGAGAGAGAGAGAGAGAGAGAGAGAGGCAGAGACACAGGAAAAGGGAGAAGCAGGCTCCATGCTGGGAGCCCAATGCGGGACTCGATCCTGGGAGTCCAGGATCGCGCCCTGGGCAGAAGGCAGGCACTAAACTGCTGAGCCACCCAGGGTTCCCCCTGTATAAATTATTTTAAAATACTTATACTTTATCTTTATTTTGTTTTGTTTTTGCTTAGCTCAAATAAAATCATTACAACTACCTTAGTTCAGTGTAAATACTCGTAGTACAACACTTCAACTACACCCTAGCTCTGCAGACCCAGGGCACCCTGCTGAGTCCAGAACCCCAACCAAATCTCAGTGCCTCTTCTATCCCAATCAACAATAGGCAGCCTGTCTTATGATCATATTTCATTTCTCTGAATGGAGAAGTCAATTTCAGCTCCACAGTTTTTCTTGAAATTATATTCTTGCTCTGTGAAATAGTACTTTGGGATCTGATTTCCAAAACATTGCTTCTAATACCTTTCAGTGTTAGTAAATAACAAGAAAAAAAAGAAAGACTGTTTTCCCAAAAACTGCCCTCTTTGTCCTCCCAAAATGATTGTTATCCTTATGAAAGTCCTAAAGGTGGAAGAGGCCTAATTCAGAAAGCAGGGCAGTGGTGTGGGTCTGGCAAGAACTGAAGACTTCAATGTAAAGAGTATCTGAGATAAGTTCCCGTACTGCTATGTTTTCTCAGCATAGATAGTAGATAGGTAAAGTGAAGAAAAATAGGTCATTAGTCAAGGAAGAATCTAACAGACAGAATTCTAAGTCAATAATCAAATCTCAGCTTTTCCCTGCCATTCTGATATTATTTGAAAAAAAAAATAATGTTATCTATTTCCCCTTCTGGTTCATGAACAGAGCAAAAGAATAACTCTGGCTAGAAATATGGCTCTCTAGGAATTTGATATTTAATAGGATATTTGATGGTAATAATGATAGCAGATAAAAACAGTCATCATTAATGTTACTAGAATATAAATTATCAACCCTACTTGCCAATTTTTTTAAAGATTTTGTTGATTTATTCATGAGAGACACACAGAGAGAGGGAGGCAGAGACACAGGCAGAGAGAGAAGCAGGCTCCATGCAGGGAACCCGATGTGGAACTCTATCCTGGGACCCCAGGATCACGCCCTGAGCTGAAGGCAGATGCTCAACCGCTGAGCCACCCAGGGATCCCCTACTTGCCAATTTTGAAAGTATTATCTGCAAATGTCTTCTAAAGCTATACTTTAGTTTAAAACTATGTTTTAAACTGATGAATTTTGATTATTTAAAGGGCAGCGTAGCATAAAAAACTTAGGAACTACATTTCTCCAGAAGTCTCCCAGAAGCAATTGTATTATGATAATATCAATAGGCTCTTGATAGGTATTGAACTCAGTATTTATTAAATCAACACAATCAATCTGTTAGACAGTAAAATATTGGCAGAATGCTCATGTGCCCTAAATATTGTTTTTGAGCAGCATTGTTTTAGACTTGAACCTGGAGATAAAATAAGAAAGGGTGCTGTAAGAAATTGGGGTACAACAACTTAAAATGAAGAAATGAGTATAAATATATAAAGTAAGGCAAATTAAAGATGATATTAGGTTGTTTTCATATAATGGAAATGGTAATTCTTGATTGTATTGTGTGCCACTTTATCTTTTCCCCCATGGCACTTATCTCAAGATTATAATTATTTGTTTATATGCCTGCCACCCTCATTAGACAGCAAGTTCTCTGAGGGCAGGCATCATGCTTTATTCATCTGGACCTCTTAGCAGCTACTGCAATGCATAACAAATAGTAGACAGTCAGTAAGTCTTTATTGATAGATACATGGATTGTTGGGCACAATGAAGAGTGAGCATAAAATAAGTTTAGGGATTAAGGTGTGAAGGGAAGAAGAGTAGATCAACAAGACCTTTCTAAAAATCAAAAGAAATAAAGAATTCTCAAAATCCTATATTTTAGAAGCTGAGTAGGTAAAAGGTCTGAAATTTCCAGGAAAAGAGAAGTATTAAATGAAAGAGACTTTTAAAAAATGTGATATGATTACTTTTCTTTTATATGATTGCACAATTTGGCTGCTGGTGGATTTAATTTGAAAATAAATTTCCTTACAAATATGTTATACCATATGTTGTTTTATTTTATTTTATTTTTTTAATTTATTTTTTATTGGTGTTCAATTTACTAACATACAGAATAACCCCCCAGTGCCCGTCACCCATTCACTCCCACCCCCCGCCCTCCTCCCCTTCTACCACCCCTAGTTCGTTTCCCAGAGTTAGCAGTCTTTACGTTCTGTCTCCCATATGTTGTTTTAGATGAAAAGTCTGATGTCAATCAGATTATCATTCCTCTATTAATTACATTTTCTCTTTGGAAACCTTAAGGTTTTTCTCCTTATTCTTAAATTTGGACATATCATAATGATGTGTCTAGGTGGTTATCTTTGATTGCGCTGGCCACTGTTGTGAGGTTTTGAGTTCCTAAGTTCTGGAAAAACATCTCAATTGTGTTCTTCCTTGATTTTCCCACTTTCATTTTCTCTGTACTCTTATTCTGTGGCTCCGACCATTTGAACTTTAGTGCCTGCGTGGCTCAATCAGTTAAGAATCTGCTTTCTGCTCAGGTCATGATCCCAGGGTTCTGGGATTGAGCCTTGAGTCTGCTTCTCCCTTTCCCTCTGCCCCTCCCTATCTTCATGATCTCTCTCTCCATGTTCTCTCTCTCTCTCTCATGTTCTTTCAGTGGGGCAGGTAGCAAGAGGTCCTATTCATGGCTTTCCTCCTAGTCCCTGCAGGGCCATCAAATAACTGCTTAGGGTGGTTTCAGAGGAGAGCATTTTTATCCATCATCAATTGCCTCATTTTCTTCCTCTTCCTTCCCTCTTTATCTTCCTCATCCTTTTCCCTCTATCTTCCCCTCCTCCTCTCCCTTCTTTTCCCCTTCTCTTCCCCACCTACCTCCTTCTTTCTTATATCCTCTTTTCTTTCTCCTCCTTCATTATATGGGACACTGATGGAAAAATTTTCTTCACAATCTTTCATAGAAATATATAAAGCAATAAAATAAGATTTTTAAGGGAACAAGATTCTACTAGATGGAGGATTTGCAGGCATTACATGTAGGCTTTTTCTTGGAAGGCACACAAAGATCTTGGCATGCTTTGCTTAAGAACAATAGCCATTATCTATTAATTCTGTGTGTTTTTCTTAAGAAGGAAAATCATTATATGGACATATAGCACTTTTTTATAAAAGGAGATTTTCCCTGAAGCTCTCCATATTTATATCAGGGTCATAAAGACATGTTTGAATCCCAGTCAGGATGTTTACCTGTTTCCTAAACCTCAGTCCAATTTTCTTTCTCTACCTTATATTGTTTTTTGCATTTCTTAAATTCCTAGTAAATTAAAGCATATTTTGCCCAAATTGCCCAAGTAATATAATGTGTTCTTTGTTTTAACTTAGGTTGAGTGTTAAGATAGGTTGACTGCTTTGATCTTCTTAGGATTCTGTATTTTTCAATAATAGATAAAGAAATATCTTAATTGTGCATTCATTATTACTTTCATTAAAAATATTTATCAAGAAGGCACTCTTCTAGGTGTTGGTATTATAGTAATGAACAAAATAAAGAATAATCTCCCATCTTCAAGAAGTTTATATTCTGGGGAGTGAATGATACAGATAGATACAATGAATAAATATACAAATTAATATGTAATGTCATGAATTGATATGTTTTATGATGGGAAATAAGTCAGGATGAGGGAATGAATATTAATGGATATGGTAGAGGGCATGATTAGATTTGTTCTAGTACCTGTATGATATCACTGAAAGTGGATGTTATTTTTGATGAGATGTGTAGAAAAGGTCTTTTTAATGAAGTGAAGTTTAAGCAGAGACTTGAATGAGGAGAATGAGCCATGTGCATATAGGGAGAAGGAAGGTTCTGGGTAAAAAGGATGACAGAGGAAAGGCCCTGAGGTGGGAATTTGCTTTGATATGTTGGACTAATAGCAAAGAACCTGGTATGAACTATAATGGAATGTACAAAGGAGAGTGTTAGGAGATGGGCCTAGGAGATAGAAGGTGTAAAGCTCTTTTTAGGCCTTGAAGGGTAAGGTGAAATCTTCAGAGTTTGTTCCACCACTTGAAGGAAAGTAAGAAGCCATTGGAATGTTTGAGCATAGCAATACTATGATCAAATTCACTTTTTATTGTATCCCTCCAGCTACTATGAGAAGACCAGAATGCAGAGGAGCAGGAATTAAAGCAGACAATTAGAAGACTGTTACAAGGGGGAATCCCTGGGTGGCTCAGAGGTTTAGCGCCTGCCTTTGGCCCAGGGCGCGATCCTGGAGTCCTGGGATTGAGTCCTGCATCAGGCTCCCGGCATGGAGCCTGCTTCTCCCTCTGCTGTCTCTCTCTCTCTCTCTCCATCTATCAGAAAGAAAGAAAGAAAGAAGAAAGGAAGGAAGGAAGGAAGGAAGGAAGGAAGGAAGGAAGGAAGAAAGAAAGAAAGAAAGAAAGAAAGAAAGAAAGAAAGAAAGAAAGAAAGAAAGAAAGAAAGAAAGAGAAAAAGTTACAATAATCTAAGTGATGGGTGAGAGTGGCTTGGCCGAATCATGAAGGAAGAGTTCCATAATTTGGGACACATTTTGAAGGTAGAGCCAATAGCATTTGCTAATAAATTTTGGACAGAAAGAGATGAATCAAGGATACCTGCAGAATGTTTTGTTTGAGCTGCTAAATGAACTTATTGAGATAAGTAAAACAAAGTCAGTTTTTAACTGACTGAATTGGCTATTGGCCCCTCAAGTGGAGATATTGAGAAGACATTCAGATACAGAATTCTGGAGTTTAGAATGGCAAGAGGTCAGTGGTAGAAATACACATTTGGAAATATTCAGAGCATTGATGATGTGTAAAGTTATGAAACTGAATGAGATCATCTACAGAATGAGTGTGGAAAAGGTGGAGAGGCTGTGTAATGACTGGGCTGGGGCACTGAAGCATTTTAAGGTCAAATAGATGAGGAAGAAAGAACCAGCAGAGTCAAAGAAGGAATGGCCAATGAGGTAAAAGGGAAATTAGAAATCAAGTGAACTCTGGGAGCTTGTGTATTTTCTCTGAGTGACCTTTGGCACAATTGGTGTAGTCCTTTTTTTTTTTTTTTTTTCTGCAAATACCACCTTATGTTTGTTAATTTAGTGGCTGCTAAAATGAGCCAAGTCCCCTGGTACTGCAGACCTGGTATAGTCCTCTCCCAACACAGACTTCAGGTTTAGCTTAATCTGAAATTAGCAAGTGTCATGCAAGCTTGATAAACACTTTACATTGAAGTTTATCATTTTGGAACATTTGCTCTGGGAATCTAAAGTTGTCCCAGATAAGGCACTATACATATGAGTGAAGTCATTTTGGCTGTTCCAGCTATAGTTACCATTTGACTGGCACTGCAGGAAAGACCCCTGCAAGACCTGCTGAAGAATCTTCCAGCTGAGCCCCAATTACTCCACAAAATTGTCAGCTATTACAATTATTGTTTTTTAAGCCACCAACTTGTGGGTTTTGGATATGCAGCAATAGGAAAATGAACCAGCATGTGAATATATGTTAATTTAGCATTTGCAGCAACATTGATGTATTTAAACATGGTTGTATATGTTCGTGATCTTGTATTTCATTAAGTATTACGTCCAGAGAGATTGGACTGTATATGTTTAACTGCCTTATTTACCATCTACCCTTGTGTCATCTATATAAGTGTGCATTAAGACACACGCTTTAGAGTGATTGACTCTTAGAAAGAAATTGAGTGTTGGTTGGATGTTTTCCACTGAAACAATAGGATTTCCTGATTCCCTTCTCCTAATCCCTCTGCCACTAGAGCCCCACCTTCAATCCTGGCTCTCTCTCAAAGAACTCTATCATCTTAGAGGACATTTCATCCTGGTATTGATTTCATTGTACAAAGAACAAGAATTTTTTTTAAACCTGTTTCACTTACCTGGCATCTATTTTCTGGCATTGAAATGAAATATAGTCAGCTTGCAAACAATTTACTTTTTGTAAGTGAAGGTGTAAGTCAGTATTTGAAAAGGTAGACTTTCCCTTTCTTATAGAAACAATGTTATAATTTTGGTGTGTATTGCTTAACATGTATTTACCAATGGTCAATGATTATCTTGACCATTCATTCATTCACTCATTTAACACATTTTGAAACTTCCTACTTTCTTGGTGCTGTGCTAAATACTGGTGAAGCAGAGGTGACTAAGAGAGATTATCCCAGCCGTTGTGGAATCTCACGACATCAACCAGCTAGTAATTACAGAATTAGTTACTTGATGGCAATGCATTATGAAAGGGAGCTCTGCACCCTATGAATGAATGCAAAGGAGTTCAGAATGCTTAGGGGTGGACCTGACCTGCTCTGGGGGTCACACTTGCCTCCTAGAATGTTGTGGCTGAGATTTAAAGAATGAATGGGGCAAGAAAATTCAGAGTTAAAATTTTGAGAGGGGGAGGCTCTGGACACTTATATCTGTGGGGATATAAGACAATGACAATGGAGAGGCAGGGGAATTTTGAACAGTAGTGTTGAATTTTGAGCCATGCCTGATGGTGGGTGGGATGGGGGGAATCCCGGCATGGTGAGCAAACTGGGAAGTGTTTACAGCTGCTGTCATGGTTCCTATGCTCAAAGGCACAGCCACTGTGTTCCAGAACATGGGCATCAGCAAGAACAGGGACCTGCCCTGGCCCCTACTCAGGAATAAATTCAAGTTTTTCCGAAGAATTGACCACAACCTCCTCAGTAGAAAGTAAACAGAATTTGGTGATTATGGGTAGGAAGACATGGTTCTCTATTCCCAAGAACCACCAACCTTTAAAGGACAGAATTAATTTAGTTCTCAGCGGAGACCTTAGGGAACCTCCACAAGGAACTCATTTTCTTGCCAAAAGTCTGGATGATGCCTTAAAACTTATTGAACAAGCAGAATTAGAAAATAAAATGGACATAGTTTGGATAGTGGGAAGTAGTTATGTTTATAAGGAACCCATGAAGAAGCCAGGCCATCTTAGGCTATCTGCGAGAAGGATTACAGAGGAGTTTGAAAGTGACACATTTTTATTTGTCAGAAATTGATTTGGAGAAATATAAACTTCTGCCAGAATACTCAGGTGTCCTTTCTGATATGCAGGAGGAAAAAGGCAGTAAGTACAAATTTGAAGTATATGAGAAGAACAATTAATGAAGTGAAGATATTTTCTAATTTATTTCAAGTCAGTTGCTCCCACTCCTTTCCAAACAATTGTATATTTTAGTATTAGAAAAATAGACTTTTGTTGATGTTAAGTCAAAGGATAATTATTTCTAAGCAATGAGGTTTTATTAATCTTTTTTTAAAATAAGCAAACATTTGTTTATCTATTTATTTATTTTTATTGGAGTTCAGTTTGCCAACATATAGAATAACACTTGGTGCTCATCTCGCCAAGTGCCCCCCTCAGTGCCTGTCACCCAGTCACCCCAACCCCCACCCACCTCCCTTTCCACTACCCCTGTTTCTTTCCCAGAGTTAGGTGTCTCTCATGTTCTGTCATCCTCACTGATATTTTCACTCATTTTCTCTCCTTTCTCCTTTATTCCCTTTCACTATTTTTTATATTCCCCAATTGAATGAGACCATATAATGTCTTTCTCCGTTTGACTTATTTCACTCAGCATAAGACCCTCCAGTTCCATCCATGTCGAAGCAAATAGTGGGTATTTGTCATTTCTAATGGCTGAGGAATATTCCATTGTATACATAAACCACATCTTCTTTATCCATTCACCTTTTGATGGACACCGAGGCTCCTTCCACAGTTTGGCTATTGCGGACATTGCTGCTATAAACATTGGGGTGCAGGTGTCCCGGCGTTTCATTGCATCTGTATCTTTGAGGTAAATCCCCAGCAGTGCAATTGCTGGGTCGCATGGTTGCTCTTTTTTTGTAACTCTTTGAGGAACCTCCACACAGTTTTCCAGAGTGGCTGCACCAGTTCACATTCCCACCAACAGTGCAAGAGGGTTTCCCTTTCTCCACATCCTCTCCAACATTTGTTATTTCCTGCCTTGTTAATTTGCCCCATTCTCACTGGTGTGAGGTGGTATCTCATTGTGGTTTTGATTTGTATTTCCCTGATGGCCAGTGATGCGGAGCATTTTCTCATGTGCTTGTTGGCCATGTCTGTGTCTTGCTCTGTGAGATTTCTGTTCATGTCTTTTGCCCATTTCATGATTGGATTGTTTGTTTCTTTGCTGTTGAGTTTAATAAGTTCTTTATATATCTTGGCTACTAGCCCTTTATCTGATAGGTCATTTGCAAATATCTTCTCCCATTCTGTAGGTTGTCTTTTAGTTTTGACTGTTTCTTATGCTGTGCAGAAGCTTTTTATCTTGATTAAGTCCCAAAAATTCATTTTTGCTTTTGTTTCCCATGCCTTTATGGATGTATCTTGCAAGAAGTTGCTGTGGCCAAGTTAAAAAAGGGTGTTGCCTGTGTTCTCCTCTAGGATTTTGATGGAATCTTGTCTCACATTTAGATCTTTCATCCATTTTGAGTTTATCTTTGTGTCTGGTGTAAGAGAATGGTCTAGTTTCATTCTTCTGCATGTGGATGTCCAATTTTCCCAGCACCATTTATTGAAGAGACTGTCTTTTTTTCCAGTGGATAGTTTTTCCTGCTTTGTTGAATATTAGTTGACCATAGAGTTGAGGGTCCACTTCTGGATTCTTTATTCTGTTCCATTGATCTAGGTGTCTGTTTTTGTGCCAGTACCACACTGTCTTGATGATCACAGCTTTGTAGTACAATCTGAAATCTGGCATTGTGATGCCCCCAACTCTGGTTTTCTTTTTTAATATTCCCCTGGCTATTCGGGATCTTTTCTGACTCCACACAAATCTTAAGATGATTTGTTCCAACTATCTGGAGAAAGTCCATGGTATTTTGATGGGGGGGGGGTTATTAATCTTAATTAGGCTATAGTTAAGGTTAATCTTAAGTCAACCATATCAGATACCATTTGTGAAACATTTCATGCTATTACTATATGTTTCCCATCAAGGACCAGCACCTGTCTAGGGTAGCATATCTACCAAAAGCCAAAGTGATAATACCCTGATAGCATAAGTTTAAACCTGGACTTACAAAAATGGGACTAGATATATTTGTCCAATGGTCTGAAATGGAATATTAAGCAGATGAACTATAATTCAGATTTTTTCAAAAGATTTATTTATCTAATCATGAGACACACACACAGAGAGAGAGAGAGGTAGAGAGAGAGAGAGGCAGAGACATAGGCAGAGGGAGAAGTAGGCTCTTCACAGGAGCCTGATGCTGGACTCAATCCCAGATCCCAGAATCATGACCTGAGCGGAAGGCAGCCACCCAACTCCTGAGCCACTCAGGAGTCCCTATCATTCAGATATTAAAAGAAAATTAGATTGGGGCACCTGGGTGGCTCAATTGGTTGAGTGTCAAGTCACGTCAGCTCAGGTTGTGATCCCAGGGTCCCGGGGTCTGGCTTCCCGCAGGCAGCCTGCTTCTCCCTCTGCCTTTGTCTCTGCCTCTCTCTGTCTCTCATGAATTAAAAAAAAAAAAAAATTAGATCAAAATAGAGACTTTGAATTTTCTATGCATATCACACTTCTGAAAAAAGTTCTGTTTACTCAGACAGGGAATCTTGGTAAGTTAAAAAATCTGGCATATTCCATAAGGATAGTAAAGAGGTAAGTAGGACACTACCTTTTTGAAGATTAAGAGAGAAGGTCTGAGACCTCTAAAAACTTGGTTTCCAATCTTCAGTGAGGTTCTATGGGATGTTACGGTGATAGAAGAATAGGCTCCTTTTTTAATAAAAAAAAGTAATCTAATAATAAGAATATGCTTAAAATTAAAAGTTAAAAAGATAATGAATTGAAAATGGATAATGCTAGAAACCAAAATTATGAAGATGGAAACTAAATTAAACTCCATTGGATTAAAAAATGAAAATTAAAACACATTTTACCTGTCATATTAACAAAGATGTGGATTGTTAGGTATCCAAAGAAATTGCTCTTTTTTTTTTTTTTTGCCTTGTAAATTAATACAACCTTTTTAGAGGTTAAATTAGTAATATCAATTAAAATTCAAAATAATCTGGATTTGGGCCCAGAGCTTCCACTTATAGATATTTTTTAAAAGATTTTATTTATTTATTTATTCATGAGAGACACAGAGAGAGAGACAGAGAGGAAGAGACACAGGCAGAGGGAGAAGCAAGCTCCATGCAGGGAGCCTGACATGGGACTCCATCCCGGGTCTCCAGGATCACGCCCTGGGCTGAAGGCGGTGCTAAACCGCTGAGCCACCCGGGCTGCCCCTACTTCTAGATATTAATCCTGAATGAAGAGGTGGACCCCTCCAAAAGTAAACAGTACTGTATAGTTGTCAAATATTTGATAGTTTTCCATATTCATCTAAAGATGAAAATAAGATTAGAATTACTTTTTAATTGCTTGGTGTTTCCTTGGATGTGAATCTCTTCCTTTTCTAGGGTACCAGAGTCCTCAGCCAACATTAAAAATGCTTGTATGCACACTAAGATTTTCTAGAATGGCCTATGAGAAATTGTAAGCAGTAGTTACTTCTGGATGGTGTGATGTGCGGCTGAGATTTGCGATCTCGGCATGTTTGGAATATTGAAGTTCTCCTCTTGACCATGTATTACTTTTATAATTATTTTTAAAAACAACTCATTTGCATTGATGAGAAAGGGTTGGAAAATGAATTTGGAGAGTTCTCTTAGGAAACTCTTATCCCAAGGATGATAGCTTAGATTGAGAAGTAGAGAAAGAGAACAATGGTTATTGTTGAAGAATGTTTAAGAAATAAAATCCGTGAAGGACTAGGGGGAGTGGCAGAAGAAGGAACACACCAGAGATTAAGTGGTGTGACCCTGGCATGCACAGAAGGATGAATGGTGGTGTTCATCACAGAGATGGAGAAGACTGGGTAGGGTAGAGAGAACAAAGATGGTTGAGTTCAGCTCCTCCATTATTGACATTTCTGCTCTTGGTCACGAGGTGGATTGTGTTCTCATAACCTCACACCTCTTGTCTTTCAAGGAGTTTTCACTCTATAAGGGAGCACAACAGGTAAATTAAATGAATCCAGGAATAAATAAATAAGGGGTGAGGGGCTAATATAAAATACAAAAACTGCCAGCCTGAAACTTCCAAGTAGAGACATTGTGTTACAGTGTGGGCATTTTTAAAGTTGATGTTTCAGTGCAGACATACAGATTTTCTTTAGTTTGTGTATGTACATAACTGTAGCTACATGGGATTTATAACATAACTTTAAATTTCAATCCTCTTGACAAGAACCTTATTTCAGTCATCTATATATAGTGGCATCTTGTCCCACAGTAGTCATTACAGAAAAACTCACTTAAAAATTAGATTGAACAAATGAAAAATCTGTGAAAAATTTTATCAGTTGAGATAATATTGAGAAAGAGATGGAGTTCCTTATGAACTTCTAGGGGTGATTTACAGTTTGGTTCTTTGCAGAGGCATGGTCTAAAAATGACCTCATTTCTGACATCCATTAAGTAGTAGGTGTCTATTATTAAGGTGGAATTTCACCCAAAGAATCTGGGTTTAACACCTATCACCTTAAATATTATATTTTAATACATAAAGAGATAGAAAAATGTACTCAACTTTCACTATATTTGCTCTACATTTCTGTGGAAAACACTTAAGATTGCTCTAGTCTCCATAGAACATGAGCCCATACTCTCCAGTCTAGACTGACAAATCCATGCAGAGAAAATCTTTGTGATTTTACTTTTGGATCTGAAGCTAGGAAGGAGAACTTTTCTCATATGTTCATGTGTCATTGTATTAAACTGGCATGCCTTATATAGATAATTCTCAGCCAAAGTTATGCTCTGAAGTGTGAAAAAGGGACAGAGAAGGATACCTGTAGTTGTTAAATTTCCTTTTGACTTATTTTGAACTGGCTCTGGAAATGGGCTGTGACTTGGTTTTGGCCATCAATGATAGAAGTCTCCAGCTCTATTTGAGCATTTGTTCATTCCATCCTGGTGTTGTTTATACTCCGACAGAACTTGAGGGATGTGGGAAGGACACTTTTCTTCTGTTTTGGTTGTAGAGTGGTCTGTTACACGGTCTGCAGGGACTACAAAGGAAATCTTACAGGTTTCAAACAAGGGGAACTTCAAATGCAGTGAGAATGAGAGAAATGGAAAAGAAAGGGTTGGTATTAATGAGGCATATCTGTAAAGATCCCCTACTAGTTGACTGGCCATGATATCTGTGTCTACAGAATAAAAGAAGATGAAATAACATAGCAGCATTAACATTTTTAAATTTAAAAGAGGTAATTTTTTTTAATTATAAAGTTTATACATGCTCAAGTTAAAAAAAATCCAACAGATGAATTTAAGGTAAAAATAAAAAAATTCTGACTCTAGGTTCAAATTCTAGGTTAACAGTCTAGAATTTCTTGTGTTTAGTTATGTTCAATACAAATATACCTTTGTACCTTTATCTGGGAGTCTATCAGAAATATTCAACAATTAAATTGATAGAGGGCTTAAATTTTAAAAAAATCTACCCATTTATTTTCTTTAAAGATTTTATTTATTTATTCATGAGAGACACAGAGAGAGATGCAGAGACATAGGCAGAAGGAGAAGCAGGCTCCCCAGAGGAAACCTGATGTGAGACTTGATTCAGATTCCAGGACTCCAGGATCATGACTTGAGCCAAAGGCAGATGCTCAACCACTGTGCCACCCAGGCACCTCAAAAATCTACTCATTTAATAATAGAAGAATGTTAACCTCTTGTTTGTTATAATATAGTGATACACTGAATCTAGATGATCTATCAGTAATACCAGAGATCCCAAGCTATGAGATGCAGGTCAGATGGGATGCATCACAGGAGAGATGCTTGCAGCAATTCCAGCAACTTTGCTTGTAATGTATGAGTTCCCACATTTTTCAGTCATTATGTGTGTTATGTAAGTCAAACTGCAATTCAGTTAATATATATGAGCAGGGTTACAATCTCTCTTCTCACATTCTGAGGTCAGTTTTATGCTGTAGTTAGGAATTTTTCAGATTTTAAAAAAGGTAATGCAGTATACACACCAACATCATATATTTTGTAACATCCACAGAGGAGTCAGGCAGTATCATATAATCAAACATATTAATATTTCTTCAGTTCAAGGTAGAAATAGTCAAGTTCTGCTGTCAAGTAAATAATAAATAATGAAACACTTTCAAGTTTCAGAACCTTTTGGATTTCAAATCGTGGACTGGTAGGATGCCCTCTTCTTTAATCTTGATAATGAAAAGAAAAATCAAGGGAACACATCCAGAAGATGTTAGGACTAGATGAATTATTTTTTCCAAATAGTGTGTTCTTTTGGAGTTAAGAAATGCGAACCCCAGAAATATCATTATCTAGCATATGTTAGCCAATCAGGTAAATTACTATATGAATATACGAAATAAAATATAAACATAAATGTGTACATTCAGGAGCTTGTAGTGAACAACTCCCAGTTGAAACTTCAGAGCAGCACAAAAGAGTCTATTTTAATTTATTTTTTAAAGATTTTATTTATTTATTCATTCATGAAAGACACACAGAAAGAGGCAGAGATACAGGCAGAGGGAGAAGCAAGGCTCCATATAGGGAGTCTGATGTGGGACTCGATCCTGGGACTCCGGGATCACGCCTTGAGCCAAACGCAAACACTCAAGCACTGAGCCACCTGGGTATCTCGGGGAGTCTATTTTTAAACAACAGAATCTAGTTCTGATGGAGTAGCTTGGGGTGTTATTTGGAAATTAAAGAAGTTCCTTCTATGAAGATTGTGACTAAGAACACTGAAGTTCTTAATGGAGAATTTTAATCTGTGCTTTTATGGCCTAGACCAAGGGTGGCACATGTTTAAATGAAATATCTCATATAAAACTGTAACTCGCTTTTACATTTCAAGTAGCTACTTAGATACCTGGTCTCTATTGTGTGATCCTCCGATTTGAACATAGTTTGTCTTTCATTTCCATCCAGTTTCCATGGCTAAAACCCTTAGGTTAGGCCAGAATGTGGTAATGGAGGCAATTATGCCATTGAGCATGCGGGCACAGCTCTCAGATTAAGGCTTTGCACCTGGGTATCATTATTCTTTCCCATATTAATTTATTATTTAAGGGCTTATTATTTGAAAGCCCTTATAGCACATAAGCAATTAGAGTAGCTGAGTGTCTCTCTGTTAAATATATTTATTTTGCTTTCCTAGCTTTTTATGCCAGAATAATTAAATCCTCTTCTAATGTGTCAGTAGCAGACTGTTTTGAAATTGACAGTGCTCTTTCCTCTCCTCTTCAATAAGAAAAAAACCCAGAGACCTACAGATAAATAATAAACTTTTAAAAAGAAAAAAAGGAAAGAGTAAACCTACTGGTCAAGAGGATATCCTGCCCCCCCCCCCCCAAATCAGCAGCTTTTACTGAATATATTTGATTTATTACTATTATTATTTTTTTTGTCTCAACAGAGATCACAAATGCTACTGTTTTGTTGACTGTGTAAGAAACAACTTGCTTCTTGGAAATGAATATTCCATGTAGTACATTTGTCCAACATAGTGTGTGAGTAACAAGACATTACACTGAGCATCTAAAATTAAGTGACCTATTGCGGAGGACACTTTTGGGAGAAGAAAATGGATTGGCTTGACCTCACGGGAATATTCATTTGCATATGCTTTGGATGCAATGAACACTTTGCAAGTTTTGAATTTTACCATGTGGCTGTTGTAGCAGAATAGCTGGCCTCTTTTCTAAAGAGTATATTTGCATATGATAGTTTAACAGCTTTTCCCTTTTGTTCCTAGAAGATTAAGTCTCAGTCCTAAGAGAAAATAAATTAAAGGTGGTTCCTTACAATTTAAAAAAAGTATAATTTGAAGATAAGAGAAAACTCTGAAAAGCAGCTTTTATTTCCCAAGGCTCAGGCTAAGAAATACTGTTTTTCTCTGTATGTGCTGCAGAGCCGTCCCTTATTCTTGGTGGCAGCTGTGTCACCAGAAGTTGAAGTTGAAATACCTTATCAAAATCTTCTACATCTATTGTTTGTCTACCTAGTGAAATTCAGCGTTCAGCGTTTCACTCCTTTGGTTCAGGTTTGGACCCTTTCTTTAAAATTCAAATTTTCTTGGTGAGTAGATGGCGGAAGTGGGGTGCGGTGCGGGGCACAGAGAGGAGTGCTTTCTGAACAACAGTGATTACCTCAGTTAGAAAAATGGCTCTGGGGCTTAAAAAAAGATTAGGAAACTGCCAAGCCCACACCTTGGAGGGTCACAGTACATATTAGCATGTTAAAAGACCCTTACTTGATAGGAGAAAATCCTTTCAATTTTTTTTTCAGGTGTTTCAAACTTTTGACCTCAATATCTCCCTCCACGCCCCCAACCAATACCTATGAGAGTCAGTAAAACTAGTTATCCCTGAAATACATTTTGGGATATTATGTAGTTTCCTGAATAGTATATTGGAATTGTGTGTGGATTGCTCAAGGATATTCATTTCAACCTCACAAAACTGCAATTTCCTTGGGATTCTTCATATTCCTAGCTCCCATTAGACTGTGGCCAGTCGGAGACAATAGAATTCTCTGTCTCATTGTAAGGTAGCAAATAGATGCGAAGTGAAGGCACTGGTTTGTTTCTTGGAGAGTCTTAGGGTCAGTAATCAGGAAGCTGGCTGACTGACAGTTTTAGCTTTGCTTAAATTTTGACAAATGCTAAGGAGAAAAACCTTTGCTAAGCTTTTAACAGAATCTATATTCCATTGGAGCATTGCCAGTTCTTTGGGGTGACATTGTTCTTTACCAAACTTTGTCTCCTGCAATATTCTGAGGGACAAAATGAGGTTTCAAAATAGCATGCAGAAACAGGACTAGATTTAAAAAATCCCCATTAAGTTTTCTTATGTAGATACTTGCGACTATTCTATTAAAGTTGACTCAGTTGTTTATTTTTCTGTTTAAATTTTTTTTTCTGGGGCACCTGGGTGGCTCAGTTGGTTGAGTGTCTGCCTTTGGTTCAGATGATCCTGGGGTCCTGGGATCAAGTCCCTCATCAGGCTTCATGCAGGGAGCCTGCTTTTCACTCTGCCTGTGTCTCTGCTCTCTGTGTGTGTGTCTCTCATGAATAAATAAATAAAATCTTAAAAAAATTTTTTTTTCCTTTTAAATTCTGGGAAAGAAACTAAGTAACACTAAAGCAATTTTCAGATTAAGATAAAAGGGACCCTGTGAAGTTCATCTGTATTTTGTATTTTGTTTGTAAAGGTACTTCTAAAAATAATGATTTCTTTTCCCAGCTGTTGCTAAAAGAGGTCTGTAGTGGATACAGAGTCCTTCTACAACAAGAGATTAAACAATATTGCATTTCTAATGAAATTAGGAAATTGAAGACTTGAACTGGCAACATATCCTCTGTTATCTCTGAGGAAATGCATGCTATTGATTGTAACCAAAAATAAAAACGGCTCTTTGCGAGGCTTGATCCCAGACCCTGAAACCCTTAACTGACTCTCAGAGCCACCCAGAGTATAATATTTTGGAAACACCTGTGATCCATTCTTAAATATTTTAGTTGAAAACCGTCTTTAATAAGACTGTTGTTCTCTGAACAAATTATTTATTGTATTATTAAAATAAAATATACTTTGTGGCATGCTCTTGAGGAGCCCATTCCAAAAAACTCAAATTTTACATAGTTTTTTCTAGCACATGTCTGGGAATTAACTTTAATAAGTCTTTAACTGGTAAAATTAGATTAAGTCATGTAGGTCAAATGACACAGAATCAAATGATCTGGGTATTTAAACAGTGCTATCGTCCTCTACCCATCCATTCCAAATGAATGTATAAAACATTTCAAGAAAAATAATGTTGATCGCATAAGCAGTGTTTCCTTTATTTCCAGAATATGTTTATTGGATGCGAGACATCTATTAAAATTTAAAATGTGGTCATGTATCTAGATATTTGGAATCATTAGCCCCATTAGGACAGACATAAAGTCCAATTTAACTAGGCAACCTGTTTTTTTATTTGCTAGTTATAGTATGCATAGAAAGAATAATACTGCTAGTATCCACAGTTGGTTTCTGTAGATCCCTTTGAATCACTCTGTATACCCATCCCCCAGCTTTTCCAGGTTTTGCTACTAACTACTAGCACCTTCAATTTAGGAGGTTTGCCATTGGGCACTGGAGCCCCCTGGATCAGGGTGACTGTCAGGCTTGATCAGAAAGTAAATCCTAGCTTTGACTGACTTCCTCCTCTTTCTGTTCTATTTCTCCCACTCCCTTTACCACCGTCTCCTGGGAGCTTCTGCCTTGAGGAATCAATTGATGATGTTTCTGTGAGTCTTGTTTCCAGAAGAATTAGTAGAATCGGTAGCCTCAGTAAAGAAGATGACCTTCACCAATGGAGGTGGCCATCGTCCAATCTGTTGAGGGTCCAAATACAATAAAAAAGTAGAGGAAGGGCGAATTCTCTTTCTCTCTTTCCTTGAACTAAGACAGGTTCAGATCTGCTTTTAAAAGATCTGATCTTAGTGTACCTCCTTATACAAAGAAGGTCACTACCAAAATGAATTTAAGTCTCCAAAATTTTTCCTATTAGAAAAATATTTTATTTTCACTAAGCTTTAAATAATAAGCAACTATTCTACTTATAGCATGTGGTCCTAAGGAGCAGTTGTGGAACTTTCCTCATTGTGATAAAGACACATTGTTCTGCGAAAACTTTCTTTGTCATAGCAGACTCAGAATTATAGCCAAAATGGAACTGGGCTAACTTAACAGGGCCATTGTATGGGCTTTCCAATGAAGACAAGAAATGCACTGCTATAGGTGGGTTCATTTATTGAAACATTTCTCTGGTATGATTTTTTTTGCAAACATCCACATCCTATATTTTTTGTCTAAAAAATTTGGAATTATGATTGGGTCATCTTGTTCCCAAATTGAACCTGGATTACCATCTAATTCAGATAGCTCAGAGAATGTTGGCTTGGTCTATCAGTGAAGAACTGTATCCACTATTTTTGCATAGTAAATTATTCCAAAATTTAACAGCTTAAAACAACAAGCATTTTTTACTTCACATATCTTCTGACAGTCAGGAATCTGACAGTTGTTCAGTGAGGTGGTTCTAGCTCAGGGTCTTTTGTGAGGTTGCAGTTGTCAGCCAGAGCTGTAGTCTCTGAAGACTTTGCCAGGCCTGAAGGATTCATTTCTAAGCATTCACATGGCTCTCGGCTCGAGGCTTGGGTTCCTTATTATTGAAGCTTCTCATAAGGCTGTTCCCCACATGAATTCCCCCAAAGTGAGTAGTCTGAGAGAGAGCAAGCAAAAGAATGTGCACATAGGCATCCAAGATGGAAGCTGCATCTTTTATAACCTCGTCTGAGAAGTGACATACCATTATTTCTGCTATATTCCATTCATTAGAAATGAATCACTAAATCCAGATCAGACTCAAGGGGAGGAGAATTAGGCTTTACTTTTTGAGGGGAGGAGTATCAAAGAATGTGTGGCTATGTATTTAAAACCACTACATAAGCTGTGACCATTACTTGAATGGAATCTTTTCATTCAACAAATATGTAAATAATACATAGTATGTAGCAGTCTAAGAAACTAAAATAAAAAGACAAAACCTTGTAAGGTAGTCATGGCCCAGTGGAAGAGTGAGCAATATATCATCATATTACTGCAGTGGAAACACATTTAGAGAAGAGATTTTTCTATCCTGTCTATACAGTAGAATTCTGTCAAGAGCATTTCAAATATACTGATATTTGGCTCTACCCAGACCACTGAATCATAATCTTTGTGAGTGGGGCCCAAGCATCAATATTTTTTAAAAAAATTTCCCAGGTAATTACAATATGGAGCCAGGTTGAAAATTCTGTTTAAAATTTAAATTTAAAATTCATCAGACACTAACTGCAGTGTGACTTGGTTTGAGTTCTTCCAAAAGCTGACCATATAACAAGGATTTTAGCATAAGTAATTTATTGGGAAGTGATTGTAGAAAGCCTTGCCAAAATATTGGGGAAGTGAGATAGGCTAGGCAAGGAAGCCAATACAGGTGCATCGATGAACAGGTTACCACCATCATAGAGAACTTTGGAGAGTATACATCACTCTTAAGCATCTAACCCACCTTTCCTACATCTCAGCCATGAGGCACAGAGTTTCTGCTACATGCATCAATTTTTAAATCTATAGACTATGTTTTCCAATGCCTCCTTTGTGAGGTAATGAGGCAATTTACTTGTACAAAAGACTTAGCACAGTAGCTAGGGCATACTAAGACTCTAATGTTGGAGTAGTGAATAAGACTCTTTGTGCTACTTAGAAGTTTTATGAGCACACACAATATAAGGATGAATAAGGACACTGAAGTGAAGTGCTGATCTTGTATAGCTTAAGGTAGGTCAGGAATTAAGTGAATTTGAGCATTCATAAATGGCAAATAATAAGAATATAGAGTTATGTTTGGGAGAGAATTTTGGTTTTAGATATAGGCAGATCTGGGTTCAAAACTTGGCACCACTGCCTATTAACAATTTGGACCTGGGATGTCACTTAATCTCTCTGAGCCTCATTTGTAAAATGAGAATAATACTAATAGCTACCCCAGAGAATTGCTATTGGAAAGATATGAAATAAAATCTGTAAAAAGATATAGAAGAGTGCTCAGTATATTGTTATTTAGTGTTCCAGGGATCACCATCCTATGCTTAGAGTCTTATCAACATCAATACCACTCTCTTGCTAACTCCAGGCTCTCACTGCTGTAGAAAATGCAGCAGCATACAGAGTTCTATTGTTAAAGTATTTCTAGGAATCTCCAGAATAACAACTACATGTGGCCATTAGAAGTCTCATTGCTAGTATGGCCAGGTAAGTAGGGACTCCTAGACACTGACCCTGACTTGCCAGGAAAATTGTGTTTCTGTGTCAAGTCACTAGGTTTAAATTCTCCTGTTACTCCTTGGTGGTGGTAGATCTGTGCCCTTGCATAAAAACATTTATTGAGTATTTATTGTATTTTTATAACTCTTCTAAATGTTACACTAAATTCCTCTAAACCTTAGAAGGAACAGCATTACTATATCTAATTTATAGAAACTAAAAGAATTTGTTTTGTTGAAGCTAAAAGAATTGAAACAACTTTATTGTTATTTCTTTGTCTCTCTCCCCTTTCTTCCCCTTCTCTCCTATTACTGTTTTCTGATATTGGATCTGTGATTTAGTATCTGTCATTACTTTTGGAAAATTCTGGACTATTATTTCTTCAAATATTTTTTCTACTTCGTCTCTCCTTTCTTTTCGAGCTTTTAATTATATTTATATTAAGTAGTTTGATATAGTCCTGCAGCTTTTGGATCCTCTGAATATTTTTTCTACTTTTTTCTCTGTGTGTTTCAGTTTGGGTAATTTCTATGGACTTATCTTCCAATACACTGATTCTCACCCCACATCCCATGGCTATGTGAAATCCACTGATGAAATGCATTCTTAATCTTTGTGTTTTTCATTTCTAGCATTTCTATTTGATTTTTTTCTAATAGTTTCCATTTTTCAGTTAAAATTACTTATCTGATCTTGCATTTGGTCCATCTCTTCTGTTAGAGACCTTAACAAATTAATTAGTTATTTTAAATTTCTTGTGATAGTCCTAATATCTCAATCTGTATCTGATTGTATTAATTGCTTTGTCTTTTAATAGTGTGTGGTTTTTTTTTTTTTTTTATTCTTGCTTTTGTGTATGCCTTTGAACTCTTATTGTTGTTGAAAGCCAAAAATCTTATGGGACGCAGTAGAAACAGGAAGTTTTTATGCTTAGAAATGGGAATAATCTTTTATTCCCCTTTAGGGTGGGGATGGGAGTTAATCAAGTCAGGAATTGAACTAGGTTTGGGATTGGTTGCTATGATTACTTTTGGTGTACCACAGGCTACACATTTCTATGGCATTACCTTGTGTTTAGGGCAAGAACTGGCTTGCCAGAAGCTTTTCTCAATATTTGCTCCATTCTTAGTTTTAGGTGTGCCCTTTGTGCTGTGTCTCAGAGAAGTCCTCTCTTCATGTTCTGGCCCCTCTTCCATGCCCTTGCATCAGGGTTATTGGTTATTTAACAAGTATTAGCCTGGTTCATGGAGGGGTGGTTAAGGGAGGGGGAGCAGGTAAGGGAGAGGCATTATCTGTGTTTGTGATTAAGCCTCAGTAGTAGGCCCCTTTGGGTCTCTGGGTCTCAGAGGTGTGGTCCTCTTAGGATTCCTGCCCCAGTCCCAGCCAGAGGTGTGGGACACTGCATATATTCTTGTCCCTTAACCTAGCTGAAATGGGTTTTCACCAGGGTCCTAAGGGTGACAGTGTTTATTTTGCTTCCCATAGTCA
The DNA here is from genome assembly GCF_011100685.1 of Canis lupus familiaris. Lineage (NCBI taxonomy): Eukaryota > Metazoa > Chordata > Mammalia > Carnivora > Canidae > Canis > Canis lupus. Next base: position 77,757,950 of record NC_049222.1, on the reverse strand, counting down.
CCTAAGGCTTTGTTTGGTTCTGTAGGGGAGACTGGGAAAGAGGAAATAATCTGGGTGAGTGCTCTAGTTGTCTTCCAGTCTGCACCTCTCTCTAATCTTTTAATTAGGTATGTGGCAAAGAACCTTAGAGTGGGTGTAAAAGTCTCTTCTATTTGGAGTCCCTAGGGGTCTAGACTTTCCTAAGCCCATACTTGGCCTTTACCAACTTGTTATGAGTTTTTATTGAATTCTTTTCTGTGTCTGGCTGCAGCCTTTTTAGGTAAGAAAGTGTTTGTGTCCTGGCTCTTCTTCTTTTTTTCTTTTTAAAGGTTTTATTCATTTATTCATGAGAGACACAGAGACTGAGGTAAGGACATAGGCAGAGGGAGAAACAGACTCCTTGTGAGGACCCTGATGTGGGACCTGATCCCAGGACCCCAGGATCACGACCTGAGCCACAGGCAGATGCTCAACCACTGAGCCACCCAGGTGTCCCATGTCCTGGCTCTTTTTGAAGATACCTGTCTTTCCTTATATTTCCAGCTAGTTCAGAGTTCTCAGCCCTCTGATGAGTTCAAGAAAAGTTACACATTTTCATATTGCTTTGGTTTTGTAAGGGTAGACACATGTTTTCCCCAGCTTTCTACATCCCAAGCAGTAGCTGGAAGTCCCACATATCACCCAGGTTAACTTTTTACCTTGTGAATAAGAAGTGGAACAAATATGAGTCCGACAGTTGATTCCAGATTCTGTCTTCTTACCCACTGAGCAACTGTGTTGCTTTATCTTGGTAACACTGAAGCTTCACAGGTACTTTGCTGCTGGCCAGTGATGCTTTTAGTCTGTGCCATCTAGTACAGTAGACACTAGCTACACGTGACTATTTAAATTTATATTTAAGTTAATTAAAATTAAATAAAATTAAAAATTCATTTCCTCTGTCACACTAGCCATATTTCAAATGCTAATTAGCCACATGTTCTAGTGGCAGCCCTCTTGGACAGCACAGATTAGAACATTTTCATCACTGCGGAAAGTTCTATTGAACAGCTCTGCTGTAGATCCTCTTGACAACATGACAGTCCCCTAACATGAGAGGAAAAACTCACTTTCCCTACTTCTGAGCAGTATTCTACTTGGGTCCAAATGTGTAACAGAATTTTTACTCTTAAATCTATTCACCCCTTGTAACATTAGGCCACTTGGGCACACTATGATTTTTCTGCCCTTAACATGATTTCTCTCTCAGGGGCCCCATTATACTTGACTGAACTTTGCCTTTCTTCAGGTTTTCCATGGTCAATCAGACACATGGATATACACATCTGTGTTTCATATGTGCACATGAAACCCATCTTTGTTAGTCTGTATTGTAGCTGTGCTCTGAACTTAAGTAATTTTCCCAACAGCCTCCTTAGCTTACATGCAAATCAGCGGACCCAGACAGAACATGAGGGTCTGCCTCATTATCCCATGCAAGCATCAGAGCTAGTACTGTCTGGCCTTCAATACTACCTAAAATGTGGCACAAAGTTTATGCACTCAAGCTTTCTTGGGTAGGATTTTGTTTAGGGGTCTTAAAACATATACACCTTAATCTCACCTCTGACAACACAAAATGTACAATTTCCATCCAGTGTTTTTATTACTACCCAACTGTTAACAAGTTCAATTGACCTAAAAACTTGTGCTTAATTTTCTTTTATTTTGTATTCATCTGCTTTGGGCATTTTTCTTTTTCCCGAAGCCTCTATATTTGGGGGCAAAGTAATAATAATAATAGGAAATATGTGAATGACATTCAACATATGCTAGGCACATACCCATTTATTCTTCACCATAATCCTATGAGAGAAATATAATTAATACCATCCCTGTTCGTAGATTAGGGAAATTGAAACACTGAGACATTAAGGTCCCATTGATAATATAGTAGAACAGGGATTTGAATTAAGACAGTTTGGTTTCAGAGGCCAGGCATTTAACCTAAATGTTGATTACCTAAGGTGACTAATTACCTGTTCAACATTTCCTGATTTTTCTTCAGGATTCTCTGAACATCTTCCCAACTAAAGAAAACTACTGGTCATGTTTTCTAATCTAGGGTGTTCCTGGCTTATTAGTCAATTGCCCCTCTTTTGCTCTGACCACTTAAGTTTTCATATATGCCTAGATAATCCATTCCCCAAGTTCACTTTCTGACTCTTCTTTCTGACTGCTCTGACCCAGATGTGTGTTACTGGATTTTCCTTTTTTGTTTGTTTGTGTAAATAAATCAATGCCTGCTATCTCCAACACAAACTCTTTTTCTTAATACCTTAAATCCTCAAACTAGGGTTTTTCAGAATAGGATAGGTATTATTTTTTCATACATATTAAAAGGCAAAGACATAACCATGTAATTGAAGTCATATTAGTTTTTATATTTTTGCTAGAAAACATGAATGCCACGATTGAGGGAAAATTATTAAACCATGCCATTCATTCAGTTCTCTCAATTCTGGGACCCATGATATAATTCTTTTTCTCTACTTACCATTATCCATCTCTCTTTTCCATCACCTCCAGTTTCTACATCATACACTTGGGTTGTATCAACCTTTAGAGGTTATTTTTTTTTAAAGATTTTTTATTTATTCATTCATAGAGATGCAGAGAGAGAGAGAGAGAGAGAGAGAGGCAGAGACACAGGCCGAGGCAGAAGCAGGCTCCATGCAGAGAGCATGACGTGGGCCTCCATCCAGGGTCTCCAGGATCACGCCCCGGGCTGCAGGCGGCGCCAAACCGCTGCGCCACCGGGGCTGCCCTAAAAAATTTTCATTTTTAATGAAAATGTTTAAATGCACTAATTATATCATGTTAATATAATGTTTAATAATAATGTGACCTAATGAAGAAAAATACCACAAGTAAGCTGTATTCATATGTTGCTTTTAAAATGTATAAATGTTAAGAGAATTGAGGTACTAGCCATGCTCACTTTATACATGCTGAGTATGTGCACTTGATGACATTGCTTCTAATACATATTAAGGCTAGATTAGTCACTGTGCTGTGTCGTTTATCTAAACATGATTTGTGACCTTAAGTTTCCCGTTTGTTCTCATCTAAGCTCACTAAGAGCCAAATTTAATATGTTTTTTCCCTAGTACTAGTGCTTACAGAAACCCATATTCCCTGACATTTAGAAAACAGTGTTGCCCACAAAAGCCATTAACATCTAAAGAGATTAAATTAAAATTCATTTAAAGGCCTCACAAGTTCCCTGAACATTCTTATTCTTAAGATTTCAGTGTAAGCTGAACTTTTCCCAAATTCCCGGTAAGTTTTTATCTTCTAAGAATTAGACTCCACTAAACTCAGTGTCTCTTCTCTTTCTAATAGATGCTGAAATAACAGTCTAGTTGGGAAATTTGGCTAATTGTACAGAGAGGCATCCTGACAAATAAATACTTTTATTTATCTAAATACAACTGAGAAATTAGTTTCTCTTTTCTTCTTCTCTTGTCTTCTATTGTTTTTGACTGGGAGGAGGTAAGACATGGAGCTAAAAGCCATAATATCCTACTAATCTACTTATCTTTTCATTCGTAATGTGTTATGCATTTACGTATGCCAATATTTCATTTATTATTTGTCTAGGCTATTAAAATGTTGGAAGAGATACAAACCACCAAAACAAGAGATTAAATTAATTATTTATATTGTCCTTATTCATATAGCAGTGGGCCTAAGAGCATATTTGAAGAATGTAATAATTATGTCAACTAAAACCTGTAGGAAGTGGAAGAAGAAATTTAGATTAGACCAGTTAGAGCATTTAAGTGAGATTTGTAAGGTGATGTTCTATCCTAGGATCAGAATGGGAGTCTGAAATATGTACAATAAACAATCTGACTAGAAATACAAAGTTTCTGACACAAACATCTAAATAGCTCTCTTGCTCCAGGGGCCAGAGAGTTGGAATGAGAAAAGAGTGTTTTTTTTTCTAAAGGGCATCTAGCTGTAATTCAAAAGATTTAAAAATTAAAATACGTACTCTGTAATCAGACCTACATTTAAATTCCATCTCTGTAAATATGTGACATTGAATAAGTTCTTTATGATTTCAGTTTCCTAATCTGTGAAATGGAGATAAAAGCAGTAGCCACTTTATATGGCTGTTTGCAGAGTGTTTCACATACTGCCTGGAACATGGCAAGCACACAATAATGGTCACTTTTGCAATTAATAATATTAGCAATTATAATAATGGTAATATATATAATTATTAAAATCCTAAGGTGAAAAGATTGCTCCTTTTCTTTTTTAAAGTGCACCAAGTTGCTTTATTTCTTCATCCTCTAATTTAGCAGAATTCTAATCAACTGGAGTTCTTTGCAGAGCTAGGATAGTTCTACCATAATTAACCATGGTTAAGTTGAATGAGGGTTCCCCTTGAGAAATGTCTGCATTGGACCATCATCAACTCTTAAATTGGTGCCCTCTAATACCATTTCTGGCGCTGAATGAATGTTATTCAGGCTCAGTTTTCATGCTTTCATTTTGGAGACTTTTAATTTTTTAAAATTTTAATTAGAAAAAAACATTTTAAATATAGGAACCAACGTGATCCAAAGGCTGGAAGAGTGTACTTTTTGTGCCTTATTCTCTTCTCTTGAAATGTCCTTTCCTACTTTGTTCTCCTACAACTTGTCCATCTGGTTAACTCCTTTCTATCTTTAAATCTTAGTTGAAGAATTACTTTCTTTAAGAAGCTTTTCTTAATCTACATAGTTGTATTACATGTCTATCCTCTGCTCATATCATTGCACTTATCACTGTAGATTTTAACTACTTATTTATTTGTATACCTCTGTCTTTAGATTCTGAGTTCTTTCAAGGAAGAATATTATATATATATAATATATATATATTATATATATATATTATATATATATATATATATATAGTTAGATAGCAGAATCTCAGTAAATATTTGTAGGGTTAAGAAATTTTGTAGCAAAAATAGAGGTGAAAGCAGAAACTACAATTGCCAATAAGCATATAAAAAGGTGTTCAATATAATTTCTCATCAGAGAAATGCAAATTCAAATCCCAGTGAGATACACAGGCATACCTATCAGAATGGCTAAAGTGAAAAAGACTGACCATACCAAATTTTAGATAGGGTGTAGAGCAATGGAAGCTTTTACTTACTGCTGATGAGATTGTAAGTTGGTTTGGTCACTTGGGACAACAGCTTGGCAGTACCTATGAAAGCTAAACATATATCTACCTACTTCATTGCTAGGTATATACCCAAAAGGAGAGAATGCATGTACCTACCAAAGGCAGTACAAGAATGTTTATAGTATCTTTATTCATAATCCCTAAGTGAAAGCACCATAAATGTTCATCAACAGAGGATGGATAAGCAAATAAGGGTATATTCTAACAGTAATAGAAAAACATAAACTCCTTACATAAGGAGTTCAACAACATGGATAACTTCTAAAAAATTATGTTGAGTGCAAGAAGCCAGACACAAAAGAACAGTTACTAATAGGATTTTTTTATATAAAATTCAAGAATAGACCAAAGTAATCTATGGTGATAATTGTGATAAAATGACAACATTGGTTATATTTAGGGGAAGGGTATAACAGGATAGGGGCTTGAAGGAAATTTCTGGGGTGATGGATACAATATATCTTGAATTAAGTGGTGCTTACATAACTATATATATTATACAAAAATCCCTCAAGCTGTACACTAAGACTTGAAAACTTTATTAGATATAATTTATGTCTTAAAAAAAACTAAAAAAAAATCATCCAGAATTCTAAATCTCTAATAAATAGACTTATTTTTTTTCCATATTTGTTTGCAGTTCTTGTTCATTCACTAAGTTGTGTATGTTTCAATAACTGTTTTAAATATATTTTACTCCAAAATGGTTAGATTTGGTAAACCAACCCCTAATAAAAACACTTAAGAGTGATAACAGCAGGAATGGCAGAGTAAGGACCTATAAAAATCTTCTCCTCTATAAAACTATAAGAACACTAACAAAAAATTATTACAATCAACATATTATGAACTCTGGAAATTAACCAAAGGCTGTAACAATCTGAGAAGTATTTATTTAAGATGACTGGCTGAATCTTAGTAAAAACAGTGAGCTCTGTAGCATTTTAATTTGCTTTAGACCCATCTCCTTCTCCCTAGCCATGTGGTAGCCTTTCAAACCAATTCTCTTATAATTATGGTGAAAAACTTCAGCCTAGCAGCCTCTGGAGAAGGGTAGAACTCTGGAGGAGCGATTAGAGCTCTTCCAAAGCCCCATTCCCAAATAACTGTCATTATTTTACTTGTCAAGTAGTTCCCTAAATAATCTCTACTTTGAGAACTTGCCTTTATTTGACCTACTCAGACCTCAGCTGATGCTAATGTAGCCTTTTCTACAGGAGCATTTAACAAAAACAGTCAATTCCAATTGTATAGTATCACAGCAGCCTGAGGTGGTAATAACAGTTGGGGCAAACCACAAGCTGATCAAAAAACTTAAGAGGAAAACCTGGGAATAAGATGTCACAGAGAGGTTTAAAAGACCTGACATAATTCTGGGGATTTAAGGACTATGAGCATACCCAGGAAAGACTCAAAAAAGCTATAAGCACTAACCTTTAGCTGACCTTGAGATCCATGCAAGTAGGAAGTGGAGACTATGGCAAAGTAGTAAACTGCCTGCCTGTGCATCAAAGAAATGCCCCAATATAGACACAGAGCTATTCATTAAAGGCTATGGACTTTAAACAATTTAGGGAATTATCTGTCCAATAATTAACTAACCACTAAGCTAACTGAACAGAGACTTCAGTGGCCACCCAGGTCAAAGAATACTGACCTCAAGAATTAGTTCAGGAAAGACACTAAATAAACTAAAAGCAGTAACAATAACAAACGACTACAACACACCCTGGAGAGAGACAGGAATCTGATTTCCACAGTTGCCATATTATATTACTTAGAATTTCTAGTTAAAAAAAGAGAAACATACAAAGCAACAAAAAGTATAGCCCATACACAAGGAAAAAAAGCATCACCTTAAATATTTTCTGAGGGTGTCAGACATTGAAATACTAAAGTCTGTAATTCAGCTATTTTAAATATATCCATAGAACTAAGGGAAACCACATCTAAAAATTATAAAAATATAGGAGAATGATAGAAACTATGAATTAAAAGAAATTATGCAAAATAACTAAACGTAAATTTTGATGTATAATAACTGTAATAAAAACAATCATTATAGCAGGTTAACAGTTGATTTGAACAAGCAGAAGAAGAAGAAAAAATCAGTGAAATTAAAGATAGCAATTTTTTTGATGGGACAGACAGAAACAGAATGAAAAAAATGAACACATTCTCACATCATTAAGTGCATCAACATTTGGATATGGGAGTCACAGAAGAAGAGAGAATGGGATAAAATATATATTTGAAGGAATTTTGTTGAAATATTTCTATTTGATAAAAAATTTAGTACATTCATCCAGGATGTTCAACAAACTCCCAGTAGGATAAACTCAAAAAGATCCACACCTAAGTACAATGTAATTAAACTAGAACACAGACAATGAGGGAATCTTGAAAGCAGCAAGGGGGATATGACTTATCTTGGGAAAAGATTCCCAGTGAGATTGACAGCTGATTTCTTAGCAAACCTTGGAGACCTGAAGGCAGTGAGATACAATATTCAAAGTACTCAAAAACAAAAAACAAAACCAAAAACACAAAACCCTATTAACTAAGAATTCTGTGTCTTGCAAAACTACCCTTCAAATGAATGAGAAATTAAAACATTCCCAGATAAGCAAAAACAGAGAGAACTAGTCCCTAGCAGACTACATGAAGTACTAAAGGAAGTCTTTCATGTATCAATGAAAGGACAATACATAGTAATTCAGATCCATGTGAAGAAATAAAGGGTATCAGTAAATGTAACTACATAGATAAATCTAAAAAAACAATGTTAATGTACTTTTTGTTTGTAACTCCTTTCTTCTTCCTTGTGATTTTTAAAATAACCATATAAAATAACCAATCTTCATAAATCTGTTGGTGGGCATATGGCGTATAATGATGTGACTTTTATAACAATAATAGCACAAAGGAGGGAGAGGGAATGGATTATCCCAGGATCAAAGTTTCAGTGAACTATTGAAATTAAGTTGGTATTAATCCCCACGACAATCATTAAGAAAATAACTCAAAAATATATATAAAATAAATGACAAAGGAATACACTGTATATAAGAGACATACTTTGGATTCAAGGGCACAAATAGGTTGACAAATAATGTATGGAATAAGATATACCATGCAGAGTCTAACCAAAAAAGAGCTAAAGTAGCTATACTAATAACAGACAAAATAGACTTTAAGACAATAATTGTTACTAAAACCCAAGAAGGATATTTTATAATAAGGAAAGGATCTATCATCAAGAAGATATCATTATATAAACATTTATGCAACTAACAAGAAAATCGCCAGGTAAATTAACAAAAACTAATAGAATCGAAGGGAGAAATAATTAGTTCACCAATAGGAGGTGGAGACTTTATTACGCCACTTCCAATAATAGCAAAAGGAGAGGATTAATGAATTGCTAAAAACTTGAATAACACTGTAAACCAACTTGAATAATATTACATATGCACTAGACCTACTAGACATATACAGAACACTCATCTATCAATATCAAGTACACACAGAACATTTTCCGGGAGAAAGTGTATCATAGGTTATAACCAAGCTTCAATAAATTTAAAAGAATTGAAATTATACATGATATGTTCTCCAACTATGATGAAATGAAATTATAATCAATAACAGGGCAGCCCAGGTGGCTCAGCAATTTGGCACCGCCTTTGGCCCCGGGGAGTAATCCTAGAGACCCAGGATCAAGTCCCACGTCTGGATCCCTGCATGGAGGCTGCTTCTCCCTGTGCCTGTGTCTCTGCCTCTTTCCCTTTCTCTCTGTGTCTCTCATGAATGGATGAATAAAATCTTTTTTAAAAATTATAACAAAAATTAAATAATCAATCAATAACAGAAGAAAATTTATAAACATGTGGGAATTAACACACTTCTAAATAACCAGTGGGCCAAAGAAGAAATCATATTGGAAATTAGAAAATTCTTTGAAATTAATGAGAATGAAAAATAAGATACTAAAATAAGAGGATACAGGGAAAGCAGTGCCTAGAGAGAAATGTATAGCTGTAAATGTTTACATTAAAGAATGAAATATATCAAATCAATAACCTAAGAAACATCAAAATAAACCCAAAGCAAGCAGAAGGAGGGAAAAAAAAAATTAAGGCAAAGTAAGTGAAATAAATGACAGAAAAACAATAGATAAAACAGAACTAAGAAATTGATTCTTCATAAAGATTTTTTTTAATTGACAAATCTTTGAGGCACCTGAGTGGTTCAGGCAGTTAAGTGTCCAATGCTTGATTTTGGATCAGGTCGTGACCTCAGAATCATGAGATCAAGCCCCATGGTCAGCACTGAGTTTACTTAAGAGTCTCTTTGCCTCTACACTACTTTATCTCTCTCTTTAAAATAAATAAATATATCTTTAAAAATAAAATTGACAAAGCTTTGGCTACACTGGCCAAGAAAAAGAGAAAAAGCTCAAATTACTAAAAATAAGAAATGAAACAAAAAATTATGAGGGAATACTACGAATAAATGTAAGTCAACAAACTAGATAATTTAGAACAAATGAGCTGATTTTTAGAAAGACACAAACTACCAAAACTGACTCAAGTAGAAATAGAAACTATGAACAGAACTATAACAAGTGAAGAGATTTAATTGGTAATTAAAACGAAACAAAACAAAACCTTCCCACAGAGAAAAGCCCTGGATCGGATGACTTCCCTGGCAAATGCACTCAAACATTTAAAGAATTAACACCAGTTTTTACATACTCTTTCAGAGTAGAAAAGGAGGTGTATAGTTTCTTTTTATCCTGTAAGTCAACATTATCCTTATACCAAAACCAGAAAAACACTTGCCAAGTATCTCTTAGAGTTACAAAAAAATCCTCAATAAAATACTAGCTGTGGAATCCAACAGTATATTTAAAAAGTTATATATCATGACCAAATGGTAGTTATCCCAAGAATGCAGAGTTGGTTCAATTTATGAAAATCAGTGTAGCACACTATATTAATAGACTAAGGGGCAAAATCCTTTTGATCATTTCAATAGGTATAGGAAAAGCATTTGACAAAATTCAGCATCCATTCATGATAAAACAGTTTTAGAAACTAAGACTAGAAGGGGACTTCTTTAACTAACAAAGGACATCTATAAAAAACTCAAAGCTAGTGTCATACTTAATGGTGAAAGACTCAAAGTATTCCCCCTAATGTCAGGGACAAAGTAAGGATATTTAGTTATACTACTTTTATGCACCATTTTACCTAAATTTCTAGCCAGGAAAATTAGGTAAGGAAAAGTAATAAAACTCATTTTGACTAGAAAAGAAATGAAACTATCTTTGTTCACAAATGACATATCTTAACATCTAGAAGTTCCTCAGGAATCCAGTGGAATATTATTCAGCCATGAAAACAAATGAAATATTAATTCATGCTAGAGCATAGATGAATCTTAAAACATTATGCTCATTGAAGCCAAAAGACTAATTTTGTATAAATTAATTTATATCAAATGTTCAGAATAGAAAAATCTACATAGATAGAAAATAGATTGGTGATTGCATGGGGCTTGGGATTTAGGGCAAATGGGAAGTACCTGCTAATGTTATAGGTTTCTTTTTGGGGTAATGTAAAGTTTCCAAAACTGATGTGGACTAATCTGTGAATATATTAAAAACCAGTCAATTTTATATTTGAATGGATGCATTATATGGTTGTGTGAATTCTATCTCAGTAAAGCAGTTATATAAAACAAATGGGTAAAGAATTTGATAGAATAGACATTCCTCCAAAGATCTACAGTGGCCAATAAGCATATGAAAAAGTAATAAATATCATTTATCATCAGGAAAAGACAAATTAATCCACAATGAAACAGTACTTCAAATACACTAGGATGGCTATAATCAAATAAATGAACAATAACAAGTGTTGGTGAAGATAAGGAGATAGTGAAGCCCTCCTATTTTGCTTGTGGGAATGTAAAATGATGTAACCACTCTGGAAAACAGTTGGAAATTTCTTAAAATATTGAACTTAGAGTTACCATATGATCCAGTAATTCCACACATAGATAAATACCCAAGTTAATGGAAAATCTGTCTATGCAAATCTTATACCTGAACATTCACAGCAACTTTGTTATAATAGTTAATAAGTGCAAAGAACCCCCAATTGTCCATTTACTGAAGAACAGAAAAATAAATGTGGTTTATTCATACACTGGAGTATTTTTCTATTCAAGCATTAAAAGAAATGAAGTACTAGCTACAACTGCCTGACTCTTGAAAATCCTGTGCTAAATGAAAGAAGCCAGACACAAAGGCCACATATTATATGATTCCTTTTACATTAAATGCCCAAGAAACTCACAGTCATACAGACAGAAAGTAAACTTGCAGTTTCAGGGCTGGGAGTGGGGAATCAGTAAAGAACTACTAATGCTTACAGAAGTTTCTTGTTGAGAGTAATGAAAATGTTCTGAAATTAGATATTAGTGATGACTGTGCAACTTTAAAAATATACTAAAACCCACTGAATTGTAGAGTTAACCAGGTTGGGTTTTTATGGTATATGAATTATATTTCAACAATAACAACAATCAAGACAAAAATCACTTTAAAGACACAACCTATTGCTGGCACAGTTTGAAGCCATCAGGCTATGTCTGTCTACGTAAAAATCTGAATTCCAGTCTGTCTGTGAAGCGTTCTCAGTGTAATTGAATGCAGTGAATAGTGCACTAATAATGTTCTTTTGGGTGCCAGAGTGTCCTAAGTGTTCAGCACAGTTGAAGTGTATCCCTTCAGTAGGTTGTCTGGAGAGAGTACAGAGCACTGCATTTTACGGTTGAAAATTTTTTTTAATAATAAATTTGTTTTTTATTGGTGTTCAATTTGCCACATACAGAATAACACCCAGTGCTCATCCCGTCAAGTGCCCCCCTCAGTGCCCGTCACCCATTCACCCCCACCCCCCGCCCTCCTCCCCTTCCACCACACCTAGTTCGTTTCCCAGAGTTAGGAGTCCTTATGTTCTGTCTCCCTTTCTGATATTTCCTACCTATTTCTTCTCCCTTTCCTTCTATTCCCTTTCACTATTATTTATTCCCCAAATGAATGAGAACATATAATGTTTGTCCTTCTCCGATTGACTTACTTCACTCAGCATAATACCGTCCAGTTCCATCCACATTGAAGCAAATGGTGGGTATTTGTCGTTTCTAATGGCTGAGTCATATTCCATTGTATACATAAACCACATCTTCTTTATCCATTTATCTTTCGATGGACACCGAGGCTCCTTCCACAGTCTGGCTATTGTGGACATTGCTGCTAGAAACATCGGGGTGCAGGTGTCCCGGCGTTTCATTGCATCTGCATTTCTGGGGTAAATCCCCAGCAGTGTAATTGCTGGGTCGTAGGGCAGGTCTATTTTTAACTCTTTGAGGAACCTCCACACAGTTTTCCAGGGTGGCTGCACCAGTTCACATTCCCACCAACAGTGTAAGAGAGTTCCCTTTTCTCCACATCCTCTCCAACATTCGTGGTTTCCTGCCATGTTAATTTGCCCCATTCTCACTGGTGTGAGGTGGTATCTCATTGTGGTTTTGATTTGTATTTCCCTGATGGCAAGTGATGCAGAGCATTTTCTCATGTGCGTGTTGGCCATGTCTATGTCTTCCTCTGTGAGATTTCTGTTCATGTCTTTTGCCCATTTCATGATTGGATTGTTTGTTTCTTTGGTGTCGAGTTTCATAAGTTCTTTATAGATCTTGGAAACTAAACCTTTATCTGATATGTCATTTGCAAATATCTTCTCCCATTCTGTAGGTTGTCTTTTAGTTTTGTTGACTGTATCCTTTGGTGTGCAAAAGCTTCTTATCTTGATGAAGTCCCACTAGTTCATTTTTGTTTTTGTTTCTTTTGCCTTCGTGGATATATCTTGCAAGAAGTTACTGTGGCCGAGTTCAAAAAGGGTGTTGCCTGTGTTCTCCTCTAGGATTTTGATGGAATCTTGTCTCACACTTAGATTTTTCATCCATTTTGAGTTTATCTTTGTGTATGGCGAAAGAGAGTGGTCTAGTTTCATTCTTCTGCATGTGGATGTCCAATTTTCCCAGCACCATTTATTGAAGAGACTGTCTTTCTTCCAGTGGATAGTCTTTCCTTCTTTATCGAATATTAGTTGACCATAAAGTTGAGGGTCCACTTCTGGATTCTCTATTCTGTTCCATTGATCCATGTGTCTGTTTTTGTGCCAGTACCACACTGTCTTGATGACCACAGCTTTGTAGTACAACCTGAAATCTGGCATTGTGATGCCCCCAGATATGGTTTTCTTTTTTAAAATTCCCCTGGCTATTCGGGGTCTTTTCTGATTCCACACAAATCTTAAAATAATTTGTTCTAACTCTCTGAAGAAAGTCCATGGCATTTTGATAGGGATTGCATTAAACGTGTAAATTGCCCTGGGTAACATTGACATTTTCACAATATTAATTCTGCCAATCCATGAACATGGAATATTTTTCCATCTCTTTTTGTCTTCCTCAATTTCTTTCAGAAGTGTTCTATAGTTTTTAGGGTATAGATCCTTTACATCTTTGGTTAGGTTTATTCCTAGGTATCTTATGCTTTTGGGTGCAATCGTAAATGGGATTGACTCCTTAATTTCTCTTTCTTCAGTCTCATTGTTAGTGTATAGAAATGCCACTGACTTCTGGGCATTGATTTTGTATCCTGCCATGCTGCCAAATTGCTGTATGAGTTCTAGCAATCTTGGGGTGGAGGCTTTTGGGTTTTCTATGTAGAGTATCATGTCATCGGCGAAGAGGGAGAGTTTGACTTCTTCTTTGCCAATTTGAATGCCTTTAATGTCTTTTTGTTGTCTGATTGCTGAGGCTAGGACTTCCAGTACTATGTTGAATAGCAGTGGTGAGAGTGGACATCCCTGTCTTGTTCCTGATCTTAGGGGAAAGGCTCCCAGTGCTTCCCCATTGAGAATGATATTTGCTGTGGGCTTTTCATAGATGGCTTTTAAGATGTCGAGGAATGTTCCCTCTATCCCTACACTCTGAAGAGTTTTGATCAGAAATGGATGCTGTATTTTGTCAAATGCTTTGTCTGCATCTAATGAGAGGATCATATGGTTCTTGGTTTTTCTCTTGCTGATATGATGAATCACATTGATTGTTTTACGAGTGCTGAACCAGCCTTGTGTCCCGGGAATAAATCCTACTTGGTCATGGTGAATAATTTTCTTAATGTATTGTGGGATCCTATTGGCTAGTATCTTGTTGAGAATTTTTGCATCCATGTTCATCAGGGATATTGGTCTGTAATTCTCCTTTTTGGTGGGGTCTTTGTCTGGTTTTGGAATTAAGGTGATGCTGGCCTCATAGAACGAATTTGGAAGTACTCCATCTCTTTCTATCTTTCCAAACAGCTTTAGTAAAATAAGTATGGTTTCTTCTTTAAACGTTTGATAGAATTCCCCTGGGAAGCCATCTGGCCCTGGACTCTTGTGTCTTGGGAGGTTTTTGATGACTGCTTCAATTTCCTCCCTGGTTATTGGCCTGTTCAGGTTTTCTATTTCTTCCTGTTCCAGTTCTGGTAGTTTGTGGCTTTCCAGGAATGCGTCCATTTCTTCTAGATTGCCTAATTTATTGGCGTATAGCTGTTCATAATAGGTTTTTAAAAATTGTTTGTATTTCCTTGGTGTTGGTAGTGATCTCTCCTTTCTCATTCACGATTTTATTAATTTGAGTCTTCTCTCTCTTCTTTTTAATAAGGCTGGCTAATGGTTTATCTATCTTATTAATTCTTTCAAAGAACCAACTCCTGGTTTTGTTGATCTGTTCCACAGTTCTTCTGGTCTCGATTTCGTTGGGTTCTGCTCGAATCTTTATTAACTCTTGTCTTCTGCTGGGTGTAGGATCTATTTGCTGTTTTTTCTCTAGCTCCTTTAGGTGTAAGGTTAGCTTTTGTATTTGAGTTCTTTCCAGTTTTTGAATGGATGCTTGTATTGCGATGTATTTCCCCCTCAGGACTGCTTTTGCTGCATCCCAAAGATTTCTAACGGTTGTATCTTCATTCTCATTAGTTTCCATGAATCTTTTTAATTCTTCCTTAATTTCCTGGTTGACCCTTTCATCTTTTAGCAGGATGGTCCTTAACCTCCACGTGTTTGAGGTCCTTTCAAACTTCTTGTTGTGATTTAGTTCTAATTTCAAGGCATTATGGTCTGAGAATATGCAGGGGACGATCCCAATCTTTTGGTATCAATTCAGACCCGATTTGTGACCCAGTATGTGGTCTATCTATTCTGGAGAAAGTTCCATGTGCACTTGAGAAGAATGTGTATTCAGATGAGTTTGGATGTAAAGTTCTGTAGATATCTGTGAAATCCATCTGGTCCAGTGTATCATTTAAAGTTGCTCTAGTTTCATTGGAGATGTTGTGTTTAGAAGACCTATCGAGTGTAGAAAGCGCTAGATTGAAGTCACCAAGTATAAGTGTATTATTATCTGAGTATATCTTAACTTTGGTTATTAATCGATTGATATATTTGGCAGCTCCCACATTCGGGGTATATATATTGAGGATTGTTAAGTCCTCTTGTTGGATAGATCCTTTAAGTATGATATAGTGTCCCTCTTCATCTCTCACTACAGTCTTCGGGGTAAATTTTAGTTTATCTGATATAAGGATGGCTACCCCTGCTTTCTTTTGAGGACCATTTGAATGGTAAATGGTTCTCCAACCTTTTATTTTCAGGCTGTAGGTGTCCTTCTGTCTAAAATGAGTCTCTTGTAGACAGCAAATAGATGAGTCCTGCTTTTTTATCCAGTCTGAAACCCTGCGCCTTTTGATGGGGTCATTAAGCCCGTTCACGTTCAGAGTTCCTATTGAAAGATATGAGTTTAGTGTCATCATGATATCTATTCAGTCCTTGTTTTTGTGGATTGTTCCACTGACCTTCTTCTTAAAGGGGAATTTTAAGAGTCCCCCTTAAAATTTCTTGCAGAGCTGGTTTGGAGGTCACATATTCTTTTAGTTCCTGCCTGTCTTGGAAGCTCTTTATCTCTCCTTCCATTTTGAATGAGAGCCTTGCTGGATAAAGTATTCTTGGTTGCATGTTCTTCTCATTTAGGACCCTGAATATATCCTGCCAGCCCTTTCTGGCCTGCCAGGTCTGTGTGGAGAGGTCTGCTGTTACCCTAATACTCCTCCCCATAAAAGTCAGGGATTTCTTGTCTCTTGCTGCCTAAGGATCTTCTCTTTATCTTTGGAATTTGCAAGCTTAACTCTTAAAAGTCGAGGTGTTGAACGGTTGTTATTGATTTTTAGGGGGGGGGGAATCTGTCTATTTCCTTGATCTGAATGCCTGTTTCCCTTCCCAGATTAGGAAAGTTTTCAGCTATGATTTGTTCAAATACATATTCTGGACCTCTGTCCCTTTTGGTGCCCTCGGGAACCCCAATTAAAAGTAGGTTTTCCTTCCTCAGGCTGTCGTTTATTTCCCTTAATCTATCCTCATGGTCTTTTAATTGTTTGTCTCTTTTTTCCTCAGTTTCCCTCTTTGCCATCAACTTGTCTTCTATGTCACTCACTCGTTCTTCCACCTCGTTAACCCTCATCATTAGGACTTCTAGTTTGGATTGCATCTCATTCAATTGATTTTTAATTTCTGCCTGATTAGATCTAAATTCTGCAGTCATGAAGTCTCTTGAGTCCTTTATGCTTTTTTCTAGAGCCACCAGTAGCTTTATAATAGTGCCTCTGAATTGGCTTTCTGACATTGAATTGTAATCCAAATTGTGTAACTCTGTGGGAGAGAGGACTGTTTCTGATTCTTTCTTTTGAGGTGAGGTTTTCCTTCTAGTCATTTTGCTCAGTGCAGAGTGGCCCAAAGCAAGTTGTACTGGGAAAAGGAGAAAAAGAGAGGAGAGAAAGAAGGAAAGAAAAGAGAAAAAGAAAAAAGAGAAAGGAAGAAAAAAAGAAAAATAAGAGAAGAAAAAGAGAAAGAAAAAAAGGGTGTGGGAAGCAAACAGAAATCAAAAATCAAAAAGCAAAACAAACAAACAGAAACAACACAGGGGAGTATCTTCTGATTCTGTATACTTTAAGTCCCTTGACTTCCCCTGGAACTTGTCCGTCTAGCTGGTCTTCTGGGGGAGGGGCCTGTTGTGCTGATTTTCAGGTGTTAGCACTTGGGGGAGCTGCTCTGCCCCCTGCCTGGTGCGGGGCTCAGTGGGGGTTGTTACTCCATGAGGCTCCAGGAGGAACAACCGCATTGGCAGCGGCCAGCTCTGGAGCCCTGGAGTCAGCTCCGGCAGTAACTCCAGAGCTCTCCGTCTGCAGGGCCTGGAGGCTCCGGGGCGGGGCCGCTGATCTGCTCAGCTGGGGCAGGAGCGTCCTTGCTGTCCTGGGCCCTCCCGGCCTCTGCCTGTCCTGGGGCGAGGCCAGATCCTGGGCTGTGTCCCGGCGCCCTGTGCTCCGGGGCCTGCGCTGTTGGATTCGCGCTCCCGCCCCGCAGCCCCCTCCATGGAGCCGCCGCCCGAGCCCCTCCGAGCTGCTCCGGGTCCCGCCGTGCGTGCTGCAGCCCTTAGGGAGCTCGGCGCACTCTCCTGCACGCGTCGCAGTTGCTCTGTTACTGTCCTGGGGAGCCCGAGGGCATCCTCGCCCTTCCGGGTCCTGCTCCAACTCCCTGGAGCCCCTTTCCGCCCGGGAAGGTCGCCTGCTCCTCCGGGACGGGGCTCTCCTGTCCTGGGGACACTCGCCCCGGCCTCAGCCCGGCTCCTCACGGGGCCCCTCCCCCTTGGAGGCCTTTTGTTCCTTTATTTCTTTTTCCCCGTCTTCCTACCTTGATAGAAGCATGAACTCTTCTCACTGTAGCGTTCCAGCTGTTCTCTCTTTAAATCTCAGGCCGAATTCGTAGATTTTCAGATGATTTGAAGGTTATCTAGGTAATTTGGTGGGGACAGGGGATTTGGGGACCCTACTCTTACGCCATCTTCCAGTTGAAATTTTTTTTGTTTTTCTTTTTGTTTTTTGAGGGGATTGAAACTGTTCAATGACAGTCATGGCATTTCTGAAGCCTCCTGCTCAAAGGTGTGGCATAAAAAATGATTGAGTTTACTTAATGAATGTCTTTCCAAGTAATTGCTATCTCTAAAAGTTTTAGAATTTTCTTTGGAAAGTACAGCAAGGCGGGTGAGAAATCAAATGAAACATAATTTGAGATGCTTTAATTTTGATATGCATTTCGTTAAAGGTTTTGTTAAAAAACAAAATCCAACTGAGTAAATTTGAAGATCTAATTGACTTTATGAACTGATTTATGAATTGGGTAGCATCCCATCTATCAAGTACAATGATGCTCAAAGGAGTTGTGTAAAATGGAAGGTTTTTATAGGAAGGAGAGTGGAGTGAGAAGTTTTTACCAAAATAAAAGATTGTTTCAGGCAATGTCACTTCCCTTTAGGGGGGAAGGGCAAAAGGTCTATCACGTAGATTACCTCTCCTTCCTTTGGAGACTGAGAGGTCCCCACAGGTACCTCAGTGGTGCTGACCAGAAAATTCCTGACATTTCTGAAGGAGGTGGAAAGTGCAATTAGCTTAAGTCTTAAGCCCCAGTTTGGTGACATTGTCTAAGTGCCTAAATTTTGGGCCTATGGTTTTCTTTTTGACAGTTTGCCACATTACAAACTGTTGAAACATATTTGCTGTTAGCTTTATTTAGAGAATTATGATTTCTTCTCAAGAGCTTATCAACAGAACTACCAGGTACCTAATAAACAAGATTCTGGAGGGAACAAATGTAACATTAAAAATGGAACTCAGACTCTGGTTCTGTCAATTCAATTGTCTATTTTAAAAGAATATCTGTTAAGCCCTTTACCAAAAAGCAATTATATTGTAACGGGAAATTATTTTTATGCATTTCAGGGGCCACTTTAAAAGAAAAAAATCCACTAGAAATAATACTTATAGGGATGCCTGGGTGACTCAGCAGTTGATCATCTGCCTTCAGCTCAGGGCATAATTCCAGAGTCCTGGGATCCCACATCAGGCTCCCTGCATAGAGCCTGCTTCTCCCTCTGCCTGTGTCTCTGCTTCTGTTTCCATGCCTCTCATGAATAAATAAATAAAATCTTTAAAAAAAGAATACTTATATTCAATGTTATATAAATTAGACAATTTCTAGTAGTTATAGAATGGATGGTCTTAATGATAAATTTGATATATAGAACATCCTTAGATGTTTGTATTGCATTTATGTTTCCAAATTATAGATTTTATGCAACTTGAGAAGTAGTGTAAGATCTACTTACTGTTAGTTTTTTCAGTTGCTTTTAAAAAAAGTAATCTTAGTTGAATTTCATTTGTAAATGTAAAACTAAGGGAAACACTGGTCTAGGATTTCAAATTGAAAATGATCTTGAAACCCTAGGCTGAAGAAATAAATAGAGATAGCATTAATGGATGATTTCTGGTTAGGAATCTCCATCGTTTCTTGAGAAATTCAAGACAACAAATGCCAATTTCCTTAAATGCAGCTCATTCATTTTCGTCTACAAAAAGCCCTTGTAATAAAGTTAGGCTTTTTATCCTTAGAGTAAAAAAAAATATTTTCCCAATGGAAAGAAAAAAAGATATGGCTGTAAATGTATCTTAAATATCCATTCAAACTGTGTTGCATGTGGTGTCTTTCAGCTTATCATTTCACTGCATTTTTTCATCAAATAACAGTTTTAGGTACTAGCTTAATATTCAACTCACCCTGATTTTATCAGTTCTGATTGAAGCTGTAGAATTGGAAAATGAATCTAAGAATCTAAGGATTTGAAGGAGTCCAGTCATTCAAATGATGGCTTAAGGCTTGACCAAAAAATAGGAAAATCTTGGATTTTCTCTTTGAAAAATTGCCTCAAATAAATTCAATTTATGATCCTTTGAATTTTTTTTCTGAAAACTGAAAGCCTAAAACAATTTTTGAGAACCATTATCATTCAAGCTAGGTGGAAATAGCCATCAAAATGCAAAGAAATTACTGTTCCTGACTCTCTTTACACTATGGGAAATCAGAAGTCAGTAGTTAGTTGTTGCATTATCATGTTAAGTATTTGTTTCTTATTGTTGTCACATTCCTAAAGGTTTTAGTACAATTCAGTGAGGAACTAATAAAGCAAGAAATCAGAATAGCCAAAGCAATGAAAGTCAGAGTGAGGCAAATCAAGTTCCTGCAAAACGAAATAAAATTCATAAATGAGACAAAGAAGCTTTGCCACAAATCACTTAAAGGCTTTTCTTTTTCTTTCTTCTTTCTTTCTTTCTTTCTTTCTTTCTTTCTTTCTTTCTTTCTTTCTTTCTTCTTTCTTTCTTTCTTTCTTTCTTTCTTTCTTTCTTTCTTTCTTTCTTTTTCTCAAAGGACTTTCTGACATGTATTTGCTATTTTATCTAAAATCATGTTTCCTAGGTTTTCCCATCATGTAAATACACCTTTGCTTAAATTACTGTTCCATTGGAAATATTTTTATATCTTTTTTCTTTGAAAGAGAGAGAGTGCATGAGCAAAGGGGGGAAGTGGGAGAGAGAGACTCTTAAGTAGACTCCATGCCCAACATAGAACACGACACAGTTCTTGATCTTACAACCCTGAGATCGTCATCTGAGCTGAAATCAAGAGTCAGACACTTAATGGACTGAACCACCCTGAATACTTTTAAATTTTGAGGAGAAATTTTCTTTAATTTCTAGATTATGGCATTGTTCTTGTCAATACAAATGTCAGGATCAAATCATTGTGGATCAAACTTGTGATGTTCCAATAGATGATAGCCTTGGCATATTCTTCCCAAAGTAGACAGTTAACAAAACCAGGAGCTTCTTTCTTATCCCTCTCTTCTTACCTCACTAACTTTCTTCCTTTTTTTAGGTTTCTTTTGGGGGGACTTTTCTTTCACACTGGAACTTTCACCATAGAAATTTACCATTTCCTCAGTGTTCCTATCTATTAAAATCATCTCAATGTTGTGTTCTCATCAACACTGAAGTAGATATTTTCTTCATTTTCCAGATGGAAAACTGAGACCTAAAAGGCAAAGGGCCACAGTAAATATCAACTTAGGGATTTAATTCTTCAGATATGATATTGACTTATCTGGAATGTTGCGTGTAGTGTAGATCTTTGCAATTTTCAAATAGCAATATTATCCTTGGTTCCTTTGTTATTTTTTCTCTTTCTTGTCCAATTTCTTTGAAATCTCAGCTTTTACCCATGTTCAGAAAATTGTCATTTTTTTAAATTTTTTTTTATTGATTGCTTCTTCTGCTTCTCTCATTAAACAAATTTTTTTCCACTACTGCTTGCATTAATCTGCCTTGGTATTTTGGCTACCATAGTTTCTGTTACAGAATTTCAGCCTAAGTAAGCCTCAGAGTTTGAGTTTAGTCAAATTCATGGAGTTTTGTTTTCATCCTTTCTGAAATCCTCATTGCTCATCTACTAAGTTTCCTCTAAATCCAGTGACATTTTGTTTTCATACCGTGGGAGTAGCTTCCACTCTGATACAGCATTGTAGGTAGCTTCCCCTGTGAAAAGTATGCACCTTTTAGGATTCTCCTGTGGGCCTGTGCAGAGAGGTCACACTGCTTACAATAGATCTCTTGCCTTTCCTCATCTCAGAATACACTTCCTCTTGCCATGCTGCTTTAAAAAGGAGTTTCTCTCTATTCTCCCTCCAGGCTACCTAGGTTTTGAAATATATTTAAAATTTTAATTTTTTTTACCAGAGTAATAAGCACACACTTATTTATTTTATTTTATTTTTTTAAGCACACACTCTTTATTTTATTCATGTGAGACACACACACACACAGAGAGAGAGAGAGAGAGAGAGGCAGAGACACAGGCAGAGGGAGAAGCAGGCCCCATGTAGGGAGCCCGACATGGGACTCAATCCCGGGACTCCAGGATCACGCCCTGGGCCAAAGGCAGGTGCCAAACCGCTGAGCCACCCAGGGATCCCCAGCACACACTTTTTAAAGCAAATATTTTTAAAAGATTTAGGAAAAGAAATAAACAGGTCTTACGTCCATCCTTTTCCACCCCTTCAATAACGATTTTTTCTTTTCTTTATTTAGATAGTTCTAAATAATAGATACATACTATTTCCTCAATTATCAACACTTGGATATTGTTTATCAATTTTTTTATATAATAGCTTAGCATTTCTTTTCATTATTCTTCTAATTTCTGTTCTCATTATCCTTGCATAGTCTTCTACCACAATTTTTGGTTAAATCAGCTGTTAATGTTTATAATATTATTACACTGTAAATATTGTGGCTTGCAGATCCAAGTAATGTATTGTGACTTCTTTTATTTTGGGGTTCATTTTTTCTGTAGTTAAAAATTTCCTCTAATATTTATTTGTTTAGCTCTCAGTGAATCTATTGCTATTTTTTTTTCAAAAGAGTCCAGTTGTTCTGTTCTAATGCTAAAAATATTTCTATATGCCAAATCACCAATTAATATATTGGTTTATTTTTTTTCTCTTTGTAATCCTTGTAGGGCCAAGGGCAGGCAGCCCCAAGATGGGCCACTTTGGCATCAACATTGTGAGTTAAAAGCAACTAAACCCAGAAGTTTTAGAAAAATCTCTTTACCACCCCCTCAACTGCCTGCTTGTACCAGGAAGAGACCTATTAACAGAGATTCCTCTTTACCTAAGAAACTTACTTATGTAATAGGGCAATTTTTGTTTTCCAAACATCTCCTTTCACCTTCCTGCTAATGGTTTTATCCTCTTATATGCTCATACTTCTATCCTTCTCCTTAACTCATATAAGCATTATGCTGCCTCACTGTCTTTGGAATTTCCACATCTGTGTGGATTCCCTTAAGTAGACTATTAAATTTGATTTTGTTCTGTCAATCTGTCTCTTTTCAATTTGATTCTTAGCCCAGCTAGAAGAATCATGAAGAGTAAAGGAAATTCTTCCTTCCCAACACCCTCCTTTGACATCTCTCCAATTTACCCTAGTCTTTCATTTTTCTCCATCTGTCAGAAAGAGAGACATCATTCTGGGACTTTTTTTTTACCCACCTGTGTTGCAATCCTTATTTTCTAGATTTCATATTATAACTTCTTATATTCTATGGTATATCCTTTCATGATGATGTACTTTGATACCTTTTCCTTTCATTGTTCTGTGCTTTCAGTGGACTTGTGTGATTTGAAATGCATATCTCTCAGTTCTTAGAAATTTTCTTATATTATTTGATAGATACCAGCCTTTTCTTTTCCCTTTTACCTCTTTTGGAACTCTTCTTAATGAGAAGGTAAAACTCCTGAATGAAATCTCCAATTTCTGTTATTTTTCTCACTATCTCCAGCACTATTGCTTTATCATTTTATTTTGCTGAGAAATTCTTCTCAACTTTGTCTTCCAACAATTATAAGGCTAACATGTTTATTTTGGTTAGTGTATTTTAATTACTCTTTCTTATTCTCTCAGTGTTTCTGCTTTTGTTTTTCTTTTCTTTATTTTTTTAAAGATTTTATTTATTTATTCATGAGCGATACAGAGAGAGAGAGAGGCAGAGACACAGGCAGAGGGAGAAGCAGGCTCCATGCATGGAGCCCGATGGGACTCGATCCCGGGTCTTCAGGATCACACCCTGGGCTGAAGGCGGTGTTAAACCACTGAGCCACCCGGGCTTCCCTGCTTTTGTTTTTCATAGCATGTGGTGATTATTGTCTTATAGACATAAAATTTCCTTTTATTACTCTGAATATTTGAAAAATTTTAGAAGGGTATCTTTTTTCTTTATTTTCTTCTTCGTCTTCTTCTTCTTCCCCTTCTTCCTTTTTGATCTTATGCTCATGCTGGAGGTTTTTTTCAGGTGCCTGAGCACTCACAGGTATCAGTGAATAAGAGGAATCAGAAGATAAAACTGATAAGTTAGTACATTTGTCAGAGTTTTTTCATTTGTCATTTACAGAAACCATTTAAATTAAGAAGAAAGGGACATCTCTTGTCATACACAAACATAAAGCACAAAACAGTCCTCAGATATGGCTGGATTCAGAAGCTGACACAATGTTGTCACTGTAATCTCTTTTTATCTTGTGATGAGGTCACCTTCTTTTCTACCACATGAAATAAGTGAAAGAAAAGAGGAAAGAGGAGTTATGTTATCAAAAGAAAGTTGGAAGGGAAAGGAATACTGGAAAGAGAAAAACCATATCTATTCCCTAAAGACCCTTAGAATGGCAACATGTGAAACTCGGGATTCTAAAACATCACTTTATTTTATAGTTGAGTTATTATTGCTCTTTAATAAAGCAAAATCTATTCCTTTCTAGGACTTTGACCTGTGATTCTCCTACACACCTACTTCTCTCCCCTACCCAAATATGTTTGAGATGTAGCCTTCTGAAAGGCAGCATTGTCTTGACCCAGAAATTCTTTTAAGACAGTGCTTCTCAATCTTCAACAAGCATATAAATTCTTAGGGTTCTTGTTCAAATGCAAATGCTGATTCAGTAGGTTCTTGGTAGGGTATGAAATTCTGTTTTTCTGAAAGATGCCAGGTAATATTGGTGCCACTGGTTCTTGGATCACACTTTGAATGGCAAGCTTCTCAAGTTGCCATTGATCAGAAACTTTTCCAGAAAATATGAAACCTAATTTGTCTAGTGTCCTGTTTTCACAAGCTTCAGGATCAAATCAAGTCCTTCATGGCTTAGTATGTAGGCTAATGTTTCCAGCATGAGTAAATTCCAATGGCCAGAGTGAAAAAACAAATGATGGGGAAAAAAAACCCACAAGACTTTCTGGGAGGGATTTACATTTTCTGAATCTCCAGTACCTCAGGCTCGTTGTACTTCTGTGTGAGCACAAACCTTGGAGGAAATCTCTAGGCTATAAATGTGACTACAAATGGATGTGAGATCGGCCAAAATCAATCCCCTAACAGATGCTAACTGATTATTTTTACATAGTCTGAAATCCATGAAGTAATTAGGAAAGCAGATAAGAATTATATCATAGTTCTAATAACTCGTAAGTGAATTGTCCCATCATGAGGGCATGTGTATTCACAAAGAGTAGGAAGTACATGTCATCCTGTAGCAGTGGTCCCCAATTGACACACTTCTTTTGTTATTTAATAGTAGTATTTCAGTTACACAGTATTACTCCCAAACTTAGCTATGCATGTTTCTCTACAATAAGAATAGAAACTTGAATAATGGCAGCATATATTTTTCACTGAAGTCCCTTGAGTCTTTTCCATATCCTTTTATATCTCTTAGAACTCATATTTAATCATTCCTCACATCCCTGAAATCTTTAAATAATAAAAAATGAAAGCACTGCTGAACATAATCTGGCACCAGGAACAATCCTGGCTTTGGTTGAGAGATGTGGAGTAAGCACAGGCTTGGGGACAGGGGGACACCCGTGTGCTTAATCTGTCTCTGACATTACCTACTTCAGGAACCTGGGGCAAGTGCTCAGCTCAACTGCCCCCAGCTGAAATGGGCAGGAGGCTGATAACACTTAATCTTCCTCTCCCAGAGAGAATTAACTGGCAAAGCAACTTTGAGGAGGGGTTTGGGGGAAGAAGGCCTATAAAATACTCAAAATAGTACATTTGAGTTCTGTGAGAATGTGTTCACTGGACCTCATCAACTCCAAGAGTGGCTTGCAAGTTTCTGTGCAATTAACAATTGCTAAAATCTTAAAGAGTAGTGGACACATTATATTGGAGTCATATTAATAAGTATATTTATATTTCACATATATATTTATATAAACCAGAAGATTATTATGAACACCTGTGATATCCTTTTACAAATCATAGATTTATTGATGGAAAGAACCTTAAAAATAGACTGATTCCATCCATTTTATAGGAAAAGAAGTGGATGCACAAGGAGACTGACTCAGCCAGAGTCATAGAGTGACTGCTTTTATGCCAGAGGCAGGACAAGAAGGAAGACAAATGAGCATTTGTTGAGCACCTCCTAAATGTCAGATATTCTGCTAGGATTCTTCACATAAATGAATCAATATAATGTTCATAGCAAACCTTTAGGATGTTATCCATATAGGTTTTCTTTCGTCAAACTCAGCATGATTAGCCAAAGTAAGACATGGAGTATATGTCTTAGTGGTTGAAAGAGCATGTTTTGCTTCTTTGTTTCATTATACCTAATTACCTCTCTAATACAGGGTTGCCAAAGGTTGAAGAATCCAGGTTAGTGTGGCAAGAGGCCTGGGGGATCTGGGCCCTGTCCTCCTAGCCATGTTCTGGCAATTTGAATGGAGAGTTCCTTTTCCTATAATGGGTCCCATGTTCTCCATTCCAGTAATAACACTAATTTTGGTCTTCAGGTACAGTTTTGCAGCCTCCTGAGGCTCCCATTATCACCTATAATTCCTTATCTGTCGAGTAACTTCTCCTAAAATCATTTTTGAAACTTTCTAAAATACATCTTTGAACTTTTCATTATTTTGGAGAGTCCTGAATCTTTCCCCAGGTTTCTCCAGAATACTTCAGGGTTTATTTTTGTAATTTATAGGGAATAACTATCATATGTTGTAGGATTATGCATGAGCCAAATATTCTACAGACCTACAGTGACATTCTGTTTTCCACACACATGTTGCAGTATAGTCTATTGCTTACCAATACATCTATGAAAATGTGATATCAGAATATTCAACCCAAATGCAGAGGCTTCCCTACTTGAAAACCTACAATCCATTAATGTCACAATTCACTAATTCTAACTAGTAGACCTTGTAATCTTACTGTAGACCCTTTTCAGTTTGTCAGAAAATCAGTTTCCATTTAAGAGCCTTTGCTTATATTTACATGCTGAGTAAATTTTAATTTGCCCTTTGAATATCTTCCAATGAAACCTCACATGTGAAGAACATGTGATCCATGGTTTTCTTGGCTGTATATATTTCCAGACTTATTATTAAGAAAGTTTATAAAATTATGTAGTCAATAGTCATGAAGTTGGATTTTTTGTTGTCTCTTAAGAAAAACATATTGGCAATACTAACTTATTAAGAACATAACACAGTCTTAATGACATCAAAAAAAGCTAGAATCTAGGACTTTCATAAACTTGGGACAAGATACATATTAATCTAATGATTCATGCATTAATCTAGCATGACAATTATCTTCTTAAATAAAACTCTACTTGGATTTGGTATTTGTAATCCAAAGAAAAGTAGTTTGTAGGAACATCCATCAGGGTAGTGTCTTTACAAAACTAGCTATTTCTATTCGTTTCTCTATGAATTGTCATCATTAAGCCTTTTTAATCAAGGGAAGTGAAGGTTTATTATGAATTACTTGAAAACCGAGCTATTTTTATAGTGATTCTGAGTATTCCGAGAATTATCAGAATGGTCCAATTGACAGGACAATTGAGAAATTTAAATCCTCTGAATGGACCTTTTAAGAAAGCCACATATTCACAAGTTAAATATATAGCTCATTCCTTTCTTGCTTTGGTTATACTGACAGAGAAAATATATTTGAGAATGATTGTTAGGGGTTTTATACTTCTAGATTATTATATCATCCACCAGTCCGGCCTAAAATAATGGTTTAAAACAACCACTTCTTTGTTTATGATTCTGTGGCTTGGCAACTAGGGTTGGACTCAGCTGAGGTGGTTTGGCTCTGCAACATCAGATGTTAGGCTAGGCTCAATCCTATATGTGGGCCATGGCCGGAACAACTCAGGGGGCTCTCTGTGTGCTTTCTTTTTTTTTTTTTTTTTTTTTTTTTTTTTTTTTTTTTTAATTTTTTTTTTTTTTTTAATTTTTATTTATTTATGATAGTCACACACAGAGAGAGAGAGAGAGGCAGAGACACAGGCAGAGGGAGAAGCAGGCTCCATGCACCGAGAGCCCGATGTGGGATTCGATCCTGGGTCTCCAGGATCGCGCCCTGGGCCAAAGGCAGGCGCCAAACCGCTGCGCCACCCAGGGATCCCTGTGTGCTTTCTTATTCTCAAGGTTTGCCACATCTTTTCCATGCATTTCTAGAAGACCAAGCAGGAAAAGGTGAGTCCCAGTGCACAGACCTTTGTTGTGAGCTTTTGCTTATATCATGTTTGCTGATCTCATTGGCTAAACAAGTCAGATGGCTCAGCAAAGTCATTGTGGGAGAGGACTACTCAGGGAACAGATACAGAGAGGAATGATTCTCTGGAATCATACAGAAAGAAGTAACAACCGTAATTACTAACACAGAGATCCATGGAGTCCTTTCATCTTTCAGAAAATGAATATTAGATCAGATCAGGTGTGGGCAAACTATGGCCTATGGGACAAATTCAGCCTGCCACCTGTTTTTGTAAATAAAATTTTATGGAAACACAATCATGCCCATTCATTTATATATTGTCTATGGCTCTTTTGCGCCACACTGGCAGAGTTGAGTAATTGCTACAGAGACTGTAAGGCCCACAAAGCCTAAAATATTTACTTTCTGGACTTTTACAAAAGATGTTTGCCAACCATGAATTGGATAATTGATCTTTTTTTCTATCTCTAAACTGTAAAGCAATGGAATACATTTTAATAACTGAGTTCCAGAGGTCGAAATTAAAGTATCTTTTAGGGAATTAAAAACTAGGATGAAAAAGGCTGTATTCCCAGCCAATACCTGAAACAATGGTCCTTTCCCTATGAATGAAGGATATGTAAAAAGATTCTACCAAGACAGGCTGTGGGTAATTTGAAGAGTAAGATTAAGTTACTAATACTTTTCCTGTGTGTATATGAATGTGTGTATGTGTGCATACTTTAAATTTTAGTGACTAGCACAGAAAGTCAATTCATGAGAGAATCAATCCTTTTCCCCGACATCTCATTTTGAAGAGTTTCCCAATGCTCACAAACTCATGCATGGTGTAGTTGAAGCTGGTAGATATTGCCAAGTAATCTCACTATATTCTGTTTCATAAGATCAGAGACCTGATAGAGAAGATGAGACATATATGTACATACAGATGTTTGAATAATTAGATTTTTATTGTTTTCTATGTTCTCAATTCCAATTGGATACATTTCACATGAAAGGGAAATAATTTTGCATGTACATACACCAACTATGATAACTTAATATATACAGTATGTAATATAGGATATAGTATATAGAATAGTATGAATAATATATACATAGGTAGATAGAGAGCCAGGTAATGTAATAATAACATAATACTACCTGGCCATGAACATTTCAGCCCTTTATTGTTTATTACCATCATTACAAATGTATCTGATGATAGACTATGCAGAGAAAAAAATTCTGGTTTTGTAATGCATATTCTTCATATGTTGATGAAAATTACCATTGGTTGTCACTTCAAATATCTTTGATTCAGCCTAATTTCTATCAAGCTTTGAGTCTTGGGTGCCTCCAATTTGCTTGACACTATGTATGTATAGGTTAATACTCTATGCTGCGTTAATGTCAACATTAGACTGAGGTACTATTTAAAAATCAAGAGTCAACATAAATCGGAAAAGCGGAAAACATATACTGTAAGTGTGACCTTCAACCTATGACTATTTTATTGCTCTTGAAAACTTAATGGTTACCAATTTAAAATTTTCACTGATTTGATGTTGTTAGGATTAAATTTGTTATCCTATGTAGAGTGTTTGTAAGAGTACCATGTACATAGTGTTTGCTATTATTGTTATGATTTAGTTTGCATGGACTTTAGTCTTGTTTGTTCATGTTGAGTATATTGAATACTACATATACATATATTTGTTGAGTTTAATATGTGAACATAGCTGAATGCATATGCAACTCTATAGAAATATAAAAACCAGAAGTAAGGTTAAGAGTTAAGTAAAGGTTAAGACAAAATGAGTCTAAACAAGAAGAGAAACAAAGAGTATGATTGGCATCTGGAGGAATTACAGGCAGGGTGGAGCATATACATGGAACTGATGTAAATGTTGAATATATGTAGATCTCCCAATTCATCCCATATTGTGGGTGCTCTCTGGAAATGGACGTGGTGACTTAAAAACAGATTTGGCAAAATTGAGCATAGAATTTTTCTATCAGTTTTTAAAGAAAACTTCATTTTTGGAACAGTTATAGGCTTACAGAAAAATTGCTAATAAAGCATAGAGGGTTGCCATATACCCTTCCTACTTCTTCCCATCCCCCACAGTTCCTTCTTTTACCAACATGTTGCATTAGGGTAGTGTTTTTGTTATAATTGAACAATGAATATTGATATATTATTAATTGAAGCCTATAATTTACATTAGAGCTCACTCTTAGTGTTGTACTTTTTACAGACTTTGGCACATGTATGATGTCATATATCCACCAATACAGTATTATACTGAATACTTCCTCTGTCCTAAAATTGCCCTGTACTCCACTAATTCATTCATCTCTCTTCCCTCTGAACCTTTTGGCAACTACTAATCATTTTACTGTCTTCATAATTTTGGCTTTTCTGGAATGTCATATAGTTGGAATTATTCAAAATAATAATTATAATTATATTTATAATTATAAAATAAATAATTTTACTTAGTAATATGTATTTCAGTTTCCTCCTTTTTTCCCCCATAGCTTGATAGTTCATTTGCTTTTAGCATTGAATATATTCCATTGTATGGATATACCACAGTTTGTTTTTTTATTCACCTATTAAAGGACATCTAGTTGTTTGAAAGTTTTGGCAATTATGAATGAAGCTGCTATAAACACTAAATGCAGGTTTTTGTGTGGAGATAAGGTTTTGATTCATGTGAGTAAACACCTTAGGAGTGTGATTTCTGGAACTTTGGTAAGCCTGTGTTGAGCATTGTAGGGAACTGCCAAACTGTCGTGGGGTGGCTTGAACTATTTGCATTCTCACTGTCAATGAATGAGAAACTGTGTTGTTTGATATCCTTACCAGCATTTGGTGTTGTCAGTGTTCTGGATTTTAGCCACTCTAATGAGTTTAATTTGCAATTCAAGAATGAATATGATGTTGAACTTCTTTCCATATGCTTATTTGCCATCTATAGATCTTCTTCGGTCAGGTGTCTGTTCAGATCTTTTTCTGATTTTTTAATTGGGTTGTTGTTTTTCTACTGTTGAATTTTAACAGTTCTTTGTATGTTTTGGACAAGTCCTTTATCAGATATGTGTTTTGCAAATATTTTCTTCCAGTCTGTGGCTTGTCTTTCACTCTGTTAACAGTTTCTTTCACAGAGCAGGAGTTTTTAATTTTTAGAAGTTCAACTTATTGTTTTCTTTTTTTTCAGATCATACTTTTGATGTTGTATCAGAAATGGCATTGCCAAACTGGTCACCGAGATTTACTTTTATATTTTCTCCTGAAAGTTTACTACCAGTTTTTTAGGAAAATTATCCTTACAGTGCAAAACTTTGTCTCCCTTAATGCTTTCTTTTCATCACATAATGTCTCCCCCTACCCTTGACTTTACTTATCTAGAGAAACCCTAACCATTCTTCAGTCAGTTCAAGACTTGCATACCTAAAACCTGCCCTAACTACTTCAGACCACTTTGATCTCATCCTTCTTTGCACTCCTAAAGCTAAAGCAATACACTACATTGTTCTGTACTATATTATACTCTGTTTAGTGAGTGTCATTTAAAAAATGATTTCCATGTGGTAATCATATCTTGCAGACAAGAGCAGTTAGAAATTATACATCCTTTATAACTACAAGCAACTGGAGGTTGGACCCAGAGCAGATTCTCAAAAATTGCCTGGAATCAGGAAGCTACAAAGTGAAATTGTTAATGGTTTGAGTTTTGAAGTCAAATTGACAAGGTTTTACTTCACCTATGCAATGGATGCCTGTGTGATTTTTAGCAAACTAGTGACTGAACCTCTCTGACTTGAGTATGTTTATCTATAAACAGAGGAATAAGAATAATACCTATATGATATGATTGATGTAGGTATCAACAGATAAGTGTACGTAAGGATCCTAGCATACATTTTGGCTGATGGCATGTGCTCTGTGTTGTTGTTGTTGTTATTATTATTATTATTATTATATTATTCTTTCTATAAATGAAGCAGACTAGAGTATCAATGAATTAGGTGAGTTATAATGAAGATGCAAATATGAAAATACTTTGTGACCACTGTCATAATTATTATTAATATTATTATGTTTAAAAGTATATGTTGCATAGAAGAATATTAAAATGAACTAAGAATCCCAGACAGCATATTTGAAATCCTGATTTTGCATTTGTGCTTCCAAATTGGATCCAGCTTTTATAACTGCTACTGAATATTCAATTTGGTGATCACATTTACTAGCTCTGCAATCCTGAGAAAGCTGTGCTCCTTCTGTTTTCTTCTTAAAACCTCACTTTGTCCTGTTAAAAACCTGCTAAAAACTATTACAGAAATATTATAAGGGTTAAAAAAGATTATTATGTGAAGGTAGTGTAGTGTCTCATATTTTGTGGCTATTCGATGAGTATTACGTGTTAATTTCTTCACAGTGAGTGTCCTTTAAAATTCTTCACAAAATTCTCCCTTATACTCCATCATCCACACAACTGCCAGTATAGGCATGCCAGAAGCGCCAACAGGCCAGGCTGCTTCTCTGTACTTCAATGGCTTCCTGCCGTTGCGTGAGAGTCAAAGCTCTTTAGCACACCATTGGAGGCTTCAGATCTTCTCTCCCAGTGTGGACTCAATTTCTGCTTCTGTCTCATTTTAATAATATGAAGTGTTGGCAATTAAACCAGTCTCTACACTCTTTGCTATGGATTGGTCGTGGAGACCAAGCTTAACCCAATTAGTGTATGATATTCTCCTGGGGACTATTTGTGACGAGCACATGACCCCAGTGATCTCAGTTAGACTGGAGGCAGGTCCTTTTTCTGCTTGGTCAAGGAGAGGCTCTCTCTCTTTCGCTTACTGGATAGAATGAGAAAGAACAGAGCCTTGTTTGAGCTTAGAACGCTATGTAACTGATAGGGGAACCAATGCTGTAGCTAGTAGTATGGACAGGTGAAAAGACTGCATGCTTGACATTACTTAGGGTCTTGCATAGGCAAGATAATTTACTTATTGCTTAAATTCATTTTTAAACAGATTGGTTATTACTTAAAACTGAAGGCAGCCTAACTAGTACCTATTTATAACTTTTCTGTGCTTCATATAAACTAAAATATAAAATAGGCTCTTCCTGACTCAGCAGTGAAATGAGTATAAAAACCTATAACCATCTCCCTAGGAAACAAGGGCTGAACTTGCAGGTATATGCATGAGATTTAATCATAGAACATCACTATCTCTCCTCAAAGTGTGAACTATTGTTAAATCAGCAGTCCCCTGGACTTGAGGGAAGAAGAGTAAAGAGGAGGCTCTGCATGTGAAGGTGATAAGAGGAATCACTAGTGGAGAATGGAGAGCAATGCATCTTTTCTGGTAGCCAGAAAAAGCTGAATGTAGTCTGCCTTGAGGTCATTTCACTTTTTTTCCTTTGGATTGTCTAATGGTAGCTGAGAGCAAAATGTCTCCCTTAGGATGTAACTTCCCATAAGCTGAGGAGCCAAGCATTAACATTAGGGAGAGAGCAGGAAAGGAAGACTGTGTGCTTTCCTGGAGCTGTTAATAATATACTGGACAAGGGCAATAAATAATTGATACTTGTCACCTCACTGCTTCTTGGTTATTCATGGACTTCAAGATGGTCCTTTATCTTAGTGCCATCTAATCGTGTTACATCACATGCACTCCTCATCACCAACATTAATATGTCTGCCAGTGACATGTGCTGCATGCTGGCCTTTCAGAGCTATCACAAACTGTTGATCTGCACCAGTCAAGAGCAATGTAATTGTCACTGGCAGACAGAAATATTACCACCAGACAGAGTAATGTAAATAATAATAATAAAAAATAACCTCCAACACCAACGACAAATCTCCATAATTAGGAAGAGGTCTCTTTCATCACATCCACTGTACAACTCCCCTGAATGAGAATTGTGGTAGTCTGGAGGGAAGAGAGCTCAATTCAATCAGGTTGAGCACCTGTGCTCTTTTGATGATGTACATTGCAGACACAGAGTAGGTGTAGATTCTGGAGCAAAGCAATGGTAGTCTGTGAGTATTTTAGATTTTTGTTCCTTTTATCTTTACATACACCTGTAGAGGTA
The DNA here is from genome assembly GCF_011100685.1 of Canis lupus familiaris. Lineage (NCBI taxonomy): Eukaryota > Metazoa > Chordata > Mammalia > Carnivora > Canidae > Canis > Canis lupus. The sequence continues at coordinate 77,723,516 of NC_049222.1, read as the reverse complement.
CCACAGCAACCTAGAGGTGGTTGCTTTCCATGGCAATGTGGCCACATTAACCCACATACAGTAATTCCTAAATTTTGATTATAGGCAGAATGAAAGTCCCAACAGAGGGAATAAATCCAGAAAGGAAGAGAAGGCAAAATATGTGCCTTAACTGGCAGCTAAAACTACCTAGACATTACATAGCTCATTTTATTCCCAAAGTGTTCAGAGAGCATTACCTAATGAATTCTTTTTATCAGATGCAGCAAGATCCCCCATGCACCTGTGGCAAACACTATCTATTCCTCCTCTTTCTTGCCAACAGAATTCCAATTTTGAACAGCATGGCAGAATGCCTGGCTAAATAACAGCTTCCTCAGCCTTTCTGGTAGCTGGGCGGATGGGGAGGGTGGGGAGGGGCTGCAGTGAGGGCCTAGCCAGGATGGGGAAAGTGGCAGTGTTCTGGCCAGTGAGACACAAAGGGAGGACTGTTTGGCATTTCTAGGAATGTTTTTGTTTCCCAAATAAAAGGGGAAGATGTTGCTGGAGTCACTCTTCTCCTTTGGACCTCTTCCTGTCTTGAATGTCTGGAGCTGAAGAAGTACCAAGTACAGATCAAGAGATGGACAGATACATCCCTGATGTCAGTGAACCAATGAATCAGTGCCAGCAGCCACCTAACTTTGGGTTTCTTCTTATTTGATAAAAAGAACCTCTATTTTCTAAAGTCACCATAGGTCATGTTTTGTTTTGTTACTTGCTGATGAACACATTCCTAACTATAGCACCTAATTTAAAATGCCCTTGATATGGCCCCAACATTAAAACAAAACAAAAATTTTTGATGATATTTTGAAAAGTCATGTGGAGGGGGGCATGGGTGGCTCAGTTAAGTGTCCGATTCTTTTGTTTTTGGCTCAGTTCATAATCTCAGGTCATGAGATAGAGCCCTGCCTCAGGTTCTGTGCTCAGTGGGAAGTACACTTGAAGATTCCCACCCTCTGCTTCTCCCCCTTGTAAAATAAATAAATAAATCTTTAGAATAAAGTCATGTGGAGAAATGATAATGAGGAATACAACAATAAAACTGGCATTTATTGAGAATATACTCTGCATTAAGCAACTTTGTAGGAACTTAACATTCGCCAACTCATTCAGTTCACACAGCAACCTTATGAAGTAGATTCTATTGTATATCCATCTTATAAATGTAAGAGATGCATAGTGAGGCCAAGCAACTTGCCCGATAACTCACAGCTAGAAGGGGATGGAGCCAGGATTCCAGTTTAACCACCATATTTTCCGATTTACTTTTCCATTTCATAAAATGAAGACAAAGTCAAAGTTTTAATTGACAAATCCATAGCTATATAAGGCTCTTTTTGTTGTGTCTTGAGTATTACTAAGAAAAGATTTTTTTGTGAGATATGATTTCAAGCAATTTTTGCTTTGTGTTATATTTTTGTTTTCAGATGCTCAAAACAAAAATTTAATCTATCCATCCATCTCATATGGAGATTACCATGACAACTATCTTCACTGCATCTAACATATTTGCATTAATATATATTGAACTTACCCAGTTCTTGAACTATGGCATTTAGAACAACACATTCTTTAAATTTGGATCACCTAAAGTGGATTTGAAATCCAATTGTATTGCTCTATTTTTTTTTCCTTAGTGAAGGCTAGTGCATCTATTTGTTTATTTACTGATTATCACTGAAAATGAAATAATGCATGTCAAAATGTTTTGGAAACTTTCAAATAAAAATCCATGCATATATAAATTATCATTATGTGTTGGGGATATTTTGATATAGTAGAACAAGAATTAGGAAACCCAAGTTTTTCTGGCTGTGTCTCAGAATTACTGTGTGACACAGGGCAAGTCAGGTATACTTTCTGGGCATCACTGACCTAATTTTAGTTCTCTTGACCAATATAACTCCTTTGTTGCATGTACCTACCAGTTAATGAAAATTAGCTGAGAACATTAGTCAGGTGTTTGGAAAACCTCATGCAGGACTTCATTTTTCCTTGTTTGTTTCCAGCTGGCTTTTATTTGATCTCATCTAACTGCACTTCCAGATGTGACTCCAAATTTAATCTCTGTTTTCAAAATTGGCTAATAATAATGGTTTATACTTATTGAGTACTCAGTCTGTGTCAGGTACAATGAGCAATGCTTTGATCGTACTATCTTATTTAACATATACTACTGCCTCACCTGTAGGTAGTGGTGTGGCTAGACCGATATTTTTGCCTCTGGTTCTGATTGGTTGGTGGCTGTGCTCTACTGGTTACTAATATTTCTCATATCATCCCTGACTACAGTGTTAAGAAGGCAGGTGTGACTGTTATTTCCATTTTAGAGATTAGGAGACATATTAATATTTGGGATTCTTGGTATTCAGGGCTTTTTCGTTTCTAATGGATTCTCACCTGATTTACTTCTGTCACCACTGGTGGCTATTGTTAGTTTTCTAGTAACTGCTTACCCACGCTAGCCTTTGCCCCTGTGCAAGCCTCTAGCCCAAGGATCCCATTTCCACTTTTGGCAGGTTGTCTAGTGCCAGACCTGTTGGTCCGTCTACCCACTTGTTTGTATATAGATAAATGACAGAGTGAGTTTGATCTTAATCTTTGGGTTTTGGATTGTTAATATAGAATCAAACAGTTTCCTTTTTTAAATTGACAATTCTGACTAATCCTGTTCTGCCCTCACTGCCATCCTCAATTCAGATACATTCTATGAGGGAGGAAGTGGGGAGTATGTGTGTTTCCTGTTTATTTATCTGTATTATATAAACTGATAGAAAATGGAGCCATAGATCTATCTTCCCTATGTTTTTTGAAGTTTATCCTCCTTTGCTTATGGTAGAAAATTGAAGTCCATTTGGATATTTGAATTAAAAAATACTTTAGGACTTCAGTTTTGGAAAGATGTGGTCTAATCCAATATAACAACATTGCCACTGCAAACTCTTAAACACAATAAAGAAAAAAAATATTTAAAAATTCACAGTGAACTAGTCAGCAAGAAAGGAAAGTAACCAGGTGCCAGAAAAAAGGTAGTAAATCTATAAACCAATGCCACAATAGTCCTAGACTGTAGGAAGATGAGAGAAAGATATATTTTACTAGGTAATAGCTAACTACTGAAGTTTTAAGATTCTCCTCAATGACATAGAGAAACAATAAACTTGCCTTTGTCTAGGATCTTTGAATTGTTAACAAGATACTATATGAAAGTATCTTGTTTAGTAGTATAAAGTAGTATATTTGCAAAAGATCAAAAGTGTAACTTTTAGGAATATGAAATATAATCATCGAAATTGAAATAAATTAAGGGGTGCCTGGGTGGCTCAGTCTGTTAAGTGTCCGACTCTTGATCTAAGCCCAGGTTTGGATCTTAGGGTCATGGGTTCAAGTCTCCAGTCTCCATGCTGGGTATGGAGCCTACTTAATAAAAAAAAGAAGTAGGATTGATGTTGAAATACAAGCCTGTTGTTCAAAGCCTGTTCTCTTAAGTATTATTTTAGGGCTGATTAAAGAAAAAAATATAGATTGATTGGTTGGTTGATTAATTCTACCAGTACATATTACCTAAGGTGGAAACGTTATATCTTCATTTTAGCAATAAGGCATTGAGGAAAGAGTAGGTATAGGAGGCAAAGACTTAATAGTCTGTATTCCTTTCTGAGTTCACTCTCAGACTAGTTCTTTTTCATTTTTAGATGCTCTTGCTGCTTTTAAGATTTTTTTTTTTTTGGTCTTTGGAATCCTGCAGTTTTATCACGATATTCTTAATTATGTTTTTATTTTTATTTATACTACTTGGTAACCATTTTGCCTATTTGTGGAATCATGTCTTTAACAAGTTTCAGAAAATTTCTAGTTGTACTCTATTCAAACATTTAATTTTTTTCTGTTCTCTCTATTCTTTCCTCCTGAGAGTTTGATAGTATACATGAGGTTGTTCTCATGTTATCCCCCATATTCTTAACCTCTAGCTTCCATATTATTTCATGTTATTTTCTGTACTATAATATGCCATTTCTTCATATCATTTTTCAGTTCTCTGATTTTTGTTGAATGTTGTCATTTTAAAGACCAGTTCTAGTTTCACAGCACATCTGCAACAATGATACAGAAATTTCTCATTACTCTCTGCCCTGACACATGCATATCTCCCTCCATTATCAATATTCCTCACCAGAAAAGTACATTTATTGCAACTGATAAATTGACATCGGCCGTCCCTATCAACCAAAAATTATAGTTTGCATTGAGATTCACTTTTGGTTTTGTACATTTTATGAATTTGAATAAATGTATAATGACATGAAACCACCACTAAAAAAAAAGAAAAAATATATATAAATTGAAATAAATTAAAACTAAATGGACAGATTAAGCAGAAGTTTAGACATAATTAAAGAGAAAATAGACTGGGAGACCAATTTAAAGAAATTAATAAATTACATTTCAGATAAGAAAGTTGGAAAACATAAATAAAAGAGAGACTTACAAATATTATGGATAGAATAACAGATAAACAGTTTCATAATCTGAGTTTCTAATATTCAAAGAGTATTGGGTTAGAATTTCTCAGAACTGAGGAAAGATGACATCACTTCAAGAAACACAAATTCTACCTGGCAATATCATAGAAAAACTGCAGCACACCAAAAATGAAGAAATAATTTTAATAGATACTACAGAGAAAAAACAGATTACCTACAAAAAGAAACAATATTTAGAATGAAAGGATAAATAACCACTACAATAAAGTACAAAAACAAAGAAATAATGTATTCAAATTCAGTTTAATGTAGTTGTTTTAAATTCTTGGTCTAATAGTTCCAAAGTCTCTGAGTCTAAATTTTTTTAAGGTAATCTCTATATCCAACATGGGGCTTGAATTCATGACCCTGAGATCAAAAGTCTCATGCTCTACCAACAGCCAGGAGTCCCAAATTCTGATGTCTTTTTAAATGTGTTTTTATCTTTTAGTATGCCTTGTAATTTTTTTGTTGCAAACAGGTCATGTAGTAGTGGGTTAAAGCAACTGAGGTAATTAGGCCTTTTCGGAGGTTTTATATTTAAGTGCCTAGTGGTTAGACTGTGTTTACTGTAGCTACAGGTATCAGAAGCTAAAATTCCCTCTGATGCCCTTGTTTTTGTCTCCTATGTTGTTTTGGGATTTCCCTAGGGACTTCTTTTTCAATGGGGTAGGGCTTCTGGAGATAAATTCATGGAAGTGTGGATGCCCCCTTTAAGACCGGGCCTCCCTGAGTTTTTAACTCTTAAATTTATCTGCCTTGAACCTCTAGCAATTCATTAATTACTGTTTATGTTATACAGGCTATGTTACCCTGTGGTACTCATTCCTGCAGAGGTTTCTGACTGGTAAGTTGTTATTCTCTGCATTTATGTATTTGTCTTTTAAATTTTGGGGGCAATCATTTGCTCTCAGTGACCTCAGTTCTCTTGTGGATCTAGGAAGAGTTGTTGATTTTCTTTCTTTTCAGCTTTGTTTTTGGTTATGTAAACGGGAAGGACAAGTTACAACTTCTTATATGCCAGGCTGGAAACTAGAGGTTCCCACTGTTTAGAATACATCTGATAAAATTACCATTCAGGAATAAGAGAAAATAAAGAAATTTTTACATTGGCCTTCTAGAAAGAGAAGACAAGAACAAAGTACTATAACCAAAACAACAAATTTAAAAAAAGCCCAAAGATTAAAATCCCCAAAAAGGCTGTTAAAATTATCTACTCACAATTCTTAATAAAAGAACTAGGGTATATTTTTTTAAAAAAGGAAGGAGTAAAAGAAAAAGGAAGGAATAAGATATTTCTTAAACCATAAAATTAAAACATTAAAAATAAACCTTTAAGCTCATTCTGGTGTTGGTGACTTAAAATACAACAGTTTTTCCTAATTTTTGGAATAGTAGACACTTTGACCTCCATGGTTTCAGATTGCATCTGCTCTACATATTGAAACATATTTTTGGGATTCTCCAATATAAACTCTTTCCCATTACACAGGATTCTTCTTCCTCTCTCTATCCTCCCCTGCATGCCCATTCTTCCCAGTTTATTCTGTTCCCTTACTTTGAATAACTATCACTTGAGTTATTTCTCTATACTCATGCTTCAAGGTCCAGGTCAAATTCTGCTTCCTCTGTTTGGCACTGAATCAACTCCAAATGATTCACTGTAAGTTGATTTCATTCCTGCAGATAGAGTGGAAGTTCCTTGAGTTCAGGAGTTGTGATTTATTTATTCATATATATTTTAAGACCTGTCTACCAGTATCATAAAATGAGAGTGGCTGTCTAATTTTACTTCTATGACTAAAGTCAGACATGAAGGCCTCAACCAAATGAGTCATAATATATGTCTTACCTTTCAGATACTTGTCTGCCTCAGCATTTGGTCAATTTGATTTTAAGGTAGTTGGAATTTAAAACACTGTAGTGATTTAAAGAATATAGTGTCATGGAGCACCTGGGGTGGCTCAGTCAGTTAACCATCTGACTCTGGATTTCAGCTCAGGTCATGATCTCAGGGTCATGAGATGGAGCCCTACATGGGGCTCAGCAGGGAGTCTGCTTGAGATTCTCTTTCTCCCTCTCCCTAGGCCCCTCCCTCTCTCTAAAATAAATAAATAAATCTTAAAAAAAAGGGATATAGTGTCAGCCGATATATGGCTTCTCAAACACACCCATGTTGCTACAAGCACTTGCATTAATATTTGTCAGTACAAGTTGCTTTACTTTGGGCAGTTGGTAAGGGTTTAAAAACTTCTTCCAGAGAATCACTCTGTTCCTCTTGATATCAGCTGAAGAATTTGAACTACTCTCAGAACTAAAAGAATACCCACCTATGACCACATGGTAAGAGACAAATATTTAAATGCACATATACAGAGTACTTTAGGAACTTGAAATCTCACATTAAGCCACATATTCACACAATTAAGTTTGTTCATGTTTGTAATCACTGTGTTATCTATATATTTAGGTGACTGTTGATAATTTGAGTGTCTTTTTTTTTTAAATTAAAGTGATGCAGAGTGAGTATCAACCAAATAATACTGAAGTACTTCTTTCATCCCTATTTGTCAAAAGTAGGTAACATCCCAAGCTGTTTATGGTTTATGATGATTGTGGTGAGTAATCCATTAGATCTATGGGCTACTGTACGATGGGATGTAGCTGGTAGGTGGGATACCAGTGTGATCACTATGCTAATGTTGAAGTTATTTATTAGTGTGATGTCACTGGATAGGCGCTCACCTTGCCACCTGACATTAATGCTTATCCTTTTAAGACTGACTTTTCTACTACAGTTGTGCATATCTATGTTGATATTAATGTAATTTTAATTGAGAGGCTTTAGAGTCATGGACCTTTCATACAATTGTATCTGGAGTCTATCATTCAGTGTTTCCTTCCATATTTTTGAAAGACTTCATTTCCCCCAAACATCTCTATTAGCAGCCTCCTTTCTTTCACATGCAGTGTGAGAAAGTCATAGATTCTCATCAAGAAAAGAGGTTTCTGTTTATTTCTTGCTTTGCTCCACTAAAGATATTATCATTATTCCAAAAGTATGCCTTGATTTACAAAGGTTTACTACTCTACTACCTGTACTTCCAGGTTTAAGGTTTATTGGCTACTTGATCAACCACTCAAAAAGGACATAAAGTGGATTGGGTCAATGGGAAAACAAACAAACAAAAAAAGTGATGTCAGTTAATATGTGGCTTCACATATCTTGAATGGACATATAACTCTTTCAGGAGAACTTATTAAACTTGAGAAGTTTTTAAGTCTCCTTAAACAGGAGAACTTGATTTAAAAAAATCAAGATATACCTCTTTTAGAGTAATGTGCATTGCTTTAGTATAGCAACAAAAGTAACTTTCTAACTTACTAACATTTTCTGGTTTGGCCTAGGAATTTATATGCTTTCTCCTTTTGTCTCCCTCATTTCCCATTTGCAACCTCTAATTATGCATATGAAAATTTTATTTCAGTAAATGAAAAATTTAAAAGGTCCTCAAGAATAAAATGTCAGGGAGAATTCAGGAATTTAAATTCTACCTAAGATAGCTTGGGTCAGGTCTATTGAAGTAATTATGCAAAATGTAGGGACTAGTTTAAATGATCTTTTATCTGGCAATTATTATTTAGAATTTTCGAAAGTACTTTTTTTTACCTTCATTAAATAAGAATTAAAACCTCAATAATTTTTTTTAATAGAGAGAGAGCATGTATGTATGCACATGTGAGCTGTGTGGGAGAGGGACAAAGGAAGAGGGAGAGAAAGAATCTTAAGCAGGCTCCTGCCCAGTGTGGAACCTTATGCAGGACTTGATCTCACAATCCTGAGATCATGACCTGAGCCAAAATCAAGAGTTAGACACTCAACTGACTGAGCCACCTAGGTGGCCCCAAACCTCAATAATTTTTAAAGGGCCAATATTTAGGACTTACCACAGAGTGGTAAGTCTAGTAAGGCATAGTGTCTATGAGTGGCAAAATGTCTCTGAGTGCAGCCTATGAAATCAGATTTCATGGGAACAAATCATGGCATTACCATTTATAAACTGTATAAATTGGGCAAGTTGTGTAACTTCTTTCTGTCTCAGTTTCCTCTTTTGCCAAATAGGGTAGAAAATAAGATTACTTACCCCAGAGGGCTGTTCCGAGGACTCATGAATTAATCTCTATAAAGTATTTTGATCAGTACTGGGCACATAGTAAATAATCAATAAATATTAGCTCAAAAACCACACCCAGATTATATATCTATATACTTTTGAAGACTTTTGTTTTTCCTGCAATACAGTTAGTAACTGCAAATCTTTAAAATATATTTAGACTTTGCTGGCTGACAATTTCTATAACAATACATCATATCATTATAAATTGTGATCCTATACTATGAAATATAGAAGGCACATAAAAGCTTAAAATTTATAAGGCTATCTCAGGTACCTATCAGTAATACTATAGACAGAGCAGTACATTAAAGTGACAGCAAGATTCACTATCTCTATAGTAACCATGGAATTCAAAGTTATCTTAAAAAATGTCAAATCTACTAGTTTTTAGAGCTGTATATGTGGTGTGGTGGTGGGTCATTTTAATAGAATAAAAGGTCTTTATAAAGATTTTCATGGATCAAAGGGGCAAAAAGACTCTGATATTAAACTTTTATGTATTAGTTGAAAATGCATTTTCTGAAAGAAGCAGTTTGAGGTACTTAAGAATATGAGTCTTAAGACCAGAAACCTGATTTGCTTTCTGGGTCTACCAGTAACCATTAGCCTATCCAGAATTCAGTTTTTCTAATTTGTTAATGGAGATAATAGTAAATAGGGTTTTGAGACTCAAATTAGGTAATGTATGTGAAAGCATTGTTTACTGTTTAGTATTCATGATTTTAGTGTTTCCAAAAACAATCAAGTTCTAACGGAAATTGTTTAGTACTCCATAGAAAAGGAGTTCTATGATCAAATTAGTTTGGGAAACACTGTATACTTGTAGTGGCTCCTTGGGCTCTGCACACATTCCTAGTCCTTTCACCTCTATGGAAGTGGCCCTGACTTCCTACCTGCATTAGAAGTGCCAGAATTCACACCTTCTGGAGTGAACCTCTTCCAGTGACTCACAGCAGCTTTCCTGCCACTCAGGTGTGGATAGCATGGGTTCTATGGTGGAATTATGAGACCTTGCCCTCAGTGCAGCCATCTTGATAACACAGTCTTGATTGGCTGATTTCTCTTCCTTTTTTCATTTTTAAATTCCCTACCTGTGTTTTCTGCACCTCCCCAAAATTGCCACTAGCACTTGAATCCTATTCTGGGATCTGCTTCTGGGGGATCCCAAGCTAAGATCACAGAATAGATAGTTTTGTTTGTAGAAACTCACAATTACTTTTGCATATTGAAGACCCTGGGAAGCCCAGAAAGGCAGACCAAACTTTAGCAGTATCTTAGTCTTTCCAGCCTTAAGCCATTTGTTAAAGGAATAACTTGGATCAGGTCAGTGGTTTTCAATCATTCTTAGCAGTATAAATTGTTTAAAGACTGAATCCTTACATGGAATTACAAATTCCTAAAAAAATATTAAAAGTCTTTTCTTATATGTATAACATTACTTTATGCTTACAATCTATAACACTAACTTGCTAAAAAAGAAATCAATAAGAACATCTTGGCTATTTGGACTAACACCTAAATTTGAAAATTGAGGGTTTGAATGGCAATCAAAGTCTTTTATCAGCCTCATCATGCAATTTATTTCTGTATTTTGTTTGGTTCCACAGCATTGGAGTCATACAATTAAATACTTAAAAGTAGTAATAGTGTTTAAATGGCTTGCTTTGCAATTTCAGCACTATTTTCAATTGAATTGAACCAGAACCTTAAAAGAGCAACGTTATGGTGGAAAATTTAGCACCAAAGTTAAATCAATGCCAATGTATAAAAACTGCTTGTGTGTCATCATTGGTAAGCATTTGATTAAGAGGAGGTTCTTACTGATGTGCCTAAATATTCACTCTTTAAAGGGAAATACCTTTCCAATTCTCTTGATAACATCAAAAGATGCTTAAAATTGTAATTTAATACATTTTAGGTACTTTGATGCCTACCTAGTTGGAAATTCACAAGTTATCACAAATCAAATTCATGTTTATTTTGCTTAGTGTATTAAGTTTAAAGATTTAGTTTGTGTCATTGCTGACAGTATATCTATAGTGGTGGATGCATTGTGGCACTGTAACCCTAGCATGCCAAACTGAACTTGTTTCACTTATTAAACCTATCAGGTAGTAAAATCTTATCATGCTTGAAACATATTTAGTTAATATTGCTTATTTTATAAACCAACAAGCAAACAACCGTATTATTTCACTTGAAATATTCACTCAATTAGTATTCTTATTCTGATTCAGAATAGCCAATAACATTTAGAATGAAAGGTAAACTGTGCTACTCTCTGTCACTATTAATTACAAATGATTTCCAAACCTGGAAATATAACCAGCATATACTAATTTGTTTGGCTTGTCCAACTCTGTTTTGAAATACACTAGGATTGTTTCAGCATTAGGGATCATCTATGCAGTGCATATTTGAACATATGTTAGCCACCTTTTTAGTAAGAGCCTGAGCTCCCGTGTGCTTTGTCCATGACATTCTGTTTGCACCCTCAGTGAGGATATCACATCATTTTTATGATTTATACTATGGCAAAAATGGTTCTAAACACTTAAAATATTATTTTACTACTGTGTTTCTATGCAGCATTTTTACAAAATAAAAAAATATATTTTGTGTTTTCTTCTGTGATGTTTTTAAATTTTTTTGGATTTTTTTTTATTGGAGTTCAATATGCCAACATATAGTGTAACACCTAGTGCTCATCCCGTCAAGTGTTCCCCTCAGTGCCTGGCCCCCAGTCACCCCATCCCCCGCCCATCTTCCCTTCCACTAACCTTTGTTCATTTCCCAGAGTTAGGAGTCTCTCATGATCTGTCACCCTCTCTGACTTTTCCTACTCATTTTCTCTCCTTTCCCCTATAATCCCTTCTACTATTTTTTATATTCCCAGTATGAGTGAAACCATATAATGTTTGTACTTCTCTGATTAACTAACTCACTCAACATAATACCCTCCAGTTCCATCCACGTTGAAGCAAATGGTGGGTATTTGTCGTTTCTAATGGCTGAGTAATATTCCATTGTATACATAAACCACATCTTCTTTGTCCATTCATCTTTCGATGGACACCGAGGCTCCTTCCACAGCTTGGCTATTGTGGACATTGCTGCTGTAAACATTGGGGTGCAGGTGTCCCAGTGTTTCACTGCATCTGTATCTTTGGGGTATTTCCCAGATGGCAAGGGATGCGGAGCATTTTCTCATGTGCTTGTTGGCCATGTCTATGTCTTCCTCTGTGAAATTTCTGTTCATGTCTCTTGCCCATTTGATGATTGGATTGTTTGTTTCTTTGCTCTTGAGTTTAATATGTTCTTTATAGATCTTGGCTACTAGCCCTTTATCCGATATGTCATTTGCAAATATCTTCTCCCATTCTGTAGGTTGTCTTTTAGTTTTGTTGACTGGTTCTTTTAATGTGCAGAAACTTTTTATCTTGATGAAGTCCCAATAATTCATTTTTGCTTTTCTTTCTCTTGTCTTCATAGATATATCTTACAAGAAGTTGCTGTGGCCAAGTTCAAAAAGGGTGTTGCCTGTGTTCTCCTCTAGTATTTGATGGATTGTTGTCTCACATTTAGATCTTTCACCCATTTTGAGTTTATCTTTGTGTATTGTATAAGAGAATGGTCCAGTTTCATTCTTCTGCACATGGCTGTCCAATTTTCCCAGCACTATTTATTGAAGAGACTGTCCTTATTCCAGTGGATAGTCTTTCCTGGTTTGTTTAAAGCTTTTTTTAAAAGATTTTATTTATTTATTCATGAGAGACACACACAGAGAGAGAAGAGGCAGAGACAACAAGCAGAGGGAGAAGCAGGCTCTGTGCAGGGAGCCTGATGTGGGACTCGATCCTGGGTGTCCAGGATGATACTCTGGGTGGGCTGAAGGCAGCACTAAACCTCTGAGCCTTTCCTGGTTTGTTGATTAGTAGTTGACCATAGAGTTGAGGGCCCATTTCTGGGTTCTCCATCTGTTCCATTGATCTATGTGTCTGTTTTTGTGCTAGTACCACACTGTCTTGACGATCACAGCTTTGTACTACAACTTGAAATCTGGCATTGTGATGGCCCCGGCTCTGGTTTTCTTTTTTAATATTCCCCTGGCTATTTGGGGTCTTTTCTGATTCTACACAAACCTTAAGATTATTTGTTCCAACTCTCTGAAGAAGGTCCATGGTATTTTGATAGGGATTGCATTGAATGTGTACACTGCCCTGGGTATAGACACTTTCACAACATTAATTCTTCCAGTCCATGAGCATGGAATATTTTTCCATCTCTTTTTGTCTTCCTCAATTTCTTTCAGAAGTGTTCTATAGTTATTAGGGTATAGATCCTTTATCTCTTTGGTTATGTTTTTTCCTAAGTATCTTATGCTTTTGGGTGCAATTGTAAATGGGGTTGACTCCTTAATTTCTCTTTCTTCAGTCTCATTGTTAGTGTATAGAAATGCCACTGATTTCTGGGCATTGATTTTGTATCCTGCCACATTGCCAAATTGCTGTATGAGTTCTAGCAATCTTGGGGTGGAGGCTTTTGGGTTTTCCATGTATAGTATCATGTCATCTGAGCAGAGGGAGAGTTTGACTTCTTCTTTGCCAATTTGAATGCCTTTTATTTCTTTTTCTTGTCTGATTGCTGAGGCTAGGACTTCCAGTACTATGTTGAATAGTAGTGGTGAGAGTGAACATCCCTGTCGTGTTCCTGATCTTAGGGGAAAGGCTCTCAGTTTTTCCCCAATGAGAATGATATTTGCAGTGGGGTTTTCCTAGATGGCTTTTAAGATGTTGAGGAATGTTCCCTCTATCCCTACACTCTGAAGAGTTTTGATCAGGAATGGATGCTGTATTTTGTCAAATGCTTTCTCTGCATCTATTGAGAGTAACATATGGTTCTTGCTTATTGTCTTGTTGATATGACCTGTCCCATTGATTCTTTTACATGTGTTGAAACAACCTTGCATCCCGGGGATAAATCCCGCTTGGTCATGATGAATAATCTTCTTAATGTACTGTTGGATCCTATTGGCTAGTATCTTGTTGAGAATTTTTGCATCAGGGATATTGGTCTATAATTCTCCTTTTTAGTGGGGTCTTTGTCTGCTTTTGGAAATAAGGTGATGCTGGCCTCATAAAACGAGTTTGGAAGTATTCTGTCCCTTTCTATCTTTCAGAACAGCTTTAGTAGAATAGGTATTGTTTCTTCTATAAATGTTTGATAGAATTCCCCTGGGAAGCCATCTGGCCCTGGACTTGTGTGTCTTGGGAGGTTTTTGATGACTGCTTCAATTTCCTCCCAGGTTATTGGCCCGTTCAGATTTTCTATTTCTTCCTGTTCCAGTTTTGATAGTTTTTGGTTTCCCATAAATGCGTCCATTTCTTCTAGATTGCCTAATTTATTGGCGTATAGCTGCTCATAATATATTTTTAAAATCATTTGTATTTCCCTGGTATTGGTTGTGATCTTTCCTCTTTCATTCATGATTTTATTAATTTTAGTCTTTTTTCTTTTTAATAGGACTGGCTAATGGTTTATCTATCTTATTAATTCTTTCATAGAACCATCTCCTGGTTTTGTTGATCTGTTCTACAGTTTTCTGGTCTCTATTACCTTGAGTTCTGCTTGAATCTTTATTATCTCTCTTCTTCTGCATGGTGTAAGTTTTATTTGCTGTTCTTTCTCCAGTTCCTTTAGGTGTGAGGTTAGCTTGTGTATTTGAGTTTTTTCCAATTTTTTGAGGGAGGCTTGTATTTTGATATATTTCCCTCTTAGGACTGCTTTTGCTGTATCCCAAAGATTTTGAACAGTTGTATCTTCATTTTCACTAGTTTCCATGAATCTTTTTAATTCTTCTATAATTTCTTGGTTGACCCATTCATCTTTTAGCAGGATGCTCTTTAACCTCCATGTGTTTGAGTTTCTTCCAAATTTCTTCTTATGATTTAGTTCTAGTTTCAAAGCACTGTGGTCTGAAAACTGCAGGGGCCAATCCCAATCTTTTGGTATTGGTTGAGACCTGATTTGTGACCCAGTATGTGGTCTATTCTGGAGAAAGTTCCATGTACACTTGAGAAGAATGTGTATTCAGTTACATTCGGATGCAAAGTTCTGTATATATCTGTGAAATCCATCTGGTTCCGTGTATCATTTAAAGCTCTTGTTTGTTTGGGGATGTTGTGCTTAGAAAATTTGTCATTTGCAGAAAGCGCTGTGTTGAAGTCTCCCAGTATTAGTGTATTATTATCTAAGTATGTCTTAACTTTGGTTATTAATTGATATACTTGGCAGCTCCCACATTAGAGGCATAAATATTCATGATTGTTAGGTCTTCTTGTTGGATAGACCCCTTAAGTATGATATGGTGTCCCTTTTCATCTCTTACTCAGTCTTTGGGATAAACTTTAATTTGTCTGATATGAGGATTGCTACCCCAGCTTTCTTTTGAGGACCATTTGAATGGTAAATAGTTCTCCAACCCTTCATTTTCAGGCTGTAAGTGTCCTTAGGTCTAAAATGAGTATCTTGTAGACAGCAAATAGATGGGTCTTGCTTTTTTATCCAGTCTGAAACCCTGAGTCTTTTGATGGGATCACTTAGCCCATTCACATTCAGAGTAACAACAGAAATATATGAATTTAGTGTCATCATAATACCTATTCAGTTCCTGTTTCGTGGATTATTTCTTTGGGCTTCCTCTTTCTTTCACAGGGTTCCCCTAATATTTCTTCCAGAGCTGGTTTGGTGGTCACATATTCTTTCAGTTTCTGCCTGTCTTGGAAGCTCTTTATCTCTCCTTCTATTCTGAATGAGAGCCTTGCTGGATAAAGTATTTTTGACTGCAGGTTCTTCTCATTTAGGACCCTGACTATATCCTGCCAGCCCTTTCTGGCTTGCCAGGTCTCTGTGGAGAGGTCTGCTGTTAATCTAATATTTCTCCCCAGATAGGTTAGGAATCTCTTGTCTCTCAGTGCTTTAAGGATTTTCTCTTTATCTTTGTAATTTGCAAGTTTCACTATTAAATGTTGAGGTGTTGAACGGTTTTTATTGATTTGGGAGGGGGACCTTTCTTTCTCCTGGATCTGAATGCCTGTTTCCCTCCCCAAATTAGGGAAGTTCTCAGCTATGATTTGTTCAAGTATGCTTTCTGGCCCTCTGGCCCTCTCGGTACTCTATGGAACCCCAATTATACGTAGATTTTTCCTTCTGAGGCTATCATTTATTTCCCTTAACCTTTCCTCATGGTTTTTTACTTGTTTTTCTCTTTTTTCCTCAGATTCCTTCCTTGCCATCAACTTGTCTTCTATGTTGCTCACTCTTTCCTCCACTTCATTAACCCTCATTGTTAGCACTTTCAGTTTGGATTGTATCTCATTTAATTGATTTTTAATTTTGGCCTGATTAGATCTAAATTCTGCAGCCCTGAAATCTCTTGAATCCTTTATGCTTTTTTCCAGGGCCACCAGTAGCTTTATAATTGTGCTTCTGAATTGGCTTTCTGACATCAATTTGTAATCCAAATTCTGTAACTCTGTGGGAGAGAGTACTGTTTCTGATTTTTTCTTTTGTGTGAGTTCTTTAGTCATTTTGCTCAGGGCAGAGTGGCTAAAAATGAGTTGTACTGGAAAAAGGAAGAAAACAATAGAAAAAAAAAAAAAACAACAAGGAGGGGTATCCTCTGGTTCTATATACTGTAAATCCCTCGACTTCCCCTGGAGCTTTCCAGCGCTGCTTGGTCAAGCACTTGCTCTTCCCCTGTCCTTCTAGCTGGTCTCCTGGGGGAGGGGCCGGCTGTGCTGATTCTCAGGTGTGTGCCCCTGGGGGAGCTGCCCCGCCCCCTGCCGGGTGCCGGGCTCAGTGGGAGCTGTTTATTTGTGAGGCCCCTGCTCCCTGGTGGCCCGCCCTTCCTGAGCGCAGGGTGACACCAGGAGAAACAACAGTGGCAGCGGCCAGCTCCCCAGCCCTAGAGTCAGCTCCCGCAGTAACTACCGCAGCTCCCAGTCTGCACGGGCCTGGATGCTCTGGGGGGCGGTGGGGGGCGCTGACCTGCACAGCTCCGGGCACCCGGCGGCAGGAGAGTCCTCGCTGTCCTGGGCCCTCCCCCTCCGCCTGTCCTGGGCTGTGTCCCCGGCGCCCTGGGATCCGGGGCCTGCGCGGCTGCAATCGCGCTCCCGGGCCGCGCAGCCCCCTCCACCCGGAGCCCCTGCCTGACCCACCGGCTTCTCCCGAGGCCCCGCGGGCCGCTCCAGCTCGTTACTGCGCCTTTCCCCGGGGGGAATTCCTCTGTTAGTGACTCTGGGAGACCGCAGGCTTCCCGTCCCTCCTGCGGTTCTGCCCGGTTTCCCTGCTGAGCGCCTTTCCGTCCGGGAAGAATTGGTGCGGATTTTTAAAGTTCCTGCTTCTCCAGGGCTGGGCTCTCCTGTCCCCGGAGGCTCTCGCTCCATTTAGCCCGGCTCCTCACAGGGGCCCTCCCCACCAGATTCTTCTTTATTTTATTTTATTTTTTTCCACCTTCCTACCTTGCTAGAAGCAAAAACCCTTTTCTGTGTAGCTGCCTGGCTGTTCTCTCTTTAAATCTCAGGTCGAATTCACAGGTGTTCAGGATAGTTTGAAAGCTATCTAGGTAAGTTAGATGAGTGGAGGGTGAGTGGAGGACCCTACTCCTCCACCATCTTGCCTCGCCTCCCTTCTTCTGTGATCTTATTTAAAAATGAGCAACAAGAGCTCTGTCATATCTTTATCCTCAGAAAATTGATTTGTAAAGAGATACAGTAATGGGGGCGTCAAATTAATTCTTCCTGTACATTTTGAATTTTTTTTTTGCATTTTTATTTATTTATTTATTTATTAAATTTTTATTTATTTATGATAGTCACAGAGAGAGAGAGAGGCAGAGACATAGGCAGAGGGAGAAGCAGGCTCCATGCACCGGGAGCCCGACGTGGGATTCGATCCCGGGTCTCCAGGATCGCGCCCTGGGCCAAAGGCAGGCGCTAAACTGCTGCACCACCCAGGGATCCCCTACATTTTGAATTTTTATCTGGATGGGGCTTTTCATATAAGGATGCTAATTTTATTGTTTTGCGCTATGCCCCCAACATAACCGGCATCGGAGTACCAACAGAACAGGCTTTAATAAACTCCACCTGGATCACTTCAATGTAAGTTTCTTCGTGTGCAGCAAGATTTCTTGATTTCTTACTTTGAATGATTTCTTAAATGCATTTTTATTGTCAGATTTTAATTTTGCTTGTGTATCTGTGAGAGCACATCTACAAAGCACACCTATGGAGTCTTTGTTTCCACAGAAACATTTCAAGATCTCTTCCATTTCAGGAATTACAAATGGAGTTGAAAATCAGGATTTTCTGAGTGCTCACCTTCACTCTTATTTAGGAACTGCATTATTTTTTAGGGCCAGATATAGAAGGTTTTGACTCAGGCTTGTCATCCATGAAATGGAATTAATGGTGCTCTCAAATCAGATAGGGAAGGTAGCAAATAAATGCATTAAAATGTTCTTTGAAGACTCGAAGGGACCAAGTTTGATGTTTCTAATCTAGGAAGACAGAGATGGCTAGATTGTTTGGAGAATCAGCAAGAATTATTCAGTATCAAATTAAGTAAATAGAGCTTTGAAATAAAACTCATTTATGTGTATTTAGCAAATATTTATTATTTATGCCTTATACTATTTAGGCTCTGAAAATACAGTTGAGAAGAAGATAGTCACAATTCCTCCCCTCTCAAATCTCACAATCCTAAATATTATAAGGAAGTATAAAGTGCTATATACTTTACCTGGAATGGGAGATTATTTCAAGCAGGTTAGGATATTTATATCATGATATTTCCATCCATGTTAGGAGCAGTTTTCTTAGGTTGTAAGGAAAGAATCATGTATCTTGGTAGAGTTAAGGGTTTTGATGTCAGTACTGTGTCTGGGTTCACTTATGTCATTAACTCAAAACTCAGTTCTACAGTAAGGACTGAAGATATCTCTGGAGAGGACTTAGACCTCGATTTAAAATGCAGGTATCAATCATTATCTACTATGCATACAGTCTTTACTGAGTGATTATTAAATTAACTGTGACCATACCACAGCAGTCACCACAGAGATAGAGAGCTGCTGAGTAATAGTTTTAGTACATAAATATCTTTACTTCTATCAGAAGACAAACCGGCTTTCCTAGAATGTGAACTGTTTCAAGTTCAGGATAGCAGGAACATAATGAATGAGAAAACTGGTATAGAAAAAAGTCTTCAGCAGATATTTAATCTGCCTGGTGCTGATGATAATAATAGTAACTTTTCTATTACTTTATTAATGAGGATTTAAATTTGTAATAGAATGTCTTACCTCATTCCTTTCAATTTCTAGTCTCATAATTTTACACTTAACTCTTGGAGTTTTCTGATTGTCATTAATCAGTTTTTTGTTTTGTTTTGTTTCTGGATTTTTAATTTATTTTTTCATGAGAGACACAGAGAGGCAGAGACATAGGCAGAGGGAGAAGCAAGATCCTCACAGGGAGCCCGATGTGGGATGGATCCCCAGACTGGGATCATGCCCCAAGCCAAAGGCAGATGCTCAACTGCTGAGCCACCCAGGTGTCCTCTAATCAGTCTTTTTTTTAAAGTCCCATACTACTTTCTATTTACATAGAAAACATATCCTTTAGGTCAGCCCTGAGTATGAGTTCAATGATGAATTGCTTTAGGCTATTGGGGTGAGGATCAGGACAGAGGTGCTTTGTGGTGGCATTTCAGGGAGAGAAGAGAAGGCAGGAAAAGTGAGTTGGTGGATACTTGAGACTCATTTTCATTTGCTTTGAGTTTTTCCTGGGCTCAGGCTTGGGCTGGGATATTTTTAAGCTCAGCTTTCAGATCTTATTTTATTGTTGCTGTAAAAATTTGCATATGCCCAAATTAAATAAGGAAGGACAAGGGGGAGTAGCAGATGAAAAAACTGGTCCAAGCATAAAGACGTTTTTGAGCATTTCTGAGATCAATCCATTTCCTACATTTTATAGAAGAGAAACTGATGCCAATAAAGTAGACATGTTTATTCTTAAAGTCAGAAATCAAAATCAAAAGTCTTTTAGTTTTTATCTTGAATCACCAGTTGACTTTTCCTTCCTTTCCCCCTTTTCTGAAAACATTAGAAAAAAATCATTTGTTGAATTAATCTAACCTTGGGTAAATAGCTCTGAATTTCCCATGGTGTGTGGTCTCTAGGCCTCTTACCATTTCTAGGTCTCTAGGTCATGCAGTGAGAGACTGTTTGTATGTGTGTGTATGTGTGGGTAGGGGAGCAGGGTGTTAGTGGTGATAGCCACACACATGTGTTTAGAAAATCCAAAATGCAGTTTGGCTCTAAGCAGTTCCCTCCTCACCTAGTTTCTAAACCCATGTGTATTTTAAGAGAATCTTAATCCATATGTTCCTGATTTACTTTCACTAAGTCATCTGCTTGTTGTTGCTAGGAGTCCTTTGATGTCTAAGAAGACTTATGAGCAATTTTTATGGCTTCTCTGAGCCTTTGTTCTTTCAAGAGGCAAGATGTGCTTTGCCTGCATGGATGGCACTCTTATTGTAACAATCTAAAGTTTCCTAAAATTTGGAAAGGAGACAGAGTGAATCCTAACCTTGACCAAGGGCCATGTTTTTTTTCCCAATGCCAAAATCGTGGAAAAAAAAAAAGTCTGGTCTGACTCAAGAAGGTAACATGCTGTCAACGTTCCAGCATCACTTTTGTACTTTGGTCCTTCTGTGTTTGGGCAAATTGATTCCTCTTGTTTGGAAGGATTGTTTATTAAAATATTCATTTGTTCTTGCTATTCTTTCATTTATTTTTCTTTCCTTATTTCACACAGGATTCAGACCCTTAATAATTTCCTGCTTCAGAGAAATTTTGTTTTGGTAGGACTGAGAGCAGAATCCTAAACTTATTAAAGCCGCTATGTAGGTACCCCATGAAAGTCACTAGTAGGTGCCCAGAGAGTAAGAGATAAATATCTTCCAAGGCAGGGTGTTCATCTTTGACTAAGATGAGTGGGAGAGAATGACTTGGTCCTTCTGGGCTCATTCTTTCTCCAAGCAGAGTCCTAGGTAGATGACAAAATCTTGGAAATCATGGCCAGATAAAGCACTGGGAACTGAACCTTGAGTCCAGGAGTTCCAAACCTAGTCCAATTGCCTACATCTCATGAAAGCCAGAGAAGCAGTTAAGCTTGCTATGACATACCACAGGAATCATACAGGCTGTCACTGGGTGTCTTAGTAGTGACCAGTGTAGAACAGTGTGAGGATTCCCTGATGAAATGCCATGTGAGGCCCTAGGACTCTTCTTCTTGGATAGGTAATCGTAACTAGTGGTGAATTTCCTTCAATTTAGTAGAATGAAGCCAAAGTTAGATTTTAAACGACCTAAAGAAAATGTGGGCATGTGATGATTCTGAAATACCTGAGTTTGTATATTAAGATTCATTTCTGCTATGTTCACTTATTTTTATTTTAGTGTACCATGAGCATCAGTCCACAAGCATCCCCTAGGTGATGCTATTCTGTTTCAGGTTCTAGAGCAGGGTAAGTGGTCAGTGACGTAAAAGAAGTTTCCATCTCTGTCTTCAAGTTTCCAGAGGCAAAGTCTATTATACTTGTTTTTATTAACTGTTATAAAATACCTCAATGAGTTATAAACACTGTACTAATTTCTGTTAGTAGATTATCTCTTTTAATCCTTGTAAGAGATCCATAACAGCAGAAACTCTTATTATTTCCATTTTACAGGTAAGGAAGTGGAAGTTTAGAAATCTGCCCAGTATCATGCAGCTAGTCACAACCTTATCCAGGTGTATTTGACTCCAGTTTCCATGCTCTTCTTCTCAATTCTATACTGCTTTCAGTAGACCATACAATAATTTATATAATTAAATGTGAGAAAAAGAAAAAGAGGAACTGATCAAGTTCAGAAGAGTCAATGAAGGCTGAAGTGATGAGAGATGAGCTTATAAACAAGTGGGATTTAAGATGAGTCATAGAATAGTTAAGGTTGTAATGTAACTTAGAATCATTTCATCTCTCCCATGACCTTTACAGCCCTCACACCTGGACTGAATTCAGACAAGCTGAGGGTAGAGGCAGAACAACATGACTGAAGGCACGAATGTGGAAATGATCACTGTGTAGTCATTTTTACAATAAGAAACCAAGTCAGAGGACAATAGGAAGTGATTTGGAGAGAGAGGTAAGTTACAGTGGACATCAAGACAGTATGAGGTGCAGAAATTATAGAGATCCATGAATTCCAGGCTAGAACTCTGAACTTTATCTCAAAGTATTTTTCCTATCTTAATATCTTAAATGTTTGTTTAAAACACTTCTCTCTAGAGACCATGCCATGTCTTAAATCAAAAATCTTATCTTGATGGGAGCTGGGCTTCTGCATTTTCCACAAGATCCCACAGGCCCAACATCCTAGTGATTTGGATATTAACTAAAGTTTGAAGACTACCGCTGTGGACAGTGGGGATCAGGTGCATGATAGACACTGGAGATTTCAGAACACAGAAGAGGCCTGTGAGGATTTATTAGGTTGTAAAACATGAATTAGAGACCAGAGGGATCAGCCTAGATTTGGATGTCAGTTACGGTACAGCACAGGGCTTATCTTGGAAAGGGCCTATGGTGGCTATGCAAACAAAGGGGAACAGCTGAATAAGGCTTAATTTGAAAGAAGAACTAATAGATTTGGTGACCAGCTAGGCTAGAGCCATCTGATCAATCACTAGTCCTGTCATCTACAGATGACATAAATAGTTCATAAATAGTTCTCAACTACTTCCAGCTTTCTCAATTCTCAAATCTCAGGCTATTACTTCCATGGCCTTCTTGCTGACTTACTCCTTGTCCCCTACCTGCCCATCAATCCTCTATTCTCCACCTTGTGAGAGTGTTCATTCTCAAATGCAATACTCCCCATGTAATTGTTCTGCTCAAAAGTGTTTAATGGTTACCTATTGCTCTCGGAATAGCTAAAATTTATTTATAAAGCATGTAGGGTCTTTCATAGTCTGGCGTCTCTTGCTTCTCAACTTCTTTCTTTCTCACTGCTTCCTCCACCTCTTGGTCTCAGGTATACTAAACTTGGATCATAGCTTCTTTACATCTCTGAATCTGTGCATGTGCTCTGCTCTTTCTCTCTAGAACAATTTCCCTTCCCTTTGTCTGGTGAGCTTAGGTATCATGTTCTCCAGGAAGCCTTCCTTGACCATCACCAGCCTGCCCACTGGATTAGGACTTCCTTTTATGTGTTTTCACTATATTCTGTTTTTGAGTTTAATGCACAAGATCCTTGAGGGAAGGCCATGTCTGATTTATACAACCCAGCATCTGGCATAGTGCCTAACCCATGGTAGGTCCTCATGACATGTTTATTGAATAAATGAACAAAAAGAGTGACTGAGAAAGAAGGAAGAGCCAAGGATGTCATCAAGGTTTCATGTTTGATTATATGAAGATAATGTCAGAGCTTTCACTTGTCTTTTCAACAGCTTCCATCTTGACCATAAGGAGACACAGGGGGCCTTGTCTTTGTCAGGACAAAAACAATAAGGATGGAAACTCCAAGACTTAATCTCTTTCAACTGAATCCATCTCCTTGACATTTGAAAGCCGACAGCCCTTCCAGTCAGGGGAATAATGATCAGATTGTGTATAACAAGCCTGAAACTAGTGTCTATCAACTCTGTATTGGATAAAGTACATTAAGATAAAGGGCTATGTAGTCATTCATTAAATGGTGGGTTTTGCTATTTAAAAGGAACCTCTGTTCCTCTGGGAGAAAGAGAGGCAAGGAACAGGGTGTCTTGATCCTGGGGAGAAGCAGCAACCTACTTTGTGTGTTGACTTTCTGTTTGTGAGATATATAGTCAGCATTTCTAATGAATCTGCTGGAAGCGGCTGGAATATTATGATTTATAGCACCTTCCCACTCTCTATCATAGCATTTTATTAGATGGATGGGAAGCTGGTAGTAATGAGGTTAGGAATGAGAAAACATCCATCAAGCCCTGCTACATCTTCTCAGGAAAGACAACACACTATCTCATATGTCACAGGCAGTGATCTAGGTCACGATGATATAAAATGCGTGATTAAAACCAAGCATTTGACACTAGATAATAGGCATCTAGTTAAAAAATAGCTCTAGTGTTCCTGACTTTTAATTAAACCCAACTCGTAAATATGCACTGTGGTAAATATACTGCAGAATGGGGCTTGTTTATATTCCACCACATAACAATTACCTCCAGAATGGGTGCTTTATTTCACTACATGGTGTTATTAGTCAGGCGATGGACTGAAATACAAATGTTAAGCCAGTGATGTCAGACAGGCATGCCACAGCAGGGCCACCACTCGACTCCTGCTTTCCCCACCCACCTTCCCTGGGTTTCCTGCCTTCTGCCTTCTCCAGTATCCTCTCACCCTTTTGACCAGAGTTATCAATCTAAAATCAAACACATTTAATCATTTCCAGCAATCTCTCATAGTACCTTTGATTGCATCAGTAATGATTGGAAGAGAGAAGATCTTTTAAATACATAACTTTGACGTTCAGTAAATCTGTCCTGTTAATGGGTTTATTCTTTGACAGGACATTCATTTATGAGAAAGTTTTTCTTTTTTTTTTTGAATATCAAGTCCAGTACTAGAATACTAATACAAAATTGGGGGAGCAGTTAGGAAACAGTAATTGAGCTTTTTTTTTTTTTTTTTTTTTTTTCATTTTATTGGGTATCTGGACATTCTTGGTTGATAGCATAGATCACGGACAGAGCACTGGTCTAGGATCTAGATTTTATCTCTAACATTAATTGGTCTTCTGACATTTATTGCCTCTTAGCCATGCAGCTTTAGTGAGTTTTTGAATTTGAGAAATGAGATTAGACCTTTTCTAAGACCTCTTCCCTCTGATGGCCTGTGAATCTGTTAAATCAATGCATCTCGAGGTTTAATGCCATACAGATCTCTCGGGAATCTTGTTAAAATGCAGATTCGGATTCAGCAAGTATGGGTGGGGCCTGAGATGCTGCATTTTTGACAAATTCCCAGTGAATGCTGATTCTGCCGGTTTACAGACCACACTTTGAGTAGCAAGATGTTAAAATACAAGGACTGTTTCTTACCATCGAAAATTTTTAAACTCTGGGTCTTTTTTTCTTTCTCCCAGTGTCACTACTTATATATGTAATGCCCGTCAGTGAAACATCTACCTCCTTTAAGTAGTATATTATTAAAACTGCTTTCTTTTGGCTAATGGTTTTGAATTAAGATAATTTCTGAATATATGACTATGCTCATAAAGTTCAGTTCAGTTCAGTTAGTATTTCTCTAGTGTCACAATTTAATTTAGTAACCCATTCCAGTGATCAGACAACTCCCTGTCAAAGTGATTTTTAGTCCCTTTAGACACCACATGTTCATGGTTAAGCTCTTCTTTCTTCCTTCAATCTCCGAGGAGATGAGGAACAGCTGATCACCTGTGGAAGTAATTTACCCTAAATTGGCATGAACAGACCATGTGCCTCAGAGAAGGAAAATTCTGTTAACAAGCAGGAAGCCGAACAGCCAACCCTCTCCCCCAAGACTTGTGTCTCCCCAGAGCTGAGGAGCAAAAGGTTTTATATCCTGGACAGTCAAGTGGTTAACCAGCCACAAACAGCTGTGAATGGGCTGGTCTGAGCTGCCTGTGTGCATTTGGAATAAGGAGAGTTTCCTCCTGCATGAGATTTAACTTATTATTTTATTTCTTTTTAATATGAAAATCAGACCTCCACTCTCTTTCCCTTTATTTTCATTCAGTTTGATGTGATTGTCGTAATTATATGTCAGCTATTACCAAGCACATTCTAATTACTCTATTTATCGCTAGAATTACTGTTACTACATAGTGTTTTGTTCATTAGTGAACTCTGAGGGGACTTCCTTGCACATGTCAGACTTTACATGGTGTGATACTCAAAATCATTATTATTTTGAGCAAATTCACAAAATTGATGTGTACTTTTCATTTGGATTTTCTTGACTAACGCAGTTCCGCAGTTCCCATTCCTGAATGTGTTGTTACCAGGAAAAATTACAATTTGACAGGAATACAAAAAGAGGGAAATGTTTTGAATCAATATTTTGCTTTCAGCTCTTAAAAATAGCACCATGGTGTTTGAATTTCAAATCACTAAACTCCTTTATTGATTTTTATTTTTAACTGCACGAATTGGTGGGCTTTGTGATTCTGAACCCAACTTTTCTATTGACTTATGGTGTCTTGAGCAACTGGTCAGTTGAACTTCTCTTATCCATCGGTAGTTTGAATGGAACTTTCTCTCCATGTCCTAATGATGTTGTGAATTTAACATGTTGGTTTTATATGTAAGACAATGTCAATATCCCCAAATATTGGGAAGGCAAAGTCTATTAAATTTAACAAATTTTTACTTATTTTACATAATATATTCTAAGCTTCTCATTGAAATCAGTTCTGTAACTCTTCACTTTGTGTAAATATAGGAGTACAACCTAATTTAGCATAAAATTTGTATGGTTTTTATAGATGCAATTATTTCAGTTTTTGTTTTTCGATTCTAAAATTCTCAATGAGATGTTTCCTTTATCTTTTTCTCTCACCCAAACTCTCAAATGAAATTGACCAGAGAAAAATAAACTGCATCTAGGAACTAGGGAAAGTGTTTATGCAAAGATATTTTTTCCCTAGCAGCAGTAAAATGTGACATCATAAATACAAAGGAAGAGAATACAACTTAAAAATATTGCCTGCAGATGTAATTGTGGACACTTGCTTTGCACTTACAATAAAGTTTAAAGATCTTTAACATTAAATATTAAAGATAAGAGATATGACATATTAGCATGAAGAATTGGGAAGAAGAGGTAGGGAGAATTAAATAGGAGCTAGTAAGATTAATTTTAGAAAGGTAAGAAAATAAAGTATACTAGAATTAAGGTCTGCAGAAAATTAAATGAGCAGTTTGGAAAACAAACTTGGTAAGTTCAACTAGAATATAGAGGGACAGGTTTAAAAAGCAAAAAATATCTACAGAGATGATGACAGATACAGAAATCAGAGTAAGCATAACAAATAATATCTATATAAGAAGAAATGGATTCTGACCAGTGAAAGCCCCTCCTGAAACAAAAAGACTCATTATAAACCAGAAAAATGTATTCAGGGAGAGAAACCTCTAGGCATATTCTGAAGAAATTAAATTTAAACATAAAGACATCCTGGAAGCATCAAATCAGAAATAATTTAATAATAATAATAATAATAATAATAATAATAATAAACTATCAGATGTGTTTCAGACTTTTCCTCTTTAACAGTGTTAGTGATAGAACACCATGAAATAAATGTTTCATGGGGAAAAGTTCTAATCCAATAACTTCACACTAGTTAAATTGTCATTCATGGGGGATACAAACTAAAAGGCAATAACTGAAAGAATCATGTATATTTCTTGAGGGAAAAATATAGCCAAAGACTAACAACTGTCAGCTGAGAAATGAATGGAAAACAAACAACTTTGAGGAAGACCAGCAGTAAATTTAAAGCCAGGTAAATTTACCATTAAATAAAATTATTTGACCTTGGTAGATTGCAAATGAGAATATGAATATCATAAATAATTATTGAAAGAGAAGATGGAAGATGTGCAAAAAATAAATTAGTCTAGAGAGTAAATTATATAAATTAAAACAGAAAATGGTTGGAAAGAAGTTGAAGAGTATTAATTTCCTTATTTCACATAAGGGAGTCCTAAGATATTGATAATTAAAGAATATTCAACCATGCTTAGAAAAATCTTCGATTTGAAAAAAGATAGTTAACATAAGTTATTAAAGAAAAAAGATTTTAGAAATTTCAAAAATATAAAGAACCAACAGAGTAAAACAATCAAATCTTATTTATTTATTATTCAAGGAAATAGTTAAAACCAGGTAAAATATTACTACTGAAAAATAACTGGGATTTTTTTAAAAGCTCTATGCTTTATATAAAAACTTCACCTAAAATGAAATTACAAAGAATAATTAAAGAGTAATGGCTTATTATAGGGAGATGTGTAAAGTTAATAAGCAAAAGCAAAAGAATAAAGTAATTGACAATAAATTAATATTAGTGTAGATTTCAAGGCATTATTTGATTAGATGAGTATAAATGCAAGGCAAATAACAATTAAGCCTTATTACTTTACATAGGAAAAAATGCTAGAACCTGCAATGAGGTATAGAAGTCATGAAATTTATTTGAAAAATAAATATATAGCTTAAAATATAAATAAAAACAATTAGAAATATATATTTATATAATCATGATGATAGTACAAATGTTACCATATTTTTTTAGTTTTTGACAGATGAGTAGGAAAAATAAACCAAGAAAATAGAGGGTGAATAATAAAATAGTAATATTGATTTAATAGAAATCCATCTAGCTTAACAACTTACATAAATAAAATATATTTCCTTTTGGGTTGGCCTAAATTTTATTATAAAATTGATTATGTGTTATACAATAGAATCTCAATAAATGCCCCAAATCATAAATTTTGTAAGATTACATCCCCTGGCCAAACTGCCTTAAAAATATTAGCAATATCAATAATAAAGAATATAAACTAAAAAAGGAAATTTAGATAAGACACTTTTAATATGTTATCATCAGGAAGTAAAACACAAAATTACACACTAATTAGAAAATAATAGCAGTAAACATGGGTCACACAATGTTTTCTGGTAAATGAGGAATATTATAATCCAGAAGTGAATTATTTGTTAAAGCCATTTAGTTTTTAAGCAAGTTAAGTCCACAAATTAAAAAATTCAATGCATGGAGTAGATAAAAACAAAACAGTAACAGAAGGAATTGCTGAGGAATAAATTTAAGAATTAATGATTATAAAAGAAAAAAGCAGTGAAAATGAGCTCAAGAACTGATTCTTTAAGAAAAAAATTGATAGCCTCTAACTAGCATGAAAAATATAAATGAAGGGAAAACATTCAAAAGGCACAATTTGCAATGAATGGCTGAATTTTCCACTCTTAGAACATTCTTCATTTGGCTTTTATGATGCCCCACTACACTGGATTTCCTTTTCTTAAAGTTCCCTGGACATGGCTTGTTTCCTTTGAGAGTTGCTTTTCCTCTGTGATCTCCAAATATTGGAGCACCTGACTGCTGGTCCTGAGCCCTCTCCTCCCTGGGATTTGAATAGCACTCACTCACATGTGATTGTCAACCTTACATTCTCACTCCAAGTCTGTTCCTTGAAATTTGTATATCCATCTCTCTCTCTCTTTTTTTTTTTTTGGTATAACAGGTATTAATATATATGAGATGTAGCTCTTGGTTGTGCCCTTTCCTTTGAGCATGTCCCTCAGCTTTTCTTCCCTATCTCAATAAATGACAAGGCTATCTCTTAGTTTCATAGGTCAGGAATCTCAGTTTTTACTGTTTGACCTTTTCCTTTTTAAAGCAAGTCCAATTGATTCCCTTCCATATTGTATAACCTAATTCATTCTTTCCTCTCATCTCCTCAGCTACATCCTGGTCCAAGCTGTGAATCCCTCTTGCCTGGACTATTGCAGCAGCCTCCTTATCAGCTTCAGGTTCACACACGCCTTCTCTACACTATTCTTTACACAGCAGTGACACACGATTGTGTTTTTCTTAAACACATATCTAACATTTTTTGATGGATTGCCAACACAGGTAAAATAATATCTAATCTATACAAAAATCTACACAAAAATCTTTATAGCAGCTTTATTCATAGTTGCCAAAGCTTAGAAAGAACCAGGATGTCCTTCAAGAGGTGAATGGATAAACAAACTGTCATTCATTCAGACAATGGGATTTACTTCAGTGATAAAAAGAAATGAGCTATCAAACCATGGAAACACATGAAAAGAACCTTAAATGCATATTTCTAAATCAAAGTACCCAGTCTGAAAAGGCAGTGTATCGAATGATTCCAACTGTATGACATTCTGGGATAGGTGAAACTATGGAGTCAATACAAAGATCAGTGGTTGCCAAGAGATTGGTGGTCAGGGGGAAGGGATGAATGGATAGGTGGATGACAGGTGACTTTTAGGGTGGTGAAATTATTCTGCACAACACTGTGATGATGGATACATGACATACATTTGTCAAAACCTGTGGAAAGTATAACACCCAGAGTGAACCCTAATGTAAATTGTTGATAACTGTAACAATGTATTATGATTTTTCATAATTGCCCAGACTTTCATCATTTGTAACAAATATACCATACTAATGTGAGATATTAATAATGGGGAAATCTGGGTAGGGGTTGGTGTGAAGTGGTGAATGGAGAGAGTGAACGAAGATAGGGAAAGAGGTTATCTGGGAGCTTTCTTTCCACTCAACCTTTGTGTCAAACAGAACCTACTAAAATGCAAAGTCTAAGCAATTAAAAAGATTATCTAAACTCTTTACTGTGATTTACAAAATGCTTATTACAAATAATCTCACTCTTAGATATGGATGACTGAATTATTCTGCATTTTATGTAAAGAACTGTGCACAGTTACAATTTTTCCTTTTGAATTGATTGCCATGCCTAATCTCCCTTATAGGAATTCTCCAGTAGCCACTGAAAGACCTGCATGCTTCAACCTCTGGCCCTCCAACATTCTTTCACAGTCCTCTCCACATCACCCTCTGTGTTTTAGGCACCTGTACTTCTTTCAGTATCTCAAATACAGGAGTGTCTGTCCTGCCTGGGAATATTTTGGGATTTTTTTTTTCTCTTTCCTTCACAGAACTGGTTCTTCCTAATCTATGTCTGGGTTTAATTATCACCCTACACAGTGAGGTCTTCCCATACTTCCATCTAACTTTCAACTTCCCTTAGGCCTGTAATCCTACTCCAATTATTTTCTTTAACTGTATGTTTGACCTTCATAGCACTTATAACAATTAGTGATTACTTGTGTGCTTCCATGTTTACTATTGTTCTTCTCCCACCAGACTGTGAGATCCTACAGGGCCTGAAACCATATATGTCTTGTTCATCAGTAATTACCCAGTGCTCTGAGCAGAGTCAGACACAGAGTAGATGGTTAACAAGGGGGCAATTGATGGAGAAGATGGTTCTAAGATCAGATATGGAGTGACTGTCATGAACAACTTGTATAGTTATTATTTTGGCAAAATTAATAAAATGGACAATTTACTAGGAAAATATGAATTTCTAAAAATAATTCTAGAGGCAATAGAAAACCTGCCTATTCGTGGAATAAATTGAGAAGATTGTTAAAGAACTAATTCTGAAGAGGATACCAGGCTAAGAGTTTGAGGGTGTTTTTTCCCAATCCTTCAAGATAAAAATATAATTCTTATATTATTTAAAATGTTATTGAATTTTGAAAATGATGAATTGGTTCCCAATTCATTTTGTGAATTACAAAATATAGCTAGTTCATATAAGGATAAAGATTCAAAAACCCTAAATAAATAATGGCAACTCAAATATAGACTGTATTAAAATAATAATATGCTATGAACATTTTATTAAGTTTGGAAAAAGATGGATTGATCCCCAGTTCATTTTATGAATTGTGAAAATAGCCAACTCACTTGAGAATGAAGATTCAGAAACTCTAAATAAATAATAGCAACTCAAATACTGCATTCTATTAAAATACTAATACACTATGAACATGTTGGCTTTATCACATACATGCAAAGTAATTTTAAAAGCAGAAAATTTATTAAAACAATTCATCATATCAAGCGATCAAAGAAAGTGAAAAAAATTATGTGATCATCTCAAATGATGCTAAAAAGGCATTTGATGAATTCATCTTCAAAGTATAAAGAACACTTTTATGAAATAGGAATAGAAGGATATGTATTTAGCATGATAAAAACTGTTCTAAACCTGAAGCACATGTTTGAACTAAACGTTAAAAATTATGGAAAGTTTAGCATAACATTTGAGAGTACCTTTTAGATCTATAAGTCTCAGTTTTCACATCTGTAAAATGGAGATAAATAGGGATGCCTGGGTGGCTCAACGGTTGAGCATCTGCCTTCAGCCCAGGGCGTGATCCTGGAGTCCTGGGATCAAGTCCTGGGATCGAGTTCCATATCGGGCTCCCTGCATGGAGCTTGCTTCTCCCTCTACCTCTGTCTCTGCCTCTCTTTCTCTGTGTTTCTCATGAATAAATAAATAAAATATTTTTTTAAATGGAGAAAAATAATAGAACTTATTTATGGGGTTTCTATCATTATATCATATGATATTTGTAAATAGCTTTATACAGTACCTATAGGACAGTAATAGAAATTAAATTTGTTTATTTCCCCTCTTCATTATTAACATATCAAGGGCAGTTTTGTTTTGAATGATGAATATATAGAAGATTAAGGCAACTTACAAGGAAAGGAGTACAGCAAGACAGTCCAGGAAAGAAGGTGATACTGGATTTTTCATTATGAGAGCTCTGAGAACAAAGGAATTAATTAATTAACAGATTAATAAGGAATTGCCTTTGACCTAGAGGTCCATATTCCCAAGCCTCAACAGTGAATGGCCTCATAATAAATCCAAAGTCTTGGAGAAGCTAATGCCAGTGGACTAGAAGAAAAAAACAAAAAAAAAACAAAAAAACTCATGAAGCTTACTTGGAGAGAATTCCAAGGAGTTGAATCTCTCTAGTTTACCTGACCCCATCATACCTGGTATGTGCCATGAGACCTCAACTGGCACCTTGAGATATTGCCTGAGTGTCATTAAGTTATGGTTTGGGTAATTTTGTGCTATTTTGATGCTTTAAAATCTCATACTCCAGTTGATTCAGTTCTCTAGGGAAGATGCTTCTGTGCTATCCTAGGATACACCCTAAGAGGATCCCTGGATACCTAGCAAGATACAGTTTCCATTCTAAGATTTTTAGTTTCTAGGCTGGCTGAGGGCATGCTGGGCTGGGGATGATGGAGAGTTGACATCCCTGTGACAAATATTATGTGCCTGTTGATAATACAAGTAAGTATACTTCTTATTACAGTTTAGTTTTACTTTGGTATTTCCATCCAAGGAAATGATACAAAAAAAGAGAAACTATAAAAGTATTGGAAATATAATTATTTTTAAATAGCAGTATTAGTTACCTAGAAAAATCTAAAAGAATTGATTGCAAAGCTCGAGGATTAGTAATAGAAACAGTTCAATAAAGGGACTTCTCACATAAGGATACATATACATATACATAAATTTACATAGTTCTTATAGATCAGCAATAACCATTTAGAAATTATAAAAGGAGAAATGCCATTCAGAATAACAACATAAATTTAAGCTTAAAACAAAATCTGGAAGATCTACATTTAAAAAAATCCACGAAACATTTAATGAGACACTTAAGAATTAATTGAAAAGACCTATCCTGTTCTTAGGAATAGGAAGAACCAAGATTTTAAAGATGTCAGAGTTCCCCAAATTTATCATAAATTATGTAATACAAATAGTGCAGTGCAATTTTAAGTGTATCTGATGAAATGATTTTGAAATTATGGAATAAAACCAGCTATAACAAAGAAAGAAACATTAATCTAGAAAGAATAATATGCTTGATATTTGTACCACCAAATATTAAAATGATCAACAAAATTAGATTCTGTCAAAAATAATCTATGAAACAAAATAAAAGTCTATGTATGTTCAAAACACTATCGTAAGTAGAGATTACATGAAAAATGGTGCTGGAAATTTTGGCTAAGTAGTAATTACTAATTAGTAATTAGTAATGAAAACAATAAAATCACACCTGGTAAAATGAAATAAGATTTAGATTTTGCATGGTTTATATATTTAAGTATAAAATTAGGTTATGAATTAATGTTTATCTGAAGGATGTAGAAATATTTTCTAAACTTAAGTCTTTTTAAAACAATTAAAGAAAAAGATTGGTGGTCTAGATTCTATAACTATTTGAAGTTTTCTTTGTCAAAACTTACTATAAAAAGGGTGTTTGTAGAAGAGCTTGGAGAAAATCTCTTCCCCTGAGAGACATTAAGCTGGTCAAAATGAGTAAAGACAATTATTTAAAACCCCTGGAGATGAATCGAAGGGCTTATGACACATTAAGGAACATTTATTCAGCAGAGGTTAGTTGAGAATCTTGCATGAGGGCATGGCATTTGTACTAGGGCCTGCACCTATTGCCTCACAGCTATGTGTTCCAGAGAAGCTGTTCCAGCAGGCTAAGCAGTAGAGTGGCAAGCCTCAGTTCTCCTAGCTTTCTTGAGTGGGAGAATTATTCCTGGTGGATTTGGCAGCCGGTAAATGTTGGCAGATCCCCTTTCCACAGATGCATGCTGCGGAAGGTCTATGTTGAGGGGGTGGTGGCAGTGCCCATTACTGTACTCCCAATTTTTGCCAGGTACCTGGCAGGTACCTGGTTGGGAAAGCTGGAGAAAAATGTAGCTGTCCAATCTTGTGTAGCTCCGTCTTACCAAGCTCTAGGAGGCTTGTCAGCCAAATGTCAGGTTCCATCTTCCCTGACCCCGTAGGGGAGAAGAGCTATTCTGATTAGATTTGACTGCTGGTAAAGCTTGGCATATTCCATGTTTCCTGACTCTGGACTGCAGAAGACATGAAGACAATTCACAAAAGATATTTTTCAAAATGAATAGAAAACATATATAAGACATTCAAGCCTTTTTAGTGCAAGTTAAAAGAATAGTGAGATTCCTTTCTTCATTTGTGAACCTGGAAAAGATTAAAAATAACTAATACGCATTGATGGGAATGGGAAATGTTATCTTCCATTGCTAATACTTAAATTTAAAATCTTACACAATAGCATTCCTAGTACTCATGTAATAGTTTTCTGGGGTCATTGTTTTTTTTTTTTTTTTTTTTTTTAAGTGACCAAAAAGATTTGTCCTCATTCTGCATTATTATTAACACATTAGCAACAAAGAAATCATCAGTAAGCTCTTTAGATATTGTCAGATGTCGTTTTTAAAGTGACCTATATAATTACTTTTCCATATATATCTTAGGTCACAGTAATACCTGTGACATTCAGTCACTGAATGAGTTAGGATGACAGTTGTCATTATGTTTGTCTTTATTTAGTTGTAAATAATCCTGTAAGTCATTGCTTCAGGTGGTTAACTAGCCTTAGCAAAGGTTATCAGTTGTTTTTATTGATAACTTAGCTACACTTACAAACATGATACAGATGTGCCACCAGTAGCACTAAATGAAAATTCCTCCATGTTGTGAAGAGGAAACAAAATGGTGAAGAAGCTAAATGAATTACTTGGGGGTAGGAAATACTCCCAAGTTTTATTTTCATGAGTTGTAGGAAATATAAATCATTTTGTAATGTAAACACATCTCCAAGTTAAGCAGTATCCTCTCTTCACTGCATTCTCTTGCTCTTCTAGCCAACCAGCCACTCCCACCCCCAATATCCCTAAGTAAATAACACATGTTTCTTAAAGGACTTCCCTCCCCCCTGCCACTCCTCCCACCTGTGGCTATAGAAGATGAAAACTGATAGTAGGGAGAGATGAACAATTTAGAGCTTTATCATAGATCTTTTACTCTGGCCTTCAACATTGTCACTTAGTAGTTCTAAATAGATGACTGAGGGAAATCTATAGTATTTTAGACTACTTAAATTCTTTTATTTTTAAAGATTTTATTAATTTATTTAGAGAATATGAGTAGGGGGAGGGGCAGAGGGAGAGAGAGAGAGAGAATCTCAAGCAAACTCTGTACTGAGCACAAAGCCCAATGTGGGGCTAGATCACACAACTCTGAGATCACAACTTGTACCGAAATCAGGAGAGGGCTGCTTAACTGACTGAGCCTACCAGGGGCCCCTGAACTAGTTAAATTCCTGACAAAAAAAATCTTAGCTTGCTTTTTTTGTTTTGTTTTGTTTTAAAGATTTTATTTATTCATGTGAGAGAGAGAGAGAGAGAGAGAGAGAGGCAGAGACATAGGCAGAGGGAGAAGCAGGGTCTACGCAGGGAGCCTGATGTGGGACTTGATCCCGGGACTCCAGGATCATGCCCTGGGCCAAAGGCAGGTGTTCAACCACTGAGCCACCCAAGCTTCCCTTAGCTTGCTTTTTGAATTCAGCAATTAGCCAACAGAATCTATAATTCTGTTATTTAACTAAAATTCTTTGTATTTCATAAATAAAGTATAATATAATAAAGATTCATAACCTTCTCAGGTATATTTTACCACCCAGTCTAAGAAATACATTATTACTAATATGGTTGAAGCTCCATGTATTTCATGGTACACATAATCTGCAATTGTTCTTTTATTCTAACATTTCATTTGTGTGATTCATTCATATTGATATAACCACTAGCTCATTTTCACTGCTATGTAGTATTCCATTGCATAAATATAAAGAATCTGTAATATTATAATATCTCACCTAAGGCTGCTGATGGTCCTAGTCATTCTCTTTGTACAAGTACCCCGAGAGTCTTGGTTCCATTTCTATGTTCTACCTTTGAAGAGGAGCAATAGTAAACTGGCATATCTAGATAGATGTGGATTCATAATTCAGTGACACTATTGATGGATGTGAAGGAATTAAGAATTGTTTTGATTGTGGTGGTGGGGTGATGGTAGAGAGGACTATCTTTAGAAATGCATCTCTAAATGACGCCAGTAAGGGAAATGGACCATGCCTGAAGGCAATTCCCTTTCCTCACCAATGTTCAAACATGGTTTCACTATCTGATGTATTAGTTACATAGGAAGAGATTCAATTTAGTGGTATTTGTCAAGATAACTTCTTTTTTTTAATAATAAATTTATTTTCTATTGGTGTTCAATTTGCCAACATACAGAATAACACCCAGTGCTCATCCCGTCAAGTGCCCCCCTCAGTGCCCGTCACCCATTCACCCCCACCCCCCGCCCTCCTCCCCTTCCACCACCCCTAGTTCGTTTCTCAGAGTTAGGAGTCTCTATGTTCTGTCAAGATAACTTCTATGGTTACATATATTTCTTAAGATATTGCATTTTTTTGGAGATATTGTATCTAATTTAAAAAAATTAATGTTCACTTAATGTGTAAATAATACTGTCTCATATTTTGGAAGTTTTGATGTATATTTTTTTCATTTTTTTCTCTGTGTTGCCAACAATAAAGAACATAGTTAAATGTCCTCCAACCTTACAGAAATTCAGCTGAAACCTTAGTTTAACCTACTAATTCCATGCATTGATCACCAGTACTTATCAGCCAACCTGTTAGGACTGCAAAAAGTAGAATGTGTCATGTGTTTGCAATTTGAGTATGTTACTAAGGTAGTATTGCTGTAAATAGTAGTTTTAGAAACAGAGTAGTGAAGATAGTCAAATTCTTGGGTTAGGGACCTTGGGTTAGGACTTATTTGCCCTACTATCTGTATCTGTTGCTTAGAGTATTGCCTGGAAATATGAAAGTGCATAATTAATACTAGGTTTAATTTAAAGAACTATTTCTCAATAGTCATAGAAATTGTCCATATCATCAGTAGTAAGGAAGAATCTAGATTTATATTCATACGTTTATTCTTTTTGTACAAAATTTCATGTAGTCAACTCTTACTGTGAACCACAGGAGAGGAGGAAAGAGTATTAGGTACTGGGAGAAAATGGATTTGGAAGTCAGTGGTTTAGTTTTGAGCACCTGATAAACACATTGTAACTACTTTACAACTCAACAAACAACACACATTTGTTTTCTCTAGTGCAGAAGCATTCATGAAATATAGCAAAAAAGGAGTGATTGGACTCATTGTGCTAAAAGCCATTAATTTCTGATTTTTGCCAGCCAATTCCTCTCCACTCCAAAGGATAATATCAGTAATTTATATTTTGAATTACATATTACTTGAAATGACTTTTGAGTTAATTATTAAGGTCTGTTTTGATGCCTTTGAAAACCAAGTTTTACCAACTTTGCCACACTTGGGAATTGTGGTTTTGAAGGAATTTGGACATAAATTACTCTTTTTTTTTTTTTTAGTTCACTGGCAAATGTCATATATGAAGGCAGATATTCATCCCAGACAGTAAGATAAGTGTTCTTGATTTCATTATGAGGCAAGAATAATAGCTCAGTGGAAAGAAAAAATAAATTCCTAATATGAGTGCAAGTTGCTTTCTTGATGCCATCATGATCCTCATAGCAAGAATGATTTAGTATATTGGATTATATTGTCCCAACTCTTTTTTTCAAAGGAATAAATCACATGCTTCTATTACTATGATAATATGCAAGCAACTATGACCACTGCTGAATGCTCTTTCAGCCACATCTTTTATACTGTGCCAATTAAGCAGAAGGTGTGGAATGTTGGCAGGGGGATTTAAATGTCTCATCTAAAGGTCGACACCTAACAACAGGACAGCATTTATCCTGAACTGGACTGTAGAGTCAGCACTGGGTTTGAGCCCAGTTGCTGTTGGGGGACTTAAATATACAGTTCTCCAAATGAGAGCAGGTGGTGTCAAAGGAGCTATACTGGTGTTCAAGATATATCCTAAAATAGCTTTAAGCTTCTCCATGACCTCATTTTGCCATGCTGGCTTGCTTACGAGTGTGTTTTTGGGTGGTGTTAATGTTCTAGCGTTAGCCATTATAATTTATGGACTGACATAGTATCGTTAACACTGAGCATGGATTGTACTCAGTAGCCAAAGCATAACTTTTTTTTCCCCTCTATGTTTCCTGCAGCTGGTCAGTGTTTTGTAACCAGGGCACCAACTCTGGAGCCAGTTGGTAACTTTAGATGTTTGATTGGGTGTGCAATTGGCATTACAGACGTGGTTAACCAAGGATAATATTAGAGTATGCGTGACAGTTTCAAGATTTCATACTGTGAGACAGAACTTGTTTTAGCACAAGATGAAACCAGATAGCTGTATTTATAGTAAGATTTCATTTAATAAAAGTGTTTTAGGCAAGGTGAAAGTGACTGTGACTATTTTGCCTTTGAATAGATGAATGAGCTAGTGATTTTTAAAATTAAATTTTATTTTTTATCAAAGTAAGCCATGTATATTGTGTGTTTATAAGGATTAATAATGTTGTAAGACTTATAATGAAAAACAGCAGACCTTTCCCTTGACCTCTTCTTCTTCACCTTAAATCCTGCTTCCAAGGGCAATTGCCATCATATTTCTACGTAACACAATTATAATTGTAGTTCCTGATTCTCCAGTTTTAGGAATTATAGATTGAGTGTCCATTGTGAAAGATGAATACTTAACTCTCTTAAACTCGTTTGCTCTTCTTCTCCTCTTTGTCACAACTCTTAGTGAAATCAGATAATTTCAATGGAGGCAGGAATAGTCATTCTTTTTTTTTTTAAGATTTTATTTATTTATTCATGGGAGACGAGAGAGAGAGAGAGAGAGAGAGAGAGATAGGCAGAGGGAGATCCCTGCAGGGAGCCTGATGCAAGACTCAATCCCAGGACCCGGGGATTACACCCTGAGCCAAAGGCAGACACTCAGCTGTTGAGCCACTCAGGAGCCCCAGGAATAGTCATTCTTAAACACTATTCTTTAGGAGATTATAATAACCTAGATTAAGGAATGTGATGGCCCAATACTACAGTAGATACAGAATTGATACACAGAACATAAAGAAACAAGCTGCTTCCTGGACTTGAAGGACACATAGCAATATGTCTATAAAGACGTGCCAACAAAGGAAAATCAGAGTTAGATGTTCTGTTGGAGAGGAGACAGGCAGGTCTATAGTCCCTGACCTGGGTGACCCAATCACTTTTGTTTTAGTTATATAATAACTGCTGAATGTAAAGTTTTCTGCTCAAAGTGGTCCCTGGCCATTTATTTATGATACAGTCTGAGCCCAAGAGGTAATTTCTCCTTCAATTACACTAAATGGGGAGGAGTGGTGAAGCTATTGATTGAACTTCAGGCAGCAGGTGAAAACTGCTACTGGCTGGACAACACTTTGTTGTTGCTTACTAGGGAGACACTGAAGTGCTGAAATTAAATATTACAAATGTTTACAAGGTTAGAATAATCCAGAGCAGAGGTCAAGGTGGATATGTCATCCCATGAATTACAAATGGTAACCCCCCTACAAAAAATTATAAGGTGTATCTTGTATGTGCATTGAGAAAGTCCTTGAAACAGCCTTATGCAGTCTTATATACCCTCATCAGCTCCTAACACAATATCCAACACGTGCTAAGAAATAAATAGTGGTTTGTTCAAGTGTCAGCTGTTTGGGTATAACTGTGTAAGGTATAGTTTAACTTACTGTAGAAAATTAGGTATTACTCAGGCTCCATCTCTTTATGGGTACTCTTGCTTACAAGGTAAGTCCACTGGACATACTAGACTCTTGATGATAATTTTTTTGTTTGTTTCATCTGATCAGAACATAAAGACTCCTAACTCTGGGAAACGAACTAGGGGTGGTGGAAGGAGAGGAGGGCGGGGGGTGGGGGTGAGTGGGTGACGGGCACTGAGGGGGGACTTGACGGGATGAGCACTGGGTGTTATTCTGTATAAAAAAAATAAATGTTTCATCTGATCAAGTTAATGATATCATTAGGGCTCTTTTACTTGGAACATTGTAGTGACAATAGAAATGTTTAGTTGAGAATGAGCGACTACACACAGGAGTGAGTTATATATAGTTCGTGAAATACTTGAATTTAGCAAATATGTACTGTACAAAAAGATACAAATAATATGCAAAGTCGCTTGGTTATTTAATTCGTTACTACTCTTAAGGAAAAGTTAGATGAAATTAAGAGAAATATCTCTCTTTGATCTGTTCAGATCTTTTCTTCTTTAACCTTTTCCTTAAATTATTTGTTATTTTCTGTTTATGCTCTGTGGTTGGCCTACATCCTACATTTATTTGTCATTATAAAAGTTTAGACATAAAGCATTGGTAATGCTTTAGGTGAAGACATTGGTAAGTCTTTAGGTGAATATTTCATTTAGTAATTTAAAAAAAATAAATGTTCAGTTGAAACACTAGAAAACAAAGAAGAGTCAGATGATCAAACAAAAAAACCCATGATCTTCCTGCCATGGAAAATTTTCTTTTAGGGGATCCCTGGGTGGCTCAGTGGTTTAGCGCCTGCCTTTGGCCCGGGGCGTGATCCTGGAGTCCCAGGATCGAGTCCCACATCAGGCTCCCTGTATGGAGCCTGCTTCTCCCTCTGCCTGTGTCTCTGCCTCTCTCTCTCTCTCTCTCTCTCTCTCTTTCTGTCTCTCATGAATAAATAAATAAAATCTTAAATTTTTTTTTCTTTTAAAACATTGATGTTCGTACTTTCCTTTCTGTGTATGTGTAGGTATTTGTGTGTGTGTGGATTAAAAGTTAAAATCATACTATTTTGTAGCCTTTTTTTCACTTAGAATTTTCACATACCAAAACTCTTCTCTAATAATATTACTGGTAGTAATTACATTGTGATTATTTGTATGAATATGCAATAATTTGGAATAATAAATCCATACTACTAAGACTTTAGTATGTTTCCAATTATTTTTGGTCATTGCATCTATAGATTTTGCTAACCTTGCTCCTCTGTATTATTGCACAGCCTTGGACAAAGCTTGACATGAAGAAGTTTGCCATTCTCTAATGTAAAGATTGCAAAATAGACTATGATTCCTAGGTATTCTGACATGCATACCCCACCCTTTCTCTTTCCCTCCTCCTTCTCTCTCTTGTTCTCTCACTCTCTCTTCTACCATGGGGTGGTAAGGGGTTATAAAATCTCCCAGGATTCACTTGGAAAGAATAAAACTTCCTGTTTGGGTTCAGCGAAAAGGCCCCCATCTGCACAACTATTGTTAGCTTTTAAATGATAACAATTCAAGGTATCCACTTAGGATTTGGTATCATAACCATTTCAAATCAAGTCGTATATTGTTTGCATACTTATGGAACAAGCCTCCATGAGCTACAACCTCTCGTATCAACCATGGGTTATAGTGAAAGTACAGGATTAAGCCTGCAAGATTCATGGGCTGAGAGATGCTGTGGAAGCAAGATAGTGTAATGAACAATTGTCATGCCAGATCCTGGACCTTTGTAAGCTAATTACCGCTTCTCAGCCTCTCTTTTGTCATCTGTAAAATGAGTATAATCATAATCATACCCGATTTTAAGGTTTTGTTGGAAATTAAAAGTGAAAACACATTTATTGCAAATTTAGCACAAAATATGTTGCAAAAGTATTAATCTTGCACAAAGTATTAATGGGAGTATTATCATATTGTTCTTGTGAAACTGCAGATGGCAAGAGATACGCTGATGCTGTGTTGAGGAGCACAGCCAGATGGACAAAGCCAGATGGAAAAGGACCCTTAAAACAGATCTTCCATAGTATTTACTTGCCTTTCCTTCTTCATACTTCTTGGAAAAAGCAGCCCTTTTTGATTCTAGGATTTTCTCTGTCCTGAGAACCAATATGATACTGATGAAAAGAAAAAAAAATCTCTAACAACCTGAAAACTGAGTGCTCTGAGAGGCCAACATTTGTTGGAGCTTTTCCACTAGATTAGCGTTCATTTGTCTTACTTCACACTGTCCCCCAGTCCCCCTGCCAGCTTCAGTTTTACTTTGTTATTAACAATAAAAGCTTTGTTCACAGACAAAGCAGATATGAACTTGATCTTAACTTATTTGTTTAACTCTCACTTAAAGTTATTGCTCTTTGCAACCCAGGGCATTTCTGGTATTTGAACAGGAAAAATTCTGAGCAAATGAGTAAAACAGCACATTGTCTTAAAATGGATCCTTTGTTACCAGTGAGCAAGGTAACCAGCATACAGTAGCAATATAGTTGGGGTTCTATTCCTGACCAAGTTCACCACACTTAATTACTCAGAAGTGTCATCAGCAAATGTTGCAAATGAAGATACTCATTATAAATCTAAGTAGCAATTTCAAGTGGTAAGATGTTTCAAGTCTCATAAAAGGAGCATAGATATATGTTATGCATTGATTATTCAGGGGACCTTTATAAAGTGTACATATAGCAAATAAAGTAATCAACTATGTCAAATTTGGCTGAGCTTAAATTAATATGCTTGCTATGACAAATACTAACATTTAACTCACCGCTTTAAGTTCATTTGGAGGCATTATTTTATTGATAAAAATAGTTTCAAAAGCTACCAAAAAAATTTGGTCATTTTTAAAATAAGTAAATATTTGATCTAGCAAGTAGAAGCATTTGGAATTATTTCATTGACCTTAAGCCTGCTTTCAAATTTGAGATGTTGATTTTTTTTTTTAAGAGCCATTGAGGTATCTAAATATTTCAAGGGCTTTCCAAGGATTTTCATTGTGAGAGTTTGAAGAGCCTCAGACTCTTAAATCTAGCCCTTCTGTTTATCTTTTTTCCCCTCTTCTCAACAACTATAAGGGCTGAATGGAATAAGAAAAGAAGTCACAGAAAGGTCCCTGAATCAATAGGGAAGATGGTATTGGGGAAAGGAAGTCATACCTCTTTGCCTTTGAGGTGGGAAATATTTATCAGATGATATATGTATACAGATATATAACATATGAAACTTGAAGGCTGAATATACATACATGTGTATATATGATATAGCACATGGTATGTTATTTGTATATGTGTGTATGTATATATTTCAAATACAAACATACATGTAAGTATAACACATTATGTGATTTATATCATATATACATATATATTATATATACACACATATATGTATCTCACAACTTCAGAGTTTCAGATATTTTCAGATCCCATCTAGAGGAGTTGCTGTCTTTTTCAAATT
The DNA here is from genome assembly GCF_011100685.1 of Canis lupus familiaris. NCBI lineage: Eukaryota > Metazoa > Chordata > Mammalia > Carnivora > Canidae > Canis > Canis lupus. The sequence goes on along the minus strand of NC_049222.1, from coordinate 77,679,884 downwards.
TAATTGTCTGGTTTGTCACTGTGTTACACAAACTTTATAAGCAGATGTCACTGAAAAGTAAAAAGAGTATTACAGACAGACTAGTTTATAATCTCTATTCTATCACTTGCTAACTCTGAACTTGAGGATATTATTAATCTATTGAGCGTGAATTTCTTTATCTATGAAACATAATTCATAAAACCAACTCTTTAAGGTTGGAGTGAGAATGACATGAGATAATACATTAGCATAGAGCACAGAAACTGGTCATGGAAGACAAGTGCTTAAAAAGGGCAGGGGATCCCTGGGTGGCGCAGCGGTTTGGCGCCTGCCTTTGGCCCAGGGCGCGATCCTGGAGACCCGGAATCGAATCCCACATCGGGCTCCCGGTGCATGGAGCCTGCTTCTCCCTCTGCCTATGTCTCTGCCTCTCTCTCTCTCTCTGTGACTATCATAAATAAATAAAAAAAAATTTAAAAAAAAAGGGCAGTTGTTACAATTATTTTTTCTATTATGAGGAAGTCCACTACAAATACTAGTGGAATTTATCATGCAGAATATGGACTAAAAGGGACTCACATTGTTATACATATTTACTTGTTACTGAAGTTTCTTGAAATTGTGCATGCAGCATTATTACTATTTATTTATAAATGTATTTCTAATCTGGGTCCTAATTAGAATTTTTTACCTAGGCAATTTTTTTTCTTTTTTGAAAGAGAAAGAGAGAGTGAGTGCGTGTGCATGTAGGGAGTGGTGGGGGGACAGAGGGAGAGGGAAAGGGAGAGAGAGAACCTGAAGCAAGCTCCATGCCCAGTGTGGACCTGGAGGTGGGGCTCGATCTCACGATCCTAAAATCAGTACCCTGAGCTGAAATCAAGAGTTGGACACATCACTGACCAAGCCATCAAAGCACCCCCTTAGGCAATTATTTTAATTCACATTGGAAAGGATAAGCAAAATCAATGTGGATGAGATGAAAGGAGTTGGACCACTAGAGTCTAATCTTTGTAGCTTTTGCTGATAACCAGCCCTTGACTAGCTTTAGGGAAAGCCCAGGAAAATTTAAATAAATAACTAAATAAATACTTTGCAGAGGTTGCCCAAGGAGGTTCTGTGAAGAGTTGTAGCTCACTTGTTCTGGTGTTTATTAAAACAACACAAAATCCATATTCCCACTTTGATCTTTACTCAAGAAAATGTAATGAAATTGGCACCAAATTCATCAGGCAACTCTGTATTTGTCCACTTGGATGCATCTTATGGGCAGTCAAGAAGGTGAAAGAGGGAAGATTTGATGGCCTATCTCTTTTGAAAGTATAATATCAGCTAGATGTTAGAAAGAAAATACAATAACACCCTGCCAGTACTAGTCAATGTCCATCTAATTACAAAAGCTTTAGGAAGCTGGGATTCTATTTAACTTCAAACATGTTAAAGGCTCAAGTCATTCAACCTGGTATAATATTTTCTGAGGATTTGGTCAGATCATTTTCTTGCCTCAAATATTTAATTGAACCAGTTGTGGGTAATGAGGTCTGCTCTTTGACAACTCACAAGTAGTTTTCACACTGACTTATCCTTAATCATAAGTTGTATGTCATCTTTGGCCTTCTGCACAGACAGATGAGAAATTAGTGGGACAGTCCATAAAAATACTGGCCTGCAATAAAGTCTTGACTGTTTCAATACCAGCTGCTTTCCAAAAACACTTCACTCAGGACCTATGTCAATGTAAATATTAGAAGACTTGGAAGAGTTTGCAATCTTTTTTGACTATGGTTAAATTATTATTTTAACCTTCCTTTCCCTGATTACCACTGGAGGATCATTTTAGTTCATTTAGTTTGTTTTGCTTGTTGTTTTCTTAAAGATATATCCACTTAGCTGGAAAAGCAAATTGAGTAAAATGACATGAAATACAACATAAGTCAATGACAACAAAAACCACCAGGTAATCCATTGGCCTAATTTGTTAATGTGTGGCTTTATTAATTTTTTTGCTTCAGAATTAAAAACAAACAATCAAACAAATTCAGCATTACTGCTTGGACATAGAGTTCTGTAAAAGCACCAGGCTTGCTGTGAAGTAGGATTTTTCTTTCATCGAGGAAAAGGGATTACAAGAAAGAATACCAGTTGGAGAAAAAGAATAGTTGGAGAAATCTTTTAGAATAATTTGCATGTGAATAACCCCCATGATATTTAGGTATGAGTATTGAAACTTCTCCAAAATGGAAGTGAATCCAAAAAAAGGAAGTACACTTTCTTTAAATTGTGTTTGAGAGAAAGTAAAGTGGGTAAGGAAAGATGAAGAATCTGATTACTTTATAACTGTTAGATAGTTGGGCAGTGAACACATCAGTAGCAGTTCTGTGTTTTGTGTTTCTTTAGTCATACATAGTGCCATTCCGGATGCATAGTGTTTCTCAATGCTGTTAGTCCCAATTCAAACCTTTATATCTCAGATTGCTTATTGCACATTGGCCATGTATTAGAATTGCCTATGTCACACACTCTATGCAATTTAGAGAAAGATTTCCATCGTGGAACAAACTTGAAAAAAAAAAACAAAATATTTCTCTGAAAAGCAATTTGCTTTGCTAGGCTTTGCCTGTATTCCCAGTACAATTACTGTAGATTATATGAGTTTGAAAATGAGCTTTCTTCCTTGCAACCCACTCTGTTTGATTCTCTCATGAAGTCATAATCCTCTGTTTGCGCAGTAAGCCTGTTGCCATGGAAATTAATGTGATGTTACAAATTTGCTATTATTTATGACTTCATTGTAGGATGGATCTGAGTAAGACATTAATCTCCAGTTTCTTCACAAGTATTTGGTGAGTCATACAAGAACAGGTGAAGGCATTTCAGCTTTCATTTCTTAATTGCAAGGTGGAAGTGTTTTCCCTGGTAAAAAAAATACAAATATCTAAGAAATAATAATTGCAAAAAAATGTTAAAATAAATACTTCTGAAGAGAAGTTGAAACATGTGAAACACTAGGATAAAATTTATATTCTACTTACAAAATATCTGCCAAGAGCTACAAGGTAAGCTCCTTGAGAAACCTAGCTTGTCAGTGTCACTCTCTCAACAAGTCTCTTCTTGGTGCTGCCATGTTTACTTTCTCAGCACAGAAGAGCTAAACAGTGAGCACTCTGGTGCATAAGCCCCTCAACCATTGCAATATTGAATTCTGATCTTTAATAAACCAACATTGATTTACTTCACTGCTTCTGTTTGCTTAGTTAAGCTCCATTGGCATAGGAAAAGGCACACATAATTTAATCAAATTGCTTTTTTTTTCATCTGATTTTTTATTAGTGCACAAGGCAGGCTCTAAGCATTCAGAATTTATTTTTACTACTAAAATATCTTTCTTCTCTCTTGGAGGAAAAGTTTGAAATAACAGTTAATTTCATTTATTTTTATTTATTTATAAATAAATATATTTATTTTCAATATGTACAAAAACAAAGACAAAATATTACCAATGGACTTATTTTTGAGTATTAAATTGACTTTCTTTTTTGACATCGTGTTGATTTGAAGAATCAGTATAACATCTAAACAGTATAGAGCTTTGAGATTTCCAGATTTCAGATGCCAATAAGCAAGTCAATGTTTTCAACATTTTGAATTGAGGTAACATTTTCTTTTGTTACAAATGAATTTTTCTGATTATCTAAGTTAGCCAATTAATAGATTAAAAAAAAGACTTGGAAAGGTAGATGATTTGCGGAAGGTTAGGAGGCTGATTGATTGACAGTTTGGGGGTAAACCAGGAGATGCTGAGATTTCAATTCTGTATTATCAATGAAAACTACTCTTATTTCTCCTCTTGAGTTTATTGCATATTAGGGAGTTAGAACTCCTTTTCATAAATGTAAAGGTTAATCATATTTTTCATATTTAACTTGTTTTTATATGTTGGATATTTAGTTTCCAAATGAAGGTCCTAGTTATTTCTGTGGGAACGAAGTCAGTGAATTACTTTGGAGTATGAGTGGAATTCATGAAAAAGCTTATGATGTTGCATTTCTGGAGGCCTAGAAGCATATAGACTTGCCAGTGTTACTGGAGAATGACAAGCTTGAAAAGCTGTGAACTTTGTTTCTCTGCACCATACACTTGTTTCTTCTGACTCCTTAGTGCAAGATTTAAAAATACAAGAGTATTACTTTAACTTTACAGAATTAGCCTAAGTACTATTATAATTTTTATGTATATAATTTTTTATATCATAATGAACTAGAAATATTTCTCTTAATTTAATGGAATATATTATTTTCTTATCTCCCAAAGTTTGAAGAGTGAAGAGGAGGTTTTTCTGTCTTCTGTTTCATGCATACAAGGAAGCATTTTTTTCTCTGGGGAGATGGCAGCCATCTCCTTACTATGAGGAGAACCAAGCTTGAGTGGAGGAAAAACAGCTTATGTGGCAAAATGGAGATAGAATCTGTCTGGGACCCTGATGAACATTTTGAAGGGCTAAGTTAAACAGTCCTAGAACCTGGCCTACTTTTGGAAATCCTTTTTTATAGGGTAATAAAAGTTCTCAGTACTGTACTGGACCAGTTTCTGTACCTCCCAGATCTACTCAGCCCTATGTTCCTCCTAGCCCTCAACCATCGCCCTGATTCTTGGCCAGAATAAAGTCCAAACTATGGCAAAGATTCTGTTGTTTTCCATGTCTGGAAAACACATGTGTGTTTTCCATGTGTGCAGATTCAACTCAACTGGACCCACTAAACAGTTCTGGCTTTCTTCCCCAGTAGCTGCCTAGAGGGGCTAATAACACAACCCACATATAGAAGGTGTTAGACAAAGGATGAGAAAGAGCTGAAGATTGCTGTGGACTATTTAGAAATGTAGTCCTCCATCTGTGGATTCTTTGGAGATGTAGTGGTTCCATGAATCAAACATCCTGCATAACTAAGTAAAATGTTTGTGTTTATATAAGGCTGGGGTCAGCTGGGTAATGTACTGCCTTGTAATGATTGTCCTCCTTCTGTGTTTCATTCCATTTTTCCTTCACTCTTGCTTCGCTGGGATAATACTCCCAAAAAGTTAAGCTAGTGAACTTCAACTTAGGTTCGATTTTCTAGAAAACCCAGGCTAAAGATTCCCTTAGGACCCTGGTATCAAGAGAGGCCAGAGAAAGCAGACCCTCAGGATGTTGGATTGCCTGACTAGCAGACTGTAATAGAGACCTGCTAATTACTGCTGATGTGGTGAGTGGCAGTCATCTCTGGTATGCATGATCTAACAATTACTGAAGTTTTCATTGGTGATGAATTAAGGTGAGGTGCAGATAAAGGCAAGTCATTGGAAATGAAGTGGCTACTGCATTTGATTGGAGTGACAGAAAAATGATATAAGAATTGTGGCGTGAGGTAGACACTTTTGATGGTATTGGAGAACTTGCAAAAAGAAATAATAATAATTACTTATATAAGGTATGCTGTGAATGCCAGAAGACTTCTATAGTAGCCCTAAAGAAGCTAAAAAACAAAGCCAAACAAAACAAACAAACAAAAACATCAAGCTTAGGATCTGATTATAAATGTGACACATACCTGCAAAGGAAACAAAATAAGTGCCTGTCAGATCTTCCATGTCAAAGTTAGAGTCCTAAACAGGAAAGGTAAAACAGTGAGACTAGAATTTAAGTGGATAAGCCTAAGAAACTTGAACCCTTCCAATCCCCTGACTCTTGCTGGCCATCAGAAACAGTCCCTTTCCTCTTTCTGGAGGAGAATAGCCTCACAGTGTCTGGAGACTGCAACGGTTTTTACATAAAACAATTATCTAGCAAGATGATGCTCGTTCTAATTCTCCATCACTGTTGTCCTCATTTAGGCAAATAAGAAAACTCATGTTTATAAGTTAATATATACAAGGAGGGAATGATGGTGAGGGATGGAAAAGTGGATCTATAACCACTGAAATTCTGGTTTCCCATCCCAGTAGCTCTCAGAGGAGGAAATAACACGATCTGAAAATGAGAGGGAGTTAAATCACCATGGACTAAACTTTAACCATGAGATCTGGGAAATGGTAAACAAATTTCTGGCCCATTCTCCCCTGAGTAGATTCCTTAAGATGCAGTGTCATAGAGCAGATATCCTGTGCAAATGAGCAAACCAGCTGTGTTTTCTTGAAAAGTTATGGTCATCTGGGTGCTACACCTGTAGGAGTAGGAGAAAGAATATAAAGCTGGATGGGAAGAATTCATTGTCATGAGATTCACCTTTGACTTGGGTTTGATGTTCTGCAATGATTCCTAGAGCTGGTTGAGATAATTTGTTGGGATGTTTCTTTGCATCTTGTAAGTGAGATGGTTCCTGATTCTTATAATGGCTACCCATTACAGAGTTAACATAACAGAACTTTCTTGACATGACATGGAGAAAAGAATCAGAAAACTCAGAAAAATGAGAATATATTTCTATATTGTTGTGTAGTATCTGAGAATCCATCACAGGACTGTGTACCCTGGAGATGGGGTAAGGGCCACTACCTTCACTTAGGCAATAAAGAATGTACTAGGATGGAGGGTACCAGAATTTTGAGAAGTCTAATGATGGTTGTCCTCTGCAGTCTGGGCATGTCAGTTGGGGAATGCTGCCATGGCCCTGGGCTGCCTAATATCAATGTGAATGATAAGGATCTAAGACAAAATAGTCCAAGTGGCAATCCTGTACTGTCAGATGCAGAGTATATGTACTTACTGTAATGGACAGAAAAGGCAGAGCAACAGTCATGGTGCCTTCACCCACAAGAAGTCTATGGTAATGAGTAATAGACCATGGTGGTGTCCTTGCGATGAGACATATGGATAGTGGCTACAATATTGCACAATTTTTGTATTAATAGCAATATTCACAATCCTGAAAACATTGAGCACAAGGCCAACACCCCCCACCACAATGGAAAGTTGTGGCTCTTCATTCCATTTCTAAATATATATTAATTCCCTGACTCATAGCTCATTGACTGAAGGGAAAAATAGCTTTGTTTTAAAAGAACTCTACAATTTTGCCAAAAGTATAGATGCAAAATTATTTCTTTGATTATTTCCCCAAAAGTACTTTTCCCTGAGGAAAGAGGATACTAGACCTCTAAAGGATTCTCAAGTATGAGGTTTTTATGGGCACTGATATCAGGGCATCTAAAATGCTGTCACAGTCTTATTGTGGTTAAGACTTACAGAAACCACATGGTAAATGGCACTATCTGGATCCAGTGGGTTTAGGGATCCATTCTATGATTATGTCCTCAGTCCGGGAGGGTATAATTGTATATACTATACATGGAAGCTGGCAGATCCCTAACACTGCTTTCCTGATCTATAAAGTAAGACCTATTATGGTAGAAAGCATTATAGAAGCCCTTAAAGTTGTCCCAACACCTACCACACAGCCCTGATAATAAACCAGAAGTAATACTGCTTTTGGGATGAATTGTGGAAATTAGTATCATTACTAAGGGTGTGAAGGTGGTGCTTCTTGTTTTGTTACCTTCTTGAATTCTGCAAAAAGCAGATGGCTCATGACAACAGATAATGGACTACCATAAATTTAACCAGGTGGTACACTAATTGAAGCTGCCTTGCTGAATGTGGTGTCTTTTCTGAAACAGATCAGCACTGATTCTATTATTTAGTATGTGGCTGTTGGTTTGGTGAATACTTTGTTCTGAATTGCCATCAGTAGGAATAAGTTCATCTTTATATAGTAAGGATATGGGCACAGTGGCACTGTTTGTCCTTAGGGCTCCATTAACTCTCCTGCTTTCTGTTATAAGGGGCTTTGATCATTTATCAGTCAGGGTCCATTCATGAGACAGAAACCATAGAAATTACTTAAAAGATATATTAATATAGAGAATTGTTAACCTGGCATAAGAAAAATGAAAAGGCAAAAAGGAACAAAAAGACAAAAAGGAAAAAAGTAATAACTACAGGAAGCATTTATCCCTTCTAGTGTTGCGTGTAAAAGAGAAGATATTGGAATTACTAAAATCTAGAGACTTGAATAAGGGGCTTGCTGAAGGTGAGACTCAGATCCTGTGAAGGGTCCTGCTTGGTTGGTATAATTGCCTTAGAAGGTCAGAGGACAGACCCATGAGGAAGGGGCCCTAGCTGATGTGCTGTTAACTCTGGATGTGATAAAGCTGGCTCTACTTGTATGGAAAACCTGTAAAGTGGAATCAGTTCCTGCTACTGGAATCAACTAGGAATAAGATGGACCATGGGCTTGGGAGGAAAGCATCTCACACCACAGAACAACTCCCAAAGAGGAGAGTCACAACAACGTCCTGAGAATGTGAACCAGCCTCTCTCCCTGGCACTGGTTGCACAGTAAGGTTATCTACAGAGGAAACATGGTGTCAGAGATAGAGGTTATTCATGAATCCAATAGCATGGGTTCTTTTCAACTAAAGATACTCTAGCTCCTGCCACTGCTGATGGCCAAACTGACAGGAAAAAGAAAATGCTACTCTCTGGGTATAGTCCTTTGAAAAATCTGCTTTGTGCAGACTTGTCTTCTATTAAGATATTCCTTATTTTGACAGGGTCCTTGGCTTTGCTTTCTTTTCCCAGAGCTCTACTTAGTCCTTCCTTCTTTTTTTTCCCTCTTTCTAGCTCCCTCTTCCTTCTTTCTTTGTTCCCTTCCTTACTTTCTGGTGTATCTTTCACTTTATCTTTATTTTCAACTTTCCTATTCCTTTTTTAAATCATGTATTTGGATCTTGGCAGTTGGTTTTACAGTCACTCTTTACACTGATTGGGCATTTTATGTCTTACAGTGCTGTTAATAGTTACAGTTGATCCACAAATTGGAGAACTTTTCAATGTAACTCTCAGAATATGTTACGGACAATTAAAATGTAAAAATTATTAGTATTCATTAGGAAGGAATTCCTAGAAAGGGAATATCAGCAAAGGATCCATGAGCCAGAGGCAACAGTAAAGCAGTTGATTAGTTACAGTATTTCCTTCCAGTTTGTGGTTCATAAATTCATTTTCTTTATAATATTTCTAGATGAACAGAAGTTATTAACTTTAATGTAGTTAATTTTATAAATTTCTTTCCTTTATGGTTTGTTTAGTCTGTGTTGCATTTAAGAAAATCATCACCATAAGTTCCTAAAGATTTTCTTCTTTACAATCTTCTGAAAAGATTTATAGTTTTATCTTTTACATTTAATTATTTAAACCACATAGAATTTATTTTAATTTTAAGCCAAGGATTTGATTAATTTTTTTCATACATAATCAATTGTTTTAGTGACATTTATTGAATAGTTCCTCTTTTCTACTGATTATTTACAATACTCAGTAAAGAGTATTATTACTTTTATTATTATTAAGAATAATAATTCTCTTCTGGAATATCTGGTTTTTTTCCATTGGTCTTTTTGATTAATCTTACACTGATAACAAATGTTTGATTTTTATTTTATCATAATTTATTATTATTCTTGATATCTGGGGAATACCAGTCCTTTCACCATGTTTTTCTTCTTCAGTAGTATTTCTAAAAGTTCTCTCTTTCTTTAACAAATCAATTTAGTCATTTTATAGGCTACTTACTTATATGTCATTCCTCTCTCTTATACTTTTATTTTTTTTCTCTTATACCTTTAAATGTATTGAACATACTTGGTTTTATAGTATGAGCCTGATATTTTCCCTTTTCTAAAGTCTTATTCTTTCTGCTGACTTTCTCTTTTTGTGCCTTTCTTCCTTGTGTATATTTAGATATTTTGACGTTGAGCTCCTGTTCAATGGAACTCCATTTACATTAATTCCAGGGGGTATTTTTGAAGATATGTTCAATCCAGAGGATTTGATTCTGTCAGGTGCCCAGGTAGACCAGTAATTCAGGAAAAAATTAATATAAATCTTGCCCTAAGGTCCTGGGGTTATCCTGAAATATGGCTAGTTCATGACTTCGTGATTATTAATTCTCAGAGGAGATCTTTACTCCATCCAGTGCCAAGATTGAGAATGGAGATTTTTCTTGACTTTTTCTAAAGGTCTTATCTATGTTTGATTCACTGCTACACCATGAGTATAGCCCTTTGAGAGAATTATTTTATGTAGATATGTCTTAATAGAATTCCCATTCTGAACTGGTCCTATCATTTGTCTCCTGTTTGTAGCACTCTTTTAAATTATCAAAACAGTAGCTCAGTGTGCCCAGGGTTGGGTACATGTCCTCATGGTGAAAATTGCTTTGATTTTTTTTGTCTTTCCAGATTATAATTTTATTTCATTATTGATTTGTGAAGTTTCCCTACCTTCCTTGCCAACTTAGTAATTAAAAATGTCTTTCCTTCCTTCCTTTTTGCTTTCCATATTTTTCTAGCATTTTTTGTTGCTTTCAGATCAGAAGGTCTAATCTACCATGTTTCAAAATCAAAATCTTCACAAGACCAATTTGTAAGAGATGTGAAAGGTTAACTTCAAGGTTATAGACATACACATTGTCAGCTCTGCCACTTACTATCCCATTGGCCTGACCGTGTGATCCAATATTAAGCCAATTCCATGTTTGTTTCTATAACTTATGCTTCCCTATAAACTTATGCTTCCCTATAAGGGTTGTTGTGAAACTTAAATGAGATTATGGAGGTTGAAGCACTAAGTATTGGCCTGACTGACACATATTGGGCTTTCATAAATTATTGTAAAACTATGTATGGTTAATTCTACACCTTCCCAAATCAATGTTTTTAATAATTCTTCTATGAGTTGCACCAATATAATCAGGTAAAATATGTCATGGCTTGTAAAATATCAATATGAGGCTGTTGAAATAATTATTTTTCTTAAAAATGGTTGCTAATCTAGATCACTGGAAATAAACATAAATCTTCACAATAAACACACATTCAAGACAAGCTGTGTAATTGAGGATAGATCCTGTTGCTAGGAAAACTCTGGAAATTAGAGGAGCACTTGCCTTATGTTTAAAAATATACAAATTTTCTAAATCTTACCCAATAGCTTTGTGATGAGATGTTAGCAGAAACTAACAGCATTGGCTATAGATTTTTCCATCCAAAAACTTGGTTACTTTTATAAATTCTCACTGGTGTGCCATCTGTGTAGAAACTTGAGCATAAGTTCAGTGTACTCTGATATTTTAAGCCTCCAGACTGTTTTTAAAAATATTTATTTACTTACTTGCTAGTTTACTAAATTCTATATTTTTTCCTCTTTTTTTGAATTAAGAACATTTTAATGATATCTGATTAATTCTAGAGCAGATACTATGTTGGGAATTGCAAAATATACATTTCAGAAAATGACTTGATTTTGATTTCCTGGTTGTGATGGAAAGTTTGATAGAATATTGACACAAAATAATTGCACATGCACCTAGAATACAAATTAAAACATATGCAATTATATAGAAAAAAATTAGGTAGGTGATAGTAGGTTCCTTGAGATTCATATTCCTAGTCCTAGAGAAAGTCAGAATTTGACTCGCCGTAACCAGAATGACCTATCTACATGTGTCTTCTCTGTTTAAATATAATTTTATTTTAGTTTTAAAAAGATTTTATTTTAAAGTAATCTCTACACCCAACATGGGACTCAAACTTACAACCTGGAGATCAAGAGCTGCATGCTCTACTGACTGAGCCAACCAGGCACCCCTGCATGTCTATCTTCTAACAATATTCCGAACAAGACTTAGTTTAAAAACATGTTCCTACCTAGCTTTGTTAGTTCCTGTATTCACAATTTATTGGAATTGTTTTTATCAATTTGATTTCCCATCTAGAAAATGATGTTGTACATTCAGTGTACTCTTATGAGTAACTCTTGCATTTTAAGAAATACACTTATTTTTCAGAATACCATCTATACCATTGTATAATGGTCCCCAAATGCACAAAACTCTATTATTTTTGGCAAGGCCAATAAATGCTAAGAAAGCCTCATATATGATTAGTTTTTCCTTTTTCTACTGAATAAGAGCTCAAGTTAAAGAGCAAGTGTTTATTGAGGCACAGCACTACATAGAAAAAAATAGCCATAAATATAGATAAATCAGAACTTGTCAAAGTAATCTCTATATTATTTTAGATAAAACAACTGTCATATCACAGAAGATAAAACTAAAGCACACTGATGGTATGTAATATATTTAAAATCATATGACTTATAAGTGGCAGAGCCAAAATGTACCCTCAGACAATCTACTCCTAGGCCCAACCTCCTAACTTCTCCAGTCTCTGTTCTCCCATATAAATATTTATCCCATATATAAGAATCCTTCATATATATATATATATATATATATATTCCAATTTATATAAAAGGAGCTAACCTAGAAAAAGTGAAGTCATTTGTCTAATGCTACTTAGCATATGGCAAAGCAGAGCCCTGGTTTGAACTGAAGGCTCCTTCCTTTCATACTATCAGAGCCCCTTCAAGTGGTGAAGTAAATAAGAACTTAATGCTCAAGTCTCAGTTTATGATATGTTAGTTAGGTCTTAAAAATATTTTAGGGATGCCTGGGTGCCTCAGTGGTTGAGTATTTGCATTTGGCTCAGGTCGTGATCCACAAGTCCTGGGATCGAGTCCTGTATTGAGTTCCCTTGCAGGGAGCTTGCTTCTCCCTCTGCCTTTGTCTCTGCTTCTCTCTGAGTGTCTCTCATGAATAATACAAAAAAAAATCTTAAAAAATATTTTTTGGAGTGAACTATAAAACAAAACAAAACAAAACAAAAACTAAATACATTTTCCTGGGCATTTTGAATGAGATTTTTGTGTGTACGTCTAAGGTTTTAGCTGGGATGTTAACAGTTTTCCTCCTGAATGATACTATGACTTTTTTCCAAGTGTGTAAGTTATTAGTGGCTAGCCCTTCAGATGTAAACTTTTATGTATAAACACTGCCCAGCTTTACATTTTGGGTTGATTAAAGTTAGCTGCATTAGTTTGTGTGATAGCTCTGAAGCTTCAAATATTAGTCTAATCATAAATGTAACAAGAGAGACCATGAACTCTTGAGAGTTCAAGAATTAGTGTTTGGCATTGTCCAACGAAGAGCTCCGAAGTGATTACTCCTCCTGAAAGTTCCAGAGTGGCCAACTGCTTCTAATATTCTTTTATGACTTGATTTCATTCATTTAGAATAGATCACAAAAGAGACATCTAAAGGGCAATGCCTAATCTTTGAAAAACTTCTCCTCCTATTTTTACTAAGATTTATTTGGTGAAATGCTAACATTCTAAGGTATTTTGTGGGAGTTGTATATAAACCCCAATGTTTAAGAATGGGAGGTAAGGAATTACTGGTTACCACTTTTGTGATTCTGGACAAGCCATAGAATCTTTCAAAGTCTTGTTTTCCTTCTCTATTCAACACTTGTCTAGAATACCTATTGTTCTATATATGAATGCTGCTGAAGGTATTGCATAATAAGCTAATACATATGGAATGATTAACTGCTACACAAATAACAAAAGAAGGTGTGTCAACAATTATAATATCAGTTTGGTACTATGGGTTTTGGAGGGACTTTTTATTTTAATCCTTTAAATAGGTAGTTCTGTATCATTCTTTAAACTGAAGAGTAGTAAAGAAAAGACATTAGAACAGGAGACTTGTGTAGAATGACAAATTCATTGTATTTCAAATGAAAGTCTTTGCCATATTCGAGTTAATAATAGATCTCCTATTCAATTATTGATTTTAGAAAGAATGAGGAAGGGAGGCTAAGAACAACAATTTATGATGTTTCCCTCATTGAAAGACATTTTGGTGTCTCTTATATTTAATTTATTTGTCATTTATAGAAAGAGCAAAGTACTGTTTCAAAAGATAACTGCAGTCTTCAGCTGAACCTGGCTTAATGTGTCTTGTTGATTTGGCTAGAGGGTGGCCATAATCTTTATTTTTAATGACCAATTATAAATGCTATTTTTTCACTTCAGATGTAAAAATTTCAGTGTTTTCTTGAGTGCCCTAGTTTTCCTTAAGTATCTGACCTATAGATAAAAGGAAAAAGAAAGAAAGAAAGAAAGAAAGAAAGAAAGAAAGAAAGAAAGAAAGAAATTAAAATGTTAGATTCCCCTACAAACTTGACCTGACAAACTTCTTCCTTGCAAGGACCTTGCTGTACATTGTAGCCTTGCTATTGAATCTGCTGTCTTCCTCTCAAGAGAAGTGCACTAATGGTAAATTCAGATAAAATTAAAACTCTGTTTCTTGAAGAACAAGATGCTAGAAATGCCATAGAAATTATTTAATTAGAATTAATAGACACAGGGACAGCCTGGGTGGCTCAGTGGTTTAGCACCGCCTGCAACCCAGGGCCTGATCCTGGAGACCTGGGATCGAGTCCCCCTGCAGGGAGCCTGCTTCTCTCTCTTCCTGTGTTTCTACCTCTGTGTGTGTGTGTGTGTGTGTGTGTGTGTCTTTCATGAATAAATAAAATGTAAAAAAAAAAAAAGAGAATTAATAGACACAGATATTGCCATCACAATTGGAATGGGCACCAATCTGGAGGAATTTTCTCTCTTCAAGTCCAAGACTGTCTCTGGGCATTGTAAGGGGCTTTGGCATAATTCTTCATTCAAAATTCATTCTATCAAATGAATAAACTAAACAAAACAGAAAGAGACTCATAGATACAGAGAAAAATCTGATCCTTGCCAGGGTATGGGGGTGGTGGTGGTGGCAATGAATGGAAGGATGGTCAAAATATGGGAAGGGGATTAAAAGGTACAAACTTTCAGTTATAAAATAAATAAATCAAAGGGATATAGTACAGAAAATATAGTTAATAATATTATAGAGAATATAATTAATAATATTGTAACAATTTTGTATGGTGACAGATGGTAGCTAGATTTATCATGGTAATCACTTCATAATGTATATAAATGTTGAAGTACTATGTTGTATACCAGAAATTAATACATCATTGTAAATTAATTTCACTTTTAAATAGACTTACTCTTAGTCATTCTCATGTAAAAAATGCACACCTTTACTAGTTTGGACAAAGCAAAGATATTACCAAAACATGCAATAATAGGTTGGCTTGTGTTTAATATAAATGGCTCATGAGGAAAGATCATTGGCCTAAATCACTAGAGAATGAGAATATTTCTGACTTTACTTAGCTTTCCATGTGTCTTGAAGTAGCAGTTTAACTTCTTTGTGCTTTGGCTTTTAATCAGAAAAAAAGGGGGTTTGAATTTTTTATTGTTCTTTTTCTGTGATGATGTCCTTCTTGTTTCTAACAGTCTCCATTCATTGTCATCTCTTATTGCATATAGTGGTTCTTTAAAAATTTGTATATTTTCGGGATCCCTGGGTGGCGCAGCGGTTTAGCACCTGCCTTTGGCCCAGGGTGCGATCCTGGAGACCTGGGATCGAGTCCCACGTCGGGCTCCCAGTGCATGGAGCCTGCTTCTCCCTCTGCCTGTCTCTGCCTCTCTCTCTCTCTCTCTGTGTGTGTGTGTGTGTGTGACTATCATAAATAAATAAAAATTAAAAAAAATTAAAAAAATATATATTTTCTTTAAACTCAGTTTGCCAATATATAGTATAACACCCAGTCTCATCCCATCAAATGCCCTCCTTAGTGCCTGTCACCCAGTTACCCCATCCTCCCATGCACCTCCCCTGCTGCAACTCTTTGTTTCCCAGAGTTAGGAGTCTCTCATGGTTTGTTTTCCTCTTAAATTTTTTCCACTCAGTTTCTCTCCTTTCCCTTATAATCCCTTTCACTATTTCTTATATTCCACATATGAGTGAAACCATATGATGACTGTCTTTCTCCGATAGACTTATTTCACTCAGCATAATAGAGTGATTCATAATGCAAATGCTCCCTATCCCTGCCAGGTTGAGAATCACCACATGATAATCTCTAAGATCACTCAGAACTCCTACATTCTATGTGTCCCAATTTCAGGAAGGTGGGGAGTTCCATGGAATCTTTTTAGGCAAACACTTATGTTTCCTACTTTCATCTAAGAATGATCAGTGTTCTTGTCAGGAGGATGCTTCTGTTGTTAAGCTACCATTTTGTTGTATTACAAATAACTTATTTTTCTTTTTAGTGTGTGTGATGCAGACACCAGAAGTCAGCTTGAAGGATGCTTCTGTATAGTATAAGCAGTTTAGGATCTAGATAGCTAAATTCTCAGCCTGAATCAGCAAGGAGAAATAGATTATTCATTGCTTGAATTAGCATTGAGAAACTTATCTATTTATATGCATTTATAGGAAAGGTGTAAGAAGACATTATAAACTTTCATTAAAGATTTATTTTAGCCAGTATTTTAATTTACATTTTTACAAAGGATTTCAATTTTTTTTTTTGGTGGAGTTTGTAGTGAAAGTGCCATTGTTAAGAGAAGGGATTTCATTGGTAAGTCCTTCTAATCATAATTATTAAGCTACGGGTTGAATGTCCATAAATGAATTCTAATAATAGCTATGAAAGAAAAGGGGGAAACAGCAATGTTGTCATTCAAGAGGTATCTTGAATCGAAAGGATATTTGGGAAGTGAGACAGCACTGCTCCACTATCATTAAAAAAAGTGGTTAATTTGACTTTGGCATTCAGAAACAAGAAATTATTGGCCTTTGAGATTTGCTTTGGCTATAGATTGAGGTGCACTTTTCTCTCCCCTTCTCCTATACTCCTTAACATTTCCAGTGAAGTATGACGTTTGTGCTGTCCAGAAGCAATGAGAATGGAAGGCAGTTTTCTGGCCTCTGTTCCTACACACACTTGCTTATTTCCTGTAGGAGGAGCAATTTCCCTGACGGGTGATATATGGAGATACGTTTTATTTCTCTGGTTTAGAGCTGCTTGGTTCTAGGAGCTTGGGCTCTGTGCTTGCTCCTACCTCCATGTTTAGGGTCCCATTGAGTGAATCAGAACCCACACCTATTTCTGTCTCCTCTCTCAGGGTTCAAGGAGTTTAGGTCTGCAATTCTGATTAAGCAGGTTTACTCTAATTAGACCCATGTTCTTTTATAAATGGGTCTCTGAAGGTCCAAACTTAGGGGTGAGAGAGGAAGAGGGAAGAAAATTAGGAGGCCAGAGTTAGGTCCCATGTCTAATTAACAAAAATTATGTCTTTATTTCCATCAATCTGATTTTTTATTTCTCAATTGGTTTCTCAATTGGTTTGAAATTTAGATGGAATCTAAGACTATGAACAGTATCATTCTTAGAACCTCAGAAGCCTCTTTTACTGTTATGAACAAGAAATATATGATTATTATTATAGATGTTTTTTCTTTGAGTATGTGCATTAATTAATTTTAACTTTCTTTTAATTAAGTTTTATTTTTTAGAGCAGTTTTAGGTTTATAGCAAAAATGAAAGGAAGGTATAGATATTTCTCATACACCCCTTACCCCTATACAGGCATAGTTTTCCCCATTGTCAACATCAGTCACCAGAATGGTACTGTTTTTGTTTGTTTGTTTTTTAGAATTTATTTCTTTATTTGAGAGAGCGAGAGAGCGAGAGAGAGCATGAGCAGAGGAATTTCTAAGGAAGTGACCTGAGCTGAAGGCAGACACTTAACCAACTGAGCCACTCAGGCGCCACCACATGTGTTCCCCGCCCCCCCCTTTTTTTATAATAAGGAAGCACCTACACTGAATCTACATCATAATCACCCAGAGTCCCTAGTTTACCTCAGGGTTCACTCTTGTTCACAATTGTGAATTTTGTAGACTTGGAAAAAAGTATAATAGCATATATCCATCATTATAATATCATACAGAGTATTTTCACTTCCTTGGAAATCCTCTGTGTTCTGGATATTCATCCCTTCCCCCCCCCCACCTTCTCCTAGTGATCTTTTTAGTGTCTCCATAATTTTGCTTCTTCCAGAATATCATTTAGTTGGAATCACACGGTACATAGCCTTTTCAGATTGGCTTCTTTCCCTTAGAAATATGTATTTAAGGTTCCTACATGTCTTTTCATGGCTTGCCATTTCTTTTCAACATTGAATAATATTCCATTGTCTTGATGTACCACGGTGCATTTATCCATTCACCTACTGAAAGACTTCTTGTTTATTTCCAAGTGTTTGCAATTGTGAAGAAAGCTGCTGTAAATGTCTAAACATCTATCTATCTATCTATCTATCTATCTATCTATCTATCTATCTATAAGGTTTTTTTTGGATATAAATTTTTAACTCCTTTGGGTAAATATCAAGGAGCACAATTTTTGGATTGTATGGTAAAAGTGTGTTTTATTTTGTAAAAAACTGCCAAACTATCTTCCAGTGTGGCTGCACCATTTTGTATTTACATTAGCAATGAATGAGAATTCTTTTTGCTCTATATCCCTACCAGTGTTTGGTATTGCTATTGTTCTGGATTTTGGATATTCTAATGGACATGCAGTGATGTGTCATTGTGTTAATACGCATTTCTCTGACGACATAAGATGTGGAATATCTTTTCATATGCTTTTTTCCCATATGTATCTCCTTTGGTGAGGTTTCTGTTAAGGTCTTTGACCCATTTTTAAAAATCAGGCTGTTTTCTTATTGTAGAGTTTTAATGCTTCTTTTTATATTTTGGATAACAGTTCTGTATTAGATGTATCTTTCACAAATATTTTCTTCCAGTCTATGACTTATCTTCTAACTCTCTTGACATTGTCTTTCATAGAGCAGGAGTTTTTAATTTTAATAAAGTCTAGCTTATTAATTATTTCTTTTATGGATTGTGTTTGTATGTAAAAAGGCATCACCATGCCCAAGGTCATCTAGGTCTTCTCTTCTGTTATCTTCTAGGAGTTTCATAGTTTTGCATTTCACCTTTACATCTATTATTTGAGTTAATTTTTGTGAGAGTATAAGGTCTGTGTCTTAATGCATTAATTTTGGATTAATTGGATGTCCAATTTTTCCAGCACCATTTGTTGAAGAAACTACCTTTTCTCTGTTTAATTGCCTTTGCTCCTTTGTCAAAGATAAGTTGACTACATTTATATGAGTGTATTTCTGGGCTCTGTATTGTGTTCTACTTGTCTATTCTTGCTCAGTGTGTCCTACTTCACTGTCTTGATTACTTGTCTTAAGTACTGCAGCATTATAGTATATCCTAAAGTTGGGTAGTGTCAACCCTCCAATTTTTTTTCTTCAATATTGTGTTGACTCTTCTGGGTGTTTTGCCTTTCCATAGAAACTTCAGTATCATTTTGCCAGCATCCATAAAATAACTTGATGGGGTTTTTATTGGGATTGCATTGAATCTATAGATCAATTTGGGAAGATCCAACATCTTGACCATGTTAAGTCTTTGTATCTATGACTATGGAGAATATCTGTCCATCTATCTAGTTGGTCTTTCATTTTGTTCATCAGAATATTGTAGTTTTCCTCAGAAAGATCTTGTACATATTTTGATATATTTATACCAAAATATTTTGTTTTGATGGGTGCTAATGTAAATGATATTGTGTTTTAATTTCAAATTCCACTTGTTCATTGTTGGTATATGGGAAAGCAATTGACTTGAATTTTCACCTTATGTCCTGCAACCTTGCTATAATCACTTATCAGTTCCAGGAGTATTTCTGTCATTTAAAAAAAAATTTCTATACAGGGCAGCCCGGGTGGTTCAGCAGTTTAGCACCGTCTTCAGCCCAGGGCCTGATCCTGGAGATGCGAGGTCAAGTCCCATGTCGGGTTCCCTGCATGGAGCCTGCTTCTCCCTCTCTGTAGATCTCTGTCTCTCTCTGTGTGTGTCTCTCATGGATAAATAAAGAAATTCCTTAAAAAATTTTCTTTTTCTATACAGCCCATCATGTCATCTGCTAAAAAACAGTTTTGTGTCCTTCCCAATCTGTATGCCTTTTGTTTCTTTTTCTTATTATATTAGCAAGGACTTCAAGTATGATATTGAAAAAGAGTAGTGAGATGGACATCCTTGCCTTGTACCTGATCTTAGTGGAGAACCTTAGAGTTTCTCAACAGTAAGTATGAGATTAGCTGTAGGGTTTTTTTGTAGATAGTTTTTATCACTTGAAGTTCTCCTCTATTCTTACTTTACTAAGAGCTTTTTTTTATATATTTTATTTATTTATTCCTGAGAGACAGAGAGAGAGAGAGAGAGGCAGAGACACAGGCAGAGGGAGAGCAGACTCCATGCAGGGAGCCCAGTGTGGGACTCCATCCCGGGTTTCCAGGATCAGGTAGGCCCTGGGCTGAAGGCGGCGCTAAACCGCTGAGCCACCCGGGCAGCCCTACTAAGAGTTTTTATCGTGAATAGGTGTTGGATTATGTCAATTGCTTTTTCAGTTTTGTCAAATGATATGATCATGTGATTTTTCTCTTTTTGTCTTTTGATGTGATAGATCACACTATTTTCTTACTTTACTTGGCTAGAGGCTTATCAATTTTATTGATCTCTTCAAAGAACCAGGTTTTGTTTTCTTTGCCTTTCTCTATTGATTTCCTATTATCAATTGCATTGATTTCTGCTCTAATTCTTATTATTTATTGTTTTTATTTGGTTTTAATTTGCTCTTCTTTGTCTAGTTTCCAAAGCAGAAACTTAAACTCCTCATTATATATATTTCTACTTTTATAATATATGCAATGACTATTATAAATTTCCCTCTATGCACTGCTTTTGCTATCCCACAAATTTTGATGAGTTGTATTTTTAATTTTCATTTATTTCAAAATATTTTATTAAGATTTATTTATTAATTTTAATGAGAGAAAAAGCAGGAGGAGAGGCAAAGGGAAAGAATCCTCCAGCAAACTCCCTGCTGAGTGTGAAACCCAACACAGGGCTCAATCCCAGGACCCTGAGACCATGACCAGAGTTCAAATCAAGAGTTCGACGCCCAACTGACTGAGCCACCTAGGCACTCCATAGTTTAAAATATTTAAAACTTTCTCTTGACATGTCTTCTTTGACCCATGTGTGAATTACAAATGTGTTGTCTAATCTGTAGGCATTTTGGGATTTTTAGCTGTCTTTCTTCATTGATTTCTAGTTTAATCCCTCTGGTCTATGGGCAGAAATTGTATGATATCTATTTTTTTTAATTTGTTGAAGAGTGTTTTATGGGCCAGGATGTGGTCTATTTTAGTAAACATACCATGTGAACTTGAGGAAAATGTGAATTCTGGTTTTGTTGGATGAAATATTCTACAGATGCCCATCGTATCCAGTTCACTGGTGGTGTTATGCCCTTACTGATTTTTTTGTCTGTTTGATATATCCATTTCTGAGAGGGATGTTGATGTCTCCAATTATGATAGTGGGTTCATCTATTTTTCTTTGCACTTCTATTAGTTTTTGCCTTAAGTAGTTTGAATCTGTTGTTAGGTGCATATATGTTAAACATTATTACATCTTTTTGGAGAATTGACTCCTTCATCCTTATGTAATGCTTTTCTTTATCACTGATAACTATCTTTACTTTTTTTTTTTAAGATTTATTTATTTATTCATTCAGAGAGAGCGAGAGAGAGGCAGAGACACAGGCAGAGGGAGAAGCAGGCTCCATGCAGGATGCCGACGTGGGTCTCGATCCCGGGTCTCCAGGATCACACCCCCGGCTGCAGGCAGCGCTAAACCACTGCGCCACCAGGGCTGCCCACTATCTTTACTTTGAAGTTTGTTTTCTCTGAAATTAATATAGCTATTCCTGCTTTACTTTGACTAGTATTACTGTGGCATATTTTTCTCTATCAATTTACTTTTAACTTATATATGTGTTTATATTTAAAGTGGGTTTCTTATAGACAAGCTGGGTTGTGTTTTTTGATCTGCTCAGACAATTTCTGTCTTTTTATTGGTGGTCTTTTAATATCAGACCACTGATATTAATTTTAACTTTATTCATGAAAATATTCTGACTATGAAACAATAAAGTTGTGTCTATATCCTAGGACTTTGATTTAAATAAAATGAACATCATGTATTTTTAAACTTTGCTGTAAATATCCTGTGATGATTCCATGTAGAGTAGAATTTAACATAAAGTTGGTGCATCTTAAGGCTCCAAATAAAAGGATTTATATGCTGTGAATTTTAATAATTCAACAAATATCTTTAAGTCCTGAATAACCTTTGGGCCCATTGTTGTGTGCTGAGGATACAGTTGAAAATGACATAAAACTCCATTCTCTTATACAATTCATGAATGAGGTGGTTTCAAAGAAGAAAAATATAGTACCATAATGAAAATTAAATCTGAATGTGTGCTAGAGAGTAACTGGGGGATGAGGAAACTACTTTATATAATGTAGTAAAAAGGTATCAGTCAAGGTTAACTAGAATATGCTGTAATGACAATCTCCAGAGCTTATTGGGTTAACAGCACAAAGGCTTATTTCTTGTTCAGGCTACAAGTGCAGTGCAGATAGTCAGGTGGCAGGATTGTTGTGCTTTAATCATCATAGTTTGGAGCAACACAGGATGTCAGATATATATATATATATATATATATATATATATATATATATAGCTGGCTCTAAAAGCTTCTGTTTGGAATTGACATGTGTCACTTCTATGTAAAAGTTCTACATGCCACTTCTGCTGAAATTTCATTGGCCACAGCAAGTCATGTTGCCATATCTAACTTCAAAGGAGGTAAGAAAATCCAATTACACCAAGTGCCCAGAAAGAACACTGGAATATTTATGAACATCCCTAATGACTATCAGAGAAAGCTTTTCTGAGGTGACATTTTAGTTCAGCTTGACTAGCAAGAACGAACCAAATGTAGTTGTAAGCAGTGATTCTTAACCCTTGTTATCCATTAAAATTACCACGGACAGACACTATACTATATGCTTTCAGGCATTAACTCTATTATCTTACAGCAATGATAAGATTTTATCGTCATCTTTATTTTACAGAAAAAGAAACTGAGATGAAAGGAGGTTATATTACATTCACAAGGTCACAAAAATAAGTGCAAGAACCAGGATTTGCACTCAGTCTGATTCCGGTACCCACAATCTTAAATATTCTACTATAGTCTGTTTAGGGTATATGAATTATGGTCTCATATGCTTAAATCAAGAATGTTGTTCATTAGGATTTGCCATCTCTACCCTTGCCTCAGATGTATATGCATGTATGTATGTGCATACAAACATATGAGCCTGCTTGTGTGCATAGACTCCAACCCTTAGTAAACTGGGCTGCTTTATGTCATGGTTATGCTTGTTTGCTCTACTCCAAACACACTAGTCTTCTTGCTGTCCTTTGGAATCTTAAAGAACCATTCAACCTCAAAAACTTTTCACTGCTTCTTCCCTCTACCTGGAAACCAGTTCCCCCAGATGTTGAAATGATTTACTTCCTCACTTTCTTTAGCTCTTTGCTCAAACATCTACCATTTCAGCCAGGCCTATCATAACATTTAAAATTGTTACCATCCTTCTGCACTCCACATCTCCTGTACTTGCTTTATTTTCCTTATTTTCCTCTATAGCACTTTCCCCATCTAAACAAATGCATTTTTCTTTATTTAGTATGTTTTCTTTTCATTCTCTTAGGCTCTAGGATATTCCAAACTGTGTAAGGACAAGGATTTTTTCCATGTTTTGATCCCTAATGTATCCTCTGGGCTTAGAAGAGGGTTAGCACATAGTAGGAACTCACTAAACACTTGGTTACCTGAATGCTTCATGGGAACTCAGGCCAGAGAGTTAGCCATGGAGGGTAAATGAGATTGGATGCCACAGTCTTGTCACAGTATGTGGAGGCTGAGTGGATTGTCTATGTGGAAAATGTAGTATGATGGGATGTTTACTCCTCTTTCTAGAGTCCACAACTAACCTAAGCAACAGCCATTGTATCCAAAGAGAGAAATATAATCTTGCACAGTAAAGAAGGAAATATTCATTATTACTTTTTCTCTCACTCTTGCCCAACTCCTAAGAGATCAGCAAAGAGAAGGGAAAGAGTGCAGGAGGTTGGGTGGGTGGGTAGATGGCAAACATGAGGAGCTCCACTCAACTCCAGACTGCTAGAATCATAGATTATCCTACCTTGGAGGCAGAGGGAACTTTGAATCAGAACTATCTTCCAGGGACACCTGGGTGGCTCAGTAGTTGAGCATCTGCCTTCGGCTCAGGACGTGATCCTGGGATCCAAGATGGAGTCCCACATTGGACTCCCTGCATGGAGCCTGCTTCTCCCTCTGCCTATTTTTCTGCCTTTCTCTTTCTGTGTCTCTCATAAATAAATAAATAAAATCTTTTAAAAAAAGAACTGTATCTTCCAATACTGAGATAAGATTGTTCTAATAATCAAAATTCACTAAAAAGTTGTGAAATCTACCACAATTTTATTAAGGGAGTCATTAGACAGAAGGAAGAGTTAGTTCTACACAGCTGACTTGCTATGGAGGAATGTATTGAAAAAAACATAAAATTGCTTATTGTTTATACTTCAGAAAATAAGTACTCCTCAATAAACCAGTTTACTTTTATTTTTTTATTTTTATTTTTTTAAATAGGTTTACTTTTAAACTAGATATTATTATCACAAATTAGAGAAAGTTGAAGTTAAGGCTTAGAAAGTTAAACAATAAATTGAAGGTCATATCATAGAAAGTATTAGCCAGGATTAAACATTACGTCTGTCTGGGTCCAATATTTAGGACTTTTTTCTGACCTGCAGTGAGATGAAAGGACAAACCAAAGGAAAACACACACACACATTTCCTTCTGCATTTTATGTAATTCTGATAAAGTGCTGAATCTAGGTCTTTTTTCTTCTTCATGGGAGTCTTCTTAAACAGTTTAAAATCCTTAAATTTATGCAACTGGAATATTATCCAGCACCAGCAAGAAAATATTAATATACTAGATAGAAACTGGTTGCACTCATTCCTTCGTGTAAGTTTTCCTCCCTGTTTTTTTTCAGTAACATTCAATTAATAACTAGCATTCAGTTAAAAGCTTGGAATTACTTCATTAGCTTAGCCAAATTATCTTTTTATGCTGGTGATAAATAAGCAGTTATTAGCAATGGTTCACATTAGTTCCATGGTTTAAAACAGCTAATTTCCTCTTGGATGCTTTACAGCACTCACACTGGTACTCTTGCTCAATGTATTCGTATTACTGTACTTATGCTAACAAGGTCACTCTCCTCTCTTGCTTAAGACTATAAATTTCTTTTCTCTATAGGGCTAGACTTGATAGATCCATCTTTATTAGAGGTAGGTATTTTTGTTTAGGTCTCAGGATTGGTTCAAAGGCCTAAGGTGAAATATAGAAGACAGACTAATTCTTGAAAGTTGAATGAATTTTCAAGGACACAAATAGTGCATGCTGGGCAAGCCAGTCGCATTGTGGGGGAAGGCGTTAAAGGCTTCATGGTTCTTGTTTTCTCTTTCTGTCACCTCTTTTCTTGTCCTTTGCCTTCTCCTTCTACTTGGTTTTAGCAAGAACTCAAATAGACTCGAGATAGATAACTTCTTTCTCAGGTTTAATGTGTAATTTGTAGAATGCAATCATCTTGACTTTAGTGTTGAATGACTGACCCTGACAGTTTTGCCTTACTGTCAGAGCTTAAGTTGATGTTTAGGGAGTCATCCCACTCAACATACACCTGTTTATCTATAGAATGGTCTTGAAAATAGTCTTCACACAATATCCAAGGATTCTATAAGCATATTAGGAAGAAATCAGCAAATAAAAATAAATCGGATGTACCAATTCTTCTATGTTGATTGGTGTCTTTGTGCTCATCAGATAAAGTTTCAAAGGTTAAATTCTTATGTGTGACAGTGATATTTGCTATTAATTTATACATTTACACTCATAATATTCTTCTTTGGAATATAATTGGCATCAGTTGAACAATGGTTTCAAGGTCTAACAAGTTAAGAATCTTAGAAGTTTCTCAACAGAAATAATGCACATTGTATTTTAAACAAACTATTTATTTATCTTGGAGAGAGTGTATGCTCAGGGGGTTATGAGGAGGGGCAGTGGGAGAGAGAGAGAGAGAAAGAAAATCTCAAGTAGACTCCCCACTGAACTCGGAGGCCAACAGGGGGCTCAATTTCATGACCCTGATATCATGACCTAAGCTGAAATCGAGAGTAGGACACTTACCCAAATGAGCCACCCAGGCACCCCTGAAATAAAGCACATTTTATATATTTTTATTTTTTTAAAGCACATTATAAATTTGTTTGCTTTTATAGAAAAACAACTTTTATAAACAGCTAAGTCTTGCTCTAGTTCTACATATATATTTAAGAAGGATTTTAGAAGAAACTATTAAGTAAACAAATGCTTAAATATGATTTAGTACTTTCTCACTGAGCTGGATTTCCTCCGGTGGTGATAGTGCTTCCTTCAATTCATTCTGAATCTCTTAATTAAGTCAGAACCCTCCTTGTTTGTATTATGCTTCAAAGTTTTTATCAGGCTACTATCTGCTGGTCTTACTAAAATTCAGAACTCTTCCTATCTACTTGCACTCAAGACTGAGTTAGTTTCTATATGCTCAACTTACCAAACTTACTTTTAAACTAGATATTATTATCACAAATTAGAGAAAGTTGAAGTTAAGGCTTAGAAAGTTAAACAATAAATTGAAGGTCATATCATAGAAAGTATTAGCCAGGATTAAACATTATGTCTGTCTGGGTCCAATATTTAGGACTTTTTTCTGACCTGCAGTGAGATGAAAGGACTGGTGGGGGAAGAAAATTTACATGATAGCGTGAGACCATTTATTGAGTGGAAATGCCATAATTGTAACTTGGGGATCATTTCAAAGGACCCAATTTTTATAAATGGTTTTATAAACATCTTAACCAAGTTTCCTTTTTAAAAAATGATTAAATAGTTCAAGGATTCTTAATGAATAATCCATGTTATCTCCTTTATGTCTTTTTAATACTAAAACTAATTCATGATATCACCTTGTCAATCATTTCATGTGTGTTTTCTTGTCTTTTCAACTAGAGTTAAGTTTACTGGGGGTAGAAAGTATATCTTAATTATATTTTATAGTTTCTAAAATTTTTCATCAGAGTTGAACTCATAGTAGATTCTCTATGGTTAACAATTGATTTTCATATGCAACTAGAGTGATCATGCCAGCAATGGAAGCACAATCATTTAAAGTGTTGGGTTTGACTTTCAGCTCACTTCCTGGTTATCTTCAGTATTTTGTGGATCTGTGGCCTGTAGCAATTCATTGCCCTATTTCAGAACCCATCTAAGGTCCAATCCATGTCTAATAATGCCATTGAATCCTTTTATCAAGCTGTAATGGAACTTAGAGACTATTCTCTTACAAATAAAATTTGAATTATTTTAAAAGATATTCAAAGAATTTTTTTCAGTAACAGTTTTATTGAGCTATAATTTATATATCATACAATTCACTCATTTATAGTATTCCATGAATACTTTACAGTATATTCACACAGTTGTGAAACCTAAATTACCATAATCAGTTTTGGAGGATACTCATTATCTCAGAAAAGAAATCCTACATTCTTGAACTAACACCTGTCAATAGTCCTATCTTCCAGCTCTAGGACACCACTAATCTGCTATCTCCATATATCCACTTATTTTGGACATTTCACATAAATGGACTTATATAATATATTGTCTTTTATGATTGACTTTTTTCACTTAACATAATCCTTCAAAGTTCTCCTATACTGTATCATGTATCGGTGCTTCTGCTGTTTCTTCTTCTTCTTCTTCTTCTTCTTCTTCTTCTTCTTCTTCTTCTTCTTCTTCTTCATCTTCTTCTTCAAATAGTTGGATACATATAAAATGTGTGGATATATAAGATGGAAACATCTTGTTTATCCACTCATCAGTTGATGGACAGTTGGATTGTTCCCATCTTTAATCTGAAATATTTATACCTATTCAGATAGGCTCAAGGTTCTTTGTGCTGCTTATCCCTTTCAGCTTGAAGTCCTATGATCAGAAGAACTTAAATTACACTTGTAAACTTCAAAATTTTACCATGTTCACCTTTTCTCAAGTCATTTATACAAATATCAAAGAACCAGTCTCTGAGTTACTGCTTTGTCAAAGAACCAGTCTCTGAGTTACTGCTTTGTTTATGTATCTTAACCCCCGAAGAACTTATTTATTTCTATTATATTCCTAAGCAATTCCCTATTCATCTATTATATTGCTAACAATGTTACTCAATTCTGAGGCATCATAAAAATAGGAATAATTCCTATTCAAAAGAATTAGTGTAAGAAGTGTTATTTAGGTTGAGTCATTCATTAAGCACCTACTTTGTAGTAGGCCCTTTTTTTCCCTTTCTATTTCTAAAGAATTTTTAGTATAATGGGGGACATGCATTGGACAAGAAAAGCTTATAATAGAATGGGGTAATTGATCTTTAAAGTCTCTTCGAATTTTAGAGGGAAGGGTAATATGATTACATTGGAACTTTGACGATGCTCGGCAATGACTCAGGAGAGAGTATTGTAGGCAAAAGGGACAACATAAAAAAAAAAAAAAAAGCCTTGGGAGTATAAATTATCTGGGAGTGCCATAATCTACTGGAAAGTGAAGAGAGATGACCAACATTATAAATGAGAGGATAACTAGGAACAGATTTTTAAGATCATGGAGGATCATTCTAAAGTATTTATAACTGATGGACAACCATTAATCAGTGTTTGTTTATTAAAGTGATTTAGAGAAGGAAGATAGGAACTTCAGATAGGATGTTTTCCATGGTCTGTTAGAAACATGACTGATAGGTAAATATTGGAAGATAACTGAGTAGACGATTTATGATATTCAAAATTACAGAATTCGGAAGTAGGCGGTGACAGTGCAAATGGAGAGAAGAATATGCATTCATATATTTGAATCAACAGGATTTGGTGGCCTTTGAAAGGGAATATCCAAGGAAGCCTCCAGTGTTTCAAATGTGGGTACAAGACAAGGTGATGTCCTTCCCTGAAAGAATACATCTTCATGTCTAAACTTATATGTGTGTGTTTGTTGTGTTAGTAATATAATGTACTCTCCCTAAAACATATTAATAAAAAGGAATAAAAATCAGTAGTTGCTCACTCACTGTGAAGGCCTTGGGATGATCCTTTCTGATCTTAACAGTGCCATAAGTATGCTCCATAAGTATGCTCTATAACCTCAGTGGCATATCATATTAGCATCTTAAAATTCACCTGATCTAGGTAGGTTTGGTGCCAGTGTCCCTCATCTTCCTTGGACCAGCAGCTACCGGAGGCGTTTTCTTATGGCCAAAGTTTGGAGCTCAAGAGAGTGAGCCCATTGTGTATAAACATTTCAGTATTTTCACATACCATGTCCATCTCATTAGCCAAAGCAAGTTACGTGGCTAAGCCCTCATTCAAGGAATGGGAAGTATATTCTAACCACTATAAAGCTATGGCATAGGTATGAAGGTATGATACCATTAGAGTAGAGTGAGACATTGAGACCAAAACAGTCAATCTACAATACTCTGTGTGGCTGTGTTTTGTTACTCTGGGAACCAAGATCCTCTTTTCTCACCGAATATAACATTAACTCAATTTTTTCTGGTTAACCATGAAAGATGATGAAGAGCTATCACGAAGGAAGCCTCCAACTGACCCTGTCCTCGCACATGTGCATGATGCTGCTGAACTTGGGTGACTACGTATTTTTCAGTAAACAAGATCCAAGTTGGATGCATGTTCCTCTTAAGTCATACACTCATCAGAAATCCAGCAGCCACAGCTTCAGCCCCTTCCCTCCACTGGTCTAGTAAATCTTAATATCTTCCCTAGAGATCAGCCAATTCCAAGATATTGATTGGCCTTGATCCTGTTTAACTTACGAGAACAATCAAGCTCCCCACTTGAGGTGATACAATATCTGCAGTTCTTGGGAAAGAATTACTAAATGTCACGGAGAGGAAGCGATAAGCAGCAGTGTTCGCCTCTGCCTGTAAATGCTGTGTGTGTCTTTGTGTCGGTTTTGCTGTCACCTGGAGTGCTTGTACTCTGGTTGGTTAAGGGTTCCCACTGCAGTCTCTGTTTGCTATCTCTTGCCTCCCTTCCCATCAGGTAAGCAGTTTGCAGTGATAGCACTGGAATGGAACTCTGCTTCATGCAGGAGAGGTTAAACATTTTTAAAATGCAAACCAGATAAATTTTTAAAAACCTCAAAATAGTCTTGGTGCCACAATGCCTCTATGCCATCCCCAGCCGTTCTCTTAACAAAAGATGCTTCTCTCTTATGCAAGCTTCTCATTTGTCAGAAGAGAGATTTCCCCATCTCCTCAGCGGCACACTCTGTATAATTTAAGGTGACTCGCTGTACAGAAAAGTTCACCTTCCATTAGCATGTTTTCTTTAGTAAGCACTCTCTCGCAAGTGCTGTAGTGTAAACATGAGTGCCTACGAATATGAACATTTATTAAATAGCACTGATGAATATTTCAATACCTCGGGGAGAGCAATTCACAGCTCAATCATTCAGGCTGTTTTAAGTGCAGCACAGGACAATTCCACTACATCTTCCATTAATATTTAATTGCCCATTTTATTCTGTTTACCTTTTTGGTTAATATATAATTTAAAGCTCTTCTACTAAAAAGGGGGGAAAAGAGAACAGCTGTTCATCTGCTTTTAACAAATCTCTGGTGAGAGCTTTTACCTCATTTAAAATTCATTGCAAAGAGTTTTTATTTAATATCAGTAACACAAAACCTCAGGTATTAAAAGTAAAACTTGGAAGTGACTCTCATGCAAAGAGCCTAGCTGTGACTTGGGTTTGATTACACATCCATTCGTGAGTGGCAGGCATTGACAGGAAACGTCTGAATCGCCAGCAATGGCGCCGTGTGTCACGTCCTCAGGAAATAGAATCACAGTAACTCGACCTGACACATTCTGACAACATGTCGGAAAGTTGTTATGCACCCTGCAGAAAGTGAGTCCTGTCATCCCAGCGATGCAGATCTTACTGATGGGATAAAACACATCTCTGCTTGCTAAGGGACAGGGGAGTCAAATACGTGCATGGCCTCGAGGAGCTGGGGAATCCCTGATGCACTCACCATTCATTTCTCCTTGGTCCTGCCTGGGTGGATGCCATCAGCTTCTCTCTCTGCTGTGTTTGGAGTCCCAGAGCCTATTTCTTGTCATTTTAGCTTTCTTTTCTCCCCATTAGCTGTCGTTGTTTGTCACAAATCTGTCTTTAAACCCTACCTGGTGGCAGGCTCCCTGACATTTACTGACAGACCTCCATGTTGTTGTGGGCTTCCCAGACCTCCCAGGCCAGTGAGTAAAACCTACCCCAGATCCACTTTAGAGAGGGTCACCCTTTCCCTTCATCCTCAGTCACCTGGAATCAACCGCTTTCCAGGACAGTGAGCTGTGTAATCTCCTGTTTTTCCTGCTCCACTTGATCTCTGTGGCTGATTCATTGCTCCCTGTCTACTGTGCTATGGCCTGTTTAAATATCACCAGCATGGCCAAGCTAGCAGCAGCAGGGACTTCAAAAACCCCAACACTACTGTCATTTTACTTCAGTCCCAGAGTCTTTTCTAGGGTACATTTCTCTTGCCTGCTTTGTATCATTCCATTACTGTTCTCTCCAGTCTGTTGAATCTAGTTCACTTTCTACATCTGACCCTGTTAATAGAGGCTCTTACATAATGCTTCCTTTCATTCATTCATTTATTCATTCACAAATATTTATTGAGCATTTGAGCCAGTCATTGTTTAATGTGCTGGAAATACAGGAATATAGTATACAATAAGATGGGAGGGAGGCCAAAGGGAGAGAGGGCGAGGAGAGAGAGAGAGAGAGTGAGAGAGCCAGCATTCACCTGCAGGAACCTACCTGTCTTTCTGAAGCTTACATAATTTGAGGGGAGTCACTGATGTTGAGCTCTGCTAATGGTGAACACAGGAGTGATGGCACTCCACCTTTGGCCTGGATTCTGAGATGCCTCTCTGGATGTTCCCAGAATGTCTGAAGTTTCAGCTAAAAAAGGAAAGAGATCAAATACTATAAATTTTTGGAAAGATGACTCCAATTGTTCACCCTTCCCTATGTCAGTACCCTCTGAAGCTTGTCTTGTGAGGTGAAGTCTGTTCTCCATGTGTTGAATCTGGGATATCCTTATGAATTGCTTTGGCTAACAGAATGTGGATTAAAGTAATGGTGTGCCAATTCTGAGTCAAGGCCTGGACTGCCTGCAAAAGAGTCTGCCTGGACTAGCCTGCAAAAGAGTAAGAAACCGCATTGTGAGGAGATGAGATATCTTTGCTGAGACCATCCTATACCAACTAACAACTAGCAAAGCCCTATATGTGGGAAGGAGTCCAACCAAGATTGGCACAGTGCCTATCCAATACATAGTGGACCACAGATGTGTGAGAGATCCGAGCTAAGACTGGCAGAACTACCCTGACAAGAAGGACAAAGGCCAACCCTCCCAGATACTTCTGAGCAAAAATGCATAATGTTTTGGGCCATTAAATATAGGGATATTTTGGTATGCTGTATTAGTTAACGATAAATATAGTCTTTAAACTTCTATGATCCACTTAGATGAGATATACTCCTGCACTCCCTTATCCTGTGGCAAACCCCACTCAACCAGATCTTAGGATTTGATAGTTTGGACTAATTCTTAACATTTTTTTCAAGTTTCAGGGGTGGGAAACTGGATCGAATCTCTTAAATATTGAACTTAAACCACAGTGAGCTAGAAATGAAATGAGAACCCAAGGCTAAAAGAAGGGGAAAGATATGGCTTAAATTCATTGCAAGAGAGAGTTGGATGACTGTTAGGATTGATTTATATCTCATCAGAAAGGGCTCACATATCTCTGGTTATAGTCATTTACCAGCTTGAGTGGAAAAACTGATGCCATGATGTAACTGTACACAGCTCAAATTGTGGTTACAATTCACATTTCCATTCCTCCTCCTCCACTATCCTCTGTATTAATTCAATCACAGAAGTTAGGTGGGTTGGTAGGGAGACCTATTAAGTCATCTTGCTTTTTCCCAAGAGCCATATCTGAATTTCTACCCATAGTATATTTTCAAATGCTTTGTCCAATAAAGTTGAAAATGGCTTGAGCAATGGTCCACCCTAAAAGCTTTAACTGGAAGTATATTATTCTTTAAGCGCTTTACTGGAAAAGAAATTAATGCAGTCAAAAATAATTGGAGTTTTATCTGACCAAAACCCACACAAGCAAGGAATTCAAAGTAATGGTTGGGTTTTCTTCCCTCTCTGTCCCCTTTCTTTGCTCTCTGTTTTGCTACAGAGGTATCAGATACCTTTGGGTGGCAGCTGAGAGGACATTAGGGTTAGGGTTGTGTATGACAATGAGTCAGTGACTGCCGGAATTACATGGCTGATCTGAATTTCTCAGATATGGCCAAATCCTCAAAAGTTTGTCAATGTCAAAAAAAAAAAAATCTAGATGATTTGTAAGAAGGGTAATTTAGCCAGAGAGAATTATAATATTGCATTTTGTTATAGCTGAGCACATGCAATCATCTAATCATTTCCAAATTATGGCCTCAGGCCAAATTATGGCCTTAAGCCCTGGGTTCTGGTCCTAGTGTGAATACTTCAACATTCTAGAGAATGTGATTATTCTAAAAATATGAAAATGGAATGAAGGAATCCAGTGTAGAGTAATTTCTGAGCTGGGGAGAGTTTTATGGATTTCTGGGTGGATAATCATGGGTTTAAAAAAATTTCATGATGAGGAGATTCAAATACTAATGAAAAAATGAGATATAAAAAGCAAAAGTCCCAGTACATACCAATTAGAATGATGAAAATCCAAATTATTGACAATACTAAATACTGACAAAATATGAAGCAACAGGAATTCTCTTTCATTGCTTTTGAGAAAGTGGTACGGTCACTTTGGAAGATAGTTGGTAGTTCCTGACAAAACTAAACATATTCTTACCATGTGATCTGGCAATTATGCACCTTGTTTGTTTCTTTTTTAGCTCAAATGAGTTGAAAACTTATGTTCACACAGAAACCCATACATGGATATACATTCATAATTGTATAATTGTCAAAAATTGGAAGCCACCAAGTTGTCCTACAGTAGGTGAATGGATAAACTCTGGTATATCTAGACAATGGAATATTATTCAACACTAAAAAGAAATGAGTTATCAAGTACCAAAAAGACATGGAAGAACCTTAAATGTACATTTAAATGTTTATTACTAATTGAAAGAAGCACTCTGTAAGGGCTACATGCTATATGATGCCAACTATGATATTCAAGAAAGAAAAATATCTATTGATTGCCATTCTAATGGATAGAAATGGCATCATATTTGTTTGAATTTACATTTTGAGTTTTGGATAAGGTTTAGCTTGTCCTCATATGATATAGTTCATTTGCATATATTTTCTTCTGTGTGCTAATTTTTGCTATTTTTCTATTGAACTACTCTTATTAAGAACAATTATTAATTTGCATAAGCTCTTTGTATCAAGTAAGTTATCTTTATTTTTAATGTAAACTGAAGGTAAATATTTTTTTAAATCATATGCATTGTAAAAATGTTTCCTATTTTCCCTTCATGTGTTTAATTTTGTCATATGGAAATTAAAATTTTTGTACTGCTAAATGTATCATTCCTTTTATTTTTATGGTGTCCTTAATCATATGTCCTAGTCAGAAAGACCTTTTCTGTTTCAAAACAATAATAATTTTGTTTGTGCTTTTGTTGAGTATATTTAAAGATTCTTTTTTTTTTTTTTACATTTACATCTTCGATATGGCTGGAATTTATTTGGTATAAAAACTAAAAGAAAGATTCAACTTTTATTTTTCTAAACAATGTTCTGGTTGTTTTAACATCATTTAGAGGTAATCCTGCTTTTCCCCATTGATGAAAAATGTCACATTTAAATTAATTTACCATATGTGTATTCTATATTAGAGTTCTCTATTTAGTTAGTTTGTATATTCCTATTTATAGCAATTCTTGTCATTTTCCTAGGTTGTGTTTCCCAGGAATGGAATAAACACTTTTAATAGAATAAACTAGGTTTTATATACTTATTTTAATATTAAAAATTTTAATCCTAACAATTTACTCTTCAAACATTTAG
This sequence comes from Canis lupus familiaris, assembly GCF_011100685.1. Lineage (NCBI taxonomy): Eukaryota > Metazoa > Chordata > Mammalia > Carnivora > Canidae > Canis > Canis lupus. The sequence goes on along the minus strand of NC_049222.1, from coordinate 77,644,755 downwards.
GCATAATTATTGAATTAGGAAATTGTATGCATGTATGCAAGCATAGGTGTCAGAGAGAGAGGGTGAGAAAGAGGGAAGGAGACATGGAGAGAGAGAGAGAGACAGAGAGGACATTGTCATCTATTTGATATAAGGACTTTATCATTTGCAGTTAAAAGGAAGGAATAGTAAAATTGTTTATTTGCACACATTGCAAGCCTTAGTTCTCAACAAAGTAGGCAGTTTTATTGTCAGGTTGCTATATTTCTAAAACCTTAAGTAAAAATAAAAAGTAATACACACTGTAAAAATAGATAATATTTTCATTAATAAACTGGAAACAGCAAAGTCAAGCAATTTACACCATTAGCCTCCTAAAATTTCGTGCAGTGAAATGGGGACCAGTCTTACTAGTCCTCATTTAAAGATGAGTGGACAAAGGTAAAAAGTAAATCTGATTAAAACCAAAAGGATTAATACAAAGACTGGAAACAAAACCTCAAAGAGACGAGTACTCTCTACAGATATTCTCATTGAAAAAAGGAAAGCAAAACTAGACACTTGTTTGGCTTACATTTTTTTCTTGTTAAAAGAAAGAAATTTTGAAATTGCAGTTGATATTGAGACCCTGTTAAACTTTCAACAAAGCTTCCCCAGAATGGTCTAATTTTACTTCTAGCATTCAGCTGTGGGTAAAATAATCCTTTAGAGATTATTAAAGCAGAAAAATTTTAAGTAAATCAAATTGAAGCTTCAGAACTATGGGATAGGGCCAGGAGTACCTTCTTCATCTTTGCTCAGTTGCAATTATGCCTGTGTTTTCGCTATTTTCAGATAGGAATTTGGGAGTAGATTCTAATCTAATAGCTCATTTCATATATCAAAAGGCACAGCGCATATATTGCCTTTCTGATTACATCTTTTCTAAATGTTTTTCTTTCACCAAAATTATACCACCTATTTGTTTGATACTTTTCTCAAAGCGGAGGATAATTCACAGCAAGCATTGTAGTCATTATCAAGCCTCTTGCTTTTTATCAAAATAACAAAATTTTAAAATGAATAGTTTAAAAACCCTGGCCCTTTTCCCTCCATTGCCCTCTGCTACTCCTTGTTTGGATTTGTCAGATGAAAGATATTCTGTCTTTATCAGCAGTGCCACTATTATCTATCCACTTCCAAATTCTCATGCTTTCAGTGGAAGAAATCTGATCCACAAATGGGACAAATCTCTGGTCTTTTATATTTGTAAAGGCAGCTGCAAGTAATTGTTTACTGTCTCTGTTATTTCCTCTTACATTGTCTCTAATTATTATAAGTGCACACAATTTTTCCTTGATGTTTGTCCTCTTCAATACACATAGTGCTTACAAAACATATTTTTAAAATTCTGGGTTATAATGTTCTGCTTTTTAGTGCTTACCATTTAATTTTCATCCTTTAATTTTTGATTACTCATTTGCAATTTTCCCCTTTATAAGCCAGACTTTCTTCTTTTACCTTAATGACTGATGTTTTGTTTTGTTTTTACCTCTCACGGTATGAGTTATTCAATACCCAGACAAAAGGAACAAAACGCCTCTCCCATTTTATTCTAACTTCAGCAGTTTTTGTCTTAATTTCAATCCCCTTGGAAGTCTCCTTCCAAGTGACCAGCAAAAGCACAGAGTTCCAAGGCATTAGGGGAGTTTCTTTTCCTTCTCATTCATCTCTGCCAGCCTGAGTATGCTGAGTGTGCTGGCTGCCTGCCAGGCTGTAGCAAGACCAGCATTACCACATATTTGGAGTCTTCTATCTGAGGGCTCACTCTGGCTTGCTTAGTTCTGGGGTTGCTTGCTCTGAGCAAGATTCTCACAGATTCTCCATAACTCTACTGAAGACAATAAGTACTTTGTAAACCTTGCCCCTCATTCAAAATGCTAGAGGTATCTTACTAGGTTGAACAGACCAGTTTTGATTCAAGCTGTGCTAAGAATGCACTATGCACACTCCTGGTATCCCAGTTTGTCAACATACTTGATGCTTCTCCACCTCTTAACACCTCCGTAGTGGATGAAGAAGTGGAAGCCACATATAAGAAGAAATCCAGAGATCTCCGAATAAGCCACACCGGGTGTTTTTAGCAACATACTTCTGCTTGGAGCCCCCTATTATATTATGCTGTGGCTATGGATCTTGCAGCCTTTATCCCTAAGCACCTCACGGTTGGTAATGTCCTTCCCCCTTAACATTTCACCTAACTCCTACCCATTCCTTGTTCAAAACAGTATTCATTTTTATCAAATAAACAGGTACTTAGTTCAAAAGATCAACTACTTCTCCCAGGTATGTTAAGGCCATTTACAGTCCTGAGTCCCCTTTCCTGATTCCCTTACTCAGAGGCAATAAATCTTCCACTCTTTTGCCTAACTTTTTAATATTTGAACTTTAGGCATTCTTTGCTGACATCTCAGTATGGAAGGTAAGCATTTAGTTTCTCCCTACTACTACTCTACCCTCTGATGCTTATGGTATCAGCGGTAAATGCTTATGGTGCCAGTATGGTAAAATTATAGTTTTGGTTGGTAAATTTAGTATTTACATTTTTATTACATTAATCAGACCTGAGTCATATAGTGAACGATGATCATGTTTTCTTACCTGTGCAGCCTGTTTTTTTTCTCCTGGATATAATAATTTTCCTTGTTTGTTTGCTTATTTTTTATATATACTTTAAAGAGGCCAACCACAAACACTGCCAGTTGCCCAAATCTCTTCTCATTACTTTCATTCACATCTGTTATTCTAACAGTTTCATCCCTGCAGTGATCCCTATCAGAACATTCTGATCTGCTTCAGTCTGTACAGGTTGCCCTCTACACCTGGTACACAGGTATTCAGACTCCCATTTGCCACCATCCTGGGGATGCTCTTTGCAGCTGATCTGTATTGAACCTCCTGCTTTTGTTTCAAGGTTGCATTATCATTTCCTATTACCCTGAGAGTATTCAAGATAAACATTTAGAGACTCTTTTTCTTATATTCTCCCTCTTTCCTGCCAGTTGCTTTTTTCTGTTTATATCCCTAAGATATTTAATAGTCCTTCATGTCTGCTCATATTTAAGAATAGGAGAAAAAAATTAATTGGAGCTCTGAGCAAGCTATTGGGATGAGTTGATAGTTGTATCACTATAGGGTGAGCTGGTTAGATTAATGCTGAAGAACTGATTTCAGTATTGTCTTTTCTTATTGGCTGAATGGTTTCTCCAAGAGATTCTTGCAATCTCCCACCTGGAGAGTGAAGGCCTGGCAGCCAACATTTGGAGGCAGAATGGAGGAAGCAAACCAAAGCATGTATGTGTTAAATTTCCATTTTTAGTAAAGCATACCTACCCCTAATTGGTCCCACTAATCTAGATACCATCTATTTTGTCCTTTTGTTAGTTTACAGCCCTCCTGGCAATTTCCCCTGGTGTAATCTGAAACTGGTCCCTGTACTCAGAGGGTGAGAAGAGGCTGAAGAAATGCAGGCCATTCCAGGTTGGTGGGTTGTGGTTTTAATAAACAAAGAGAGCTTACATGTGAGGTTTGTTTTGGGCATCAGCAAGAGGAATGGATCCCCACACCTGCTGGTCAAATCTTAAGAGTTGATAAAGAGGCCTTAACTGGATTCAGTCACGTGTACTGTGCAGGTATTCTCAACACCACATCACTATTTCAAGGCTGTGTCCTTGGAGCAGCAGCCTCTGGGAGTGAGAAAGGCAAATGGAACCCACATTCCAAGGACAGGGAGAGTGGTAAGGAGCCTCAGAGTGCTTGGGTCCAGCTCATAGGTCAGTTGGCAGTCAGTTTTCTTGATGACATTCCCCAATATCTTTCCAGATAATAAATTTCTGTCTTCTGCCAAGGCGAGATGGTGAGATGGTATAAAATAGGAATGGGATGGGGATGAAGAGACAAGTTTCTTCAACAAGCTTAGAACAGTTTTCTTCACATTAGCTCATGCTCCTCATCCTAACTTCAGATGATGTTGCCAGTTACTGGGCCTACTGAACCTGGCTTTCTCCATTGATGGTGTAGGAATGCTCTAATCGCAGGTCTTTTAATTTTTATATTTTTTAAAGATTTTATTTATTTATTCATGAGAGACAGAGAGAGAGACAGAGACACAGGCAGAGGGAGAAGCAGGCTTCCTGCAGGATGTCTGATGTGGGACTCAGTCCCAGGACCGCAGGATCATGCCCTGAGCCAAAGGCACATGCTCAACCACTGAGCCATCCAGGTGTCCCTCAAGTCTTTTAAATTACCAGTCAGCCAACTCTTCTCCAGACTGTAAACTGTTATTCTCTCCCCTCTTCTTCTCAATTTTTAAATTGGAGGATAGTATACAGAGTGAAAAGCACATAAATTACAAGTGTGTGTCTTAATGAATTTTGACAATGTGAACACACTCATGTAACTGCTACCCAGATCAGATCATAAAACAGTATGACACCTCTGAAGCCTTCCCTTCATTTACCCAAAGATAATCACTATTCTGAATTCTATCACTTCTATTAGTTTGAGCTATTTTTGAATTTTATGTAAATTTTATCACAGATACTCTTTTCACTTGGCTTCCTTTGTTCCACATGTTTGTAATATTCAAAAGTTTATTGGGTAGTTATATTCTTTTGTATAAAAATACTGTAATTTCTTTATCCGTCCTACTACTGGTGATGGTTTCCAGTTTGGGGATATCATGAATAATGCTGCTATGAACATTCCTGTATAGCTTTTTTGTGTACATAATAAATTTCTTTGCATATATACCTAGAAGTAGAATTGTTGGACCACAGAGTGTGCACTTGCTCTACTTTAGTAGGTATAGCTAAACAATTTTCTAAAGTTTTTGTAACGACTTACATTTCTACCAACAATGTAAGATAGTTCCAGTTGCCCCATATCCTCACCGGCTCTTCATGTTAAATATTCCCTTGCCATTCTAGGGGTGTTGTGATAGCTCATTGTGGTTTTAATCTGCATTTCCCTGATAACTAATTATGTCAAGAACCTTTTCATATGTTTATTGGCTACCATCTTTTGTAAAGTGCCTGTTGAAATTCTTTGGAAAAAAATTAAAAATATAATTGTTTGATCTGTCTTTTCAAATAAATTAAACAACCTTTAATTCATTATACTATATTATCTATCTTTATGTAACTGGACTTAATTTGCTAATTATTTTTTTAAGATTTTATTTATTTATTCATGAGAGACAGAGAGAGAGAGAGAGGCAGAGACACAGGCAGAGGGAGAAGCAGTCTCCATGCAGGGAGCCTGACGTGGGACTCGATTCTGGAACTCCAGGATCATGTCTCGGCAGGCGCTCAACCGCTGAGCCACCCTGGCTGCCCTAATTTGCTAATATTTTGATTAGGATTTTGTATCTATACTCGAGAGAGACTGAAAAGCAATTTTATTGTCTTGTTCCTGTCGGATTTTGATAATTAAATTTATCCTGGAATGAGAAGTGTTTCCTCTTTTTCTTGTCTCTGGGAAAATTTGTATAAGATGGGTGTTTTTTTTTTTTAAATACATATTAGGAAGATTTTTACTCAGATTCAATCTCTTGTATGAATATGGAATTGTTCACATTTTCTTTTTTTACATGTCAGAACTGTGTTTTTGTGGGAGTTTATTGATTTCATCTAAATATTCAATATCATTTGGGGCACCTGGGTTGAGCGTCTGCCTTCAGCTCAGGTCCTGATCCCAGTCAGTCAGGGCCCTGGGATCAAGTCCCACACTGGGCTCCCCACAGGGAGCCTGCTTCTCCCTCTGTCTATGTCTCCACCTCTCTCTCTGTCTCTCATGAATAAATAAATAAAATCTTTTAAAAAATCAAGTTTATTGGCATAAATTTTTTCATAATATCATTTTATTATTTTTTAATTCTGTAGGGACTGTAATGATGCTCCATTCTTTATTTCTGGTACTGGTTCTTTCTACGTCCTTTCTTTATCTTCACTTTTGGTGAAATGTTTACAGATTTTATTTAAGAATCAAACCATTGGTTTTCTAATCTTTTCTATTGTATGTTTATTTTCTACTTCATTAATCTCTTCTCTTATCCTTATTAATATCTTCTTTCTGCTTTTGAGGGTATCTAACTTATTTATTCTTTATATAGTTTTTTGGGGAGGTAATTTAGGTAATAGATTTTAAGCTTTTTAAATACAGGCTTTTGCTGAATTCTACAAGTTTTCATACATCTTTTAAAAAACTTTTTCATTTAGTTCAAAGTATTCTCCTCAATTGATTTCTTCTTTGGCAAATAGGCTATTTATAACTATACTGCGTAAGTTCTAAATATTTGACCATTTTTTAACTTATCCTTTTGCAATGAGTTTCTAGCTTAATTGCACTATGATCAGAAAACATACTATGACCATAGTAAGTCCTCACAAAATTAGTGGCTCTATTAGTGTGTGATAATGGTTATCATTAGCTGTGTTTCACTCCTACTTTGTAATTACTTCTTCACTTTAACAGCCTTGTAAGTCACTTTACTTCTCCTAGACTTGGTTTCATGCACTTTGGAAAAATGAGCTCCAAAATTTCCTTCATAGCTCAAATATTCTATTATTCTAGGTTACCTTTTATCCTCTTAACTAGAATTCATCAGCATTATGTAAAAAGGAATCCATAGAGCAAACAGTATCATTTTTTTTCACATACTAAGAGCTATAATTGTCAAAATAGTTCACACAGACTGAACTTTGCTTAATTAAGAATAAATCAGGAGTGCTTGGCTGCTTCAGTTGGTCAAGCTTGTGACTCTTGATTTTAGGATTATGAGTTCGAATCCCAAGTTGAGTGTAGAGATTACCTCAGAATAAAAATTTTAAAAAGAATAAATCATTGTACTTATGTTTTTTTTAGAGGGTATGTAACAATGAATAATGTGTGCTGCTCCTTCCTTTTAAGGCATGCCTGGTTTTAAGACAGATCATGAATGAAAACATTGAAATACCCTCAAAGAAAGCTATAATCTTATCATAGAGATCCTGAGTAAATCCAGGAAATCTTAGAAAATTGCAAGAGGAAAATGATTCTATCACAAATTTTAGCCTCAAGTCATAGAGTACTCTCTTCCAAATGCATTTTGTTCTTGACACATTTTTTAATGAACACTTTGCTTTACTATGAACAAGACAAGGTTATTTCACACTCAAGTTATGATTGTTTCCTTCTTGTCCTATGCATTGGAAATACTTGTGGATTTTTCTTTTGATAATGAGTTGGGTTTTTTTTTGTTTGTTTGTTTGTTTTGAAGACTGATTCTTGGAGAAAAGGATCAGGATTGATATTAAGAAGTAGATTGAGATTTTGTATTATTAACAGCTTTTGAATTGTTGGGTTTTTTTTGTTGTAAAAAAAAAAGTAGCTAGCCTTTTTAGTTTGTTACACATTGTACTGAAGCACTGATTCTTTCAAGCCTTAGGGTGGTTTTTACATTGAAATTTGTGATCATTTTTTAAAAAAAATTGATATACAAATACATTGGGAGAGGATTTATCCTCTTCTAGTTATTTACTACATTTATCACCCCAAATATTTTCCTTCTTCTTTTTCTTTTTGGTGAGAACATTTAAATTCTATTCTTAGCAAATTTCAATTATACAAAACAGTGTTATCAACTATAGTCACCATGTTTTACATTAGATTCTCAGATCCTATGCATAGTATAGCTGAAAGTTCGTCTCCTTTACTGTCCTATCTTGATCACCTGCCCCCTCCATCCCAGCCCCTGGCAACTGCTTCTCTACTCTGTGATCACTCCTAATTGTTACTCTAGAGTCTTGGTTGACTCATGTACCTTCTGAAATCTTGGGACAATCTTGGACACAGAAAGGCTTGAATTCCATGTCAGTAAGTAAAATAGTAAAACTTCCTAAGATGGACCCATTACATAATCCCACATGGAAAAGCATATTTTAGTTTTTTAAGAGATAGCTTAGAAGAAGAAAAAGAATGTTTAAGCCAACAATTCTCTAATATTCCTTATCACCAACCTTAAAACAAAATAATGAATCATTTCTAACAATTTTCTCATAAAGGGGCATGGTTATCCTTGAAGACAACCCTTCTGTTATCATGACTTCAGGCTTGATCTCCAGAACTCTTTCTGTCCTGCTTGTCCACAATGGTATACAATCTCCCTTTTCTTTTGGTATCTGCTCTGCTTCTAATCTCCTGTCTTCTTTCTTGGACTTCACATTCTGGACTGTCCCTTCCTTCCTTGTTATATCTTTACCTAGGCCTTAAAATTTCCTTTCCTCTTTTTCCATGCTTTATGGCTATGGTCAATGAAACGACTCTCATCCTTAACCTTGGTTCCTGAAGCTTATCTTTCCAATATCTATTTCAAAGTCCATGAAACTTTACCCAAAGTAGTAAAGTCGGTAAAATCTCACCTTTTAGGGCCTTGTACTTTCCAGAAGAACTTGAACACAAATAGTTGTTTTCAACTGCCATTTCTTAAAAATTTAAGTGCAGGAAATTTAAAGAGGAAGATCCTGGAGAAAAAGTAGGCTGGTTTGCTTTTGCTTGCTTTATGGTCCCAAACTAGTTACCACCATTGTCCATTAATTTATATTCTGGAGTGTAAGAATCTGTGACTCCTTGTTAAATACTTTTAACTTACTCTAGGGATTCTTATCTTTGGTAGTAGGACCATTTATTTCTGCCTAGGAAATCTCAAAATGCAAATAACAGTAGCAAAAACAACAGTAAAAAACATTGTAACATTTATTGAGAATTAACTGTGGTCCTAACCACCTTTATATGCATTCTGTCATTTAACAACAATGACATTGTAAGCTAGGTCCTAACATAATCCTCATTTCAAAGAGGTTTGTTTAGAGAGGCAAAAAATTACCTAAGATCACATAGCTAGTATATATTGAAATTTAGAATAACATCCTAATTCTGCCTTTTAGAAAACTCAGCTCTTAATTACTAGAATATTGCCTTCTTCTTTGCTCTATGGTTTAACATTCCAGAATGATTTCTGCAAGGTGTGGTTTGGCTTACTATTAATGCCAAATCGGAGGTTTTGCATTTCTGGTTGTATGTGACTCAGGCTTTTATTTCTGGTAGTATGTGACTAAGAATGTCCAAGCAGTAATAACATTTTATATTTGATACAGGGTTATACTATATAGGACATATTTCTGGTACTTGACCCTCATATTAATCCTGTATGGGTATCTGATATAAAGATGAAAAGTTTGATTTTTATAAAAATCCCCAATTTAGAAACATGCCCAAATTACAAGCAAAATCAAAACATAGGACACAGTCTTTTGACAACTGTGTTATTATTCCTAATGCAAGATTCTATATAACTGCTTATCAGAATGACTCCAAAATATCTCTGAAATGGAATGTGTGCTAGTTCTAGTACTTTCTGGAGATGATAAAAGGAACCAATCATAGGATCATTTCCAACATTTTGTATATGGAAGAATTCTAGTCATCATTCATGATCCTGTGTGCCAAGAGGGAGACTGGTATCTTAGAGGATTTCATGAAGAAATCTCCCCTTGGTCACCAAGAGAAAGAACTTCTGATGCCTTCATACCCACTATTCCTACCATATCCTCTGTGTATTATTAGAAAATTAGCAGCCTCTACAGTCTTCTAAGAGCAGCACCTTCTGGTGTGGCATTTGGTTCCACTTCATTGAATCTATGGTAACTTCTCTGTCATAAATTTCAACTTTTGTCTAGTGTGATATGTTGAATTATACTGTCAAATAATTTTAGTAGCATTTTGTGTCTATTGGGAGTACATCAGTTTTCCCAACTGTTGCAGCAGGGTGGTATGATTTCTTGAGTGAGTCCCTTGATTAAAGGGAAAACTCTTTTGGTGATACCATTTTAGGCTGAACATAAGTGCCAGCTCCTCAATAGAACCCAGGCAATTAAAAAAAAAAAAAAAACCCAGGCAATTCAAAAACTCACACATGGCATGTATGAGCTCTGCTTAAATGAAGTAGCAGAGACATTGGTTTGCAACACCATTGTTCAAAATACTAGAGTGAAATTTCACTTGACAGTTAAATTCTAATTGAGATTATCCTAACAAATAGCTTTGTATGACTATCAAAAACAATAGCATGGTCAAATACTTGACAAGTGATTATGAAGTGAAATTGTTACTAGAGTATTCTAGATACAGAAATAAAGCTGTATTCATAAACTCTTTAAGACAGGAAGGGAAAGGGAAAAGAGTTGGCCATACTATTAAACATTTCACATGTTATTTAATTTTCAGTAATGAGCTAGTAAATCAGAACTTTGGGGGTGAAAGCCCTGATTTATAGATTTTTCCAGTTTCTATGGCATAAACATTCTCATTATGGCCAATTTCAAGCTACCAAAATGATGTCACTGCATGCATAATTTAAAGGAGATGCACACATTTGTTTCTCATAAGCCCTAGGAGCCAGCTCTAACACCCAGTGACTTTATGAGGTAGGTTTTATTATCTTAGATGTTAAGCCACAATGGCTGGGAAATTGTAAAGGTTGAATTAAAATTGGAGTAGTCAGATCTGTCTGACCATGAGATCTATATTTTTCTGCTGTATTCTACTATGCCTAGAAAAAAAAAAGTATATATCGAGAGCCTTCCCTGTGCTAGCATTGAAGACACATTGCCCTGGTAATAATTCCTAAAAATAATGAAGAAGAAATGTATGAAGGCTCCAAACTTGGCATTTTGTTGCTTCTCTATCTACACACATGGGAAATGTGAAAGATTTTCAGATACAATACAGAATTACTGAATTAAAAAAATATATAACATAGTGGAAATGAAACATCTAATGTATCCTCCAGTTTTTTGTTTGTTTGGTTGTTTTGGTTTTTTTTTGTATGTATATATACTTATGTTAATGCTTAAAATAGTAAAGAACTGAATCATGTCCATAAATTTTTAAAAGGGAGAAGAATTAAATATAATTAAGTCACCTCTTTCCTGTTATTGCATTAAAAAATCCACGCTCATTCTACTTTTCTATTTGTCTTAGGAAGAATTTGATTATGTCACAGGATAATCTAAGACAACAAAGAAATGGGCCCATTCTCAAATCCCATCCCAGGTGATCAAAGGTGTTTCATTTTATTTTGATTGATTTCTCATCTGTTCCTATTCTCTGTTTAATTGGAAAGAATTGGCAGAGAGTGCTTAGTGTCTAAGCCTATTAGAATCAATTCCAAATTTTGTTTACCAAACTCAGATGGGTACTTAGGCTCATAGTCTTAAAAGAAGCCTTCTATGCTGTTTTTCTTCTAATTAGGTCACTTAGAATAAGTGATTTTCCTAAAATTGTGCTAGAGTTTCACAAGCATTTATGACTTTTGCTGGTAGATGCCCATAGAGTTTTTAATGCCTCTGTGGCCAGAAAGAATGAAAAGACCTCTCCAAGTAGCTAATTTACCACCTGCCTAATGCTGTGTCCATGACAGTTACACAGTCAGTTAAAATAGAGCTAAATTACCTCTTTGCTCACAGTCTCTGGTCAAACTGATTCCATCCCCAGGCTATTACAGCATGTCAGGAGACAGGCTTAGAGGCTCATAGAATCAAAACTGTTAGTGAAAATTGTGGTGTCTTAAAATGACTGCTGGACTACTGGATTCTGAACAGAAATTCCAGGAAATCTAGAGGTTTCTGAGTGGATAATGTGCGGAAAGCAGGTGACAGGGAAATGACTGTTGCAGTCCTTCATTTTCTGATGCTGTTGTCTTGGCTGACCTTTGGAAACAAGGTCAACAAACACCAGAGGCTTTTTTTTTTTTTTTTTTGAGTCAATGACATTTCAGGAAGGAGCCACCATCCCTTCTCTCAGAGCCCTAATGAGAAACTCTCCCCAAACTCCTTGACTTTTCTTCATATGGATTGACCAGCCATAGCCATAGCAGAGGTGACATATCAAGATGGGTAAGGGTGTGGACTCTGGAATTAGAGTGCTTGAGTTCAAACTCCAGCTGTGTGACTGTGCTACCTCTTTGTCTCTAAGTTTTATCATCTGATAAAAATGCGGATAGTAATAATATCCAAATCACAGACATGTATGTGATATGCTTAGAGGTAAGCAATCTATAAGCGGTCACCCAGATAAAGCAGTTAATGTCAGTGTTCTGGCCATATCTCTTTGGTATTCACTTTACATGCTGAGGTCTGCTGTGGCAAGCACCAGTCAAAACTATTTTTTCTGGCTACAGATAGGCTTGCTTTGAGGAAGAGCCAGAAGTTCTGAAAGTTAATGCTTCTGCTACCAGCCATAAGTCAATGACAGAAAGGATATTGGTGCATAAATACCCAGCTTCTTCATCCTACAGTTGAGAAAATTCTGAAATGTGTTCTATACCATCTCCTAGAGCTCCCCAGGGAAATGATGCCTCTAGTTGTAACTGGCTTGGTAACATACTATACTGGCTCTATTTTATCTTCTCTCTCTCTCTCTCTCTCTCTCTCTCTCTCTCTCTCTCTTTCTCTCTCTTTCTTGCCCCACTCCACTATTCTACTTCCATACTTTTGTTTCCTGGGATCACCTCTCAAATAAAATACTTGCATTTGATTCAGTTTTCATAGTCCACTTTGGTGGGAACCCAAATCAAAACAGATTTCATGGCTTTTGGAGTATTAAAAGTGGCTACTTAATTAGTGCATTACTTTAAAAACTTCATTAAGATGATATACACTCTTTAGAATCTCTATCAGGCTAGTGTAGGGTTTTATGTTTTGGTTTATACACATAGATTTTTTTTTTCTAAGTGGAAAAAAGTTCTAGATTAAGAGACAAGAAAACCCAAGTTGCTTTTGACTGGATAAATGCATTTTTTAAAAATTCTCAGTTTTATGAGGTGATGCTATTTATATATTATTATAACAAGATAATGTATATAAAATGATTCTGTGAACTCTACATAATTGTATCATTAGCAGTCATCTCATTGGGACTTTCTTTTTTCTTAGAATTTTAACACTTGACATGGATTTCTTATGCATAGTTATACAAGGTAAAAGTAGTCATAAAATCAAAAAGAAATAATTTGGCCATATTGTTATGATCTATACTTTGTTATTCAATTTTTGTTAACATTTTCATTTCAACTTTTAACCACATATCATCCTTGCCATTTTGGCAGCTGCCTGATGACCTAGCCATAGTTTGGATGTCTTGTAGGCAAGCGGAGCAATGGATTTTTGAGGTGTGTGCCAGAGATCCTGGATTCTAGCTCCAGGTTGCAAACTGCATAAGACATTTCGGTAAATAATGTTAAGAACATTTCTTTTTTTCATTATACAGTTTATGAGCTATTTGACTAATGCTTACGCCAAGTATGAATTTACTAAACAAGTAAGCCACAGGCAAATTCAAACCTTATAGCGTTTTCCTGTTACTCTAATGAAAAAGAAATGCATATTCATAAAAATAAAGGAACATTACATTGCTTATTATATTTGCTAGTCCAGAAAGAATTAATCACTAAGAAGTTCAACTACTTACTTTTTAAAAATTCATCTTGAAAAGTTAAAGGCAGCACATAATTATTTTGAAAAATTTGCAAAATAGCAGTAGGAGTGGATAATAGAAGGAATGGTCTATAGTCTCACCATGAGAGAAGAACTGTGACCATTTTGATGTGTTTCCTTCCTATTTTATATACATTGTTTTTCTTTAGAGTGTTGATTGGATAATGTAATGTGTATTTCTGCATAACATACATTTGGCATGTGTCTGGGATTATTCAGCAGGCATGTCTCATGGCTAAGTACTTTCTCCCAGGTTCTCACTTGTTCTTTGGTTTCCATGACACTGTTGGCATTCTCTCTTCTCGTCTGGCTTCCTTCTCCCTGCCCCGCCTCTAGCTCCTAACCTCTCAGAATGCTGCCCCTAATGGAACCATGTGCCTGAGTTTTATCACTTTGGTACTAGGGCTACTGTCTGAAGACTCAGCTTCTTTGGGCAGATGGATTCCCTTTCATCCTTAGTCCTGTGATCATGTTTGTGTCACACCTTTGCTTGGGGGTGACAAACAGGAAAGTCTCTTTTTTCTTTTTTTTTTTTTCTTTCCTTACCCCTAGACAGCTATTCATGAAATAAGGTTATGAGTAAAGGCTAAGTCCCTTGTAGGTTCCTTCCAGATTCCACTCTCCCCTTTACAATTGGATATCCAATTTTTTACCCATTATTTAAGAATGTATATTTTTAAAATCGTTAAAGGCAACAAAGTAGTGGGGTGGAATTAAAATATGATATTATCTCTTTTCCAGAGATTGCTGACTTGAGCCAGCAAGTTGTCTTAAAATTTTGTTTCTTATTATGAGAAAAAAAAATTGCCTCCCTTCATTATGTAAATGTTTATGCAGCCTGTTTTGGTGTTTTTGTGTTTCTCCTTGAATCCTTGAAGGACAGACCAGAGCATTCTGATTTAAGCAAAGTTTCCTCTTCTTACTCTTGAGCTTTTGTGAAGCTTGTGAATCAGTTTTCAGTTTTTCATCAGAAATCTAGCAGCCTCCCCCCCCAAAAAAAAGAAGTCTAGCAGCCCCATGAGACTGAAGAGACCAAGACCCCAGATTTAGTACTAGACAAATTTGGAAGAAACCCCAGTGTCCTTGGCTAAGGCCTCTGACAGGAAGGGACCCTCGTAGTGACAGATGTGGATACATGGTGAGAGAAAGTTAGTTTGGGCTTCCACAAGTTTCTGACCAAGGTCTAAGATAGGTCTGGCTCTAGCAGACCCTGGACTGAATCTTCCTATAGTCCCAGACCTGGCCAGCCCGGTACGAGGCCATGGCTTGGCAGCCTGGGTTCCCAGCTATCTCTATCTTTCTTTCCACAGAGCGGTAGAGGCCACATCTAGTTTGAGTGGCCCCTGATGTGATGATGCCAGCAGTGTTGCCTCTGGCTGAGGCTGTCCCTCTCATTGCAAGAATGGTAGAAATGACTGGGGGTGACATGGGATACCAAGCTGCCTGCCGGTAGTAGAGGCATATGTGTTCCTAAGTGAATAATAAAAAGGATGTGACCATTTTATACCTCCAGACCTCTATTACTCAAGCACTTTTCTTTTTTCTTTTTTCTCTTTATTCAAGCACTTTTCATGTTATTATAAACTTTAATGACTGCCTAGTGTTGTACTGAGAAATATACCGTATTTTATTTTCTCATTTCTCCATTATTGGACATTAAGGTCTTTTGCATGAGACATTTCCTGCAGAATCTTGTATTGTTTTAGCACTCGTAATAGTAGTAGGAATATGTTCTCTAGGTGTTAAAGATATGCAGCTATAATGTAAAGCAAGTCATATAAAACACTAACATTATTTTTTGGAGCGTGATGAATTTAGTTTCCTTCTATTTTTTATTCAAGAAGTGCTAGGAACCTCTGCCAAGGGTGGGTTGTTAATAGAGACGGGGGCTCAGAAAACCGTGCTTGAGTCCCAGGTGTTCCAGGGCACCTTTGACCAGAAGGAGGGTCAAGCATTGTAGTGTCTGCTGGGTGAAAAGCCCACATCCATTGGATTTAAGAGACCATGACTTCCTAGTGAGTCCCCAGCAGCAAGCAAGCCCAGCACTTACTGGGTGCTTGGCATGTATTTTGTGAATCTTTGAATGAATGAACATTTCCACTAAGCACCCAGGGAACAGATTACAAGCCCAGATAAGCATTCTAGAATTAAAGGATCAGATTTACACAAACTTGCCATGTGATTTTGAAAGTGCTGTTTAACCTCTTGAAGGCCATTTTCTTGTATGTAAAACTGGTAATGATAACTATACTAACCTTTATAAAAAGCAAAATATTATAATATGATAGATCCATGTGGTTTCTTATGTGATGTTATGTTATTTCAAGATATTATTTTTCCTGCTTGTGGTTATGTGACCACACCTTGATGTAAACAACAACAACAACAAAAATGAAGCAAAAACCACTGATACCAAAGAAAATCATGGTTAACATTCCTAACCATAGATAACAGTTCGTGGTAGACAGGAAGTGGTATTTCTGAGCGTACATTATTATTTTAGGGCTGTATTTCTGAATGTACATTATTACTTTTGGTTGATTTTCTCTAACTTCCATTCATTTGAGAACTGTGGCAAAATGAGACTAGAGATTCCACTTTTCAAATTGGAGAGTTTGGGGAACTGTAAAATGGTCTTGTTTGGTTCATTTTATTTTTTCTGAGAGACGTATGACATTATTTTGTTCTGGAAACATGGTGGCCTGGTGGAGTAATTTATCCAGTCAGGCCCCAGCTACCTTGCCTCGAAAGAGAGGCCCATTAGGTCCAACTGCCCTGAGAATCTTGACTCCGGGTCCATTGTTTTTATTTATTGAGATTTTTTTGTAGACACCAGGAAATAAATTTTCTCCTGCAACATAGAGATTGGATTTAAAAGTTCTCTTTTTGTGGACCTTAAAAGGAAACTGATTAATGGAGCAATGAGATTAAACTCAATGAGTTAGTGGTGATAAAACAGTATCTGAAAGAGGATTAGCTCTGTACAATCAACAACCTGCATTTGACATATATTACCGCATTCAAATCTCAGCAGAGCCCCTTGAGACAAGTTGAAAAAGCATCATTACCCTTCTTTTAAAATCTAGAAAACTAAAACTGAGACTCAAAAATTTGAGGGTCGTGTCTCCAACAATAGACCTGGTAACTAAAGATCAGAGGTTGGGTACTCCCACACTCCTCATACTTCACTGTGCTGCTGGTGAAGGTGCCAGAGTCAGAATCTTTCTGTTTCTTTCCAGAGTCATTCAATCATACTTCCCGAATATTTGTGCAAAAGAAATGTCCCTTCTGAAATTCAGATCCATTAACATATTTATGTCATCAGTACAACTCCATCTACAAACTCCTACAAATTACATGAAAGCTTGAGGCATTTCTTTCATTTTTTTCCTCTCCCCTTCCCCTGCATGTGTGTCCAGAGGGTACTCTTCTCACATTGCCATTTCCTAGGGGAAAGGAACATAGAAATTCTTGTTCTTCATCAAGGCTAATACTCTGGCTGCTTTTTATTTAAACTAAGGGAGAAAAAAAGAAGAAAAAAATGTTTCTGTAGATCAGATAGATTATCCCAAGTCCTTCTCATTTGTGCTCAGAGATTTTTTAATTTTCTCTTCTATTTTCTGGCCACAAGGCTTCCTGAGAGAAAATTGCAACAAGAGAAAGGTCTGTTCCCATTTGGAATGCTCTCCACACAGAAAGGCTGGGAGAAAAGTTGCAGCATATGTTAGAGACCCCAGCTTCTAGGAGCTGGGCCAGAATAGGCAGCATGCAGGAAAGAAAGGTGATTCTCTCTGCTTTCAAGTTTCAGTTCCCTACTCAAAGAACTCCATTCTTGTGGCCAGGAAAAGGAAATAGAATTGGTTCTGAAGCAGATGCTGCTCAGATTTCCTGGTTGTCAGAGCAGAAGTGAGAAAGGCAGAATAAAAGGAGGCAAAGTAAGAGAGAGTCAGAGAGAGACACAGAGAGAGAATGTGTGTGCACATGGGGGATAGAAAACTTGAGAACACAATGCCATCTGCAAAACCAAGCACATTTTCAATTGCAAGTAGGAATGAAGGAAAGTGGGATGCCTGGGTGGCTCAGTGGTTGAGTGTGTGCCTTGAGCTAAGGGAATATTCCCAGTCCACTCCTGGGATTGCGTCCCACAGCAGGCTTGGAGCCTGCTTCTCCCTCTGCCTGTGTCTCTCATGAATAAATAAAATCTTTAAAAAAATAAATAAAAATACATTTTAAAAAAAGAATGAAGGAAAGTGAATATGTTGCTGGAGTAGGGGTCTGCGAACTTTTTCTGTGAAGGGCCAGATAATATTTTAGCCTTTGCAGGCTATACAATCTCAGTCCCAAACACTTAACTTGTAGCACAAAACTGCCTGAGACAACCCAGAAACAAATGAGCATGGCTATATCCCGATAAAATTTGATTTATCAACAGTGAAATCTGAATTTTGTATAAATTTCAGGTCATGAAATATTCTTCTTTTGAATTTCCCCCACCATTTAACAGTGTAGATGTCATTCTTAACCTGTGGGCCTCTTAGCCTCTTTTAGTCTTTTGTAGTGCTTGCCTCACAACTTTAACTCAATACTGTCACCAACACTCCATCTGACCCTAACAAAGCTTTATAAAAAGGCTCTCTGAAAGGATAATGAGTTACAAACCATCTTGTTGTTCTTGTTTGCTGTTGTTGTTGAGGATGAGGATAAATGTGAATTTTGTTAGAGTTAGCAAAATTCTCAAGTGTGTAATTAGATAAACTGATCGTGGAGGTTAGAAGAACCTGAGAAAACAGATGCCATTCAAAAATTCTCTTCTGTCCTTGGATCATTGAGGAACCCATGTAATTAATTCTCAGGGCACAAGTACGAGGGCTTGGGGTATGTAAGAGAAAAAGTCATCATTTGGCAGCTAATACAATGTCATCATATCAAGGTCCCAGAAATGATCACTTCAGTTACTGAATTGGTATCCCCTCATTATTACTTCACATAATATTAATTTCACTTTAAATAATAATGGTTAAGTCATGCCTTTAAAGAAACCAAGCTGCATAATGATATAAAATATTTAGGTTACTACATAGTTCATAAAAAACAAGCAAACAAAATTAAAAATTATGTTCAAATAAAGCTCTCGTGGGTTCTGGTGCTTAGTGATTCTCCCTAATTCAGGAGAAGTCTGCAGAGTCTAGCAGATTTTGAGTTGGGTTTTCTTTCCCTACCTGCTGCTAATTATGTGTCATCTTTGTACCTCTCTACTCCCATCTCATCCCAGTGTTTTAGGATCCTGGTACTGGATGTTATTTAATTTCAGGGTTCTGAGTTCTGCTTGCCATTGCTCCACACAAACCCATCTACTATATTTCTATTTCTGTAGCTTTTTCAGTGCTTAATTGCTAATTTCACAGACCTGTGGAGTCCTGGAAGCACAATTATCCTCCAGGGTAATTACCTTCTGCAAAAATTGCCTCCTACAAGACTTCTGCAAAAAAAGTTGTGTTCTGTTTCGTACTACCTGTGAATGCCTATAGATGCCTTTTCAGCTACACACAGCTCCCTGGCTTCTGACAAGAATAAGTTGTCTCTGTGGTTGGAACACCCCCTTTAATCAGGAGGCTTTTTTACTATGGTTATTTCAGGTGTCCCATCATCTGACATCCCAGCTGAGTATAGCAGTTGATGTTATGAGTGATCTGATTGGTATCACTTAAGAGCTTTTGTTTAAATATTTCATGTTCACTTATAAAAAGTTATGCACATTAAATAGCTCCTAAATTCTTAAGTATCACTTAAATACAGATCCCTATAATAAGCAAACACTCTTCTCAACATTCAATTATGCAATCAGCGATTTGCTTCATAAATGTGAATGGAAGGACCTACTGTGTGCCAGGCTGTACATTAGATTATGTGAGGACTTAAAAGATACAAGAAGTGTTTCTTTAAAAAATATTATTTAAATTCAATTTGCCAACATATAGTATAACACCAGTGCTCATCGCATCAAGTGCCCTCCTTAGTACCCATCACCCAGTCACCCCATCTCCCCCACTCCCCTTCTGTAACTCTTTGTTTCCCAGAGTTAGGAGTCTTTCATGGTTTGTCTTCTTCTCTAATTTTTCCCCAGTTTCCCTCCTTTCCCTTGCGGTCCCTTTCACTATTTCTTATATTCTCCGTGTGAGTGAAACCATATGATGATTGTCTTTCTCCAACTGACTTATTTCACTCAGCATAATACCCTCCAGTTCCATCCACATCAAAGCAAATGGTTGGTATTCATCCTTTCTGATAGCTGAGTAATATTCATATATATATATATATATATTGAATATTACTCAGCTATCAGAAATATATATATATTTCTGATAAATATATATATATTTATATATAAAATATATATATCAGATGTATATATATATACATATATATATGTTCTTCTTTATCCATTCATCTGTCAAAGGACATCATGGCTCCTTCCACAGGTTGGCTATTGGCTATTGTAGACATTGCTGCTATGAACCTTAGGGTGCAGGTACCCTGTTGTTTCACTACATCAGTATCTTTGGAGTAAATACCCAGTAGTGCAATTGCTGGGTCATAGGGCAGCTCTGTTTTTAACTTCTTGAGGAACCTCCACACTGTTTTCCAGAGTGGCTGCACCAGCTTGCATTCCCATCAACAGTTCAAAAGCGTTCTCCTTTCTCCACATCCTCTCCAACATTTGTTGTTTCCTGTCTTCTTAATTTTCCCCATTCTCACTGGTGTGAGGTGGTATCTCATTGTGGTTTTGATTTGCATTTCCCTGATGGCAAGTGATGTCAAACGTTTTTTCATGTGCTTGTTGACTGTGTATAGGTCTTCTTTGGAGAAATCAAGAAGTGTTTCTTGATTGGTGCTCCGGGAACTCCTGGGTAAGAAAAGCACACAAATCACTATTATCCCAAGTAAAATATAATTGGTTCCTAAAACAAAGAAAGAAAGAAACAAGCAGTAAGTGTCACAGGAGCTTAAAGAAAAGGAAGAGCAAGAAGAACCACAGGGACAAAATTTCAGCCACAGCTTCATGAAAGAGATGACATTGGAGTTGGACCTTGAAGATGGACACTTTACAACAGGCAATTCTCAGGATGAATGGAAGCAGAGTTAACAAAGACGCCCTCTCTAAATACTAAGAATGTAGGAACATTCATCATGTGGCAACAGCTATTGCTTCCTTCATCCAAAACCCGCATGTGACCCAGTAGCTGAGAGCTATTTGCTTAGTAATAATAAATGGCAACAAGTGTTGTTGGTCTCCTTTGGCTGAGATAGAAAGGAGACACTCATCAAACGTGACAGGAATCATCAAGACCTCTCAGACCCGTCCCAGAGAAAACCAATGAGAGCAACTGAATAGAGAGCCTAGTGGTCTTGATCTGAAATCTTTGTAAGCAGCTCCCCAGATTTTTCAGCATCTCTTAATTGTTCGAATTTGCAAAGAGCTTACTTTTCCCGCATGGAGAAATCAGGCACAAATCAAAAGGAGTTTTGGTCATTGTTGATAAATATCCTAATTAAATCCTCCATTAACTGATGCCTGCCAAGAGTCAGCAGCAGGTGGTAACAGTTCCTCTGTAATCATTATAATTGTTTGAAATAATTCAGTTTTCTGTTCCAGGATTGTTTTTGGAGAAGGAGCCTGGGAGAGACAGTGCAGATGGGCCTGATTTAAACGGTATCCTTCTTAAAAGCACACATCATATTTGCTGGTTTAAGGTATCGGCACATTCAAATATATTGTCGGCAAATCAATCTAATCATTTGTTGCAAAATAATAATGGCTACAGCTGTTCTCCCTTTAATTTTTAAGAGAGGAAATACCATGTTCACTTAGATACGCCTATCTGACGTGACATATTTTCTTTCTCTGGCGTTCAGGGTCTCTGATGTTACAATGTTTCTTTTTCATTGTGAATAGACATCCACGTGGGCTTTTTTTTTTCCTTTAAAATTTATGGAACATATGCAAGAATCCACTTCACCCAAAGCTATAGAATAATGATGCTATTATGGTAGCCATCTGTCTCTTCCCATCACTGTCTTCTCTGGTTTCATGGTCCAGTGTTAGGGCTCCGGAAGAAACGATGTTGGTTAATATCTGACAATTTACATCTCTATTTGGAGCCAGCTCCTGAAAGCATCTCTCCCAGGTATGGGTACAGTGGGACAGGAGGAGGGACAGCTCTCCTGAGGGAGGTGGAGGAAGAGCCGCCTCTTTTGCTCCACTTGACTGACGCCCAAAGGAAAGGGTGAGTCAGTCTCCCACTTCGTATTATAACTCTGCCTTTGCAGTTTTCCACCTTGACAGGCAGTAACAGTTCCAGCCAATGCTAATTTGGGTAACATCTAAAAGGCTTGCCTGACAAGGCAGATTCAAATTATGAAGCAAACCCCTCACATACTGAGACCTTGTTAGCTAGATTAGTGGCGGATTGGCTCCTTGTGACAGCTTGTTTGCTAGAGGTGAGCTATCTGCATTTCCAATGCAGGCAGGTTATATCATCATTTAAAGAAAAAAAAAATAAAGATGTCGTTTTTCTTGTTTGTCACAGAGTTCATGTAATATTCCCTCTCGATTTTCTCATTGTTGACTTCAGAAAGAAATAGCAGCAAGTGTGTACCTTTGAGTGCGACAGCTAATTTTGTTATGGATGAACAGAGTATTGTGACAAAACAGTGGCACAGCTGTCATAACAGCTGTCACACATTAATCATGACAGTGACAAATAGCATAATTACCTTATCTGGAATTCCTAGCATGCACACTCAGTATGCCCCACTGCCGAGCGAGCATATCACGCATGGTTTAATTAAAAAGACATCAATACAGGTTAGTTAGACAAGGGCTAGAAGACATTGATCCAAAATGAAAATAAAATTATTTATAGGTTGGTGTTTAGGGACACCCAAAGACCAATTACTTAGCCAACGTGATAATTTGAATCTGTTTCCCTAACTGGCCCTTCTCGTTTTGTGTATCCCACATGGTAAATTACCTGTTCTGCCCCAAATCACCAGCCCTTCTTCCATGAAACATTTGATCCCCTCTTTTTCCAGTCTCAACATGAGTCCCCGGGAGCTCTCTTTATGTGCTGTTAATTGACTGAAGGGACTGCATTGATAAACCTGTGATTGCCAGTGAACAAGTTGCGGCCAACATTTTTGTTAACTTGTTTCCCATGTCAGGTCCCGAGCAGAATTATATTAAAGAGAGTGAGTTTTTATTTAGTAATTCTTCCAAGTAAAGAATATAGGCAGGTGAGATGGGGTTTAAGCCTAGAAATGACAGTCTCTTACATGTGCTGTGTTTTAATATGTATGCCTGTATTCATGTGCAGATACGTGTCACATCAGTATGTATAAATATGCACACATGCCAAATATATGTATATTTTTGCCCCCCTGGTATTTTAAGCTCAACAATTCATTGAATTTACTGATTGAATTCCTGGGAGCTGGTTCTTGAATTGCTCTGAAGCTGCCTCGATGAAATATTAATGAATCAATTTCCATAGACATGGACTCATTATCTTGCTGGATGCCGTTGGAAAA
Source organism: Canis lupus familiaris (assembly GCF_011100685.1). NCBI lineage: Eukaryota > Metazoa > Chordata > Mammalia > Carnivora > Canidae > Canis > Canis lupus. The sequence continues at coordinate 77,621,617 of NC_049222.1, read as the reverse complement.
CACAGTCCTGCCTGCGGTGTCCTTCCACCTGCCTGTGACATGATTTGATTTTTCTCTCTCTCATTTTTTAATTAAATAAAAAAATTGCTATCAGGAAATTTTTTGATAACTTTGGAACAGACATTTCCATTTCTCTTGATAGGCACCTAAACGGAGGTAAGCTGTTTAAAATAAATTTATGTTACAACTTAAGAGCAGGTATTAAAAAGCGAATCCTGCAAACAAACAAAAAAAAGAGGTGGTCAGTTCAGTTCTTTGGTCTCTGTAATGCCCTTTGGAAATGGGGAAGCTGCTTGTTTTTGGAGCAACCAATCTACTTTGGGTGGTATCTGTATTTTAGGAAGAGGGGCCTGCGTGTAATTGTTTACAAAGTTATCAATTTTAGGAAATGCTACTAACCACAAACACAATGTCACTTTAATTTAGGACTGATCAAATGTAGATGGAATTATTCAGGCTGTGTCTACGAGATGCCAAAACAGCTGGTTAGAACATGAAAAATTCAGTCAGTCAAGCAGTGATTATCTACATACAATATAAATAGCTGGTTTTAGGTATTTTGTGTTCACTGAAATCGACTGGTTTTGTGTGTGTGTGTGTGTGTGTGTGTGTGCCTTATACAAATCAATCCAGGGATGTAATAAACCACATTAAACTACAATTATGCCAAACAGAAAGTTTCTAGCTTCCTTCCTTCCCATTCATTTTGTTCCAGTAAAGATTATTAATGCCTGCTTTGGGTACCATCAATACCCACTTTAGAGAACTCTGAAAAATCCACTGGTGAATGGTTGCCAACATTGTTAAAGACCTGGATTATGTTCTCAAATTCAGTGGCTTTTCAATCTTTTGAATTAGAACCAATAGAATATCTGAATGTCATGTGATCTGAGGACAATATTATCCTTTCAGCACATACATATTATATGACTTGAGAACGATACTACTATTTCAACACATATGTTCTCTTAGGGAAAGGGTCAAACACAAGTTTGGCCAAGGAAATCTTCTCAATACTGGGCCAAAAAAAAAATGATCTTTCTTGAGAGAACCTCTGTTCCCCAGGACCTGATTCCATTTCCATCTAGGTCCTGGGGGACATGCTTGTGTCCACTTCTCCCCAGACTGACCTGATACTGTACTATGGATCCAAGAAATACCTTAAAGTAGCTTCTGGTTTGAAATAGTTTGATGAAAGTATGAAAATACCCACAAAGATGCACAAGCCTGCAGCCTTTTTGCATGTAATGTAGATAGCTCCTGTAGGTACTCTTGGTAATAAATCCCTCTTCTAGGTGTAAAGTGAGAAATGACCTAGACCTACTTTCAGAAGCTGGACACCCATCCTAGACCTTTAATCCCTGGGTTGGGGTCTTACTGGAACTAGAAGCAGAAATTCAAGTAAGTTTCTTGAGAATTAACCTAACATTATTTATTCCCCTGAGAGATATTCGAGGAGATTTTAATGAGGAAGAATCAATTTTAGGTCAAGTTATGAAAGTTACAGGAAAATAAAAGCAGCTTTAGCCTTTCATGATCCAAGCCTTTTAGAAGAAATCTCCCTCCCTCCTCACCGTTTATGGTACTTTTTGCTTTAGGGCATATATTTTCTACTGTGCATTGCTGCTTTTTATGTGCCGTCATCTTTCTTGGTGCTTTGTAGGTTCTTTAAAAGTTGATTCTATGTCTGATTCTCTTTTTCCTTCCTCATGACAGCTAGGATTGTATCTACATGTTGTAATTGCTGAATAAATATACACCTAATGAACAACAATGTTTTGGCTTTAATAATTTAAAAAGGCATGGATTTGCTCTGAAACATCCAGGTTGTTTCCTGAATTTGGTATATTGCTTGACTGAAAATTCTAAGAAGGTCAAAATGTTTATTTTTGTTTTTTTAAAAGATTTTATTTATTTATTCATGAGAGACACAGAGGGAGAGAGGCAGAGACACAGACAGAGGGAAAAGCAGGCTCCCGGTGGGGACCCCGATGTGGGACTTGATCAGGAGACTCCAGGATCACACCCTGAGCTGAAGGCAGACACTTAACCACTGAGCCACACAGATGTTCCCCAAAATGTTTATTTTTAAAACAAGTTTTCGGGATCCCTGGGTGGCGCAGCGGTTTGGCGCCTGCCTTTGGCCCAGGGCGCGATCCTGGAGACCCGGGATCGAATCCCACGTCGGGCCCCCGGTGCATGGAGCCTGCTTCTCCCTCTGCCTGTGTCTCTGCCTCTCTCTCTCTCTCTGTGACTATCATGAATAAATAAATAAAAATCTTTAAAAAAAATAAAAAATAAAACAAGTTTTCTTCCTAATCTTTTTCATAAGATAGTTTTATTCCCTTCTCTGCTCCTGCCTGCTAATAGAAGAATCTCTTTTACATAAAGGTTGGGTTGATTTTAATTGGTGCTGATGGGATGGGGTATTGATCCATTGGCTGATATACCAACTCATTTTTTCTCTCCAAATTTTCATATCTCTGATCTTCCTAAACTTGAGGGATAGCCTTTATGTAGTACACACAACAGTTGTGTAAGTTATACAATTTTACATGTCATTTTACACTGAAGGTTCCCAATTGTTTTATGCTTTCTAAACTTGCTCTATTCGATACCTACAGAAATCCAGTGGGATATCCTTATCTACCTTGAGAGAGCTGATACAAGCACAACTTAGTGTCTATTTGCATCCTATCATCCTTTGCATTTGTGACCAGATCTTTTACTCTCCGTGCCTCAGAATATTTCAGTAGCACTTCCTCCAACCAACAGTGACAATCAGCAGGCTTTCCATGTAAGAACTAGCAGGAGCAATTGTGTTTATCTCCCTGACTAAGAGGTTTCCTATTTATCTTCCCCGAGGTGTTGCCCATGTGGCTGTCCTGATATTGAGCAGCTGGACAGATTACACCCCGGAGTCACATCTGCGGACACATAGATCAACACCATTTTCATTGCCTTGGTGCCTAAGAAGTTTATCTTCTATCAGTGAGATTTATTCTCTCTTCATGAATTGTTAAGACTTTCTCTCCCAACCTCCATGTTCCTTTCCTCTTCCTTATTTGGTTGTAAGCTAAATCAGCATAATCTTGTCCAGATTGTTAACAGCTGATTAGTTTTTGTTTCCTGCCATGTTTTTTTAAAGTTTTTATTTATTTATTCATGAGAGACACAGAGAGTGCAGAGACACAGGCAGAGGGAGAAGCAGGCTCCATGCAGGGAGCCCGACGTGGGACTCGATCCCAGGTGTCCAGGATCACGTCCTGGGCTGCAGGCGGCGCTAAACCGCTGCGCCACCGGGGCTGCCCAGTTTCCTGCCATTATTAATAAGGATTTCCACTAGGACTTCTGTAGAAAAATCTTGGCTGGAAATAAATAAATAAATAAATAAATAAATAAATAAATAAATAAATACATACTTTGCACAGAAAGAAAGTGACTTTAATTGGTTAGTATACCTCCAATAGGGTTGGTTTTACTTGCCATGTCTAAATGCGTGGTAAAGACACTGCTTTTGGACATTGTTCACAGGACTTTTCTTTTTCTGATGTTCTTTTAGCTCTTAGGACATAATCCCTCAAAATTCTGTTACAGCATTTGGTTTACAGTAGATTTTTACCAATACTGCCTCCCTTGATTCTCAGTAGAGCCCTACAAAGTAGGAGGAAGAGTTCTTATATTATATTTTTCAGTCTCATAGATGAGAAAATAAAAGTCAAATAGATGAAGAAATCACAAAGTCAGCTGTGAAGCCAAGACTCAAATCCAGGATATCATATTTGCATTTCAACTTCTCCCCACTTACCTTCAATGCCACCTCCAAGTAATTCTCCATATGACTGTCACTTTGACTTTCTCAGGCTTTTTCTCATCTGTCCCAAAATGTGATCCCTTTTCCATTTCCAAAATTCTGTGACTTGCTGACTGAATTTTAACAAAAGATTTAGGGGGCTAATGCAAGTTATCTACCCACTTATCTAAGCTATAACGTGAAGCAGGAAAAAAAAAAGTGAGATGGTCCTTTGGAGTATTGATTACTTCAATGGTTTTTCATCTACCCGCACATTTGAATTACCTGAGGAACTCTAAAAATAAATAATGATGTCTGGATCCAACCTCCAGAAAGTCTGGTTTAATTGCTCTCGAGTCGGTGTCCAGACGTGGGTATTTTTTTTAAACCTACCCAGATGATTCTAATATCCATCCAGTGTTGAAAACCAGGGGAAATTCTTTCTCTTCTCCCCTTTTTTGAACTCATCCTTTTTTTCCCCCTACCAACTTTGAGAAATGCCAAATTTCCTCAAACAGAATCAGAAAACATTAATTGGTGATTAATTGTACAACACTAATAATGATCCTCTAAAATTTAGGGTCTAAATGCATAATGTGTGTGTATGTGTTTGCTTTGTCTACTCTAGGAGAAGGAGATTAATCACAGAGAAGGCTGTTTTAGGAAGTAAGCATGGACTTGAGACATCCGTGGCATACACTTATAACTTAGAATGTTGCCCCTGTGCCACAAGGGCAGTGATTTGGTTTGTTTTGGTCACTGCTCTTTCCCTAGCATGTTGAATGGTGCATGGCACATAGGAGGCACTCAGTAAATATTACTAATAAATATTTCCACATCTTCCTCACTCATCCTTAAGAGTTAAATGGAACCCCTTGAAGTTTGTTAGTGGAATCCCAGATTTGGTACCTAATCTCATGTTGTTTTTCCCCATGGATATCCCATCATCCTTTAAGGCCTAGATTGAGTGAACTTTCTTTGCAAGCCTTTCTGGTTCTCCTTTGAACTATTATAGGCAATTATCTTTATTTTGGTATCACTGCTACTTGCCACTGTCTATCTTACATATATTAGTTATTTATGTGTATGTCTTCACTTTTCTTCTAGTCATGACCAATTTTATATTTGCATCCCTCTCAGTACACATGGAAAGCTCTCAACAAATATTAGCTTGAATGAATCACCATTGCTCTGGCATGTTAGATTCCTACATTGCATGTTGATGAGAGGTTAAATAGCATTCCGTAATGTTTAATTTTGTTTTATGCTTTGTATTAAAAGAACACTTCCAAATATGATATCTTATTTGTTTCTTAATACAAATCTGGGAACTGAAACAGATGGATATTATAATTTTAAATGAAAAGAAACTGAGGCACAATGATGTTACATCATCTTTTCAATGTCACATGTCCTCAAAGGCAGAGTGTAGATGGAAAGACTCAGTATCTAGCTACTAACTTACATAGCTTCACTAAAGTACAATGTGTGTTTTTTTTTTTTAATTTTTTATTTATTTATGATAGTCACAGAGAGAGAGAGAGAGAGAGAGAGAGAGAGAGAGGCAGAGACACAGGCAGAGGGAGAAGCAGGCTCCATGCACCGGGAGCCCGACGTGGGATTCGATCCCGGGTCTCCAGGATTGCACCCTGGGCCAAAGGCAGGCGCCAAACCGCTGCGCCACCCAGGGATCCCTACAATGTGTTTTCATCCAAATTGGGGTGTGCTAACTGGCACATTTGCTTTTGTTTGACTTCCATAGTCAACACCTCTCCAGCTGAGTTATAAACCTAAGTTCACACTCCAGATAAGAAATGGAGAGTATTTATGTTATCTGTGATATTAACATCTATGTTTCTAGGAAGTCAAGTTTTTCAAGCAAGTCAGTTTTTTTCATCCTATTGATACATTGTGCATCATATTATTGTTACTTCAGTATGTCATGGATGTTTATTTTACTTTTCATGTAACCTTTACTTTGTACATTAGATCCAAATCATACTAGAAGGGGGGGTCCATGTTCATAACTGTATGAGTAGATGAGTAGCTAGGCTGTGAAAACTACTACATTGAAAAGAACTGGTAGAAAAGCTAAGAAAACCCAATAGGATGCAACTTCCCAGCTGTTTTTCTGTGTTTAATGTTTAAAAAAAACATTTAAACTCTTGCCCTTACTTACTTAGCAGTTTCTAAAAACCAATCAACAGCATGAACCTAGAGTGCAGAGATTCCCTTTGTTCATGTATTTTAGTCCAAAGGAATGAGTAAGAATCCATACTAAATGACCCAAGGTTTTGCTTCTTCACAAATGTATAACACACACATCAGTGAAAACATCATACTAGTTATGTGAGCAAGACTCACCATTAATTTATGTAAGATAGTCCTAAATAATAGTTCTTGACAGCAAAAAGCACATAAATAGCTCTTCCTAATGATTTAAATTTGATCGTTACATATTTTTAAATGATAATTTGTGAGCATTTTGTTCAGTTTCAAGTGTACTTATTTTTCAAGGATGGAAATAAAAATTTTCAAATACTCTGGAAACAAAATTGTATTTTGGTTTGTATAAGATATAGTTACATTGAGAATTGTGCTTGATTGTAAAGGATAAAGTAGCCTTATGATATATTTTTCCATTTACATAAATACAGTTCAGAGAATATTACTAATGAAGTGGATGTGGGGTCACCTAGCCACCTTAGGAAAGGTTACTACTTTATTTTAAGTAGCCCATCAATCATTATGAATTAATGTCGTATTCTAGGTGAAAGCACTAATCATAATAAATTCATTTTGCATTCATGAGGGTGTCAAATGTACACCCATAGGAGCCCCATGTCATCTGTCAGTATGGAAAGAAAAATTTAAATATGACCTATTCACAATCTCTTTGCTATGGCTTATCCCCAGATGCATGTTGTGGTGCTGATGGACATGTGATGTATGCAGAGGAAAGCTAGAACCTTCACTAAGATTATTGGAAGTGGAATAAAATCTGTGTCAGAAATAATGACCTCAGGCTGCTGGCTGACATTTCCTTGTCCTCTGAGGGTTGCCAAAGGGTCAAGGGGGTGTCTGAGGGCATGGCTGTGAGTGAGAATTCATGAGTCTACAATACAGCTGACTTATTTAACTCTACTTCTAAAGCACGCTTTCCTTTTGAGATAAAAGCTGGACATCATTATTACCATCACTTTACCCATTATAAAAGCAACATAAGGCCTTTCTCTGGGTGGTTTCTAGGCACAAATAATGCTACAAGACGTTGGACAATGTAAAGTTTTTTTTCTCCCTCTTCTTTGCCTGCTGTTGGAAGTATTGGAGAGAACCACTCCTTTCTTTCTCTAATTAAATCTATCTCCATGGGAAAAGGAGTAACAGAAACACCAGATGAGAGCAGCCCCAGTGGCGCAGCAGGTTTAGCGCTGCCTGCAGCCCAGGGCGTGATTCTGGAGACCCAGGATTGAGTCCTGCATCGGGGTCCCTGCATGGGGCCTGCTTCTCCCTCTGCCTGTGTCTCTGCCTACCTCTCTCTCTCTCTCTGAATGAATAAATAAATAAACCTTTGAAAAAAAAAAAGAAACACCAGATGAGTAAAATTCTAATGTATATTTGAAAATGCATTTCTAATGGATGGAATTAATGTTTTAAAGGGCTTGTTGATACTTTTTAAATTGTTATTATTATTATTGCTGATATTATCATTTCCATTTTGGAAAAGGGAAGATGGATCATACATTGGTTAAGTAACTTGCTCTGGTTTTATAGCCCAGAAGTGGTGGAGTCACTATATGAACCAGTTTTCTGCCCCTCTGTGATTATAAGACTACCTACACATAAGATTGTTAGGAAAATTAAGTAAGGTGAGGCATATACATTTCTCATCAGAATGACTAATATTAACTAATATGATTCATTATATGATTTGAGGTAAGTATCCACCCTCCCCACAGCTCATTAGGATTGTGTTTCATCTGGAAAAAAGGAAAGACATTGTGTGGCTCTTTTTTTTTTTTTTTTTTTTTTTTTTTTTATTGGTGTTCAATTTACTAACATACAGAATAACCCCCAGTGCCCGTCACCCATTCACTTCCACCCCCCGCCCTCCTCCCCTTCCAACACCCCTAGTTCGTTTCCCAGAGTTAGCAGTCTTTACGTTCTGTCTCCCTTTCTGATATTTCCCACACATTTCTTCCCCCTTCCCTTATATTCCCTTTCACTATTATTTATATTCCCCAAATGAATGAGAACATATAATGTTTGTCCTTCTCCGACTGGCTTACTTCACTCAGCATAATACCCTCCAGTTCCATCCACGTTGAAGCAAATGGTGGGTATTTGTCATTTCTAATAGCTGAGTAATATTCCATTGTATACATAGACCACATCTTCTTTATCCATTCATCTTTCGTTGGACACCGAGGCTCCTTCCACAGTTTGGCTATCGTGGCCATTGCTGCTATAAACATCGGGATGCAGGTGTCCCGGCGTTTCACTGCATCTGTATCTTTGGGGTAAATCCCCAGCAGTGCAATTGCTGGGTCGTAGGGCAGGTCTATTTTTAACTCTTTGAGGAACCTCCACACAGTTTTCCAGAGTGGCTGCACCAGTTCACATTCCCACCAACAGTGTAAGAGGGTTCCCTTTTCTCCGCATCCTCTCCAACATTTGTGGTTTCCTGCCTTGTTAATTTTCCCCATTCTCACTGGTGTGAGGTGAGATCTCATTGTGGTTTTGATTTGTATTTCCCTGATGGCAAGTGATGCAGAGCATTTTCTCATGTGCATGTTGGCCATGTCTATGTCTTCCTCTGTGAGATTTCTGTTCATGTCTTTTGCCCATTTCATGATTGGATTGTTTGTTTCTTTGGTGTCGAGTTTCATAAGTTCTTTATAGATCTTGGAAACTAGCCCTTTATCTGATATGTCATTTGCAAATATCTTCTCCCATTCTGTAGGTTGTCTTTGAGTTTTGTTGACTGTATCCTTTACTGTGCAAAAGCTTCTTATCTTGATGAAGTCCCAATAGTTCATTTTTGCTTTTGTTTCTTTTGCCTTCGTGGATGTATCTTGCAAGAAGTTACTGTGGCCGAGTTCAAAAAGGGTGTTGCCTGTGTTCTTCTCTAGGATTTTGATGGAATCTTGTCTCACATTTAGATCTTTCATCCATTTTGAGTTTATCTTTGTGTATGGTGAAAGAGAGTGGTCTAGTTTCATTCTTCTGCATGTGGATGTCCAATTTTCCCAGCACCATTTATTGAAGAGACTGTCTTTCTTCCAGTGGATAGTCTTTCCTCCTTTATCAAATATTAGTTGCCCATAAAGTTCAGGGTCCACTTCTGGATTCTCTATTCTGTTCCACTGATCTATGTGTCTGTTTTTGTGCCAGTATCACACTGTCTTGATGACCACAGCTTTGTAGTACAACCTGAAATCTGGCATTGTGATGCCCCCAGATATGGTTTTCTTTTTTAAAATTCCCCTGGCTATTCGGGGTCTTTTCTGATTCCACACAAATCTTAAAATAATTTGTTCTAACTCTCTGAAGAAAGTCCATGGTATTTTGATAGGGGTTAAATTAAACGTGTATATTGCCCTGGGTAACACTGACATTTTCACAATATTAATTCTGCCAATCCATGAGCATGGAATATTTTTCCATCTCTTTGTGTCTTCCTCAATTTCTTTCAGAAGTGTTCTATAGTTTTGAGGGTATAGATCCTTTACATCTTTGGTGAGGTTTATTCCTAGGTATCTTATGCTTTTGGGTGCAATTGTAAATGGGATGACTCCTTAATTTCTCTTTCTTCAGTCTCATTGTTAGTGTATAGAAATGCCACTGACTTCTGGGCATTGATTTTGTATCCTGCCACGCTACCGAATTGCTGTATGAGTTCTAGCAATCTTGGGGTGGAGACTTTTGGGTTTTCTATGTAGAGTATCATGTCATCGGCGAAGAGGGAGAGTTTGACTTCTTCTTTGCCAATTTGAATGCCTTTAATGTCTTTTTGTTGTCTGATTGCTGAGGCTAGGACTTCCAGTACTATGTTGAACAGCAGTGGTGAGAGTGGACATCCCTGTCTTGTTCCTGATCTTAGGGGAAAGGCTCCCAGTGCTTCCCCATTGAGAATGATATTTGCTGTGGGCTTTTCATAGATGGCTTTTAAGATGTCGAGGAATGTTCCCTCTATCCCTACACTCTGAAGAGTTTTGATCAGGAATGATGCTGTATTTTGTCAAATGCTTTCTCTGCATCCAATGAGAGGATCATATGGTTCTTGGTTTTTCTCTTGCTGATATGATGAATCACATTGATTGTTTTACGGGTGTTGAACCAGCCTTGTGTCCCAGGGATAAATCCTACTTGGTCATGGTGAATAATTTTTTTAATGTACTGTTGGATCCTATTGGCCAGTATCTTGTTGAGAATTTTTGCATCCATGTTCATCAGGGATATTGGTCTGTAATTCTCCTTTTTGGTGGGGTCTTTGTCTGGTTTTGGAATTAAGGTGATGCTGGCCTCATAGAACGAATTTGGAAGTACTCCATCTCTTTCTATCTTTCCAAACAGCTTTAGGAGAATAGGTATGATTTCTTCTTTAAACGTTTGATAGAATTCCCCTGGGAAGACATCTGGCCCTGGACTCTTGTGTCTTAGGAGGTTTTTGATGACTGCTTCAATTTCCTCCCTGGTTATTGGCCTGTTCAGGTTTTCTATTTCTTCCTGTTCCAGTTTTGGTAGTTTGTGGCTTTCCAGGAATGCGTCCATTTCTTCTAGATTGCCTAATTTATTGGCGTATAGCTGTTCATAATATGTTTTTAAAATCGTTTGTATTTCCTTGGTGTTGGTAGTGATCTCTCCTTTCTCATTCATGATTTTATTAATTTCGTTCTTCTCTCTCTTCTTTTTAATAAGGCTGGCTAATGGTTTATCTATCTTGTTAATTCTTTCAAAGAACCAACTCCTGGTTTTGTTGATCTGTTCCACAGTTCTTCTGGTCTCGATTTCGTTGAGTTCTGCTCGAATCTTTATTAACTCCCTTCTTCTCTTGGGTGTAGGATCTATTTGCTGTTTTTTCTCTAGCTCCTTTATGTGTAAGGTTAGCTTTTGTATTTGAGTTCTTTCCAGTTTTTGAATGGATGCTTGTATTGCTATGTATTTCCCCCTTACGACTGCTTTTGCTGCATCCCAAAGATTTTGAATGGTTGTATCTTCATTCTCATTAGTTTCCATGAATCTTTTTAATTCTTCCTTAATTTCCTGGTTGACCCTTTTATCTTTTAGCAGGATGGTCCTTAACCTCCACGTGTTTGAGGTCCTTCGAAACTTCTTGTTGTGATTTAGTTCTAATTTCAAGGCATTATGGTCTGAGAATATGCAGGGGACAATCCAATCTTTTGGTATCGGTTCAGACCCGATTTGTGACCCAATATGTGGTCTATTCTGGAGAAAGTTCCATGTGCGCTTGAGAAGAATGTGTATTCAGTTGAGTTTGGATGTAAAGTTCTGTAGATATCTGTGAAATCCATCTGGTCCAGTGTATCATTTAAAGCTCTCGTTTCTTTGGAGATGTTGTGCTTAGAAGACCTATCAAGTATAGAAAGAGCTAGATTGAAGTCACCAAGTATAACTGTATTATTATCTAAGTATTTCTTCACTTTGGTTAATAATTGATTGATATATTTGGCAGCTCCCACATTCGGGGCATATATATTGAGGATTGTTAAGTCCTCTTGTTGAATAGATCCTTTAAGTATGATATAGTGTCCCTCTTCATCTCTCACTACAGTCTTTGGGGTAAATTTTAGTTTATCTGATATAAGGATGGCTACCCCTGCTTTCTTTTGAGGACCATTCGAATGGTAAATGGTTCTCCAACATTTTATTTTCAGGCTGTAGGTGTCCTTCTGTCTAATATGAGTCTCTTGTAGACAGCAAATAGATGGGTCCTGCTTTTTTATCCAGTCTGAAACCCTGCGCCTTTTGATGGGGTCATTAAGCCCGTTCACATTCAGAGTTAGTATTGAGAGATATGAGTTTAGTGTCATCATGTTATCTATTCAGTCCTTGTTTTTGTGGACTGTTCCACTGAACTTCTTCTTAAAGGGGAATTTTAAGAGTCCCCCTTAAAATTTCTTGCAGAGCTGGTTTGGAGGTCACATATTCTTTCAGTTGCTGCCTGTCTTGGAAGCTCTTTATCTCTCCTTCCATTTTGAATGAGAGCCTTGCTGGATAAAGTATTCTTGGTTGCATGTTCTTCTCATTTAGGACCCTGAATATATCCTGCCAGCCCTTTCTGGCCTGCCAGGTCTCTGTGGAGAGGTCTGCTGTTACCCTAATACTCCTCCCCATAAAAGTCAGGGATTTCTTGTCTCTTGCTGCTTTAAGGATCTTCTCTTTATCTTTGGAATTTGCAAGCTTCACTATTAAATGTCGAGGTGTTGAACGGTTTTTATTGATTTTAGGGGGGGATCTCTCTATTTCCTGGATCTGAATGCCTGTTTCCCTTCCCAGATTAGGAAAGTTTTCAGCTAGAATTTGTTCAAATACATATTCTGGCCCTCTGTCCCTTTCGGCGCCCTCGGGAACCCCAATTAAACGTAGGTTTTTCTTTCTCAGGCTGTCGTTTATTTCCCTTAATCTATCCTCATGGTCTTTTAATTGTTTGTCTCTTTTTTCCTCAGTTTCCCTCTTTGCTATCAACTTGTCTTCTATGTCACTCACTCGTTCTTCCACCTCGTTAACCCTCGTCGTTAGGACTTCTAGTTTGGATTGCATCTCATTCAATTGATTTTTAATTTCTGCCTGATTAGCTCTAAATTCTGCAGTCATGAAGTCTCTTGAGTCCTTTATGCTTTTTTCTAGAGCCACCAGTAGCTGTATAATAGTGCTTCTGAATTGGCTTTCTGACATTGAATTGTAATCCAGATTTTGTAACTCTGTGGGAGAGAGGACTGTTTCTGATTCTTTCTTTTGAGGTGAGGTTTTCCTTCTAGTCATTTTGCTCAGTGCAGAGTGGCCAAAAGCAAGTTGTATTGGGAAAAAGAGAAAAAGAGAGGAGAGAAAGAAGGAAAGAAAAGAGAAAGAGAAAAAAAAGGGAAGAAAAAAACGAAAAAAAAAAAAAGAGAAGAAAAAGAGAAAGAAAAAGAAAGGAGAAAAAAAAGGGGGTGGGGGAAGGAAACAAATCAAAAAGCAAAACAAAACAAAACAAAACAAAACAAACAAAAAACAGAACCACCGGGGAGTATCTTCTGATTCTGTGTACTTTAAGTTCCTTGGCTTCTCCTGGAAGTTGTCCGTCTAGCTGGTCTTCTGGGGGAGGGGCCTGTTGTGCTGATTTTCAGGTGTTAGCAGTTGGGGGGGCTGCTGTGCCCCTGCCTGGTGCAGGGCTCAGTGGGGGTTGTTTACCCCGTGAGGCCGCAGGAGGAACAGCCCCAGTGGCGGGGCAGCTCTGGAAACCTGGATTCAGCTCCGGCAGGAACTCCGTCTGCAGGGCCTGGAGGCTCCGGGGCGGGGCCGCTGATCTGCTCAGCTGGGGCAGGAGCGTCCTTGCTGTCCTGGGCCCTCCCGGCCTCTGCCTGTCCCGGGGGGAGGCCGGATCCTGGGCTGTGTCCCGGCGCCCTGTGCTCCGGAGCCTGCGCTGTTGGATTCGCGCTCCCGCCCCGCAGCCCCCTCCGCGGAGCCGCCGCCCGAGCCCCCCCCCCCCCCCCCCCCCCCCGCCCGAGCTGCTCCGGGTCCCGCCGGGTCCCGCCGTGCGCGCTGCAGCCCTCAGGGAGCTCGGCGCACTCTCCCGGGGCGCAGGTGCCTGTTAGTGTCCCGGGGAGCCCGAGGGCATCCCCGCCCTCCTGGGTCCTGCTCCACCTCCCTGCGAGCCCCTTTCCGCCCGGGAAGGTCGGTGCAGCTCCTGCTCCTCCGGGACGGGGCTCTCCTGTCCTGGGGACACTCGCCCCGGCCTCAGCCCAGCTCCTCGCGGGGCCCCTCCCCCTCGGAGGCCTTTTGTTCCTTTATTTCTTTTTCCCCGTCTTCCTACCTTGATAGAAGCGCGAACTCTTCTCACTGTTGCATTCCAGGTGTTCTCTCTTTAATTCTCAGGCCGAATTCATAGATTTTCAGGATGATTGGAAGGTTTTCTAGGTAATTTGGTGGAGACAGGTGATTTGGACACCCTACTCTTCCGCCATCTTCCATTGTGTGCCTCTTTTTCAGTTTGTTCTCATTGGTTCTGATACCAGGGTAACAATTAATGTCAAAATCAGGGATCCACCTCTTTTAAGAGGCCCTTACTACCATCATTGCTCAGGTATTTCTGGGTTCTGTGATGTTCAAGTCCCATGTCTAAAACTAAATAGTTCTTTGCACTTTACAAACCTCTTGAGAGGTGGCAAATGAAGGCTCTTGATGTTGCCTTGGGGCCTCTGAACCCCAGAGGCTTTCACTTCTTACAAAGCTTCTCTATTTTTGGAATCAGCAAAGAACCCCTTTCGCAGCATTTTTACCTTGAGACCTAAATGGATGATATGAACACCATGGAACTCATTTCTCTCATCATATTTTCTCTTCCTTTCCACCAACAACTCCCTTTCATGAGCTAGAGACAGACATTGTATCAGAAAGGTAGGACTCAAAAACAATGGAACTCCAGGACATCATCCTGCTAATCCTAGCAACTTTTTCATGCTCCCTCCTCTTCCAAAGGTTTAATAGCAGAGAACCAACCTGAGGCAGTCTATGTGTAACCGGTCATTTCTCTAGCAAAAATGTTCTATGAAGTATTGGATCAAATGAAAGTAAGTGGGGCTCAAAGGACTTGCCAAATGGCTAGACATATGATTATTCGTTGTTTTTAAAACCCAGCTTTGCCACCGAAATTTCTAACTGACTTTGGTGAAGATATGTACTCATACTCTTTCCCAATCAGTAGAAATGACTTCTACTCATATTTATGGGTATTCAAATCCCATTTCATATTCAGTTGACCTTCCTGGGCTCTCTTCTTGGTTTAGTCTTTACCTAATAATTTAAATCTTAATCATATTATGATTTTTATTAGTTATTATTGTTTTGTATTATGGATTGCAAGTTCTCGTAATGTATGGCATATGTCTTAATTTAAAAAGCAATGGGGTGTGATGGAGGGAATACTGAAATTTCTCTCAAGGGTACTGTAAAAGTTTTCAAATGAGGAAGTAACTTCATCAGTAGGTAACAAACTGCAGGGAGTTTTGATTGACATCAAGATTTCTATCTGGGGAGACTAGAGTGTGACATTCATGCAGTATTTTAAAATGACTCTTTTTGAAGGATACAGGCACTGGACTTGATGAAACAATGTATTCAACATATTGTTCATTTTGTTTATGATATGTAAATGTCTGATGGCTGGTGAGGTTGTTGATAAGAAGGGCTCTGTAAACATTTCCATGTATTTATCAAAAGAAGATGAAGCAGAGAGGAATGCTTTATTCAAGCTAATCCTTAGACTTCATAGACTAGCTCAAGCAAAGAGTAATTTGCATAAAATTGTTTTTGTCTGTTTCATATAAGTAGCCTCTTATATATTCTATGAATCAGATCGGCTGATAACAAAACTCTTTAATATATCTTAAAGGATCCAGTTAAAGCACAAATTTTGCTTAAGATTACAGATTTTAAAATCCTAATACCTCACAGTATCAGTTCTTACCTTTTTGGGAGTTGTATACTGTACCAGTTGGGATATAGGAATCTGAATTGGTTTAACTGATGGTATTTTAATAAACATAGCATTTAAGTGTGGGCATGACTAAAGTAAGCAAAGTAAAAAGCCATTACTATCTCTAAGTCTGAATGGGCAAATGGAAAGAATGATGTTTCCAGAATGGGGGAGGAGGGGCTGCCTAATAGGAGTTATGATCTTAGAGGAATGCTGCCATTGTCAAGGTCTGAATCAAAGGATTGAAATCCTAGAGATAAGCATGGCATAAGGAAGGGTCAGACACCTCATAATTCTGAATTCTTAAGTTACACAGGGAAAGAGGCTATGAAACTAAGGAGAAAACTACTGAAAAAGAGTGAATATTTAACAGTTTCAGGGTTCCAAGAAAATCAGAATTCTGTTCAGCATCCATTAGGCTCAATTGGGACCCTTAAAGAACTATATCTTAAGAATGAGTATGAACCAGATGTAGACCAAGGTTTATAATCACTGCAACCCAGCCTTGCCTTGGCTAACTTAAGATAATTATCCAGAGGATACAGTAGAAGCTCTCTGGAGTAAGATAAAATCATCTAGAACTTCTACAATTAATACAAAATGTCTAGCATTCACTAAAATTATCAGGCATACTAAAGAAAGAAAATCAAGAGAAAAGGCAAATGAACCATTTATTGGGGTTATCAAACATACGCTTAATTTATTTATTTTAAATTTTTTATTTATTCATTTTTAGAGAGACAGAGAGAATGAGAAGTGGGCAGAGGAGGAGGGTGCAGGACATGCAGACTCCAAGCTAAGCATGGAGCCCTGCGCAGTTCTTGATCTCAAGACCCTGATATCATACTTGAGCCCAAATCAGGAGTCGGAGGCATAACCAACTGAGCCAGCAAATGTCCCCAAATACACACTTTAAGATAATGTATTAGTAAGGGGTGCCTGTGTGGCTCAGTTGGTTGAGTGTCTGACACTTGGTTTCTGCTCAGATTCTGATCTCAGGGTCATGAGATCAAGCCCTATGATGGACTCTGCACTCAGCTGGGAGTCTGCTTGAGATTTTCTGCCTCTCCCTGGGACCCTCCTCTCTCTCTCTCTCTCACTCAAATAAATAAATAAATCTTAAAATAAAAAATGTATTATTAAAATGCTGAAAAAAATAAACAACAAAGAGAAAATGAAAAATGCCACGATTTGGGCAGCCCAGGTGGCTCAGTGGTTTAGCGCCACCTTCGGCCCAGGGTGTGATCCTGGGGACCTGGGATCAAGTCCCACATCAGGCTCCCTTCATGGAGCCTGCTTCTCCCTCTGCCTGTGTCTCTGCCTCTTTCTCTCTCTGTGTCTCTCATGAAAAAATAAATAAAAATCTTTAAAAAAGAAAAAAAGAAAAATGTCACCATTTAAAGAAGTAGAACTTAGTTAAAAAACAAAAACATGGGAGACACTTAACTCTGGGAAATGAACAAGGGGTAGTGGAAGGGGAGGTGGGTGGGGGGTTGGGGTGACCAGGTGATGGGCACTAAGGGGGGCACTTGGCGGGATGAGCACTGGGTATTATGCTATATGTTGGCAAATTGAACTCCAATAAAAAATTTTTTAAAAAAAGGAAAGAAAATCAATAAAAAAAAAGATTGCTCTGGTAACAAACTATAGAAATGAACCCTGAAAGTAATGGATAAAAAGATGTGGTCTATGTATACAATGGAATATTACTCAGCTATCAGAAATGACAAATACCCACCATTTGCTTCAACGTGGATGGAACTGGAGGGTATTATGCTGAGTGAAGTAAGTCAGTCGGAGAAGAACAAAAATTATATGGTCTCATTCATTTGGGGAATATAAAAAATAGTGAAAGGGAATAAAGGGGAAAGGAGAGAAAATGAGTGGGAAATATCAGTGAGGGTGATGGAACATGAGAGACTCCTAACTCTGGGAAATGAACAAGGGGTGGTGTAAAGGGAGGTGGGCGGGGGTATGGAGTGACTGGATGACGGGCACTGAGGGGGGCACTTGACAGGATGAGCACTGGGTGTTATGCTATATGTTGGCATATTGAACTCCAATAAAAATATATGCAAAAAAATTTTTAATAAAAAGTTAAATTAAAAAAATGTAGAATTGAAAAATACAATAAGAAAATTTAAGAACTTAATGGTAACTTCAATAGCAGATTGGAAGCATTAGAAAAAGAGAGCCTTAGTTACTGAGAATAGGTCATTAGAAAATATCTGGCTGAAGCATGGAGAGGAAAAAGAATAAAACTGCCGAAAGTATTATATGGGCCATACGAGACATAATAGAAATATCTGACACGTAGTGGAGTCCCAGAAGAAGAAAAGAATAGAGCAAAAGCAATTTGTGAAAGAAGGTAATTGGTTAGCTATAAATACAAATAAAAGTACCCTTGGCATATCTTACTGAAATTGTTGAAAACCAAAGTCGAAGAGAAGATATCAATGACAGACAGAAGGAAAAAGG
The DNA here is from genome assembly GCF_011100685.1 of Canis lupus familiaris. Lineage (NCBI taxonomy): Eukaryota > Metazoa > Chordata > Mammalia > Carnivora > Canidae > Canis > Canis lupus. Next base: position 77,603,648 of record NC_049222.1, on the reverse strand, counting down.
CACATTACTTTCAAAGAAGCAACAAAATTATTGGCTGACTTCTCAACACAAATATTGGCACCTGGAAAATAACATGATGACTATCTTTTAAGGTTTTAAGGTGCCAGTGGAAAAACTCTGCCAATCCAGAACTTTATATTCACTGAAAATATCCTTTAAAAATGATAACAATATAAAAACTTTTCCAGAAAGGACACCTGGGTGGCTCAGTTGGTTGAGATCTGGACTCCTAAGTTTTCACTCAGGTTGTGACCTTAGGCTCATGAGACCAAAACCTACATTGGGCTCTGCACCCAACCAAGGGTCTGCTTCTCTGGCTCTCTCTCTCTCTCTCTCTAAAATAAATAAATAACCTTTAAAAAAGACATTTATAGAAAACAAGACTGAAAATTTTCATCCCTGTCAGATTTGCATTAACTGAAATACAAAAGGAAGTCTTTATTTTTTTTTAATTTATTTTTTATTGGTGTTCAATTTACTAACATACAGAATAACACCCAGTGCCCGTCACCCATTCACTCCCACCCCCCGCCCTCCTCCCCTTCTACCACCCCTAGTTCGTTTCCCAGAGTTAGCAGTCTTTACGTTCTGTCTCCCTTTCTGATATTTCCCACACATTTCTTGGTGGTATAGTGGTGAGCATAGCTGCCTTCCAAAAGGAAGTCTTTAAACAGAAAAAAATAAACTCAAATAATTAAAACAGAGAATTGCAGGAAGGAACAAAGAGTAACAGAAAGTGAAAATATGTGGACAGGTATATTTTAATATCATCTGAACAGAACAGCACTAACATCCTTTGGGGTCTACATCTATTGCAGAATTAAAATACATAACAACATTAAAGGAAGGGGCAGTGGAACAAATGGAGTTGAAGTGTTCTAAAGCCCTAACATTGTCTGGGAGCTTGTAAAATTAATAAAAAACATAAAAGGTATGTGTTATAATCTGTAGGGTAACCACTAAAATAATAGTGAAAGATTGCATTATTAATTAGCTAATAGATGGAGGAAATGGAACTATAAAGATATGGATTAATCCAGGAGAAGAAAAGCAAAGAGAGAATATAAAAAATATACAAGATAGGTGGGACAAATAGAAAACAAATAAGGTGCTAAATATTAACTCAGATGTATCTGTAACTACATTGAGTGTAATACAAACATTTTTCACACTGAGAGTTAAAGCAATATTACTTTACCAACTCTTGCTTGCCAGAGTCATGCCTCATAGTAGCATTGTATGATGGGAAGTAAAAGAATGGAAGGATACATGCCATGCAAACAATAGAGAAAAGAAAATAAAGTGTAACTATATAAATACCTGACAAGGTAGATCTTAGGATAAGAAACATTACTATAGATAAAGAGACACTTTATGTTGATAAAAATGTAACATACCAGGATGATAGAATTCTAAATTTATATTCACCAGATAACATAGTGTCAATATACATAAGGCAAGAAATGACAGAACTAAGAATAGAGACAAATGCAGTTACAGGAAGAAACTTTAACACCCCTCTCCTGTAAATTAATAAAATAAACAAATAAAATTCAGTCATGATACAGAAAATTTGAAATTTAAATAGGTGTCAGTTCTGCTCTCTTCATAAACAATATAAAAATTCTTTATAGTATTTTGACTTGATCAGCATGACTAAAATGTCAATTTGGGGACATCTTTATGGAAGAAATTCTTTTGCCAAATTTTGGGGTTTAGCATTTAAATAAACCAAACCTTTGAAACATTCCATATTGAAATTTTCCTTCATATAAGCTTTTAGATGGCCTACATTTTAAGGAAGAGCAGTGAAAAATCTTGTCTCTTATTTTGTAAAATATTTTATTATCATGAGAAAACAGGGTACATTTCAGAATAGGTGATAACTACTCTCAGGAATTACTTCTTTTCTCTATATACTATCACAGTATTGTGTGGCACATAAACATACTGATTATCTCACTTGTCATTTATGTTTACCTGTATTTTAAGGAAACATAAGATGGCAATTGTTTACCACTATGAAAGTAATACCTTGAAATGCTTTTGAGTTTGAATTTGTTTGCTGTTGGGTTGTTATTATTTTTATCATTTTATTATTTTCATTATTCTTCAACAAGTGAGGTGTCAGGAAAACATATTTGGGCTTAATGACAGGGAATATGTTCTTTATTCAAGAGCATATTTAAATTAGTGGCAATTAAAGTGAGTGATGTATGCTATAGGTCCAACTCTGAATAACTCCTAACCTTGGTCTTATAATCCCCTAGCACACCTCCAACTAGCTCAAGGGATATGAAGATATGTTAAACAACTCTCAGAGATTACTTATGTTAGACTTATTTAACTTAAATGCCATTTAGCTTATTTATGGTAGCTGACTTCGAGAGGGTTATGAATTTTAGGAAACAATGATAGGGTTTAATACAATGATAAAGGTACATTATTATAAATCCAAGGAAAATAACAGACTTAGTATCATCCTTTTTGAACCATCCCTTCCATTTCCAGATGCAATATAGAGACATATTTAATACAGTATCATTCAATATAATTAAGCCCCATGAAAGCTAAGAAGCTATGCATTTTCTGAAGAAGGCTGTGTTTGGGGGATACATTTACATTATAATAATAAAACCAAGATTGTGAGTCAAAAGAAATTAGAGAAAGCAAACTATAAAATATCCCTCTTTTCTTCTAAAGGAAGAAAATGAAATATCGCTACAAAATTATTAGTCATTTTGCAGAAAATAAATTTGGTCTCCATAATAAAAAATAAATTTATTGTTTAGTGAGCTAAATTTAAACCACAAGAATATATTCTCTCAGTAATGTGACTGGAATTTATCCAGTTATTTGACTGATTTTTTTTTAATTCAAACGTGTTTAAAGGTATTCAAGTATGCTTTTATATTTTTTGAAAGCTCAAATGCCCTTTATCCCTTAAAATTTCTGAGTAAACAATATATTCTGTATTTTTCATAATTAAACATTTATCCATATTTACCTAGCAGTTTAGTTCTTTGTTATCTGAACTGCACACTAGTGAGATGACATAGATTTAAACTGCAGCCAGAATATACAAAAACAATAATAACAATAACTAAGTAGGATTAATGCAAAATTTCTGGTATTTCAGTGAGTACAATGCAGTAAATTCTAAATATGCTTCTTGTTTTTTATGTGATTTTTTCTTAAAGATCATAATGTTAAAAGTCATGCAATCAAAGCAATACCTTTAGATCATTAGAGATTATCTGGGTCAGGGGTTGGCAATTTTTTGTGTTTTTCTGTAAGGGCCAGATAAGTAAATAGTTTTGGCTTTGCAGGTCAACCTGTCTCCATCACTGCTACTCAGCTCTGTCATTGAACACAAAAGCAACCATTGACATTATGTACATGAATAGGCAGAGATACGTTCTAATAAAGCTTCATTTGCAAGAACAGGAAGTGGACTATATTTGGTTTGTAGGGCATATTTTTCAAACTTCTGAAAGTCCACATCTTAGTTATTTCACTGATCATGTATTACATGCCATGTCTTGTGCTCATCACTAGAGATACAAAAATGTACCTGACCTGATGCTTGAAATCAAAGAACTCAAACTAGTAGGAGAAGATGTACATATAAGTAAATAAATGTAATATATTGTTTTGGGTAACATGACAGTGCAGGAGAGAGAGAATTCTTAATTCAGATTTCACATAGTAAAATTTCACATAGTGAAAATTTCTTCAGGTACACAAGAGGAAAAATGGCATTTTGGGAAAGGAAAATTGTGAATAAGTTACAGAGGCTTGAAAGAGTTTGGCAAATTTAAATACCAAATAATGATTTAGTATAGCTGAGGTATATAGTATGGAAAGTAGCACAAAGTAAAAAACGAATTTGGAAAGAAATGAGTTTTCCAGGCTCCTTAAGAGAAGCCTGCTGAGGACATTGGATTTCTTGCTGGGGCAGTGGAGACAGCCAAAGTGTTTTAGTCTAGGATAAAGAGTGATCTTATTTGCGTTTTCTAAAGATATCCCTGGCAGGGACACCTGGATGGCTCAGTGGTTGAGCAATTGCCTTTAGCTCAGGGCATGATCCCAGGGTCCTGGGATCAAGTCTTGCATCAGGCTCCCTGGAGGGATTCTGCTTCTCCCTCTGTCTATGTCCCTGCCTCTCTCTCTATGTCCCTTCTCTGGGTCTCTCATGAATAAATAAATAAAATGTTAAAAAAAAGAAAAAAATATACTCCTGGCAGCACTCAGAATGGTACGGCAGAAAAAAATGTGAGACTCAAGGCAAGGAAATCAAGTCATGGAGTATATACACAGTGTATATATAGCCTTAATTAAAATGGTTTGAACCAAGATGAGAACTGTGTGCATAGCATTTTATTGAATGTATTTTCCTGCGAGGTCTTAGATCTTCCAGAGAAGGAAGTGTTAATCTACAAAATGATTGAAATCTTTCAAGGATAATTTAAAGGAAATTCTTTACCATCAGATATTATAAAATGCTAATGAAAATATACCTAGGATGGGAAACATGGTTAGTATATTATGGTATTTCTAGCACTTGGTTAAGAATCATAAAATGTGATTTCTAATCTCAGCTTTACACTTAAAGTCAGATGTGTTTAGACATAATCACTAATCTTTCTAAGTCTCAGCTTCCTTTTTGGACAAAATTAACTCTTCTATCTTCTTTTCAAGTTTTTTTCTTTCTTGGGGAGGGGAGCATGTGGGAAGAATACCTTTCCTTCCAGGATTATAAGGAAAAACACTTTAATGATTGTGAAATCATTTTCAAACTATAGTTTATCATTCAATAGTAAGTTATTATTGTAATAAGAAGAAAGCATCAAAGAGAATTAATTACTCTTGATTCCCTCATCTACAACAGATAGGGCAGAGATCAGAGACTATTAATGCGTTGGCAGAAATCTACACCTACTACAATTTTAGACAGCTCAGAAAACCAGATCCATGGAAAAGAAAGCCCAGAGGAGCCCATGAAATTAATGATCCTTGTAAAATGGCCCACCCTATGCTTTCAGGCTTCTAACATTTTGTGTGTGTGTGAGTGCATGCATGCACTCCCACACATCACACAGATGCACAGTGCACTTAGAATCTCATCCTTCATGCTCAGTCTTATTATTAATGCTGTTTGCAATCTCCATGGATGTGCATGCAACTTAAATGTTTGATATGTAGCCAGAGTGTCAACATTTTTCTTATCTTTTTTTTTTTGCTTAGCAGTCTTTATTTGATCCATCTTCCTTGGATTCACACAGACACATACAACTACAACATACAAAATTTCATACATACACAAAATATGAATGAAACTCACACAGAACTCAATACACACAACACACAAATACATGTGACACACAAACATACCCAACAGATATACTCAGTGATCACACCACACATGCATGAGTTAATATATGTTAACACATAGACAAAAACATGATAGTCACAAACAATAAACACTACACAGAAAATACATATACCACACACAAAAACCACAGACACAACATGTGCACAACACATCAATGATGAGTTTCCTAAATAAGTTGTTCATTTGTCACTTTCATAACATTTGGTTTATTTACATATCACCTAAACATTTATTTACCTCATATTTTATAATACTTATTCTGATTGCACTTCAGAATATTTATATGTATGTTTCCCTTTTCTCCTTTTTTACTTCATTATGCTTGAAAAACTTTTCATTATCTTATTTTTACATATTTAGCTCATCAAAAGTAACAGAAGGGTCGGTGTAGATTTAATAAATTTTATCCACTGTGTATGAAAATGTTGATTGTTCTAACTTCAGTGGGTTGATCTACTCAAAGAGAAGTTTCTTTATAATTTATGGAGAAAAATTTTAAAAGACAAGAATTATCTTAAAATTAGAAGGCCCATCAGAGATTAGCCAGCCCAGTCCTCTATATTATGCCAGTGCTATTTCTGCCCTAAACAGCTAGTGCTAAGAATAGCAAGTTTATCAATAACATTGGTAACACTTTTGGAAATCATCTATGATAGCCTATTAGTATATAGAAGGCAAATTGTCAGGTTGATATGGGTACTCTGCACATAGTAAGTCTCAGTTTGCTCAAGGAAAGATTCTATGAGTGAATATATAAATTATTAAAATATAACTTGTGGCAATCACAGAAAAATTGGAAAAATATACTAAGGTATAAATTTTAAAAGTGCAATTAATCTCACTATTTAGAACATCATTGTTCTAAAAGTGAGTTTATTGACTCAAAAGACATGCACATTTTTACTGCTTTGGAAACATATACCACAATTGTTTCCCAGGATATGCCAACATGTACTCCTCTTAGCATTGAGCATAGCCTAGGTCATCCTATTTAGGATTGCATATTGCTATTAAAAATCACCTTTACCATATATTGCCTTTTTTTCATATATTTCCTTTTTAAATTAGGTTTTCTACTTAAATATTTCCTAGGTTTACTTTTTGATCATGTTTATTTCCATTGACCTTCAAGTTTGAGAAGAAATACCTATTATAATTTAGTACACTCCTTAAAATGAATTGACATTTTGAGGAAGGAAAAGTCTCAGTGTTGTAATTTCCCTCTGTGGAGAAATATTTCCTATAGCATTGATACCCAGAGCTGTGTTGTTAAAAGGGGGAAAAAAGGTTGTCTCTTAATAGCTAACTTCTCATCCCAAGTAACCAAACTCTTCCATTCTCAATGTAAAGTTCTGACAAGATATTTGAAATGACAAAGTTATTCTCATTTCAGTGAAGAAACATTTATTTTAAATTTTTTTTTTAGAGCTTGATTTGTAGACTGTCTTTTGGAAATTTTTGGTGAAAAGCGACATCTGATTACATTAAGGTTGCTACAAATGTTTTTGAGGAAGGCAAAATGAGTGTCTCTTATGATCCATCTGTCCATACTACTTTCTATGAAACATGAAGGACTGCCTTTGAATTTGATGTATATTAATTATTTTTTCTACAGGTTAGATTCATTTAAAAGATACATCCTTTTATAAAACATGCATTTTATTTCAATTGCATCAAAATAACATCCTTCCTTAAAAGGATCTGTGGATAAAGAGTTCCAGATTCATAATTAATTTTTAAGTCTATATAAATCCATTAAAAACTAATTCTAGGCAAATGACACCAAGATAAGTAATGTTTACATGAAATATTTTTCTAGGAAAAATATCCAAATTACCAAGCATTTGAGACATTTTTTAAAGTTTAGCATTAAACACGGAATTCATTCTTGAAGAATGAATACCTTTTGGGAATCCTAGTTCATCTTAGTGGTACTTTGATAAATTTGTGGTCAAACAAGTTATATCAGAATGTTAAGAGAGTAAAGCATTAGGAGGATTGGAGAAATTACTTCTGAATTCCTTTTCAGTTTCATCATCCTGTGATTAATATACTTAAATAACTTATTGATAAAGGTCCCCTAGATCACAAGAAAGGTACTTCCCTTATTTTGAGAAATCACTTAAAATATAAAAAGCATTTTTTTCTAGAAGGCTCTAGCAGGATGTCCAGTACTACATACTTTGAAGGATCCTTCTACAATTAGGCCCTGCATCAAAATCGGCGTCATAATATATTCTTAGGGTTTTGGAGGAACTAAACAAAAAACACTAAGGATCAATAACCTTCAAAATACGGAAAGAGGAAAAATAATCTGCTGAAAGGCCAACGGGAGCATAGATAACACAAATGCTGATCTGCTACTCTGGTGTTAAACTAGGATCAATGGAGGGGGCTAAAGAAATCTCAGATTGCCCATAACCTTGGATCCTGAAGAAAGAAAAAGAGAATCCTTCTTGGAAGAAAACATCTCCAAGTTAAGCCTTCAGGAGTTCATTCTCTAAAATCAACCAAATGTAGATTCACAATCAAAGGTTATCAAGCACACAAGATAAAAGCAGTTAGCAGAAACAACATGCCAGATATAGGCTGCTCATTTTCTCAAACATTGAAATGGTCAAATACAGAATAAAATGTAACTATGCATATCTACACAAATAAAAATGGAATCACAAAAATGAATGAATAACACAACTCCATAAGGATGATCAAGAAAATGAAAAGAAATAGAACTTTTATAATTAGAAACTTTTTAACATTTGAAATTTAAAAACCCAATCATAAGGTTAAGCAGCAGATTATACATGAATAAAGGGAAAATTTGTGGATTGGAAAATTGATCTGGAAAAAAATATACCACAATTCAGAAAGACAAGGAAATGACAATATGAAAGAAAGTTTAAGAGATATGAAAGATTATATGTGAAGTCCTAATAAATATGTACTTGGAGTCCCAGAGTAAGAAAATACAGACAATTGGATGAGAGGTAATACATAAAGAGCCAAAGGATGATTCATATTTATGAAACTTGAAGCCTAATTATGAGTTATAAGATTTCAGAGTATTTTAAAGTTTTCTTTGAACTGATGACCCTCATTACCAGTTTGTCATTAATGTTTTTATTGTAATGGCATCTTATGAGTTTTAGTTGAATATTGCACTTTCATGTCATGATGCCAAATGAGGTAGCCATGACAGGCACATAGTTTCTGGAAGCTATGACTACACTAGGTTGGATAAATGGCTAGTAATAACTTACCTGCACATAGAAATGATTTGCAAACTATATAAATATATCTCATTAAACCCAAATTAAGTGACAACTTGCCGTAAGCCAGATCCCAAAATATCTGCAGCTTCTCCAGTGCTACCCAATGCTAAGGAAATGTAAAGGAAGGAAAATTGAAATGGAGATAGACAATAACTTCAGCCAATTGTGATTAAATATCTTATTTTGAAAATTCACAACATAGGAACATTTGAACATCATGCTGATGATGCCCCTTACAGAGATTTGGAAATCATCCATGCAAATGAAGGACCCTAAAACTTGAGCTTCATTGACTTCATTTTTAAATCCACTTCTTTGCAAAAAAATCTAGTTAAAAGAAGTACAATAAATATCAAATCTAATATATAAAAGAAATTCACAGAAATTTTGGAAAGATGAAAAAGTCTTAAATGGCTAGAGGGAAAAAACCCCAATTGCCTAGCAAAAATAACAGGAACAGTAGACTCAACACCAATGACAAAATCTTGAAAACAGTGGAATAATATGTTAAAAGGATGAGAGGAAATATCTGTGAAATTAAAATTATGTACACAATGAAACTTTTTTAATATTGAGAAAAGAATAGATTTTTTTCAGGGTAACTAACATAGTTTACCACCTGTAACAAATTGTATCTAAAGAAACTTTAAAAAAAAATGTACCTCGGGAAGAATAATAATGACATCTGAAAAAAGTTTTAGATGCAATAAATAAAGGCATCACAAAGAAACTGATAAAGACATGTGTAAGTATAAATAAATATTTTCAATATTTCTGATTAGAAATAGAGCTAAAATAATAGACAAAAACCGTGAATTTGGGAGGGTACTAAAGGTTCAAAGGTACTTAGATTTTCAAGAGATGTATCAAGATATTTATTTACTTTAGAATTCATAGAATTCTGTCCAGAAGAATAATATAATCCTAAACATATTAGCAACTAATAACATAGCTTTAAAATGTAGAAATAAAAATATTTATAGGAACACAGGAAGAAAAATTCAGCATTTTTGGAAAAGTTTAACAACTGCTTCTCAGTTATTCATAGGTCAAGCAGACAAAAGCAAATAAAATTGTGGAAGAGTTGGGCACAAGTACCAAGCTTCATTTAATAGTCATATACAGAATACTATGCTTAGCAGGATTATGAGTTTTCTTTTTCCTCAAACACACACAAACTTTTACCAAATTTGACTCTGTACCAGCCATGGTATAAGTCTTAATATTTCCAAAGAATAGGAATTATACAGATTATGTTATATGGTCACATTGTAATTAAGTTGCAAGTTTATAAGAAAAAGTTAAAATAAAAAAATATTTAAATCGCAAAACCCCTATAAATAAGAAGTGAGACAAAAAGCAAAGATATTGAAACATTTAAAATACTTTTTTTTTCCAAAAAAGATTTATTTATTTATTTTGGAGGGAAAGAGAGAGCATTAGCAGGGTAGGAGCAGAAGGAGAGAGAGAAAATCTCAAGCTGACTTCCTGATGAGCGCAGAGCCTGACAGAGGGCTTGATTCCATGACCCCTGAGATCATGATCTAGGCCAAAATCAAGTGCCCACTGAGCCACCTGGTGGTCCTTAAAATACTTCTAACTGAATGATAATAAATCATTATTTAAAACTTTCAGGGGCACCTGGGTGGCTCAGTGGTTGTGCATCTGCCTTTGACTCAGTTCCTGATCCTGGGGTCCTAGGATGGAGTCCCACATTGGGTTCCCCACAGGACACCTGCTTCCCCTTCTGCCTATATCTCTGGCTCTCTCTCTCTGTGTGTCTCTCATGAATAAAAATATAAAATCTTTAAAAAAATAAAATATATTAAAGCTTTCAGGATGAAGTTTAAGATACTCAGAAACAGTGTGAAATGCTTACATTAGTAGAGAAGGATGGCTACAAATTGATAAGATTAGCATCCAATTAAGACATAAAAAAAGAGTAACAACACAATTTTAGATGACTATAGCTGTCAACATCTTTGTGTTTCCCCTCCCAAAATCATACAAAAGGAACAAATAGGACCTCTATTCTTTCACACAAAAAATTCTTTCAAAACATCTTTTTTCAAAGTAAGAAGCATACGAATTCATACAATAAAACCATGTAAAAGCTATTGAGGTTGTGCAGAAACTACATAGGGGAGGTAAAGAGAACATATTCAGTGGTGAAGTCCAGTGGCAGCAGATCTCTCAAAGAACCAACAAAAAGTATACTGGCAGAAAGTAAGGAGTCTCTTTGAAGAGCAAAATCTTTCCACTGCCTTTTTTCTCCCAAAAATGAGGATAGGTAAATGCCCTAAGGGCTCAGAGGAAGAAGACTTACTCGGTGATTTGTATCAAAAACATATAGCAAATAAGGCAATACAAATTGTCATGTGAAGTAGCCATATTTGGGGGGAAGCAATGTCTGTGCAGTAAAGGGTAGTGAAGTGTGTAAGGCAGCCTAAGTCTCTTGCCCCTCCTAATGGGGAAATGTTACTCATTCTATGACAAGTAAGAAAAGTGTCAAGAAAAAGATATCGTAAGGCAAAAATAAATATCTAAATAAAATGGAAAAAAAAGCAGTACCTTCATCTGTTTAGAATAATGACAAGGAAAAATATTACCTAGAAGGCTATAAAAATTGTGATTGAATTATGTTCTTTTAATTTACCTCTTTGAAAATGAAATGTACAGATTCAAGCAAGAAGTAGGTGCAACAGAAGATAAAACACAAACTGGCAGAAGTCAGGAAAAAAAGAAAAAGGAATAGATAGGTGTGTAAATTTATTGATGGAAAATAGATTCTTCCAGTTGTTTCTCTTAGTAAAATAAGATATTTTAGCAGAGAAAGTAGAGTGTGAAATACCTTATCTTGAACATGAGGAGAGTGAAATGATTGGTAGTTCTTATTTGCATAGATTTCACCAGTCATGTCCAGCTACAGCCATGAAGTAGACCAAGAGTGGGGTTTAACCAGGCTTGGTCTTTTTCTAGTCCAGGATGAAGGACGAAGAAAGGGAAAAGATGTGAGTGTATGTAAGGTAATGATTACTGTATTGTGTGGAAGGAGAGAATTGAGGTAGAGAGAAACATTACTGTTTTAATACTTTTTTAAAATCTGGTGAACCTAGAACATTATAGGCCTATATTCCTCATGAGCAAAGATGTAAAAATCCTCAACAAAATATTAGCAAACTAAATTCCACAATACATTCAAAGAATCATACAGCATAATGAATACACCAGAATTCACTCCAGGGATGAGGATGGTTCAACATCTGCAAATTAATCATTGTGATACACTGCATTAATAAAACAAGGGATAAAAATCATATGATTGTCGATGTAGAAGAAGCATTTGGCAAAATTCAACATCCATTTATGGTTTAAAACCCTCAAAAATTGAATATACAGGGAATGTACTTAAGAATAATAAAGGCCATGTATGACAAGCCCACAGCTAACATCATACTCAATGGTGAAAAGCTGAAAGCTTTTCCTCTAAGATCAGGAACACATCAAGGATGCCCACTCCTGCCACTTTTATTCAACGTAGTATTAGAAGCCCTGGCCAGAGCAATGAGTCAGGAAAAAAGAAATAAAAGGCCTACAGATTGGAAAGAAAAAATTTAAAGTATCCCTGTTTACAGAGGGCATCATATTATTTATAGAAAACCCTAAATAATCCATCAAAAAATATATAACTGTATTTATTAGTATTAAAAGTACTATATATATACTACTAGTAAAATACTATATATAGTAAGATACTACTAAGATATATATATATATATAGAGAGAGAGAGAGAGAGAAAGAGAGAGAGAGAGAGATATTACTCAGCCACAAAAAAGAATAAAATATTGCTGTTTCTGACAATATGGACTTCAAGGCTATTATTCTAAGTTAAATAAGTCAGAGAAAGACAAATACCTCTCATATGTGGAATTTAAAATAACTAGCTAAAACAGACAAACCAAGCTCTTAGATATAAAGAATGGATTGGTGTTTACCATAGGTGGATATGGGTGAACTGTTTCTGTGTTTTATTTTTTAGTTTAAATAAATTGAGAGGAAAAAAATGTTAAGACTTCCCTAACCTGCTTTCCTTAGAATCTCCCAAGGAGTCCTGGGTTTCTGACATAAACCTCTCTGGAGCTAAGCTCATTTGTTGGCTGGTGATGATGAACAACTGCATAGGCCAGTCAACACTCAGACCCTCTGTGATGATTTCTCTCGGGCATCTTCCTCCATAGTGTTTAAATTGACATCTCTCAGCTGGGAGACTTCTGACCTAAACCCTTCTTCAGCCGGTCTGGATCCTTAGGCCTCCACTTGAGGAATATTATGCTACAATTTTATGAGGTAAGTGAGTACCCTTGTCTGAGGCAGTTTGGGTTCTTACTTTGTCTTATTGAAAGAGCTGGTTAAAGTAGGGTATCCTGAAAAAAATAGTTTTGCTATAATACTTATTTTGGAAATGTGACTACGTTTTAGCATGATATGTTGACAACAATGAAAAAATCTAATGAATAGGGCTTGAGAGTGTAGATCTTGAAGTTGGGGCAGGAAAGGAGTGGAAAGGAGTATTTGTTGCCTAATTTTATACAAGCAGATTTCATATTTTGTTGAGTCTTGGCCAAGACATATTAGTTAAGATAGGAGCAAAACCTTTAAAGTGGTAATAAAATGAAGTTAGTAGTTACTACTATGTTGTCTCAGATTTTTAACTAGGGAAGATAGCTGGCTATGAATGAGAAGACTGGAAAATAATCTTTCCAAACAAATATGATTTGGGATAAGGTTTGTTGTAGGATTGATCATTTATCAGCAAAGCTAAATATATTTAAAATATTTCCAGTATGGTTGGAGGGTCTGTAAACTCGATTACTCCAAACACAGAGTTCTCATTGATGTTCTAAATTTAATGACTCCCAGAAGTCAATGGAGATACCTTCTTGTGCTATAGAGTCATATAGAATTTTCCCAAGGGTACCCACTTTGAAATCCTAGCAGAATACTTTAAAACTGCTATATATTATTTAACACAAAATATTTAAGTTAAGAAACATAAAATATGAAGACCTGTGATCCTACCTCCAACTTTACTAGTAAAATTGAGGCTACCTCTGCTCACTCTGCCCTAACTTATCACCATTATTCTATATTTTGTGTTTATGATTTCCTTGTTTTCAAAAAAAATTTTCTTACTTGAGATTATATCTACACAATATATTATTTGTTTCCTTGTATTTGCATGATTATACTGCATGTATTTTTGTTACTTGCTTCATTTGCTCAACGTTTTGTTTGTGAGATCCATCCATGACACTGAGCTCATACATGTTCACTGCTGTATAATATCCCTCTGTTATGAACAGTTTGTCTCTCCTCCTGTTCAAATGGATGGGTTGTCCTGCTTCTAAAAGTTCTTCTCTCTTACTCAAGGACTTTGCTTCTGTAAGTATCTTATATTTTGCCTGCATCATTTTTTCTCTCTCTCCTGAGCATTTCTATCAACTTATAAACATGCAAAAATATCTCACATCTTGAACTAAAAATCAGACCTCAACTTCCTGCCCAAAATTATCCCATGATTCTGTTCCTCTTTTAGCAAAAGTTATGGAAAGAGAGTTATCTCCACTTTTTTATTTCCTCCTTTCTCTTAAGTTACTCCAATTAGACTTTTGGGTTATTTTCGATTATTCCATCAATCAGTATTTCTATTATTCCAAACAGAATTTTCATTTTTCTGATATCAGTAATCAATTCTTAGTTCCCATCTTTTCAATCTTTTAGCAACATTAGACACAATTAGAGATGCCTTTCCCCTCTCCCTCTTCAAGAGCAGGTATGACTGCTTCTGTGAATTTCAGACTTTTCTATACTAATTGTTCACAATCCTCACCAAATGTTTAGGAAGCATATCAATTTAACATGACTAGAAAATAGTTTTGATTTCTCAGAAAAGGGCATCACTGTTCGACTCTTTGCTCAGGCCAAAAAGCTAAGATTATTTTTTATTCCATTCTTTTGTTTACACTCCACATCTAATCCAGTAATCCTTCAGAATATTTCCACATTCTGATCCCTTTTCACCACTGCTTCAGTCACCTTGCCCTAGCCACATTTACATAGCTTTCAACCTGGCCTGCTTGCCATCTTGTCTCCTGATAGTCAAGTCTTCACAAATCAGCCAGGGCAATCTTTGAAAAACACAAATCAACTCCTGTTTTTTTCTGTGCCCGGTAAGAATACAAGCCAAACTCCATAGTCAGACCTATAAGAATTTATGCAACTTGGCCCCTAGCTATTTTTTCCAATCTCTTCTCCAAGCCTATCTCCTTCCTTACTGCAGTATAGACACATATGGTTTTCTTGCCTTCCACAAACACACTAAGGTCATTCTCACATGCTGTTTTCCCCTCCCTGGAACACTCTTCCAAAAAACTTCACATGGCTGACCCTTTACCCCTTTCATGTTTGCTCAAATGTCACATCTTCGAGGCTCTTCTCTGTTCCCTTTATCTACAAACCACTTTCGGGCCAACTTTTATTTCTTCACCCTGTTATCTTTCCAAATAGAATGTATTACTATGTGACACTATTATTACTGTATTCCATTTGTAATTAGTTTATTATTTGCCTCTCTATCTAGAATATAAATGTTATGAAGGCAGAAACTTCTCTTTTTTGCCACTGAATACCCAGGACCTGGAACCTAGTTGGAACATAGATTCTTCTGCATTAGTTCTTTATTTCAGTCAGTATACTTTCATTATCATCATGTTATAATTAATAGGGTCATTCAGAACAAGCATATCTCAGGAGATAAGAGATTAAGGTATACATATTCAATTTTATTCCTGAATCTTTTTGGTTAGTCCATTTCTTTGCAACACACAGCCATTATGTGTGTTCACTGGAACTGATTACTTTTTACAATTCAAAAAAAAAATTTTTTTACAATTCAGGTGATAGCTCATACCTTTTCTAGTACTCTGAATTACTCAAAATTTCCAGTGTTCACTCTTTTATACATACATAAGTATATGCAAATGTACACTTTAAATAAAACTACATACTTAGAAGAAACAAGACAAGGATATATACCTACCCCTACATCAGAACTAATAGCTAATACGTACTGTGCCCTTAGTATTTATTGAGCACTTACTATGTGCCAGGCATTATTATAAGCACTTTACCTGTATGTAATTGCTTATTTAATCTTCACTAAAGCCCATGAGGTCCTGTTATCCCAATTTTTCTACTGAGAAAACTGAGGCCACATAAGTGAAGAAACTTGTCCAAGGCTACAAGATCTATATTACAATCTTTTGTGTCTATGAATGTTGTGACATTTGACCCTTGCAGCTTCTGTCCAGGATAAAGGGCAACCAATGTGTCAGTTTTCAAGGACAAGTAAATTCATTAAAAATGCATATATTGGGATCCTTCTGAGCTGCACTTCTGTCTCTGACACTCTGTCACCTACACCCTCTTTCCATTCCCAAATCTTCTTGTGGGACTCTCAATCCTCTCTCTCTCTCCATAATGGATTCTTTCTCAATTTAATTTTTCTTACCTTTTCCTTATGAACTATACTTGACTCTTCTTTGACCTCCTCAACTGGAAATTCAGTGAGACCTCTATTCTACTCTCTGCATTGTTTTATCCCTGGATAAAAACCTTCACCACTGTCAAACAGTGTGACTGTAAGCAACTTGCTTAACTTCTCAGGGACAGTTCCCCAATTGTGAAAGAAAGGGAGAGTGGATTAGATGAACCTATAAAGCATCACAAATTCAAAGGTCTTAATTTTTAAAATTTTGATAATATGTCAAACTTTCAGAAAATCTGTAATTATAATACAAAGAAATCTTAGCTGCCAATACTCATTACCTCAAACTTCCAAATGTTAACATTTTACTACATTTGTTTTATATCTATCTATCCACCTAGCTATACTTTTTAAACTTTTTTGAAATTATAGACATGATACCCTTTTACTCCTAATACTTCAGTGTGTATTTTCTTTTTTGTGTGTGTGTGTGTATTTTCTTTAAAAAAAAAAGGGGGGGGGAATTCTGTTACATACAACAGCATAATTAAAAATGCTAGGAAAATAACACAGATAAAAAAAACTATTATATATTGTATAGTCACTTTGAGTCTTTTTATTTTATGTCAAATGATTAAAAATGGATTGTGTTTTCTAATGTTCTTCTAACAGGTGTGATTTTGAAACTTCTCAGCCTTTCAACAAAACCTTGATAACATTAGTCTTTTCTGTGGATTTGTTTTCATAATGATACTTCCTATATCTGTCTGGATTCTTGGTTGTATGCCACTCAAACTATCTTAGTCTATCTTAAGTAAAATATCAAAATTAAAAGGGGAATATAGGAAATATATTAAGATTCATAGAATCACTAAAATACCAGAGAACCAAAATGTAAAAATATGCAGGAAACATGAATAGCTACTCAGCCAGGATCCAGACTTTGATCATCAGGAGTGAGAGGTCATAGTGGAAAGTTGGTTTTACTAATAACTAACCCCCAAGACCATATGTGAAGTAGCAGAGAGTCAACTTCCTGTAAGATAACTAGGGCACTCCTGGGAAGAGAAATTGAGGAATAGTGTACTTATATATTCATTAACAAGAAAAAATATACAGCTCATTTTAAACAGGACATACCAATATTTTCTCCTTAGACTTGTAAAAGACTGACACTAAAATCCAAATATGAATATAGCTAAAATCTACACCAAAAATTATGAGTGCAAATGCTCACAGCAATTAAATATTTATTTCAAAGGAAGCCTCCCTTTGCTGAGAAAGAAAATTTACTTCAGAAAAGAGGTTTGCTTTTGCAGAGAGCTTTAATATATAAGGACAGCATTGCTTCCCCATACCTATTCCTCTAGCATCAAGGAAAGTTAAAAAATAAATAAATAAATAAAACAATAACCTCACATAAGATTTATTAGAGTTCAGTTAAATGTACAAATGAAACATCTGACCCAGTCAGCAATGATGTCCATTAGTTGTTCTATGTAATATTTCAAGAGAGTAATATCTGGAACACTAAATAAATAAATTGAAAAGATATCATGAAACTATGAATTCTAAAGAACCCGACCCACCTCTCATGACCTCTTTGAACCAAAAGATCACATATAAAAAATTAATGGGACAAAGAAAGAAACTTGACAAAGAAATTGAAAAGGAGGGGAAATTACTACATGTAACCACAACTGGGGACAGATTGTATCACAGGATTATTAGAATTTGGAGGAAAACATTATTATTTTTTAAATTGAATTGGATTATTTATTACAGTTCTAAAAAGTATTGAACATGAGGAAGATTCCTAGCAAATATTAGATTATACCAGGAAATAATGTATATGAGAGGAGCGTCTCAGAGATAAATCTCTATATAAACATTACAAATATTAAATTTTTCTTCTTGTAGCTCCAATCTGATAAGAATTGCTCTTATATTTTATAAATAGCAAGGAATGTAATTCTGCTTTCTTACCTTTGTAGATAGGAGCAGTAATGTTTTTCAGAAACTGACAATGGAGGCATTTTATGAGTTTAGTCAAGTTGGTGACCATTGAGAGGGAATTTGAATAAGCAACAGAAGAACTCTCCTGTGGGCAAGAGTGGCTTTCTATTTAGTTGTGGAGTTTCAGCTAATTAACTCCTTCCACCCCAGCTTCTACCTTCCAAAATCTTATTCAGCTCCTCTGGGAAGCCTCCCTAAAAGCCCTAAATGGGGATTTTTTTTTTTTTTTTTTGCCAGAGCTCCAGGCTTCCCTGATACCTTTTGATATAAATGTATCACTGTGGTTTTGTTTTGTCTTGCATGATAGAGCATTATGGTATCTATTTTCTTCAATAGTGTATAATGTCTTTGAAAGCAAATGATATAGTTTGGGAATATAGGTGAGGTATGGCACTGTTGGGGGAGTAAGGTCTAGAGTAGATGGCCAAGAAATAATTCTTGAGACGTCTTTGGTGGAAAATGGTGCTTTTATTAAAGCACAGGGACAGGACCCATGGGCAGAAAGAGCTGCTGCACCAGGGTTGTGAGGGATGACTGATTATATACTTGTGAGTTGGGGATAAGGAAAGGGGAGGTTTTCAAAAGAATTTTTGTATGGTAAAGAGGACCTACAAGATACTGGAGGTCTTCCCATTGTCAAGTTAAGGTTGTTTTTCCCTCTAGAAAAGCATTAACATTAAGATAGTTGGGAGCTTCCTTCTGGGAGTTAGGTTGTTGATAAGAAGCTCTTTTCCTGTAAATCACTAAGACATTTACAAACTGAGGGAGACTCAGGTCTTGCTGGACTGGAATCTCTATAAATTAACCATTTGTTTTTTCCATTGTTTTTTGAATGTCACACATATCCCACCTGGGAGTAAGGGAGTGGTTTGTGAGCTATCAGCTTGTACTTTGTCCTCAGCTTGCCTTCTGCTCTCTCATCAGCAAATACTGTATACACATACACACACACACACACACACACACACTGGAATAACAGACTTAATTTTCATGTAAAGTCTAGATGATCTTTAAATGTTATAGAAATACATGTTTGTTTCCCTTCCTTGCCCTTCCCACACAGGAAAAGCCCAGACTGCCTTGCAGGTCATAGTATCTATGCAATCCTGGTCTAAGCTTCTGCTTTAAAATAATGATGGTCCACAAGGACCCAAGAAGTCAAATAGATTTACTTCCTGCCATTCCTTGGATATTAGTGATATAAATTGCATCCCCGCTGCTTGTGTCCTGGGTGTGCGGAAAATGCAATCTAGTATGAAAACGTGGACACAATTTTACAACACTCTGCAGAATTAAGTCCAGTTTGCTGAATACTGGGCAAAGAAGAGAGAGAGAATTTAAACCAGTGTCAGGGAGTCTTGGAAAATGAGAGGTCTTCTGAACGAGAATGGGACAAATTCATTAAAATGAAACCACTTCAAGCCACATGGCTCCAAGCACTGTGGAATGAACATATACCTGAATAGAAAATCAAGGTGGTCTCCAAAGCTTTTGTCTTGATTTCTCTTGTTATGCCCTAAATGAATGTAAAGGCTTTTATAATGCTCAGACCAAATAAAACCACCCTTGCCACTATTGTACTTCAAATTTATGTAAAAAAAAAAAAAATAGAAGAACACAGTGAGTATACCCTGCTTGTTTGCTAACAAGCACAACTAACATTGCCCAATTATCTAAAAACTGGAAGAGAAAGTCATTTTCCTCTTTAATGATGTTAGATGTTTTTATAAGTGTGAATAATTGGAGAATTTTAACACAGAAAGTATCCTATGAATTTTTGGTAGTAATTATGGTGTGAAGGTCTGACCTTTTCAACATTCTTATATGCTCTGCCTTGAGTTCCTTGAAGGTTAATGCTGTACATCACTGGTCTCATAAAGCATTGCTGGAAGATTTGAGGGCAGAATTTGTGCATGATTATTTCTCATTCTTGTGGGTTGGAGGCTTTGAATGAGTTTTTCTTCTGATCCTGGTCTCAACTGACTGTGTCTACTGGCAGGAGGCAAAAAAAACCCCCCAAAACCTTGTGTGTTACTCACATGCTTTTCCAGAGACAGACCCCAGAAAGAAGATGCTGAGAGCAGCTTCTTGTTTGGATCAGCCCTCTTCCTTCTGTGTGCTTGTTCTGTGATATATTGGAAGCCATGTCCATCCATGGTCCATGCTTTCAGCATTTTATTCCTGCCTCCTGTCCAGTAGGCATATGTGAGAATACCAGTGGTCTGGAGACATTTGGAGAAAATCTTTGTGTCTACTCAGTCAGCCAAACTCTTTTATGCCATTCCATTAAAGCAAGTCTAAGTTTGTATGCTGTGTTTGTAAATATAATAATTCTGTAAATCCAAAGCTGGAAATATTAGGCTTTAGGCAACAAAATGGGACATGTGCATCTAATTAAGCTAAAATTCTACTTACAATTTAAGTCTGGATTTCTTTTTTAGAATGAGTAGGGGGAAATTTTGATTAATATTTTGAATCCTCATGCAAATCTTGGATCAAATGTTTAGAAAATAAATGGCCTCACATGTAATTTTGCACACAAAAATTGTTATAGAGCAAAAGTATTTATGGAAGAGAGTATGGAAAAACTCAAGTTGTGGATTTTCCCCCCACGTTAAAGTTTAAAATTGCATAAGTAAGTTTGACTATAAAGAATACTAAAGATTAGATACCTCTTTTATTGAGTTAACTTCAAAATTAGGTGGGTGAAGTACAGCTACATTTCAAGAGACATTTCACATTCAATTGGTACTTAGCCTTGTAGTTTATTGAGAAGTTAATTTTACAAATCATGGAGGCAGATAAGTTAAGTCCATGCTGACCTAATAGTCAAGCCATTTGAGGTTCACCTGTAACTAGTTTCTATACTCCTTGTTGTGGTCATATTATATTCAGCTGGGAAGGAGATGTGTCTGAATGTAGTGAGAATTTTATTTTTCTTTTAATGTGCCTTGCAAGATAGAGTGCTTCAACTACCAAATATGTACCCACTGAATTGCTTTGAGGTTTGTTCTTTATATACTGTATGGAATTGTGGGGAAAGGAGTCTCTATTGACTTGAGCTGGCAAAACCAATATTTTAATTCAAATAGAGCACTCACCTGGGAAATTGGTGAATTTGGGCTATAGCCCTTACCCCAACCTTGTTTTCTTTCTTTTTTCAGCCTCATTGTAAATAAACAAATAATTGACATCCACTTACAGCTTGCTGTCTTTTTAATTGAAAGCAGTATGTCACTGTATTTGGGTTATATATTGAAAATGGAGGAATCATTTAGATTTTTTTTTCCTTGAGAGGATTTGGAAGAGGTCTTTACATCTGTAACAGTAATATAATTAAATCTCTGAAGTTGTCATGTAAAACATTTTCTCGAATTACCTTCGGAAGACTGCAGGTTTATTTTAACAAATGTTTAATTGTAAGCAACAACAAAAACAAAACCACCACTATGGTGTTTTGTGTTGTTTTGTATTTTATGTTGCTTGGGGAAAAAGACATAAAAATACCTTTTCAGAAAACATGATGGATCTATACCAGGAGGATGAAATTACAGAACTTGAAACATATGATCTAGCTAAAGTCCTTCTCCTTAACTCACTCATCACTCAGGAAGCTGCCTCAATAGCAATCTAAAATTGACCATTTCAGGAAAAGCAAACCTCAGCCTTCTCCAGAGGGTCCAATCTGGGTTGTGGTCACTATTTTACTACCAGTAATTTTAAATCTTCTTGGAAACATTACCTTTCTAATTTACTGTAAATTTTGACGGATCTGTGAAACCACACTTGAGATGTTGGTAAACAAGATAGATATGTAGAGTATGGATTGAAAGGAAAACAAGCAGTACTAAATAAAACTTAAAAAAAAAAAAAAGATTGCAGCGCAAACCTGAAAATCATCTGGCTCAAGTTGCTTCATGAATTGCCATCCAGCAGAAAGTCCATCGATGGTGGGTTTTTTTTTTTTTGGTTTTGTGTTGTTTTATGTTTACCTGTGGACCTTTCAACAAGTTATTACAGGACCTAATGCCACTGGAAAGTCATAAATGGTGACACTTCAAGAGAAAATAGGATCTCCTCATATTTACCCCTCAGAAATGTAGGGGCCCAAGGGGGTCATCCAGGGAGACCAAGTAGGCAAAGTTGTAGCACTTGTCAAAGTATTTTTCTTCTTAAATAAGGATCTGTCTCACAGTCTTCTTAAGAAGTTGGAATATTGCTGATTCTCTAGGGCAGTTCTGACTTTATTTATAAAGTAAAGGATGTTCCATACCAGGACCCTTCTTAGTTGATAAACAGAAAACAAAACACAACCAAGTCTCATCACTGTGACCTGGAGGGTCAAATGAGTTTCCCTGTGGTTGGTTTTATAATAGAAAGTCTAGGTTTAAAAAAAGCTAAAAAATCTCAATAGATATTTGTTAACTATTTATTGTGGAGCAATTCAATAGGCTTGGAAAATACTTTACTTTAGTGTGGCAGCCATTATCACTGATAGTTTTTTCCACATAGAACGACACTAGAAGATATTTTATTAAAATATAAGAAAAACAAAAAAAAGGTGATAGATCCTTCTTGACTATAAAACTTTAACAGAGGAGGTTTTTAAAATATCCCATTTCAATACATAGTTACCAACTAGTTATAGAAACTTCCAGTTAAAAGTGGTAGAATGAACACATGCATTTACTTTCACTCCTTTCTAACCCTCTACTAAATCAACAGTAAAGATATATATCTATATATCTTTAAAATTGTGAACCTACAAGGACAAAACAAAAAAAGGACCAATCTACAAGTTCTAATAGCTGAATAACAAAAATTTCAAAAGAGAGAATGAATAGGGACAATGAAATGTAAAAAATCATTAAATAAATGATTCAAGATCATTTCCTGTAACTGAAAGTCATCAGTTTCCAGAAAGAATGGGCTTGCACAGTGCCTTGAAAATAGATAATAGCACCATACCAAGGCATGTCACTGTAAAGTTTCAGAATATGATGGATAGAGAGAGGAGTCAAATGAATTCCAGAGAGTAACAACAACAACAATGATGATGTCATACAAGAAACAAGAATCAGACTGGCTTCAGACCTCTGCACCCAACACCAGATAGTAGAAGACAATAGAGCAATACTTGCAAAATCTGAGGAAGAATGATTTCTGGTTTATGGTTCTATATCGACCAAACTTTCAATTAAATGTAGAAATAGCGTAAGTTCATTTAGTGACAGATAACTTCTCAAGAATTTACCTTTCAAAAATTATTGAAGTTATGGAATTATGTGATCTACAAAACAAGTAAATCAAAAGCAATACAACACATTAAATCCAGAAGATGAGCAATCTAACATAAGAGATAGACAAACATAATCCTAAAAAGGAAGAAATAAACTCCCAGGATGCGAGCTGTACAGCAGGTCTGGAGAGCAACCACAGCAAAAGGGAGCTGGTCAAAAGGCTCTGAGAGATTTATTTAATCAGTAACATTGACCAAATACCTAATGAATCTGAGTATATTAATATTTTTTCAACTGCAGGATAGTTTAGATATGTTAGTGATGAGTGTTAAGAAACTTAAGCAATGAAACACAATCATTAATATCTTAGGAAAAATAAATGTCAACAACAAAAATAACAAAATTGGAAAAATATAAAAGTAATAAACTACATGACTCAACTGTGCATAGTATTTAGTCATAACAATGTAAGCACTGGGTATTGATCTAGCCAAAATTATGACTTTTCTCTATTGCCATGAGAGGGCTGAGGAAATGTATATATGTGTAAAGGAAATGGAGAGAAATAAAGTTGCCTCAAAAGTAATGTCAATAAATCAAGCCACAAATGTAAAAAGCTGGAGTAGCGTGTTATACCAGTTATTTAAAGATATGAAGATAAACACCAAAAGAACAAGCTAAAAGATTAAAAGTGTTCTGAGAGCTGGAATTTGGGGAAGGGGTGTTGGTCTAGAAGACTTATTATTTGTCCTAGCATAGAACTAGCTACTTGCCTTTAAACCATGTGTCTATACAACCTTAAAATATTAACTAAAAGAACTTGCCAGCAGTTTTGCTAATGCCAAATTCATGATAAAACCATTCCAAATTTACTTTAAAATCTACATGCATTTCCTGAAATTATGAATTCAGTACTTTTAATAATACATTTATCATCAATACTAATGCTACTTGATTATTAACAAAATTATGCTCATTTTAGGGAAATATTTTTTATATAATTATAACTAGAATTGCTAACATGATAATCATGTAATCATCTAGGCTTATTATTAAACCCTAGAAATAATAGCATTATTATGTGAAAATAAATGTCATAAACCATCACTCAATCTGAAGCCACAAATACAAATCCATTCATTCACATTTTAGATAGAAACATAGTTGGATATATAATATCTTGCAGCTTTAGAGTTCAAGAGTTCTAATTTCTTCTTTACAAAGGTGGCTACATGGGGACTCCTGGGTGGCTCAGTGGTTGAGCATCTGCCTTTGTCTCAGGGCATGATTCCAGTCCTGGGATCGAGTCCCACATCAGGCTCCCTATATGGACTCTGCACCTCCCTGTGCCTGTGTCTCTGCTTCTCTCTCTCTCCCTGTATCTCATGAATAAATAACTAAAATCATTAATAAAAGGAGGCTACATGTATGTTGAAGAAACAAGTAGTCTGAAAAAATTTATTGGACACTGATAAAGGCTCTAATAAAACATTGTATTTTCATTCTTACCTTACAAATGAAAAATTTAGGTAGCTAGAAATTAAAAGCTTTAGGTAGCACAGAACATCCAAATTTACCCCACTAACCAGTGGCTATGCTAAGATACAAGTGTTCTTTCGGAGATTAGGAGTCTATATGAGCACTGAGAAGTATGAGCTTGGTCATTACCACCTTCTTGAGGCTTGCCCCTTAATTGTCAGTTAACTGTGACAATATTATTTTGAACAAAACCCCTTTAGGTAAAATGGTCATAATCTTGCCTATCTAATTAAAGACTTCCACCAAATTAATATAATCCTTATGTAATACAATACAATTCATTTACATTATCTTTTCTCTAAAAAATCCTAAGATATTCTAATATGGCTTTTTATACCAATATGATTCACATGACCTAGATAGAGTCTCATCTAAATCTGGTATCTGGTTTTTGTTTCAGTGTTTAATTCTGGGAATGAAACCTTTAAAAGCTAACTCTGAGGAATTGTTGGAATTTATCAATATAATGAAAGTGGGACTTAACCAGATCCAGTGATTTTTCTTTGTCCAAACACTCAACTTGATTATTTCTAGATTTTGATTCATCTATCCAACACATCTATTGAATGCTTGCAATGTGAAAAATGCTAGTGATAGTCTAATTGATAAGTTTCATTACTTAGAGAAGAGTAAAGTAATTATTTATTGAATGCCCTCTGTGTGCAAGGAACATTATATATATATTATCTGATTTAATTTGTATGAACAACTATAATGCAGGTATTATATCTCAGTTTTAAAAATAAGAAAACTGATGGGGTGCCTGGGTGGCTCAGTTGTATAAGCATCAGACTCTTGGTTTCAGCTCAGGTCATGATCTCAGGGTCATGGGATCAAGCCCTGAGTAAGGCTCCAGCAGAGCTCCAGGGCTCCAGGGCTCCAGGGCTCCAGGGCTCCAGAGCTCCAGGGCTCCAGAGCTCCGAGCTCAGCGTGGAGTCCCTTTACATTCTTTCTCTCACACTCTGCCCTTACCCACGCTCATGCTATCTTCACCTCTCTCTAAAATAAATAAATAAAGTCTTTAAAAAATAAGTAAAAATAAGAAAACTTTTAATCCCAGATGTTAACTTGTTTAAAGTCACAGAGCTAGTAGGAGGAATTTCTATCTGTGTCTAATATGCATTTACTTATTGAATATCTACTGAATGCTAAGTTTTATATTAAAAAGCTAAAAACACAATTAGCACTATTGAACTACACGTTTAAAAGTGGTTAAAATGGTTTAAAGTGTCAAATTGTATATTTACATATGTGCAGTATTTTGCATACTAATTATACCTTAATAAAGCTGTTTTTAAAAAGCTAAATGTAAAAACGTTAAAATGTCTTTTAAAAGTCCCTATATTTTACCTTGGTTCATATGTCTTATATATGGATATTTTAGGAACTCTTTTGATTTAGGAACTATTAGACTGTTTCAGAGGTAACAATAAACCAAAAATATCAAAGATGCAGCATGATGATAATTTTGTCTCTTAACTGTGGTCTCTTACTTTGCAGATGAATAAAAACACTGAGATTTTGGAGATGACTAAAAGATTTTAAGAATTAAGGAGATGGCATTGATTTATAAAGATGATAGAGAAGTTCTTGAAAAGAAGCAATCCATTAGGGATTGAAAGAATGAAAACAAAAAAGAGGATGGATGTTTTTTAACTGAGGTTAAAATAAATTACTCTCTAGGGGGAATGACATCACTTAGGTAAGATTACCCAAATGATTAAAGAGTTGAGAAATACCCCATTGAGAAAGGGCTAAACCATCTGAGATAGCTTAGTGTAAAAAGTGGAAACTATAAAATTATATATTAGTGAATAGTTTTGGGATTCATACAGGGTTATTATCTAAAAGGATTTTTTTGCCTTCATGACGTCTGGACATAAAGAATTCACTGATGATATAGCAAAGGGAGTTTTTGCTAAATGTGATGGAGGTTATTAAAAACCGAATAAATTTACCAAGCAATGTTGCAGGCTGTCTTCAAGGGAGACTGTTGCATACATACTTTTTCCAGCCATCTGGAATAGTTTCTATGTGATACTATAGGATACCATGTGATGGGAAATAAATCAGGGTAGCCGTTAAGTACCCTTCCAGCTTTCTAATTTAAGGCTCAATATGAACTTTCGCTTTGCTTCCTTTTTCAGAATTCTGTGACTGATGAGTCGAGCAGTAGGGTGTAAGGTACCAGATTTAGATGAGACTGCCAGCACTGGTCTGGGCCTTTCCAGCTCGTGGTGCGGTCCATGGGCAGCAGCCCCAGCATCACCTGGGAGCTTCTTAGGTATGTGAGCCCTTGGGTCAGAATCTGTCCTTTAGAAGATTCCCAGGTGATGCATAAGTACATTGAGGTCTGAGAAGCACTGTTCGAGCCGTTGTGTCTATCCCTAGCATAAACTGTCTTTGCCTTTTCCTAAGCAATTGTCTCTCCAAACTGTTTCAAAAGATAATATGGAAGAAATAAAAACATTCTCCTTTGACTCAAATGATGATAGTGATGGATATACATTGAGTTTTATTGTCCAGTTTCTATTGTATTTGGGAAGTTATTCTCCAGGGAATCAAAACAGGAGACTCAAAGTTGTCTTCCTCAAAGGCATTAAAGAAAAAAAATCGCTTGGCCATCAGACTTACCATAATAAAAAGGGACAATTTAACATTGTGAAGAAAATTGAGGTTTGGTATAATGGTTTCTAGTTCATAGAAAATGAAAAGCACTGTTTTATCTCTCTCTTTGTTTCTGTCCTAGCCTCTGTCTTCTCTTTCTCCCTCCCTTCCTCTGTGCCCTCTCTCATTGTGTGTTGTGTGTCCATGTGTGCACAGATGTGTGTTTGTATAACCAAAAAGTCTGGGAAACTTGTGCTGTTTTAACTTCAGCATCCTGGCTTTGTTTGAATCAAGATGGAAAGCAAGCTCTTTGGTTTTGAAGAACAATAGAAATTAAATCCAAGAAGTAAAGCTTTGTGAAATATGGTGCAAATCAACCACAAACATTTCAAAGGGCTCCACTATTAAGACAGCATGGATGTGGAGGAAACAACTGAATAACATTCCAGACTAAAATTAAAATCAACTATGTAAGAGGGCCTGGACTTTCACAATGATTATCTGAATTTTGAGTTTTTGTGAGGAAGACTAAAGATGCCTGGATTTTATTTTTTTTTTCCATTGGCCTTCCCAAATTTATTTTGAAAAAGTATTTTAAGCATTGTAGTTCACAGCTCTTTATATGACCTCTGTAAAATAAAATTACTGTAGGTGACTTATACTCTGCTTTTTCCCCCTTTACTTGTTTCAATGCCCTTGTAAAGAGAGAAATTTAGGTTGAAGGGAAATGAAATAATTGATGGTAAGCATCATTCTAAAGACAGCACATAATAGAGCTTAAAATATGGAACATTTTCCCTAAACTAATTTAGAAAATGATTACCACTAGAGTGGCCAAGTTAACTCAAACTCATTTAGGCCAATTTGTTGTCTCTGAATGAAGCATGAACTCTGTAGAAGGGGAAGCCTGTTGTAATTTTGCAGTGTTTAAATTTTTCATTAAAATAGCTAAGGCTCTACTCTAAGCATCTCCGTTTCTAGAAGTGACCTTTCTTTTATCAGTTTATAAACTAACAGAGAAGAAATACCTCCCATATGATGCTGTACATTTGTCTTGTACTTCTGCAGTAATTAGTGAGGTTTGTGGATGAATTATGCCATTTAACATCTGTTATTAACTATAACCACATTTATTGCCTCATAACAATATCATTACAAGGAAAGCTGTGCAGATGAGAAGCATTTTTGTAAACCCTAATAAGTGTACAATGTGTGTGTAAATATTTACTTTTCCATAATTCTCTCACTGTTTAATGTGACTCTGCATTCAGCCATTTTAATTAGGTTGAATTTCCAGCCGTTTAGCATTTAGATATTTAAGTGTAATGCTTTGTTGATGATTTTGTTTTCTTTTAATCTATACTACACGTTAAAGAAGCTCGGTCTGTGCAATATCAGAGCTTTAAACAGGAATTAGGTGAAAAGAATGCTAGCAATGGGATCACAATCTATTCTGGGGCTCTTGGCTACTGTAGATTTCAGTGACTTGCCAAAGTATTTCTTTAAAATGATGATACCACTTGTCAAAATGGGAAAATATATGAAGCTTAACATTAGTATTTTTATGAGGAGCTCGAGTCACTTTTCTTACCTTACTTGCATCTTTAGGTATAAAGGAAACAGCTTAATTAGAAGGTGAAGTGGGGATGTAGCTTTAGGCACCTGGCTAGGGTGAAAATAGAAGCAAATTATGGGATGAAAGAGACCCTCATCTTTGAGCATTGGTAGTCCTGTTGGAGGAAGAAATGCTCAATTCCCTCCTTCAGTATCCAGAGAGGGCCCTCTGGGTTTGTAGTGCAAACAGATGTACTTAGAGAGTGTGTGTTCTAGTCCTTGGATGTTGTACTTCTTAGGAGTAGAAATGTGAGTCGTTTGATGCATCCTGAACTACTCTCTGGTGGTGGTGGTAACATGGTGAAAGATGGTTAGGAGGCCAGGGTGGAGCAATGCATAATGGAGAAAACCTGATTCAGAGCAGGACATGTGTTCACATCCTTTGTGAGAACAGTAGCTGAAGCCCTCTGCCACCTGTGGAGAAAAACAGCAATAGCAATAAGACCTAACACATATATACCACTGATGACGTGTATGCCAAGCACTCTTTTAAGTGCCGTACATATATTTGTTCTCTTAATCCCCATGACATGAGGTGAGTTGTATCATCATTGCTATATGCATCATCAGCATCATCACCATTATCACCATTTTTCAGATGAGGAAAGGGGCACAGAAAGATTGAATGACTTATCCAAAGTCACAGAGCTAATAGGCCATAGAACCAAGATTCAAGCCCGGAGTATCTGGCTCCAGAGTCTGTGCTAATAAACACTGTTCTCTATTGCTTGCCCTGATGACTATGTGAATAACTCATATTCCTTCTTGAGTCATTGCCATGTGACACACCCTGCGTTAAAACTTTTTCATGTGTTAACTTACTAGATCCTCATAAAAATACTGCAAGATCAAGATGGGTATGGTTTTGTTCATTTTCCAGGTATGAGGACTCCAGTGAGTGAGTAGGAGAACCAGTTCTTGGACTGTGGCCGGAGTCTACCTGCAGGTTGGCTTTAATGGCAACAAGACTTAGTCCACAAATCTTTCTTTGGGGAATGTGGTCCCACATATGGGAAGCTATTGCAGCAGTAAGTACAGGAGAGGAGAAACTGGAGTGGAAGCTTGCTGGGCACACTGTAGATGGTATCACAGGCCTAGGAAGCCACAAGACAGGGCCTGGAAACATACTGCTATGTGGACAACTGTCCAGGGGAGTATAATGGAATCTCCCAAGTACTTCCAGAGGACAGAAGGAACTTGAGGAAGGACCAGATTATGCTGATTACAATGATAGAATTTGGATCCAGCAATTTAGATCTGGTTTTAGTTGTTTTCACAATTAGTAACCACATGTCTTGATTTGTAACCTTTCAAATTCTGGGAAAATACTTCTAACAGTTACATTGTTGGGTCATTTGTAATATTACCACCCTTACCCCACCCCAAATTCTTATGCAGTGAAAACCAGACCCAGTATTTGGTAATGAGGCCAGGGAAGGAAAAAAGGAGGTGGCCAGGAAACCAGATTGCGACTAAGCACTATAAAGTAAGAGTAGAGAACAATCTAGTTGACCTTTTCCCAGACCCTTGGAGCAAGAGTGAGTAGCTGAAGTTATGGACAAAACCACTTCTGTGGTTAAAACTGCTGCAGCTCTTGGGAGAATCTCAACAGGCAAGAATGAAAGTTTTATTCTTTTGGTAGAGAGTCTGAGCACTTTGAACCAAGAGGCAGCTGGGGAGTTGACACAAACAGAAGAATATATTCTTGATGGTTAGAAGAGGAAGGAGGTCATTGCAAGGCAATGATTGCCAGGATGGCAAGAAGGGGGCTTCTCAGTGGAAACAAAGTTTGGGAGTAGTCTCCAAGTTTAGTTCATTGGTCTATTGAATTCTTCACAATGCAACATAAAATAGTTTCAGATGCTCTCTGGGTCTGGAGCTCAAGTTTGGATCACTGTTAACAGTATTGTGAGTCCTTGGGGGCCTTTAGATCCTCCCTCTTTTGAGGGGAAGATGCAAAAAGGAAAGGACTTATAGTAATAATATGTAGATCTTCAACAACCATTTGGATAATGGAGCAAAGGAAGAAGAAAAAAAGGTCAGCAATAATTGCACATTTATATGCTTAAAAGAAAACTCAGGAGAGGGAGCTTATGTTGGCAAGGAGACATCATGTTCTGATTTGTATATGGTAAATTTAATGGGTCTCACATTGTGTGATTTTTCTCCCCCAGGGAAAAGCCTATCTATGTGGGCTTTTCCATTCAGTTTGATATCATCGTGCTGATGTTCTGACTGTAAACATCAGGGAATAAGATTGCTGTCACCTGGGCCAACCAAAAACTGATTACCAGAAATAAGCATTGTTCAGTCTGATGCCTGACTTCAGACAGTAGCCTCTTATCCACAGCATCTTTAAGGGCTTCTTTTGTGAATAGTGAAAATTCAAGGCCAATCTGTAAAATTAGCTTCTATTACCACATCAAAGTTGTAGTTTCATTAAATTAGAAGGCATGAAAACTGTCTCCTGCCAAGATCTCAGTTCTTAAGAGAAAAATTCAAACCTTCCAATATTTCCTCATTCTTCCAGGTCATCAAAAATCATTAATATCAACTCCATGACCCCATATCCTCTTCTAAGCAGATACTGTCTTAACAGGCCTCCTCGGCCATTACTAGTACCGATGCTTATATTTATTGGTCTATTAAAATATTAGGTTGATGCTTGTGCATTGTCTCTAGACCCACATAGCATCATCGAGCAGAAGGAATCTAACAAGAGTGGTGAGTAATGTCCCAGTTTTAAAAATCAGAATCCCCAAGTTCAATTGAGATACAATGGCCCCACAAGACTACTTGTAGGTAGCATAACCAGGACTGAAATTGGTTTTCTGATCCCTAGACTGATGATTTTTTCACTTTTCCACTTTCAGATCCAACTCCAAAGCTCAAGAACCATTGAAACTGTAAAGACAAAGGCAATCTTGTACCTCTCTGCAAGAAGATACGCAATTCCCAAATTAACTCAGATATAATGTAGGAAGACTTCCACTTATCCTCGAGGTGAGGAAGTTTTTACACTTCACCCGGAGAGATTGAAAAACACTAGACTTCACTAACAGCTCTTCATAACTTCTACACAAATCATGTGAGCCTGTTTCTAAGAATACTTGTATCTAACTGTCACACTTGATTTCCTCCTCTCATAAGTAGAGAGGCTTTCTTTGGTAATCCTCAAATCACTTTGCTTCCCACTCTTAGAAGTCATGAGCAGGGCATTTATGGCCCCCATGACATAACTTACAGTTGAGAGCCACAGGGCAGCGATATGGTACTTCCCAGTCTCATGAACACTTTCCTTGGTTCTGGGGATGTCATTGACCTGACAATCTCACTTAAGAATAGCTCACCATCTTAATTTAACCTCCTTCTTCTTGCTTAGTTATGACAACCTGAGGCAACAACAAATTCTAGGGACTTGCCAGTAAGATGATTTTTATAAAGACGTGTTGTTCCTGATAATTGTTACAGTCGGCTAAATTAAATGAGACCCATTACCGATGTATTGACACCCTGAGTACTCCTAATAGTGGAGCCAGAAAAATGAATGATCTTGCAAATGGTCCCTCTTTCCTAGTAGGTAAGAATATAAAAATAAATATGTTTTTCCCAATAGTTAATTTTTTTGTTCCTCTGGAGATCAGTGTCCGCTTACATTTACTTACCTAAAGAGATCAAGGCTAGGAATTTTCTAGAGGCAAGTCATATACTTTGATTCATAAACTTCTGAGAAAAGCTTGAACATTTGACACATTGAAGGTAAACTCAAAGGCTACTGAGAAATCTTACCTTGACTGAGCCATATAATGGGAAATCTATTGGCTCTGACAGACACATGCTCAAGTGTATTCCAAAGCTGAAAATGTGGGCATGTTATTCTCTTTCTAAGAACTTTCCACATCTTAATATCATCTACAGAGTAAAACAACCTGCATAGCATCATTTTAATAATCTGGGCTCTACCCACCAATCTGTTTACCTGCATCTCTTGTCATTGCCTTTCCTCAACCTCCTGTATCTAACCATTTCTAATTCTCTGACTACCCTAAACCACATAGGCTTCTCTGTGTCTTGTGTTATGCTTGCCACCTGGAATGACCTTCTCTTCCTCTTGGTCAACTGGAAAACACTTACTCTTGTTTCTAAATGCATCTCAAGTGACACCTGCTTTGTTTAGTTTCCCTGTCTTTTCCAAGTCATGTAGATTTCTGCTCTATGCTCCAAGGGACAGCTCTACCCTTGTCACCATCATCATCATCATCCTGCATTGGGTTTATCTCTTTCCTGGCTGTCTGCATACTAAAATGCAATCCCCCTGAAGAGCAAATATGATGTGGGAGAGCAAATGATTGCATTTTGCTACCAAAATGCTTTACTCTATATACAGACTCAGAGGTGGGAGAGTTTAAGTAGTAAATGAATCTCATGTGCATTTTTTTCCTTCAGTAAAAGGTTTTGTGTCTTCAATAAATCTCTTCTCTTTGAGGTGGGCATTAATTTGAGATGCATATTGAACTCAAAGCACTTTACCTACACCTCTGATTATCCTCCTAAGTCTCTATCCCTCCCTGTTCATGCCAACTCCTCCCTTAAGTGGGGACAGTTGAAAGTGTTTTTACAACCTCAGATAAACAATTAGGACCAGCTAAGATTCATAAACTCCCCAAACAACCAAAAAATACAGGTAAGAGCATGCTTATAGACACATGGATCCTAAATACACTTTAAAATAATTTTTCTCTTTGTTTCCCTCTCTCTTGCATTTTTGGCATTGGTCCAAACTCCTTTTTAAAATACTTGATCTGTTAAGCCCTCAAATAATGCTAAAACTTGTCTCGCTTCAATCTGTTGCAGTTTCCTTTCTCATGACATTATAAGAATCAACTACATTTTCAAGAGTCCAGAATGTTGCAGCTGAAGAAGCACTCTCATATTTGAAGAAAGCATAATCAAAATTCTTTCCCCATATGCTACCATTTCAACAGGCTATTTTTTCACCCTTAGAAATTTATAGTATCAGAATTCCTCAAAAAGTTAAAGAGTAGAAAATTAAACCCAGAATGATCTTATAACTACCTTGCAGAGGAATTACCTCTTGTCCAAATTCCACTCTAGGGTCCCTGGATTCTCCCACACCCAGTTCTGTGCCTGAGCTCAGATCAAGCTAAAAGAATCACTGTTTAAAAAGGATATAAGTTTCTATTTTCATCCTATTCAACATGTGGTCTGAGATGCATATTGGAGAACAGGTTTTTTTTTCTTATGATATTTAAAATTCTCTTGATACCATCTGGAAACAGGTTTCCTTTAACAGTGTCAGTCTATCCCCACATTTCTCTAGTTCTTGCTTCTCGTCTCCCGATATTTCTTGGTTGTGGTTGCAGAGACTTTTTTTCCATTGCACACCTTGGTGAGGTCTTCCTCGCGTTCTTGAGGTGAGGTTTGAGGAGAGGATGGATTTCACCTCTTTGGCGGTCTCCCTCCTCTGCCCTGACCCCTTCCTCCCACTTCTCACCTCCCACATTTCTCTCCTTTCTAATCACCTCTTCTCAGGTTCTTTTGCAGGATGTCCTGGCAGTATACTAACTTTCACCGTGACAAGTTGAACCTTTCATGCTTCTTGGGGAGCTTGCGCTCACACAGCTAACTATGATAACTTTTACATAATTGAATATCAACAAATCCTTGAATGAGGGAAGAATGAATGACTTTTACCAATTATGATTTTCTTTCTCTGGGCTGTCTGCCTCTGACTTTTCCTGTTTCCTGAAAGGTAATACCATGTCAGGATTGATAAGTCCTTTCTTTTGCATTTTTTTTTATTATGTACTTTTTTCTGGTAAAGTATCTTGATTGGTAGTCAGGAAAAATTCTCTAGTATAAAAGAGGTGTAAAAGAGGTGCTGATGTAGAAACAAATACACACAGCCCCAAGTATGCAGCCTGAGTGCGGAGTGATTCAACATTGAAGTGTTCTATGTCTATAAAATTAGCTCATTAGAAGGCTTTTATCTTGAGGCTATAATACCTCTAATTAGCATAACTTTGAAGTCTTCCTTCTATGAAGCTGCCCAAGTAAGTGATTCTCAGTCTTTGCATGTCGTTTTTCAGCCATGGCTTTATTATAAAGCAAGCTGACTGAAGCTTAGTCATAATTACAAAACTTTTGGTGGGTATAGCAAGAGACTTTGATATTTCTGCTTTACCATCTGAAGCAACTGAGGGCAGATGAGCTCATTATGAAGGAATGAACGTCAATGGCCATTATGAGGCTGTTACCATGAACGTCCTCTGAATGCCCTACACATCACTTTGGCATTGGGAGCAATGGGATTAATTTTAAGAAAGTCCACCGATTGAGGGAAACCTGTGGCTAGTGCGTGGGCTTGCCTGTCTCTGAATTCAGGGCATGACATTTCTACACATAAACATTCAATCAGGAACCTTGGAAAAGTTTTGGGGCAAATTTGCCCTGGGATTTCTGCCTCTGCATGATCTTCATCCAGAGCACTCAGAATGTACTCTGTAGTGGTGGCAGTTCATTGGAAGTGGAGAGTTTCAAAACTTTAAAGTAGTTGCAAAGACTAAACCCAGGAATGGTTTCTTTGCTTATCTCCTGTCATCCTTATGGCCCAAAAGCTAACCTCAATGAGAAATGCAAGACTCCTCCATCTTGGTATCCATCTATGGCTAGAGCGTGGAACACGTTTCATATAGAAATAAAGTAAATGAGGTGTGTGTGGTTGGAATGTGCAGTTATTGCTTCTCCTCGCTTGAAATCAGGTCCTTTGTGGGTGAGACTGGACCCAAGCTTTCAGTGTGCCTGCGAGACTATAGCAGCTTAAAATAAAAAATTGGAGATATGACTCACTTATACAAATATAAATCAGAGTCTGGTCAAAGCATGAATGCAAGTTCTCAGCTAGCCCTCATCACTGGCGGTACTGGAATTACCCAACCATGCAGTTCTGTACCAAACTAACACTTAATGTTTAGAACTGGAAATGATTGCCTGAACATTACTAACCAAGGTTAGACGAAGTAGTATACTCATTTCAGCATTTAGTATAAGAGCTGGGTAATGCCGGAGAAAATGACTGAAACTTTAGAAGGAAGCAATTAAAATAGGGTTGCAAGGAGGAGGGAAAGTTGCCTCAGTGTGGGGGAGTTAGATTTGAAATTCTTGTGCTATAATTTCAGCCTCAATCAGCCTCCTTGACAATTTTGTAGACAGACATAAA
The DNA here is from genome assembly GCF_011100685.1 of Canis lupus familiaris. NCBI lineage: Eukaryota > Metazoa > Chordata > Mammalia > Carnivora > Canidae > Canis > Canis lupus. The sequence goes on along the minus strand of NC_049222.1, from coordinate 77,567,178 downwards.
TTCCTTTCAGACTTGTATCTTTTATCGCCTAGTTATTAACAGAGGGGAAAAACATATTTTTAAGAGCTATCCTCTAGAATTTATGGAAATAGACAATAATGTATTCATTATTTTCCTGTTTCCCACTGGGATCCCTATTTACCTAAACCTGTAGTTTGGAGAAAGGGTGGTGGGGGAGGGGAGAAATTAGCTAGTATTTTCCAAAATCAATTTTGTACTATAAAATGTAAGAGACAACCTCAGGAGAAGTCCATCCACTAGGAAGAGAGTAAATCCTTTCATTAATTCTCTATTCGTTGAGTGCCAGCCTTGGGTGTGGGATGTGAAGTTAGATGTGGCTTCATCCTATTCCATGAGAGATGGTGTGAAAGGAGGGTTCAAGTATTCACAGTATGAGTGCACGTAGCAGAATATTTCACCTGGGCTGGAGATCCAGAGGCTTCTCTGAGGAAGCTGGGATCTCAGGGAAGGATAACAATTAGGGGACCAGGGATAGTGTGGGAAGGTGTTCCACAGTGAGATACACAGTGTAGTGTGAGGTTGCAGACCCCAGAGGACAGACAAGGAAGCGTGAGTGCACAGAGCAGAGGAGACTAGTAGGAAGCAGTAGTGGGAAGGGAGGCTTTACAGATTTCATCTTTATTCTAAGGGAGATGGGAAGGGGATACACGGTGGTGGTCGGTGATCAGATCGAATTTTCATTTTTAATGTTATCTCTGGCTGGAATATGGAAAAAAAAGAGAAATAAATGCCAGAGAGAATATAGTGATTCTAAAGAGAGATAAAATGGAAAAATTCAAGATGTAGTTAGTAAATAAACTCAGTATCATTATGGGGTGGGTTTTTCATAAAAGGAAAAGTGACTCATAGGTTTTAGGATTTTAGATCTGGATGGATGGGGGTGCCACTGCTAGAGAAAATAATGTACAAAGCCCCAGTTTGTGGATGAGAAATCTTCATGACTTCTGTTTTGGGCATGTGCAATTTTAGGTGCTTTTAAAATGTGGCAGAAGACATAACAGGTTTTAAAATGTAACAAACGCAATTCAGATGTATAGAGAACATTTGGCTCCTTTATTTTTTTATAATTGATTCTTTCTTCATCATAAACTCCCCTCACCTGGCAGCAGAGATGCTGGAGTACTTTAACTTGACAATATCTTTCAGTTCTTGTCTGGTATAAATGGTATCTTTTATTTTCCTCAGTCTCTTTGGGGATAAATTTGGCCTTTCAGATTTCTGCTCCCTTTCCCGAACATCCTGAGATGGTGTCTAGGTCTAGTGTTCAAAAGGATTTTTTTGTGAGCTGATGGAAATGGGCAAAGGAGCTTTGGACTCACACTGACCTCTGGTTCTCATTGGGATTCTGTCTTAGGGTGGTCAGTCGAGTCCAGGGCCTGGACTGATGTTCTAGGAAGTGTAACTTACCCCATTAGACATTGGGGACATGACACAGGCATCCAGTTCAAAAATAAATTTAACTGTCATACAGTCTCTGACTCTATCAGCATGAATTGCTTTGATTTTCCCTTTACCGTGGCACCCTTCACATTTGTCTACTTTCAAATGTCAGATTATATTCTGACTTCCTCCACATCTTTCCACCACCAGTCAGAATATTTATAAGGGGAAGGACTTCGGTCAATTTCTTTTTTTGCATCAGAGCAAAGGTACCTGGCATGAACCGGATAGGATCTCTTACTTCCCAAAGTTTGTTGGTACCAGGTTGAGGTGCCAGACTATTTCCATTTGCTATTTAATTTTTTAAGAATACAAAACCCAGTTTATTTTCTCATGCTGACTGGTGTAGCAGAGAAATAAGATGGTCGTAATGAAAAAAGACTTCTCACATTTAGATCTTTCATCCATTTTGAGTTTATCATCAAAATCCTAGAGAAGAACACAGGCAACACCCTTTTTGAACTCGGCCACAGTAACTTCTTGCAAGATACATCCACGAAGGCAAAAGAAACAAAAGCAAAAATGAACTATTGGGACTTCATCACGATAAGAAGTTTTTGCACAGCAAAGGATACAGTCAACAAAACTCAAAGACAACCTACAGAATGGGAGAAGATATTTGCAAATGACATATCAGATAAAGGGCTAGTTTCCAAGATCTATAAAGAACTTATTAAACTCAACACCAAAGAAACAACAATCCAATCATGAAATGGGCAAAAGACATGAACAGAAATCTCACAGAGGAAGACATAGACATGGCCAACATGCATATGAGAAAATGCTCTGCATCACTTGCCATCAGGGAAATACAAATCAAAACCACAATGAGATACCACCTCACACCAGTGAGAATGGGGAAAATCAACAAGGCAGGAAACCACAAATGTTGGAGAGGATGTGGAGAAAGGGGAACCCTCTTGCACTGTTGGTGGGAATGTGAACTGGTGCAGCCACTCTGGAAAACTGTGTGGAGGTTCCTCAAAGAGTTAAAAATAGACCTGCCCTACGACCCAGCAATTGCACTGTTGGGGATTTACCCCAAAGATACAGATACAGATGCAATGAAACACCTGCACCCCGATGTTTCTAGCAGCAATGTCCACAATAGCCAAACTGTGGAAGGAGCCTCGGTGTCCATCGAAAGATGAATGGATAAAGAAGATGTGGTCTATGTATACAATGGAATATTCCTCAGCCATTAGAAATGACAAATACCCACCATTTGCTTCAACATGGACGGAACTGGAGGGTATCATGCTGAGTGAAGTAAGTTAGTCAGAGAAGGACAAACATTATATGTTCTCATTCATTTGAGGAATATAAATAATAGTGAAAGGGAATAGAAGGGAAGGGAGAAGAAATGTGTGGGAAATATCAGAAAGGGAGACAAAACATAAAGACTCCTAACTCTGGGAAATGAACTAGGGGTGGTAGAAGGGGAGGAGAGCGGGGGGTGGGAGTGAATGGGTGACGGGCACTGGGGGTTATTCTGTATGTTGGTAAATTGAACACCAATAAAAAAAATTAATTAAAAAATAAAAAAAAAAGAAAGAAGACTTCTCCTGATATTGGAAACTTTTTCTAAGTCTCTTCTTTGCCTCATTTTGAAATAGTTATCTCCTTGTTTATAAGTGCAAAATATCAATCTTTATTTGCTGTCCTGTTTAGAAGAGGTGAGGCTTAAGAATAGCAATGTCTCAAGGGTCTTATGAGACTTACGGTGAAGGGTCAGGATGTAGAAAAGAAAGGGATGGAAATGAGTCATCAGAGGTACAAAAAAAGAAAAAATTTCCACTGCTTTTTGGTTGTCCACATGTGTGCACAGATATTCCCATACTGTTAATTGCGAAAGCAAGAGTAAAGCTGCAAAAACATAAAACAACTAACCCCCCCTCCCCCGCAAACTCTCTCTACCTTAATTGTTGCCACTTCATGTGCTCACCTTCTAGCAAGCTCTGGGAATAAATAAAGTACTGAATCTCAGTTCTGGGAAAAAATTTATGGATTATCTAGACTGTAGGTTCTAAAGTCTAATATTTATACCAAGATGGTTCAAGCTCCATGTTTTTCTGTTCACTAAAGTGTTCCTAAAGCATAAATTTACTTGGTACAGTAGGAGCTCCATATAGTTGACCCTTGAACATTGTGAGGGTCAGGGGCCCCAACCCACACATAACTTTTGATTCCTCCTAAACTTAATTACTAATAACCTACTATTGACCAGAAGTCTTACCAAATACATAGACAGTTGATTAACACATATTTTGTATGTTCTATATTTATTATATACTGTACTCATATGATATAGTAAGCTAGAGAAAAGAAAATGTAATTAAGACAATCATAAGGAAAATACATTTACAGTACTCTACAGTACTTTTTCCTGTAGAATATATGTATATTTTATTAAAATTTTTTTTAAATTTATTCATGAGAGACACATAGAGAGAGAGAGAGAGAAAGAGAGAGGCAGAGACACAGGCAGAGAGAGAAGCAGGCTCCATTCCGGGAGCCCGATGCGGGACTCGATCCCGAGTCTCCAGGATCAGGCCCTGGGCTGAAGGCGGCATTAAACCGCTGAGCCACCTGGGCTGCCCTATATATATATTTTACAGAAAAAATATTATATATATATATATATATATATATACATAAAAGTGGACCTGCACATTTCAAACCAGGTTGTTAAAAGATTAACTGTACATATTTGTTGAATAAGTGAATGAAATTTCTTTCTTTGCAAATAAGAAAACTGCAATTAAGAAAGGCAAAGTGACTTGCTTAGGGTCACACCACTTGTAAGTGGTAGATGGGGGGGGACTCCCATCTCCTGACATCTCATTTGCTATACTTTATGCTACACAATAATATTTCCTGCAGCTTAAACCACAGAAGTACTCACCCTTGAGTGCTGTTATAGGTTTCTAGAATTTATTTAAACCATAAAAAAAGCAGGACGAATGGTTGTTTTGGTTCACTTAATGGATCAGATATCCAGGAATGCCAAAAGCATATTTATTTACTCACAGGTAGCAAAACACCATATAATTCTTTTTGTGGTTGTCCAGTCAATGTAAATTTTTTCTGTTCCAGTAAACTGTACATTGATTAGAAATTATTGCTGAAAAAAGACCACCACTCAAACAGAGGGTCTGAATTAGGCAAGATGTATGAACCCCCAAGCACCTGTTATGGTGCTGTGAAAATGTATGTCCTCCCTTTATTTATTTGTTTTAAAGATTTTTTACATGCAGAAACGGAAGCTCTTTCCTGTGGTTATATTGGTAAAATTCAGCTGGTATGTGAATTAAGAGGGGTGAGAAGGAGAATACTTTTAAGTGTTTGGGAATATAAAAATCAGACATTACATTTTATGTGTGGTAAGGAGAGAGAAAATACATTTTTAAATATTAGTGAATAAATTGAACTTCCCACTATCCCATTGCTATATCCTCCTTATTCTGTTTGGACTATATTATGGATTGGGATTAGACTGTAAATTCAAGGGTAGAATAATTAAGTATTAACATTTCTCACATCTCAGTTTACATACATGGAATATTCAGAATAACTTTTTTTAATTTAGTATTGAATCATTACATCTTTGCAAACTGCTTCAGCTGCACTTCTTTTAGTGCACCCACTTTTTAAAAGGTGCTCTTCCCTGGGGCTTCCTGGAAGCAAAATCTCTACAGATTCTATTAAATGTACAGGGCCAATAATTATTGCTCCTCATGGGGGAGAAAATTTCCTCCAGCAACTAAAATAATAATGTGGCAGACTTTTATTAAAACAATCCTAGGAAAATATCTTCAATCCCATGGCCTTGTTAGGTAACATCACCTGTGTTATTATTATTTATATTGTTTCTCTGCAGTGAACATTAGGATGAAATTTTCAAACCAGGCAGATGCATCCCTTTCCAATCTTTCCACGCCAATGATAACTTTGTAAATAGTTGTATTTTATTTTTAAGTTTCCTTTAAGTGCTAAAGGAATTGAAAGAGAGAGAGAGAGAGACTCTTGACTATGTTTCTTAAACAAATAATCTCATAATTTAAAAATCCTAGATAATAGCAAAAGAAACACAGGCTCAGTGTAGCCATTTATGCTGCTATGAATAGCTCTCTACTTTAACACAGGTTCCAACTTTTTTCTAACTCCTGCCACATTTCTGGTATCACTCAGCCACGAGCACTGCTGCCTTGCAGGCATGCCTCATGGAGAGAGTAGAGTTGAAATTAGACCCAACAAACTACACGCTGTCTTATTCATGGACTCAAGAAAAGTGCTTCCTTGGGAGATATTATATTTCCATCTTCAAGTCTGGGGGTTTGGGCACCCAAAAGTGATTGTCAGCAACCCAGCCAGAGCAAATTTAACCTTACTCTGAACTCTGGTGGGGCTCCAGCGGGACTGTCATGAAAATGTCGACTTTTGGCCTTGAGTCTCCAAGTCGGGTCTGGAGAGCCAAAGAAAATAGTTAGAGCCTGAGTTGAGAAGTGAGGAGAGAAAGGGGCCAGAAACCCCATCTAGAGGACCCTGCAGCTCAGCGAGCACGATGGGAGCCTGAGTTACGAGTGAGGCCTCCCCTTTTTGCTCCATTCCTCTTACTGTTTCTATTTTCCCTTCTGTCGAATGAGTTTTGTCAAAATCCTCATGGTCCTCGGACTAACAGCATAGGTATCACCCAGGAAGCTTATTAAAAAAGCAGTCCCAGGCCCCACCCTAGATTTACCGAGTCAGAATCTAACTTTTAACAGGATCCCCAGATGATTTCTACGCACATTAATCTATGCTCTGGTATAAAAGGCCCAGGTCCAAATGCCGAAGAGTGAATCCACAATGGCAGATCCTCTTCAAAACAAAAGAATGTGACAGTGAAATGACAACCTATCTCTCAGATTAGGAGCACTTCAGAGCTTTGACCTGTATAAACTAGATCAGCAAGCACTCACTGAGCTCCTACCAAGGCAAGGGCGTCCGTTCAAGGCTGACGACCAGAATAGTCCTCAGGGGTTTGAAATTTAGCTGTGAGGGTGACATAAGCAGAGAAAAAATATGTATATAGGCACACAGGAATATAGTCCAAGGGCACTATTAAAACTGAGTTTGCAAATCTATTTTGGGAAAGAACAGAATACAGAGATTGTTCTGCAAGTCCTATCTGCATAGGCATTCCTGAGTTCTTTGGAGCTTATGCAAAGAGGGATTTGGGACTTTTGCCAATCTCTAATCCCCTAAAACACAGAGTTCAGACACTGTCAGAAGAGCACAACTGGCATCCATCCTCTAGGAGAAGAGCCTGATAGAGATTGGAAATTTATCTCAGCTATGAGACTCAGGAGTCAGGAGACTCAAAACCCAGCCCAGTGAGACTACAGAGACAGATGTGTGGCACCATCATGAGACAGACACTTCTTCCTTTCTTAATGCTACTCTGAGACCTTCTCAACAGTTTCTTGAAAGGTGATACCACCTTGTCACTACTTTTCCAGAACTCAGTAAGAACAGAGGGATGATATTAAAAAAAAAAAAAAAAAAAAAAACCAAACCCACAAAAAACAACTAACAAAAAACCCCTGAGTTTTCCATCTGTCTAGAGCTCTTCAGGGAAGCAGAAGGCACCAGTGCACTCCAGAAGTCCCAGGCAAGAGAGGTGCTGGGCACGGCTGGGTCTGGCTGATAATGTAGCTGCTAAAAGCCCTGGAGAGCCATTTTGGGATAGGATTAGGTTCTTGAGAGGAGGCATCAGCTGTGGGAAATGATGCTGAAAGCCCTTATGCAAAATCCCTGCTGATGGAGGTTGCTACCACCCAAAACAGATACGGTACTACTGGACTCCAGGCTCTTTATTACATAACCTCTAAGGGAGGTATTAGTATCTGCATTTAACATTCAAGGAAGCTAAGTCTCAAAGAGTTCAAATAGTCTATACCTGGTTGAACCAGCGTCAAATTTGAATCCACATCTCCCTGGTTCTGAAGTCCATGATCCTTTTTGGCACTGCAGAACCTACCCTGGTTAGATGGGGCTTGCCAACTAGAATCAAGGTGGAGATTGCAGGAAGGCATTAGTTGCCCAGAGCCTTATGATGGGAGAAGCAGGTAAGGGTGCTGGCTGGTGGAACTAGCCTGTTCTGAGCTCTGCAGCCTGTCCCATTTGTGGCCTACAGAGAGCATTTTGCTTTCCACAGCCGTCCATTCCTCCCTGCCCAGCCAGACATTACCACTCTTGGGAGGGAAGGAGCATTAACCTAGGTGGGGAAGTTTGATGGACTGCGGTAAGGTCAGCTTCATGGGCAGGTAATCACTGTAGCCACACAGTGCCCCTTGCCCATAAGGGCCCTGAACTTGGGGTTTAATGCTCTGCCATCACTATCCTGAAATTCTTAATAATTTTATCTTTGAATTTATGTTGTGTAAGTGAAGTCTAAAAGGACAGTGGAACATGAGCTCAGGGTTTAGAGCCTTGGCAAAAACACAGTGTATCAAGCTTTCTTGTGCCCCAATGGGGCCGGGGCAGGGGGGTTGCCTGCTACCTGTTCGCTGCCCTCAGACTCCCAGGGCCCTGCCCAGCCTCCCCTCTCCCTAGTGCTCTCCACCTAGGGATTTGTAACTGTCATGTCCCATTTGGAGACCGCAGGCCCTTGGGGGTTGCTTGTGTGTCATGGAGTAGGGCAGTGGGCCTGTGGGAAATAGATATTGCCTTTCCTTACCTCTGGCTGGGGGGCCCTACATTTTCCTTTGGCACTGGGCCCTGCAAAATATGTGGCCAGGCTTGAGCCACAGTTTTCTATGGTTGGAACTCAAAACGATTAGAGATTGAACACATTTGGGCAAGGTGTCTCTCCCTTCTTTCCCAGAGGTCCAGGGGAAGCAGTCTCAGCCATCTCCTGATCTTCTTCCTCCTCCTCTCATGTGAATCCCAACATTAGACTGTTTCCCTGTTATAGTCTAGGGTTAACCCCAGGCATTGGGAGCAAACTATCTCTTCCTATCTTTGCTCCCTCTAGTTCTAGTGTCTCAGGCTCTGGCAGGTGAATTTTGGATTAGCCTTTTAACATAGTGGTAAGATGTGAGAATAGGATTTATGCATTAGGAGTGAAATAGATGTAGCAATTCTCTAGCAGTGCTTTGCTTCAAGAGTAGTTGGGCCTATATAATTACAAGAAGCCTTAAGTAAAAGGAGGCTTCCACATGGTGGAACTTAATGGTGTTTGGGATCAAAATTCCAAATAATGAATTGTTACTTTGCTTTAGCTTTCTTTGTATATATATTTCCCTTAGGGTACTTGTTGACAGGACAAAGCCCTGAGCCAAGGCAGTATATTTATACTATTGATCTCTGGCCAAATATCATATTAATACTATTCTAGTATTACCTAATGTCGCCTCAGGCCCAGCGATGAGATGAGTGAAGATAGAAATTTGTGGTCTTCCAATAAGGTTTCTTTAGTGACAAAGCAATACATTCTTTTCTCTTAAGGATGCTTTATAGGCTGAGAACATTGTGTAGGAACTGAAACAGCTTTAGCAACCTTAGGTTATAATCCCATCACAAATCCCAACATGGTAGAATGAGTGGTCAAGAAAGAATTAGGAGGTCATGCAAACGGCATTCAAGTAAGGTCATGGCGTTAGTAATGGCTAATAGTCACATTTTCCACACGGATGATAATTAAATTATAATACCATAGCTCTTGAAACCTTGGAGCAGCTTCAGAGATTATACATTTCAAACCCCTCAATTTTCAAATTAAGAAAACTGAGAGTCTAAGAGGTGGAAAGACATATATTGTCACTCAGGAAACCATTGTAATAATTGGTATTTGAAATCCATGTGTCTAGCCCTGAGGACCTATTCTTCCCATTACTACATATCCATAGACGTTTATTAACCATGATGGATAATTACGTGTAACAAAGGTAAAATTGTGTCTAATGTGAGATGACCATTTCTCATAAAGCTTTCTAAATTAGGGCTAATCTCTGAACACAGTATAAGTGGAGAAGAGTATGTGAATCTGTGTGTGTGTGTGTATGTATGTACCCACACACAGTCGTGTCTTGCTTTGTTACATGAGCATTCTTCATTGGTAGGTGGAATTAGGTGATAACATCATGGAAAGTTTAGGGATTTTGGAAGGACTCCATATTTCCTTCTCAAACTTTTCATGGCATATTAGAAAATGTCTAAAATTCTAAAATTAGAAATTCAGTTCCCTGAACTAAGCAAAAGAGAGCTCTGGCCTGGTAAAGTGTAATCAATTCAAGCATGAGACCCACAGATCAGAGAGAACAAAAGGGCCTTTCCAGACTCCTATCCTTTGCCTGACTCTGGACTCAATCTCTGTACAATAGTGGCCTGTTCTTTGAGAAAATATCCCTCCCTCCATTCTTCCATTCAATTATTCATTCATTAATTTAGCAAATATGTTTTGAGTCTCTCTACTCTGCCTGTTGACAGATATTATCTCTTGTTTCTCAGTAACAAACCCAGTCGCCTTATTCAGTTGAAATTATCCTACTGAGAAACATTTCTGTGAGATTTGGAAGGCAAGAAAGAAAGAGAAAGCATCACTCCATATGAGTAGCAATGGAAAGTAGGCTCTGGTGGGTGGCACAGGGCCATTGGGTTTCACCAACATTCTCCTAATGGCCATCCACTTTTGTGCCACAAGCAAGTGAGATTTTTGGTGGCAGCTCGCCTACATTTCTGGTACTTCTAGACTTCTTCAAAGGCAACAGAGATCTCCCTGATCTTAACTCACAGCCATCCTAATGGTTGGACAAGCTTCTAATGCCCCGTATTAAATTCCTTGCTGCTCAGAATACCTACAGTGATTTCTGTTTTCCTGGAAAATTCTGACAGAAACAGCCCAGCACCAGGCAATGAACAAAAGATACAAAGCTGAGTCTACCCACTCTGTTCTCAAAAACCTTTCCTTACATTGAATAGAGAGCCTCTTGCCTGTCTCATATGGACATTGGTCATTTTCTTGCCCTAGATAGTCACACATAATACATCTTGCTCATTCATTTGTGTCTAGCCTTCCTGAGAGCAGATATCCACAAGGAGGAGAGAAAAGGGTAAGGAAATGCATACACAATTGGTGGGGAGGAAATACCCCTAGAAGTAGAAAAACAAAATTCAGCCCTGTGTAGGTTTCCTGATTCTTAGAACATAGAGATTGGATTCTATCCTCAGAGGGCTTGAATGCATCCTGTTGATTTCAGGCAGAGCAGGACAAGGGAGCAGGATAGAAGGTTCTTAGGTCTTAGGCCTCCATATGAGGGCTCTAGAAGTCTCCTAAGGAGATGTGCATGCAAAGTCCCTCACTTTTACCTCTAATAATCACCCAGGAGATGACTACACCTTCTTTTGCCTTTTACCCTCTGAAATGTTCTCTCTTTTTTTCTAGCTGGCTAATAAGGAAAGATTCTATGAACTCAAAAGAGAGACCTTTGCATCCCACGTGAACTGTCACACAGCTGAGCCTTGAGCTTGACTCCTCTGTCTGTCTCTAGCTGCTAGAAAATGTTGTGGTCATGAATTGCCTGGGTCATCTTTCCTGGTGGACAACTTTGGCAGTATGCTTAATGGGAAGAGAAGTAGTAGAATTGAATGGACAATATTGTATAAAAATTTAAAAACCCTTTAAAGGACGAAGCTGGTCTCTTTACATATTTACTCTTCCAGAGGAAAAATAACATGTCTCTAACAGTTCCCCAATTTTTATCAGGTTTTATAGCTTTTTCAGTATTTGCTATAGATACGGAGTTTCTAAAGAATCTGTTACCCAAGCAATAACTCCAGTACATGCACATCCAGTAGCCATATTAAATGTCTTAGTTGAATTTAGTACCTGCGGGAATTGAATAACAATAGAACTTGTTGTACAGTAAACAGTGTTGCAATTTAAGAGAGTTTCAGTTTAATCAGACAGTAAATGTTGTAAAGAGTGTGTAGCTTTGTGTCTCTCCTGTTCCTCAAACTTCTAATGTAAATGAAGAGAACACAGAAACCACAGTTGTAGGAAATGACTTGCAGGAAAATCCATGAAGACTGGTAAGTAACAGGAGAGTCTTATCTTTGATAGTTTCTGGAATGTTAAATCTTTTCCACTGACTAGGTCTGACTTTCATGCATGTTTCTAAAGAGCCTGTCTCATTACTGCCCAGGAAAAAAAAAAAAAAATGATTTCACTTTTTGTTTACCTAGGCTAGTTAATCTTTCTTTCCCCACCTACTTATTTAATGCTGACCCTAGGCAGAGAGTTGCTCCATGCAGTGTGAGAAACCCTCAGTAGACTTATAATTAAGTGACAAAGTGAAGACATCACACCTGAAATATAAAATAATGATATGAATCTTTGTGTCACTAAGTACATTGCTTAATTTTAAAATACTTTCCGAGCTTCTACTCTGTACAAGGCAGGCATTTCTTTCTGTTACCTCCCATTTTTTCCCTCCAGATTCACTATTCACTCTTTTCAGCTTCCTCTGAAGGCACATAGAGTATATCCATCCAGGATCTCTTGCCTTCTGGCTTCTTGTTAGATTGAACCAATAGGAGATGCCGGCATGAGATCAAGGGTGGGAAAAGAAGAAGGTTCTGTAGGTATTCTCCTGGTTCCCTTCTTGCTGGGTCATCTTAGATAGGCTGCTTTACTCACAGAGCTATCATCTTTATATTCTAGAAAATGCTCCATACCCTGCCCCTTCAGGGTAGTAATGGTTCCCTACAGTGGCTGGTCCTAGAGTACTACACTATCTTCTGTTAAGGAAAGTGTAAACCCTGCCCATGGCTTTGCAAATAGTCCCTAAAATTCAATATAAATGACCAATTTTAATGTTTTATCTTTCCTGTCTGGACTTGAACTCATACAAGGCAAATCAGACAGATATCTGGCCTTCAAGAAGAAGATAGGGCATATTTCAACATAAATATGACAAGACAGAATTTTTGAAGTGTGACAAGACAAAGATTGTTAATGTAACAGCAAGAATAGTAAACTTGAAATTAGGTTGTATAGACTGTCATCCCTGCTCTTCTAATTAATTGTGACCACTTGAGCAAGGCATGTTACTTTTTGGATGTCAGTTTCCTTAGGTGTATAATGAGAAGGATAAACCAGATGTGTTCAAAGATTCTGTCCATTGTCAAGATGCTGTGCTCTTTGAGTGCCGTAAGGGAGTGGCAGTTAGATACTACAAAAGAGTGGCAGCTAAAGTGCCATGGGAACCTGGAAGAAACATTTATAAACTGACACTAAGACCACTAAGAGCTATGAAATGTCTGAGGAGGAAGAGATTGCTTGATGAGGGAAGGGTTCATAGAGTTGCTAGCACATGGGAAATCTTTATTTCATCTGTTGGTAAGTGTTGTAAATCATCCTAGGTTAAAGCAAAGTCTATGGAACTTTCGCCATTCCGTATTGAATGGTGCAGCTACAGAAGCTGACTTACCTATAGGCATTAATGTGTATATGATAGTTGATGTCCCTTATATTATCTCTGCAGAGACCCTGTGTCCACTTTAAGATATCTAAGATCACCACTGTTCCTGCCAAGCATGAACTTCTGCTGCTTCTAGATTTCCCATATAATCCCGTCTCCCTCCCTCTCATGGCACTGGATTTCTTCAAACATAGACAGTTTAAAGATTTATTTGCTGATAAAGGCTCAGAGTCTTCCAGAAGTGAATTTGAAGCTCTAAGAAAACCTCCCTGTGTTTGGCAGGAAGTAAGGAAGACAACGTACTGGAGGAGGACTCCTGGAGACAGGACTTGTGTGACTGCCGATTAGGTTGCCATTTATGAAAATATATTGAGCAACTACTACTTCTTGGGCACAATGATAATCAAGAACTTTAGTCAATGAAAGAGAAGGCTACTAATAACATCTTAATCTAATAACATCTTAATCTAACAGCATGGCACCATGTCTGCCACGGTCATGATGAACCAGAGAACCCCATGTAACTCAGCTGGATGGTGAGTGGGTGAGGAAGGAATCAGAGAAAGCTTTCTATAAGAGACAGTGCATAAGCTTAATCGCAAATGATGTCTAAGAGTTACTTACATGAAGAAGGAAAGGAAAGATGTCTACTTCAATGAGAATAGGATGACTGTAGCCTTCAAAGTATAGAATAGCAAGAGCTATCTCTGAATTATATGTATGCAGGTATATCAGATGACCAAAGAGTGGCTTGGTGGACTAGAAGTATAAAATAAAAGTGGAGGAGTATCTTATTAAGGGCTCATTGAGCCTTCATGGTTTGTTGTAAAAACCTAACGACCCAGCATGGTTTTATTTGTTGCAAAATGCATTTTAATATGTACCAAGTCAATCTATACAGAGGACTGTCAGTGGAGCAGGTGGGTAAGTCATGGCTCCCTGTGCAGCATTATTTCCCATACATCCCCCAGCAAGGGGCCCTGACAAATAGCAATATAAAAACTCTACATCTTTTAATCAATATATAATGGAATAATGTAATTCCATCCATGGACGACTTGGGAATCATACTGTCTTGCCAAAGATGGGGAGTTGATTCCTTAGTCAGAAAAAGAAGTCCATGTGTAGGAGAGTCTTGGTAACATGCTCTTGCAGTTTTCCCTGGGTTGTAGAATTGTTGCTGTTTTTTCTCCCCTCTTGTTTTTAATGAGTGCCTGAGAAATACTCTGACTCCCAGGGCTTTGTAGGAAGAGGGAAAAAACAGATTTAATGCTATTCTGAGTCTTTAGACACATTTACACATCCTCCATCTGCTTGGGAGGGAAAAAATTCAGATTCCAATAACAAAAATTGTACAGGTCTTCCTTGAGGCAACAGAAAATGCATGTGATAAGGGAATAGCCATGAAGTGCAAAGACGTATTTAGGTCTTAGCGCTTATTGACTGGAGCTGCAAAGAAGATGTGAAGGATGTGTGAAAAATCCCAAATAAAAGAGCTCGAGTAACATACAATATGGATAAAAAAATGTGCTTTAAAGGAAATGCAACTGTCACAAATGAACGTGGTGGGTGGAAAAGAAGGGGGGCCAAGGGAGGAGAAGTGTATGACAAGAATGAAGATAAGCAAGTCTCTTCTTGCAAGCTTGGCTCAGAAAAACAATATTCTGCAATTATTGGTGTGCATTACATTCATCCAAAATACAATCTAAAATGCAAGAATCCTGAATTAGATCTTCCTTCTACCTTGCCAGCAATGAGGCAGATTTCAATCTTATATCAACTAAAATCCATAATTAATGTGAAAGGTGATTGGGACAACTGGAATAGGCAGTCCTGAGAAGAGCCTGGAGACCACAAAACCCTGCAGTTCCCTGGCAGGCTGGCACAGGGCATGTTGTGCCAACATCACATTCAGGGTAGACATCTGATGGGACGTGTATGAAATGTGTGTTACCACTCATGAAGACCTTCTGGGATGAAGTATTGGATGTGTTTTGGGTTGGTTTGCAGCCAATCTGGCGGACTTGTGCAGCACATTGTGAAATGTCACTTTTCTATTTAAACTCTGAAAGGGCACTGGTTTCACATGTTTACCAGTTGTCATTTTCACGTTAATTCATCTGATTTGTAGCATATACCTGTGTGCTGGCTATATATAACAATCCTTAAAGTAGTACCTGCCCAAGTGTTTAGGATCTTAAGACATTTTTAAAGCCCCTCTTCCCTACCCACTCCATTCACAGTATTTACACCATAGGTCTGAAAGATGTAAGGAATGACTGCTCATGTATTCCATCATTTTGGGGTGGATTTTTATGAGACCTTAGCAGTTGATATTCATGTTATGCCAGAGAAATTTCCATCAGTCCACCCCTTGGCTTGGTGAAACACAACAGGGCCTGTACAGAAGGAATTTCTTGATCAACAACCAGCCTCCACAAACAAAGGCCTCGCCTCACTTCCTCACATCATAGGTAGAGCCCTAGAACCCCCTTGCTTATGACTGCCACCCAATCTGCTAACACTCCCAGCACAACTCCGTCACTCTGTACCATTCAGCCCTGACATGATGAGTGTTCCAGTTTCTTAGATAGCTTGGTGTGGGGGCAAACTTGGGGGCACATGTCCCAGTTTACTTGGAGTCTAAGAACTCCAGTAACTCGATAGACTAAAGAAAGTTTTGGACATTAAATATATGTTTTCAGTGTAGCCTTTGGGAGGGTTTTTGTTTTTGTTTTTGTTTTTAAGTAGCACTCAATCACAAATATTTATTGTACTCTTAATAGGTACCAGGCACTGTTAGAATTATAAACTATTCCTGACGAGCTAGCAGTATGTTAGGGACGATGGATATAGGTGGTTATAATTCAAAGAAGATTTCTATCAGTTCAGTACCATAAGAGAAAAAAATCTTAATAGAGACAATATAGAAAAGTGAGCCATCACTTCTGGCTGGGATATCACAGAAGTTCTAGGGGAGACATCTTTTGAGATAGACCTTAGGGGATGGATGGAATTTCAGGAGGAAAAACTGATAAGAATGCACATCCAGGTGGAACATGTAGGCACCAGGATGCAAAGAGGAGAAACGAGGTAGTCAAGATCAGTTGGGAACATTTGTGTTGAAACATGCTAAGCAGGGAGTAACACTACCAAGACATGGAAGCTTAACTACTAAGTGATTAAGGTGTATGGTGGTTCTCAACTGGAGGTGATTCTGTTCCCCAGGGTCATTGTTCAAGGTCTGGATACACTTTTGGTTGTCACAACCACATGTGAAAAAGGAGAAGAATCTAGGAGATAGAATCTAGGATGCTGCGAAAAGTCCTACAACGCCTTCTCCAACAAAGAATTATCTGACCCCATATGTCAGTGGCACTGAGGTTGAGGAACTCTGAAATGGAATAAAAGAGAAGTTGATTGCCGAAAGGGAAAGCAAGGGTTAGTGCATTATTGAGCACTGGATGTTATACTATATTTTAGCAAATTGAATTTAAATAATTTTTTAAATGCACTATTGAAAGCGTTCAGCTGAGAGGAAGAAGGAACTCAACAAGATAGTGGCAGTAAAAATAGAAAAGCGGAGATAGCTGAACCAAGTATTTAAAGGTAGAATCAGCAAAACTTTGGCAATAACTTGCCTCTGATGAGGAAGAATGAAAGAATAAAAAAAGAATTCAAAACGTTAAACTGTTTTTTTTGGGGAGTTTGGGGGGAGTGTTTCAGATCTTCACAGAAATGAAATAGTTAACAAGCACTGTCTGGCAGGAAAAGGCAATACACCCTTTTGTTTTACAACATAGAATTGGAGTCATATAAATCTGGGTTCAAATCCCAATTTTTCTATTTACTAGTTGTATGGTTTGCACAAGCTTCTTTGGTTCTCTGGGGTATTTCTACATTAATAAAATAATATAATGTATCTCCCTCACAGGCCACCATGAAAATTAAATCAGATCTTGTCTACAGAAACCATTGCCAAGCACAAAATTTTGCTACATAAATGTAGCTATTTTTCGCCACTGCTGATATTGTTAAGTCTTGTTGTCTAGCCTGGAGATATGTCAAATGCAGCTTGAGAAAAATCTTAACCACATAGCTACCTTTGACTAACACTGATGCTCCCAAAAGTTAAAGCCACCAGATTCAGTAATTTGGAAGACATTTTGGCAGATAATTTGGGCTGCATAGAAGTTCTACTCTGTTCTTAGACTAGAGGAACCACCTGGAAGTGATCTTTAGTGTTGTGTCTATGGCCTCAAGTATAACTCTTGGCAATGACAACTCTAACTGAAGAAATGAAGATCAGGAGTTGTTGGAGAGACTTGAGACTCCACTCGTATGACCTAATGATGGGAGAAGACTGATTAAATGAATGTGTTGAGTACCTACTCTACATAAATACTGAGAGAAACAAAGCAACCACTGCAGTGTTTGCATGATGATTAAGAAGGAATAACAAATTAATCACAAATATCTTGTTGTGGTCAATAAGAGGCAAAGACAGCACTTAAAATCACTCGAAAAGTAATTGGACTTGACTTCACTTTTTGAATATCTAATGGACTTCAAAGTTTTTCTTTGGTGTAGAAATATTGCTGTGTTAAAATATGTTGCTATATTTTCTCATATGCATGTTGTCCATGTCTATGTCTTCTTCTGTGAGATTTCTGTTCATGTCTTTTGCCCATTTCATGATTGGATTGTTTGTTTCTTTGGTGTTGAGTTTAATAAGTTCTTTATAGATCTTGGAAACTAGCCCTTTATCTGATATGTCATTTGCAAATATCTTCTCCCATTCTGTAGGTTGTCTTTGAGTTTTGTTGACTGTATCCTTTGCTGTGCAAAAGCTTCTTATCTTGATGAAGTCCCAATAGTTCATTTTTGCTTTTGTTTCTTTTGCCTTCATGGATGTATCTTGCAAGAAGTTACTATGGCCGAGTTCAAAAAGAGGTGTTGCCTGTGTTCTTCTCTAGGATTTTGATGGAATCTTGTCTCACATTTAGATCTTTCATCCATTTTGAGTTTATCTTTGTGTATGGTGAAAGAGAGCGGTCTAGTTTCATTCTTCTGCATGTGGATGTCCAATTTTCCCAGCACCATTTATTGAAGAGACTGTCTTTCTTCCAATGGATAGTCTTTCCTCCTTTATCGAATATTACTCAGCTATTAGAAATGACAAATACCCACCATTTGCTTCAACGTGGATGGAACTGGAGGGTATTATGCTGAGTGAAGTAAGTCAGTCGGAGAAGGACAAACATTATATGTTCTCATTCATTTGGGGAATATAAATAATAGTGAAAGGGAATATAAGGGAAGGGAGAAGAAATGTGTGGGAAATATCCGAAAGGGAGACAGAACGTAAAGACTGCTAACTCTGGGAAACGAACTAGGGGTGGTAGAAGGGGAGGAGGTCGGGGGGTGGGAGTGAATGGGTGACGGGCACTGGGGATTATTCTGTATGTTAGTAAATTGAACACCAATAAAAAATAAATTAAAAAAAATATGTTGCTATATTAAAATTATTTATTTGAAATATGTGACATATGCTGCATTTGTCTTTCTAGCTATTTTTATTTCTTAAGAAAAATATTTTTTCATTTGCTATTCTATCACACATCCACATGTTTTCGTGTGTTTAAGAGGAAGAACACATCTCACCAAAGGAAACTACTAGATCCACATTTGAGAGTTTTATAGGCACCTCATCGCAATGACCTGTGAATGGTGGAAATACTTTCAGCAGATATAACAATGAGGGTGGCATGTGGACTTCTCAGAGTTTTTGGATTAGCTGGTACTTTTTCAAACTCTGCATTTGTGCCTTCATATTGACATCTTCATCTGCCACCATTCTCCAAGATTTCATGTATTTATTGGTTACATCATAGACTGCCTTTATATGGAGACTTTTTCTTTATTTCACAGGAAATGAATGTTAAGTGAAAGAAAATAGTCAACAAACAAGGAAAAGACCAAAAGAAAAGAAATAGGAAGGAAATCAGAGCTCAATGGTTGGGCACAGGGTCCTGTTATCTACAAGATGGACCAGATGGGTTCTGAAGGTGTTGAGGACACTCCACAGAGACTTTCAATTCTAAGAGCAGTGTTCCCTCTTCAATTTTATCATCTCTTAGTTAATGTGGTGTGTATGTGTATGTGTGTAACTGTTTAATTCTTTAAAGTTTAATTGAGTACCCTTGTTTTGGAGAGTAGTTGGAAAGTCACGGCTTAAAGTCATAACTAAATTAGTAGTTTTTTCATCCTTTTACATTCACGTAAAAAATTGTAAACAAAATAAATACATTTTTTCTTGGTTAACAATCTTTAACCATGGGACTAACATTTGCTAAGAAACACTTTTACTGAGAACGTAGAAAATGCTATTCAGCCTGCCATTTCTTCCTAAAGATCTTCTGCAGAAGGTGACACATTCTCTTTGTTACAAAACATCATCTTCTTTGCAGTGCCTGTGATGCCATTCAATGGTATGTTCAATATTGGCACATAATAAATATTCAGTCAGTATTTTTTAGGTAAATAAATTAATGAGTTCAAAATTAACCTGGTAGAATGGCCAAGGCAGGCATCTCCCAATATTTTAAACTCCCACATGAAAAAAATTCTTAGTTGTACTCTTACATATCTGAGAATGTACATATGCATATATATGCACATTTATGCATATGTATTCCTATAATTATATGCATGCACACACATATTCTGGACTTCTTTTGAAAGGTTTATGTGTGATGATACACTGTATATAAAGTGTGTCTTTATGTTGTTATCCATTCAAGGCATGTATATCAACTGTACATATGTTGCACCATATGGCACAACTTCAATGCCCATCTCTCAGCTTTATTCTTAGAGTCACTAAAGAAATGCCTCTTAAGATAAGACAGTCTTAAAATAGGTCAGAGACCTCAGGAGTCAGTTTTATTCAATGATAAATCACATCATAAGGAAAAAGGTGAAGGTGGGAAATACTCTTGCTAAATAAGCCAGCTTTCATAAGCAGAATGTAAGCTACTGAGACTCCTCTTCCTTGACATACTATTTTCACAAATGCCTTTCCTATAGCTTCTTATCTCAGTTGGTATGATCTAAGGATTGATAAATGTACATTTCCCATAATCATAGAAGATGTAAATTTGAGGGGCCCACAGAGCTCTAGGTTTAGTAGCTACATAATGTTAGGCAAATATGTTGAATAAATGCCGTAATTTATTTTCAATACAAGCACATTTAGAGGGAGGTGTATTTATAGATATTTTAATATTATTCTAGTTCACACTCCAAGAAAACTAAGCTTAAAAAAAAAACATACTATGTGACTGCTTACTAACTCATTTCTTAAACTAATCATTTAACATATTTCTCAGTGATAATCTGCTGTGAGGTTTGTGTCTTGTTCCATTTCACAACTACCTTGATATGTAGATATTCTTATTTTGATTTTACAGATGAGTAAACTAAGAGATAATGAGGGACATTTAGTAATTGACCTCAGCTCACTCAGCTAGTAAAAGGCGGAGATGGTATCCAACAAATATTTTTTAACTTATAAATAAATAAAATAAGAAAGTTGCTTGGAAAGCATCTTCCAGTTTGTCTGATTCTTAAGTCAGATTTCTAAGATCTAATATCTGCCAGATAATTAATGAAATAACCACCCTTTTGGATGCAAATTATCAGAGAAGGGATTGCTAATTTTCAAAAGTCTACAAATTTTAAGAGTCTGGGTTTTGATAGGCATTTAGCACACATGATCTCATTAAATATTGCAAACTGCTATGTAAGAAGATTCGGTATCTCCAGTCTATAGATGAGAAAAGTATAGCTCACCAAAGTTTACATTTTTGTTGAGGCTTGCACAGCTGGTAAATGAATTGTATAAAAGAAGTATCAAACTAATGTCTGCCTCATTCTAACCAGCTACCTAGCGTATCATTCATAAATATGAACAATAGCTAAGGAGCATCAAACACTTAAGGAAAGTATCTGATATGGAAGAGACCACAATAAATAAATAAATAAAACAAAGCAATGAAGAAGAAATACAAAGCAAAGAAAAAATAATTTAATTAACAAATGTCTAATATGATATCTCAGCCTTAAACATCAGGGGTGCTCTTTGTTGGGATCCTTCTTTGCACAGTAGGTGTTGTCCAAAGCTACACTACTCTGGAGGAAGGTCCTAGGAAGGATCTAGGAAGCATACATCAGTTCAGACCCATATGGTGTTATTGCCTGCTTTGAGCAAATTGGCTCTATACGGTCCCAGATCCTTTGCCATCAAAGAACATTTACACTCTCTAATTGTGATTCTTTGTATGTTTTTGATCTATTACTTCATCCTCTGTTGTAACTTAAGTACTGGTTGAAAAATAAAGTTGTATAACTATCTTCAAAATAGAACCAAGACACACACTGAACATTCACTATGTGCCACGCATTGTGCCAGGTGGTAGGGAAAAGGAGAAGCAAAATCTCTATAACTGTTCTAGAGAAACATGCTTGGAAATGTTTGGCTTGGTTTGTTTGCTTTGTTATGACCAATTTTATTATAAAATTTCATGCTTCATAATAAACGAGTATTGAAATAAAGAAAAATTAGAAGCAATTCTCAGCTGGGAAAGAGGAAGGGGAAAGATAAGATGAACTATGGAGGTCTTGACTGGAAGGAATTTCAGAAAGGAAAATCATTTTAGAGATAATTAACCAAAAAATATTCCAAATATATTCCCACAAATGATAAATATACATTTCCATATTGAAAGGATCCATTGATTCTCTAATACATTGATGAAAACAACAAAATGTGCTAGTATAGAATTTCTAAATATGAAAAAAGAGAATAGTCCTAAAAAAAATTGCCAGCAAGAATAAAATAAGTCATATAGAAAAGACCAGGCGGGCAGCCCGGGTGACTTCATGGTTTAGCGCTGCCTTCAGCCCAGGGCCTGATCCTGGAGACCCAGGATCGAGTCCCACGTCAGGCTCCCTACATGGAGCCTGCTTCTCCCTCTGCCTGTGTCTGCCTCTGTGTGTGTGTGTGTGTGTGTGTGTCTCATGAATAAAAAAATAAAATCTTAAAAGAAAAGACCAGGAATCAGAATAAAGTCGTATTTCTCAATGATAATTAGAAACTTCAAGAAAATGATATGGTTAGACATTCTGAGAGGAAAATTATTACTAATACAGAATTCTAAACCCAGTAAAGATATCAAAGATGTGTGTGAATAGAATAAGGCATTTGAGAAAATGATGCAATCAGAAAATTTACTTGCCTGCCCTCCTTCTAGGCAAGCTATTGAAAGGACGATGTAAAGCAAGAATGACATGGGATCCAGGAAAGGAAGAGTTCAACTTAGGACAGAAGAATGGGGAAATGTCAGGATGATGGCTATGCAGCAGGTGGAGAAAGAAGCAAGTCCAGGTTGAAGCAAGAGGATGAAAACATCTAGGAGGAATATCTTTGAGAAAATTAAAGGAACTCGTGGATCCCCCAGAAGAGCAGGGTTAGCAAACTATAGCTGGGGGAAATCCTGCCCCATGCTTGCTTTTGTAAATAAAGTTTCCTTTCCCATACTCACCCTCACTTATTCATATTGCTACAGAGTCTGAGCAGAGCAGCTGCAACACAGACCATAGAGCCCACGAAGCCTAAGCTGTTTACTGTCTGGTCTTTTACAGAAAAAAAAAATCTCTATCCTTGTATTAGATTTTTGAATGATGTTTCACACTCTTGGATGTATTACTGCTAGATATTTGGAAAAAAACAAAACAAAATAAAACCCAGGACAATTATTAATGCTAGAGAAAATCAAATGTTAAACAAGAAAGTTACTAACTATGGATATTGTTTAAAATTGTGGCATATTTTGTAATGAAAAGGTAGCGTAGAAAAAGTGATAGTGAAAAGATATAGGTGTGTCATGGGGTGGATATATAAGGACACTGAAATCCTTATTTCCCTGCAGTAGGAAGTTGAAAAATAATATCTAAAGGAGAAAAAACAATTAAATCTGTAAGGATACTACTAGAAATATAGAGGTAGATTTCAGGAGCAATTGCTGAAAGTGGTTGCCTTTAGAAAACAAGAATCAAGGGTGAATAGGTAAGGCGACTGCTGTTTTGCAGTCTTATTTTGTAAATCATGCATATATACTACTTTGCTAAAAATAAAAATTAAAAGTATGGGAAATGGTATTAGAGAATCATTAAAATGCACCAAACTTTAATAGTGGTGAATTATTTGAATCTTGGTATGATGCACTGTGTTTTAGCAAACATCTGTATTTGAATGGCTTCTCTCATAAAAAGAAAACAAAGGACAAAAAACATTGCTGAGGGCTTTAGGTGTGGATGAAATGACACAGACTAAAGAATCACCATGTTGACAGCATTCTATCCAAGGCAACCTCCGCTGTACACATGTTCTAACATATGGTAAATTTTCAACCTCTCAACTCTCTATTAGTTTTCATCCTCAGAGTCACCAAGGGGCCATTTTGCAGAAGGAGAATCTACTAAAATGGATCAGGGACTTGGTGGCACGGAATCAATCCATTTTTTTTAACATGTTAAAAGTATATGATTCAGTATTCTGTAAACAAAACAAACACGGTTCCCGCACCCTTTGAATATATGAGACAATTATTTAAGTAACTTGTCACTTTTTATATTTTGAGAATATTGCATCTGTATTTTCTTCTGTATCTTTCTATATTTTTGGTTTATGCAGCCAATATTCTTGATCAGAGAACAAGATCATTTATTTTAGTTTATTTTGTTTTAAAAAATAAAAGTGGCTACATTACAGCATAAATACATTAGTCTCATCACAGGTAAAAATGAGGCACCTTCATCTGCCCTGTTTGTGATTTTTTTTTTCACAAAGAGCCAGGTCATGAGGAAATTGTAAGTAGTTGTGAATCTTTATACGTAAAGAATGCATACTTGGTAATGTGTATGTAAACCTACATATATGCATATACGTGTACATGTGTACAGACACATACACAGTGTGTGAGATTCTGGGAACAAGATTTGAATAAACAGCTTCTTTTACTATAAAATGATGCCATCCTCAGTATTTCTATGAGAAAAAAATTAAATTTAAGCAACAAATCAATGGGCACACACAAAAAAAGTGAAATTGGCATTTCTTTTTTAAACCCCACATGAAGCTGGTGTAGGGTTGTGAGCTTTCAAAATAGAAAAGAAGTCTATATTGGAGTCCCCAAAGGACTTTCAAAAGGTCAGAACAATATCTGCCTTTTCATGTGTGCTGTGCCTGGACTTTGTTACTCTGGTAAAATGTCTTTGTAGCACAACAAACTCTAGCAGTTTATCTTAAAATCTGTAGAGTGGATCGCAATGCTTCTTATCTTGTTTCACACTTCCGAAGGGCTCATCCAAGCATTGATTTCCAAGGATGATTTGCTACAGGTTAACTTTTTTTTCCTCTCTCTCTCTCTTTTGACAGATTAAACCAAAAGAGAGCCCCATATAAAATATCCCACACCTACTTCCCTGGTTTGGAAAGGGCCAGCCATTCATAAACTAGAGCACTGTGTGGCCACTTTGAGAAACTGCATCTGTCTCCTGGGGATGTACATGGACAGCAAATTATGAGGCGTGCTCTGTCTTTTTACTCACAATCGATGGCAGAGAACAGTTTGTGTGTGTGTCTAGCAAAAATCCCCTAAGTCCTCTGCATGCTTTGCCATCATTGTTTAGGTGGTAAAGTGAAGTAACATGTCACCTAATCATTGTTTGTGTAAAGGAGTCATGACTCAAAGATACTGGCAATGAACAGTCAGGCAGGAT
Source organism: Canis lupus familiaris (assembly GCF_011100685.1). NCBI lineage: Eukaryota > Metazoa > Chordata > Mammalia > Carnivora > Canidae > Canis > Canis lupus. The sequence goes on along the minus strand of NC_049222.1, from coordinate 77,542,408 downwards.
TGCAATTCTGTTTCGTCACAGAGAGACTAGTTCAAAAGTGGGAGGAATGTATTTGCCAATATAATGTATACCTTCAAATACCCATTGTTTACTTAAACTTTGTAGGCATATGCTCAATGGAGGGCATAAAAAAAGACATTTACAGAGTTCATTGAAAACTGCTTTAGGCAGCTTTTTCGCCACAGCAAAAGGAGTATATTAATCACATTGGTGATCACAATGCCTTCTGCACAGGGACAGTGGATGTGTTTGACTGAACTCCAGGGTAAATAGCAGAAAATATTAAGCTTGCTGGAGACTTAGCTTCAAGGGTGTTCCCTGCTCCAATGTAGGAATTTCAGAGTCCTACCTGGAGCTCTGTTTACCTGGGGTACATAATTGAAATTTCAGTTCAATAACTTGTTGATTTAATCAAGCAACAGACCTGATATTCTAATCAACCAATTTTTATTGGGTATTCATAGCATGTGAGAAGGGATGATTATATAGCAGGTCAAAACAGATCCCTGCTCTAACTTTTTAAGTCCTTTGTACCTTGTAGCAATCAGGGCATCAAAGTAGTCACCAAGAGTGGTTGGTGTCCACCCAAGGTGGGTGTTCTATCTTAGCGATATATGTTTCTTTTCAATTTGGAAATTTAGAAGACCAGCTAAAGGCCACATGGAAAATTAAGCCCTCGTCACGAAATGACCTACGTACACTTTACTAACAGGAAATTTAGATGTAAACATTTGCCATAAATTTCAGATTATACACAATGTGGTTATGTTAACTGTGCATCCTCCATGTGAGGGAGCTGGAGAAGCTCTGACATCAAGGTGATAAAAGAATGTGTGGTCCTCGTGCCCATCCCAGCCTGCTCTAAACCCACCTCTTAAAACATCTAGCTCTTCATGACTCTGCCTTTAACCACTTCCCCTGCTTCTGCGTCACACTCTGGATGATATTGCACAGTGCCATTGGTAAAGTTACTAAGCGGCTTACTCCCTCTGTCAGCAACTGCTTGGAGCAAGGAACTTTCTGCCTCATTTATAGCAAACTCTGCAACTGCATTTCTGTTGCAATTGCTAGTTTTATTCCTGAGAATCCATGTAAAATAGAGCAAAGGAAAAGTAGCTTATAAATACCTTCAAATGCCAGATATTTTTACTGCTGCAGGAATAAAATCATCTAGTGGTGTGTGTGTGTGTGTGTGTGTGTGTGTGTGTGGTATTGGGAGACAAGATTCTGGCTCCTCACACATGCTCATTAGGTCGTTGGTGAATGAGTGAATGAGTAAATGTTTCTTAGTAGATGATTCACTTTTCCTTTTACTGCATATACCTCCTCTGCCTTCTAAGATGGAAACAAAAGATCCTCATCCTAGGCCTGCCTGTTTCTTTTAGGCCACTACTATTTATATAGCCCATGCTCCCTTTTTCTAGTTCTACATAAGCATTAGGTTGGATAATTTGAGAGATATGAGGAGATAGTCTAAACTGTGATCTTGTCAGTGTTCAGGATATTTATAATCTGTCAGGAAAGCAAACCTTATATAACAAAGCAATGAAAACAAAGCTGTAAGCGTCATACCTCCTGATTTCAATGAAATTACAAAGCTATAGCAATTAAAACAATGTGGTAGTGGCATAAAAGCAGGCCCATAGATCAATGGAACAGAATAGAGAGCCCAGATATAAACCTGTGCATACATGGGCATCTAATTTTTGACAAGAGTGTCAAGAACATAAGTATGGAAAGAAGAGTCTCTTCAATAAGTGATACTGAGAAAACCAGATATCCATATGCTAAAGAATGAAACTGGACCCTTATTTTATACCTCTCACAAAACTTAATTCAAAAGGATTAAAGTCTTAAATTTGAGACCTGAAACAGTAAAACTCCTAGAAGAAAACAAAGAAAAAGTCCCTTGACATTGGTCTTGGTAATGATTTTTTGGATATGACACCAAAAACGCAGATAATACAAGCAAAAGTAAACATGTGAAATCATATCAAACTAAAAAGCTTTTGTACAGCAAAGAAAACAATCAAGAATATGAAAAGCAACCTATGGAAAAGGAGAAAATGTTTGCAAACCATATATCTGACAAGAGGTTAATATCTAAACTATAGAAGGAACTCAATAGCAAAAAACAAAGTTTAATGATTAAAAATAAAATAATCTCATCAAAAATGGGCAAAGGACCCAAACAGACATTTTTCCAAAGATGACATACAAATGGCCAATATGTACATGGAAATGTGCTCGACATCTCTCTAACCAGCAGGGAAATGCAAGTCAAAACCACAATGAAATATTCACATTTGTTAGGATGGCTATTATCAAAAAGAAAAGAGATTTAAAACGGGAACTCTGTACACTGTTGATGGGAATGTAAATAGGTACGGCCATTATGAAAAATACTATGGAGGTTGTTCAAAAAGTTAAAAATGGAGTTATCATACGATCCAGCAATCCCACTTCTAGGTATCTAACTGAAAAAAAAAAATGAAATGAGTGTCTTGAAGAGATACCTGTACTCCCATATTTATTGCAGCATTATTCACAATAGCCAAGATATGGAAACAACCTAAGTGTTTACCAATGGATGAATGGATAAAGAAAATGTGTATATACAAACATGGAATATTATTCAGTCATTAAAAGAAGAAAATCCTGCCATTTGCAACAACTTAGATGAAGGTCGTTACGTTAAGTGAAATAAGCCAGATAAAGAAAGACAAATATTATGTGGTATCACTTAATATGTGGAATCTTTTAAAAAGAGAGAGATAGAGACAGAGACAGAGACAGAGAGACAGACAGAGAAATGCCAATCTCATAGAAACAGAGAGTAGAAGGATGATTGTCAGAGGCTAGGGATCAGAGAAATGGGAAGATATAAGTCAAAGGTACAAACTTTAAGTTATAAGATGAATAAGTTTGAGTATCTAATGTACAGTATGGTGACTATAGCTAATAATGATATGGTATACCATATATTATGGTATAATATATACCTGATGTTTGCTGAGAGTAGATCATAAGATCACAATAAAAAAAAGAGAGAAAAAAATCACTATGAAAGCTGATGGATGTATTAATTAACTTGAAAGTGGTCATCATTTCATGGTTTATACTTTGTATACATACAGTTTTATTTGTCAGTCACTCCTCAGTAAATCTGGGGCAAAAGTGCTGAGGAACAGGGACCTGCCAGATACTGGAATAGGAATTTAAAGTACAATCAGTAAGATTGGATAATTCAGAGGAAGCTGCATGACATCTAAGTGGGGTATTGAGGTGTGGGCGGGATTCAAATAAACAGGCAGGAGGAGGGGGGAGCTTTCCAAGGTGAAAAACAGCATGGAAATGCCTGCTAAAAGAATAGTATTGCTCAGTCTCCCTTGCAAAGACTTCTCTGACCTCCTCCCATCCCGTCTCTTGCCCTACAGGTTGGATTGAGACTTCCGAGTGCTTCCAGAGTTTTCCATACATGCCTCTATGATAACATTTACATTACATATTCTCTTTGTTTGTTTAAGGCCTTCACCTTTGTATGCACAGCACCCAGATCAGTACCAACATGAGGTTGATAGTCAATATACTTTATGATTGGATGAAAAGAAGATTGAGTAATGATGCATGGGTATTAAAAACCAAAGGGCCAGTAATGAGATGAGTGGAAATGAAACCTCATGAATTCAGAGCTTACAATAATTTTCCATTTGTACACAGTAAAACAGAAAGGCCTTAGTATTGACTGCAAGGATGGATAGGATAATGATAATAGCCTCCTCTAAAATTACTCCCTACTACTCTGCCTAGCACTCACTCCATTTTCACCACAATGGCCTCTTGAATGTCTCTAGAACTCACCAAGCATCCTCTGCAACTGGGGCTTTTATAATTCTCAATCCTTCGCCTAGAATGCTCTTCTCTTATTAGCATGGCTTGCACCTTCACTTCATTCAGTATTGCTTCAAGCGTCCCTATATTTGAGAGTCCTTCTTTGGCCCCTCTATCTGAAGTAGCATCTGCTGATCACCCTGTTCTTTTGTTATGTTTTTTGTTTCTCCCTGATTTGTCTGTTTATTATCTGTCTCCTCTCCCTAAAATGTTAACTTCTACGACCACAGACTTAGTGCTTAGCACATAGCAGGCACTCAATAAATATTTCTTAAATGAATAAATGAAAGAAAAATAAAGAAGCGGGGCCTAGATACGATATGAGAGAATCTTCATGAAAGCATGAAGTATGAGAGCATCTTCATGAAAAGTCGTAGTTTATAAAGGTTTATCTTGCAGTGGCACACAGAGTGGATGGAATAGGAGGGCTCAAAATGCGTATGACTAATTAGGTGGCTTAAATTGAGGGAAAGACAAATATTATATGATATCACTTATATGTGGAATCTCCAAAAAGAGATGGGGGGAAAAAGCAAAACTCACAGAAACACAGAATTATAAGATGGTTGCCAGGAGCTGGAGGGTCAAGGAAATGAGGAGACATAAGTCAAAGGGTACAAACTTTCATTTATAAGCTGAATGACTTCTGAGGATCTAAGCAGGGCCTGGCCTGGCAGGGGAGCTTTGAAGCAGAGAGGGAATATTTGGTGCATCAGGCAGGTGACTGCTAGTAGGTCTATTTCTCTTAGCATTTTGGAGGTATTCCCTATCAAACCTTTTTCCTACTAAAGAGTTTGGGGACCTTTCAACAGTTCCAGTTATCAAAGGTAGTCCCCTCTCCTCCAGTGTTTTTATGTACCGTAGAGCTACAGAATTGTTCCATTAAATGCCTATCCCCAATCATGAAATTTGCATGCAGAAAGCACTTAGCTCATTTGGAAGGAACTCTGAGGGCTAGAGTGGGCACTTAGCAGTTTAGGCAATCATGAGCTTAAAGAATTATGTTCAGTTGCACTAGGCAGATTTGAGTGCACTTCTGGAAAATAATTTAAATCTTCCCTCTCAGACTAAGATGTACACTCACTCCTCAAACCCTGTGCCTAGTAATCAGTCTCAGATCTGAGGTTCCCTGGATGATAATAAGCCAGAGAACCTAACAGGTAGTGATGGAGGTAGAAGGAGGTACTGAAAACGCTTAATTTGTATTCGGGGACCCTTAAGCCAGCTCAACTCACAACTCTTTTGACCACCCAGCCTAAAAAGAGATTTTGAGTCTCCAATACAGTAATTCCAGTTTGGTCTTATAAAAACACTTTGGTTTAAGCCTGCTTGAAAGCAGTACAGTGCAAGCAGATTATTCATTTACTACCTGTACCTCACCGAATTTTCTTTTCAGAAAGAGTCCTGATTTGGCCTTCTGTGGGGTATTTCTTTTTTCATCAATAAAAGGCACAAGGAAAGAAATGTGACTACCTGACAATGTGAAAAGCACCCCGAGTGCATTCTGCCGATGAGCTAGAAATGACAGGTGAACACTGTGTCTTAAAGTCACCCCAGGGGATTCTCTCTCTGATGTGAAGGGAACAGCAGGGTCCATCCTTTCTGATTTAGTCTTTGACAGGCTGCTTTTCTGACAGTGGCTGCAATGTACTAAGTGCTGGTTTGGGAAAAGGATACCAGCTGAAGAGCGCCAATTGCCAATTGCAGGGGAAAGAAGGGGGTCTGAGGAACTTGGGAGATGAAATATGCAAGAGGCTGAAGATGGGAAAACCTCTCAAAAAGCAGTCTTGTATTTAACTTTGCAAACGTCAGAACCTTTACTTTGATGGTAATGTTTTTGGAGTGAACGAAGAGACTGAATTATAATGCCTCTCTTTGTAATTGTAGTTTTAGTTAAAGACTAACATGCTCATGGATATGAATTTAGGAGTCTTAACAATGGGAGCTAATATGCTTTTCTAGGTTGGCAAACAATAAAAGCAGTTATTTACCACTTTGTGTGTGTGTGTGTGTGTGTGTGTGTGTGTTTATGTTTTAACTACTTAATTCTGTCTGTGGAGAAAGAAGAAAATCAGAATCAAGATCCTTCTTCAAGTGCTAAGGGAATAATATCATAGTTTGTACCAAGAAAATGTAGGAATGGGATTTTCCACAGTTGTCAGAAACACGTATATACTGGCTACTTACTCCAACCACAAAAATTTTTAGGACAGAAATATAGACATCAGGGTTGCAACAGAACCATAGCTATAACTCTAATTTGAATCTAATATCTTTTTAAGGACAATCTAGAAATATCAAATGAATAGATTTGCCCCATTGAGTGTCTTAGGTCAAGATTTTGAGACACAGCTCCAGTTCCATTTCTTTTCTATAGATTGAAAGCATTTTTTCCCCTCCAAACCCCTTACCTTGACACTTTGAATGAATTTATTTACCCTAGGGTGCACAGTTTATTCTGTGAAAACAGTGTACTTCGGTTTCTTCAACATAGCTATTAGCTAACTATTTTACTGGATATATCGTTTTATTTTATTTTTATTTTTTTACCCCATAGTTTTCCTTCAAATGGGAATCAGTGAACTAGATGATATATTTAAGTGCACAGCCAGCAGATGGTCAGGCTGAGATGAGAACATATGGTTGAATATATTGTTTGGTTCAATCTTCCATTGGCACAGACGGCATATCCATCTTAATATTCCCCTTTAGCACCTGGGTAAAGAGGGTAAAAGATTTCCCTTGATTCTAGGAAATTTCTATGGCCATCATTGAAAGAACTTTACTATTTCACATTTAAAAAAAGATTGGAGTTAGGCATTTTGAAAAACCAACCACAGAGAAAGTCTAGCATAAATACCTTTTTCCCTTCTCTTAAAAATCAACTTATTGAGGTATATGTTACATATAATAAAATTCACTAATTTTAGATATTTCAATTTAAATGAATTTTGACAAGTGTGTAGACATGTAACCACTGCTCAAGTAAAAATATGGAACAGTTCTATTATCCCAAGTTCTCTTTTTCCCCTTTCCAGTCAATTCCCTCTCATTACTTTAGCCCCTGTCAACCCAGTGAAGTGTTTTCTGTCACTATGGCTTTTTTACCTTTTCTAGAATTTTATATAAATAGATATCATACCATATGCAGCCTTTTGAATCTGGCTTCTTTCACAAAACAAAATGTTTTTGAGATGCATACATGTTGTTGTTTTTCTTTTTTTTTTTTTTTCCTGCTGGATACGTTTCCATTGTATGGATATACAGCAGTTTTTTTATATATTCAGCAGTTGATGGACATTTGGATTGCTTCCAGGTTGGGGTTAGATGAATAAAGCTGCTGTGAACATTCATGTATAAGTATTTGTGAATAATAAAGATTTTTTTTTTCAATTCCCTTGAGTTAATATGTAAGACTTGGGCTTGCATCAATTTTCTTTTTGTCTTTTTTGGTCGTAAGGATTTTTAAAAATTGAGGTGAAATTCACATAACGCAAAATTAACCATTTTAAAGTAAGCAAGTCAGAAGCATTTAGTACATTGAGAATACTATGCAACCACAATCTCCAACCAGTTCCAGAATATTTTCATCACTCCATATTATTCTTGAGTCACTTCCCATTAACTCAACCCCTAGTAACCACCCACCTGCTTTCTGTCTCTCTGGGTTTAACTCATCCAACTATTTCATATAAATGGAATCATTAACACATGTGACCTTTTGTGTCTAGCTTCTTTCAGTTTGGATTCATCTATGTACAGATGTATCAGTATTTTACTCCTTTCTATGGTTGAATAATACTCCAGTATATATTTATCCATTAACCTGTTGTTGAACATTTGGGTTAATTTTACTTTGGGGATATGTGAACCATACTGCAATAAATGTTCATGTACAAGTATTTGTTTGAGGACCTGTTTTCAGTTCTTTCAGGTATATACCTAAAAGTAGAAATGCTGTCTTATGGCAATTTTATTTAACTTACTTAAGAACCACCAAATTTTTCCATACTTTATATTCCTATAAGCAATGTAATAGGATTTCAAGTTCTCCATCTTTTTTCAAAATTGTTTTCTTTTTAAGAATTTTTACCTTTGTAATAGATGTGAAGGAGTGTTTCATTGTGGTTTTGATTTGCACTCTGTCAATGTTTGCTTCATGTATTTTCTATTTTTGGTGTACATGATCATAATTTTTATATCTTCTTTATGTTTTGACCCTTTTATCAATATATGACTCTCTAAGTGTCCTATATCAATTTTCACTTGAAGTTGATTTTGTCTGGCAATAATATAGACTCTCCAGCTTTCTTTTGGTTCCTGCTATGGAATATCTTTTCCATTCTTTTGCATTCAACCTATTTTTGTCTTTGGGTCAAAATTGAGTCTCTCACAGACATTGTTGGATCATGTTTTAGTATTCATTCTGCCAACCTCTATTTTTTAATTGGTGAATTTAATACATTTACATTTAAAGTGATTACTGCTAATAAGGCTTTCTTTCACCATTTTACTATTTGTTTTTATAAGCTCTATTTTTGTTCTTCAATTCCTCCAATACTGTCTTTTTTTGTGTTTGGTTAATTTTTTCTAGTCTGTCACTTTGATTCCTTTCTTACTTTCTTTTATGTGTATTCGTTAGTTGTTTTTCAAGTGGTTACCTTCGGGATTTAAATTAATATCCTAAATTTAAATAATCTAGGTTGAACTGATACCAATTTTGCTTCATTAGCATACAAAAACTCTGCTCCTTTGCACCTTCATTTTCCCATCCTTTATATTGTTATTGTCACAAGTTGCAACCTTATACTTGGGCACATCAACATAGATTTATATTTGCTGTTTTATGCATTTGTCTTTTAAATTGTATAGGAAACAAAAAAAAAGGAATTCCGAAGTAAAAATATTACTAGCTCTTATATTTACCTATGAACTTACCTTTACCAGAACTCTTTATTTCTTCATATAGCTTAAACTTACTATCTAATATTCTTATATTTCAAACTGAAGACCCCCATTAGCATTGCTTGTACGACAGGTATGCTAGGAACAAACTCCTTCAGCTTCATATATTCAGTGAGAAACAAATATTTATCATTGTAAAGCACTAAATTTTAGGAATATTTGTTAAGAGGTAGAAGTAATCTAAGTGTCAATCAATAGATGACTGGATAAGGAAGTTGTGGTGTACACATAAGCATGCACACACACACACACACACACACACACTGGACTACTACTCAGCCAATTAAAGGGTGAGATTGTGCCATTTGAGACAACATGGATGGACCTACAGGATATTATGCTAAGTGAAATCAGACTGAGAAAGACAAAAACCACATGATTTCACTCATAGAATCTTAAAAAACAACAAATGAATACATAAAGAAAAAGCAGAATCAGACCTATAAATACAGAGAACAAAACTAATGGTTGCCAGAGGGGAAGGGATGAAGGCTTGGGCTAAATGGGCGGCAAAAGAGACAGGGAGTTATAGGCTTCCAGTTATGAAATGAATAAGTCATGGGAATAAAAGGCATGGCATGAGGAATACAGTCAGTGGTATTGTAATGGTGATGTAATGGGACAGATGGTATCTATGCTTGTGGTGAAGATCACATAATGTATAAACTTGTCAAATCACTAATCTATATATCTGAAACTAATGTGTATAACATTGTGTGTCAGCTATACAAAAAAACAAAACAAAACCACACATTATGTAAAAATTGTTAGTAAGAATGAAATACAGCCAAGACATCAACCTAAAATATGGAGCCTTGCCTTCAGAATAAGGAAATGGTTTTAAGTAGCCTGGGAATAGCAACCTATGATATTTTAGTAATCTTTGGTTAATCTTTCTTCTAATGAATTTGTAGCATCAGGTTTGGAAGTTTTGAGGCAGATTGTTGATAGGAAGAGCTGATTGTTGGTTTTATTTGATATGGTGGTGAAAGAAAAAGAAGAGCTCAGGAAAAAATAATTGAAAAGGAATATAGAATGCTAAGAAAATCTAGAAATTTTCAGGTTGTGAAATAAAATATTTCAAGTCCTCACCAGTTGCAGATAAGATTATAAAACATTTTGAATTAAAAAGGCCTTCTAAGACTCAGATTCATGGAAAAGTCCAAATTGAGTTTGTCTCTAAAGACACAGCCTCAGAGCAAAGACAAAATATGAATGTGGCTATAACACCTTTGGTTAAGAACTCTGCACAGCTTAAGATATAGCTCAATAGATCATTACAGTTGGGCAAAATAACTTTTATAAGGGGACTAAGAGTATAATTTCAGTGAAGGAAGATATGGTCAAAGGAGATGAAATTAAGTCAAGAGAGAGAAAGAGACATGCCCCCCCCCGAAAAAGAAATTATGGGTGTGACTTTGGCATATATGGCTGACTGATAAAACTCATAGATAAAAAATGGGAGAAGGGGTTCAGAGATATGTTATTGACAAAAGTACATTACCCTGGATTTAAGAATGAGCAATAAAAGCAAACATAGGTATTCCAACTTTATACAGGCAAGAAACAGGCTGAGAAAGAAAGGCGTATTCTCTGATGGTCTTTTCAAATTTGGTCAACGATAGCAAAAGAGAAGATATCACAGAAGGTGGATCCAAGAGCCATGGAGAACAATGGACTACAAAGTTATTCCCAGGAATTGGATCTGGGGCCTAATTAATTAGGACGTATTTACTACCATCAGTGGGATTTTTGGTGACTCCTATGTGGCTCCAATTCTTTTCTTTTCCAAATGTGGATGTTAACTATAGTTATCCTGTCTCTTTTCGTCTTTGTGTATGTGTGTGTGTATATATATATGCAAAGCAGATGGCTTGACATTTTAATTCACAAGTCTCTGGATCATGAGTTGCCACATTCTGGCATGAGATTCTGATGCCAGATATTGTCGTGAGATACTGAATATTACCCTGATTGAATATGACTCTTGGGGTATCCATAATTTGCATTTGGAAGGGGAAATCGTAGTAATAGAGAAGACTATGTTATATTGCAGGGGGCAGCAAATGCTGGCTAGATCATAGCTGTACATTTTGTGATGCTTTTTACTATCTGACCCTTTAAATAAAAATTTGCAGGCCTCTAGTGCATTGTGTTATTTGTCAGAATTTCTTCCTGTACTACCCCTTCCCTGCAACTAATGCCATATAAGCAGATTTACTTCCCTGTCTCCTTGACTTTGGGTGTGACCATGTGTCTTCCTTTGGCCAAGCAAAACAAGGGGGCAGCAAGAGCATGTACCAGTCCTAGGATGAAGCATAAAGAAACAGTGCCCATTTCTGTTAAAACTTCTTATGTTTTAACCATCCACCTCTTCTGTTCGTGACAAAACACACACTGGTTAACTGGGGGCTCCAATGAGAGAAATACATGGAGTATACATCTCAACTCAAAGCAAAACCTAGACCGAGATCAAATGATCCCAGCTAAACTTCTCAGAGACCCAACCTACCTGTAGAAATCTCCAGAAGAGACAATGCTTGTTTTTATCAATTTTTTTCTTTAAAGATTTTATTTATTTATTCATGAGAGACACACAGAGAGAGGCAGAGACATAGGCAGAGGGAGAAGCAGGTTCCCTGTGGGAAGCCCAATGCAGGACTTGATACCAGAACCCTGGGATCATGACATGAGCCAAAGACAGACATTCAATCACTGAGCCACCCAGGTGTCTCTGTTTTTATAAACTCTTATATGGTATAATAAAAATAAACATTTGGTCTTTGTCCCCAGTTCCTGGCACAGAGCTCCCCCAAATTTGGAATTTTCTGTCTTTCACATCATAATATGATCTATGGTGGTAGGGGCTAGACAGCTTTAATGGGGGCTGATCAATAGAAAAAACAATGGTGAAATTAGAGAGTTAACTTTTGGCTTCCCCTACCCACAACCTCCAGGGAGGGGAAAGAGGCTGGAAATTGAATTCAATCATCAATGGTGATTTAATCAATCATCCCTACAAGGATAAACCTCTCTAGAAACTCTTGAACAATGAGATTTTGAGAGTTTCCAGATCAGTGAACACATCGGTGTGCCAGGAGGGCAGCACACTCAGAAAGGGCATGAATGCTCTCTTCTCCCTACTTTCTCCCATATCTTGCCCTATCCATCTATTTCATTTGGCTATTCCTGAATTGTATCCTTTTTAATAAGTTGGAAATCACAAGTAACTTTCTTAATTTCTGTAAGCCACTGTAACAAGTTACTAAACCAAAGGAGGAGAGTTGTAAGAACCTCTGAATTTGTAGTCTTCTGATTAAAAGTTAGGGTAGCTTGGGCACCCCACTTTTGGCTGACATTTGAAGTGAGGGCAGTTTTGTGGAACAGAGTCCTTTAACTGTGAAGTCTGTGCTACTCCAGAAGTTAGTGTCTAAATTGAATTGAATTGTTGGACCTTCAGTTGGTTTTAGAAAATTGATATGGAAAAACAGCATGTATTTGATGATGGTAGAAAAAATACACACACTGAGTTTTGGGAATGCTTGTTACACGGTAGTATTTGGTGATGGTAGAAAAAGTACATACACTGAGTTTTGGGAGTGTTTGTTACACAGTACTATTGCAACATAAACCTAACAAATATAAAAGCTGTCTTTCACACTAAATTTTTTTTAAAACTATATATTGAAATAAAACATTTGGCTAACTGATCATAATCTTAGGGATAAATTCCCAATGTTTTCAATGTGACCTCAATGTACATAGATTTATTTAAAGTTGGCTGGCTGCTTAGTCAAAAACAAAACCAAAACAAAATTTCAGGAGCTCTGAAGTTTTATTTCATTAATACAACAAAGATTTAGTGATGTAAATGTTGTGCAGTGATAATAAAATAATACTTAAAACTATTTTTGTTATGTAGATTTTAGAATGACTAAACTTACAGGAGACTTTTCAAAGCCTTTTATTTTTTAAAGAGAACAAAGAGACCTAAAAGTGCTAGATTTTAGACCAGAAGAAGCTTGTTAAATAGGAAAAAAACTATAGGGAAAAGACAAACTTTATTTCTAATTTATGCTTAAGGCATAAGACGTAACCCATGTTTTATATGGAACTCCACTATATTTAGTAGTGAATCCCCCTTATTTTCTTTACCTTTTATGTTTTTTTAAATTGTTCTCTTCCTCAATTTCTCTAACATATTGTAAGTTTTTGTTGAATCTTAGGGACGTATTCATAGGTAACTGCTAGTGTCCAAAACAAAATATAGTAGATGTCTGGCCTAACTGGAGAAGATTCTAACTGCAAGGGACTCTGGGCTAGGAATATTCAATTTCAGGTATAGTTTTCTGTGACATGGCCATTTTAATCTCTATAAAATGATTCTAGATAATTGTACATACACAAGAAGCTCCTTTAAAGTCAATATTCTCAACAGAAACTGAAAATTCTATACAGTTTCAAATCCATTGGGAAAAAAACAGATGGAATCAAATTGAGTCTATCCAAGAACTTCAAGATAACAGTTTGTTCAATATAGAATGGACTTTGCTATAAATTTGGTGTGTCATGGACTGTACTTAACACATTATGATTAATGAAAAACCAAAAGGGCCTTTGAAAAAAGTCGTCTTTAACCAAATGATTGTGATATGTCCTAATTGCATTATGGGGCTGAAGGAGAAGAATGGAACAAACATTTGTTGAATATCTGGGCCAAATATTATATGTCTTCGGAGTGAAATTTTTGAATATTTCATTTGTTCTTTTTGATATAACGTCATGTCCTATATGAAAACAGATTGAAATATAAGGACTAATGACAAGTAACAAGTGACTCTTGGTTTTTTTTTTTTTTTTTTTTTTTTTTTTTTTTTTTTTTTTTTTTATTTTTATTTTTTTACATTATGTCATTTATTTTTTTTTTTAATTTATTTTTTTATTGGTGTTCAATTTACTAACATACAGAATAACCCCCAGTGCCCGTCACCCATTCACTCCCACCCCCCGCCCTCCTCCCCTTCTACCACCCCTAGTTCGTTTCCCAGAGTTAGCAGTCTTTATGTTCTGTCTCCCTTTCTGATATTTCCCACACATTTCTTCTCCCTTCCCTTATTTTCCCTTTCACTATTATTTATATTCCCCAAATGAATGAGAACATATAATGTTTGTCCTTCTCTGACTGACTTACTTCACTCAGCATAATACCCTCCAGTTCCATCCACGTTGAAGCAAATGGTGGGTATTTGTCATTTCTAATAGCTGAGTAATATTCCATTGTATACATAAACCACATCTTCTTTATCCATTCATCTTTCGTTGGACACCGAGGCTCCTTCCACAGTTTGGCTATCGTGGCCATTGCTGCTAGAAACATCGGGGTGCAGGTGTCCCGGCGTTTCATTGCATTTGTATCTTTGGGGTAAATCCCCAACAGTGCAATTGCTGGGTCGTAGGGCAGGTCTATTTTTAACTGTTTGAGGAACCTCCACACAGTTTTCCAGAGTGGCTGCACCAGTTCACATTCCCACCAACAGTGTAAGAGGGTTCCCTTTTCTCCGCATCCTCTCCAACATTTGTTGTTTCCTGCCTTGTTAATTTTCCCCATTCTCACTGGTGTGAGGTGGTATCTCATTGTAGTTTTCATTTGTATTTCCCTGATGGCAAGTGATGCAGAGCATTTTCTCATATGCATGTTGGCCATGTCTATGTCTTCCTCTGTGAGATTTCTGTTCATGTCTTTTGCCCATTTCATGATTGGATTGTTTGTTTCTTTGGTGTTGAGTTTAATAAGTTCTTTATAGATCTTGGAAACTAGCCCTTTATCTGATATGTCATTTGCAAATATCTTCTCCCATTCTGTAGGTTGTCTTTGAGTTTTGTTGACTGTATCCTTTGCTGTGCAAAAGCTTCTTATCTTGATGAAGTCCCAATAGTTCATTTTTGCTTTTGTTTCTTTTGCCTTCGTGGATGTATCTTGCAAGAAGTTACTATGGCCGAGTTCAAAAAGGGTGTTGCCTGTGTTCTTCTCTAGGATTTTGATGGAATCTTGTCTCACATTTAGATCTTTCATCCATTTTGAGTTTATCTTTGTGTATGGTGAAAGAGAGTGGTCTAGTTTCATTCTTCTGCATGTGGATGTCCAATTTTCCCAGCACCATTTATTGAAGAGACTGTCTTTCTTCCAATGGATAGTCTTTCCTCCTTTATCGAATATTAGTTGCCCATAAAGTTCAGGGTCCACTTCTGGATTCTCTATTCTGTTCCACTGATCTATGTGTCTGTTTTTGTGCCAGTACCACACTGTCTTGATGACCACAGCTTTGTAGTACAACCTGAAATCTGGCATTGTGATGCCCCCAGATATGGTTTTCTTTTTTAAAATTCCCCTGGCTATTCGGGGTCTTTTCTGATTCCACACAAATCTTAAAATAATTTGTTCTAACTCTCTGAAGAAAGTCCATGGTATTTTGATAGGGATTGCATTAAACGTGTATATTGCCCTGGGTAACATTGACATTTTCACAATATTAATTCTGCCAATCCATGAGCATGGAATATTTTTCCATCTCTTTGTGTCTTCCTCAATTTCTTTCAGAAGTGTTCTATAGTTTTGAGGGTATAGATCCTTTACCTCTTTGGTGAGGTTTATTCCTAGGTATCTTATGCTTTTGGGTGCAATTGTAAATGGGATTGACTCCTTAATTTCTCTTTCTTCAGTCTCATTGTTAGTGTATAGAAATGCCACTGACTTCTGGGCATTGATTTTGTATCCTGCCACGCTACCGAATTGCTGTATGAGTTCTAGCAATCTTGGGGTGGAGACTTTTGGGTTTTCTATGTAGAGTATCATGTCATCGGTGAAGAGGGAGAGTTTGACTTCTTCTTTGCCAATTTGAATGCCTTTAATGTCTTTTTGTTGTCTGATTGCTGAGGCTAGGACTTCCAGTACTATGTTGAATAGCAGTGGTGAGAGTGGACATCCCTGTCTTGTTCCTGATCTTAGGGGAAAGGCTCCCAGTGCTTCCCCATTGAGAATGATATTTGCTGTGGGCTTTTCGTAGATGGCTTTTAAGATGTCGAGGAATGTTCCCTCTATCCCTACACTCTGAAGAGTTTTGATCAGGAATGGATGCTGTATTTTGTCAAATGCTTTCTCTGCATCCAATGAGAGGATCATATGGTTCTTGGTTTTTCTCTTGCTGATATGATGAATCACATTGATTGTTTTACGGGTGTTGAACCAGCCTTGTGTCCCAGGGATAAATCCTACTTGGTCATGGTGAATAATTTTCTTAATGTACTGTTGGATCCTATTGGCCAGTATCTTGTTGAGAATTTTTGCATCCATGTTCATCAGGGATATTGGTCTGTAATTCTCCTTTTTGGCGGGGTCTTTGTCTGGCTTTGGAATTAAGGTGATGCTGGCTTCATAGAACGAATTTGGAAGTACTCCATCTCTTTCTATCTTTCCAAACAGCTTTAGGAGAATAGGTAT
Source organism: Canis lupus familiaris (assembly GCF_011100685.1). Taxonomy (NCBI): domain Eukaryota; kingdom Metazoa; phylum Chordata; class Mammalia; order Carnivora; family Canidae; genus Canis; species Canis lupus. The sequence continues at coordinate 77,526,054 of NC_049222.1, read as the reverse complement.
GATTTCTTCTTTAAACGTTTGATAAAATTCTCCTGGGAAGCCATCTGGCCCTGGACTCTTGTGTCTTGGGAGGTTTTTGATGACTGCTTCAATTTCCTCCCTGGTTATTGGCCTGTTCAGGTTTTCTATTTCTTCCTGTTCCAGTTTTGGTAGTTTGTGGCTTTCCAGGAATGCGTCCATTTCTTCTAGATTGCTTAATTTATTGGCGTATAGCTGTTCATAATATGTTTTTAAAATCGTTTGTATTTCCTTGGTGTTGGTAGTGATCTCTCCTTTCTCATTCATGATTTTATTAATTTGAGTCTTCTCTCTCTTCTTTTTAATAAGGCTGGCTAATGGTTTATCTATCTTATTAATTCTTTCAAAGAACCAACTCCTGGTTCTGTTGATCTGTTCCACAGTTCTTCTGGTCTCGATTTCATTGAGTTCTGCTCGAATCTTTATTAACTCCCTTCTTCTCTTGGGTGTAGGATCTATTTGCTGTTTTTTCTCTAGCTCCTTTATGTGTAAGGTTAGCTTTTGTATTTGAGTTCTTTCCAGTTTTTGAATGGATGCTTGTATTGCGATGTATTTCCCCCTTAGGACTGCTTTTGCTGCATCCCAAAGATTTTGAACGGTTGTATCTTCATTCTCATTAGTTTCCATGAATCTTTTTAATTCTTCCTTAATTTCCTGGTTGACCCTTTTATCTTTTAGCAGGATGGTCCTTAACCTCCATGTGTTTGAGGTCCTTCCAAACTTCTTGTTGTGATTTAGTTCTAATTTCAAGGCATTATGGTCCGAGAATATGCAGGGGACAATCCCAATCTTTTGGTATCGGTTCAGACCCGATTTGTGACCCAATATGTGGTCTATTCTGGAGAAAGTTCCATGTGCGCTTGAGAAGAATGTGTATTCGGTTGAGTTTGGATGTAAAGTTCTGTAGATATCTGTGAAATCCATCTGGTCCAGTGTATCATTTAAAGCTCTCGTTTCTTTGGAGATGTTGTGCTTAGAAGACCTATCGAGTATAGAAAGAGCTAGATTGAAGTCACCAAGTATAAGTGTATTATTATCTAAGTATTTCTTCACTTTGGTTAATAATTGATTTATATATTTGGCAGCTCCCACATTCGGAGCATATATATTGAGGATTGTTAAGTCCTCTTGTTGAATAGATCCTTTAAGTATGATATAGTGTCCCTCTTCATCTCTCACTACAGTCTTTGGGGTAAATTTTAGTTTATCTGATATAAGGATGGCTACCCCTGCTTTCTTTTGAGGACCATTCGAATGGTAAATGGTTCTCCAACCTTTTATTTTCAGGCTGTAGGTGTCCTTCTGTCTAAAATGAGTCTCTTGTAGACAGCAAATAGATGGGTCCTGCTTTTTTATCCAGTCAGACACCCTGCGCCTTTTGATGGGGTCATTAAGCCCGTTCACATTCAGAGTTACTATTGAGAGATATGAGTTTAGTGTCATCATGATATCTATTCAGTCTTTGTTTTTGTGGACTGTTCCACTGAACTTCTTCTTAAAGGGGAATTTTAAGAGGCCCCCTTAAAATTTCTTGCAGAGCTGGTTTGGAGGTCACATATTCTTTTAGTTGCTGCCTGTCTTGGAAGCTCTTTATCTCTCCTTCCATTTTGAATGAGAGCCTTGCTGGATAAAGTATTCTTGGTTGCATGTTCTTCTCATTTAGGACCCTGAATATATCCTGCCAGCCCTTTCTGGCCTGCCAGGTCTCTGTGGAGAGGTCTGCTGTTACCCTAATACTCCTCCCCATAAAAGTCAGGGATTTCTTGTCTCTTGCTGCTTTAAGGATCTTCTCCTTATCTTTGGAATTTGCAAGCTTCACAATTAAATGTCGAGGTGTTGAACGGTTTTTTATTGATTTTAGGGGGGGATCTCTCTATTTCCTGGATCTGAATGCCTGTTTCCCTTCCCAGATTAGGAAAGTTTTCAGCTAGAATTTGTTCAAATACATATTCTGGCCCTCTGTCCCTTTCGGCGCCCTCGGGAACCCCAATTAAACGTAGGTTTTTCTTCCTCAGGCTGTCGTTTATTTCCCTTAATCTATCTTCATGGTCTTTTAATTGTTTGTCTCTTTTTTCCTCAGTTTCCCTCTTTGCTATCAACTTGTCTTCTAGGTCACTCACTCGTTCTTCCACCTCGTTAACCCTCGTCGTTAGGACTTCTAGTTTGGATTGCATCTCATTCAATTGATTTTTAATTTCTGCCTGATTAGCTCTAAATTCTGCAGTCATGAAGTCTCTTGAGTCCTTTATACTTTTTTCTAGAGCCACCAGTAGCTGTATAATAGTGCTTCTGAATTGGCTTTCTGACATTGAATTGTAATCCAGATTTTGTAACTGTGTGGGAGAGAGGACTGTTTCTGATTCTTTCTTTTGAGGTGAGGTTTTCCTTCTAGTCATTTTGCTCAGTGCAGAGTGGCCAAAAGCAAATTGTATTGGGAAAAAGAGAAAAAGAGAGGAGAGAAAGAAGGAAAGAAAAGAGAAAGAGAAAAAAAAAGGGAAGAAAAGAAAAAAAAACGAGAGAAAAAAAAAATAAGAAAAAGAGAAAAAGAAAGGAGAAAAAAAAGGGGGTGGGGGAAGGAAACAAATCAAAAAGCAAAACAAAACAAAAACAAAAACAAAAAAAAACAAAACAAAACAAAAAAAAGAACCACAGGGGAGTATCTTCTGATTCTGTGTTCTTTAAGTCCCTTGGCTTCTCCTGGAAGTTGTCAGTCTAGCTGATCTTCTGGGGGAGGGGCCTGTTGTGCTGATTTTCAGGTGTTAGCAGTTGGGGGAGCTGCTCTGCCCCTGCCTGGTGCAGGGCTCAGTGGGGGTTGTTTGCCCCGTGAGGCCGCAGGAGGAACAGCCCCAGTGGCGGGGCAGCTCTGGAAACCTGGATTCAGCTCCGGCAGGAACTCCGTCTGCAGGGCCTGGAGGCTCCGGGGCGGGGCCGCTGATGTGCTCAGCTGGGGCAGGAGCGTCCTTGCTGTCCTGGGCCCTCCCGGCCTCTGCCTGTCCCGGGGGAGGCGGGATCCTGGGCTGTGTCCCGGCGCCCTGTGCTCCGGAGCCTGCGCTGGTGGATTCGCGCTCCCGGGCCACGCAGCCCCCTCCGCGGAGCCGCCGCCCGAGCCCCTCCGAGCTGCTCCTGGAACCGCGCAGCCCCCTCCGCACGGAGCCTCTTCCTCTGCCCGAGCCCCTCCGAGCTGCTCCCGGGGCCGCGCAGCCCCCTCCGCGGAGCCGCCGCCCGAGCCCCTTCAGCTGCTCCGGGTCCCGCCGGGTCCCGCCGTGCGCGCTGCAGCCCTTAGGGAGCTCGGCGCACTCTCCTGGGCGCGTAGTTGCTCTGTTACTGTCCCCGAGAGCCCGAGGGCATCCCCGCCCTCCTGGGTCCTGCTCCAACTCCCCGCGAGCCCCTTTCCGCCCGGGAAGGTCGGTGCAGCTCCTGCTTCTCCGGGACGGGGCTCTCCTGTCCTGGGGACACTCGCCCCGGCCTCAGCCCGGCTCCTCGCGGGGCCCCTCCCCCTTGGAGGCCTTTGTTTCTTTATTTCTTTTTCCCCGTCTTCCTACCTTGATAGAAGCGCGAACTCTTCTCACTGTTGCATTCCAGCTGGTCTCTCTTTAAATCTCAGGCCGAATTCATAGATTTTCAGGATAATTTGAAGGTTTTCTAGGTAGTTTGGTGGAGACAGGTGATTTGGAGACCCTACTCTTCCGCCATCTTGCTCCTCCCCCCAACTTTTTTTTTTGACTCTTGGTTTTGGAAACAAATTCTACCTTATTTAGTACCTGAGTAGATGTACTAAGAAGTCTGAATAAAAATGATTCACATCTAAACATACTTCTCTAGTTCCAGATTTTGAATGTATTGTGTATTCAAAAGATACTGAAGAATAAATTCCTGAACATTTTTTTTTTTTATTCTGCAAACTCTGTAGAAGCTTCTTTGCTCCATTAACTAGGTCTAAGTCTTTTGTTTTAATGGCCTGCCAACGATTTTCTTAATCTTTATTCTGCTCTTTGAAATGGTTCTCTTAATCTCATATAAGCTTCTTTGGCTTGGGTCAACCCATTTGGGGCTCCTTTGGAAAATAAAATCCAATACCCAGTACAGGGGCTGCCCACTGTCAGAAGAGTCAGGCCCCAATCTTGGACACATGGTTCCTTCCTGAGAAGTACGGCTAAGAGGCATCTGCTGTGGATGTACTCATGAATAGCCACTCTTCTGAGATCCGGGAATTCATTATTCTCAAGCAGTCTGCAAGAACCAAAAACCAAAATTGAAATCAGTTAGGTTTAGTTTCTTCTTCAGAAATCTAGAGATTTCTGCAGACCAAATCTAAAAAACGCTTCTTTCCTTGACACAGTGGGATTCAGTTGGCTTGTTCCACTATACGGCCTTGGAGTATCTTGTTTCTAGCGCCCCCTCTAGGTTCTATGCAGGGAGCTGGCGGTCAGCCGTCTATTCCTCTGACTGGAGGGAGATTATTTACTCTTGTTTCCAGAAACACGTTATGTATCTCAAAGACCCTTAGGTGAAGGCCAAAGAGAGCCTCTTCCGCCTTCTGAATCTCAATGGCCCTGCTGCCTATACCCACCTGTGTGCAAAAGGGAGCCCTGGGCTCTTTATCTTTTGTCTATCTCAACAGTTTTCTCCATCCGCTGTAGATACAGCCAGGGTATCAGAAGGGAGGCAAAACCCAGCTAGTTCTGCCAATTTTAAGCAGATAAGAGGTGACTTTTTACCTTTAAAAAAGTTTTAATTTAATAGTTTAAAACTGGCACACAGTCTCCATGGCTGGAGGCTACTGTATTCCTCTGACATAGATGACTGAGAAGCCTTGGAACATAAATATATGCAATAAGCCAATAATTCTGCCTGCCTTTCTGCTGCTCCTACAGGGTATCTCAGAGCTGGCAAACAGAAGGGTAATGGGAATTAGAAGGAGGGGGAAAACAGCAATAAAAATATAAATCAAAGAAAGAAGGAAATCCATTTGCTCCTTGGCAGCAGAGACAGCGCTCGGCTAATCCATGCTGAGTGCAATCCAATACTCCTTTATATAATCCTGTGCCGGTGGAAGAAAATTAAAGTTTAATGCAATAACGGCTGACACAAATCACTTTTGTTGCCCAGAAGCAGATTAAAGAATAGTTAAAATCATACAAATCTAATTTCTTTTTTTGTTGTTGCTTTATTCTGTAACATCTTGATGCTTTAATCCCTAGCATCAGTTTTTGATTATTAAACATATATTGCCAACATAAGAGAGATTGCAGGAAAAACAGTGACAGCCAGGAAATGATTTGTTCTCAAATGGTACATGTTAAAGCTCTTTCAAAATCCATAAATTTTTCATAGGTTGGTAGAGGTCCGTGCCTTTAATCAATCTGTGTCAAGGGAATTTTAAAATAAGCATAAAGGTAATGGAATGCTATCAATCATAATTGGTGCTGGAAAGAACCATCACAGTCCATCAGCTATCACTCTTGTGTTGTGCATGTGTATGTGCACATGTGTGTGTATGATGTGTACACATGTATGTCAGAATGGTGCATTACCAGTCTCTATTTTTTATTACTGCCATCAGTGGGACAATTTGAGGACCTTGTATAAAGGTAGACAGGAATTTAAAAACAACAACAAAAAAACCCCAAACTCATTGTGGCTATAATTTCTACCTTCTCCTGTTCCCTTTATAGGAATTGCTATCTCTGCAGAGACAACAACTTACTTCATCCATGAAATAGACTTCTCCATTAGAACAGAAGCATTTAAAAAAATAAGGTCTCCCCAACTTTTAAGCTATATAAATGCCCCTTTGCTACTTGCAAATGCTGCAAGGGGGTTAGAATTTCCCCCACCCTATCCACATACCCAGGACCAACACAGTGAAAGGAAAATTCACACAGGTTTCTTGATAACAAAATTTGATAAGGCAGAGACATTTTTGCAGAAACTCTTGCTGGAATTAAATCAAACTTTTGCTCTAATGCCATGGATTTCAAGTAACACTATCTAGGGGTTTTCCATAAAAGGTTCTGAAATCATCTCTGTCCCATTTCATGGGAACTTTGTGGTTAATGGGTATTATCTATATTTAGTCATAGTGTCAGCCAGAAATTTCCAAGGAAAGAAAATTCTGGATGCATGCTTCCCTTGTACTATCAGTAGGGTTCAGTTCTCTACTTGAGCTGAAACCTACTCTGTGTGTATATGTATATATGTGTATGTGTGTTTTAACTTTTATGATGGAAAGTTTCTAACATAAAAGGAAAAAGTATAATATCATTCAACTTGAGTAATTACCCATTAATGTCCAATTTTGTGTCATCTATACTTTTATCCATTCTTCACTGCCCCATTTGAAGCAAATCTCCAATAACATATCATTAAATACATAAATATTTCAGCATATATCCCTAAAGATAAGGATTCTTTTTCAAAATAGAGCCAAAAATCATAATGCCAACTTAGAAATTTTCAATACTTTCTAAATGTCATTAAATATCCAGTCACTGTTCAAGTTTCCAGGATTATCTCATACATGTCAATTTTTTGAAATTTACTGACTCATAAGGATTGAAATAATGTTTCCAATTACAATTGGTTAATATGCCTCTTAAATACTTTTTATCTTAAAAGCCTCTGTGTCCTCATATGCCCATCTCTCTCTCTCTCTCTTCCTTTTAATTGTTACACAAAATTTTACACAGTTCCTTGCCATCTGAGTTTTACGGACTGAATCTCATTGATGTCATTTAACATGTACTTCTTGATCTTTCTCATAACTTGATATATAGGTCTAGAAGCTTGACTTGTTCCAGAACAGACCTTCCTGGTTCAGTACTCTTATTCAAATGCTGACAGCGTTTGATGGGCCAATCCAAGGTTGGTTTCAGACACAGTCATTTAGTGGCAGCTATGCCAAAAATAACCACAAACATTGGAGGCTTTGTATAGAAGAGGTTTTGAGTTTTGTTTTGTTTTGTTTTCCCCAGAGGAGCCCATGTTACTGGGTTTCAGTACTCAGTGGTTACCCCATATTATTTCCTTTCTCGCTCCACTCACCTAAGAGTACTGTAAGCACATTGTTCAGTGAATTTATAGACACCTAGAATTTTGGATCTGGATATGATCATAGAAGTTTTAACCTATATTACTAAGCATATATTTTTTGAAAAGACACCGAAGCCAAGAGAAACTAAGTAACTTCTTCAAGATTGCATGACTTTAAACATTTAATTCTAAAAAATTTAAAAATAATTTAAGCTTTTACCACCCATCTGTAGATGACTTGAGTTTAGAGCTTTGAGAGCAGGCCATTTCTGGGGGTAATACTGGTGGTTTGTGTTCAGCCAGTTCACAAACACAAATGAAATGTGACTTCTACAAGTATAAAAAAAGAACTTCAGTTGTTTAAATACCTATTGTGTACCATGAACGTAGTAGATTCTTTACACACTTCACTTAAATTAACACATATAATGACTATAAGAAGTGTATTATTGTGTGTTACACTTTATGTGTGAAGAATTAAGCCGTACAGAGTTTAGACAAAGTTACCCAAGCTTATACAGCTAAAAAATGGAAAAACTGGGATTTAAGCAGAGTTGTCTGAGTTCAAATCACAAATCACATGGTATCTCTGCTATGATATGTTGCATTTATAGCAGTAGGGCTTGGAGTCAGAAGATCACAGCTCTGCCTCTAATTATCTGTGGTAACACTCAGTAAATCACTTGCCCTTTGAACCTTAAGTTTATCATTTCTAAGAATGGATTATAAAAAGAAGCTAAGTTTGCCATTAAAGTCAAAGGGCTGATATATGTGGATAGCATTTTATAAATAGTAATGAGTTACACAAATGCCTATCATTCTAATTTACCTGTTTATCTCAAGCACACACATGACAATTTTGCTTATGTGGGCCACTAGAGGATTAGAGAGAAGTGAAAAAAAAAATCTCTGTCTCCAAATCTGGGTTGACTTCTTGCATCAGTAAACCCTTGTGAATCTGGTGCAGAAGACTTGAATGGTTTTGCACAGGATGTGTGGCAAACATGGAGAAGCATGGCCCAGATTCCCATTGACGAGAGACTTGTTGGCCAGGTCCTGGGAATGCTGTAGACAGTAACCTCAGCTCTCATCCTGTTCACAATTGACTCAACTGCAGGAAGCTGCAACACCCAAGAATAAATCCTTTCTGCTACTCCAGATGACCAATACAATGACTAACCGAATCAAAGTTATAAGGCCCATTTAGCCCCCTGAGGGACACTTTCCTGCATGTACACTGCAGAACCTCTCATGGGGTTAGACAGTGCTTTGTGGGCCTGCAACATAGTTTGAATTCCCTCTTTGACCAATTCTACTCTCTTCTCCTTCCTTCCACAGGTATGCATCCCTAACCATACCTAATCAAAAGCCATATTCCATTTCACTGTTTCCCCAGAACCTAACTTGTGACACATGTGTTTCCTGAACTTTTTTTTTCATATTTCATCCTAGGTAAACAAACTATTACAAACTTAGAGTCCGTTTCAAATGCAATTCCTTCAGACTTCTAATAAAGTGCAACGTGTTTGAAAAATGGCAGATATTTTCCCATTTAGGTTGAGCATTTGGGGGCCCCTTTCTTTGGATAACTTGAATAGGGATCAAAAAAAGCTTTTTCTGCCAAGTGCTGCAGTACCTGAGTATTTCAACTTGATATCAATAACAATGCTCACGACAAAGAGAAAGTGTCATTATTCAGTTCTTCCTTTCTTGAGAAGAGAGAAAAGGATCTCTAGTGGTAGATTCAATATTTTATTTGCTGTAGGTTGGATTTTACTTTAAGAATATGGTATTGTGACTAAGAACTGAGCAGTGAAGGGTGATGATTTCAAAATATAGTGGAGGAAATGAAAAACATAGGGAAACGACAGAATTAGAACCGGGCTAGAACATTGCCAGTGATATAAAACATGCTAAAATCAGAGATACAGGATTGAGGAGAAAGAACTCATTATATAAAGTAAGGAAAAGAGGTTGTGCTAGGTAAGTGTGGTCAGAAAGAGTGTATTCTCTTTTTTTCTTTTGGCCCCACAGATTATTTTTAATTTTCATAAAATTTTGTTAGTTTCTTGAATACAGAAAACAAGCAAGGAATAAACAGCTTTTCATTTTGCACCCAAATAGGGCTTCCAGCAAAAATAGAAAAAGAAAAATATATAAAAGTGCAATTACAAAAAGCAAAATTCAAAAATTCAAAGAGTAAAGATAGCCATATTATGAAAAGGAAAAGCTTTCCTTTCTTTTAAGTTTCTGTCCCTTAAAGAAGTCACTAGTATTAGTTTCTTATTAATCTTCCCAGGAAAAAAAATTGGTCATATATCACTGTGTGTGTTTGGGTGAATTCATGTATTTAGCTATCTATGTGTGTGCCTATGTGTATATAAATATGCATATCTTATCCTGTTCTGATTATATTACTCAAGCAAACTATCCCAAAACTTAGTGGCTTAAAACAAACAATACTTTTACTGCATCTTACGATTTTGTGAATTAAAAAAATTTTTTTAAAGATTTTACTTATTTATTCATGAGAGACACAGAGAGAGAGAGGCACAGACACAGAGGGAGAAGCAGGCTGCAAGCAGGGAGCCAGACGTGGGACTCCATCCCGGCACTCCAGGAGCTCGCCCTGGACCGAAGGTGGCGCTAAACCTCTGAGCCACCAGGGCTGCCTGAATTAAAAATTAGAGCAAGGCTCAGCCAGGCAATTCTTCTGCTCCTGTGGCATCAATTGCTACTCTAGGAAATTCTCGGTTGGCATCTGGTCTGGTCTGCAGCTCAGTGATCCCCAGGAACAAGACAGAAACCAGAATTGGCATAAGGTTACTATATTTTCTTTATCTGTTAATAGTCACAGCTTAGCCCAATTCAAGGGGAGGGAAATAAGACTGCACAGTGTCTAAGTGGCCATATGAATTTATTGTAACTGAGTATTATGTGTACTGTGTACATATTTATACATATGTGTATGGAGTATGCATATTCATGGATGCTTTTATCTATATTCTATAAGAAATGTACACAAAAAGATCAGACATTCAATATTCTTTTTTTAAGTTTTATTTATTTATTCATGAAGACATACAGAGAGTGGCAGAGACATAAGCAGAGAGAGAAGCAGGCTTCCTGCAGGAAGCCCGATGTGGACTCCATCCCAGGACTCCAGGATCTGCCCTGAGCTGAAGGCAGGCACTCAACCACTGAGCCACCTAGGCATCCCGACATTCAATATTCTTAAAACCAAAGAGCGTGTGTATATGGTGTAGGATAAACTATCAGAAGTAAAATTCCTCTCTTAAATTTATAAGATATCATTGAACTATAACTTCATATTTTATTTCACTTTATTTTTTTAAGATCTATTTATTTGAGAGAGAGAGACTACGTGCACACACATATGCGTGAGTGGAGGGAGTGGCAGAGGGAGAGAATCTTCAAGCAGACTCCCCTCTGAGCACGGAGCCCAGTGAAGGGCTCTATCCCTCAACCTGTGAGATCATGACCTGAGCCAAAGCCAAGACCTGGGTGCTTTACTGACTGAGCCACTCAGGTACCCCTATAACTTCATATTTTAGATGATAAACTTCAACTACACTTCATGATATTAAATGAATATAGATTTTAGAACTTGAGATTGGACTCTACCTAAATGCAGCAGTATTTTCTGCCTACAGTTGTAGAAGACATCTATCGGACTACTTACCTTCTTCTTCTTCTTCTTCTTCTTCTTCTTCTTCTTCTTCTTCTTCTTCTTCTTCTTCTTCTTCTTCTTCTTCTTCTTTTTTTTTTTTTAGATATATTGATCTTAATCCAAAGCAAACAACATAACAAAAATAAACATCTCATTATTGATTTTAAGGATTCTTTTCCATTCCATTTGCTCCTCACTTAGTCCGCATGTTGTTACTATTCCTATAATTGGCTTCTGGGAAACTGTGATAAATCACAAACAGTAAATCTTGAGTTGGTATTTACTGATTTTGGAAGTAAGTTGGCATCTCTTAACAAGCTGTAAGGGAGTTAGCTGAGGTGAGAATACAAAAGAATACATTCTGTATAAAAGGGAATTGAATTTTTCCTCCTTGTGCTCTCAGGCTTAGGATTTGCCCCTCCTCCTCACTCAGGGAGTTCTATCAGATAACTGAGCCATCGAGACCCTGGAACCACCTGATGAGAGTTTAGGGAACTATCTCTTCTATATTGCCCTTTTCTTCCTCATGGTCATTTCTTTTATTTCTTCAGAGAGGGATATATATACTTGAAACTTCCCTACTTGTCTAAAATCTCAATGGCTCTCTTTAATCTCACACAGACAACACTGTGCTTATAGTTTTGTCCATCTTCTTACACATTCACCCTTTTCACTGCCTTCGTCCCATCTATTCATAAACGCAGGAAAAATACAGAGAGATTTCAATATTTGTATTAAAAAATCAAACACATGCACCTTCAAGGAAAATTATGTATTCAAATAATTCACTCTATTTGAACTCTGAAGATCTATATAGAAATGTGGTACTTCCAAGCTGTGTTTCACAAACTTCCTGATTTAATCAGATGAACTTCCTTCTACCATGGTTTATGATATGATAAATGTCATATTGCTGACATATTACAATACAGAAAAATGTATGTTACTGCCAACACCCTTGAAAAATAATGAGGTCACCCTCTTTCATCCATTCATCTGTAAATATTGAATTCCTCTTAAATGCTGGACACTGTTTTAAGAACTCGAGAATATAGCAGTGAATAAGACAGACATAGTTCTCAAGAGTTATATTCTATTGTTTATGTGCATGGAGTTGGATAGCCCAGAAGGGTATTAAGATTCTTTCTTGGGGATCCCTGGGTGGCGCAGCGGTTTGGCGCCTGCCTTTGGCCCAGGGCGCGATCCTGGAGACCCGGGATCGAATCCCACATCAGGCTCCCGGTGCATGGAGCCTGCTTCTCCCTCTGCCTATGTCTCTGCCTCTCTCTCTTTCTCTCTCTGTAACTATCATAAATAAATAAAAATTAAAAAAAAAAAAAGATTCTTTCTTGTTCTTTGTCCAGGGCATTTAGGTTCCAATCACTATGGCAGACCAGCATTCAGAAGGCCTCAAATGTCATCATTTGGTTTTGTTGTGGCCTGGGATGCTAACTGAGGTACAACCCACAAGTCTCTGTATTATCTTTTGCTTCCAAAAACTTTTTAGATTTTTTATTTTTCTCAACAACATTTCAAAGACAACTCTGTACACATCTGTTGTGTTTCTGCACATCTTCTGAGTGAGGTGTTTCCTGTCCTTTGTTTCAAGCTGTCTTTTCAAGGATATTTATATAGAGAGAAGAATCTTAGTAGATAGAGTGTCTCCCTCAGGAGTAAAGGGCAGGCATGCTTCTTGTCCAGTATAATAAAGATGATGTCTCCCTCTGGAATAAAGAGAAGGCATGCCTAGTGCTGATTATAAGATTCAAGTTCCCTAAGCTCAGAGTTCCTCTCTTGTAATGAAACCTTCTGTGTGTACAGGTATCCTCATGCTTTCTTCATGTCACCCTGTGGGAATTGGGCTTTGTGGAACTACGGCAAAAATGCCAATACTCTAACTACTGCTGGTGCTGTGAGTTATAAACTGCCCTTCATCTATGACCCAGGAGTTTGGGGTCTTCTGCCATCATCCATGAAACTTGGCAGGATAACTTGTTAGCTTGCAAATAGGAAAAAATCTCAGACCCTTCACAGCTCTTGAAGGCAACTTCGTGAAGGAAACCATGAGTGCTATTCCAAAGGTGTTACTAGTAAATGATTATTCACTACCCCAGGGCTTAAAGGAGAATGAGACAGGGAGAGGAAGGGGTGATGTTCCCTACATTTCAGCTCTTGAGAAACATGGCCATCTACCCCACATTCAGAGGGGAGAGTGGAGTCAGAGCTGTGGGAACAAAAGTAAAATGTTGATATATCTCCTTCAGCACTAATCTTTTTTGGAGTGACTATTTTCATGTGCGTTTTAATAAAATACATTCTCTAATTTGATGCCTTCTTAAACACAAATTATTAAACAGGATTCCAGCCTTCTGCAGAAGGCAAGTTCCTTATTGCAAACATAATTTATTGTATTAAACTAAGGTTGTGTTCTTGCTGCTTTGCAGATGCCTTAAGCTGACAACTAACTTTGTTGTCTCCTTCCTAGGTATTGAAGGCCACTTCACCAGAAGACAGCCTTGTTCTCTTGCTACTTCTCATCTGCAGGCCCACATTTTGAGATCAGAATACCTAATTACACACAACTTCTGGGCCCCATTCTACCATGAAGAGGAGGGCAACCTCTCCTACAGAGTCAATTGGCAGTTCCCTGAGATCTTTACACCTTGGGTTGTGACTTACAGATAGACATGGTAGATGTGATTTTTTTATTACCTTCATCTTCCAGATGTCTCTCTTTCCAAGTTTTAAAAACTGTCCTGTGAGGGGCTCCTGGGTGGTTCCGTTGGTTAAGCATCTGCCTTTGGCTCAGGTCATGATTCCAGGGTCTTGCTTGGTGGGGAGCCTGCTTCTCCCTCTCTCTTTGACCCTCTGCCTGCTTATGCACTCTCTCTCTAAAATAAATAAAATCTTATTTTATTGTATTGCATATCATTTATGAATAAATCATACAGTGTCACTTTTCTGTGTGTACTCTGATGTCTGTTTTGCAATGGGTGTGTGATGATTGTGTACAATTGCTAATTTACTTGCTTTCTACTAATCATATTCCTGATATCTTAACACAGTGCTTATTTTAAGTTATTTCATTGTTTATTTTATTAATAATTATATTAATTATATAGTGTATCATATTATATTTTGTATAACACATATTATTTACTGTATAAAACATTCAGTTATTTATATAACATATGTAATGACATTCCTACCATATATGGAACATATAACTAAAGATAATATGTATATATTTATATAAATTCAAAAGTATCTATATTCAAAATAATTATAGATAAATATTTGCCTAGGGACGCCTGGGTGACTCAGCGGTTGAGCATCTTCCTTCGGCTCAGGGCGTGATCTCGAGCCCTGGGATTGAGTCCCACATCAGGTTCCTTGCAGTGGAGCCTGCTTCTCCCTCTGTCTATATCTCTGCCTCTCTCTTTCTTTATGTGTCTCTCATGAGTAAATAAATAAAATTTGAAAAAAAAAAGGTTAAATTCTTTAAAAAATAAATAAATATGTGTCTAGATAGAATGCTAGATTGATAGGAAGGTGGATTTTGTTATAGTGACAAATTAACCTCCAAATCTCAGCGGCTTAAATCACAAAGATTTATTTCTTTTGCACACTCTGTGTCTTTCATGATTGGCGAGGGATCCTGTTCCACATAGTTGCTTGAGGCTCCAGGTTGAGCCATCTTGTGATGCTGCCATCTTAGCATTGTGGCCTTTTGAGTGGCCAGTGAAAGAGAAGAGAGTACAGAGAATTCATATCATTTAATTGCCTCTGACCAGATATGGCATATGGAATTTACACTCAGACTGCTGGTCACATTTAGTCATGTGGCCTCCCTAATTTCAGAAGAGACTGGGAAATAGGGGGAAGCACATGGGATATTGGGTGAATATTACTGCATCTGCCACAATAACAACTAATAGAGCCTGGGTGAGCAGGAGAGTTGTCTCACTCCTACCCTTGGCATGGAAAGGATACATAGGCTTCCTGTGGCATTGCAAAAAGTAGCTCAGTTTGAGGATGAACCCCAGAAGACAAAATGACCCAGAAGCAAAAAGGCTCTGCATTACTATTGGAAGTAGGAGCAAAAGAGAATTAAAATAGAATCGTGCTGGGGAGGACCTCGTAGAACTGACACATGTGTTTCATGAGAGAGCCAGCATTTGAACACCTATCATACAGATGTCATTAAGATCAGGTAGTTTTAGGCAGAGAAGCAGGGGCAAATAGCAAGAAAGAATTTCAATCACATGCCCAGTTAGCAAACAGACTTTTGTCCTTTGCTCCCTTTTTTCTTCTCTTGGCACCTGACATGAGTGAAGTTAGGTTTTGTAAAGGAAGGAGAACAAGTGACCCCAGAATAAAATCATCTCTTAGCCAACCCTAACTGAAAAATGGACATAGAGAAGGGGATCAAAAGACCACACGTGTGTCATGCATGTGTGCACATGCACATACATAGAAATACAGATACATGTGCATACACGTGCATGCACAAATACACACACACTCACATTTTAGTGTCTTAGAACTAAAGTTTCATTGGCAGTGGGTAAAGGATCACTTTAAATCAAATATGAGATTGGAGTTTTAAAGTGAACTAGATGGAATTCTTGTTATGGTCACCTGCAAAGGCCAATAGACTCCGCCCACCCTTCCCTGCATTAGTTGTGATGTCAAATGATGATACCACACACACACACACACACACACACACACCAAGAAGGCATGAAAACATTTAGTCCTTACATAGGTGAGGTTCAGAATTCCTTGAGAGAGCTTGAAAGGGATACTGACCTGGATTTTTATTGTAGTTAGGAGTGGAGCTGGGCCCACATGTGTGCTGGTAGGGGCTTGTGTAATAATAATCTCCCTTTGGAGTACCATAGAGAAAGTACCTAGGGTTCCTTATCAGTTCACCCAGATGTGGGGCACAAAAGGAAGAGTGAAGGCAAGGCTTAAAAGTTATCAGCATCAAAAATCACAAACTGTAGTCATAATCCTCATTGCAACTCAGTAACTGAAAATGATGAGATATGATGGAATCTCCTTGAGGCATTCATTGGTTGAGGGTCAGAGGAAAGATGTTATTTTGCAGCAGAAGAAAGAGAAGACGAGAGAAACTCATGTCAAGTCCCCTTTATGGTAGAATGGCTTCTGAAATGGGTTGAGACCCAAAGGACTGACTCGGTTCTTATTGTAGACTTAAACCATAGGATAATATGTGCCCTTGTTCCTATTGCTACTTAAGTGACCTCCCAAAGTCAGAGAGATTCTAAGAAGTGCTAGAGTCTTATTAAATATCTGTTTAGTAGAGCATTACCCTAATAGTGTCTATTTGACACTAAACATGACAAGAAAGTCTAGTTCTTAGGACTTGAGTACAAGGCCTGGATTGACCAGCTATAAGATGAGGCCCACCCTCTAAAGCACCCAAGATGTAGCACGGTGTGTGTAGAGTTGGCCCACTAGACCTGAGGTCGAAAACTGAAGGACATCAGGGTGTCTCTGCAAGTGCACATATCTTGATAAGTATTAGTGTCTTTTAAAAAGGAAACCTAGCTTAGAAGAGAAGAGACATTTCAGGTAGGAAAAATCATGAATATCATAAAATAAAATATGTCCTCTATTTTCCATTGTGTTTTAAAGTTATTCTCCATAACATTAATTTAAGGCCGTAGGGGTTTGGATTAAACTGAAGTTTTATAAAAGCACTGTGGTAAAGCAGGAATTATACACCCTCTCCCTGCCTTTTCATGTTACATATATAAATTACTATAAATTTTAAAGTTATTTAGGGCTATTTCCCCAAATCTAGCTAATAATTATAATTACCTGGGACCCATGTTAAGAAAATGGATTCCTAAGCTTCACCCCGGACCAACTACATCAGAATATCCAGCAGAAAAGTTTATAGATTTGTATTTTTGACAATCTCATTTCCCCCCAGATGATTCTGACAGCAGCCAACTTCTTATTTATTTATTTATTTATTTATTTATTTATTTATTTATTATTATTTTTTAATAAATTTATTTTTTATTGGTGTTCAATTTACCAACATACAGAATAACACCCAGTGCTCATCCCATCAAGTGCCCCCTTCAGTGTCCGTCACCCATTCACCCCCACCCCCCGCCCTCCTCCCCTTCCACCACCCCTAGTTCGTTTCCCTTAGTTAGGAATCTTTATGTTCTGTCTCCCTTTCTGATATTTCCCACACATTTCTTCTCCCTTCCCTCATATTCCCTTTCACTATTATTTATATTCCCCAAATGAATGAGAACATATAATGTTTGTCCTTCTCCGATTGACTTACTTCACTCAGCATAATACCCTCCAGTTCCATCCACGTTGAAGCAAATGGTGGGTATTTGTCGTTTCTAATGGCTGAGTAATATTCCATTGTATACATAGACCACATCCTCTTTATCCATTCATCTTTCGATGGACACCGAGGCTCCTTCCACAGTTTGGCTATTGTGGCCATTGCTGCTAGAAACATCGGGGTGCAGGTGTCCCGGCGTTTCATTGGATCTGTATCTTTGGGGTAAATCCCCAGAAGTGCAATTGCTGGGTCGTAGGGCAGGTCTATTTTTAACTCTTTGAGGAACCTCCACACAGTTTTCCAGAGTGGCTGCACCAGTTCACATTCCCACCAACAGTGCAAGAGGGTTCCCTTTTCTCCGCATCCTCTCCAACATTTGTGGTTTCCTGCCTTGTTAATTTGCCCCATTCTCACTGGTGTGAGGTGGTATCTCATTGTGGTTTTGATTTGTATTTCCCTGATGGCAAGTGATGCAGAGCATTTTCTCATGTGCGTGTTGGCCATGTCTATGTCTTCCTCTGTGAGATTTCTCTTCATGTCTTTTGCCCATTTCATGATTGGATTGTTTGTTTCTTTGGTATTGAGTTTAATAAGTTCTTTATAGATCTTGGAAACTAGCCCTTTATCTGATACGTCATTTGCAAATATCTTCTCCCATTCTGTAGGTTGTCTTTGAGTTTTGTTGACTGTATCCTTTGCTGTCAACTTCTGATGCCCCTTCGACATAAGGCATGGTATCCACTCTATTTTGGAGTAATAAGATCTCTCCTATCAGCTGAGGAAAGCCTGGGGCACTATGGTAGGGAAACAATGGTTTTTAGAACATATGAACTATACAAAAGTACTCTTCTGGGTTTAATTGCACTTAATTGATTCTATTTTGGACATGCTACAGAAAGAGCATATTTTGTTGGCTAATACACAGCTCATTTTGGTCGTTCAGTGAGACTATTTGTGGCATTTAGGTGGCCTTTCCTTTTTGGTCTAACAACACCTGGCCCCATACCACCATCAGGGCACATTTCACATGCTATTGCCTCTTCAGAAACATATCTGCTCCCTCCTAAATCCCCAGGATTGAGCTTCTTGGGAACAGAGAGCAAGAATTTTCTAAGGTGGAGTGCTGGCAGTTAGGATAGGGATTATTTGTTAAATAAATGTGAGAATTAATGAATGTACTGACGCATGAATATGTGAATATACGAGTGTGATAATTATATTAATTAGAGAGGTTCAAAATAATTATGAACAGGCAGAGGACAAAAATCAGTCGGTAGTTCTTTTTCAAAGAGAGCTTATATGACCATTGTTCCCAGAGTTATTTATCCACCCAATGTCATAAAAATCTGAGCACTAAAGCTTATGTATAATGAAAGGACAGTAAAACCGTCTCAAGGTCTTTAGTAAAAAGGAGCTGCTAAAAATTCTTAACAGGAAGAACATCCTAAGAGAAAAGTAGTAAAACATGTCCATATATATAACCTAAAAACATGTATGTGTCATGCAAGAAAGCTTTAAAGTAGGAACTTGTTAAATATTTTTACTATACTTTTTATTCATTTATTAGTTTGAGTTCCTACCTGGGATTGCCACATTTCTCTTTGTTGAAGAAATTTATGCTTGCTTGTCTATCTATTTATATGACCATCTATGTTCATGCCAATTTTTTAACTCTATATCGTATCTGATACCACACTACATACATTGGTACTTAATAAAGATTATTTGAGCATGAAGATTTGATTACTAGCAAATGGCAGTTGAATATTTAATAGAAGATGACATCTTTGCATTTAAATGTACATTTATTCTCAAAATGTTAAACAGGAATAGTTGGGGGAAAAGCCTTAAAGAATGAGCTATCATGTTTCTGGGTTATGTTGGCAATAATTCTCCACTATATTAGTTCCTTCAAAGGTGAATGATTTTTGATTATGATATAACCTTAACTTGCCATCTGTTATGAAACAGTGTATGAACCTTAAACTTAGGATTTTCAGCTTCACAAATTCTCCAACAATTATGGACTCTTATTGACTTCATAATTACGTCTAGACAAGGTTAACCTGCCATTCTGTTAATGTGATTGTTCGGCTGTGAACCTTGCAAATTCTTGTAAGTAATTATGATCTTTGCTTTGAAAAACAAATATTTTCATAAACCTTTCAAGGAGTGGAAAAATCCTATGACAAATAAGAAAGATTCTTGGAGCTTAAGAGGCACCTTCAAATCCAACTGTTTCCACTTCCTGGGACAGAACCCCAAATTAAAGAACATATGAAGTAAGGAGCTTTTTCAACATCAGGGCAGAGGAGCTTTTTCTCTGCCCAGGGTAGAGAACTCATGTCTTTCTAACACAAAATTTGGGGTGGTGTCCCATACAAGTCAAATGCTTACTGTATAAACAAAGATGAAATTTATCCATGGCAAAGCATTCAGGAGCTGCACTTTAATAAAACAGTATTCTTGTGATTATGTTGCTATATGATTCTTACATGGTCAGATAATTTACAGAAACTTGCTGCTGTGGGCAGCATCTGCTGTTGATATATATGACTTGCTGAGTTTTTCTCAGTAGAATATATACTTTGATTACTGGATAAACAGCATTTTATGAACTATATAGATTTCTTACGAACTATAACTTACTTTCCATAGTTTTCAGTGATGACCAGAAGTTTAATAACAGTTACAGGTGTTTGCCTCTGATATGAAATGCATTCCCTAAGATGATGTTGGGCCTACTACCATTAAGAAGGAAGCCCATCTTAGTTCAACACCATTCAGCCTTTGCTTGTTTCCTCTCTTTCTCTCTCTCTCTTTCTCACTCTTTCAGTGGAGGCTCAACTAGTAAGAGGTAGAGAAAGAATACTAACACAGGAATGGCTGACCCCAAACTCTGTGTTCTTGGCCATTATTCTGAGCTGCCATTCCTGTGCCCTGCTCCTCCATCCTTGCTGGGCCAACTTGAGCTAATGGCCACCTCTCAGTACAATGGAGCAGATAATTCAGGGTCCTTGCACAAATGCACCATAACCTAGGACTCTCTCTGGTCCTGTCATGCGCAGCAAGAGACAGAGAAAGCTGCTTGTCATGAATGTTTTACATTTTGTTGTATTCAAGTTTATTTTCCCCTTGAATGGAATCAAATTTTCATAGTTGCCAGCAACTGTGGGCCTCTAAAATATGTTCTTTCATGATGAAAAGCACCCTTTAACCATTTAGACCTGCCCTTCCCACATACACTAAATGCAATCCAATTTAATGAGAACATGTCTAGCCAATCCAGGTCATAAATGAATAAGTCTTTACTCTAGGTGCATTTGACATAATAGAAATTATTCTCAGAGGAGGGTTATCAATTTAAAATATACAATTTGGGTAGATATACCACTGATTTTACTGCTGAGCTGTTCTTTCCAACATAGTCAAATGTGTCTTTTCAAAAAGCAAGGCTTCACATTGCAGTCAGGGCAAGGATATATGAGGTCCTAGAATAATCAGAAAGCCACCCAGTTGTGCAGCTTTTTATTCTCTCATTCGGTCATTGTCTTCCCTTCACATTTTCAGAGGAAGAAAAATATTATTCCCCATGGCAACGTCTAAAAAAATTACATGGAGCCCATTTAGACAGGAATTCCAGAATGAAAGTGGTATTTTTTTTTTTTTTTTTTTTTACTTTCATTTTTTTTTATTGGTGTTCAATTTACTAACATACAGAATAACACCCAGTGCCCGTCACCCATTCACTCCCACCCCCCGCCCTCCTCCCCTTCTACCGCCCCTAGTTCGTTTCCCAGAGTTAGCAGTCTTTATGTTCTGTCTCCCTTTCTGATATTTCCCACACATTTCTTCTCCCTTCCCTTATTTTCCCTTTCACTATTATTTATATTCCCCAAATGAATGAGAACATATAATGTTTGTCCTTCTCCGACTGACTTACTTCACTCAGCATAATACCCTCCAGTTCCATCCACGTTGAAGCAAATGGTGGGTATTTGTCATTTCTAATAGCTGAGTAATATTCCATTGTATACATAAACCACATCTTCTTTATCCATTCATCTTTCGTTGGACACCGAGGCTCCTTCCACAGTTTGGCTATCGTGGCCATTGCTGCTAGAAACATCGGGGTGCAGGTGTCCCGGCGTTTCATTGCATTTGTATCTTTGGGGTAAATCCCCAACAGTGCAATTGCTGGGTCGTAGGGCAGGTCTATTTTTAACTCTTTGAGGAACCTCCACACAGTTTTCCAGAGTGGCTGCACCAGTTCACATTCCCACCAACAGTGTAAGAGGGTTCCCTTTTCTCCGCATCCTCTCCAACATTTGTTGTTTCCTGCCTTGTTAATTTTCCCCATTCTCACTGGTGTGAGGTGGTATCTCATTGTAGTTTTGATTTGTATTTCCCTGATGGCAAGTGATGCAGAGCATTTTCTCATATGCATGTTGGCCATGTCTATGTCTTCCTCTGTGAGATTTCTGTTCATGTCTTTTGCCCATTTCATGATTGGATTGTTTGTTTCTTTGGTGTTGAGTTTAATAAGTTCTTTATAGATCTTGGAAACTAGCCCTTTATCTGATATGTCATTTGCAAATATCTTCTCCCATTCTGTAGGTTGTCTTTGAGTTTTGTTGACTGTATCCTTTGCTGTGCAAAAGCTTCTTATCTTGATGAAGTCCCAATAGTTCATTTTTGCTTTTGTTTCTTTTGCCTTCGTGGATGTATCTTGCAAGAAGTTACTATGGCCGAGTTCAAAAAGGGTGTTGCCTGTGTTCTTCTCTAGGATTTTGATGGAATCTTGTCTCACATTTAGATCTTTCATCCATTTTGAGTTTATCTTTGTGTATGGTGAAAGAGAGTGATCTAGTTTCATTCTTCTGCATGTGGATGTCCAATTTTCCCAGCACCATTTATTGAAGAGACTGTCTTTCTTCCAATGGATAGTCTTTCCTCCTTTATCGAATATTAGTTGCCCATAAAGTTCAGGGTCCACTTCTGGATTCTCTATTCTGTTCCACTGATCTATGTGTCTGTTTTTGTGCCAGTACCACACTGTCTTGATGACCACAGCTTTGTAGTACAACCTGAAATCTGGCATTGTGATGCCCCCAGCTATGGTTTTCTTTTTTAAAATTCCCCTGGCTATTCGGGGTCTTTTCTGATTCCACACAAATCTTAAAATAATTTGTTCTAACTCTCTGAAGAAAGTCCATGGTATTTTGATAGGGATTGCATTAAACGTGTATATTGCCCTGGGTAACATTGACATTTTCACAATATTAATTCTGCCAATCCATGAGCATGGAATATTTTTCCATCTCTTTGTGTCTTCCTCAATTTCTTTCAGAAGTGTTCTATAGTTTTGAGGGTATAGATCCTTTACATCTTTGGTGAGGTTTATTCCTAGGTATCTTATGCTTTTGGGTGCAATTGTAAATGGGATTGACTCCTTAATTTCTCTTTCTTCAGTCTCATTGTTAGTGTATAGAAATGCCACTGACTTCTGGGCATTGATTTTGTATCCTGCCACGCTACCGAATTGCTGTATGAGTTCTAGCAATCTTGGGGTGGAGGCTTTTGGGTTTTCTATGTAGAGTATCATGTCATCGGCGAAGAGGGAGAGTTTGACTTCTTCTTTGCCAATTTGAATGCCTTTAATGTCTTTTTGTTGTCTGATTGCTGAGGCTAGGACTTCCAGTACTATGTTGAATAGCAGTGGTGAGAGTGGACATCCCTGTCTTGTTCCTGATCTTAGGGGAAAGGCTCCCAGTGCTTCCCCATTGAGAATGATATTTGCTGTGGGCTTTTCATAGATGGCTTTTAAGATGTCGAGGAATGTTCCCTCTATCCCTACACTCTGAAGAGTTTTGATCAGGAATGGATGCTGTATTTTGTCAAATGCTTTCTCTGCATCCAATGAGAGGATCATATGGTTCTTGGTTTTTCTCTTGCTGATATGATGAATCACATTGATTGTTTTACGGGTGTTGAACCAGCCTTGTGTCCCAGGGATAAATCCTACTTGGTCATGGTGAATAATTTTCTTAATGTACTGTTGGATCCTATTGGCCAGTATCTTGTTGAGAATTTTTGCATCCATGTTCATCAGGGATATTGGTCTGTAATTCTCCTTTTTGGCGGGGTCTTTGTCTGGCTTTGGAATTAAGGTGATGCTCGCTTCATAGAACGAATTTGGAAGTACTCCATCTCTTTCTATCTTTCCAAACAGCTTTAGGAGAATAGGTATGATTTCTTCTTTAAACGTTTGATAAAATTCTCCTGGGAAGCCATCTGGCCCTGGACTCTTGTGTCTTGGGAGGTTTTTGATGACTGCTTCAATTTCCTCCCTGGTTATTGGCCTGTTCAGGTTTTCTATTTCTTCCTGTTCCAGTTTTGGTAGTTTGTGGCTTTCCAGGAATGCGTCCATTTCTTCTAGATTGCCTAATTTATTGGCGTATAGCTGTTCATAATATGTTTTTAAAATCGTTTGTATTTCCTTGGTGTTGGTAGTGATCTCTCCTTTCTCATTCATGATTTTATTAATTTGAGTCTTCTCTCTCTTCTTTTTAATAAGGCTGGCTAATGGTTTATCTATCTTATTAATTCTTTCAAAGAACCAACTCCTGGTTCTGTTGATCTGTTCCACAGTTCTTCTGGTCTCGATTTCGTTGAGTTCTGCTCGAATCTTTATTAGCTCCCTTCTTCTCTTGGGTGTAGGATCTATTTGCTGTTTTTTCTCTAGCTCCTTTATGTGTAAGGTTAGCTTTTGTATTTGAGTTCTTTCCAGTTTTTGAATGGATGCTTGTATTGCGATGTATTTCCCCCTTAGGACTGCTTTTGCTGCATCCCAAAGATTTTGAACGGTTGTATCTTCATTCTCATTAGTTTCCATGAATCTTTTTAATTCTTCCTTAATTTCCTGGTTGACCCTTTTATCTTTTAGCAGGATGGTCCTTAACCTCCATGTGTTTGAGGTCCTTCCAAACTTCTTGTTGTGATTCAGTTCTAATTTCAAGGCATTATGGTCCGAGAATATGCAGGGGACAATCCCTATCTTTTGGTATCGGTTCAGACCCGATTTGTGACCCAATATGTGGTCTATTCTGGAGAAAGTTCCATGTGCGCTTGAGAAGAATGTGTATTCAGTTGAGTTTGGATGTAAAGTTCTGTAGATATCTGTGAAATCCATCTGGTCCAGTGTATCATTTAAAGCTCTCGTTTCTTTGGAGATGTTTTGCTGAGAAGACCTATCGAGTATAGAAAGAGCTAGATTGAAGTCACCAAGTATAAGTGTATTATTATCTAAGTATTTCTTCACTTTGGTTAATAATTGATTTATATATTTGGCAGCTCCCACATTCGGAGCATATATATTGAGGATTGTTAAGTCCTCTTGTTGAATAGATCCTTTAAGTATGATATAGTGTCCCTCTTCATCTCTCACTACAGTCTTTGGGGTAAATTTTAGTTTATCTGATATAAGGATGGCTACCCCTGCTTTCTTTTGAGGACCATTCGAATGGTAAATGGTTCTCCAACCTTTTATTTTCAGGCTGTAGGTGTCCTTCTGTCTAAAATGAGTCTCTTGTAGACAGCAAATAGATGGGTCCTGCTTTTTTATCCAGTCTGAAACCCTGCGCCTTTTGATGGGGTCATTAAGCCCGTTCACATTCAGAGTTACTATTGAGAGATATGAGTTTAGTGTCATCATGATATCTATTCAGTCTTTGTTTTTGTGGACTGTTCCACTGAACTTCTTCTTAAAGGGGAATTTTAAGAGGCCCCCTTAAAATTTCTTGCAGAGCTGGTTTGGAGGTCACATATTCTTTTAGTTGCTGCCTGTCTTGGAAGCTCTTTATCTCTCCTTCCATTTTGAATGAGAGCCTTGCTGGATAAAGTATTCTTGGTTGCATGTTCTTCTCATTTAGGACCCTGAATATATCCTGCCAGCCCTTTCTGGCCTGCCAGGTCTCTGTGGAGAGGTCTGCTGTTACCCTAATACTCCTCCCCATAAAAGTCAGGGATTTCTTGTCTCTTGCTGCTTTAAGGATCTTCTCCTTATCTTTGGAATTTGCAAGCTTCACAATTAAATGTCGAGGTGTTGAACGGTTTTTATTGATTTTAGGGGGGGATCTCTCTATTTCCTGGATCTGAATGCCTGTTTCCCTTCCCAGATTAGGAAAGTTTTCAGCTAGAATTTGTTCAAATACATATTCTGGCCCTCTGTCCCTTTCGGCGCCCTCGGGAACCCCAATTAAACGTAGGTTTTTCTTCCTCAGGCTGTCGTTTATTTCCCTTAATCTATCTTCATGGTCTTTTAATTGTTTGTCTCTTTTTTCCTCAGTTTCCCTCTTTGCTATCAACTTGTCTTCTAGGTCACTCACTCGTTCTTCCACCTCGTTAACCCTCGTCGTTAGGACTTCTAGTTTGGATTGCATCTCATTCAATTGATTTTTAATTTCTGCCTGATTAGCTCTAAATTCTGCAGTCATGAAGTCTCTTGAGTCCTTTATACTTTTTTCTAGAGCCACCAGTAGCTGTATAATAGTGCTTCTGAATTGGCTTTCTGACATTGAATTGTAATCCAGATTTTGTAACTCTGTGGGAGAGAGGACTGTTTCTGATTCTTTCTTTTGAGGTGAGGTTTTCCTTCTAGTCATTTTGCTCAGTGCAGAGTGGCCAAAAGCAAGTTGTATTGGGAAAAAGAGAAAAAGAGAGGAGAGAAAGAAGGAAAGAAAAGAGAAAGAGAAAAAAAAAGGGAAGAAAAAGAAAAAAAAACGAAAAAAAAAAAAAAAGAAGAAAAAGAGAAAGAAAAAGGAGAAAAAAAGAGGGTGGGGGAAGGAAACAAATCAAAAAGCAAAACAAATCAAAAAGCAAAACAAAACAAAAACAAAAACAAAAACAAACAAACAAAAAAAGAACCACCGGGGAGTATCTTCTGATTCTGTGTTAAGTCCCTTGGCTTCTCCTGGAAGTTGTCCGTCTAGCTGGTGTTCTGGGGGAGGGGCCTGCTGTGCTGATTTTCAGGTGTTAGCAGTTGGGGGAGCTGCTGTGCCCCTGCCTGGTGCAGGGCTCAGTGGGGGTTGTTTACCCCGTGAGGCCGCAGGAGGAACAGCCCCAGTGGCGGGGCAGCTCTGGAAACCTGGATTCAGCTCCGGCAGGAACTCCGTCTGCAGGGCCTGGAGGCTCCGGGCGGGGCCGCTGATGTGCTCAGCTGGGGCAGGAGCGTCCTCGCTGTCCTGGGCCCTCCCGGCCTCTGCCTGTCCCGGGGGAGGCGGGATCCTGGGCTGTGTCCCGGCGCCCTGTGCTCCGGAGCCTGCGCTGTTGGATTCGCGCTCCCGGACCGCGCAGCCCCCTCCGCGGAGCCGCCGCCCGAGCCCCTCCGAGCTGCTCCTGGAACCGCGCAGGCCCCTCCGCACGGAGCCTCTTCCTCTGCCCGAGCCCCTCCGAGCTGCTCCCGGGGCCACGCAGCCCCCTCCGCGGAGCCGCCGCCCGAGCCCCTCCGAGCTGCTCCTGGAACCGCGCAGCCCCCTCCGCACGGAGCCTCTTCCCCTGCCCGAGCCCCTCCGAGCTGCTCCCGGGGCCGCGCAGCCCCCTCCGCGGAGCCGCCGCCCGAGCCCCTTCAGCTGCTCCGGGTCCCGCCGGGTCCCGCCGTGCGCGCTGCAGCCCTTAGGGAGCTCGGCGCACTCTCCTGGGCGCGCAGTTGCTGTTACTGTCCCCGGGAGCCCGAGGGCATCCCCGCCTCCTGGGTCCTGCTCCAACTCCCCGCGAGCCCCTTTCCGCCCGGGAAGGTCGGTGCAGCTCCTGCTCCTCCGGGACGGGGCTCTCCTGTCCTGGGGACACTCGCTCCGGCCTCAGCCCGGCTCCTCGCGGGGCCCCTCCCCCTTGGAGGCCTTTGTTCCTTTATTTCTTTTTCCCCGTCTTCCTACCTTGATAGATGCGCGAACTCTTCTCACTGTAGCATTCCAGCTGGTCTCTCTTTAAATCTCAGGCCGAATTCATAGATTTTCAGGATAATTTGAAGGTTTTCTAGGTAGTTTGGTGGAGACAGGTGATTTGGGGACCCTACTCTTCCGCCATCTTGCTCCTCCCCCTTTTTTTTTTTTTTTTTTTAAGTAGTGGCAAGATACTCTGAAGTGCTCTGTCATGGAAAAGATTTAAGGGTAGAAGGAGTTGTAGGCCTAAGGTTTGCAAGAGACAAATTGTTCTCATTCCTTCCTGCCCATCCCCTTCTCCACACCCACTCTTCATCTACTGTTTATTCTTTTTTCCCTTTGTTTAGTCATTCACTCCTTCCTTTCATAAACTTTTATTGTGTATCTCCAATATTCTAGACCCTAAAAATGGGGGGTATACCCCCACCTTCACATAGGACTGCATATAGCTAACACAGGGCATTGTAGGATAGAAAACGTGAGATTGGGGAAGCTCCAGAGCGGTGGTTCTCAAGTGCAGTTACAATTAGAATCACCTGGAAACTTAAAAAAGCAATATCAAAAAGTCAATGCTAGCAATGCACCCTAGAACAATTGAATCAGAATTTCTGGAGAATGGCGGATGGTGTTTATTCAGGATTCAGAGCCATGGCTTTTGGTGCAGAATACAAAAGGAAAGAGGAGTTCAGGAAGCAGGGTTAGAAAGCCTTTTGATGTTTTTAACTTGTCTGTGTTTTTCGCAGGTAGCCTAATAGCCCCTGGCAGCACAGGGCAGATCAAGAGAAGCTATCGACACAAGTATCAGTTGGCTTTCCTAAAATTAACAGGGAGAAATACCTTTAATTCTTTCTCCAACTGACATTGTGGTGATTACAAAGCAATCTCCTGGCCTTCGGAATTCTAGTTTACTCAGGAACTGCCCTGAGCTTGCTGACTTCTCCAGTGGCTGTCCTCTGGATGAGGAAATAAGGCTCACCTGACATCTCCTCTCAACTTGGGCAGCCCACTTGCTTCACAGAACCCCAACATTTGCTTTATGAAGTTCAAATTGTAAGGAATGAGTCTCACACAGAAAAGCAAAGCGAATTGAGAAAAGAGCCGGTTTCCCTTCAATGGACAATGGAACTCCAGGTAGCAGTCAGAAAATATTGGAACAATAAAGAGCATCCAGCCCATTTTGTGGTGGGGGAAATTGCAGCAGAGTTTAAGTGACTTATCAAACTCCCACTGTTCTTGTCTAGGACTTCCCAAAACTCAGTTCTCCATGTTCCATGACCTTATTTCAGTGCCATGATGCCTAGTTATGGAACAAACCATGTTTTGAATAAATGACAAGTCCCAATCATGAAAATAAAGAAGGAAATTTCTCCAGGAACAAGAAAAAAACAGATTTATGGAGTAGAGAGACTATTCATAATAGGTCCTCAAGCTGAAGGCATGAGGTTGGACTCAGGGAAGCAGAATAATTGCTTGGCATTCCCCCCACCCAAAATAAAAATAAAAAAAAAAAGAAAGAAAAGGGGGGGAAGCAATAGTAGAGATTTGTGGACTGTCAACAACCCTAAGGTGATTTTGTGGAGCTATATTGTTTGTGAAAATGACCACAGGTCTCAAATCATAGTATGGCGAGTGCCAGCACAATAGAGCCATGTTTACACATGAGCACAAGTAAAGGCAAACAGATACCCTTCCTTACAGGACACATGAGGTGTTAGCCGAGAAACTATGTGCTTCACTCAGTAATAGAAATTGCTGGATACGGCAGAGCTAGAGTCAAGACGGTGAAATTTCCTTGCTATTTTGGGGCAGGGCGGGGGAAGGGAGGAGATGTGAACGAGTGGTTAGTGTGAAGAACTATCTCTTAGCTTCTATCAATTTATAGTGCTAGTTTTTGTGGGCTTAATTTTGTTGTTTGTTAAGGTGATAATTACAGAAAATGAGACAGATAAGCACAGGAGGAAGATGCTGCTGATGTGATTTTTATGTCTTGGTTAGAAGGCAGACTATTTAAAAATTTTGGATTTCTAGCCTGAATTGGGTTGCTCTTATGATATTTAAAATAAAATAATCTGAAACATATTGGTGTCGAACTACATTGGGCTATGCCAATGTCTTAGTAGGGTTATAAAGCAAAACCCCACTTCATTTGGCACAGGTGGAGTTCTACATCACAGGAATGGTCAATCATTACTGTCAGTCAACTGGGAATAGATCATTCCTGGCAAGGAATACTGCTTGGAATAAGTCCTTAATCTTAAGAAAAAAGATACTCCTCCCCTCTATGGGATATGACACAGATGGTCTTGGAGTCTAAAGTCCTAGGTATTCAAAATATTCCTGGTGAGATGGGTGAACTGAGCTCTACTGGGTGGATGAGAAGAAATTATAGACGAGAAAGGAGGTGACCCTTTGGATGAACCAGAATATTTCCTTTCCATCATCCTTGCTGTTTAATGAAATCATTTAAAATCTTACAACCTAGAATTAAAGATACTGCAGAAAATTAAAGAAAGAGCATGCTGCTTACATGGGACAGCAAAGTCAAATGGAAGTTTGCGGCATCCCCTCTAAAGACATAATGGTATAGCAGAAACAGACATTCTTAAAGGATGTCCATATCCAGCAAAGGGGTGGTCCTGTCACAAGGGGACAGAAAATTAGAGGACATAAGCCAAAGGACATGAGACTCCTGATTCTGAATATCAAAGAAGCAACAGTGGGAACTCTCCGAGAGAATGGGTAGGCAATGTGCAAGTGGGGGCTCTGAGTAATTATAAATTGGAGAATAAATGGAAATACAACTTCAATCAGGGCCAAATCAGTGAAGTTTGTACTCTGACTGGCAAATATCCTTATGAGATGATCCAGGAACCAAGCAAGTATTCCAAATACACTGCCAAACATTGTCACCCGTTGTCCTTACAAGCCAGGCCTGATACTAAAAACTGCTAACAAACCTGTGTTACATATTTCTTATGTGCCACATACAGTGCTAACACTTTAAAATTCTTGGGATAACATTCTGAGTTTCATATCACAAGCTTTATTTTGTCAATGAGGAACCCATGGTTTTAGAAGGTTAAATAAATTGCCCCAAATCAACAGCTAGCAAGTGGTGGAGGTGGGAATCAAACAGAGATCACATATTCTAAAGCCTGAGCTCTTGACCATCACACTATGCTGTCTGTTAAGGACCAAAGATGAAGGCATGGGAGGGGTGTAAGGGGAGGAGCAAGATGGATGGAACTAATATAATTACACAATATTAGGACATATCAATATCATCAGTTTTTCAAGAAAAGGATAAAATATTTGAACTGTGTCAATTATAAGATATTCTTGCTTTCAGAAATATTAAAGTGAGACAAAACAAATATTATACAATATGGGAAATACGGTTCAGTAAGTGCTTCCCGTGTTCCAAGGCCCTTGCATATTATCTTTTCTTAAAGATTTTATTTATTTACTCATTAAGGACACACACACACAGAGTCAGAGACATAGGCAGAGGGAGAAGCAGTGGGAGAAGCAGGCTCCCTGTGAGGAGCCTGATGTGGGACTCCATCCCAGGACCCCAGGATCACAACCTGAGCCAAAGTCAAATGCTCAACCACTGAGCCACCCAGGTGCCCCCTTGCATATTATCTTACTTAATGTTCATAATGGTCCTCAGAGAAGTAAATGGCTCGCTCAAAGTTATATAACGGGTCAGGAACAGCACCAGAATTTAAACCCGTATCTGCCTGTGTAGTAACTCAATATTGAGGGGATACAAAGCCTCCATTCCTAATTTTTTTCTCCCAAGGCAGGATCCATGATTCCACACTTGAAAGAATTCCCTTAGATGTGGCTTCCATAATTGCTGCTCCTGAAAGCAATGTAGGTGAGAGTTCTGTAATCACCTTCAGCCATTTTGGATGCATTAGAGAAAATGGTAACGGCTTTTGCACTTTACCTAGTAACCACCCACTTTCAGAAGCTTTACTTTAGATCCGAGTCTGCTTATGTGATTTTTAGCCAGTTTTCTTTGGAATCTAACACTGAGGTGGTTCAAGGCATCAGGCATGAAGGGTTATTATTATTTCTTCCCTAGAAAAATATAAATATATTTCAATGTGTCAGCTTCTCTCAGTGTGTATTACCCTTTGTGTTGTATACACATTTGGAAACTGCTATAAATGTTTTTGGATTTGGGATTTTGTACTTTCAGCTGATATTTATTATCCTTATGGTTAAAAGAGTTAAATATAACTTCCTAAAACTTTCCTGCTTGTAGTTGAAGATAATATAAGAAATATTTGTCTCACTAAGTCACAGAATTGTAGAAAATTCAACTGTCATGGAAAAGTACTTACAATAGAAAGTCCAACTGAATTGTTGGAAACTGACTATATCATTGTACACACACACACACACACACACACGAGTGTGTCTACACATACATGAATATGTACACTACTCACATACGTATATGCACTTGGAGGAATTATTTGACCTCTAAATAAGTAATGGATATAAAAATATCTCTAGATAAATACATTCACACATCAGAGGCATAAACACATGTGCTCAAATGTATACATGTGCATACACACGCACTCATCAAAGAACAGTCCTGAAAAATTGTGAGTTGAATTTTTCTTTAAATACATTTTAATTAACTTGAGGAGCCAATATGTAATTGAATACTTTTAAATAAAATCTGTTCTTACTCTCTTTTGTTGTATATATTTACATTTTTAAAATTTGCATTTATTTTTTTAATTGAAGTGTAACTGACAAAATGACTTATTTTTTAAAAGTTAAGGTCCTTAACTTTATATTTATTCCTTAAATTTATATGCTTTACAAAAGAGAGGCATACAGTCTTCTCAAACAAGTCATCCATATTTTAAATATATATATTGCGTTTGCTCCATCAATGTCAGTCACTCAATGAGTATTTATTTAGCACCTACTGTGGACATAGCACTCTGCCAGGTGCTGAAGAAACCATGTATTTTGTGCGCACACACGTGCATGTCCACACATACACACACACAGAATTAAGGTATGAATTTGTAACCAGAAACTTATTGAAATAATAAAAATTCTTTGGTCTCCCCGCAGTCTGTTGGTCCTTGGGAAGCTATTAACTGCATATGGAACTGAGCTCTCCTGGGCACTATTAGCAACACAGTCTATCCTTAATCTCAGTCTTTGAGTCTAGACCAGACATTTGCACTTGATTCCCATATGCAAATCCAAGCCCACAGCCAGATCTTCCAGTATATTCGTCTTAAAGTCCATTCTCCAACTTCAAAGTCAACAACAGCCTGAGAACATTAGTTCAAGTAGAAAAATACACGTTCAGATCTTGAAACTCTTTCACTACCACTTGTCAGCTGCACGGAAAAGCGTGGATGGTTGAATGAAGGGCACCTGACCCAGAGCATTTCCAAGTAGTTCAGCAATCGCTTGTCCGTGAGTCCAAGACTGGATGCTGTTGAAAATCCTTCAACAGTTAAGTCATACCAAGAAATTGGGCCCCCTCCAGCCATAAATTACTTTGATATTCACCACAACACAACAACAAACTGGCTGTCAGGTTTGGCAACCATTTGAAAAGAGGCGGGCCCCCTCTCTGAACTCTGAATGGAAACATTATTTTTCCTCCCCTAGAAGCCATCATCACTCTTTCACCATAAGGAAGGTCACACCATCTTTCACAAAAGATTTGCCTGCTTGTAATTACTGCCTGCAGCATACAGACAAACGCAATCTTTTAAAATGCTAACTGTGTTATACTTAGACCCAAGGGATCCGGGGTACAAATGTAAGGCGGCCTTACCAGTTTGTCTTAGCGAGACCCTACAGTGCTGATTGAAAACAGCTGAACTAAATCAACAGTTACCTTGAGCCAGGGGCCTTTGGAGAGCAATTAGAGTCAAGGCTTGGGTTTTGAACCCAATACGCTCTGTCAGTCTCAATGATTTGTGTTTGTTGTACTCAGTCTCATTTCCTGCATGAAATATGAGGCTGTATAAAGAGGAACAGTTCCCAAGATTAAAAAATATTTGACCTCAGTGCATTTGTGAGCAGAGAAGTACACATGTCTAAATGACCATTTGGGTTTGTAGTACAAAGTTCTATTGATGTTGGCAGCCTGAGCTTCCCAGTCTCAAAGCCACATGAATGGTTTCGAGTTTCAGCCAAAAAATGTTTTCCACATGCTTTAGTGTGGGCCAATTGACACAGTAGATTGCGTGGAGACTACAGCCAAGTGCTTCATAAAGGGCTGCCTTCTCTGGGATCAGGGAAACCACAACAGACACATTGCTAATGCAATCTAATTATCTGCTTGAATATTTTTCCAGATGTATCCAATGTCTAAAAATACTGCAATAAAAAAGGTATTATTTGGCTCCCTTGCCTGAAACAGTGGCATAAAGAACCTGTTTGTCTGGAGGGAAAGTTATGACATCGTACCTCTCCCACTGCATTTAAATCAAACAAAACAGTCCCA
The DNA here is from genome assembly GCF_011100685.1 of Canis lupus familiaris. Taxonomy (NCBI): domain Eukaryota; kingdom Metazoa; phylum Chordata; class Mammalia; order Carnivora; family Canidae; genus Canis; species Canis lupus. The sequence goes on along the minus strand of NC_049222.1, from coordinate 77,492,527 downwards.
ACAGGGTGGGCTGGGCTTTTTGTTTGAATTAGTCTTCTGAACTGAGACCTTCATATAAGAGATCATTTCTTTGTATAAAGGGGTGACCCTCTCACTTATAAGTTAATTCCTCTCATTTGTGGTTTCCTAATTTGATTGAGGTTGTTAGTGTAATTCATGACAAAGAGAACCCATGCTCTTTCCACTAAGCTCATAGTATGCCTCACACAACAGGACAGTAGACCATTTCCTTCCTGTCAGGGGAGAAAAATCTTTTGACTAATAAGTTGAGATTTTTACCCTGTCCCTATAGAAAAACTGACTGTTCTGAAGGTCTTAATGTTTCCCTTTTGTTTTCCTTCAGCAAGATTTATTTTTGTATAGCAAGCCCATACTTTAGCCTCGTTTCCTGTGTGTCATTTGGATCTCAGCTAGTCCAGCAGATACACAATGTTATGCCAGGTTATTGTTCAAGTTGTTGGCAACAATGCTCATTCCTAATACATCCAACTGCTTAGGAGAATACAAGCGCATTCAGTAGGAATTTGTGGAACTAAATTGAGAGGTCAGTTTCACCAACCTGTGTTTTTACACACGCTTTTAACAAAGACTTTAGAAGGACCTATAAAATTCCCAATAATAATAATGCTAGACAAAACATTCACACACATGCACACGTACACGCACGCATACAGAGGCACATTTTCCCAAGGAGCTGAAAAACTTTATGAAAAATTTGTGTCTTTGTCTTTTTTTCCAATCCTCCCTCAAGCAGCAAGGGTAGGAGAGGGGTCCATTCCCTATTATACCTTTCAGGAAGTCATAAATCAAAGGCAAGACATTACCTTCACTGTTTTAATTTGTCTCAGTCACAACCACAAAACCACTGTGCCAGCTTCTCTAGTTTCCATACTGCACCACTAGGGTGAGAGAGATGCCCAACATGGGGAGAACTTTAGTTATATTGAAGTTGTGGCTGAAACTAACAAAAATAAGAAAGTGGAGTTCCAGCAACTCCTGTGAGCTAATGATGAGCAAGGGAGTCCCCCCAGGCTGGTTCATTCCATCTTCTTAATTGAGCTATTCTCTTTGCAAGGAGAGCTCTCACTGATTGATTTGACTCTATTGTTTCTTGTGAAACCTTTAGACTATATTTTCATTCATTCCATTGTTGGTTTGTTGTGTTTCTTTTCCCCCTCAGCTAGGAAGTGGTTTCAAAAGCTCTTCATGTTCCCTAAAAGATATCCGTAGGGAATGAGGTCATTTGGGTTTTCCAATTAGAAAAAATAAACAGTTTAATTCTTCTGGCAATCCTTTTTCATCAGATGATCTCCCCCTCATAGCAATGTATGATTATCTTATTTCCATGTATCATCAAGATATTCTCAGAGAAGTGAGAGCAGACAAGAAATACAATGAGATGCCAGTCACTTTGGCAAATAGAGAATTTTTATTTAAAAGTACATTGTGTTTGGTATCAGAAGGAATACCTTGTGATCAAAGCAATTAGTGCTAAGTTATGAATAACCTCATAATCATCTCAGGCTATTTGCATTTTAAGGAAGCATGTAAATTAATCCCAAATCATATTTAATTTGTTTATTTCAGGCAATGTGAATAAAATTGAAAAAAAATCAAAACCTTGGGGAAAACAGGATTTGGTGTCTGGATCTCAACTTTTTTTTTTTTTTTTTTTTAAATTTATTTACTACCTTGACCAAATAGGGGTAGTATCAGAAACTTACCCTTGGTATTTCCAATATAACAACTATTTGTACCAGATGCCAAAATACTGATGTCTGGTTTCTGCCAACCACCAAGCCTGTCTGTTCCAGTTAGTTATATATTTCAGGTCAGGGTAATGATCACTGGGTGGGTTCAGGATGTAAGTGTGTTCCCTATGAGCTACAATGGATCTAGCACTCTATCCATTAAGCAAGTCTGCCTAGCTCATAGCTTTGCTTATTAAGTAAGCTTCTGAGTTTTCGCATATGATTCTTTCTCTAAAGCTCTAGAGAGAATGCACTTTTTTAGCGATTCCTTCTTTAGGGAAGCTGGTTGCCTTCACTAACTTCCTTTGTCCGACAATATTGTTACCCTGTGGACTACATAGGGTAATCATAAGTCCAAGAGTGATGGTAGTACAAAATAAAGTGGAGCTCTGAGATCTAAATTTAAGTTTTAGAAAAAGCTATCCATAACCTTCATAATTGTTTTGGGCAAATAAAGCCAAAAAACTTTTTTTTTTTTAATTTCTCCAAAAGCAAGTTAAGAAATGAGCCACTTTGAACTGAATTGCTACCAGTTAGACTTTTATGGTTCCTAAACTTGGCTACTTTGGTTTTGAAAGTTTTGGTTTTGGTTTTCATGGTCTGGAAGATCACAGCATGACATAAAAGCAGTGTTTCTCAAAGTGTAGTGCATAAATCATTCGTGTCTTCTGGTGGTTTTTAGCAAAGAGTTTAGAAGCTTCAGAGGAAAAAGAAATATAAACAAACTTTGTTCCTAGGTATTTAACAAATTTAAAATGTGAGATTAAATATAATTCTGGGATCTCCTATGTTCTTAAGTCATTAGCATATTAAAGGTAGCTCACCTGTTGAAAAGACTCTGCTGGTCAAACTCCAGCTTCCAGTCAGTTAATTGGGTGCAATGCATTTAGGTTAATTTATTTTCACATTATTAGCATGTTATTAGTTTATATTTGTTACATTGCCTTTTTTAAAACTGTTATTATGGGGGATGGGAATTATTATTAGATTTCTAAGTTTATTAAAGAAGCAATTTCATACACAAGTAGTTTATACAAACATAAAATGGTTATAAAAATAGTGACAGAAATACACCACCACCATAATAATTTTTGGTAACCAGGTTTCAGAGTGAATGGAGAATGTGATTACATATATGCTGAAACAAGGGGAAAGCAGCTAGAAGCAGCCAGATATAAAAAGTGAAAGTAGGAAATCCAAAAATAAATTATGGAAAATTTTATTTAAGAAGGCTAGCAATCATTTTGACCCTGGTGTGTAGTAAATTGCCTTTTATAAAAGTTAGTTAAAGAGTGGCATGAAGCCATCAAACTTTGCATGTAAGTACTATGTACGTCACTGGTTTTAAAAAATGATATTTTCTATAGAAATATTTTCCAGTTTTAAACTGTTGGATTTTATGGGTGAAGAAAATGGAGATATCAAAACCATAAAGGTGTAATTCAGAAGTGACATTTCTTATAGCAGTAATAGGTATAGGTGCAAGTCATACTTGTTCAACGTAACTGTAAAACTAGCTACAAAGTTAATACCAAATGAGCTCAAAGTGAAAGCATAATAAGAATTGGCAAAACTTCCCTATCATATGAGAATTGTGTATCATGGAACATTAATGGCATGTAATGTGTGAGGTCTAGGAGATATTTTGCTTTTCAGCTGGCAGTGTGTGTGTAAGGAATGAATCAGGTCTTGGCTAGTATGTGAGCTGTGCATGGAGGAGAAGTGTTTGGTGATTTTTATTTTTTTGGTTCTGCTAACCATTCAGAATTTATGGTGGAGAGCATTATTAATGTCATTGTTTTTCTGAAGTATGGTGTATATTGGGAAAAGAGTATTGGCACAGTTCCTAAGAAAGCACCATACATGTGCACCACAAGGAACTGGATTGGTACACAATGAAAACTGTGACAAAATGCCAATGTGCATGCATTGCTATTAACAATGAATGGCTGGTGGTCAACAACATAGTCTGGGAAATGGCATAGTCTGGGAAATGAAACTTTTCTTTTCCATGCTGAAGTATGCTGGCTCCCAAGAGGAAATTTTCATAACTTTTAAAATGATGAAATATAAAACACACAGAGGAAGGTACAAAGTACATAAATGTACAACCTGATGAATCATTAGAAAGTGAACATCCTTTTAACTACCACTGAAATAAAGAAATAGAACCTTGTCTACACTGAAGAATTACCCTTCCTGCCACCTGGGTATCCCTTCTCAATCACATTTCATTCATTCCTCCTAGATATATACCATGAGTTCTCCTTTGATTTTCTTTGTATTTCTATTGTTCTTCTATGTAGCCATAGATAAAATGGCTAATAATTACTGGTTTTAAACTTTATAAAAAGGCATTATTTAAAATAATTTCTTTCGATAACGTGTTTGTAAGATGCAATGAGGTTGTACAAAGCTCTACTTATTCACTTCAATTATGGCACAAAATTCCATCATATTAACAAGCATGAGTTATTTATCTATCCTAACATTGTTACTTCCTGATGGATATTACAATTGTTTTCAGCTGTGTCAAAAATTGTTGCCATGAATATTTATATAATATGTTTCCTTACACACATGTGGATGCACTGTGGGTACTGGTAGATACCCAGGAATGGAATTGTTTGGAATTGTTTGGACACGGAATATTGTTTTGTTTTTTCACAGATATATGTGAGAAAAGACAATATTAAAGTGGTTGAAACAATTTTCCCTCACATTAGCTCTGTATGAGCATTTCTTGTTAATTTTTTTTTAAATATTTTATTTATTTATTCATGAGAGACACAGAGAAAGGGGCAGAAACACAGGCAGAGGGAGGAGAAGCAGGCTCCATGCAGGAAGCCTGATGCGGGACTCAATCCCAGGAATCCGGAATCATGTCCTGAGCCAAAGGCAGATACTCAACCCGCTGAGCCATCCAGGCATCCCTATTATTCATTTTTTTACCAGCACTTGGTATGGTCAGATTTCAAAATTGCCCAAGCTCATGAATGTATATAGAAAGACATCATTATAGCTTTAATTTGCATTTGAAGGTGGAAATTATTTAGAGAAATCTGTGAATTATAAATGAAATTTAAAAATATCTTCTAAAATTAGTAATACCAGTGAAGATCTTTTTCTATTATTTGAAATGATCCATTTAAATGATATGACTCAGTGTATTCTCTGATAGCTTAAAATTATTATTTTGAAGCTAATATGTCATCACTTTTAATGTTAATTGTTACTAATATTATTACAAAACTGATCTATGTTACAAATATCTATTATTTTTATACTTTCTCAATATTTGGTCCTTTGCTTCACTTGTTAGAGAAATAATTTAATAATTGACTTCATTTGAAAATTGCAGTCAAATAATGAACAGAGTATAAGCAAACTCTTTCCAGATGTGAATATAAGTAAAGAATATTGGTAATAATCTGCTTACTGTATCTTCCAACTTGAAGCTTTCATGTTTCCAGCTTTTTTTTAATACATTTTTTTAAATTTTTATTTATTTATGATAGTCATCACACAGAGAGAGAGAGAGAGGCAGAGACACAGGCAGAGGGAGGAGCAGGCTCCATGCACCGGGAGCCCGACGTGGGATTCGATCCCGGGTCTCCAGGATCGCGCCCTGGGCCAAAGACAGGCGCTAAACTGCTGCTCCACCCAGGGATCCCTGTCTCCAGCTTTTGTTTGCATTCTGCTCACTGACCTCATTGGTGAAAGAGAACTCAATGTTGTAGTCAAAGAATTCTCTCCATAATTTTTGGTTCAATGTACAATCGAAATATCTCAAATCCTCTGACAAAAGTCTCCAGACAAATGCTAGCATTCTCAATGATGTAAAATATTGTAAAAGGATAGTCTAATGTAGTTGATATAAACTCTAAAAAAAAAAAAGAAAGAAACTGGACACGGAGTTTATGGTTTGAACTAATAAAGCAACTTTTATCTTTGTTGAGGATGCCAAACAAAACCATCTTAATCTTTGATAAGAAATGATATATTAACTGTAAATGTATTCTATATCATGCCTTATGCGTGTTATTTTCAGAAAAAGCAATGAATGATCCCACTTACTCCAAAACACCATTGAGTGGTGCAACAATGCATTTGATAAACACCAGCATGGTGTAAAGTGCCAGTAACTAAGAGCTAATGACAAAGATTCTAGGACTGACATGACATTGCAGCTTTGACAATCTGGAAGAATTCTTAATACTTCTGAGTTTCTATTCCTTCACCTGGAAACCATATCTCATTCAGTTGCACTGATTTGCTCATACTGTTTTGTCTAAATGAGATAACATGAAAACATATCTTAAAGACCATTCTGCTGCCAGTCATGATAGGGTAGCTGGTATCAGTCTCACTGTTCTATAAGAAAAACTTTGAAAGTTAGGCACAATGCAAAAACAAAAATGAAAACAAAAAAAAAATGTGTTTGAGAGAACTAGAGAACAACAAAAATAGCGAAGACATGAGTCACTAAAATTCTATATGAATCTACATTTTGCAGGCAATTTCCCCTCAAGGCATTTTCTGATCACTTACCAGTATTTGAACAGGGAATGATGCTGAGAAATAAGTATAAAGCTACAATTAAGTTAAGAAGAGATTATCACAGCTTCAGGACTGTCTAAAGAGGAGGGTTTTTAATAAACACCCTAGAAATTTAGCAGAACCCTGTATTCCTACTTCCTAGGAGTAAGAGCAAACCAGAAGTAGACCAGTCCTTACTTAATCAAGGTGATACATCTATATGCTATATGCTTGACAGATTGAAACTTAAATCCTCTCAGAAGGAGATAATGTCACTTAGCAGCACTAGCTTACTTCATATAAGTCATTTAGCATTTATTCAGAAATTACCAGTCATGCCAAGAAACATAACCAAAGCTGCAAAAATCAAGAAAACATAGAAACAAATCCATAAGTGACCCAGCTGTTAAAAGCTCACAGACCTGAACTTGGAGATTATTGTGACATTAAAAAAAAAAAAAAATGGAACAAAAAGAAAATGGAATGGGTGAGGGTAGACAATTTCACAGCAAGTTAAAAAACTATAAAAATAATGAAATAAAAATGTTTATAATTAATGTATTTAGCAGTTGATTATACAAATATAGGCAGGATTAATAAATTAGAAAATAGGTTAGTAGAAAATATCTAGATTTAAGCAATGAGAGAGAAGAAAAGATACTTTAAAAACCATAGGAGATATATGGGACACAGTGAAAAGATTGAACTTATGTGTAATTGGAATCCAGAAGTGAGACAGAATGGGATAGAAGCTTTTTTTAAAAAAATATCATGGCCTGGAATTATCCATAATTGTTGAAAGGCCCATTGATTCAAAAATATCTATAAATCAAAACCAGGGCAAAATCAAAGAACATCACACCTAGACATATCATAGTAAATCTCCTGAAAGACAAAGACAAAGAGCAAATCCTAAAAGTATCCATAGGATAAAAAGAAATGTTACTTTCAAAGGAACATTAAAGCAATGGCTGAGTTTTCAATAGTATGATTTCTTCTTAAATGTTTTTAAGAATTCTCCAAAGGATCTCTCTAGGCATAAAATATTCTTTGCAGGAAAGTTTTTAAACTTATATTTGATTCATTACAGATATAAGAAAATTACATTTTCTGGTCCCTTTGTCAATTTGGAGAATTACTTTTTAAAAAGGAATTTGTCTATTTCTTCTAAATTTTAAAATTACTAGCATAATATTTTAAAATCATATTCTTTTTGTTTTTTGAAGTGTGCTTTCTAGGAATATCTTCTTTTATTTGCATGCTACTGGTAATTATCGATTTTATTAATACTTTTAAAGAATAACCTTTGGGCTTTGTTTATTTTTCTTTACTGCATTTTGTTTTTTATTATATTGACTACATTTCTTAAATATTTTATTTCTTCTACTTCCTTGATTTTATTATTTTTTATTTTTTTAAAGATTTTACTTATGTATTCATGAGAGACACAGAGAGAGAGAGAGAGGCAGAGACAGAGTCAGAGGGAGAAGCAGGCTCCATGCAGGGAGCCCAATGCAGGACTCAACCCTGGGACTCCATGATCATGCCCTGAGCCGAAGGCAGACACTCAACCACTGAGCCACCCAGGCATTCCCTACTTATTTGATTTTAAATTGCTGTTTATTTTATAGCTTTTCTAGATGGTTGCTCATATCTTTGATTTTCAGGCTTTTTTCTTTTCTAATATAATCACTTTGACCTCTAAATTTCCCTCTAATAATTACTTTAACTCATTTTGTAAAGCCAGCATAATCTTAACACCAGAGGACATTATAAGAATTTTCCTATGCGTCATAATGTCCAACTTCTTTCATTAAAATAGATGCAATTTTTTTCAAGCCAAATATTAGTAAAATCTACCCAGGAATATAAAAAAGAGTAATACATTATATCCAAGTAGGCTTTCTTCCAGTAATACAAATTGATTTAACAATAGAAAAATAAATCAACATTATTCATCATACGAAAATATTTTTTTAAAGTACAATATGATCATCATAGCACATTAAAAAAAAGCATTTAGTAAGATTCCACAACCCTTCAGGATAAAAACCTTTGGTATCCTTAATCTGACAAAGAATGTCTACCAAAAAAATTTACAACAAAAATATATTTAATGGTGAAATAACTAAAGCTTTCCTCCTGAGATTGGAAATGACATAAGCATGTCCTGTTTTTACTTCTTGTCTTCAGTATCACACTGGAGGTTCTACTCAGTGTAATAAGATAAGAAAACATAACAAAAAGATATAAGAAGCAGAAATGCATAAATGAAATTGCCAGTATTTGTAGATAACATGATTGTGCTAATAGAGAATTATTAAAAGAATCTATATATGAAGTTCTGAAATTAATAAATTAGTTTAGTAAGGTAATTAGTTATAAAATCACTATATAAGTCAATTATAGTCCTACATACTAACAACAGAAAAAAAATTAATGAAATTTTAAAAATCATTTACTCTAGTAACAAAACAGAAATTATCTGGCAAAAAATATATGAAGGAAGTTATATAAGACCTCTAAAAATAAAAACTCTAGAAACCATTTCTATGAGAAATTAAAGCCTAAACAAATAGAAGCTATATCATGTTCATGGATTGGAAGACTCAAAATTGAAGAATGTTATTCTGTAGGCTTAATAAATTACAATTAATATGCAAATAATCTCAGTGGAAAGAGTAGTGGAAACTGATATGCTGACTTTCAAACAATTTTCACAGAATGAGAATAAAGTAGGAGTACTTATATTTCTAAATATCAAGGCTTCTTATAAAGTAATTATAACAGTGGCATTGATGTCAAAATGGACAAATAAAACATAGTAGAGGAACCAGAGCCATATGTTTATAGTCATCTAATGCCTCACTGCAAAATAGTGGGGAAAGAATATTCCCTCCAATAGATGGAGTTGAATCAATTGAATATCCATAAAGATTTTTAAAAAGAACCTTTATCTCACACTTCACACTGTACATAAAATGATTTTCCAGTGGGTTAAAGAACTACACATGAAACATAAAACAATAAAGGCTCAAAATATATTCATAGTATTGGGGGTATGCAAAAAATAATCTTTTAAACACTAAACATATTGACATATAGAAACAATAAACATAATACAGAAGATTGATAAATTCCCCTTCATTGAATTTAAGAACTTCTCTTAATAAACAATAGATACCACTAAGAAATGAAAATTTAAGTCACAGAGTAGAACTATGTTCACAATTATAGAGGGAAAAATAAGGAAATCCTGCAAATTAACAAGAAAAAAAAATTCCCTAGAAAAATCTCATGTAAAAAAAGACAAATGACTTGGACAGTCATTTCATAAAGCAGATAATAAGCATGTGAAAGGGTGAAGAGCATCATTAGCCACTAGGATAATACAAATTAAAACTACAGTGAGGTATGAGTATATGCCCACCATGAATAAAATTTAAGGGGAAAGAAAAGTAAAACCAAGTGTAGAGGAGAATTCAAGAATCACTTTGGAAGTCTGTTTGGGAGTGTGACATATGACCATATCATACAGCAATTACATGTCTAGGTATCAATGAAAAAGTATACATATATGCAGCAAAAGATGGTTCATAGCAATATGATCCAACATAAAAGTGAAAATCAATCTAAATGTTCAATAACAATAAAATGAATAATAAATTGTGCTATATTGTACAATAGAATACCCAATAGAATACCAGCAGTAATCAAAAAGAACAAGCAATTACTACATGCAACATGGGTGAATGTTGAATCACAGGTATAATGTTGAATGATAGAGCAGAAACAAAAGAGCACATATTGTCTAATTCTATTTACATAAAATTTATTTTTTTAAGATTTTATTTATTTATTCATGATAGTCACACACAGAGAGAGAGAGAGGCAGAGACACAGGCAGAGGGAGAAGCAGGCTCCAGGCAGGGAGCCCGACATGGGACTTGAACCCGGGTCTCCAGGATCGCACCCTGGGCCAAAGGCAGGTGCTAAACTGCTGCGCCACTCAGGGATCCCTACATAAAATTTAATATGTGGTGGTGATAGAAGTCAAAATAGAAGTTGTATTTGGTGAGATAGTCATAATTAGGAGGGTACATGAGATAGACTTCTGGAAATTTGTAAATTTGATCTGAATCATGGTTAACAAGTGTGCACATAAATAAAATTTATTGAGCTGGACTTGTGTACCTTATAGTGTGTATGCTATACCTCACTATCTAAGTAAATAAACCAACAAATAAATGAAAAAAGAGAAAATTCAGGAATTCTTATTCATTCTTTTCCTGTCTCAGTCGATGATAGGAACATCTTGGCTGATTATAGGAACAATTTTATGTCTTACACTGTTTTCACTAGTTTCCTAAAATAAGAAAATGAGAGTCTTCAATCCAGACCAAAGAGCATGGTGGGGCAAAGGAGAACTCACTGTGCTGCTAAAGGAGAGAACAATTATCTCTGAGTGGAGCTTACGGAGGGGGATTGTCTCCTCCACCTGTATTGCATGATCCTTAATGAAAGTGATAGTAAAACACTCATCTCAGCACACCCAAGTGTGCATGCAGCAAAGTGCCTGGAACATAGTCATAATTTAAGCTAATATTTACTCAGGGCTTACTCTGTGCTCTCTACTTGGTTTCTTACAAATATGATCTCAATTAATTCTCACAAAAACCTGTGAGGTAGCTAAGATTTTTGTCCCCATTTTAAAGTTGGTAAAACTGAAGCTTATGAAAACTACTTCACATGCCGAAACTTCCAGTTTTTGTGAGTGGTGGAGGATAGATGAAAATCCAAGGCATTGCAAATCTTGAGACTATGTGATGTGTTTAACCATCATACTTCTAAGAGAGCAGTTGGGTATATGAGGCAGGAATCTTCTCCATATCTCTATTATAGAATTGAAAACAATCCATTGATTTATTAAGTTTAAACTCTGGAATTCCTTCTCCCTAGGCTGTGAGATCCTTGAAGCAGGGATAATATTTCATTTGTCAATGAGTCCCCATTTTCTAGCACAGTGCCTGGCTCATCATAGATGATGAATCTGATAAAGATTTGTTCAGTGAGGTGGCTTGATTTGCCGTGGTTCTAGGGTTACTGCAGAATCCACCCATTCCTGTACATGTGTTTATAAGTAAAATAGAAATCACCTGTCACAGTGAGTTTCATAAGGTAATAAGAATATTCAGAGTTCTTCTGATGCAAATTGTGGGAACTCTGATCTGGTATCAACTAGATCAGAAATTAAGAACTGTTCCAGAAAGAAAATGAAAAGAAAAGGAAAAAAAGAAAAAAGAAAAGGAAAGGAGTGATCTAGTGATTGCTTGAGAATGTAATTGAAAGTATTTTTATATAGTCTGTGGAGTAAAAGCAAACTTTAAGATACTGAACAAAATTCCTTCACTCTGTTACCACATTTTCCACTTTCTCATTGGAGTGATGATTTCTTAATGCAGTGTTTTTGTGTTTCCTGGACACTCTTTGTGTTCTGAAGATAAGCTGTCAACACAATCTCAGAGTCTTTTGGAAGGGAAAGAATGCTTGGGGATACTACCTCGGCCTAGAATCCTGCCAGGAGACAAATGCCCTAAAAATGTCCCTTTTCCACCAACTCTGTCCTTGGAGAGGAACCAATTTTCCTTGCTTTTAGAATGCATAAGTTATACAGAGATGCCTGAATGAGGACTTTAGCACATCATCCCAGGAATACCTTGGTCTTTGGTTTGGCAAAACATCATAACTGGAGGTGGTAACAGCTGTGCAAAAATTTATGGGAGTGGCATGGGGTCTGGCAGCTGCTTTTATTTTTTCCCCTTCTGGAAGCTTGTTTCCTTTGAGTCATTTTTTGATTGTGATGGATTTATTTTCTGTTTTGTATTCATTTCAAAGATCTTGGGCAATTTTTTTTCAAGACTCATGAAAACAGATTCGTGGTTCTGATGAAAAAGGGTGTTTAACATCTGTCAGAATCTATGTTCCTACACTTTTTTATGGCATATATTTGGCATTCTAAAATGTTATGTAATATCTAATGATGATGCATAGAAATCTCTAAATTATAGTGTTCAGTGGCTGGCCCATTCATAAGTAAAAATTTAATGTACTGGAAGATTCATTCTTCATTCATTCTACTGTATTGATTATTTTAAATGAAACCAATGTTACTTCTTCAATATGAAGAAGTACTGCAAAAGGGGGAATATAAAACTTAAGGAATAATTGTTTGTTTTCTAATATTAGCAAATAGGGAGCATGATTTCAGGTGACACTTAAGACCTTCGTCGTCTCAGGCAGCCAGTAAGACTTCAAGATAGGACATGTCCTGTTTACTTCTACCAATGAGTTATTGTGGGAGAGTCATTTTTTTTTTATAATTTTTATTTATTTATGATAGTCACAGAAAGAGAGAGAGAGAGAGAGAGAGAGGCAGAGACACAGGCAGAGGGAGAAGCAGGCTCCATGCACCGGGAGCCCGACGTGGGATTCGATCCTGGGTCTCCAGGATCGCGCCCTGGGCCAAAGGCAGGCGCCAAACCGCTGCGCCACCCAGGGATCCCTCATTTTTTTTTAATAATAGTTGCTTAAAAGTAAGTTACCAAATTTTTTCTTTTCTGAAATGCTATATAAAAATTTCATTTTTTATCTCAGTAGATCTGTTTATTAATAGCAATTTATGAGAAGAACAAATTCACAGAATTCCTCTCTTTATCATAAAAAATGTAGATGTAATGTGAGAAAGGAGCTAGGAAAACATAGATAACAACCTTCCCCGCCAACCTCGCCACCATGTTGTGATTTAAGTCAAGTTTATTTTTGACTCCATTTCATTTTCCCTTTGATTCCCTCAATAATAGTTAACTTTTTTAGTTGCAAGCAATAGATAAGACCTAACTTCAATAGCAAAGAGCTGATTAGGATATAAACGTCAGGCATAACAGAAGGGGTCTCGATGGGGTCACATGCCACCGACTGACCAGGGTAAGGCAGAAAATCTCTACTAACATAAAGAATCAAACAGCTTTACAGGGGTAGCAGACCACTGCAAAATTCAGCAGTTCAAAATCATGCCACTAGGCAACGTGCCTGCTTCAGGAACACCCTTGCAAGTAATTGTAATTTAAATACACAGTGATAGAAAATCCATATAGAAGAAGGAATTACTTACTATATAGAAGCTGTGAGCATACAAGTAGCTGAAAAACCAGTCCAAAGCACCAAGTCTAGCTGTTTGGGTCTCTGTGTTGTCCAGGTCAACCCGAGCCACTTCTAAAGGATGGGTTGATAGCAGTGGGTATTACCATACTGTGCTTTACGTTGCCTGGGGAGTGCTGATGGAATTTGGCCATCAGATTTTAATGAATCAAAGGGTCCCCTAATGCTGGTCCTCATATCTAGGCTGGGGTGGCTACATCAAATCATATATTCAGATTCTAGGACTCCATTCCTAAGGATCCTAGCTAAGTATGTCTTGTGGTAAAGCCCCTAATATCGGTTTTTCTTCTCACATTCTAGAACTTTTTCAAGTGATTCCAAGGTTTATCTAGGTTGAGAGATCTACTTAGTCAAATGCTTTATTTTAAATATGAAGAAACTGACACCTAGAGTGGATGTCAGTATGACTTTCTTTGGACTAGCACTTCCTCTACTCTCCTGTCCCCCAGTACAGTGCTCATCCTCTATACTCTGCTGTCTCCTTCATGGGAACTTTCAGAAGATATCATGTCTGAACTTCTAGAGAGTGAACACTATCCCCTCCCTATTCTTAGGCACATCAATTCCTTTCACTCTGAAGTACTATATGTAGTGCTAAACACTATCTATATCTATATCTATCTATATCTATATCTATAATCTATCTATGTAGATATAGATATGCTTGCATATTTACGTAGACTTAATTGCTCATGCTTGCTAGAAAAGTGAAATGAGACCATTTTTCAATGAAACCTCCAAATCTTTTTGCCCCATAGGCACAGAGTATAAGCCAAAGGTCACTGTGATAAAGGAGACAGCAGCAGGTCCATGGAAAAAACCTCCAGAACAAAACCATCAGCACTTAATGGAATGTGAATTGAAAGCCAAGAACTGTTAGTGAAAAGAAAAAGATGGAAAGTAAAGGAAAGAAGGACAGAGGGGAGTGAGCATGAGGTGACAGCGCAGAGGGCTTGCAGTGGGCCTGGGCAGCCTGTCTGTCAGCAGGTCAGCACACATGGGTTGGCATGGATAAGATAGGGGTGAGAGACAGTCACCCAAAAGGAAGAAAGATGGTCCTCAGGAAGAGAAGATATGCTTAAAATTAAACACAGGGGAGGAAAGGGGTGTTTACAGTTTTCTGAGATGAGATTCAAGGCTGAAGTCATCATTTGGCAGCCAAACCAAAGAAATTTGGTTTCCCTCTGAAAGATTTATGTCTTCTAGGGTTGAGAAATATGCCTGGCTGCCAATATTTCATAAAGCAACATAGAAAGAAATACTACCTACTCTGGTGTTTGGTTTGGGACTTTTCACCTTTGTTTGGCAAGATATTTTTCTTTTTGAAAGTGAGAGAACAATTCATATCAGCTTCCTATGAAGAGCTCAATGCCCTTTGCCTAAATTATCTTGTGGTTCATAATGTTTTACTTACCTACATACAAATATTTTAAATAGTGAATTAAACCATTTGAATGTTGATGTACATTCACAAAATCTGTAAAACTTATAACCTCTCTGTTCCAAAACACTTTGAGATAATATCACCTTCAAAGAGAAGCAAAACAAATATAATCAGACCCTTTGGGAATTTTGTATAGTAGTTGGGGGAAACAAAGCTCTGAGCCAGCTCTGTCATTTGCTATTTATGTGACCTTGAGAAGTTACTCAACTTCACTGTGCCACAGATTCCTTAGCTGGCAAGTGGAAATAATAAAAGAATCTACTTCATAGGGTTGTTAAGGAGATGAAATGACTTCAGCGCTTAGAACAATGCTTGGCACTCAAAAAGGATTCATTGTTATTATTACATATTCTGGAATTTCTGAAATCTCCCCATTTCAAATATCCTCTATTACATTAGTCGTATATCATGGAAAAATCCTAAAAATGCAAACTAACTACATTTTTAGATTACCTTTTTCACTTTGTGGCAGACTACTGAGACAATGGGGAGAGGAAAATTTTCTCCAATCTTCTCCAGCTCTAAACCATGTCAGCCCCATTGTTGTAACCATTGAACTAACACCAATTCTTTGTATATAGTCACCTAGAGTTTTATAGCCCTTTTCTTTCTTTTTTTTTTTTCTATTAAAATTTTATTTTTTCATTCATGTGTGACACAGAGAGAGAGGCAGAGACATAGGCAGAGGGAGAAGCAGGCTCCCTGCAGGGAGCCCAATGCAGGACTTGATCCCAGGACCCCAGGATCACGACCTGAGCCAAAGGCAGATACTCAAACACTGAGCCACCCATGCTTCCCTATACTCCTCCCCTTTTTTCATTCTCAAGGACATTCTTCTCTGGCATAGTCATTTACATTTCTAGCTACAATTTCCCCTTCCAGGTTATCTTTCTTTCTGCCTCTTTCTCCCTTCCTCTCTCATCCCCTTTTCCCTCTTTCTCATTCCTTGTTTCTTTCCCACCTTTCCTTTCTCTCTCCTCTCCTTATTTCCAGCTGTCTTTGGGTCTCTGGTCTCCTCTGGGCACTATGTCATTTTCCTCCCAATTCCCTGGTGCTAACCTATATTTGGAAACTATCCAGACAGATGTTAATTTCTCCTCCTCACCTGCTCTTTAAATATTCTCTCATTGTTCTCAATGTCCCTGTCATCCAGCCCTTATGCTATGCTCTGCCTCCAGTTCTATTGCAAAAGTTTTATCTATTTCCCAGGGCAAATAGACAAGTAGAGTAGTCAATAGATGGTACTTTAACAACAGGCAAGCAATTTAGGTTCTTCTCTTGGTTCTTTTATTTGCCATCTGAATGACCTTGACCAAGGCACTTGAACCACCTGAGCTCCATTCTCCACATAGGTGCATTCTGTGCTCTGAGTACTCGTGGAGATGCCATCAGGCTCAGATGAGACAGAATAAGTCAAGCAATATGTTTAAGTGCCACATATTGCTATTTATTTAATGTCATCACTGTCCCATCTCTCCTGGCAGTCTAGAAGTCTATTTACTTCCAACTGATAGAAGTGGTAGTTGCTCCTATTAACCCTATTATCATTCCTGTTGGTAATGATAGCACCCTGGCCCTTTCAACACTTTTTTCTTCCCCCGCATATTGTTTATACCAATAATTTCAAGTCACTCAGTTTGTCACATTATGACAAGCTGCTTCTTATTTTTATGCTTATGGCCCCTCTTCATGTACTGTTTTTGCTGCCTTCCATCTGTCTGATGATCATTTATTATACTTCAGACACCTGCTCAGGTATCTTATGTGAAATCCTTTCTGTGAGTGACATACATCTATTGCCATCTATGTCATTTTCAGTTCGAAAATGTTTACCTTCATATCTGTCACTCCTACTAAACTTTGCACTTCTCAGAAGAGGTCTCTTAGCCTGAAGTCCCAGCATGGTGTCTCAGAAACATCTGTTGAATTGAAGTATAAGTTAAAGTTATCTTTTTCTGATCATGTGAATATGGGCTTACACTGGCTTTGGAATTCTACAGCTTGGATTCAGGCTCTGGGTAGCCATGGTATTGGCTGCCTGACCATAACCAAGTCATTTAAACTTTAAGGAAACCAGTTTTCTTTTGTGTAAATGGGAGACAATGGCACCCCTATTTATTGAACACTCACTGTTTGCTGGAACTATGTGTTTGCTTATTTATCTTATCTCATTCAATTCTTAAAATTGTCCTGTCATCTAACTATTATTGTTCCCATTTTAGAAATAAGAAAGCTGAGCCTGGACAACTAAAATAATCTCATAACTAGAATCATTGCTTCCACTCATTGTTCTTCAATATACTTTGTTTCAGTATCAGTGGTGATCTTTTAAAATCATCAAGCAAATAATGTTATGCCCCTTGCAAAACAAAACAAAACAAAAAACAAAAACCCTCTTGTCAGGTGCCAGGAGGCTCAGTCGGTTAAGCATCTGCTTTTGGCTCAGGTCATGATCTCATGGCCCTGGGATCCATCCCCAAGTCAGGGTTCCCACTCAGTGGAGAATCTGCTTATCCCTCTTCCTCTGCTCCTTCCCCCTGCTCATTTTCTGTCTCTCTCTCATTCACTCTTAACTAACTAAACAAAATACTTTAAAAAAAATAAGCCTCCAATGGTTTAATTTCATTTAGAAAAAAAGAAATCTATATGTCCTCTCATGTTCTGTAAGTCTCACAAATGATCTGGCCCCTAATTACCTCTTGGATTTCACCATGCTCTACTTTCCCCTCTTTCACAGCACCTAGGACACTGGCTGAATTGCTTTTCCTGAAATAGGTAAGCTCTTTCCCACCACAGAGCTGTCGCATGTGCTGCTTCTTCTGCTGAAAGCTCCCTTCCAGTAGATCTTTACATGGCTGAATCCTCGTTCTCATTCATGTCTTAGCTCAAATGGCACTTCCTTACAGTAGTTTTTCCTAAAACCCCATCCCATTTAGCTTCAGCCCCATCACTGTCCATTTCCTTACTCTATTTGATTTCCTTCCAAGCACACACACAATCTAAAAATCACCATTTTCTTTATTGCCCGCCTCCTATATTTTCAGTGGATAGCATAGCAGATTCAAAGTATGTTTGCTAAAAGAATAAACTATCTAAAGCCACTTCAGCCAAGAAAGGTGGAACTGGGATTTGAACCCAATACTGTCTGACTCTAAAGTTCATATGTTTAACCAATATGTTCTTTCCCTGCTTCAGCCATGAAGTTATTGGGAAGAAACATTAGGCTAATATAGGGGACATGCTTTGTAAATTTCAAGGGTTATGCCGATATGAAGTAGTAGAGTTATGGTATCTGTCCTTCAGCGTCCTCAGCTGGATGCCACACACGTTCACGTCTTCATTCTCAAGAGGCAGCAAGTCCTCACCAATGGTAGAGGAAAAAGGCTACTGGCTATAAGAAGCCACTTCTACTGATATTCCTTAAAGAATTACTGGTGACATCTTTGGGAAACGTTATCTTCTTTTACTTATACTCTTGGCCAGATCCTTGCTAATCCTACCCTTATCTTCTACACTCTTGACTTTGCCTTCCTTGATGCCATTAAGGGAAAATTTACTGACAACTTTTCCATTTATTCTTCAATAACCATTTCTAACACATTCTATTCTCATAGATATTTTAGGTCTCTGTTCAACCCTCAACTATGCCATATCCTTGCAGAGGGCTTAGAGAAACAAATCCAAATTAGAGCTAGAATGAACAATGGTGAGTCCTAGTACTTAAGGTCCCCATATCCCATTATAAAAGGAATAGAAAACTGAAGCATGCAAGATAATTCAACTGAAATCAATAAGCTAGTTGCACAGCTAGTTAATGACAGAGCCATTAAAAACCTGGTCCCCAAGAACTCCTTACCTAAACATGTTTGGTTTATTTATTTATTTATTTATTTATTTATTTATTTATTTACCTATCTATCTTGATAGGTATCAAGATATAAGATCATTTTGTAAATTTCCATTGTGAATATAATTTATTGAAGAAAAATTATTTTTCATACAAATTATGGTACACAAATAGGGTAGCAACTCAGACATTTTATCTTTGAATTTGTAAAAGCCCCAAAATTTCAAAGGCAAATAGTTTGTTTTGATATCAATGGCATGAATTAAATGTCCTTTCACTATATTCCTTTGAATTCTTAAGCTACAATCATTGTCATTTTAGGATTTGCTAAGATCAAAAGTTTTTCAAATAACCTAATACTTAGATACATGAATAATTCTGTTGTTTCTCAAGCAAAATAGGGAGTATGCCTTTTAAAATCTACTAATTGCAAATTTTATATTTTTATTTATTTTGAAGCTGTGAATATTTTTGGAAATAGGCCATAGCTTCTTCATGCTTTGAAACTTTAGGCTCTGCCCTGCTAGTGACTGTCTTTAATGGATGAAAACACTGCAATACGGATGATATAGGTAGTCAAAGCACAAAGTATTACTCTTTAGAAATACAATTGTTTCAGCAATTAGATCATAGAACTTAAAAACAAGATTTGTGTGGGACGCCTGGATGGCTCAGCAGTTGAGCACCTGCCTTGAGCTCAGGATGTAATCCCGCAGTCCCAGGATGGAGTCCCACACTGGGTTCCTTGCAGGAAGCCTTCTTCTCCTCCTCTGTCTCTGCCTCTCTCTGTGTCTCCCATGAATAAGTAAATAAAATCTTTAAAAAAAAAAGATTTTTGAAGTTTTCCGTATCTGAATGTCCAAATCATTTTTCTCACATTCAGAGAAAACAAGTTCGTATCCATACAGCAAATATAATGAGTGGTGGAAACTGAAAGGGGGGAAGACAAAATTCCTTGGCCTTCCAGACCTTCTAAGACACTCCTTTTTGGTGTAGGTATACCATACTAGCCTGCACACACCCATCATACTTTCCACATGTACTGATAAGCTCTTTCCTTAGACTGAAAAAAAAATTGTTTTTGCTTTTTTCCCCATAATTTTTAGTCAATGAAACTACTTTCTCCTCTCTATAGGAAGTAGATTATTATGTTTGAGTCATAGATCATCGCTATTACTAATACATAATGTCATTTGGAACATACTCACACCCTAGAAAGTTTCCAAGTTTACAATGTCTACTTGAATTCTTCCAGAGAACATTTGTCATTTCATTCAAGAGCAGGCCTAGGGGTAATCATTTAATCAAAACTACTGCAGTGATTGCTACTTGTACAGAAAATTATAAAGCTACAGTAGGAGTAAAGCCCAGATTGCCAAGTTTAAATGGGCACTGCTTTTTTTTGTTACGTGTTGGATTAGAATGATTACTACATCCTTAAATTTGGAGGAAATTGAAGAAAGAGAATTATTCTTTGGTCAGAACCACATTTCCTAATTTTAATTTCCTCTATTTTATTTACACAGAAATACATAATGAAAATTCATAGAAGGCACATACAGAGAACATCTAATTATGATTCATGCATTTAAAGAAAAGTCTTATTCTAGTCTTGAGGCCTCTGATATATTCTTTTTTTTAAGCCAAGAATAAAAATAGTATTTTTATGACTCATTATGATTTCATATATACCAACCATTAAGAAAAAAATAAATTGAGATGATATTTTATAAGATATTCAATCCTAATATGTGAACAAGAACTTATTGGGAGCAGGTTGGTATGGAAATAACTGCTCTTCTGGAAGGAAGCTTTGTTTTGAGTTTAACACTCTATAACTTAGGATTTTAAGTATATAATTATTTCTCTCATTGTCTCTAATGGACATCAAGTTTAATATATTGTTAACATAGAAATGGCCCCTCAGAGAATGGTCAGATATGTATACTGGAGCAAGTACACAGAGTTCTTCAAGAGTGATACAGGAAGGTCATACTTGGTAAAGAAATTTTAACAAAGATAGTTTGGGTCTACTACTTATTTTCTTTTCCAATACCATTCTTTAAAAAATGAATTCAACTTTTAAGTTAGAAAGTGGCTTTCTCAAATGCTGACATAAAAAGCAGGTCCAAATTGGTACCCACAGAAGAGGAATTCAGTTCTCATTTATGGTTAATGAAAGGATGGGTGATACACAATTGACACTGGATTTTATAACAGCAAAACACATATTTCTGTTTGGAAACAAAGCATATAAGATTCCATTACTATCTCACATTGGCAGAAGAGATGGGAATCTATATCTCTGGCCTCTTCTTATAAGTGGTGAAAGACGACAGGAATGTGTAGATTTTGGAGGAGCTAACTCACTGTGGGATGATGTGAGTGTGTTGATAAAACCTCACTGGCATAAACTTCTGGCTACCTCATCGAGAGTAGCAGTAAACAAGACTGTCCATGGAGCACATTTAACCACCACAAGAAAGGATTTGTTTCTGACAGGAAATGGTTTCCACAAGTTCGTGGTCCAAGTTTAAATATAGTTCTTCAGGATTTAAGGCCATGCTACTAAAGTGTAGTCCCTGTGAATTTCCATACAGGAGCAAGGAAGCTCTCTGTATCCATCATCTGGAGGATGGGAGCTCCTTTTTGATTGTAGTTATGGTGAACGGACTCATTATCGTTAGCAAAACACCAAAATGGACTAAGGATAGCCATACAGTGAAGGGGACCTCAGAAAATAACAATATGGCAGATAAAAAACAGCTTACAGAGGAGCAAGGCAACCCATCAATGGATCCTGACAGATCTTGAGCTAGACCTTTGATAAAAAGTCTACCTCCACGGAATACAAATGTGATAGATCCAGGGACACCAGTTCGGAATGGGAGAAATTCAAGGCAGGACAAACATCTAGATGGTGCGAAATATCTTAGAAACCTAAATGGGAATGTAGGCAGAACCTGGAACAGTGGAGTTAATACTTAAATATAAAAGGGGTGCCTGGGTGCTCTGTGAGCGTCTGCCTTCAGCTCAGGGCATGATCCCGGGGTCCTGGGATCAAGTCCTGCATTGGGTTCCCCACAGGAAGCCTGCTTTTCCCTTTGCCTATGTCTCTGCCCCTCTCTCTGTCTCTCAGGAATGAATGAATGAATAAATAAATAAAATGTGAAGAAAAAAATCAACAAAAAGAGAAAAGAAAATGGAAGCACCATTGCGCAAACAGATCTGGATAAAAATTTTAGTCCTTCCTCTTTCTGGCTATGAGAATTTGGACAATTGTGGTTACACTATTTGCTGAAAATAGTAGCTATCCTTCTCTATTAGTTACCCACTACAGCCTGTCCTTGTAAAAGGAACCCATTTATACCCACTGATATCAGGGGTGGCCTTGAGACTTGATTGGACAACCAAATAGGAACAGAAGTGATGGAAATCATGTCCAAATAGAAGAGTTAAAGATCCACTGCATGCTTTTTTTTCACCATTCTTTTCCTTCTGCCATGAGAAGGGTATGTTGCAGATGGGGTCTGTTCCTTCAGCCTGGATCCTAGAATAAGGATGGTTTGTGGGGAGAGACACAGCCAAATCACAGACCTACAGCTGACATTTACTATGAATCTGTGCTGCTATCCACTGAAATATGAGGTAGCTTGTTACCACAGCATAACCTGGCAAAAACTGACTAATTCAGCAAGTCAGAGTCCTCATCTGTAAAATCAGGACATGGTTGTTGTGAAGAGAAAATAGGATGATATTTGGATATTTTGTGTTTCCTTGGCAGCATCTCACCAGAAGTGGTTATTATTATTCCAAGAGGCCCAGGCTGGGAATCTAGAACAAAGGATCAGGAATCCAGAAGAAGAACGAGGCAGGAATTAATGAAGACCACAGGCCAGGGGTCTATAGTAGATGTTGGAACTTAACTGGAGGCATAAGTAACAGATTCTGTGGGGTGGATTACAGGGGGATTGGAGCAGCAAGTATAACACTTGATGATGAGCCAACTGCCCTCTGAGGCACACATTTCATCAGCACTTTTGATGAAGACCAAAGTCACCTGAGAGAATAGTCAAATCCCAGCTGCCTGGTGGGGACAAGAATGTAGATGGGATAGGGAACACTTACTGACACGAGGTTTACATGAGGCATATCTTTACAAAATAAACTTTTCTATTTCTTCCCAAATATGTTTTTCACTCCTAGTGATATTTGGGTATATTATGGCTATGAACTTCAGCAATGACAAAATCTTCTCCTTATGGAATGAGTTATCATTTTTATGAAAGCTACATCATTATGTATCTAAAATTATTTTTAAAATAGTAAACAAGTATTAAATCTATTAACACTGAAACTTATGTACTTACAATGATTGATATGGTTGGTTTTTATGGTAATGATGAAAAAGAATCACGATCCTGGGGATACTGCATCAATCACGTGGGTTTCTTCTGGTAAATTGTTTAGAAGGGAAGGCCGATTAACTCTTTTCCCTTGATATAGGATAACTGATATAGGACAATGATTTTCAACTAGGCCTAATGTGATTTTTTTGTATAGGGCACATTTTACCACTAGAATGATTTTTTGTGGAGTCAGAGGGCAAAAGCCAGGAGTCTAAATCAATCATCCATTGCAAGTGTTTCAGTGGTTTTCAGGACTGGCCTCACATTAGAATCACCTGGGGCAATTAAAATTGATGCTCAGACTATTCCCAATTAATAAAAAACAAAAACAAAAAACCTCTAGGAGTGGGAACTAGCCATCACAAATACAAAATCTCCAAGGTGATTCTAGTACACACCCAAGGTTGGGAACCATTGAGTTAGAGGTGGAGAAGTCCAAAGGCAGTTGAGAAAGATGAATAGAGGAATAGAGAGAGAGAAGACTGGTGCTTCCTAAACTTCAACAGCATAAGAATCACCTGGGTGTCTTGTTAAAATGCAGATTCTGATTTACTAGGACTAAGGTAGGGTCTGAGCATCTAGAATTTCTAACAAGTAACCAGAAGAAGTTGCCAGCCTCTGGACCATACATGGAGTAACAAGAAATTAAAAGAGACAAGTAGGGATTGTTCTGATTGAATACTAGGCCACTAAAGCCTGAGTGACTCCTTTAGGGCTCTATGGGCAAGCTAGGTTGGGTAAAACATGTTGGCGGGTGCCAGTAGAAAGAGCATAGGAATTTCTCATGAATAATAGGATGGTTGCCATAGCTTGAATTTATTCTAAAAATTTTTTCTGAGGTGTCTATCTTGCTAAATTGGAAGAGCAAGTGACTCTTGATCTGGGGTGGTAATTCCAAACCCTGTGTTGGGTGTAAAGATTAGTAAATAATAATAATAATAATAATAATAATAATAATAATAATTTCTCAAAAAAAAACAATTTTATTGGTAACCTTGTAGCCAATGATACATCTGGAACTAGAAATTAAACATAAATAAGAACCTTGCATACAAGATAGGTGCTTGATAAAAACTATTCACTCTAAGAGTTAAAGTTGAAGCAGCATAGTCATACTGATAGACAACCATGACAAGAACCAATTCAGAAAGGAAAACTAAATGATTTTAAGTGGTATTTCCAAAACACTGATGTTAATAAGGTCATTTTAGTTGGCCAGACTAAAATGATAAAGACATGATGATAAATTATATTGAATTACAGAGTAATAAATATCATCTCCTTTTTAACTTTCCTTCAATCCTTTTTATTAGTTTTTTTGGGAAAAAGTATTAGTTCATGTTGTATATCTTTAGTAATTTTCTCACACCTGCTAATTACCTATTTTAACAACAAGAAAGCATTCTCCAAGCTCAAAATTAGAACAGGCAAAAAATATGATTGGTTTATTTTTGTTACAATTATATGTCTGGTTACTTTCTACTTTCAGCATATGATAGTTTTTGTTTTTGTTTTTGGTAGTGATACACAGTGTCCTTTCGATATAAATTTTAATAAATACAGTTAATTTCTAAAATAATAGTAATACAACAGTGTATAAGATATGGCAAAAATCATGAAGGTGCTATTTAAATAGTTGAAATTAGGAAAATCTGGCTTGGAATAATAAAACTACTTCGAAATCTGTGCTGTTTACAAATTTAAATCCTAACAAAGTATTTGCATTGATTTATTTAGCAAAAAATGCACATAGAATAGGCTTATAAAGAGAAACCAGATTTAATCAACAAATATGGAAACAAAAGAGCAAATTTTAAAATTCAAAATGTTTCCCTGATTTTATCTATTTGCTTTTTCTTGCATATAAATAGTTTTGTTGTTTCAGTTGAATATCGCAAACAGTTTATCAATGAAAAGATTCAGCAAATATAAGAGCTATTTTCCAAACTTTTTTTTTCTATTTTGAGGCCTGTGTATGTTTAACGAAAAAGTAGAAACTTATTTTTCTTTATTGTATTGTCCAAAATAGGCATTTCTGAGGTGTCTTGGTATCTCAGTTGATTAAGCATCTGACTCTTGATTTGGGGTTAGGTCATTATCTCAGGATCATGAAATGGAGCCCTGAGTCGGGCTCCGCACTGGACATAGAGCCTACTTAAGATTCTCTCTTTCTCTCTCTCTCTTTCACTCTGCCTCTCCCCCCCTCCCATACCCCCACAAGCACCGACTCTCTCTTTCTCAAAAAAAAAAAAAAAAAGAAAAAAGAAAAAAAGTAGTTCCCATCTCATTATTTTGTGTCTAGTCATCAGGCATTACCATAGTCATATTTTTGACACACAGATATGGTGATGGAAATATGTCCCTACCGTGTAACATAGCAAGCTATGTTGGTTTAGGGGAACCCACATTGTCTTGATAAAATTAATGCAAATAAATAGATTATAGATTCATTAGACAGAAGAGTCCTTAAGAAATGAGTTTTTGCCCACATTCAGTTGAGCTGTTTTTTGGGCTGTTTTTTTATTTCGTTATTACCATACATACCACACCACCAAAATTCACACAATTAATTATACATTTTCTCCAACTTCCCAAATTTTACCTCCTACTGTGACCTGAACATTGTGTTACCGCAAAATCCATGTGTTAAAATCCTAATTCCCAATGTGATGTTATTAGTCCCCTCATGAATCAAATTAATGTTCTTATAAAAGAATCCCTACAGAGATCTCTGCCCCTTTCACCGTGTGAGGACACAGTAAGAAACTGGCAGTCAGCAACATGGAAGCAGGCCTTTACCAGACCATACTGATCTTGGATTTCTAGCCTCCAGAACTATGACAAATCAATTTCTGTTGTTTATAAACCACTTGGTTTATGGTATTTTTGTGATAACTGCCTGAATGAACAAAGACACTTCCAAAGATTTATTCCAGATCATTAGAATTGTATCTAGAGTACTTTGAGAAGTGGATCCTTCCAGTGCCACCTGTCCATCCCCTCAGCTGATGGTAATAAAGATATGGATTAGTAAAGATGAACTATAACAAGATAGGAACCTAGTCTCTTAAAGTTTACTGGAATTTCAACATGTCTGAATACATTGGGCAGGCTGGTGGGTGGACCCACCAGATTCATTTGCATGAGTCAACTCACCTGAAGATGTTCTGATATGGTAGGGAAGAGCTGGGGTCACAGTGCATTAGTTTCCTGGTGTTGCTATAACAATTACCACACACTTTAGTGGTTTAAAACAAGGCAAATATATCATTTTATAGTTTTATAGTTTGTAGTTTCTTATTTTCTGGAGGTCCTGGAAGAGAATTCATTTCCT
This sequence comes from Canis lupus familiaris, assembly GCF_011100685.1. Lineage (NCBI taxonomy): Eukaryota > Metazoa > Chordata > Mammalia > Carnivora > Canidae > Canis > Canis lupus. The sequence goes on along the minus strand of NC_049222.1, from coordinate 77,465,985 downwards.
TGCTTCATCCAGCTTCTAGAAGCTGCCCACAGCCCTTGGCTCATAGCACTCTTCCATCTCCAAAGCCAGCAATTGTACCACTCCAACTTCTGCTTTCATCCTTTTCTCCTTATCTGATTCTCCTTTCTTTCTCCTTCCATGTATAACAGCCCAAGATAAATCAGGATAATCTCCCTATGTTAAAATCAACCAATCAGCAAACTTAATTCCATTTACAAGCTTAATTTCCCCTTACCATGTAATAACATATATGGGTTCCAGGAGGTGAGGCATGGACATTTTGAAGGGCTATTATTTTGCCTCTCACACAAAGGGAGAGAAAGGATGGGGAGAGACACAGGGTTGGTCTTAGAGTTTATTCCTTTGTAAATGGCCATGAGTGACCTCTCAGTGGTCATAAGTGATAGTGGGAAGAAAAAAAGGCAAAGCACTGTGTTCTGAGATGCATAGATGCAGGTGTAACACTATTTTCTTTCCAATCATATAGGAGGACACAAAGTGGGAAAATAGCCTTGTTTCTACTTCTGCAGGGAATACAGTGGGAAGCGGGCAAAGGCCTCCAGAGACAGATTGCCATCTCTAATTCATGTATCACTGGTACCCACTAGGGGCAGTAGAAGAGAAGTGGTTGCAGAATAGGGGGCCTCAGAAGCAGTGATAAGACACTTAACTGGTTTTCACAAACACTGGAGAGGATTAACCATAGACCACACCAAGACACATTAGGAAATAAAGCAAGACTACAAACTAGATTTATGTATAGGATACTTCTGGAACCATCCAGAAATAACCATAAGACTATTTCAGGGAACTCAAAGACAAAAACACAGCACCGACAACAACAATAAAAAACAGGCAGAGGGAAGGCTATAAATCAGTATTTATTATATTAATATGGTCACATTTTTCACCGCTTCCTAGGGCATCCAGAGGATACTGAGATTACATTTAGGAGGGAGGCTCAAACAGATGGCTGGAGAAAAGAAACATCTTCCATTTCAACAGTCATGCCACTTGTTGAATCAAGGGCCGTGCCTGTTAATCTTCACCTCTGATTATGGTTTCATTTTAATTTAATGTGAATAAATTTGAAAATTTAACTCTTGCCTCCCTGCCAAGGTGCTTGATTTACTGATTTGCATCCGTCTAATGGGTTTAAGTTTATTCTTTTTTGGCAGTGATTTTTTTCCCCAAAACTGAGGTCTTATACCTGTGGTTCTATGCTTAGGGCATTTCAAGGAGTTCAGCTATACTGGGGGGCACTGTTGTGGCTTTCCCAGGAGCCCCCTCAAGACCACGACATTTATTTATCATCAAATTGGTTTATAATCAAACCACATTTATTCCATCAGTTTCTTGGTTGCCTGCTAACAGCTCACAGTTGAATGGCCCTCTGTGGAAAGGATCCGCTTCACTCAAGTTTATGTTTCCTCACTGGAAACAGCCCATATCCACTAACTGGTCACTGTGGCAGTACCAAAGCCTCCTGCATTGCTCCTGTAAGGAGAGACCTGTGAAGGGCCAGCTACAGAACATCCCTTGGCGCTGGTCGAGGGCCCTATTGTGACTATCTCAGTTCAGCATCTACCTCTGCCCAGTCTTTCTTCCCTCACAGGGATTATTCCTAAAAGCAGGCATTTTCTGCATTTGGATCTCCAGTTTCTGAGAATCTGCTTCCAGAAGACTTAAATAAAGACACTTGGTGTAAGGATTGGCCTAAGGAAGCAGATTCTAAAACGAGACTTGGGAGCTGGATCACTTATTGGCCAGCTGGCAGTGAGGACCTATGGCTGGTCATCAGTGGAGTCCTGGGAGTGCTGGCATCAAGTAGTTGTACAATTATTAAGGCTTTTACTGATAATGAACTGAGTTGGATATGAATGAAACACATTGGTGGGCTCAATGTCCTCAGGCATTTGAGAGGTTCAGAGGAAATGATAATTAGAAAGACAATGAAACTGGATGGCTGTTGTTAAGTACCATGTATGCAGCTGGGAAAGACAATGAAAGATGGAAGTGATTAATTACTAATTTAAGGCAACATGTGAAAAGTTAGAGAGCCTCCATGGCAGCATTTAAAAAGGCTCTCTGGGAGTTAGAACAAATTATTTTAAGATTTGTGTGGAACCAGAAAAGACCCCGAATAGCCAGGGGAATTTTAAAAAATAAAACCATATCTGGGGGCATCACAATGCCAGATTTCAGGTTGTACTACAAAGCTGCGGTCATCAAGACAGTGTGGTACTGGCACAAAAACAGACACATAGATCAATGGAACATAATAGAGAACCCGGAAGTGGACCCTGAACTTTATGGTCAACTAATATTCGATAAAGGAGGAAAGACTATCCATTGGAAGAAAGACAGTCTCTTCAATAAATGGTGCTGGGAAAATTGGACATCCACATGCAGAAGAATGAAACCAGACCACTCTCTTTCACCATACACAAAGATAAACTCAAAATGGATGAAAGATCTAAATGTGAGACAAGATTCCATCAAAATCCTAGAGAAGAACACAGGCAACACCCTTTTTGAACTTGGCCACAGTAACTTCTTGCAAGATACATCCACGAAGGCAAAAGAAACAAGAGCAAAAATGAACTATTGGGACTTCATCAAGATAAGAAGCTTTTGCACAGCAAAGGATACAGTCAACAAAATTCAAAGACAACCTACAGAATGGGAGAAGATAGTTGCAAATGACGTATCAGATAAAGGGCTAGTTTCCAAGATCTATAAAGAACTTATTAAACTCGACACCAAAGAAACAAACAATCGAATCATGAAATGGGCAAAAGACATGAACAGAAATCTCACAGAGGAAGACATAGACATGGCCAACACGCATATGAGAAAATGCTCTGCATCACTTGCCATCAGGGAAATACAAATCAAAACCACAATGAGATACCACCTCACACCAGTGAGAATGGGGCAAATTAACAAGGCAGGAAACCACAAATGTTGGAGAGGATGCGGAGAAAAGGGGAACCCTCTTACACTGTTGGTGGGAACGTGAACTGGTGCAGCCACTCTGGAAAACTGTGTGGAGGTTCCTCAAAGAGTTAAAAATAGACCTGCCCTACGACCCAGCAATTACACTGTTGGGAATTTACCCCAAAGATACAGATGCAATGAAACGCAGGGACACCTGCACCCCGATGTTTATAGCAGCAATGGCCACGATAGCCAAACTGTGGAAGGAGCCTCGGTGTCCATCGAAAGATGAATGGATAAAGAAGATGTGGTCTATGTATACAATGGTATATTCCTCAGCCATTAGAAACCACAAATACCCACCATTTGCTTCAACGTGGATGGAACTGGAGGGTATTATGCTGAGTGAAGTAAGTCAATCGGAGAAGGACAAATAGTGTATGTTCTCATTCATTTGGGGAATATAAATAATAGTGAAAGGGAATATAAGGGAAGGGAGAAGAAATGTGTGGGAAATATCAGAAAGGGAGACAGAACACGTAAGGCTCCTAACTCTGGGAAACGAACTAGGGGTGGTGGAAGGGGAGGAGGGCGGGGGGTGGGAGGGAATGGGTGACGAGCACTGAGGCGGATACTTGACGGGATGAGCACTGGGTATTATTCTGTATGTTGGTAAATTGAACACCAATAAAAAATAAATTTATTTAAAAAAAAAAAAAAGGCTCTCTGGAAGCTGGAGAATGGAAAAGGTGAAGCCTGAGCTTGGTATCTAATTGTAAGGATAGCAAATAGAATTCCAGGGACAATTGGACTCCTAGGCCCTGCAAGACTTCAGCATAAAGGTCAGGGCCCTAGTAGAAAAGAAATCCCAAGCCTTCTGATGGGACATCTGGGTCAGTGCACTAGAAAAACCTTGAAACCCCAACCCCTGAGTCCTCTGGGCACACAGAAGCAGCCCACTGCTCTCCTTGTCAGGGTCCAGCATTCCTCTCCTCAGGACTAACTCTCCTTCCTCTCCTCATCATCAGAAATCAGAGTCATAAAAACAAACAAGATACATGGACGCTTGTAGGTGGGAGATATTCCATATAAAAATGTAGGGGTTCATCAAAGTTTGGGTAGATATCAAGTTTTCAAGGGCATGCTACAACTCTTCCTTCACTGCCAAGGACAAATTATTCCATATTCTACTACCAACAAGGAGGGATCCCCTGATAGGCCTCCTCCAGGTCTGGCTGCAGCATATTTTACATTTGCAATTACAGTTTCGACTCCTGGACTAGGTGACACTAAAGGCTGCTGGTTTTGAGCAAGACTCAGAGCAGAAAGGGACTTTGCAGCAGGCCCATGCTATGATCTGAGCAGCCCTACTTTCTAGGCCATAGAACCTGGTAAATCCAATGGAACTAGAAACATTTTTGGTGGAAAAGAAGCTATGTGGAGTTTTTGACAAGTCTGGGTGAGACATCATAACAGAGCTAAGTTCTAGAACAAGGATATGCCATATGCAACATGGAATGATATGTAATTCAAAAAACAGTTCTTAGTGTTCAGTAGGACTCTGGTAGAAAGGGAGCATCTGATGCTGAGACATCAAGTAAAAATGTGTCTAAAATGCTCATTAGGAGCTGAATTTTGTCATTCATAGTATTAGGCATGTCTAGCAGCAATGCTTTGTAAAACAATATTGTATATCTGAGACCAGGCTAAGAGCACAAGTAAGCCACATAAGCAGGTGGCCCATAACCCCACGTAATAGGCCAACTTCATTGCTACCTTTCTGTCAGCTGATAATTATGACCACATCAGGGGAAGGTTACTTACATATAGTTGCTGGGAGGGAAGTGGTCAAGATTGTTGTCAGGTGGGTGTTTTTACCAAATGAAAATGAACTGCTTTAGCATGACAGTCCCACTCAGGGGTGGCCCTGAAAGGCAGTGAAAGAAAATCCTCCCAATGGGCAGAACTCTGAGTGATTTACTGGGTTATCTACTTGGTATTTCCTATTTAAGTTGATTTCTACTCATTATTTCTTTGTTTGCTTACTTTTAATTTAACTTGCTCATCTTTCCCTAGTTTCTTAAGACGGAGATATATATATATATATATATATATATATATACGTTGTCTTGAGAACTTCCTTTTTTAAAAATATAAACATCTCATGCTAGTTTAAATGTCCCTTTAAGCACTACCTCAGCCGCATCCTACAAATTTTGTCTTTTTATTCAGTTCCAATTTTTGAATTTTCTCTCTGATTTCTTTTCTAACCCATGACTTAGAAGTATGTTGTGTAGCTTTCCAAATATTTGGGAATTTTCCAGATATCTTTCTTTATTGATTTCTAGTTTAACTTACTGTAGACAGATGGCATATTATATCTTTCAATTCTCTCAAATTTATTGAGACTTACTTTATGACTCATAGTCTATTTTAATGAAAGTTCCATGTATATTCCATTGTTAATGGAGTCTTAAATAAGTGTCGATTAAGTCATTTTGTAATTGCTTGAAGTCTTCTATACTGCTTTTGTGTCTCCATGTTTTATCATTTATGCAAGAGGAGTATTGAAATCTCCAACTACTATTGTGGATTTGTCTGTTTTTCCTTTTAGTTCTCATCCTTTGTTTTATGTATTTTGAGAATTGTTAGGTGCTCCTGATAAAGTTGTCCTTTTGTCTTTACGCAGTACCCACTTAAATCTGGTCATATTCCTTGCTACTAAAATCTATTTTCCCAATATTAATATAGCCACTCCAATTTTCTTTTGCTTTTGTAGTATTAACATGGAATATCTTTTTCTAACCCTTTACTTTGAATCTGTTTAGGTCTTTATATTTAAAGTGGGTATTTTTTAGATGGCATGTAGTTGGGCATTGCTTTTTATCCAATATGATAGAGATTTTTTAATTGATGGTTTTCAACTATATAATTTAATTGTTGATACAGACTGATATAATACTACACCTTGTTATACTTTCAATTATTTTCATCTGCTCTTTATTCCTTTCTATCTCCTTTTCTGACTTATTTTGGACTAATTGAAATTCTTCTTTAATGATTCTATCTTATCTCTACTCTTGACCTATTATCATCTCTTTGGGGTTTGTTGTTGTTATTGTTTTAATTCTGTTTTGCTTTTACTATGGGTTGCCCTTTTTAACTTATCACATTTTACCTTCAAACTAGTACATATAATTTCGGAAACCAACAATAATAAACAAATAAATGCTCACTACCCCATCATCTGTTATTCTGATTATACAATTTACATCTATATATATATATTAAACCCCACAATTCATTATTACTACTTTTGCTTTCAACAATTATTATCTTTTAAAATAAGAAAAAAATATCTCTTAAACTTACCCACATATTTATCACTTTTCATTTCCTTATCTAAATTTCTATGCGATGTCATTTTCTTCTGCCTAAAAAACTAGCCGTTAATATTTTTTGTAGTGAAGATATAATGGCAATGAAGTCTTTCAGATTTGTTTGTCTGAGACAGTATTTTGCCCTCAATTTTGAAGATATTTACACTGGGTAAAGAATTTCAGATTGTTTTGTTTTGTTTTCTTCTTCAGGGCTTATGGATGTCACTCTACTGTTTTCTGGCTTACATGATTTTTAATAAGAATAAATTAAAAATTTATTGTAATTTTCATCTTTGTATGTAATATATATTTTTAAAGATACTTTTTAAAATCAACTTTATAAAAATTAGTTTTAGATTTATAGAATAGTTACAAAGATAGTACAGAGAGTTCCCATACACCTTATGCCCAGTTTCCTTTTATCATTAGCATTACTGTGGTCCTTTTGTCACAACTAATAAACCAATATAGATTAATAATTTTTAACTAAATGTCATACTTATTTAAATTTTGTTAGTTTTCCCTAATGTCTTATGTTCTAGGATCTATCCACAATACTAATTTATGTCCTGTCATCATGTTTCTTTAGCTTTCTCTGGATTGTAACAATTTCATAAACCTTCCTTCTTTTTTAGTTATCTTAAGTAGTACTGGTCAGGATCTTTTGCATAATGTCCCTCAATTTGGGTTTGTCTGAGGAGCTTATTATGGTTAGACTGGGAATTATGGGTTTTTGAAGGGAAGACAGCACAAGTACATGCCATTGTTACTACATTATACCAAGGCTACATGCTGTGAACATATCTTATCCCTAATGATGTTAATCTAAATTGTTTAGCTCAAGTACTGTTTGCCTCTTTCTCTAGTGTACAGCTACTCTCTCCCCTAATACTGCAGTCTTTAGAAGTAAGTCACTAAGCATAACCAATTCTTAAGGGGTGGATAATTAAACACCACCCCCTTGTGGGGGCAGTAGCTATGTAAATTATTTGGAATTCTTCCTTATAAGAGATTTGTCTATTCTCCAACATTTATTTATTCAATCATTTATTTATATCAGTAGCAACTCATGGATTTTTAATTTATACTTTAGGTTATAATCCAAAACTACATTATTTATATTGTTGCTCAAATAATTCCAGCTCTGACCTTTGGAAGGTATTTTCAGCTTGGCTCCCATGTCCCTTTAGCATATATCTATTTTTTAAAATACTATGACAGCCCTCAGCATGATTTTTTTAAATTATTTATTCTTAGTAGGGTTTACTGAAATTCTTGGGTCTTTGGGCATATGAATTTCCTAGGGCTGCAATAACAAATTACCACAATCTGTGTGTCTTAAAACAATAGAAATTTATTCTCTCACAGTTATGAAGCCTAGAAATCTAGAATCAAGTTTTTGCTATCTCCAAAGGATCTTAGGAAAGAATTATTTCTTAAGTCTTCTAGGTTTTGGTGGTTGCCAGCAACTTTTAGTGTTCTTTGCCTTATAGATGTGTCACCCCAATCTCTACCTCTTGTCTTCGCATGGTCTTCCCACTTGTGTCTGTGTGTAAATTTCCCTATTTTTATATGGACATAAATCATTGGATTAGGCTACATCCTATTCCCGTATGACCTCATCTTGATTACATCTGTAAAGACCCTATTTCCAAATTAGGGCACAGGGTCTGGGTAGACATGAATTTGGGGGTGGAGGAATTGGACACTATTCAACCCAGTACCGTGGGTTTTATAGTTTTCATCAAGTTTGGAAAATGTTCAGCCATTATTCTTCGAGTACTTTTTTACTCCCTCTTCCTCCTCAAACTCCAATTATAGAAATGTTAGACTATTTGATATTCTCTCAGGTTACTGAATCTCTATTCATTTTTTGTCCTTTTGTACTCTGTACTTCATTTTATTTTTTCATATCTTTCAGTTAACTGATCTTTTCTTTTATACTCTCCGATCTACTTTTAATCCCATCTAGGTTTTATCCCCCATATATCAAATATCTTTTATTTTATGATATGTATTTTTCACCTACTTTCTTAAACACATTGAATATATGTCGAGTGGCTTTTTCAAATATCTTTATCTCTTAATTCCATCATCTCTGACCCTTTGAGGTCTATTTCTGCTATGTGATTTTTTTTCTTCTGGTTTTGGAACAATTTTCCTCCTTTGAGAAATGAATAGTTCTTGATTGACTGCCAGATATTGTGAATTTTCTTTTTATTGCTGTTTGCTAGATTTGGTTGTTTTCTTTTAAATCATGTTGATTTTGTTCTGGCATGAAGTCAAGTTACTTGGGAGCAGTTGGATCCTTTCAAGTCTTTGTTTTGAATTTTGTTATGGCAGGTCCAGGGCAGCCTTTAGTTTAGAGCTAATATAGCTTAAGTACTAAGACAATATTCTTCTGAAGACTCTACTTGATGCCTGAGTCTTATGAAACCTTTCATTATTACTGATGGAAACACAAATTATTTACAACCCCTACTTGAACTCCTAGAACTGTTCTCAAATTACATATCACCCAACACTTTTGTATGTTTTATCCTTATTTTTTTTTCTTTAACACTTATTACTATCTCATAAATTATATACTCATCTAAATTTTATTGTTATTTCTTTCTGTTTTAAGGGAAAGAATTTTATTGTGTTATTTACTGCTGTTTAACTAGTTTCCAGAAAAAGCTTGGCTCATTATCATCACTTGATAAATACTGAATTTTTCAATGAATTATCTTTCAAGTAGACATATTATTATTTTCCATTTCTTCCAGTCCCTAATATCGAATGTAATAAATTACTATTGATAAATAGTAGTAATAATATTTCTCATGAGACTTCTTTCAAGCGTGATTACCCCAAGATGAGGATTTCTCGTCCTCATCATTATATGTTGCGGATAGTACATTGCACAAGACTATATGGTGACATTCGTGTTTGTGGCCATCTTGGATTAATATATTTATTATTCTAATTTTCCAACAGATGGAAGTAAATATTCTGGTGACTAATTTGCCCATTTTTAATTGTGGCTTGCCTGTTATCAATGAAGAAACATTCATATCTTGTAAGGCCCTTAAACTTTCCTTTCCATTTTGATGGGTTTCAGGATATTTCTTAGACTTCTGTTATTTGTTATAACTATTGTTGAAGAATGTTAAAATAGACTATAGAATGTCCATTCACACTTCTGCTTTTGATTCAGTAGCTAGAAGAGACATTCAATTATGATGATTTAGTAACTAAAGAGTTCCAGAATATCACAGGGCAGGGCTTCCCAAAGACCTGTGGAATATACTGTCTTCTTCAAGTAGCCTCCTTCTCTATAGGGATACCTTGAACAGACAGTACCTGAAAATTATGGGCATTTATTGAGTCAGTATACCATAAGCCTAGGGCAGAGTTCAGTTTCCCTGTTTGAGGGATGGTTTACCAAAAAGATCATGGACTTTGAGGCCAGAAAAAACAGTCTCAAATCTTGGATGTAACCTATGTTGGCAAATTATATGGCTTAGTCCATTTATTTAATATCTCCAAAGCTGTTTCTTCATCTGATAAATGAAGATAAGTGCCTCACAGAATTGTTAAGACCTAAACAAGGTAACACAGAGAATATATAGCTTTATACAACTTTAGATAGTTATGAAGTAAATGCCATTTCCTATTCACCTTCCAGCGTAAATATACTCTAAGTAGGCTAAATCAGCCATCAACAAGTTGGTAAAGTCATGGAATTATACAATATAAAAAAACTAGTCACATGTTCTTGGTCCAATGCAACATTTGTAGTGCTATAGTTTCCTCCACATCAATTTGCATCCAGTCTCAAGCTAAACATTCCAATGATAGGAATGCTCCCTCCCTTGTAAAGGAGGTAGCCACTAGAAAATTCTGTTATAGAGAGAAATTGGGCATAGTAAGGCAGACTCAACCATTGGTCCTGGCTCTGTGACTTCATGAGACAATATTAATCCCTCATCTAAAAGATCCTTACAGATATATGAATGAAGCCATTAGGATCCTTTTTAGTCACCTCTTTAACACATATAATACTTATATTCCTTTAACCTGCACATGTGACATAATATTGATCCCCGTTATTGATATTGATCCATGGGTTGGAACTCTCTGATCTGTCTTTGGGCTTCCATCATCATTTCTGTATGTATACCCAGTACTTTCTTGTTATTAATGTATTGTCCTTCATAAAAACTGATCTGTACAATTTCTTATTTCTTCAATCTCTGAAATATTAGTATTGACACATTTATAAATATTTGTATCTTGACAATCTTTAATTTCTTACCTAAGAAAAAGAGTAATCTCATTACCTAAGAGAATTTTAGGGACAATGTAAAAGCTGGTAAGGGAGACCATGCCAGTAATGATACTTCTTGATATCTGTATCTTTTTTTTTCTTTTTTTGATATCTGTATCTTAACATGGAGTTCTAGGTGTTCAGTAACAACACCCTGTCCCTAGCTAATAACTATTTCCAAGGGAATATCTGTGTGTCTGTGTTAAAGCACAAGCAGGCAGGAGGGAGGCAAAGGTGTGCTAAGGAAAGAGAGTTAGGCACCATGATTACTTTTGATTAAAAGGGAGATTTCATATAAGACTGTCTCAGGACATTAATAAAACAGGAAACCAATGAATATACCTTTATCCTAAAAGCCTATAAACAGGCATTAGCATTAAAATAAGTCCCTAAGTTGAGCTAGTGATTGTCATCAACACTTCTTCTAAGGATCAAACTAATATATTGTGGGTTAAATAGCATTGACCTTTAATACTTTTTAATCCCACTGATTTTCCTCACTCTTGTCTTTGAGTTTACATTTTTAAATGACATTTAAAGGTGCATGTACTTAACAACATTTAATTTAAAAAAATATCAGGGGACAATTGTATAATAAAATAGTGCCAAAAGTAAAAAATGAAAGGGAAAGGGTGTTTCATATTTTAAAAGTGAGTGACAGTATATGGTAGAGGGCTACAGGGTGATAGGAGCAGTCTGAACCATTAGAGAAAGCTTAGGCTGTAAATGAAGAGCATAAACTGAAATAGTGAGTCTATTCTAACTGATTTGCCAGCCTGAATACAGTCTTTAGAAGCTGGAGTAGATTGATGTTCGTCCACTGTCCACATGGAGTCCAAATTGCAGGACTAGTATCCATGCTCAGCTAGATGTAAGACATATCAGGACGTAGCTTTGTGCTCCATTTCAGCACACTTTCACCTCAGACTTAGCATCTTGGAAACATTGCTTCATTCATCTCTACAACATTCCATTTGGAGAGTTAAGTTACAAATATTATGAGGCCTGTTCTCCAGTTGAGAAAGCTGAATTACAGGAAGGTTAAGAGGCTTGCTTGAGGTCAGAAATTGGTAATAGAGATCAAGTGCAGGCTGGAGGGGACCCAGCAATAGTTCCCAGGATACCATGGCAGTGTCGCTCTAAAATCCTTTCAGTGATTTCTCTATGTTATTCCCCAGGGCAGCAAATTCACAAGTGCTAATAGAAAGCTTCTATGAGGCAATTGTATAGGCAGAGTTCTTTCTCCAGGAGACAGATGCTATGCTGTTACTTTAGACCCTTCTCCTACATTTTCAAAGGCACAGAATTAATGACTGAATTAGTCCAACACTGGATACCCCTCACATTTAAAGTCACAAACACCACTTTGCAATACAGACATCCCCAGATCAGAAAGGCTTCTTAAAGAAATTTATTGCAATGCAAGAAAACTCTTGGGCTTTCCAAAGCCACAGCCTAGATATAGTTTCTTTTCCTTCAAAGAGGAAACCTGAGAGGGAACGTTTAGAATATCTTCACAATCAGTCCTTTCTGTGAACAAGCTTTGGCTTGAAAAACTTCAAAATGTTGTCCTCATTCTGTGGTTATCTTCATCTCCAACTAAATCTCTAGAGCTTCATATGTGGAGGTTTGAGAGATTTTTGTGGTTTCTTATACTTTGGCTTTATTACTAACTGAAATCCAATGGGTTCATAAGAAGTGGAAGAAATGGGAAGGAAAATTGAAATTGAGTAGTTACTCTCCTAGGTGAGGCCCATACTTCTAATTGTGGACACTCTCACCCTATGGGGGAATAGCAAGTTTAAGGCTTTTGAATATGTTTTCTAGGGTGAAAAGAAGATTTAAAATTCTACCCAGATTTCTGATCCCATAATTTATAATGAAGGTGACACTGTTTTCCAATATTTTTAGCTTTTGATGTGAACTAAGTTTTAGATATATCTTTATGGCCCTAACCATTTTTTGGGGATAATATATGACAAAACATAAATGTCTTCCCAAAGATAGGAAATATTTGATTTCCTGAACCACTCAAGGATATACATTCTCTTTGAACATTTTGCTGCATTGAATATTTATAACTTTATGCATATAAAAAGACAATCACAATAATTACTATTTATTAAGCAGCATATTGACTAACTATACAAAGTATGTACGTAACGTATATATGTATGCATACACACATAAACACACATATAAAATATTTTTAAATAATTCAACAACCCTTCATTGTAATTACCATCACTTTCATTTTACTTAAAGAGAAGGGGACTAAAAAAGACTCATGGTCTCACAGCTACATGTTGCTGACAGTTTTTTTTTTTTTTTTTTTACATGAAAGCATGAAGTTAAATTTATCTATTTATTTTTTAAAATTTTATTTATTTATTCATGACAGGCACAGAGAGAGAAGCAGAGCATGGCAGAGGGAGAAGTAGGCTCCCTGCAGGGAGCTGGATGTGGTACTCAAACCCAAGACCCCGGGATCACGACCCAAGCCAAAGGCAGATACTCAACCAGTGAGCCACCCAGGGGCCCCAACATGTTAAGTTTAAAACAAACCAAAACAAAAAAGATGCATAGTGTTATTCATATACTCCTCTATACTATTAAATCTGGAGAGAGAAAAGTAGTAGGAAAGAAAATCATTACCTAATTGCACTGTCAGAATAATCTATGTGGTAGATTAGAGCTATTAGACCCAACTTTCTATTGAAGACTCTGAGGCTCACAAGATTACAAACTGCTGCCTGTGAATTGTTTAATATCAACCAGGTGTTCAATAGAAGATTCAGAACTATGGGAATCTGTTTACTATGTGCTTTTCTTTATTGGTTAAAATTCACATGGAAAATCATTTCATTCTGACCATAGGCCCTAAAATCAGGTCAGAGTTTTCTTAGAATGTGCCATTTATACTTCAACAGTAAGATAATATAAAACTATACAAGCTGATGTATGCAAGTGGTGGATCTGGGAGGGACAAATATCCATGGAAATTTGAGTAATAGAATTATACTTGGCAGGTCAGAAGTGTCAAACATGTAAGTTGTAGCAGTTAAACTATGCAGAGTTCAGGAAACATTTTCTGCATCCTCAATCCTCAGGGCTTCAGAAATTTGGGGTTTGAATGACTTCTTAAGCCAAAATTAGCTACTGTATTTCTCCAGATTCCATTACAGATTTGGAATCAGCTTTCCTTGGAACTCTCCATTTCCTTTACAGGCTAGTTTGTCTTTCCTGTGTCTACTCATCTGTAGATGGGATGGTAGGTAAATAGGTAGGTAGGTATGTAGGTAGATAGGCAAGGTAAGTAGGTAGGTGATAACTAGATAGATAAATGGATAGACAGACCACACTTCTAGATCTGATATTGAGCTGCTGTTAACACTGATTTTTCTACCCTGACTCTTAACAGCTAATGCCCTTTCTCACTCTGCTCATTGGTTCTCTCACAGCAAGCCTTCCATAGCAAGAGGGTTTCAGAAATCCCTATTTACCACCATTTGGATTATCTACATTTCACCTGGCTTCTCCACTCAAATGCAGTTTTAGGCCAAGAACCCAGCAGTGTTACTCTTTTAATTTTATATGCCCACAGAGCTAAAACATTTGAAGTGCAAGCGTGGGACTGTATACTTTTCAATTAGATGTTGGCACATGCAAACACTCACAGACACTAACTGGCACAGACCAACTACCATTCACTTAACTTAATGGATACTCTAATGGCATGGCCAATGGTAGAGCAATTATGGAGCCTTGAAAAATCTAGAAGCAGTGGAAATTATAGTTCACAGCATGACAAGAAGTCCTTTATAAGGGTTTTGCACAATTAGCTTATTTCAGAAATGAAGAATGTCAATCGAATTAATCTACGAAATCTTGGCAGAACAATGATACCAATTGCCTTTTGTAACTATTTACTTACCTCTCTGTTTCCTTAGGTATAGGGGACCAGACAAAGTATTGCTTCTTCCATTTGTACTGTTGCCTTTTTACTTGAGAAAGCTCAGGACAATGAGTCCTCCTTCACTCTTTTCCTCTTAAACCCTGTGAATTTTCAAGCTTCAAGTCCTTTTTTTTCACATTTAGTTTCTCATTAAATATTCTAGGTCTGTGTTTGGATTGAGTTTTTTGTTTGTTTCAGACATAACTACAAATCAAAATTTTATCTATTAGCATTATTATTTGCAAATTTCTAGTAGTCATTTTTATAGTCTACAACTATGGGTGTTATTGTTCCCTATCCATTTTATAATTTCAACTAAATCGAGCAATGAAAATTTTATAGTGCATCCCTAATTGTGCACCAGACTGGAACTGTTCATATAAATTCCAAGCAATTATAAGGCTTTCTGGGAAACATTGGCAGCAAACATTGGATTAAATGTTTATAACAGCAAGCCAGATGGGAAACAGAGATAAGGAAAATCTCATGGAAACTTTTTTTTTTTTCCCAAACCAAAACACTATTTTAAATTAACCTGGCCAAGGGAAAGCAGTTTCACATTGTTGACTAATAAAGAGCTTTTGGTAAGTAATAGCAGTTAAATTGTGGGAATAATTTTACATGGACATAACTCTATATGTCAACTGTGACTGATGTTACAAACAGATACTAAATAGACAGCTTATGGCTGAGACTTCAGTGATGTATTAGCTCTGATTTAAACAGTGGACACTTTAAAGTTAAAAAATGTGCTTCATATTATATTGAAGGTAGAAAAAATCACATGGAAATATTTAGCTGTACTTGAAAATGTTTGACGTGGAGGCTGTGGTGCATATATAGTCAACTTACTCATGCTAAAAATATTTTTACTGCTTGAGAACTCAGAGAGAAGACTGCCATTTTTGTAGATAAATCTATCTCTTAATGTAATTGGGCAATAAGCTACTCCCACCAGCTTGAACTCGTGCTTGCTTCATCTGATTTGACTAAAATGTTCCGGAAGTTACAAAAGTAGATTTATAGGGAAGCTAATAATGCAGATGTTTCAAGTCCCCTCACTTGCATAGGTGCCTTCTGGAATGATTCCTAACAATATGTTCACATGCTCATACATTTGTTTAAAGTTTGTGAGGGGAGATATTTTAAATGTAATTGGTTAAGGCTACTATCTCCTTCCATTCTGATTTTCCCTGCATTACACTTCCTTCTTGTTAGGTGGCATTGGAGTGGCCATGAGCATTCTAGATTGGCTAGGTAAGTGTTAAATGTAGGAGACATTTATTGGGTTTAGTGATATATATTTATGTAAGATGCAATCAATTCCATGTAGTTAAGTTAGTGCTACTTAGAAGCTTAGAGATGGCTTCTGGGAATAGTTTACTACCCACTATGCCTAGCTTGTTATGGAAACACAAAGGTACAGGCCAGAAGGACTATTAATATGTCCTATCTCACATGACATGTTTAAGGGAGGAGAAACAAGGTTTAAAATGCATATAGCAAGAAGCTGGTTTATGCAACGTTTTTTCAATCAACAAATCTGTGAAACATATTCATACTTAAAACAAGAGTACGACTTTTTAAGAACTCTAAGTTACATTTTCTAGGGATTGGAAAAAGAATGTGAATATAAACAATCTGCAAACATTTACTGAAAGAGTTGTAAGGTTCAAAGACAACCTCTTAACTGCTAGTTGGGAAGATGTTTTAGAGTATTTGAGTGAAACAGGTAAGAGATTATGGACTTCTCAGGGCACCTGGGTGGCTCAGTGGTTGGGCATCTGCCTTTGGCTCAGGGCATGATCCTGGGGTCCCGAGATGGAGTCCCACATCAGGCTCCCCGCAGGGAGCCTGCCTCTCCCTCTGCCTATATCTCTTCCCCTCTCTCTGTGTCTCTCATGAATAAATAAACAAAATCTTAAAAAAAAAAAAAAAGAAAGAAAGCAATTATGGACTTTTGACTTGGACATACATATGTGAAGAGTGTTTTCTTTTACCACCTTTAATTTTATTTATCAAAGGTATTGAGAGAATATTAATATAAAAATTAATAGAATATGAAATATAAGGGATAAAATTAAGCAATATAATCAATAGAAGCTATTCTTAAGAGAATTTGACAAATACTTTTATACCATATTGAAAGTAATTTGTTAAGTTGAAGAGAAACATTTTAAGTAGAAGACATATTAGGCCCTGGGCTTGTTGTGAATCCAATATTGAAGAAAAATGAATTATATAAATGCATTTGGGAAACCACTTAAACTTCCTGCTGTATTAATTAGCTTTTGCTGTATAATAGGCTTTCTCTAAACTTAACAGCTTACACTATATCATATGGGCCAAATGAGGCCCATGGCTTGTTTTCTGTTGTTGTTGTTTTGGGGTTTTTGTTTTTTTTTTTGAAGAAGAAATGCAACAGAGACTTTCGAGTGGCCCACAAAGCCTAAAATATTTACTACCTGGTTCTTTACAGAAAAAAGTCTGCCAAACTCTAGCTTAAAACAACTTATTTAGCTCACCATTCATTATATTAGTGATTTGCACTAGGCTCAGTTGGGAACTCCTGCTGCTCTGGGCTGACCTCATTCATTGTTTTACAATATCCAGTGGGTCACCTAAAGCCTAGTGATCTGGTATCTACTCCCTTCCAGGTTGGGAAGTTGGCTAACAGTCAACTGGGATGATGGGGCCACAGCCTCTTGTTAGCAGACAAGTCAGGACTTGTTCTTACAGTGGTAGTTGCAGTGTTTCCAACGACAGCAAGCAGAGACAAGCCCAAACTCAAATGCTGGTTTGCAACATGTTTGGTAATATTCCAATAAAATGAATCACATGGCTAAATCTAGATACTATCAAAAGGCATATATGAATAAAAGGGAGAAAATTGTAGGGGTACCTGGCCAGCTCAGTAGATAGACCATGAGACTCTTAATTTCAGGGTTGTGAGTTCAAGTCCCACCTTGGACATGGAGCCTATTTGGAAAAATTTAGGGCCATTTTTGCAATCATCCATATACTTGAGTTGACATAAAATTACAATAGCAAAGATAATGTGCAACTGATAATGTGCTATTACTATGAAGATATTGATGACAAACTCTTAAGTAAGTGGTGTCAATTCAATAAGTATTTTAGATTAGTAGCTACACAGAAAATTTTAAATGCTGTGAAATTTTTCTGTTCATATATGAAAGAAATCTAATAGACATTTTCTCCAATTGACAATTATCCTCAAATTTTACATGGAATTATCAATACAAATTGTGAGCTTGAATGAATATTTGCTGAACTATCCATAATAAGAGCACTGATTAATCACTTAATAGAAACTCAATGATCATTATATTCTTTTTTTTAAAAGATGATAAAATCATTGTCTTATGAGTATGAATGACATCATCAGCCAAAAGATGTAGGAGAGAAGTATTATAGAAGAGTGGTAGGCATTTCATAAAAGCATACTTTTCTGGATTTGTGAGGGAGGGGATGTTTTCAGCTTTTTATTCTCATAAACATAGATGCAAAAATCTTCAACAAAATATTAGCAAATGGAATCCAACAATACATTAAAATATCATACACTACAATCAAGTGAGATTTATTCCCAGGATACATTGGTGGTTCAGTATTGCAAAACAATCAACATGATACATCACATCAATAAGAGAAAGGATAAAAATCATATGATTATTTCAATAGGTGCAGAAAAAACACTTGACAAAGAACATCATCGATTCATGATAAAAACCCTCTGTAAAGTAGGTCTAGAAGAAACACACCTCAACAAATTGAAGCCCTTATAGGAAAAACCCACAGCCAACATGATACTCAATGGTGAAAATATGTTTTTCCCCTAAAGTCAGGAACAAGACAAGGATGTCCATTCTCACCAATTATTTAACATAGTACTGGAATTCCTATCCACAAGCAATTAGACCACAAAGAAATAAAAGGCATCCAAATTGATTTTAAAAAGTGAAACTCTATTTACAGATGATATGATAGTATATATAGAAAACCCTAAAGACACCAAAAAACTACCAAAATTGATAAATGAATTCAGTAAAGTTACAGAATATAAAATCAATATACAGAAATCTGTGGCATTCCTATACATTAAAAATGAAACAGCAGAAAGTGAAATTAAGAAAATAATCCCATTTACAATTGCACTATAAACAATAAAATATCCAGGAATAAACCTAACCAAAGAGATGAATGACTTCTACTCTGAAAAACAGTAAAACACTGATAAAAGTCAAGGCAACACAAAAATGGAAAGACATGGGACACCTGAGTGGCTCACCGGTTGAGCGTCTGCCTTTGGCTCAGGGCATAATCCTGGGGTCCAAGGATGGAGTCTCACATCAGGCTCCCTGCATGGAGCCTGCTTCTCCCTCTGCCTGTGTCTCTGCCTCTCTCCCTCTCTCTCTCTCTCTGTGTGTCTCTCATGAATAAATAAATTAAAAAATTTTTTTTAATGGAAAGACATTCCATGTTCATGGTTTGTTAAATGTCTATGCTACATAGCAATCTACAAATTTAATGCAACTCCTATCAAAATACCAGCAGCATTTTCCATGGAGCTAGAATAAACTATCATAAAATTTGCATGGAACTACAAATGACTTTGAATAGCCAAAGAAATCTTGAAAAAGAAAAAAACTGGAGGTTTCACAATTCTAGACTTCCAGTTATATTATAAAGTGATAGTAATTAAAACAGTATGGTACTGGCATAAAAACAGATACATAGATCAATGGAATAGAACAGAAAACACAGAAATAAACCCACAATTATATGGTCAATTAATCTTCAACAAAGGAGGAATGAATATAAAATAAAAGTCTCTTCAACAAATGGCATTGGGAAAACTGGACCGCCAAATGCAAAAGAATGAAACTGGACCATTTTTTTTCACCATACAAAAAAAAAAAAAAAAAAAACTCAAAATGGATTAAAGACTAACCTGTGAAATCTGAAATCATGACTTGAAGAGAGCACAAGCAGTAATCTCTCTGACATTGGCCATAGAAACATTTTTCTAGATATGTCTCCTGAGACAAGGGAAATAAAAGCAAAAGTAAACTATTGAGACTACATCAAAAATAAAAAGTTCTGCACACCAAAGGGAATAATTAACAAAACTAAAAGGCAATGTACTGAATGAGAGAGGATATTTGCAAATGAAACATCTGTAAAGCATAAGTATCCAAAATATATAAACTGATACAACTCAGCACCCAAAAAACAAATAACCTAATTTAAAAAGGTGTAGAAGACAGGAACAGACATTTTTCCAAAGAAGGTATACAGATGGCCAAAAAACACAATAAAAGCAATTGAATTCCGTATATTTCATCTTTTTTTTTATAAGTATCAAGCATTTGTTAGGAACCTCATATATATTTGATAATATGAATTACAGAATCTCCAGCCAGTGACTGACTCTACACTGCCTTTATAGTTTCTAGTTATCACTATCCTTATTGTCAAATGACTAGATTTTGATCCTGGCCAGATAGAACCAAGGTTGAGGTGCACTATTTCCAAATGGCTCAAAGGACAGTTTTTAATGCACTAGGAAAAAAGTAATATAAATAGATTAAACATGTTTAGCAATACAGTTTTCAGCCTTTTAAAAATTATCAAAAGTAATCATTCTAAGAACTTAAAGTAAGTAAAATAACTACTATTGCCATTTTACAGTTGAAGAAATTAAGTACAGAGACATCAAATGGTGAGTTCAAGGTTACAGTAAGGGCAGAACTGGGATTAAGTACAGATGATAACCTGGGTCCCATGGCTCTTTCCTCTAACTATACCATCCATCTTTCTCAACTCTGTATCACCATCCTAATACCCTCTTCCTCATCTACTCCGGATACAAAGAAATAATACTCTTGGTTACCAATATTGTTCAATAATTTTTGTTATTCAGTGAATGGCCCAATGCTTCTTTATAATCACTAGACAAGACCACCACACAAAGTTCATTCTACATAAAAGATTTTGTGAGAAATCTTTAAATCAACTTAAGCATTTCCTAGAGACTAGAGGGACAAAGTAGACAATAGTTGTTCCATAATTCTTGCAACCATTTTTTTTATCATGAAATCCATATACTTGGGATCAAAGAGCAAATGCTTGTGGATTCAAGACACAGCCCATAATTTTAATGATTAAAATATGTGTCCAAAAAGCAAAACCTAGCTATTAATCTATTATATTTATTATCTTCTTGGTTAACATACCCAGAAGCTAATGCCATGGTAGTGAGTCAAGGCTACTGCACAACAATTTATTTTACTTTTTATTTCCAGATAAAATAGCAAAATTACACTTATTACAACCACAATATCACCTTAACCTTCAGTTACCTCCCACACCTAGTTTTCCTAGGGTCATTATGTGATCTGACATGAGTCCAGAGCCTCTGAGAAGAAAGCCCACAGTAAGGGTACAGAAGCTGTGAGGAAATCTGGATAAGCAGGTAAGCAGGCCTTAATGGTTGTCCTTTGGCCTCCTTTACAAAGTCCTCTTCCTACACTTTAGAATTCAGAGGTGCAGGAAACAAAATTAAAATGGTGCCACAACCAAATCACAGATGCAAGTCCAAATGCTATGTAATTGCTCTATCACCCCTATGAGAGGTTCTGATTAAAATGAGTCACATTGACCTTGGATGATATGGCCTTCGGGGCACTTATTCCCCAAGGGACTTAATTAAATGCAATTAGACCAGTGAGAGTACATTTAACAAGGCCCCTTGCGATGCCTATGTTTCCAATTTATTTTTCCAGCAACTTTCACTAATGATTTGATTCACTCAACATCCATCAATGGATAATGATTGGATACTCACACCTTCAAGGTGACAGTAGGATACCTGGATCCCGTGATTCAGAAATTAGAGAGAAAAGACAGACACATAACAAATTGAACAGTGGTTTCCAGATTTATCTGGTAATTGTGTGCCAGATGTATGGGAAATAGTAGGGACTGACACAGGCCTATGCTGGGCCAATAATAATTATAATGAGCCTCAGGTAGGAGCAATGATTTCTGGCAATAATATGAGAAGTATTGTGCTAGTGATTCTGGACAAGGGAGGAGCGATATCAAATATGACTCCTAGGCTTAAAGCATGGATGTTAGAAGGCAGCAGGCAGTAGTGGTCATCAGAGATGGGAAGCAGAGTCATAAAACAGAAGAGTTATGAAGACCCTGAGAGGAAAAAGGGGTGGTCCAGGATTATAGAGTCCTGAGAAGGTCCAGGAGTACAGTCAGAATGAGCTAAACAAATAAACAAATAGAAATGAGCTGGACAAATAGAAACTGAGGTGAATCTGGGTTCTTCAGGTCTGAGCAAGTCTATAGCTTGGAATGAGCCGTCTCCTGGGAGCCAGGAAGTGCAGACACTGAAAGGAAAGGGGTAGCCTTCCCAGACCAGGGAATTTGGAATAAACTTCAGTATCATAACCCATATCAGCAGCCTAGGCAGCAGCAAACAAAGAGAGTCTGGCAGGAGGTCCCAGTCAGGTGTGGATGCTCAGCATTAAGAAACCACTACACTTCCAGGAGCCCTTGGAAAGCAGATGGACTGCTTTCTTAGAGTGTCTGCAAATCTGGAGAAGCTCTAAAAAAGAAAAAAAAAAGAAGAAACAAGTGGAAATTAAGTTTATATATATATATATATATATATACACACACACACACACATATAATGTAATAATCATAGGAAAAAATAACACTGTAGGATTCCTTTTATAATAGTTTTGATTTATGGGGACAGGGACTGTGTATGGAAGTAGAACATGAAGCTGTCAATGAGGCTAAATGTATTTCCCTGGTTCTGCTGAAAATTGAGGAGACTTTTGCTCCAATCAGGAAGTTGTTGAGATATTTCTTTGTTTGTTAGTAAGAGATTGTCTTACCCCAGAATTGCAGTAGAAGTTAGGTCATGGGCACTCCTACTTACAGGGAGCAGTATGGGAAGGGATTCACCCCCCCACACCCCCGATCTGCTTTGGTTCTAGAAGAAAATAAGAGGAGGGGGCAATCAGGAGAGTCAGCTGGTTTCCAGAAGGAATGGTGAGTTGTGCTGATGCGGAACTGACGGCAGGACATTGAAGGACAATTCTCTACCAGCCAGGTGAAGGATGATTAGAGCAGAAGTGTAGACTTCGGAGTCATACATAGAACTGATAAATGAAGGTGAATAGGGGAGGCATTGTTGCTTCTCAACAAGTCACATCATCTGTTATTTACACAAAATTGTTTCTGTTCCCTCCATTTTTGAGATGCTAATTCATTTCACACAAACAAGAGTATGACTGGCTGTGGTAGACTTTGACCCCAGCTGGACATAATCTTAATCAGATGGACAGCAGTAGACGTTTGTGAATTGCAAACACATCTTGAGGTAGTGTTAAAAGATATCTGCTGCAAAGAGATGACAGAGCAGAGTCTAAGGACTGGTTGGTTGTCCACAACCATTGGGTGTATGCTTAATAAAGCAGGGTTTATAACTCCATCAGTCACTTGACTTCAGATGGGCTCATTTCAACATTTGAAAAATCAGGGGAGCTATGCGCAAAATATTTTCTCTTGAGGTTTCAATTATTTCCTGGTTGCTCTCAAAGCATCCTTATCCTGGCCTTTCACATGGCATCCTGAAACTTCTACCCCTATTCCAGTCTAAACTTCAAAGCCAAAATAAAAATAAAAAGTAAAAAAACCCAAAAAATAAAAATAAAAAGTAAAAATACTCTGTGGGGGAAACTGCTTTTGAATAAAGTTTCTTTCTTATTTATGTGCATTGGTTTATAAAACATCTGAATTTAGAATATAGTGGCCAAATACTACAGGTACTCAATTTTTCACTGAGCCAGCTTTAGTGCCATTAACTGTGGGTGAACTGTTTGGGTGGGTATGACACCCTGTATGCAGAGACAGGTCTGGGTCCATTGGCTTGGTGATAGCAAGGACGAGTGTGTTCCATGCCAACTCTGTTGAAACGCACCCAATTTTGGAACAACGATTTAATATAAGCAGCCAAACATGGACTTAGTCCAACCTCAAATGTCCTACTAAAACTGTGTGATGGCTCATAAAGATAGCTCTGTCTCTAGGAATTTTATGGACTAAAACAGTGTGTTGAAGTGATAAATAGCATCCCCAATACCTCCATTAAGAGCTATGTCTGTATTGCTTTGGACCACCATGCTGCAGAGAAGTGTTCAGTAGAAAGAAATTAAGAATGAAGTCTGCATTCTCCTTCTCCTTCTGATGCTGCATATATGACTTCATTTTTTCTCCTAATTTTCAAAATGGAAAAAAGAAAATTCTAAGTATAACCAACCAAAAGAATATTATGGTTTTGAGAAGGCATCTTGCACTGTGTCATTAATGTCCCTTCTATAGCAGTCCATGATCCCTGATACATTTTTTTTCCAGAATTTACTGCCATGCTCACATACTTCTCAAACATCTTTAAAATTAAATGCAAATACTGAGGAATGTGTGACACACTGAGCTTCCCTTTTTTGCAATAGTTTCTAGGGAGCTAGAAAAAATCAGTGCAGTAAAATCAGTAAAAATCAGTGCTGAATTTCTTATCCCAAGCGTTTAAATACAATGATTTTATGCATTCTTTACCTGCATCCACTCTCTTTTTAAAAATCTCCATTGTAAAGAAAATAATTTTTTTAAATCTTTATTGTAAGTATAGTTTGGCATGTTTTTAATCTCTCAATATTTTGGAGAAGGGTACAATTTTATGGGGGCATAAAATTAAAGAATAGCAAAAATATAACTAACTCTTTATTATCCATGCTTTGCATGCTCATCATGACTGGAGATACTTTTTCCAGCACAGCCTGGATTCATTGAGTGGATAATGCTAATTCACATCATACTACCTTTCCCCTGAGCTTACAATGGGATCTTGTTTGTTGCATTCCAAACTAAAAAGTGTGGATTTAAAATGGAAGGATAGAAAAGGTGAGGTGAAGAAGGAACAAGGGAAAAATACATAGTTTCATGAACAAGTGAGAATAAAGGTGTGTTTGAGTAATTTTTACAAAATACATTGAAATGCTTTTTCTCTCTGATATTGTACATACTTTCCCACCATTAGTATAATTATTGAGAGAGCTATTTTAATGGCAGTGCTTTATATGGCACCCCAGAAAGGATGAGTACACATAAAATTTTGGTCATACAAAAGATCCATTGAGGTAGACACCAACATTTTCCTGTAGAGTGTATTACATGTATTTTGACGTTATATTCGATCTTAGATACTGAAATGTTTTACTCTTATCCAAATGCTTTTGGCCTTTGTAGTTTGGGAACTGATAGAATGTGTTTTGTGCTATCTTGAGATACCTTCAACTATGAGATTTATAACTGCTAATGAAATCATCCAGTACCCAACAAATGAACTTCTAAATTAGGCTTTCGCTGATGATTTAAGATGAGAATTTCTCAGAGAAATTGTGAATGAATTCATTCAATGAGAGAAAGAAGTCAAAATATGCTGATTCTGCTGGATGCCTGGAAACTAAAATCTTATTCATATTCTCAACAAAATTAGAAAAACCCATATTATTTGGAAGAAATTTAAAAATGGAAATTGTCAGTGTATTAGGACTATTTAATAAGATTTCTTGCATAATAAGGTGATGGTCATGAACTAATTTTTCATTTTGAAATACGTGTACACTAAGCAATAAAAAGGCACCCACATCCTTACCTTAAGAGCAACTTCCTTTTTTATTAGACTTATAGTAGAAATCCAGTGAGAAAAAGTGATAGGATATTGGTGCTTATGCAAATAGTTGCATTGTTTTCCTCATTGAGAATTTCTCCATCTTTCCATACTAGAACACTGTAATCTCTCTTGAAGCCTAACACTGATTGAGTCTACGTTGGGTTACAGGATCTCTTCATTCTGACTGAATTAACCTTTCAAATTTATCAAATAAAGAGGCTCTGTTTCTGTTAATTGGCCATTTTATTGAGTAAACTGATTGATTCAAGCATTAATTTCAGGTCACTTAAAAATGTATATATCTGCAGTATACATGATCTCTGTAGATTCAACAGGTCTTATTGAAATCTAATGCTTGAAAGAAAACAAGTCATCTCTAAGGAACATAGGAAACTGATACAAAGCCAATTCATTTTTTAAATTTCTTTTTAATTCACTTACTCAGTAGATACTTTTTGAATAGTACTGGGAACAACCATGAACCAGTCAGACCTATTATTTCTTTTGTCTTTAGAGCTTATGGCTGGAGATCTATTGTCCTCAATGCAAAGCTAGAAGTTAGTGCAGGGTGCATAGGAGGACATGGGCAGGACATCTAACTCTGCTGGAGGTAGGGTCACAAACTAGTCTTCCCAGAGGAAATGGCTAAAGCAGCTGGAAGTGGTGAAGAAGAGACTGATGCAATTAGAGGCAAGAAATACATGACCTATTTTTCTGGTACCAAAAGAAACGAAGAAAAAAGATGAATGTGGAAAACTTGTGATTTCAATGGCAAGAATCTGCCAGGATTCTCTTTGTGCCTATGTTTGTGAAACAAGAGACAGGGTGCACAACCACATTCTAAGTGTTGAAGAAAGAATGAGGAATAAAAATCAGAGTAGGATAATATAGGCAGGGAGATAGAAGGTTTGAGAAAAAGAAATGTTTTAAATAGTTACTAGAAAGAATCTGAGAGAAAGAATCCCTTAGAAAAATATAATAGGATTTCCAGCAGCATTGAGAGGGCAGTAAAGAGGAGTTCATGACTTTTTAGAGACATCATTTCCCATAGTTCTTTGATATCAACCAGTAGGACTCTACTGCTCAGGTGTAGATATAGAGGAAATGGAGAGATGAATGACTGAGGGTAATGGTTTTGTTAGGCTGGAGTGTTAGAATAATCACAGGCAGAGTGAGTTTGTAGATATAAACCATCCAGTCTCACTTGAATAGGACAGCAGTGAAGTCTGGATGAAGCTGAGAGAGAGGTTCAAGGTATTATGAGTCTCATAGGGGTCAAAGAACAAATCTTAAGAGTGACTCATTAAGTGGGTTCAAAGATAAGGTGAGGGCCAGCATTGAGGGGAGCAGATCCAGATGATGACACAGCGCAGTGTGTCTCTAAGGGAACAGATGGCAGCGAAGTAGAGGTGAAGGTCTCTGGAGGAGAAGCTCTATGTGGCAAGAGAGCATCCTTGTTGGTGTGGGAGTTACATAGGACTATGTTAGGATATGAGGAATGAGGGAAGACAATGAACCATGTGTTAGGCTCATTAACAAACTGACAAAAGGATAGTGGACATTTCACAGAAGCAAAGTTTTTTAAATATCCTAGAGTAGTTATAGCATGGGGAACTGGATAAATACCAATCACATCTCCTGCCCCAAGCTGGGAAAATGAGCATCTTCTCCCAGAGTCAATAACTCACTATCCTCAGGAGAGAGCCTCTGGGAAGAAAGTAAATAGTTGAGGATTTAGACACAAAGAGGTGCCATGACTTGCCCAAAGTCACCAAATAAGAAACTCATGGTTTATCAATATCCCTTGATACTTAAGGTCGTAATACTTGCCATAGGCTTCCTACTGCAAATACTTGCAACTCTCTGTTAAGGGCTTTATATGACTCCAGGGCAAACAGAATGGGCATGAGAGGTCTTATGCCCCAGGACCAACCCTTAACAAATAATGAAAGAAGATGGTGGATACATGCCCAGGTTCCTTTGCCCCCTGGTAGGACAGCTCTAAGGTATGTCCTATATAGTTCCCCAAAGTCTCCCGAAGGACTGAGCTACAATTGTGCACACTTGCTCATTAATGCAGCCTGCATTCGCCTTTCTTTGTTGGTCTTGTGTCCCCCGTCTCTCAGCTTCCTGGGATTGTGTTGCCTAATCAAATGCAGGATGCCCACCTATATTTGAATTTCATATAAACAGCAAGTTTTAGTGTAAGAACATTACAAATTTACATGGGAGATAACTTACACTAAAATTTTTTGGTTATTTATTTGAACTTCCATTTAGTTCAGTTCCTGCATGCCTATTTGCTAAATCTCACAACCCTAGTAGATATTTCCTTTCAAATAATCTACATGTATTCCTACCCTTACCTCAAGATTTGCTTCTGATGGAGCACAAAGAAAGACAAATCAGCAACTATTCCAGAGGGACAAGCTTTGAAGAAGAAAACAAACTTAAGAAGCAACATTCAAATAAGATTGAAATTATAAATGACTATCTTTCTATTGTCAGCTCTAACGTTACCAGGAAAAGGCTACAAACCAGCCTCAGCACATTTAGTTTGATTTGTATAAGCCATCACCTCATCAGAAAAGCAACTGTTATCCAGTCACCTTTATTAAACTCAATGCCAAGTATCATTAGTACAGCAATTCTGTGATAATGTGTATTCGTTCCATCACCAAATGTCCTAAATGTCTATCACTGGACAACAGCCTCTGTTTCAATCAACTAATATAAATGAATAGGAAAAGGGGAGGCCATGTATCCCTGGTGATCTCCTTGACCCATCATTTCCTAGCAATAAGTTTGGCTTGATTACATCAACACTGGGGATCCCAGATGCATTATTATTAATGAACTTTCAAACTGAGGCTTGTTTGTTAATAATTTAATTAAAACCCCAAGTGTTTACTTGTTGCTATTCCTCCCAAGAGATCCTTCTGCAAATTCTGGATAGGAGCTGTTTTGCTCATCTACCTGAACAACATCACCAACATTTTCCAAGTTGGTATTCCCTACACCCTAATTCCTCATTTCCATGAAAGCATCCAAGCCTTGATGGCAAGTGATTTTGTTTCTCATCAGTGTAAAACTAGGCCTTTCAGAGTATCTGCATTTCCCCAACATGTCTGGCGATTCCTCTGTCTTGAATTTTAATAGCAGAAGTTCAGTTGTTTATCACTTTTATTCATGTGCAGTGAATACAAATCATTGATGCTAATGCTAAGTTGTGTTCAATTCAGGTATAAAACTTCTTCAAATATTGAACAAAATTGTGGTTTAATGAATGTGTGGTGGCTTCTCTAAATGTTTAAAATTATGTCCCATCAGGGCCATCTAATTTAGGCATCCACATTAACATTTATTTCTCTATTTCTTTTTTAAATTTAAACTATTTAAACTAAAAAAAAACAAAAAACTCAGTTCACTCATTTCTCTCATCCTCTCACCCCCTGCCTCTGGCAAGCACCAATCTGTTCTGTTCTTTGTATCTATGATCTTGTTTTGTTTGTTTGTTTTAAATTCCACATATAAAAGACATCATACAGTATTTATCTTTCTCTGTTTGACTTATTTCAGTTAGCATAATGTTCTTGAATTCCATATTCACAATGGTAAGATTTCATTATTTTTATGGTTAAATCACAATGGAATATTGTATGTGTATATATACACACACTGTATCTTCTTTATCCATTCATCCATTAGATTGTTTCCATAATTTGGCTATTGTAAATAATGCTGCAGTGAACATAAGGATGCATATATCTCTTTGAGTTAGTATTTTCATTTTCTTCAAATACCCAGAAGTAGATTTATTGAACATATGGGTAGTTCTATTTTTATTTTTTTGAGAAACCTCCATACTGTTTCCCATAGTGGCTGCACCAATTTATATTTCCACCAACAGTGCACAAAGGTTCTCTTCTCTCCACATCCTCACCAACACTTGTTATTTCTTACCTTTTTGATATGAGCCATTTTTCCAGGTGTAAAGTATCATCCATTGTGGTTTTGATTTGCATTTCCCTGATGATTAATGATACTGAGCATCTTTTTTTTTTTTTTTAACCTGAGCATCTTTTCATGTACCTTTTGGCCATCTGTATGTCTTCTTTGGAAAAATGTCTATTCAGATTGTCATGATTTTCATGTAATACTGGGCTCTTTTATCTCACCAATAGATGGTACCAATCTGTGGCAGGATCAGCAAACGTCAGGGCTGCCAGCAGCAGTTGAGTCACTGGGGAATGCCAGTGAAGTTCACTTTAAAGAAAATAATTCTCACTTTTATATGCATTCTGCAGACTTCCTTTTGATTTCCATGGTGAGCCTATTGACTTCAAAGTGTCCTTTCAGGATCACATAGAAGGCCAGAGACTCATCGTGTCCTGATTCGTTGACTTTGCTCCATGCTCGGCACTTGTTTGAAATCTGTGGGGTTCTGTCTAAAAGAAGCTCAATAGGCAGCAAAGAGAGGCAAGTGTCTAGTCTCAAACCTCCCTTGTAAAATGATTACAAAACCAACTAGAGACTGGGGAACTGGGTATCATCTTGACAATGAGTCACCTTCTGAAAATGAGTACTCAGATCCAGCATGGCAGGAGAATGGCTACAAAGGAAGGCACTTTATAAACGGGCTCACATCTTTCTCCCCTGCCTGTGCAAACTTCACCATTTTGAAATCTCAAGAAGTTGGTCCTACACCAGAGTTTGAAGGCAAGTTATTTCCTGATTCATGGATCATTAAATTGTTTGAATAAAAATGGAGGTCAAGATGGATGAAGATAACTGTCTTCATTTACTTTCATCACACGCTCCTAATTGTAGTTCAAGATTTTCCCTATACAGTGAATGAACGGCAGAAACCCTGCCCAGAAGTGCTCTAAGTGTTCCAAAACAATGCACAGAATTGCACTGAGCTTCCTCCTATCTGCTTATTTTTTGAGGTCAGCATTGTTCTAATAAAAAGGATCAGATGGTTTTTCTAGTAATGGCAACTTAGGGCAATATGTACTTTATGAGACCAGTCTGAAGAACCATAGTCCTGCTGTCCCCTTTCCTTGCTCCATGTGGTTGATCCTACACTATATCTGAACATGACATAGTAGCATAGATGGATTGTGTGGTGTGCCTCGATGACAAGGCATCCCAGGCTTTGTACCTTACCCATGACAGAGAGCTTTCCCCCGACTAAGACTCCAATTTACTTTGTAATTAATTTTATTTAACTATTATACACATTCTGAGTGATTTTTACATCATTGTGTCTAGACTATGTTCGTATGATGTAAGATGAAATGGCTAAAACGTGCAAATATTCACACAAAGTGGGAATTTCTCTTTCTGTGGAATTAAGCCACTTCGTTGTTTCATGGAACTCAACAGTTCATTTTTTAAAGGTTTTTCTTTATTACTTGAACTTAGCTGGGCGTACCAATGTTTGCCAAGAGGAAAGATTTTTCATAATGCTAATAATGTCTTCAGACCACACGTTTGTATCCTTCGTGCTGTCTCACCTTCATAGGAATTTGGAAAGACCCTAGTTGAAAACTTTTTTTTTTTTTTTTTTTTTTTGCCACTTTTGTAGAGCACACCTCAGAGTCGGCTGGGAGCCTGTTGTTACTACACAGTTTTTCCAAAGACCCAGGGCAAGGGCCACATCATTTTAATCTGGGAAATGACTCTTTTGAGCAAGTACCAGATAAAGTTAGTGATTTACGAAAGCTTTTATCAGCCTCCTGATGGCTTTTACAGAGTGGAACACTACATGACCCATGTGATTTGTTTTCATTTACAAAGGTGCAGAGGCTTTGAATTTAAAAATGGAACGTTTTCTTCTCGTGCCAAATGTAAACAATTTAACATCCATTTCCCATCCAGCTATTTTACCAGTTCAAAAGAGTTTATATGAATCTTATCTGTATTATATTTCCTGCTGATTGGCAGCACCTCCTACTTCAGCTGGGAAGCCAAAAATGTGCTGGCTCAGATTTGAACAGGAAAGGAATAACAAAGAAAACTAGGAAATAAATGTAATGAGTGGTTACAGGGTGCTGAAAACTATACTTATCGTTTCTTATTCTTGCAGAGTTGGTGCTGCCATATTGATTTATGCCTGGGAAGTCTTTTATGGAAACACACAACAAAAGCTTCAGATTATTTTGTCAACAAGAAAACACAGTTTACCTTATCTTCAAAGTCCCCATCTATTCCTGATTTGAGCCGTTCCATATTCCCTGCTTGCTGAGATCTCTGTGAGCCCTGGAGGAGATTTGCATTGGATATAGTAATTCACCGTAAGAGATAAAAGCCCCCAGAATGTCACAGAGCTGGTTTCTGAGGCAGGCAGAATAATTCTGGGGGGACCATGAGCAGTCCAGAGAACAAAAAGTATTGTGGCTCTTCCCAGCCAACTTAGAGTCAGTTTGCTGAGCCCTGGAGACTTTTTTTTTTCCTTCAAGAATGCAAAAGACATTTATTTGGCCTATTGTTTGAAGGTCTTAAGTTTCTTTCTCACATTCAAGGCCTGGATAATTGGAAAGCAGAAGAAGGAAAGGACAAAAGCAGCCGTCTAGACACTTCCTAATGGAGTATCATGTTTATAAACCGTTTTCCTTGCCTTGTCCTAATAATAACACATTATGAACTGAGGTAAAATACTAGATCATAAACTTGGACCCTATTGTAAGGATGACAGGCAAGGGTTACAGGTTTTGTTTTTTTTTTTTCCAAAATTAAACTTTTATTTTTTTAAAGATCACCAATAATTTCTACTAAAGGTCGTCCTCCGGCCACAGTCCCAGAAATGTTCCCGTTTGCCATTGGCTTCCCCACCGCAAATTCTCTTATACTCTCCACCCCACACTCTATCTGCAATTTTCATTCCACTCTCAAGCTTCAATTTAATTGGACTGATTAAGTCTATAGGGGGAATGTTATTTTCAATAAATACCCTGCCTTTCTTGTCAATAAACATCATGACTATCACCACCATCTCATGTTAAAGATAGACATGTGAGGTAACTTTGGGACTTTTGGGACTTTGGGTAGATGTAGATGTGTGTGCTTTCTGAGGCTCTCTAGGCAAGATGTATTCAGTGGACAGAGCATTATATGTGTCCCAGGTTCTAGTCTTTGAATAAGACATATAACCTCTCCGAGCCTCTACTTTAACTTTTTTTAGCCTCTACTTTTACTCTGTCATGTAAAAAGGGGATATGGAGCTAATAACTTGGAAAGTCTCTGATTCCTGAATTTTTTTTTTTAAGCTTTTAACCTTTGTGTTTCTGGGAAGCTATGTCCTTGAAAATTACTTCCTGGTAGTAGATATCCTTGCTATGAGGAGTGCAAAGTGTTTTACTAGAATACATAGGTATTCATCTTCATATTTTATATCATTGAGTGCTGTTGCCTTACCAAGTGTTCACCCACCAGATAACTTCTCATTCATTAGCTAGCACACCCACTAGTGCAGTGGGTAATAGTATCATCTGCCCCCTACAGCACAGTGACATTCCAAAGAGCAAAGAGGATGCTGTATATGATTGCCAGATAACTGGTAAATTAAAATTCACCAACCGGAAGTTGTAACTGACATTTAGCAGCAGTTTCCTAATCTCCTGTTCTTTTCTTTACACTATGATACATGCCTTCTTTTTCTTTCTCCGTACAAAGAAATACACTGATTTCCTGTCCCTGTATTTACATATGGTTTCCATTTGAAAGGTCATCAGTTATTTGGACAATGATAACAAGATATTTCATTAAAAAGTAATCTTCAAATATTGAGCAACTCCAGAGATAGGATACTCCCATTAAGTTCATTTGATGATTATGCAGTGTATGTATGCAGTTAAAATTGAAAGAGGAGGCAAACCATTTCCCCAGCCTCAAAAACCCAGCCACAGACAGAACTTGAGGTAAGATTTTATTTCAGGAAAGTACAGGTTCATTTAAAAGA
The DNA here is from genome assembly GCF_011100685.1 of Canis lupus familiaris. NCBI lineage: Eukaryota > Metazoa > Chordata > Mammalia > Carnivora > Canidae > Canis > Canis lupus. The sequence continues at coordinate 77,432,652 of NC_049222.1, read as the reverse complement.
TGTACCCAAACTGGGGGTCCTGGGTGGCTCAGTTGATTAGAAGCATCTGTCTTCAGCTCAGGTCATGATCAGCCCTGCATCCACTGGGCTCCCTGCTCAGTGGGGAGTTTGCTTCTCCCTCTCCCTCCACCTCTCCACCCCTCCCCCCACTTGTATGCACATGTACCCTCTCTCTCTCTCTAATAAATAAAATCTAAAACAAACAAACAAAAAAGATATACCCAAACTGTATATTTTGCTTCTTAGCAAGACACTAGTCCTTTGAGCAGTAAGCTCAAATTAAATGCTCAAAAAAATAACTGTTAAAGTAATGAATGGGTAAGTGAATAAGTTGCCTTTATATAATATACAGTTGACCCTTGAACAACACAGGTTTGAAAAGCACAGGTCCACTTATATGTGGGTTTTTAATACAATGCAGCCTTGTAAATGTGTTTTCTCTTCCCTATGATCTCCTTAATAACATTTTCTTTTCTCTAGCTTATTCTATTGTAAGAATATAGCATATAGTGCATGTAACACACAAATATGTGTTAATCAACTGTTTATGTGATCAGTAAGGCTTCCAGTCAACAGTAGACTATTAATAAAGTCTTGGTTCAGTCCAAACTTACACATGAATTTTGGACTATGAGGGGGTTGGTGCCCCTAACTTCCACATTGTCATGGGTCAACTGTATACTGCACTAATCACTGACTAATGGTATAGCCCACTCACCAAAGTTGGGGAAATAATATTAGTAGGTCTCATGTGATTTTTTTCTTTATCTATTTGTTTTCTTCTCCAAGGATATACACATTATTTAGGCATCTTTGAGGCTTAAAACTATGCAAAACTTTCCTAAAGTGCCAGTCTGTAAGATAGATAATCTGATGCCTCCCTCGTTCACATCTGATGGAGACAACTATTAGGTTTATTCATGCCACTTACTGGCTGGACTAGTGTCATAGAGCTAATTGCTTGGTTTTCCTTGATATAAATGAGGGAATGGGGCCTACATGATCTCCCGGTTCCCTCCTGGTATTAATATTCTGTGGTTCTATGAAATAAGAACTGTGCTTACAGAATGGTCTTTGTTCACTATAATACATAATAAAAAAAAAATGATACCATATATCCATGGTTATCTTTGAGTAGGGGGATTACTGGAAATTTTAACTTATTATTTAAACTTTTTTTGTCAGAACCTTTTTACAATGAACATTCATTGTTTTATGATCAATTGAGGCAAACTTTGTTTCATTTTAAGAAAAACAATACCTAACTCAAGGAAGAAAAATAAAAAGCAATAATAACAAAATATTCGTTTTTGTATCCAGGTCTAGAGCCATGTTTTCCAGACTCTTGTGGACTCTATCTTGGAGGTTCTGATTCAGTCACTCTCCCCATTTTCTCTCTCTCTCTCTCAAATAAATAAATAAATATTTTTTTAAAAAGTAATCTAAGAATCATCTAGAGCTAAAGAATTGTCAACAGACTCAGCTTCACTGGAAAATGGTAGTTCCACCCCAGATGGCACTTGAACAACCCAGAATGGTCCACTCACTATCCCAGAGTTTATTCCATTTGGGTCCTGGACTCCCAGGATCCTCCAAAACTGCACACTAAGAAAACACATACTGATATTTAAGTTCAGGGGTCAAGGATGCCTGGGTGGCTCGGTGGTTGAGTGTCTGCTTTAGGCTTAGGGTGTGATCCCAGGGACCTGGAATCAAATCCTGCGTCGGGCTCCCTATGGGGAGCCTGCTTCTCCTTCTACCTGTGTTTCTGCACTCTCTCTGTGCCTCTCATGAATAAATAAAATCTTTAAAAAATTTCAGAGGTGAGTGGTTTGGAACAGTATCTTTTTCTGGAGCTTTGATACTAGAACATGCTCTCAGTAAGAAAATTATGGGTCATCCCTCAGCAATGGATTAGCTGGATGAAATACTGTTTCATCACTGGGTGTTTCTTGACATTTCAAGAGAAACCATCATCAAGGTTTCTCTTGAAATGTCAAGAAAGAAAAACCCACAGGTAAAGAGAGAGAGAAAGTAAATGGCTCCCAAGAGCCATCAGCATTAACTTGTAAGGGTTAAATTTTTCATAAAGCATATGCATTATAATTAAATGAGTAACAACCGAAAATGAATACTGACTTAATTATGATTTTGTTGATTTGACCACATTGCTGAGGTCTAAATGACAGAAAAAAAGTAAAATGGATCTTCCAGCCACAGAATGCTTTCAATTTGTAAGTCCTCATTTAAGAAGCAGCAAAAATACTTTTGTTGTTTGTTGAGTACTTGTTATGATCAGAATGTTTGTGTCTCCCTGAAGTTCACAGGTTGAAACCCTAACTCATCTCATTGTGATGGTATTTGGAGATGGAACCTTTGGGAGGTGAATAAGGTTAGGTGAGGTTATGAGGGTGGGGCACTGGTAATGGGATTAATGGCTTTATAAGAAGAGGCAGAGAAATCAGTCTCTCCATGCACAGGCACTGAAGAAAGGCCACATAAGGACAGAGGGAGAAGGTGGCCATATGCAAATCAATTAAGAGAGCACATCTCAGAAACCAAATGGGAAGACCCCTTGATCTTGGATCTCCCGGTCTCCAGAATGTTGAGAAATAAACCTCTGCTGTTTAAGCCACCTGACCTGTGGTATTTTGTTATGGCAGCCTGAATAGATGAACAGTGCCTTAACTGCATTATATGATTTAGTCATCCCACATGATCATTGTAAAGAAGAAATCCCAAACCACCAAAATCTTTTACTGTTTTTAGGGTCAGTGTGCTTGACAACAGTGTTCTTTTATATTTTGCTGTAGGCTAACAGCTAAAGAACCTTGTTACATACTTTACATGTGTAATACATGTGCACATACCCCTGCTAGCTCATATAGGATGTGTAAGGGTGTGTTTGTAAATACCTGTGCCTGCAGTGCAGTGGGTACTGGATCCAGTTTACTTAGCAGTTAATTCCATGTTCCTCTAAGCAGTTCTCTGTCTCCACTTATTCCCAGAGGGGGAAAAGGAAGGATGCAGCAAGAGGGAAAGAGGAGGAGAAAAGAACATCAAGAATGAAGAGAGGGGCGCCTGGGTGGCTCAGTCTGTTAAGCATCCAACTCTTGATTTTGGCTGAGGTTGTGAATCTCAGGGTAGTGAGAGGGAGCCCTCCCCACCCTACTCCCTCCCCCCAGGCTCCATGCTCTGTGAGGAGTCCCCTCCAGATTTTCTCTCTCCCTCTCCCTCTGCCTCTCCCCACCACTCATGCGGTCTCTTTCCCCTCACTAGGGAAAAAAAAAAAAAAAAGAATGAAAAGAGAGAGTTAAGAAGACAGAAAATGATGTGAAAGAACAAATAAGGGAGCAGGATTTAGAAGGAAAAAACAGAGAAGTGACTTTGAGGATCCCTGTGTCCCATCCCCCCCCCCACCCTGTGCTCTGTCCCCAAATTCCTAGGCTGCAGCCACACCTGCCCCCTTGCCTCTCTATCCATTCCCTGACCCTACGGCTGCTGAAGCTCCCACCTCACTTTCCGAGCTCTGCCCCTAGCACTCCAGCTAGGCTCAGAAATAAATGAAAATGGCCTGTTGCACCAAGAGGATAATTAAAGAAAACACAGAAACCCACAAGGAACTTCTGACACTTTCTGACTCTTTAAAACCGCAGCCCCTTACAGCCCTTCCTGAGGGGCGTCCAGCTTCCCTCCCAGCTCCGGAGGCCTTCAGGGCAGGCGGGGGGACACCAGGACCCTCTTCCAACTGAATTCCAAAGTGCCCAGTACAGGTCACCCCACCACGCATTCCATTCTTGGCAGTGTTTTATTCGGCGGACGTAGATCACTGAGGAAAAGAGAGGCCTTTAGGGTACAGCATATTTCAAAACACAATTAAAATAAACTCTTCATGTGGAAATGTAAGACGCATTTGTATTCTGTGAAAGCCTTTGGCCGTACCAACTGCAGGGTGCCCCGTGGCGAGGTCCTTAGTACCCAGCTTCACACAGTGGGCAACAGGCAGCGGCTGCACAAAAATAAACAGGGGCCCCCAACACCACAATAACTTCCCGTACCTGTTCTTGTTTGCTCGCTGAGCCCTCAAACATTGGGAGTTGCTGAAATACATAAAAGCGTAACAGCTTGAGTCAATATTTACCAGCCTAAGCGAGTGATTTCATTTAGCGAGATGACTGAACCCCTTTGAATAAATACATCTCCTTGCAGAACCACCCCAGGCAGGCGGCGGGGGAAGGGCTAAGCAGATCTGCTTCGGTCCTAGGCCGGCCGGGGCTGGGGCTCTGAGACTGTAGGGGGGCCCTCCTCTCTCCATTATTATTTTTTTGGGGGGTTGGGGGTGCGTGGGGAAGGGGACGTGCTGCGTTTTCACATCCAGTCTGTGTTTTACACGTGCGTCACGTCTCAGTTTGGGCTAGTCATATTGCGGCAGCTCAACAGCCGCAGGTGGCTAGTGGTTGTTTTAATTTATTTATTTCTTTATTTATGATAGTCACAGAGAGAGAGAGAGGCAGAGACACAGGCAGAGGGAGAAGCAGGCTCCATGCACCGGGAGCCCGACGTGGGATTCGATCCCGGGTCTGCAGGATCGCGCCCCGGGGCCAAAGGCAGGCGCTAAACCGCCGCGCCACCCAGGGATCCCGGCTAGTGGTTGTTTTAGCGCACAGCGCAGTTCTAGACCAGGCTCTGGGGACCTAGAACCCAGGAGTTCCCAGACCTGCAGCCAAAAGCCTCCCTCCAGAGCCTGAGCGTCTCCACAAGTGTGTCTTGCTGTTAGAGTAAAGCGCACATTCCCAGGCTCAAAGTTTGCCTTGGCCTGGGTATGAGTTGAACAGGGAAAGGGTGTTGAATAAACTCGGACCTAAGGGCTGGGGTGTCTGTACATAAGAACATGAGGCCCCTTGAGATGTGGGACAGAGTTGGGGGGCATGCAGAAATGGGGCAAGCTGGCTCTGTGTGCAGGAGACAGGGGGAGAGAGAGAGAGGGGAGTGAAGAAAAGCTGGAGAAAGAAAGGGAGACAGGCAGAGAGAGAAGGAGAGACAGATGAGATGAATGACTCTATTCCCAGGATCCTTCTGTTATAGACCAGTCCATTCTCAAGACGAGCCCTCCGTGAATTTTGCAGAAAGTTCTGGTTGCCGCTACACTTGCACTGTCTCACCTGTGCTCAGGACACTTTAGGATTCATAAAAGGAGATACCGCATCCACTTTCCTGTTGCAGGGCTCCCCCTTCCTGGTTTTTTCCCTCTCTTTTACAAATGGCTTGGGTCTGACTTGAAGGGGTGATCATAAAGAGAGTGATTACTTTTACGCTGGCTGCAATGAGCAGAGGATTCTGTGAGGAGGGATTTATACATGAAAATCAATACCAGCATTGGAAAGCATCCCCTTTTGCCCATAGAAGTGCTGCCCACAGGGTCAATAGCTGGAATTAACCTGGATCCTTTTTTTATTATTACTATTTTTAATAAAGCTGCTTTATGATAGACTCTGATGTGAGCTCCCACGCTGCAGCTGCACCGGTGTGGAGGGAAAGAGCAAATAGTTTCATTTAAGAATTATCTTTTTTTTTTCCCAGTGGGCACCATACCCCACTTCCACCTCCCTCACCCTCCAGGTCTCCAGAAAGTCAGAAAAGGAGGAGAATGAAATTAAGCTTCTTATGAGCATCAACTAAAACCAACATAAAAGCGAATGAGCTTATTGTCCTGATTTTATAGGATGTTTGATTTGTGATAGACAATAATAAAAATTAGCTTTTGTAAGGTGGCTGTACTGAATGCTTACTGTATGCCAGGCTCCATGCTTGGTGCTTTACTTACTTCATTAAATTTTTTCAACAATCCTATCAGAAGAAATGGAGACCCAGGATGGACAAATGTCTCAAGGAAGGCATAAGTAGTTGATAACTTTCTCCTACCAAAGTCTTTTTGACTCCCCAAACTGTGCCATTTGCTGGATCGGAAAGATTGGACGGATGTATGGATGCTCCTTACTGGCTAGACGAGGTATTGGAATTCTTCACATATCTCTCTACCTGATTCTGGCAAAAAGCCATTCTTTCTGTTACAGTGTATAAAGATGGGGCAGTAAGAAATTTCTTTTGATAACCCTAGAGTCAGTCCTTGAATCCTCCATCTTTCTCACATCTCACAACCAATTCATTGGTAAATCCTGTTAGTTCTGCATTTTAAAATATATCAGACTCTGGGGCACCTGGGTGAGTCAGTCAATTGAGCATCTGGCTCTTGGTTTCCACTCAGGTCATCATCTTGGCATCGCGGGATCAAACCCCATGTCAGGCGAGGGGTGTGCTCCAGATTCTCTCTCTCTCTCTCTCTCTCTCTCTCTCTCTCTCCCTCTGCCCCTCCCCTACACCCCTGTGTGCACACTCTCTCTCTAGAATAAATAATCTTTAAAAAAAAAAACAAAATATATCCAACTCTAAGAATGCTTCACTTCCACTAATTTTACCTCCACTGGTCATTAACTTCCACTCTCATCCCCATACAGACTTTGCTCCACACTGCAGCCAATGTGAAACATCAGCAAGTTAGGTCATGCCAGGTCCATATTTAAGATCTTCCAGTGACTTTACATCTCATTTGAAGCAAAAGCCAAATTGAAATATATAAGACCCTACATGTACTTTATACACACACACACACTTTCTCTTCTGATTTCATCTTCTTCCACTTTCTTTCTTGCTCAGACCCCTCCAGCTACACTGACTCAATGCAGTTCTTCAAAGTCACCAACCACCCTCCAGCATCCAGGCCTTTGCACTGACTATTTCCTCTGCCTGGAACATATTTTTCTTGGTTAATAATGTGACTTACCCCCTCACTTCTATCTCGTTTCTACCCAAATGTTTTCTTATCAGGGAGAATCCTGCCTTGACTACCTTGCAATCTCTCATTCCTTACCATCATCTCTGAGCTGTATTTCTCTCTAGCACTTTCAACTGCCCAACATTTAAATGTTTATTTGTTTCCTGTCTTTGTCTTTCTCATACCCCACTTTCCTCATCCACACATTAGTTCCATAAAGGTTTGTTTGATTCACTACAAAACAGTTTCTGGAATAGTTCTAGCAAGTAGAAGGTGCTCTGTAAATATTTGCTGAATGAATGAATGAATGAATGAATGAATGACAACCATTTGGGAAAATCAGATATGAGAAAAGGAGCAATAAAATGAATTTTAGAACAACCACTGACTGCCCAGACATTAAGAGACGCCCCTTTGAGAGCCAGTCCTGACAGTATCCCTCAAATGCAAACTTTGAGGGATTATCAGCACCACTTCTGACCAGGAGGTCATTACTTCATCTGTCTGACAACACTTTGTAAGCTTTTGCATGTGGCATCTATGGCATTTGAATAAAGCAAGAGCACTATAGTTAACAATCCAAATTGTTCCTCATGATCAATTGCTCAGACCTTAGAGGGCAAGTTGGTGTCAGAGTGGGTCGTCATTCAGCAGTGTAGTTATAAAGCCTTCCCCTTTCCATTTGTTGTGCTATCTCATCTGTTCGAATCCTTCGGAGGGGGGATGGGAGCAAAGGTACCTAGAAGGCCTATCAGAAATTTGTAAATTTAACCAAGTCTTTGTACCAGATGGGTCCTTCAAGGTGACTTTCCACACCTTGAGCTGGGTGGGCCCTCAGATTGGCCATTGAGGCATAAAAGCAGAGTTGGAGAAAGTTGGTCTGATGCTCAGGGGATAATCTGAACAGGCTTTAACATATAATTCAGCTCCTACTACTCTGCTATCTGATGTGAACCTAGCAGCCCTAAGGATGCTAATGTTGTGGGAAGCTTCCACCCTTCAAAATTGAACACTGATCAATTCAAATGGACAGTTGCCAGCTGGCAAATGAAAATCAGTGTTTACCTGCACAGACTCAGTCCCAGGCAATGTGATAATTCTTGCCTCTCTCTTTAACCTTCTCTTGGCTTTGGGGAACTTGCCATCCATGCTGGGCTATCATTACTGGCTCTATTAACCAGTAATTTTTAAACCCCCACATCCTCTTGTTTGGTGCAGGCACAGTCCCTTTGCAGGTATGTGTGCCTCATAAGTCTGAAACAACAGCCTGTATCAGGAAAGCCTGGGAGGAAGGATCCAGCCTCCCAGCAATATTCTTGTGTGTCTTTGGCTGCCATAGCAGAATAGTTCACAAAGGTAATATATTCTGGGAGTCTGCTCGAACGCTCAACTGACAAGAGCCCTATTGAGATGATGTTCATTCCCCTGGGAGCTTTTCTGTTTACATGTGCCTTTACTCATCTTTCAGCTGAATCAGAAAGCTGAATGGAAACTGCACTGTTTGAGAACACAAAATGGATTTTTATTCTTAAAAGGACTTTCATATAGAGAAACCCAGACTTAACAATATTCACATGTAGTTTTAATCCCTAGAATTTGGGAGGTGTCTGGGACTATAGATATGGCTTCTTGTGCAGTCCACTGTGCTAGCCACCAGCCATATGATTTGGCTTATTCACATTGCAATTTAAAATAATTTATTTCAAGTGAAATTAAAAATTCAGAAAAAAAGCCTCTCAGTCAAACCAGCTAGTCACAAGCCACATGTAGTTAGGGGCTGCCATATTGGATGGCACAAATATAGAACACTTCCATTATTACAGGGAATTCTACTGGAAAGCACTAGTTAGACTATGTCCCTCATTTTGTAGAAAAGAAAACAAAGGCTTGAAATGGTCAAGGTCAAGTATCTTGCTTTCTTATCTTAAAGATAGTAGCTTAACTGTAATTAGAAAACATCTAGTTTGTCTTACTCTGTCCTTCCATACTACCAGGCCATCTCCCATCTCTGATATTAGTATCAAACATTATTCTAATAACATCCAGCAGAAATACAAATGAAGGAAAGCAGACTGGTGATATTTATAGTTGGCTATAAATATCCAAGTATGAGTGATTGCAAAGTGAAATTAAAATAGACTCAGGAAACCCCGTCTTGTCCATGAAACTCTGTAAGACTAATCTGAAAAGAAGAGACAGTTTTTCCAATAGCTCTATGCTTATACCTGCAGCTTGCAGGTCTATGTTGGTTACTACAGGACTGCATTACTTATATAACTAACAAATGCTTTTTTTCATGTTTCTTTGGCTGTGTATAATGAATGTCATGGGGAATTTGAATTGCTTAAGTAACTCCAAGAAATCTTCCCTCGTACTATGTACGCAGGGCACATTTAGGAATATATTGGCTATACCAACCAATAAGCAATAATGACTACTCATAGCTTGTAGATAGCAGAAACTGTTTCAATTACCCTGTGATTCAAAGCTTGCAGTACAGCCTAAGGTGTCAGAATCAAGCGGTCTATGGTTCTGTGGTTAATGATTCTCCACTCAAAGAAAGCTAGAAAATCATACAAAGCCTGGATCATGTCTACATATAAGAATCTCTTTCTAGTCATTTGACTAGATTTCCCTAGGCACCACAAGAATCTTACATTTAGGCCAAAGGATATCAAGCTAATACTACCTTTTTTAGGGTGGATGTAGACCTGACAAAACTTCTAGAGCTCCTGAGGGTAGGGAACATCCCTCATGTTCATCTATATCACTTAATATTATGCCTGGAGCACAGTATGTGTTCAGCTACTGTCTGGAAGGAAAGAAGAAAGGAAGGAAGGAAGGAAGGAAGGAAGGAAGGAAGGAAGGAAGGAAGGAAAAGAATAATGTCTTTAGAATCCCATCTAGCCTCTCAAGTGGAAGAGAAAATATATAATATATCATGGAGAAACTTAATTGTCCTAATTTGGTCCTTTTCATCATAAATTTGGCTAAAGGCAATAATACCCCTGAAGCAAACACCTCCTATTTTTGCCTGCTCAACACCCCTCATATTAACAGAACCTATCTCTTCCTTTAGCCACTATTTCCCTTCAGGCCATATGCTTCAGCTGGAATTGATCCTACTCTTGGCTCCAGGAATGGACACTAGACCTGGGCCTGGCCAAAGAGATTAGTTGAAATGAGAACAAACTACTTAGAATAATCTCCAGAGATATCAAGAAGAATAAACTCTCTGCTGGTGTTTTTAAGTTGGAGAAAAATAATTCTGGAACTGTTACTAGCCATCTTTAGTCTCTCATTGGAGAACTCAGAACAAAAAAGAAGAGGCAAAAGATGGAGAATGCTTAATATCATAGCTTGGACTTGTAGATCTAGTCTCAAACTTTTCAGCTACCTGAATCTATAAATTATTCTTTCTTTCCCCTTTCCCCCAGCTCTTTTTGAGCCTGTCTTAGTTTGGATTCTGTTTCTTAGAGCAGAAAGAATAATGATTAATATGAACACCAATTCCCAAAAATCTCTTTTGAAAGATTACCATCATGATTCTTGCAGCTATTACTGAGTGGTGACTTCCTCAGGCTAGAGAATGCTTAGGAAAATACAGCTTTCCTCACATTTCCAGGCATGAATGACTTTCCTAATGGAGATCCATTTCTGAATAGATGTCCTCTGATCCCCAATGTTGTCTGCTCTGCTTTACCCCACCCTCAAGCTCACAAATCACACTTTTATAATGCAAGCCTTCTGCACCTACCTTTTCCCAAGGCTTAAATTTTCCAAACTCATCTCATGAGTCAGCTCAGCCCAGGAGCAAGCAATGAGAAACAAAGATTTATGTGGCACAGTGTATTTTATATTTAATAACTGATCTGTCATGGCATTTATCTGCATAAAAATTTGGGTAATTTGTGAGTGGGTTGGCAACCGTGGTCTCCAGTGAGTAATGCTTCCTGCTCTACCTCATGAAGATTGACAGCTTGGTAGATACCAATTCTTAGGCACTCAGAAATCTTGAAATACACTCAAGACTTTTCAGTGGAAAAAATGAAAAGTAGCCTTACGAGGCAACGGCAGCCCAAAGAAACACTCCACCGTATGATGATCACTCAAGAAGTACCAATTAGCTGCCTCCTGCCTTGAATAGAAAAAAAAAAAAATAGGAAGGAAGTGTTTTGCCCTCACGGTTTTCCTGGCAGGATCAGTTCTCCAGAGTGTATGTCTAGTGAGGAAGAGGAGTAGCTTGGAACTCTGGTAGTCCCTTCTACTTCTGAGTTACTCCTACCTGCAGGGTTATACAGGGTGACAAAGCAGATCACGGTTAACAGAGATGCAGTCCAAAGAGTAGTTGCTTCTCAACAATAGTCCCAGAATTGAGAGCACCCTCTGAAGGCTTCCAGACAGAAGTCCAGCATCTTTGCTCTGGCCTTTTTTCCCACAGGTAGCCATATCTGGGAGTAGCTTCAGCTCAAGGATTTCAGCAGTTTCTGGAAGAAAGACTTGGACAAAGCAAGGCAGCAATTATGAAAACAAGTAGGTACTGCATTTGCCACACTCCAGATGGTTCAGGAGGGATTGGATCTGTATAGGCATCTTCACCCTCTCATGAATAAGGAACAGGAAGGAAGCTAAAGACAATAGTTTCACTTCTTGGGAGTGAGTCTACAGTCTGGAAATTCCACAGTCCTATGTTTCCTCACTTAACAGAGGATTCTGTTCCTTAATCCAACCAGAAGATTAGTTATCCTGCTGTCAGAATATTTGTTGCACTTGCCTTGGGGTACATTTTACAAGTAAGCTGCTTGTCAGAATGTTTAACAGGATAAGGAGCGGGGATACCAATAAGCTTCCAAGAAATGAATGTATGACTGCTGTTGTACCCACTTGCTAATGAATTGTGGAAGTATGAGGGAATTCCTTCTTAGGACTTCATTTTGTTGATAAATACAATCTGTGAGGAGAAATTAGTCCCATCTATTTATAACTGTTGGATGCCACTGATGAATACCAAAATAACTAAAAAATTTTGAATGGGAAAACTGGCTTAAATCAATATGCAATACCACTCACCTCCATTTTTTAACCCTAAATATGAGTTCACCTCAGTAGTTCTGTAATTATGATCAAGTTGCTAAATATTATCCAAGCCCATTTATAAACCCATTCATTTATCCCATTTATCCATTTAGCTTTTCTTCATTCACTGAGTATTTACTGAGAATCTACTATGTGTCAGTAATCGCATGAGGTGTTACAAAAGGGCTAGTAATAAAACTTCATATAGCAATTTCAAATGTTAAATGAGACAAGTTAGAAAATCTCCTGACACAGAGGGATAGTGAATAAACTTCTACTGTATACAACTTTGGAAACAAAACATATTAGAGGGTTAGGGAGAGAAAAGACTATTTCAGGGTCCCGCTAAGTACTTAAAATTTGTGTATTATTACTAAAGACTTGGATAATGTATTTTTTCCCTCAAGAATAGAATGGAGATATTAGTCTGTAATTGCCCAAAGGCCAGATAAAATGAAGTTTGAGATCAGTACCTACCCATGCACAAATATTTCCCTACTTTTTTCTGGAATACAGTTCATGATATGAATCATATTTTGGGAGAACCTTCTTATAAGGAAGGCGATCCTTTAGGGAGCATGCTGAGAGGTACTGTAACCTCAGGTTAACAAGAGGGCTTCCCAGGCAACCTCTCTGTAACAGTCCTGAGTGATTGTGCACACACAGCACTCTGTGTAGACCCTGATCCACAAAGGCTCCCTTCCTCCTTCTCCCCAGTAGGTAGTTCAATTTACACCAAATAGATGGTTCAACAGTGCTGCTGGGCTAGTCGAAGAAATTATTTATTTCTTTTTTTTTTTAAATTATTTATTTCTGTGCTGTCTCTACTCTGAAAATTTAGAGTGAAACCGAGATAAAAATTTTCAAAATACCAAGAAGTGGGTGGATATCCTAGGGCCACAATGAAAATCCCAAAACTTTTTACTGGTTGTTTGGCTTGGTGAATCAATGGGAGTTAATTAAATGTCCTACTGAGAGTAGGGAATCTAGTATTTTTTATAAGGCTGAATAATCCTTCAGTAGGGCAAAGTGAAGGCAGCTTGTCTTATAGGAAGCTGCTGACTAATGTGAGGTGAGTGAACTCTTTGGAAGAGCCCTGAGCAAATGCAGCTTGTATGCAAGTGGGGAGCCATTTATTAACCAGCACCCTGGGTGCCCTGGTGAGAACAGATAAATTTAGGGCAACTATGCATTTTTCTTACTCTGCTTCCCCAGGAGCCAGGCCCTGCTGCATTGTTGAAAAGAGAAGGAAGTATTAGAGAATTCTAATTTGTAATCAGTTTTCACATAATCCTGCACTGTGTCAAAGTATAAACTGTATTCTTATTTTTTAAGTTTTTATTTTAACTCCAGTTAACATACAGTATTATATTAATAGCAAGTGTACAATAGTGTGATTCAACAATTCCACACATCCCCAGTGCTCATCACAAGTGCACTCCTTAATCCTCATTATCTATTTAACCCATCCCCATCCCCGCCCCTACCTCTTCTTTGGTAATCATCAGTTTGTTCTCTATAATTAAGAATCTGTTTCTTGATTGACATAATATCCTTTAAACCAAAAGCTTTGTGTTCTTTTTTGACCTCATAGTGAATCTTCAGAAATATATCCCTCACTCTGCTTTTTGCCTCACCTAGCCTGTTTGCATGACCTTGTGAACATAGATAGCTTTAGATCTTTGCTTTTTCTTCTTCAATAGAACTTGGCTTCCCAGAAAGATAAAGGGGGATGCTTCTAGGACCCATGACTCTTCTTATCATTTCTTTTTGTCTTTGAACAATGGTTTGAAAGAAAGATACTTTATTAAATGCAAAGCAAAGGAAAATTTCTTGATCAAATTCACCAGTTTTTATTTTTCTCTTTTAGAAGTCAAATATATAAAATTCTGCTTAAGATCTTTGGAAGACATTTTCAAGGAGCGCAAATTATGGAAACATTTGTTTAGAAGTCATTTTTAGAAAGGTTAAGAAGAATTTGGCTCCATCCAGAATTGGGGAAGGATGGAATAAAATCATCTTCATTCATTTACAAAAATAAAATCAAAGATAGTCAAATAATAATAGAATGGAAGATCCAAAATTCACCAATTTTAAAAGTTAATTGTTTGTCTAAAGTCAGTCTCCAGGTTTACTATGAGTGCAGTGTGGGGCTATAATTATGAAGTAATTAATAGCAAGTTAAATACCAACAATGCTGATATGAATTATAATGCTAGAAAGCTACTGTGGCTCATGTTTGCTCTAAAAAATTAGAAATGTTAGCAAATCCAAATAAGGAACTGTCCTTCCAATATATATATATTACTTATGAAAACCATTTTTGAGCCATTTTTAAAAGTCCTTCCAGTATATATATATATATATATAAGTTATGAAAACCATTTTTGAGCCATTTTTAAAAGTCTAAAAATTTGGAATTTACTTTTGCAAATAATAATTCAAGTGGTATACATGCAATTGAAAAGTTCAGCCCCAAAAGCAACTTCTTAAAATAGAGCTGCAAACTTCCTGGGGCACTTGGGGGGCTCAGTTGGTTAAGCAAACAACTCTTGATTTCAGCTCAAGTCATGATCTCAGAGTCGTGGGATCAAGCTCTGTGTTGGAGTCCATGCTCAGCATAGAGTCAAACTTGTCCCTCTCCCTCTTCTCCTCCCCTGTCTCCCTCTCTCTCTTCACTCTCTCTTTCTTTCTCTTTCTCTCTCTTGGATAAACAAACAAACAAATAAATAAATACAGCTGCAGACTTCTCAACTGATGTTAACAAAATGGTACTCTAGAAATTTCCAAGCTTTTATTCCCTGACAAAGATATCAGAAAAAAAAAATCAGAAATATCTGAACTAACCTTATCAGAGTTGTGGAAAACAGTTAAAAGTTTATAGCTACCAAGTCAATACTCATAAAAAAAAAAAAATGAAGAAGGTAGAAAGAAAGAAAGCCATCTTGAGAAGGGTAAGAAAGTAGTTTTGTGGCAATTTTACTCACTCTTGCCTTCCTTTCTCCATAAAATGGCAGTGGTTTTTGTCTTCATGCAGGAGTGTTTTGATTCACAGCTCCCTACCTCAAATCTCAAAGCAGAATTTATTTGTAAATTATTGTGTATGTTTGTTCTAACCTGTCTGAGAGATATATCTGAAAGACTGATGTAGTGAACTTGTCCCTGTTTTGCCCACTATGGAACTTGGCCAGGAAGCCAAGCTCTGATAGTAAAGCTACAAGGTAACTATAGTTACCTATAGACCTGAATGCCTGGGGCATGTGATTATAGATGGAGACTACTTAAGGCCTGGAGGAGAGGCTGGAGTGAGACTCTTTGTGAGGAATTAACACATTGAGAAGCAGCCATGTGTATGAGGGAATTTAGAAAGCTACACACATACCCAGACAAGATGCATTCTTAAAAAATACCTGAGAAGACCTTAAAGTTTAATGTCAGGATTATCCCTAGACTTAGAACAAGCTTACCTAAATTTTGAAAGATTATTCCAGAACTGACCCAATCTGCAAAGACTGGGAGGCCTTTTGGCATTCAAGGAAATCTCTCAAAATATTAGCTGAATACAGACTTCCATGATCACACATGACAAGGAATAGCCTTTGCATAGAAAATAGTTTGGAAAAGTCAAAACAATATGGCCTTCAACAATTTTTTTATAGCCTTCAACAATTTAAAACAACAAACAACAAAAACCTGGGGCAAGGAGAAACTGATTTCCAGAGTTTTAGGTACTGTAATATCCAAATGCCCAATTTGCAACAACAACAAAAAATCACAAGGCAAGAAAAATAAATATATGGACCATTCAAAGAACAAAATAAATTGACAGAGAATGTCTCTGAGGAAATACCAGATACTAGATTCACTATATAGACTTTAAGAAAGCTGCATTAAATATGTGCAAAAAGCTAAAGGAAAACATGAGCAAAAAACAAATGAAATCAAGAAAACAATGTATGAACAAAATAAGAATATCAACAAAGAGAAATTATAAAAAGGAACAAAATTAAAATTCTGGAGATGAAAATATAACAACTAAAATGAAAAATTCACTAGAGGGGTTCAACAGAATATTTGAATATGCAGAAGAAATAATCAGCTAAAAAAAAAAAGAAATAATCAGCTAACTTGAAGACAGGAAAATTGAAATTATTAAGTCTGAGAAACAAAAATATAAAAAATAAGAAGTAGACACAGCCTAAGGGACTTATAAGTCAAAGATCAAGTGGGCCAACATACATGTTATGAGAGTCCCAGAAGGAAAAGAGAGAACAGATCAGAAAGAATATTTCAAGAAATAATGGGCAAAAGTTGGTTGATAAGTCCAGAACTCTAACTTTAAGTGTGATGAACTTAGAGACTTGCAATGAAATAATTATAATCAACCTTTCAAAACCAAAAGGCAAAAAAGAAAATCCTGATAGCAGGAGACTATTATGAGATAGTTATTGATGAAGAGGTCAATTAATTAAGAAGGTATCACAATTAAAAACATATATTCACCAAACAGCAGAGCTCCACAATATGTGAAGGCAACATTAACAGAATGAAGGGAAAAGTATACAACTTCACATTTCCCCCAATTCATATTTTGTGTTGTCCATTCCCATCCTGTTCTGGTCTGGTCATGTATAACCAACATTCTCAACAGAATGAGATGGAAGTGCCTACACATGATTTCTGAGTCTCGGTCATGAGAAATCATGCACCTCCATTTTAAAAGCTTGAACTGCCTGCTTCAGGGGAAGCCAGCAACTCTATAGGAAATTTGACTACCATAGACCTCTGATCTCTGAGAAGGCCCAAGATGATCACATAGAAAGACCACATGAGGAGAGAGTGTTGGGAAAAGACCATACCCAGATGTTCTAGCCTTCTGCTCCTGGATGCCAGACTCAGGCCAGTTTAAGAATTATCTTAGTCCAGTCCCAGGAGATGCCATGTGGAAAAGGACTAAGATCCCAGACATGATCCCAGACTCAATCATGTGAGGCTCAGGCACCATGATAGAGACAAACCATCCCTACTGTGCCCTGTCCAAATTCCTGATGGATGAAATTGGGAGCATAAGAAAATGGTTGTGTTTTATACCACTAAAATTTGGGGAGGTTTATTATACACTCAGAACAATACTATTAAGTGTTTGTTTGAAAACAGTCTTGTTATTTTATGCTGAGAAATACACCAAGATGCGTATTTATGGAGTACCTAAAAAGATTCGACTTGCATTTCTGCCACATAGGAAACTCATATAATCCTTTTTATCCTCCATATTTATTATCTGTGAAATGGGATAATGGATAATGTCTAAATACAAGGTGGCTGTGAACATAAAACAAAATACTACATGTGAAAACAGTAAAGTTTGAACTACTGTACAAAACTTCTAGTTGCAGTGGTGATATGGCATAATGACAGTGAGGTTATATGCAATGATGACAGCAGTGATTATAGTCAAAAATTAACCAGGCGACAGTCATTGCTATCTAAACAAACTGCACGTCTTCAAGGACATTCTTGGGTCTCAGGATTAAAAAGTGCTCTGTGAGGTATAGAAGTATGAGACAGAACTTACCCTAAAAAAAAGTGGCAATATCATTAGGAAGATAATATTTAACTGTATTAAACATTAATATATATTACATAAAATGATAAGATCTTAAAAATTAGATCCTGTAGTGTAGACCTCAATTTTCTATAGGAGTTCAGAGTTGAGAAAAATCCATATGGCACTATGGATATTCTCACTGTTTTCCTGGTTGTGGGGGGAAAGGAAGCATCTTAGAGGAAATGGGAGGTGCATAAATAAGGAAGACACTAAAGACAGGACTTAGGAAGTAGATATGCCTCAAGTTCCATCCAACTGAAAGTGAGAGTGTTACCAGGACCACTGTATGTTCCAGGGTCAACTGTCTGCTCTCCACAGCATTCACGTGAAACCCTCTTTTATCTCTTTCCAAAGACTTGGTTGGCCCTGTGTCTGAAACAAAGCAGCAGACACCAGACATCCTTCTCTACTCAGGTGGGCAGAATTAACAATCATCTTTCTGAGAAGGGCTTCCATTCCAGAAATTCAGTTTTTGATTAGTGGGGAAATTAAAAAATGAGGAAGTCAGAAAATGTCCTCCACCCCCAAAGGCAGCATTACAAATAGTGGCTGCATTTCTAGGCTTCCTCCATGGAGTGTACAGAATCCAGCCGATATGGCTCATCCCTAAGGATTTGGGAGCAATAACTTACAGATTTCTATTCTATTCTATTCTATTCTATTCTATTCTATTCTATTCTATTCTATTCTATTCTATTCCATTCCATTCCATTCCATTCCATTCCATTCTAAAATGTCTGTGTCCTTTCTCTTCCCAGGTCAGGAGAAGAGATGATAGCCACAGAACACTCCATATTCCTCCCAATCAGCCGATCCTCCCCATTGACCTTGCTGATTCTTCTCCACTTAACGACACTTGTCAATGAGAATTTTAGGAACCCCTAGACCAAGTACATTTCACGAGACCTCAAGTAAGAGAGACTCTGGGTCATCCCTTTCCTTGTTCACTCACTTCTAGGAAGTTGTCTTGCTATCCTCTCTTTCATCCCCATGGTCCATGATTTCAGAGTATAACCTACTCTCTCAGACCACAGACAAAGCCTTCTTCTCCCTCTCCTCAGTTCTCTGAAAATGATATGCAGCCTTTCTATGGTTTTCTAAGAGCTTCTATTCCTACCACAAGGGAAGGCAGAAGGAGGGGACCGGCAAACAGGAAGATGCAAATAGTCTAAACAAGTTACTTCAGCACTGTCTTTTCTGATTATGTGGTCATAAATAGAGCCAGGCCTTTTTATTCACTAGGTTTCAGCCTCACCTGTGCTGGACATAGCCAGAAAGATCCACCACTTTCTCTTTTTCCTGGAAAGAACTCTGGGCTCCGTTTATACTAAAATGCTGTATCTGCATTACCTCTGACTCATTCTTCTTTGCATTTTCTCTGTCCTCTAAGTGAAACTGGGAAGGACTCTGTCTTAGAGCTACCTCCAAGGAAGAGTTGGCAATAATCATAATTAGAGCTGCCATTGGCTGATTGAGTGTCTACTATGCTGGGAACTATACTAGATTTAAACTTATTAAAACAGGTAATATCTCATTTAATAGTCCAACAACCCCTCATTTAGGAATCCTCAGTCCTACTCTACATGTGAGGCAACTGAAGGTCAGAGAGTAAGCGGCTCATCCAAAATTCCATGGCACACAGCCTCTCTAAGGCCAAGACCTATCCTTTCCCCTCCAGGTATGGGGGAGCTCTTGGTTCTCCCTTTCAAGCCTGCTGTGCTGCTCTTCACCCAGGAAGTTATCTCAAAGAAGGAATGTTATCACAGCTCTATCCCCATGGTAACAGCTAAATTTTCCTTTCTTTTTCTCTGCCCCACACTCACTCCATCACAGGGATATGCCACTCTCCCTGCCAAACACAGACATGAAGATGGGAAAAAGTGCAGGTCCAGGCCATGTTGGTCGTGAGGTTTCTCAGGTTATAAGTCTTGGAAGAAGAGGATAGTATTGGGTGAAGAGAATAAAAAGAAAAGGTGGATATTTTCTTCCAGTAGATTAGAAGGAGATGGTCATGTCATGGTGCTCTGGCTGCCACTGCAAGAGTCATCATGAGGAGGGCTCCCTGGGTGGTGCAGTGGTTTAGCGCCTGCCTTTGGCCCAGGGCGCGATCCTGGAGACCCGGGATCGAATCCCACGTCGGGCTCCTGGTGCATGGAGCCTGCTTCTCCCTCTGCCTATGTCTCTGCCTCTCTCTCTCTCTCTCTGTGACTATCATAAATAAATTTAAAAAAAAAAGAGTCATCATGAGGATAAAATAAGATAAAAGATGTGGAAAGCTTTTTAAATCCTCAAGTGACATGGAGGCATGATAATACTATATATGCCATATTTCCTCAACTTTAAAATGTTTTTCATATCTTAAGCTTCTGAAAACAAAATGCATCTTACAATTAACAAAATGTATTAACTGTGGTGAGATATTTCCTCCCACACCACCAAAAGGTGCTGTTAATTCAGAGATGGATATTATGGTGGACAGCTCTCTAGAATCCAGGACATTCCACATAGGTTAGTTTGATGTCCCCAACTCAAGGACTAGAGATGAGACTAAGATTGTTTCTTGCTCAAGAAGGGCCCTAGCACCCACCTCTTCTTACTCTATCTAGCTCTGTCCTATAAAGGAAAACTCTTCACATACATATATTCACCTACACTACATCAACTTGACCCCAGTAGTCATCATTTAGCTACCCCTCTAGCCTACCCCTCCAGCACTATTGGCATGGTTTACCCTTGAAGAGCTCTGTTGAAAGTATTCACACAGGCTCTGAAAGCATACTCATGGCCCTTTGGGTAGAGAATTCCAAAATCCCATACTTGAAGCATGGTTTAGAAGCTAAACCATACAACAGGTATAATATGGGCATATCCTCTGGACCCTGAGAGTTAGAGCGCTCAGTCCAGAAGACTGCCTTTACTTCTGACACAAAGTGTAAGTTCATGGGCTTTGAAGACACCTTCAGTTTTGATAATTCAGTAGAAGCACTCACAGAACTCATGGAAAGCTATTATTCTTATGGTTATGGTTTATTACAGAGAAAGGATACAGATTAAAATCATCTAAGGGAAGAGAGACATGGGGCAGGTCTAGGAGTCTTCCAAATGCAGAAATTTTGATCTCCCAGGGGAATCACGGACACCACTAACTCCTCTTCATCCAATCTGTAACAATATGCACAGAGTAATTGGCATCCAGGGAAGCTACTCCAAACCTTGGTGTCCAGAGTTTTAATTGAGGCTCAGTCACATGACTAAGTTTAGTCTCAAGTCCCTCCAGAGTTCAAACTCAAGCCTTTAGCCTCCATACCCCCTGGGGATAGAGCAAATACCATGCAGCCCAAATATGTCTTTATAAATCACATTATTAGACTGTCTAGTGTGTGGTCCTAGGCCCCAGATAAACAATGACACTCTTCCTAGATATCACTTCCCAGGATATATGCCAAAGGCCAAACATTTCATTAAGTAAGATTAATCCTTTTTTATATAGCCCCACATTTCTGGCTCATGTGGAGCAGAGTAACCAGAGAAGATATAGGGCATCCAGCTAAATTTGAATTTTGGATAAACAATGGATAATATTTTAGTATATGTATATCCCAACTATTATATGGGACATTCATTGTTTATCTGAAATTAGAACTTAAATGGGTATCTTACATTTTTTGTTAGCTAAATCTGGCAACCCCAATGGGCAGGAACAAGGCTAAAGGAGGGCTGGAATAGTACCTTGTAAAGAAAGCTTGGCCCTCTGAGAAGGGCCCAGTTGTCTTGGCCTAAAGGCTAGAGTAAGGAGCATACCATGACCTCCCCGCAAGCCTAAAGCAAACATCTGTCATGTCTAGACAAAGATGATAATTCAGAGAAGGAAGAGTTATGGACATATCTGTGGCCAGAATTAGCACCTTGACAAGAAGAGAAGGACCACAGGACCAGAGTGGGATTGATCACTCCAGACACAGCATGCTGCCACAAGTCCATGAGTCAGTTTGGGATATCCCAGGCTCGTCCTGCCAACAAACCTCTCTGACTATGTGGACTCAAGCATATTTGGTTTTCATCCCAGTGTTACTAATTAGCTGCTGTCCTTGGAGAGGTTATTTTATTCCTTTGAAACTGCAGTTTCCTCTTCTATAAACCGAGAATACAATGTTTCACAATTTTTTTAACTTCCTGAAAATGTTTTAGCATGATGTAGAACAATTATATATAGCAAATGCCTTAGAACTTTAAACCCTTCAAACATTTAGCTCTTCAGCATTAATATACACAAATGCTGTTAGAGGGTAGGGAGAAGGTAGAAAAAGGAAGACTACAGTCTCTATGGTAGTGATTACCTACAGATTATATTACATCAATTTTATTTACTGATTTACTGACAGAGGATGGAAGGATATATGATGTGGAGTAAATACATTCACACTGGGATGAAGAGTGCTGGCATGAGATAATTTGTATAAACTTACTTTATATAAAGCATCTTGCATATAATAGTTGCTCAAGAAAATTTACTTCCATTTCCTCCATTTTTTCTGACATAAGCAATTTATTTTATTATAAAGATATCCAATTTTAAGACTCCATCAAGGGAAAATAACTGGTGAAGTGGAACGAATTTTGTTTTATTTTTTATTTTTTATTTTTTTACCAAGGGAATTAAATACTACTTGGTTATATTCCCCCACCCCTGTTCCAAGTCCTCTAATTTGTAGTCCCTATGGGCTTGAAAGAGAACACTCACAAGCATAGAGAAAACCATATCCATATGAAAAAAAGTCACCAACATCCCACATATAATTGTATTTCTTAGAAACCACTCCCCAAAACACCAGCCATTTAATATTGTTTGCTCTGTGGCCTTTGTTCCCAAGCAAGAAATGAATTCTAAAAGTTCACATGTTCTTCATCAAGAGTAATCTTCAGCCCCAAAGGGAAAGATCTCAAAAGCATTTGAGTTAATACATTCCCCTTGCTAATGTAACCAAAATATTCCGATGTTTTCCCTTAATACTCTCAATTTACAACTAGCAGACAGATGCTTCTTCTCAAAGGCCTTCATAAATCTTCCCATATGAGATGAAAATGAAGGATTTATTTTTGCCCATCTTTTAATTTTACTCAACATTCAATGAGTTATTCTTACAGCTGGCATTTCAAATGTATTAGTAGAATTTATCACTCAAAGGCTTATGCAAGGACTAAATTACACTAATGAATTGACTATGAATGTGAAGCCTAACATGAGGCCAAATATTTTCTGGCTTCATTTCTGTATCTCAGCAAACGGCTTAATTTGCTCCCTACTTATCCATTACTGCTAAATTGTCTTGCTATTATTATAGTAAATGGCTGCAAACCCTGGCTTGCCCTAAGGCTCAGGCTGAATGGAGTGGAATGAGGACATTTACTGTAGACAGGAAAGGTAAAAACCTGCCATCCATTCATTTTTGCTGAGCTAGAGGAGGCAGGAGGGGATCATGGTCCAACCCACCTTTTCTAGTACCTCTCACAGTCACAGACTATCCTTAACAGCTGGTATTTCCAACGTATTAATGAAATTTATCGTTGAAAGACTTGTTGAAAGGTTAAATTACGCTAATGAACTGACTTTGCATTTAAAGTTGAACATGAGGCCAAATATGTTCTGTCTTAGGTTGTTTTTGTTTTTGTTTAATTTTCTTCTTACTCACCCATTATCACTAAATTGTCTTGCTATTATAGCAATGCCTGCTAACAGTGTTATAGTTAAGAGTTTGTGCATGTTTTCATTACAAGTGTGTATTTTTTGAGATTCCAACTACATAGGGAACTACGGAAATCTCACAGGGTTCTTAAACTTGGCTGGAATCGTTCCAGCCTTAGAATTTCCCTTTTGTGCACAGCAACAATCCGGCCTTTTGAGGGAGAGAGACCAGGGTTTTCCAGAACAGTTGAATTTTTGCCCACTTCCAATTGTGTGCTAGTGTAATTTTAGATGGCAACTTCGTGGATGTTTATTTTAGCATTTTTCCATGTTCTTTCTCATTTTCATTGCTCTTTTGTATTTTAGGGAAGACTCTTGTACCTCATTTATGAATGTGAAGATTTTGTTCCCTGATAATCAGTCACTGAACAAGATTTAATTACTAAAAAGGGTAGGAGATCTTTTTTTTTTTAAGTTCCCATCTGTGAAATAAATGAACAAGTGAAACTTATATAAGACATTCTGTACTTTTGTGGGAAACTCCACTGATTCTGATGGAAATGTAAAGGAGTTGAATCAAAATATCAACCACAATCCCTTCAATTGTATAACATATGCAGTGAAAAGATTAAAATCCTCAGGAATTCAGATTTAAGTTTGGGAGAGAGAAAACCAGGAAAAAGAGAGAGAGCAAGAGAGCACTTGTTGCCTTTGCTCAAGCTTCCAGAAGTTTCAATACTCTGAAGTTCTAGTCCTGTATTCTCACTTCTCATGCCATAGTGGGCCTCACAGACTACTTAGAGCTGCTAGTCTTTCCTCTAGACATAAGGGCTACCTGTCTCTGTCCCCTTTCTCTGCAAGGCAAGCTCAGCCAGAAATTTTCCAGATATTGCCTATACCCAAATCTTCCTCAGTTGCTACAGAACAACTTTTCCCAAGCAAAAGGTTGAAAAGTAGAAGTTGTGTCTTCACAGAATCCCCTCACTGGGAAATGATGAAGCTTGGATCCAATGTCTCAACCCTATGACTCAACTCTCACAGAAGCTGTATTTTAGTGGGGGGTTTTGAAAGTATGTCCTAATCCTTCTGGGTCAAACACATTTTCTTTCTTTTTTTTTTTTAATTTATTTGTGATAGTCACAGAGAGAGAGAGAGAGAGAGAGAGAGAGAGAGAGAATGAGGCAGAGACACAGGCAGAGGAAGAAGCAGGCTCCATGCACCGGGAGCCCGACGTGGGATTCCATCCCGGGTCTCCAGGATCGCACCCTGGGCCAAAGGCAGGCGCCAAACCGCTGCGCCACCCAGGGATCCCAAACACATTTTCTTGAATGTTTACACACGCAGTAGGACACATTCAGGCTCATCTTCCTCCTTCTAATTGGCCCTTATTCAACCATCTGGCCATTTACCCCCACAAGAAAACCCCTCACATACAGACCATATTTATTTCTTGTAATTCATCCTCTGGGTTAAGAACAGTTAAGAAGGAATGAGAAAACCAATTTTCCTATGACATCCAGAGGCTCTTTTCATGTAATGCCAAGGGTTAAGTTGTGCTGGATGGAAAGAAAGATCTTCATGTTGCCTGAATCACTCTGTAGTTGCACATGATGCTCTTGGCTTCCATTGATTTGTCTCTGAACTTTCCCCCAAGACACTGAGAATTATTCTGTCTAGGATTTACCAGCATTTACTTATGAATATACCCCCACCAATTGGTTTTCCTTTTTGATAACCTTGACTCTCAGAATAACCTTGCAATACCAGTTGCTCCACAGTCTCAGCCCAGGGCATGTTGAATTTTCTAATCCCCAGATATCCAGTGCTGCTTCTTTTTCACTTTTAGCTGAGAGACCTACCCAGTACAGCAGCTTCACCTTTATCACGAGCACAGTGGAAGGTCCTATCCACGTACTTTGCTTTATACTACATTTTTTGTTTTGCCTTTGTTTTACATATGAGGGGAAGAATAACTTTCCCTCTGTTAGGTTAAATTAAACAGATGGCATAGTGTGCCTAACTCAAGTACAAAATGATTCCACATTTACATGTACCAAGAATGAAAGGCAGGATGCAAGCATATCTGCAGAGTCCTCTGGCACTGGGAGAAAGCTTCTAAACTCATGATTTCTCAGAGATGCTGGCTGAGTAGAGGCATTTGGAACAACAATAAAATAAAGAAGCCCCAACTGCCCACTTTTTAAAAAAAAATTCTAAGTTTATTTTAAAATTGTAATTCCTTGCTAGAGTCTACCTATGCTCCGGAATACTTTGAAGGTAAGAAACCAACTGTGTTCTTTGGGCTGTTTAATTCTTATGATTTGAATCCTTACCTTTTTTGAAAAACAGAATCATGCCATCTCTGATTCTGACCTGTATGGCAAAATTGGAGAAAATTCCAAAGGTATATGAAACAGAGAAAAACCAGAGGTTCAGAGGTAATAAGCTATAACCAGTGAACTCTCCTTTAAACTCTCGCTGGATTTTTTTCAAGGCAAGTTCACTGAGAATTTTGAAGATGTATTAGAGGGAAAGGCTGCCAATTGATATTCATTTTAGCCACTTATGTGTGTATTAAAAATAATATTTTTACATTCATATTCAATGAAATGGCATCCCCTAATTCCAATGGCAACCTATGCCAAGGAAACCAAGTACTGAGCTATATAATGTAAAAGACATCATACCACAACAGACCAACCTGAAACATACATTTGATATGTATATTAATTCAAAGGGAAGCTAGTGTCCAAAATTGTTTTTTTGGGGTTTTTGCTTCTTTCTTCAGTGGGCTTCAGTTCATTCCCTGGGAAATTATGGCCACACTGCATATGAATTGATAGCAAAATATTGTAAACCACATGCTACCAAAAGTGAACCCTTCCTACTTCAGTTCTTCTCCAGATAAATGTGTTAGCCATCCATAGTACACACACACACACACACACACACACACACACACACACACACGGTGCCCAGGATAACTGAGCAACTGAGAAGTTTTGATTGATAGATGATTGGTGAACAGTTCAGGATGCTACAATCAGATGAATTAAATGAGATGGGAGGCGTTCCTTCAAAGATAACCATGTCCAGATTTCCTGTGCAAGTCTCTAAAATTCCTGACTCCATATCTTTGTTCCTACTTTCTTTTTTCTTTCTAGATTTCTCTCCCTCCCTCTCCCTTTGTACCAGTCTTGCAGAACACAGACCCAATGCTACTTTTTAATCTCCTACCCTCTCCTAAGTCTGAAGTATATGAAGCCTTTACTGAATATTCATAGCATCTACACCTATAAAAAGACATTGGAAAAGAATAAAAGTATGCTGATTGTGAGCAGAGGCTTTTAAGTCCTAAATGGCTGAGTTTAAATTCTGGTCTCTTTTTCACTATTGCAGCTGTGTAACACCTGGAAATTTCTTTAGTCTCTCTAAGCCTTGGTTTTCTCCTCTGTAGATGGCAGAGGAGACAATATGAATACTATGATGATGTTGATGTGATAACATGAGATAATACGTATAAAACATTTAACCAAGTTAAATTTCTAGCCAAAGAGAATATCCAATAAATGCTGACTGTTGGTATTATATCAAAGCATCCACCACTTCCCTCCTAAATTCTATATGTAGCTGTTTATCCATCTTAGCCACCACTATAATCACCATCACCCCGCACCCCACCTCCCAGTCCCCACCCCCACCTCAACACTAGATTCTTAATTTGCCTAGACTGGGAATCAGATCTTCTGCACTTGTGTCTTTTCCAGGGATTCTAGGAAAGTGCTTTGCACTAAATACATTTGTTAAATGAATGGTGGAGATTTTAAACTAATGGCTTATATTTGGCTCCTAAAAGCCATGATCTCCTCAGAATATCCTAGTAAGGTTTTTGAGAAATAAGCATCATGTTTTAAAATGCTAATGAGGAGGTCCAAGAACGATAGTGGTCAAGTTATGGGATTGAGCACCTTCCAGAGGACAATGACGTGTATTTCTTTATTGATCTATAAGCTCTAAAAAAAATAAAAACAAGACAGAATCTCAATTTAAAAGAAAAGATGCTAAAAAAAAAGAATTTGTGAAAACCAAACTGCCAATTAATCTAATTGACTCAGTGGAACAATTTTAAAATTTCAATATTTTGTGTTGGTTGCTGATGGAATTGGCCATTATAAGAATTAGTTGCCAGTCAGCTCTTGGATACCCACACACTAGGCTCTATTGTGAACCTTTGGATTAATTGCTATAGCTAAATTCCTAAACACAATTTTCTTATTATTTCAAATTCTGAGCATGAACAAAAAGTGTGTGTAATTTTAAAAAGATGATAAGTACATACTTGAGCTATTTTATTTACAGATAAAATGAGATGATGGCTACTTCATAGTTTTTATGATGTAAGATGGTGTTAAAATTCTACCTTACGAGATCTCAAAGAATTCTCATCTCAGTGGAATGTGAAAACTGAATTTTTCTTAGTATTTAACATTCATAGGACTCATAAGAAACATACCGTAGTACCATGACTTTTAATTTCCTCATGGCTTATGTAAATATGAGGCCATCCACAGCTGAGTATGTGTGAATTTTTTTCTTCACTCCATCTCTCTCTGAGAATTGTTTTTGAAAAATCATCTTTAATTTAGAAAAGCATTGTACATAAAAGAGTGTATACATTGCCATCTGCTAAAAAGTGTCAGAAGGCTCCCCATGGTGAAGCTTGCAGCATCCTGTGGTTTTCAACTCATTACTTGAGGGATTCAGCGAGGTTTCTCCTAACACTGTCAAGGCTTTGCTGAACATTTGGCAGCATTGAGAGTACTTTAAGCAGCTCATTTTGGTTACAGTCTGAAAAGATTTCCTGTTTTTATGAGATAGTCTTCTTTCTAAGGGGCGGGGTGGGGAAAAAGAGGACTGTTGTTCCAGAAGGGGGAATGAACCCTCACCCCAGACACACTTGAGAAGTTCTGGAAGGTGAGATACCCTGTTTTAAAGGGCATTACATAGGAGCAAGGCAGCTTTTGGGATTCACCTGGTAATGGACTACACTCAAGAGAAAGGTGAACTACGGGGTTTATTTCCTGATTGTTCCCACCAACATCTGCTTTAACGGGAAGATTACTGACTGAGTTACCACCTGGACCTGTCACACACACACACACACACACACACACACACACACACACACAGATGTATATTTAAACATGCGTACATCATGTATAGCTAGAATAATCTTCCTTAAACATTACTTTTCACAGTTTTTGTTCAAATCCTTCCAGTGGTGTAAGTTTTGAAACAGAAACCCTTCAAGTTATTCATTCAACTTTTTCTCAATTTATTCCCAACACCTGTCCTCCACCCTAGCTCTTCCCATCATCTCATTACTCCCAAACATGGTAGCTCTGCTTAGTGTCCAACTAATCCATCTGTACATATGCCCTTTGCCATGTATCTCAGGCCTATCTATTTCATAACCCAGTCGTTTTCACATTTTTAAACCTGCAAATCCTCTCAGAAAATGGAATTTTAGATGGAAATTGATTATGTAAAACTGGTCAAAGCAGAGCTGTTGTGTTCAAACAGGAATGGCTCTCAACTGTGCCTCCTGAGGTTCCCCTTGCTCTCCATGCCATTTTGTAGTGATTCCGAGTCACTTCTGTGAAGGTTTAGGTTCTGCCTGACACATTTGAAAACCACTAATCTAATATCTTTCTTTGGTAGCCTCCATCCCCAGCCACACACTCACTTCCTTAGTTCAAGTCCTATTCATCTACACCTGTGGATTCATATTGCCCCTGGACTCCGCATTCCCTCAGCATTTATTGCTTTGCTTTGTAGAACAGCACACTGTGTGGAGAATGGATGTCTTGATATCAAACATCCCAACGACAAAAATAGTTTCACTTTATCCCTTCCACTCATCTCCAACTCTTGCAGCATGCCCAGAGGCCAGCATAACAGTAGTGCTCCATTGAACAAAGAGCTGTGCAAGTTCCTCTGTCTCTGGGATTTAATTTACACATTTTCATGGTTGTGAGCAATGCTATGCATCAAAAACAAAACTCTTCCTATCACCATGAGTTTGCTATACCAGTCATGTTCAGACTTTTTTTTTTTCTTTTTTGGAGAGGGAGAGAGAGAGTGGGGAGGGGCAGAGAGAGAGTGAGAATCTTAAGCAGGCTCCAAACCCAGTGCAGAGCCCAACACAAGGCTTTATCTCATGACCCTGAGATCCTGATCTGAGCTGAAATCAAGAGCTGGATGCTTAACTGACTGAGCTGTCCTGGTACCCCAGTCACATTCAGACATTTAAATCTTGACCACTTTCTTGATCCTGAGGAAGTATCTTGCTATAGATGAGTGCAAAAGCATGTTTAATGTCATTTTTCAGTTATCTTGGAGTTGACATGTGGAGTCCAAAACCAGAGACAAGCAAGAGCCCTAACAATCCCACATTTTAAAGAGAGCCACCAACAATGGCACCACCCACTTACCAGGACTCATTAAAAATCAGCTTAAAAATACTGGGTGCTACCCATCCTTCATCTCAGCTTTTATTCTCCTATATGCAATAGAAGCAGAAGGCTGGGGGAGGGAACAGAGAAGAGTTCTGAGAATCTGAGTGGTAGTAACAGCTTTGTTGCCATACAATGTTTTTGTGTCACTTTTTTTGTTGTACTTCCTTAAAGCCAAATGAGGGGCCTTCAAGAGAAACATTTGTAACAAAAGGGGGTGACTGCGAGAACAAGACTCAACCCATCATTCTCCTTTTGGACATGGGTCAGAGAGCCGACTTGCTGCTCTGCCCTTTTTTTCTGTGAACTAGATAGAAGTGAATTGAGTGGTCACAGGATGAAGAGAAATGGATATAGGGGAGCAGCCTGACTTTCCACTGTTGGGCTTGGAGATAGTCTGAATTTCCTGTGGGTTTAGTGAGCACTGAGCAAGGTATCTGAACTGGAGCCACTCTCACTAGGCAAGAAGTCTGCCAGCCAGGCAGTGGAATCCCAGACAGTGGACTCCCAGCTGCAAGGTGTACTATCTACACCAGGAGCTTGTTGGTAGGTGGAAGATGGAGGAAGACATGGAGATGGAGGTGAAATTGGATGCCCATTATAGTAGGTAACTGCTGGGGGTGGGGGTGGGGGGGTGGCGAAGCACAAAGAACCTTATGAAAACTTACATGTGCACCTCTATATTTGGGTGACTATGCACTGAGGACTTCCATAGCCACAAAGTGTTGCCCAGAGAAGCAACCACAATGCACAGAAAAAGGATCATTAAGACCGTTAAGTCAAGAGATGGTTTCCATTTTTCCCCCACATCCTTCCTATTCTTCATCATCATAGGAATCTGACCTCGATAACAGAAGGGGAATTCAAATTCAGATTAGGGTGTATAGAACCGCTGAGTTTAGGGGTGGAAATAAAATGAAAATGAAGTATAAGAGGAGGATTGTAGGTCAGACCTAGATGAAAGGGCTTGGAAAGTCACCAATATTCCCCCAAAATGCTGTTAACAGATGTCCAGGGGCATTTGGATAGAACATAGTTAAGCAGTGGTTGGAAAAATTAAAGTTATTATCCCCACTGAGTCAAGGCTACTCGAGAAACAGTTACTTTATTCACTTATACTGAAAAGAAGAAATCCAAACTGTAAACATCTTTGCATAAAAATTTTAAGAGAACTCCAAAGAAACAGAAATCTGTTTTTAGAGTTCCTATGGGCTCTCTGCCTTGACAGTCTACATACAGCGTTGGTCACCTGTATAATGTCACTTTAAACTCAGGTGCAAAGGCCTTCTTGAAAATTAACTTGTATTTTATTCATATCTTTATTTTTAAAGATTTATTTATTTATTTTAGAGAGAGAGTGTGTGTGTGTGTGCATTCGCCTGCAAATGAGGGGAGAGCAAGAAAGAGACAATCTTCAGGCAGACTCCCCACTGAACACGGAGCTCTATGTGGGGTTCAGTCTCCCCACCCATGAGATCATGACCTGATCCAAAACCAAGAGTTGAAGACCTAACCAACTGAGTCACCCAGGCACCCTGAAAATTAAACGAATTAACTTATTTTTAAAGAGAAATGCTTATTTCAGTGTGCAAAGTAAACTATTTATTGTTCAATTATTTTTGAACTCGGTTTTTAAGTTTATAAAAACATAAATTGAATTACTTAAAAATAATTTGATGAGTCTTATTTTATATATTTTATGAGTTGTAAATTATAAATCCAACAGCTTAGATGGAATGAAGCAAATATTTAAAGTTCCATCCTGCCACATGTGCACTCTGTATATGTAACTATGGTAAATAGTTTCTTCTGTATCTTCCCAGAAATTCCCATGCCTCTGGGGTCGTGTAAGCATATGGATATTTGTCTTCTTTTTAGCAAAAGTGGCATTTACTAGACACAATCTTTTACAACTTGCTTTTTTTTCATTAAAAATTTGTCTTATCCCAACTCTGGGAAACGAACAAGGAGTAGTGGAAAAGGAGGTGGGTAGGGAGTGGGGGTAACTGGGCAACGGGCACTGAGGGGGGCACTTGATGGGATGAGCACTGGGTGTTATGCTATATGTTGGCAAATTGAACTCCAATAAAAAAATTTGTCTTAAATATGCATTTATGTAAGTATATGCTGATCAACTTCATTCCTTTTAAGCACTGCATGATATTCCACCTTTTTATGTTTTTTTATGATATTCCACTTTATTTTTACCTCATAATTTAACCATTTTTCCATTAATGGGCTTCTAGCTCAATTATGTTTTTAAGAATGTGCTATCACGTAATAAATTGATTATCCTGATATATGTATTTGTCTATTTCTAAAAGGAAAGTCTCATTTAATTGTAAATTTTCAAACCAATGTTACAATAATATGTTCAAAATAGAGAATCTGAAGTGTTACATGATATGAAAATACTCAGAGAAACCAGAGAAGATTAAATTTTGCTCTGTTCAGGGATGTCTGGGTGGCTCAGTGGTTGAGCGTCTGCGTTTGGCTCAGGGTGTGATCCCGGGGTCCTGGGATCAAGCTCCACATTGGGCTCCCTTTTGGGAGCCTGCTTCTCCATCTGCCTCTCTCTGTGTCTCTTATGAATGAATGAATGAATGAATGAATAAATAAATAAATAAATAAATAATTGAAAATTTTTTTCTCATATAGTTGATGATATTAAGTAATTTTAAACCATTACATCCCAACCCTCATAGTTGGCAACTTATATATGGTAGAAGCAGCCAGACTTATTTAACCAGTGCACTGCATAGCACCATGTTTGATAACAGAATGTACGCTGAGATTATATACACATACCTTCTTAGCCAGAGATATGGTGAGAATTAATAGAATAACATATACAATCTCCTAGTGACAGGTGATTGAAGAAGCTAACATAAACAGTGTGACTATTTCCTTTCTGGTTCACTCAGGCTTCATAGATGACAAAACAAAGGCACTGCTACGAGGTTTATCTTCCATTTGTTTGTCATTCTTCAAAGTAATCTCAACTTTTCCCAGCTTATCTGAGGTCAAAATATCTTCTGTTTTAACAAACCAGGGTAGAGGGCAGGGAACACTACTACTGAGGTGTGTCTGCACTGTCTTTAATAACTGAGACCATGTATTTTTCCCCCCTAAGATAAATGTTTCTATCAGCACAACACTCTTTTCTTGGTTTTAAGCCACTGACTACTCCATTACTGCTACTGCTGCCTATGCAATATGACTGTCCACCCTGGACCTGGACCAGCGCCTCCTGGACACAGCCCTCCCTGGAGATAACTGTGTCTGAAAATGGGTCTTATCCCAGGGCTGTTTATACTCAGTAGTATAAGTTGAGAAACTTCATAACAGAAGCCTGTCTTCTGAGAGGTGTGTCTGTGTGAGCGTACGTGTATGTATAAAAAGACATTTCAGTTTTCAATAAACTGTTTACTGTTCAAACATTAAATAAATGTAGAACTGTTTTAATCAGCTGAACAAATATTTAATGTACACTCCAGCATAAGAGCTATGTTTAAAAATATCTTCTATACTGCTAAGATACAGGGAATTTATGGAAACCAGTGACCTGAAAGGTAAAACAAACATTCAGGAGGGAAAAAAATGAAGTATATAATTTTAAATTTAAACTTACCCCTCCTCTCTTTTATTAGCATCCAAGAGTATCGTGTGCGTGGGTGGGGGTGGGGGACAGTGCTTGTTGGATAACTTTTATATTTTCTAGAACAGCTAATGGTTGGGTGACTCTCAAATTAATTTCCAGTAAATTGTTATGAGAAGGTAAAACATGGCAAAGCTCATGCTCTGTCCAGAACTGCATTTCTTAGTGGAGTAAGTGTTTGTTTGCTCTTTAGGTTCTAAACACTGGAGGTCATTCATGACAGTTGTGGCTTGGGTTTCTGTCCACAGCTGTTAGAAGGGATTGTCTAAAACTCCAACAGGAAATGCTAAGGTTCTTGGAAAACACTTAATCCTCAGTAGGTTCTGTGTAAATATCATAGAAATTTGGCAGAAAGTGTGTATTTTTAGAAAAATAACTTCTTACAAAGATACATGGGAAATACCTTTAATAAAATGGATGCTATCATCTTTACACTAATTGCATACTTAATTGTATTTGTGAAGAAAAATGAAAAAAAAAATAAGGGTGTTAAAGTGGCCTTGCTTTCTAACACTTACTGTCCTGCTAATTATTTTGGTAGGCAGACCTCTAATCAAGGTCATCTCTCTCTCCCTGAATTGTAAGGGTATCTTGCAGTACTTGGTTGTCTGTGGCCATTAATTCTCTTAGCTTTTGGTGATTGTTTAGATATGACAGTACAAGGAGGCCATCCTATCATGTTGGCCACAGACTCATCTGCCATTCTGATCAAACAGTACGCCCACCCCATGGCATCAAGAGAGGCTTTAGAGGTGCCTGGGTGGCACAGTCAGTTAAGCAACCAAGTCTTGGTTTTGCCTCAGGTCATGATCTCATGGTTGTGGGACTGAGCCCCACATGGGGCTCTGTGCTCAGTGTGGAGTCTGCTTGAGATTCTCTCCGCCTCCCCTTGCCCCTCCCACTGGTGCTCTCTCTCTTTAAAATAAATAAAATAAACTTTAAAAAAGAGAGTCTTCAACAGTAGCTTTCTACCCACTTAATCAGATTATCAATGTAGTCAACTTGATTTACCATTCAGCATTTAAAAACACCATATTTATTGGCTTTCCAATACATGCCTTTATTAATATGGATATAATGTTTAAGTTTCTTTCTGGTTTACAATAGATAGTCATTAAATGAAAAACTTGAAGTTGTCAAGTAATTTTGTTTTGCCACTTCTTTTGGGACATAGCATCAGTCGATGTGTTTACTACGGAAGTGACCTGCCATTGGTTCAAAAAGAAATGCTTCGATTCTAGTCAGAGCACACGTCGTTTCTGGCTCCCTGCAGCTCCACGACAATTCATCCGTCTGTCCATGATCACTGAAAAGTCTTCATGTTCCTGAGAACACTGGGAAAATAGCACTTCAGAGCCTGAGTTCAGCTGTTCATAACCATAATGAAGAGGAACTGGAAGCTGAGAATTAAGAAGAGAAGAAAGGAGAGGAAGCTACTTAGCAATCAGAAGAAATACAGTGTTTATGAGATCATTAGGAACCCATTTGCAGTGCTTTTTCCTAACTAGCTTTAGCAAAACGGAAGTTGTCGACTTAAGTCAATGACTATAACCCACCCTATATCCACATGGCTGTGAAGCAATTAATGCACCTTAATGCCATAATGAAATGGTTGGAAATTATAAAATGCCTCTTCCAAATTCGGGGCTGCTTTTCCATGAGGGAGCTTTGATGTCTGTGCTGCCAGGCAAAACTGGCTCTTGTGTCAGTGGCAAGACGGTGTGCTTGGCAACAGATCCACAGGCATAACGCAAATATACCTGCCTTCCTTCTCAGTGCCCTCTGAAGTAACTACTGTGTTTGGAGCTGAAAAAAAAAAAAAAAAGGAAATTAGAATGTTTGCTTATTTAGCTTCAGGTAGAGCTTTGGCTATAGCAATCTCTGAAGCACCATGAAAAATGCATGGTCTTTCCCACTGCGTTCTTAGACATAGAGCACATAAACACAGAGATAGCAATGAAAGGGTCTCCATGCTGATGTAGCTTAATTCAGGCTATTTTCCTCTGACTTTTGGCTTGCTCTACCTGACTTGAGGCTATGGTATTAACATACCATCCACATAATGAGGGCTCACCTGAACAGAATAAGAAACTTAAAGGTAGATCCCCACAAGCTTTTCAGACCTTGGACTTTCCCTATACCAGCCCAGAGAACAGAATTAGATCCTATTCAATATGTATATGAGCAGTTTCCTACTTCTGAAATTCATGGCCAAACAATAGCTTCTTCAGTTTTTCCCTCTACCTTGCAACCTACCTGCTGTTTTATTTAGTGTCATCATCTCACTTCCTTTCTGTACTGTAAGCAAAGGTGTGAGACAGCCTATTCATATATTAACAGCTATTATCCATTACAAATGTTATTTCCCCCGTTCCTTATTTTTTTTAATCAGACTTGAACTTCAGGTGAGCTGGAGCACAAAAGGGTGGGTGGTATGAGCAGGAAGCTGCTGTGCATCGGGCATCCTCACATCGCCCCGCACATGGCCTTTCCTTGCCCGTAGGTAGGCACGTTTATCCTGGAAGACAAGCAACTCACCTGAGCCTCCCAGGAGATTAAAGTCACTGTGTTCACCCCAGGAGCAGCATCTGGAGCTCTTAACTCTGCTCACTCAGAAAGCCAAGCAAATGCCCTGGAGTAGAGATCGGGAGAGAACAGCTTTAGCTGTCCTAACCACTTCTTAATATATAACCCAACATGTCACAGATAAACATATTCTTTCTGACATTCCAGGCATTCTGGCAACAAGTCCAGGAAGCTTTCCCAGGACTGTCCCAGGAAGGCTGGCTGACACAGGAGGCCTCTTTAGTTGGCTCTTCCCTAGTCCTGGAGATTCGTACCTACACAGTCCACTGCCTGTGGTCAGGTTTACTCAGTGGAAGCCCTACTGTCCAAACAGGGTGGGTTTCTGGTCAGAAACAAGCCTTGCCACACACCAGTAAACACAAACAAATCACCCTACAGAGTCTCTTTCTTTTAAAGGGCAGTGCAGATCCAAGGGTCAGCAGTCGGGAGGAATAGCACCAAACAAATGGAAGCTGTGTCTGCTCCACCATGAAACATGAGCCGCCCATGTCTCCAGGAGGATTTGCTGTAGCGTGTCCAAAATACACGGACCCGGGTGAGGGGGTGGGGGTGGGGCGGGGTTCCCACTTCAAAGTCTCCTCCCAGCTGCTCCTAGAGAAAGAGACTCCTTCAGGATTTCCCCCCACAGGAAAGCACTTACGAGACTGCCATTTCTGGATTAACTGTCTTTATCTATTTGAAACTGGAAGAGACGGCAGCACTTGTTTGTTTTCTATTGATGTTAAACAGATGCACAGGCCCATTACAGCCACCCGGGCCTAATTCAAGATGAAGCTGTGATAGGAATGCTGTCGCCGTTGGGCCCATGTGAGGAGAATGGATCTGCCTATTACTGCATATGCGTTCAATATTTTCATTTGATTTAATGCCCCAGACTCCCCCACGGATCAAACTACACCTACCTACTCTTGGCTGCTTTCGGAAGAAAAGAGGTCTCCTGCACAGACAGGACACAGCCTTCAGAAATTCACTCTGATTTCAAGCTCAGCTGTTATTTCTTCAGTAGATCAGATCAAGGCTGCAATTATTTGTTTTCTCAAATCATGATCTGTCTGTGAAAGGTGGTGAAGTAAAGGAAAGAGAATAAGGGAAAGAAGAGGGAAAAGCAGATATTGGGTCGAGCTTTAATTATTCATTTATTTTTAAAGGTTTTGAATCTCATTTGAACCAGTTTGGATCCTCTGGGCTTCCTGAGGGCTGGGCATCACAGTGAGCAGGACCTGCCCCCGACATCAGAAAATCCTAACATTTTCTAAGAAGGATTTAAATGTAAGTTTTACAGCTCTGCTTTCAGAGTAAGATGCAATGAAAAGTGAATCAAGGGTATTTGAGTTTGCAGAATTTTTACGTTTTGTTTCCCTTGTGTAAAATAAGATTTTTGCCAACATTAGAGAGCTCAGATAGTTTTTGGAAGTGAATAGGGTGTGGGATAAAAACAAATTAAATTAGTGATATAGTGAAAACCCTGATTCAAAAGTCTCTATGGAGTTTTCCCAGACAACATGACCTCAGTGTCTCTCTCTGGGGGAGAAACAATTCTCAGAGGGAGTGAAAAAAGGAAGTAAACCTATTCCATCAGGTGGAGGGAGCCTGAGTCCAGCAAATCAATATCCATATGGAAAGTTACTTGGAAGATCCAACTCTGAAGAGTCAAATCTGCCTGATGATTCCAGGAACAGAATCAAACAAGGCAGGCTTCTGGAGACAAGAAAACTCAGTCTTCTCCAGACTTTAGACCCCTTGAAAGCCACTGCCCTCCTCCTGCACTGAGAGAAGTAGTCAGTCTATCTCAAAAGCATCCAGGGTTATCATGTCTCCAAGTTGTTTCCCTGAACTCCATTTCTTGCCAGGTGATATTTTCATCCAGGCAGAGACTGATTACCACATATTCAGATTTTGCTAGAGATCTGTACACAGTTTAGGAACCACTTAAGGTGAAAGCTATCTGTGTCCTAAATGACAAAGTCAACTTCATCCAGAACTAAAATAAATAAATAAATAAATAAATAAATAAATAAATAAATAAATAAATTAGCACTCTTATTGGTCAGAAAACGTTCCTCAACAGAACACCATAACACCATGCATTGGGGTTTGTTTGCTTGTTTGGTTGCTTTGTACATTTTTCAAGACCTGTGACCTTTTCAACCACCTAGCTATCATCCACCAAGAAATATTGTAATGATGGATACATAATGGGAACCGATCATTTTACAAGATGAAATATACTAATTTTTTTAAAGATTTTACTTATTTATTCATGAGAGACACAGAAGGCAGAGACGTAGGCAAAGGGAGAAGCAGACTCCTCACAGGGAGCCCAATGTGGAACTCGATCCCAGGACCCCGGGATCACACCCTGAGCAGAAGGCAGATGCTCAACCACTGAGCCACCCAGGTGTCCCAAAATATACTAATTTGAATGCATATGTATAATTGTTCCTTTCTGTGTAACAGATCCTATGCTGAAATGGCTACACTCCAAAACACCTTTTCCTTTTCTATCATTAAAAATGTTAAAATCTCTCACACCTCAAGCTTGCCAGTTGCATACAATTAACAATTCCCCCAAAACAATTCCCCTATATCAAAAATATGAATATTTAGACATAATCATATTAAACATATAATGTTAACTTGGCTTGTTTATAAAAGCCTGTGGTCTAGAAAGATGGTCATGACTACTGTCTCTCCTCTGTATGCTTTAGATCCACATGAGAGATTGTATTTGGTTCTGGTACCAAATTCTCATAAGGAATAAAAAGTAAACTTAAGTCTACAACAGAGGATAACAACAAGATAACAATAGAATTTCAAGCTTTGCATGTAAGAGTCAGCAGAAAGAACTATATCGTTAGCCTAAAATAACATGAAAAACATTTAGCTGCTTCTTATGATTTAAAATCCATCATGCAGAGGATGAATTTGACTTATCCCGAATGTTCCAAGTGATTCATCTAGCCCTAGGTAGTAAAAGTTGCAAAATTTGGCTCAATTTAGGGAAGAATTTTCTAAGATTCAAATAGTTGCTTCAAGCTTAGGGCAGACAACAGTCTTTTGAGACTTGGTTGAGTTATATTCAAATGTAACATGATTGGCTGAAATGATATATAGAAAAGTCTATTTATGGAGCTCTAGAATCCTGTGATCCTATCGTATCCAATATAAACTAGGTTTTTGGGTTTTTTTGTTTTCCTTTAGCTATTTTTTCCCATTCTAACAGATGATCCATGGAAAATATCAGATAAGTCTTTCTTTGAAATGTTGTACCTTAAGTCATATATGTAACACTCTATTATTCATGTACAAATAGAAACATCAACTGATCACTTCTTAATATTTATACTGTAAATGAAGGCAAAAAATCCTCTTGATATTGACAGCCTTTGAAAATACCCCACAGGTTTGGAATAGAAGCAGGACCCTTATAAAGATCAGAAGGCAATGTCCTACAGTGAGAAAATTGATACCATGAAACAGCATTCTCTTTGAAGCTCAGAGAAAGGGTCTACTGAGAAAAGTTAAATACACAAAAGTCAAGATTTGCCAACTATGGAAAAAAAATCAGCATCTGAAACCATTTCAGGCAAAAGTGTAATTTCTAGCAGTGGTAAATTGTCAAGTGTAGGCTGAAAAGAACTAAGACCATGCTTTCCTCCCCACATCTCTTGTCTTAAACAATTCTCATAGCAACTGGTTAGTAGGATTGGAGGACCCTATAGGCCAAAGGGCATATGGCTAAGCATCTGTGGGGTTCACTGAACATGCTGTTCTTGGCAACTACCCAATGGCATGGTACAGACAGAATTTGCTGGACTTCATTTCATGGAGATACCAAAACACTAGCAACAACTAAAAGTAAACTTTATAAACATGTTTTTATAAAGGAGTCTAGTAGTCTGAGATTTCATTTACAAAATCATCTGAACAAACAGTCCTGGCACCATCCCCTTTCTTGCCACTTCCCCCCAATAGCCAAGTCTTTTGATTTTTAACTCATAGAACGTTAAATTAATCATTTTAAAGTGAAAATTTCAGAGGCATTTAGTATATTCAGTGTTGAGCACCACCATCTTTATTTAGCTCCCAAGCATTCTCATCACCCCAGGAGGAAACCTCACAGCATTAAGCAGACACTCCCCCAGGTCGTTACCTCAGCGCCTGGCAAATACCAATCTGCTTCTTGTCTCAGTTGATTTACCTATTCTGGATATTTCAAATAAATGGAATAATATAGTATGTGACCTTTTGTGTCTGGCTTCTTTCACTTGACAAAATTTTATAGTTTCTATTTTATATAGTTTATTTTTTTTTTTACCATACTTTACTTTGTGGTTCAAAGTACCTTATTTTGGGTGTCAGTATCTTTGTGCAGATCTCTACAAAGTGTGTTTACTCCCCTCATATATTATTTGAACTTCACAACAATCTTATAAAGCTGGCAATAATGACATTACTATGACCATTTTACAGGTGAGAATATTGAGACAAGGAGAGCCAGTCCAGCATACCACAATAAAATAACCTGATTTATTCCGATCTTCTTGTTCCATTGCCTTTTCTAAGGCACTGCATGGATTTTTGTCAGAGCTATTACAAACACTGAGCACTTACTAGCATCTATATTTTTAAATTCTCAAAACCATATTTTAAATGAATAAAATAAATGAAAAATCACTTTTGGACACATTATTACTGTACATACTCAGTCGAGAGCTGCTTTGGACACCTAACAGTTCCATAAGACTGGAATTAATCTGCACACAAGACTATATTCTGTCCCAAGTCCAGATCTCCATTTGGAGTCATTTGGAAGCCAGCTCAGCCATTAGTTCCTTGGGGCTTGTATAGTGTCTAGGTTTTGGCTCTGTTATCTGTACAGTAAGGAGGTGAGACAAAAATGACCCCTAAGGTCTCTTCCAGATAAGAATTGTATAATGCTCAGCTAAGCCAGAGCCCAAACTCAACACTGAACTCATCAGCTCCGTCTACATAAGGTTAGTACCACTATTTGAAAGATGATTCCAACAAAAGTATTCATAACTAATGTCATGGCCATTTCTTCTTGTTGACATTTTTTCAAGAAATTGTGGAATGTTCTTTACCAAACTATCCCATTGAGATTTTATTGGCTAAATGATTTCTACATAAATAGGCAAAGGTAAAGAGATCTTAGTAATTTGGTGATGGCCAGGTTTGTGCCTTTATGGTATAGAACACTATTTCTGACATTTCTCTCTATGTAAGCTACTCATTCCATGGTAAAGCCATCCATATACATCACTTTTGAATTTGGCACAAATTAGAACTGCCAAACATTATTTTTAGCATTTTCCTAGACATATTTTTTCAACCTGGCGCTCAAACGCAACCATTTATTTACATCAACCAAAAATTAATATCGGAATCTTGTTATGCCCTTTCCATAGGTTTTCCTTGGTCAGTTTTTATTTTCAGCTGTGGATTCAGCAGTTCACCCCAGAGTGGGGAGTAGTCAAGTTTAGCAGGGCTAGACTGCCATCTAGAGACCAGAGTTTGATTTCCAACATCCTGGTCCTCAGTGAGCTTGCTCTTTAACAAAAAGTAGCAATCCGCCAAATAAAG
The DNA here is from genome assembly GCF_011100685.1 of Canis lupus familiaris. Classification (NCBI taxonomy): domain Eukaryota; kingdom Metazoa; phylum Chordata; class Mammalia; order Carnivora; family Canidae; genus Canis; species Canis lupus. The sequence continues at coordinate 77,391,090 of NC_049222.1, read as the reverse complement.
AAGCTTGAGTTTGCTTTGGCAAGGCGGGAGACACCCACCGAACCGGGAAAGGAGAGATTCCGGACCGAGGAGGTAGAGGTGGTCCAGTTCTGAAAGTCCTCCAGTTACTAAAGCCAAGCGACCACAGGAGAGAAGAAGGACAATGGGCGGGCGGGCAGGATTCTGCCCCTGGGTGCAAGAGCGAGGCTTCTTTAATTTGCTGTTCCCAACGTCCCAGTTGCTCTGCTTCAGGCCAATTAGGATTTTCCAACTTGTAACATGAGCCAGGAGGGAAGGAGTCCTCTACAGGGCTGTGAAACTCTTTCATCTGTGTGAGAATTCAATCTCGGTAGTCCTCATAAAAATCAAACCTGGTTTCCATTTTTCTGCTTGAGCACAAAGTTTCTATATCCTGGGCACATATGATACCATCTTTGCTTATTGTGCCTGCAGTTTAGAAGAAGCAGCCGTCCCTAAGATTTTAGATTTTAGATTAGAGTGATGATCATATTGTTTCTAGTGTTTCCATGGGAAGTGCATAGTTTGGAAATCCCTCCCCCGTCCTTTTCCCCCAGAGCTGTCCTACAGGGCTGTGTGCTAAGGCCATCTGTTCCATCAGACAGTCCTTTGATGGATGTGAAGAGGCTGGCTGGAGGGGTCCAGAGCTGGGACTGAAGTGGCTGGGAATTAATTAACTGCATATCCATTTGGTTAACTGTGCCCAGAAGTTCAGCTACGGGAATGTTTTATAAATCAAAAATAACAACTATTATCGTTAACCTCAAAATCACAGGCCACAAGAGTTCCTACTTTACTGATGCTAATTAAATGGTCGAGTCTGTCCAATAGAATGTCATCCAGGAGTCTTTCAGTTCATGATGAGAGAGACCAAAAAAACATGTACTATCTGGAAATTTTTTTTATAAATATAGGTTGAAGCTCACCATACCTATCCAAAGTTCCAGTGATGTAATTTTTGGCTAGACCTCACATTTTGGGAATTTTTAAAGCCCCAAATTACTTTTGTTGGAAGTATTAAATACGGTCTGGAAACAGACACTTTGGTATAGTATGGTATAAAAAAACCTGAGGGTTTTTTTTTTTTTTTTTTTTTTTTTTTGGATCTCTTTTACTTATTGGAAACCCTGGGCAAGTTTCAGTTTGCTCATCTATAAAAATTGGGGGAAATGACATGAAAAGTTATTTTGTGAGGATTAAACAGAATGACATTGAAAGTGTCCTGCACATAGTAGGTTCTTAATAAATGCTTGTATGATTTCTGTAAAGTCTTGAATATGCTTTCTTTATGGTAGTAGTGTTCTGTAGGTGGAAACAGGATATTGGTAATAATCTTGGTCTGAGAATTTTGCTTCGTTCCTAGAACAATAAATCTCTAAATCAATGCTACGTAAGTGTGAATGTGCATGTGAAATCATCTGGGGATTTTATTAAAATTCAGTAGGTCTGATTCAGTAGGTCTGGAGTGAGGCCTGAGAGTCTACATTTCTAACAAGCTCCCTGGGGATTCTACTGGTGTGGGGATCACATTTTGCGTATCAAGACTCTACACCAGGAGTTGACAAACTACTTACCTTCCATGGGTGAATCCCACATGTTTGTGAATACAGTTTTATTGCAACATAGCTACACACATTCATTTACATAATGTCTAAAGCTGTTTTCCTGCTACAATGGCTGAATTACTATCTGCCCCCTACAGTTCACTGACCCCTGCTCTAAACCACTATCTTTCTTGTTTCAGACTTATAAACTATGTTAATCATTGGCAGAAGCTTACGGAGGGCTGGAAGAGGTATGAGAGGACAAGAAAGACAGAGGGTAGCTACCTGTATTACCCTTCTATTGCTGCCATTACAAATTGCCCCCAAACACATATTTATTGTCTTGCTGCTCTGTAGGTTAGAAGTCTGACAAGGGGCCCCACTGGGCTAAAATCAAGACATCATCAGAGCTGCATCCCTTTTGGAGGTTCTAGGGGAGAATCCATTTCCCTTCCTTTTCCATCTCTGGGAAGCCACCAGCATTCTTTGGCTCAAGGCCCTTCCTCCATTTTAAAACCAGTCCACGAGACTCCTCTGCTGTCATCACATATCCCTCTGACCACAGTTAGGGGAAGTATTCTCTTTTAAGGACCCATGTGATCACATTAGGCCAACCCAGAGTCAGATAATCCAGCTAAATCTCCCCATCTCTATGCCTTTAACTTAATCATATCTCTATGAAAGATAACATTTAGCGATTCCAAGAATTAGGGTATGGTCATCTTTGGTGACTCTGCCTGTCATACTACCTCAAAGCACATTCTTCAAAATGACACTTTTCCAATCATTTCTCTGTAGTAGTAATATGTTATCATGGTTGTCTTAGCATTCTGATGAAAAGGTGTTTGATGAAACCATAAGACAGAAAGACCATGAAACACATAGAGACATAGTCACAGTATTTCTCTTTTATGTGCTTCTTTTCCCACCAAACAAGGATACAGGCTCACTACCCAAGGATATATCGGTGCAGGTACATCTATGCACCGTATGCAGGTAGTACACTGCACAACTCCAGAGGATGTCCTGAAGTTGCTCAATGTGCAAAGCTCAAAGCATACACAGTAACCCAGAATTTGTCTATACCTCTAGCTACTTATCATAATTAAACTGAATTCTTTGGAAATATTTTCTTTAGCTCACACTGTACATGAAATTGTTTGCCCACATTAATGTCTTGCGATAAAATTAATTACTGATTAATTCAAATCAGCCTAAAAAAGTGAAGGAAAACACATCTTAATAGCTAAGGAGTAAGTAAGACACTTGAGTAGCAAAAAGCTTAAAAATAAACTCCAATCATTCAACTTTGTGCCCATACACAAAGCCATTTCCACAAGAACCCAAGACTGCAAGAGGGAGGGTGCATGTTAGCCCATGGCATTTGGGCAAGAAGGCAAGGAATGCAATAAACAGAAGGGAAGGGAGCTCTCCTGGGAATATTTTTCCATTGCACATGAAGCCCAACGAGGAAGGTTTCAAATATGAATCACTGACAACTGCCTGCTAGGCTGTTATACTTAATCCTTCACATTTTGAGTATGTCATGGTACTCCATAAAAAAAGCTTATTACATAAGCCATTCTCACTCTCCTAAGCTTATTCTCTCCAACAATGCCAGAAATAAAATAACAGGTAAGTGACCAAGAAAATATATGTGACCCAACCATTGTATAAGATTTCATTTTGCTAAAGGTCAAGACAAATTATCATGAAATCCTTATAGATACTGTTACATGGCTCCTGGGGACAAAAGATTTCTTTTCAGAAGAGCTTCTTAGAAGCAGAGGGTGCTGTGTTTCAATCCTCAGCTAACTTTTAGTTAATGACTCTTGCCTTTTCTCCTACCAGCTCTGCTTATTAAAAGGAGAATGCGGTCTGGAGTGTGTGCTGTCAGAATGAACAGCAGGGTCAGTCACTAATCCCAAATTGTATGCCCCCAGGATGCCTGCTACAGAATGAGGAAATGCTTACGTTTGATTAACCCTCCAGGTAGAGAAAGAGAGACAGCCAGGGGTCTGCAGCTACATGACATGGTATAATAGTAGTTTTAAAATATGGCGTTCCTAGGGGGATCCAAGGAAAGTCACAGCACAGGGTGTTGACTTAGTGTAACAAATGAAGATTGTGTCCATATAATAGCAAGTGAGCCTTTGGAGGAATAACATCACCAAACTGGGCATTCATTTTCTTCAAAATATTTGTTATAATAAGATAATCTGTTATGTCTATGGTGCTTTATAGGGTGTATAATGCTTCAAGGACACCACCCTGTTTGATCTTCACCACTATCCTTTGTGTCAATGAGTTAGAATTGAAGAGTATTTCTGAGTTAAAAAAAAAAAAAATCCCCATTAGCTGTCAGTGCACTTTCTTCTTGCCCTGGCCTTTTCTTTAACATTTTCTTTAGGTACAAACAATGAAGAGTGAAGAAACACCTTTGGGTGGGGAAGGGGGATGTTGGGTCAGTTAGGGGATAGATAAAACCATGCAGTTTGGAAAGACACCTCCTGAAAACATGAATCAAAGAAAGCACAAGATCACTTCTATTTCTGCAGCTCCATGTACAATAAGAAAAAAAAATCTATCGGCGTTATGAAAATGCTTTCATCCTACTGTTAAATGCAACATTATTTAGCTGTTAAGTCAAAAGCCGAAATTTGACATTTTGGTGAATATGAGGCCCAGGCCAATGGTTCCCCTTGATACTCAGCAGTCTATGCTGCATTCAGCATGCTACTAAAAGAGAACAATGGACTAATCAGAGACAGCTCTTTCATGTCTCAAGAAAAGTGTGCTTTTGTACCTATTGACCCTTAACGATTGGCTCCATTTCCATACATTGAACAAAATCCTACTTGTCCTTCAAGACCAAGTTCATATACCATACTCACCACGAGGTCTTCCCTGACAGTACTGTCTGCTCTGTTTCCTAGTGTGTCAATTATAGATCACCATGTTATAAGTCATTGAGAGTATGTGTTTTACATGCTCTCTTTCCTCCTAGACAATGAGTTGCAAGTGGGCAGGGATAGTAAAACACCTAGCACCTTGTAGATGCTCATATTATGTTTGCAGATTAATGAATTAATAAAGTGAAGAAACCAAGAGTCAGTATAAAATAATCAAATTCAGTGATGCTGGGTTTGATCAACGGCATGTTGGGAAACTTATGAAATATATATTTATTCTGGGCATTTTTCAAATACAATTGTTCCTGACACTTTAACCCAAAAGCTATCATTAGCTTGATTTGATCAATTTGCTAGGCCTGATGAAGGTGACTATGTAATGCATATTTTTTTAATTGTTTACTCCAGCCGGATATGTCTCATTTATAAAACAGAACTTCATTCTGAGCAAAATCTGATGAGAACAGTAGCAACTTAGAAACCTCATATTCCAAAAAGGTTAATACCAAAAAGGTGTATATCTCAGTAATTCCTTTTCCACTTTAGAGTCAAAGGCACTTTGGGTCTTTCACCACTGGGCTCATTAAGCCAATGAGGATCTGAACTCTCACCCACTTACCAACAGCATCTTAACCCATGAAAACAGATGAAAATCTACTCTTTTCTACCTTGTTTACTCAGCTCAGGCATGCACTGTTTATAGCTACTTTTAGTCAGAGAAAAAACTAAGAATGTACTTTGTTGGTGCTGGATTGGATTTTCCAAACCCAGTGAAAAAAAATGTCTGTGATTATAAACCAAACCTTCATGCAAAAATGCAGCAAGAATCAATCTTCTTTTAGGAATTGCAAATTCCGGGATCCCTGGGTGGCGCAGCAGTTTGGCGCCTGCCTTTGGCCCAGGGCACGATTCTGGAGACCCAGGATCGAATCCCACATCGGGCTCCCGGTGCATGGAGCCTGCTTCTCCCTCTGCCTATGTCTCTGCCTCTCTCTCTCTCTCTGTGACTATCATAAATAAATAAAAACTAAAAAAAAATTTAAAGGAATTGCAAATTCCTTTGTGTGAGAACTTTAACACAAAGTAGACTTCATTCTAGATGGAGAGCAACTGTGTTAAGAAATAGTAGCAGTCACTTTTGCTTGAGCTGAAGTTGTAATTTCAAATGGAAATATGTCATTGTATTCTTTGGAAAGGAAAACTTGCTGGAATCTTAACTTTTCAGTCATCAAAAGGCAGTTCTGGACATTTGTCTTTATCTCTAATTTTCTGCTCAGCTATTTGTTACCCTGATAACAGAGTGTTTTATGGCTTCTCTCCATTAGTCAGTGCTATAGTTTTATGAGCCATGCAGAGAAAGTGAAGGAGGAGCTCAACCTCCTTGGGAGTGTCATTTTGCTGTTGTCGGCTTTCAAAGAAATTCAGACAATCACTTTTGTTCAGTTGAAGTGGAAAGGGGAGTGTTTTATTATTGGCCAGCCCCAAAGTGTAGCAGTTGGCTGGACTCAAGCCATGTCTTAAATTTGAAAGAGATGATAAAAAAGCAGCCTTAGCTATCCAAATAACTGTGAAATCTTCATGACTTATTTCTCAAAAGAAAGAAAAGAAAGGAGAAAAAATAAGCACATGGCAGAGTATTGTTCCTTTCCCTTAAAAAATGCCTTGAAATATGTTTTAAAATATTTTATGAGGTCACACTAAAAAAAGAGTAATTGGAAGAAAAATTCTGCTTGTCTAAGCGAAGAGCACATTTGTAGCGGTAGGGTAAATGTTTTATCGATTGAGAAGCTGGGAAACTCAAGTCATTACTCACCATGGGCTAAAGAATAATTGCTAATGCTCTGGCGGAAAGATTAAAAACAGTTTCTGGAAGTATTTCTTACAATGATCAATGGTGTATCATCCCAGGCCATTGGATCTTCAATAACATTTTTCCCTTTTGGGATACAATCAATTTTTATAATATGATTCATTTGCCAGTGGGCATGCTTTCTTCATACGATGAAAAGGCACTTATGCATCTTATATTGTTGAAAAGTAATCTTATACAGCCAAAGATCAGGCTGTGGTATAGAAGACTCACTTGAATCCATCTCTATTTTAAATGGGTTTGGGAAATCATCTGGGGTAGGGAAATGGGGGGCTGGGGAGACAGTTGCTAGCTTCTTTGTTATTGCTTTGTTAACCCTTTAAGAATGCATTTAGCACACTCTGACAGCAGTCATAATCATCATAACACAAGGGTAGTGATGGAGGAGGGTGCTATTTTAGATTTGAGCATATGCCACACGGTGAGCTTGACTTATTTGCAATACTAATTACCATGTCAGCACTCTCAGGTCAAGGGTTGCCTTACAGCTGTCTACTGGCTGCACACATCTGACAGGGTCTTCAGCATCGTGTGGCAGAACTCGACTTTGGTCCACTGCTGCTGAATCCATCAATTCGTCTCTGCTTTAATAAGTAACAGCTTCAGTCATGAGAGGATGTGCTCATTCCCGAATTTCTCCCAGGAGAGAAGGTACCGAAAGCTTAGACACAGTGAACTCTCAGGCTCCACTTTGCCATTGGACTTGTGATAAGGGAAATGTATGACTCCAACACCAGGATCTGCCAAATGAAGAGGCAAAAGAGAGAGAGAGAGACACACACACACACACACATACACACACACAATAATAATGACAAGCTTAGGAAGTAGTCAAATGTTCCATTGAAGGGTGACATGTACCCCAATCTGGAATTTTGTTTGAATCTGAGAACAATGGCTTTTATGAAATTACATAAATGTTAATCCTCTTTCTGCCTATGACAGATTCTCCTCACTCAACACTCTGGCTGTGTGCCCAAAAAAAACTGAACATCCTGAATTAAAACAAACTTAATTTAATTAAAACAACTAAAAGAAATAAAACAAAATTTTGAATATAAGGTTTAGATTGCCTATACCTTAAATGTCTCCTTGTTTGGTGGTGAGATTTTATACCCAGCCTGTTCCTGACTGAAAATATATTAATTTTTTTCCATTTGAATGTTTAGCACTGTATAGATAGTATTTATCATTTTTACACAATTCTAATGTATTTATTTGGTGAACCAAGTCATTAGGTTTCCTATCTCTTTTTTTTTCTTATTTTCAAAGGAAAAAAATAATCTTAAGAAAAAAAATAGGAGAAAAAATATCTAAAATGAGTTAGAGGATTTAATAAGTAAAAAAGCCCTTGTATTCCCTAATAATGTCACTTCAAGATTAGTCTTCCTGAAAGGAATACTTAAATCATGCTTCTCATCATCATAAAAATTGAATTAAGCACTTACTCCTGACCAGGCACTAAGTAAAAGCTAAATATATATATTTCTAACAACTATTCCATGAGGTAGGCTAGTATTATTATCTTCATTTTTTTACAAAAGTGGAAATTGAGACCTAAAGAGGTTAAGTAACACTAACCATAGCTATAAAATGAGGTCATAGTTGGAGAGGCTAAGAATAGAACCAAGTCTGTCTACTTTGAAGGTAGGGCTCTTAGTTATCTTACTGTTTCATGATCATAAATCTTACTGGCTCCTAATTTGTTGAGATGGATGTAATCATGTGAGTTAATTCACACATCCAAATCTAGAACTCAAGACTTTCTGTAATCTATCCCTAGTGAACCACTCTTCCAATGTTATCTTTAGTAATTGGTCTGTGAATCTTAGATTCTTACCAAAATGCTCTTTTGCTACTTGGTTTACTAATGCCTATCACCTTTCCAACTTTACTTCTGCTATTGCAAATATCACATCCCAAATTGACCTTGCCAGTTCTTTGTCACTATTTCTAACTTCTACTTCACTGTTTTCTACTATTCTTAGAACTCTTTGTTTCTTTATATTATAATCATTTAAATGTGTCATATATTTTATTGTATATTTGAATCCTTTTTGGTGCCTACCACCATGCAAGGGTCACATTAAGCTCTGATTTAAAGTTTGCTAAATGAGTGAATAAAAAGTATACATAACAATATCATTTTATGGAATAACTGATTCCTGATGGAAAAAGTCCATTTTAAACTATTTCTAGATGTGTAGTGAATGGGATTGCGCATTTAGAAATGGTGGGCAAAGTCCAGTTTAAACCCTATCTAGAGGATCGCTGGGTGGTTTAGTGGTTTGGCGCCTGCCTTTGGCCCAGGGTGCGATCCTGGAGTCCCCGGATCGAGTCCCGCCTCCCGGCATGGAGCCTGCTTCTCCCTCCTCCTGTGTCTCTGCCTCTCTCTTTCTATGTATATAATAAATAAATAAATAAATAAATAAATAAATAAATATTTATAAATAAATAAATAAACCATATCTAAATATGCAAATCATTTCTATAACAAAATTTTATATTTTGAAAAAATATTTTATTTATTTATTTGGGAGAGAAAGAGCACAAGCAGGGGAGAGACAGAAGAATAAGGAGAAACAGACTCCCTGCTGAACAGGGAGCCCAACATGGGGCTCAATCCTAGGACCATGAGATTATGACCTGAGCCAAAGGCAGATACTTAACCGACTGAGTCACCCAGGTGCCCCAAATTTTAGATTTTTAAGCTAGTTGAGTTTTAATCTGACTTTGATCTTTGTATAGTATGTTAGTTTGCTAAGGCTGCCATAATAAAAATGCAGTCCAGGTGGCTTAAGAGAAATTTATTTCCTTATAGTTTTGGAGGCTAGAAGTACAAGATGTTCTAAGGCCTTCTGAAGCCTCTCTGCTCCGCTAGCAGATGGCTGTTTACTTGTTGTATCTTCACAGGATTTTTTTTCTTTGTGCATGCACATTTCTGGTGTCTTCTTGTGTATCTAAATTTCCTCTTCCTATAAGGTCACCAGTCAGATTGGATCAGAGTCCTTAGTAACAGCCTCATTTTACCGTAATCACCTCGTCAGAGGCCCTATCTCCAAACACATTCTGAGACATGGGGGTTAGAGGGTGGTGATTAGGGCTTCAACATACAAATTTTGGGGAGAAACTATTCAGCCTAAGGCATATAGCTTTTGGGAAAAATAGAAGGCACTACCTTAGGATAAAAGAAATAAAAGAAAAAAAAGAAATAAAAGAATCAATAAGTCAAAAATGGTTATTTCTTAAATTGGCTGACATCCCAAACACACAAATGCTTTAGAATTCCTGGTCCTATAATGCAGCCTTAGCTTTAAAGAGTTGGGCCATTTTGTTTGATGGTGAATCTGTCAGCAAATTTTAAATGCCTGAATTATACAATTTATAGTGAACAAAGTGAAAACCCAAGGCGATTTCAATTATAGGGCAATTCATCAACTATAAGGAAGAGTCTCAGAACACAGATTGAATTATGGTGAGCAGGGTAGTGTATGCAAAATTCTTCCTCCAATATAAACTTAGGAGGGTCTCTGCAGAATGGTATAACAAAGCATGGTTATTTCCATAATTGCATTTGCTCTGGCTCTTGGGTCAGCACACTTCCGATGCTCCAACGAAGTAGAAAAGAGCTCATAGATTTTCAAGGCTGCAACTCAAGCCAGAGGTATGCTGTTAACAGCTCAAGACAGGAGAAAATTGTAATATATGGCCTCCAAATTTATACTCTTCCTGACCCAGGTAATGAAACATGAACCACACATCCAGCTTTTGATAAAGTAGTGCTCACTTGGGCGGTGAGGGACTGCAGGTAGATATTTATTTCTTTGGCTGCCATCCTAACTTGTCCTTGACTGGGAAGGCTTTCAAATTAACCCTTTTCTCAGAGGATTCTGAGGAAGTTGGTTCCTGGTGATGAAATCTTACTACATTTACCACCCATCCTTCAGGTTTCCATTTGCTTGTAATTATCTCAGTGCTGTGTTCCTGTGTACTCTTGCTATTACAATGATACCATCTTGTAAGTGATTACAAATAGCCCAATGAAGAGAGAGAGGCAATGTCTGCAATATATTCAGTCAGCCTCCAGTAAGCAAAAAGTAGGCTGTCAGAATTTCCCATCTTATAGAGGTACCCGACCTTCTGGTGACCCTAGATTGAGCTACTATTCCTCTTTGCATATTACATGATAACATGGAAAATTCACTGACCCAGTTTCTGAGAATTAAAAGAATGATGACTGTAAAGTGATATAAAATAGAAAGTTTTAGAAATACTAAATAACCATGACCATCATTAATGGAGCATGGCAATCAAATATTACTGGATCAGCAGAAAGAAGTCACTGTGGGTGGAGGAAGTGAGAAGAAGAGAAAAAGGAGAGGAAAGAGCAGAGGAGAGTCTGAGGATGGATACTGGCAATGTTGTTCCAGATCTTCAGAAATCTATCCATCTTGATGCAGATGGGACCAGCAAAAAGTATTCCTGTAGCCTGAAGTTTAAAGTGAAACATAAGACTTAGCTCCAAGGAAGAATGAGTGTGTGTGTGTGTGTGTGTGTGTGTGTTAAAGTGGGATGGAGGAGGGTGTGACTTTTGGGATCAATATCTGAAGGAATGGAATTTAAAGGAGAAGCTCTGTATTGGAGCCTTTGGGAGAATAATGAAAGAGGTGTGACACTCACCTCTTCATGGAAGGGGGCATTGATACAGAAGAAAAAGAATGAAAACCAGTAATAGTCCAATGAATGATGGAGTAGTTTAATCTTCTCTGAGAAGAAAGTTTGTGACTTTGGAAAGCCCAGTGGCTTAGCCTCTGGGGAGGCTACTTGCCCAGAAGCTAGAGGGCACGTCTTTAGGAAATTGCATGTGGGGGCCCACAGTCCCAACTGGGGTAGCACAGAGGCAATAGAGCCAAGACTAATGCTGGGCATCACCTCAGCACCTTGGCAACTAGGAGAACAAAAGATCATTAAAGGTGGTGGCAGATTCCAGGCTCACTGACTTCTGTGACAAAAGCTAAAGGAAGGACTTGGGGGACTCCCAGCCAATAAGCAGAGAATTTGTGATAGATAGAATGGGTTTTGTCACCATCAGTGTCCCCTGGCTAGGTAAAGTCATGTTAGAATCCACCTAATACAGGGCCGAGCAAGAGACCCAAAGCAGCTAAGAAAAACCAGTGGTATCACATGGAACATGGAAGCACAAAATCAGGGCTTAACTAAGTGACTAACCATTGTGTGGATTTAGGTCTATTATGTAACTTTTCTGATCCTCGGGTTATTCATGTGCAATGGGAATAATGAGAATTGCCCCATAGAAGTTTTGAAATGATAACACAAATATATATTGAGGACCTATTATGTGCCTGGAACTGAATATGAACTGCAGATTCAACCAAGAAAAAGGAAGGAAAATTCTTGGCCTGAATAAGGTTCAGAAGCTTATCCTAGAGTAACAGCATGTGGCATTTAGTGCTCAATAATACAAATTTACCTAATTCCCCTCACAATTAGGTTAGGGGTATGGGACTGGGACCTGACAATGGGATGTAGATTGATGCAATGTGAGGCACCTCTAGGCTTGGCCCTCAGAAAACATCCTGCATGATCATTCCTTTCCTTCTACTGTAATTGTGGAGACCATGTGTTCCAGATAGTATAGCTAGAGCAGACACATAAGTGCTACCTGACCTGCAACTGACTATGGTGGGAGTCAAAAATAAACTTCATCATGTTGAGCTATTGAGTTTTTAGAATTTGTCAGCCACCACAGCAGAGTTTGGCCTATCTCTCTAGAGAACCTGAGGCCTACCTGCGTGGCCTGCCATGTGAATGAGACTGGAAGTAGATAATCCTCCAGTTGAGTCTTGAGATTACTATAGCCCTGGCTGACACCTAGATTGTAGCCTATTGAGAGACTCTGAGCCAGAGGTACCCAGCCAAGTTGCACTCAGATTCCTGATTATAAGAGATAATACAGGTTTTACTCTTTTAAACTTCTAAGTTTTGGGGTCATTTGTTATACAACAATAGAAAACCAATACAAATACAGCTGCCTATCAATAGGTGAATGGATAAACAAATTGGTAAGAATCATTCAGTAGAACATAATTCAGCAATAAAAAAGAATGAACCATTGAACTGCAATATAGATGAGTCTCAAAATAATAAGTAATAGGGCACCAGGGTGTCTCAGTGGTTGAGCGTCTGCCTTTGGCTCAAGTCATGGTCCCAGGGTCGTGGGATTGAGTCCCATATCAGGCTCCCCAGAGGGACCCTGCTTCTCCTGCCTGTTTCTCTGCCTCTCTCTCTCTCTCATGAATGAATGAATGAATGAATGAATGAATGAATAGAAATTAGAAGCCAGACCAAAAAAGTACATGTAGGGTTCAATTGATACAAAATCTAGAAAATGCAAACTAATCTAGAGTGAAAGGAAGCAGATCAGCGATTACCTGGGAATGGGGGTGGGTGGGACATGAAGGAGTGGGAGCACACAAAAGATTACAAAAGGACATGAGGAAACTTTGCCTCATTCACTGTCATGATTGTAATGATGGCTTCACAGTTATAAACAGGCCAAAACTTAAACATATATCCTCTAAATATCTGTAGTTTTTTGTATGCTGATTATAATTCAATAAAGCTGTTAAAAAATACCAGCTAAACAACCCTAAAATCATTGATTTTGTGGGCCTCTGGGGGCTCAGTCTGTTAAGCACCTGACTCTTGTTTTCACCTCAGGTGGTGATCTCAAGGTCATGGGATTGAGCCCCACATGGGGCTCCCCACTCAGCAGGGAGTCCACTTAAGGATCTTTCTCTCTCTCTCTTCCTTTGCCCTCCACCAAATAAATAAAGTAAAAGTAAAATCACGGATTTTATTTCAGCACCTTGAAAATCCAATGGTATACTCTTCCCCTAGTATTGCATTCACACAAATCAGCACCTTTGTAATCTTGTCTGCATGTTCACCCACCTATGTCTCCCTGTTAAAGAGGCATTTTCAAATACAAAACCTACTTCCTTTCAAAATGATGACCAGTTAAAAGTGATTGTCAATCCGCTGGCCCAGGATTGTGGGTATTTCATTTACTCTTATGGCATTGATCTTTCCCTTCATAATACTACCCCCCAAGCAAGACTACAGGCTCCTAGGCTTGTGCATTCCCAACCAGACATAGCCAAGGAAACTTGTCAGAGGGTAAACAGATGAGAGTTTGCTCAACCGAGTTTATTAGCAGTGTAAATAAGAATCAAGCAAGACTGCATTCTGTACATTTTAGGGCCTACCAGGAAAAAACAAACCTCTCAGAGACCTCAGCCCACAGTGCTCTAAGTCAGGCAGCATGTCCAATTCTCACCTTTTCAGACCTCTTTAATGTGGCTTGTTGGTTGGTTGGCTGAGTTTATTTCTAGTATTCCCTTACTCACTTTTAAATTTACCCATACCTTTGCCAGCTGTCTGAAGAGTTACTATGACAGAAAGCCTACCTGATGTGAACATGAGGCCGAAAAGTAGCTCAAATTCTGATATGACTGTAACATCTTCCAAATTATATATTCAAGCACTTGAAATAGTTAGTGGCTGACTAAGCGGCTAGAAGCCATAGTTTAGAAGACATACAATGCATTTTATGATAAATGAATTAGTGAATCATTTGATTTCAGCAGAGCTGAACACCATTCAGTGGTTTTAATCATGTTGTGATTAAAGAAATTATACTTATTATTTGTGGAATTTGCCAAGGAAAGGGTGCCAAACCACATTTTTATTGATGTATTGATACAAATAAACACACACATTATAGACATAGACATTTACAATCATTATTATTATTTTTTAAGATTTATTTATTTATTTATGATAGACAGAGAGAGAGAGAAAGAGAGAGAGAGAGAGAGAGGCAGAGACTCCATGCCGGGAGACCGATGTGGCACTCGATCCCGGGACTCCAGGATCCAGCCCTGGGACAAAGGCAGGCACCAAACCACTGAACCACCCAGGCAGCCCCTACAAATCATTATTTAATTTTTATACTTTTTTTGATGAAAGTCCTGTTACAAGGTTGTCAACAAACCCTATTATATCTTACTCCTTGAAAAAAGACTTGCTGGGAGTCCCTTGAATATTTTGAGATGCACAGGATTTCTGGGTAACAGTATGCCTTTCTGATACCATCAAATTCTTTTCTCCCTCAATTTGGAGACTGAGAACTGAGGATAGGGTATATCCAACTCATCAGTGGCTGCCCCCTAACATATCATTCTCTCCTGACATCTACCTCATCCGTTTACTTTTTTTTTCTTCCTCTTGCTATCTAACGCCACAGCAACTATTTTTAGTCTTTCAGGGCCTCCTGGTTTTAACCAGACTGAAAGAGGACTGTGGCAGGCCACAGGTGAAATATACAACCCTGTGATTTTCTCTAGTATCAGTTTCATTTGAAAAACCGAATAAATCTAAAGTCAGAGCCACATGGGAATTAAGGATCAGAGGGCAGAAGTCTACTAGAATAGTGTATGTAAATAAGGGTGGGGGCCCTCCGGAGTTTGAGTCAAGGTTGATGAGAAGAGAAGGGAACCCGTTCCTAGGAAAGAAAAAATGAAGGGCTGCTGTTCCATGCTGAGTAAATTATGAAAAGGAGTGAAGTCTGTTCTAGCTCCACTGTTGAAAGCTATGTGAACTCGCTGTATCAATTTCCTCATCTGCCAAAAAAGATAATAATATTTACCTTATAGCATCAGTAGTGATGCCCCAAATATGACATGTTATAAATAATGTAAAGTATGTAATATTTTAGAATATTTACACAACACATAATAACTGCTTAGAAAATGATGTAGTACTCTGTAATATTTTCCAAAATGTGCTAAGAGGAAAACATATTTTATGGGATATTATTTGGCATTATGGGAAAAGCAGTTCTATGGTGAAATTAATTATAATATATGGAGTTCAATAATTTTAAATTGTTTTTATTAAATTTGGACCTCTGAAAACATTTAAGAGCCTAATATCTTTTGGAGAGATATTATATTTGACATTTCCAATTTCCCAAATTTATTGGATCAAAGGACAATTTTGGCTACATTCTATGGAACACTCATTGGCAATGGTTAATTACCTAATAGAAGACCAAGAATTTACTTAGGGTACCAGCAAATAAGAAAGTTTGGCTTCAATGAATGTGTTCATTTCTAGAAAGAATCTAGTTTTAATTTTAGGTTACATGTACTTTTTATTTTAATGTCTAATATTACTTTATTACATAGTTTTATCATGAAATAAATGTGAAATAAATATTAGAGGCACCTTAATCTTCCCAATGCTCAGGGCTTCTAAAAGGTCTTAATCCAGTCTAATTCTTTGAGAAAAACTGGTCTAAGTATGGCTTGAGTTCACCTCCATAGAATTAGTAAATAAGAGGACCTAGTAAATAAATAGTGTATCTTTCATAGGAATTAGAGAACTATGAGCAATAATGGACTTATAATAATAATAAAGAGTAAATTCACCAAGAAAACATAAGCAAGCCAAAATGTGCATACACTCAAAAGAGCTAAAAGGATGGGCTGTCATCCTGGTGGGCCTGAAGAGGAATTTTGCCTTATGATGAATCAAATCTGGAATCTCACTCATACTTGATTTAGATGATATTTAAATGAAATTTTGGGCTTAGAGTTGATGCTGGTATGTGTTAAGATGTCTGGGGCTATTGAATGCATTTTGCACATGAGAAGTCCATGGATTTAAGGAAACCAGAAGGAGGAGTGTTATGGCTTGTGAACTCCCCAAATTCCTATCTCCTAACGTGCAGTACCTCAGAATGTGTATTTAGACATAGGGTTCTTAAAGAGATAAAGTTAAATGAGGTCGTTAGGATGAACTCTAATCCAACATGATGGGTGCCTTTACAAGAAGAGGAAATTAAGACAACCATAAACCATTCATAAGCCCAGGAGAGAGACCTACCCCAAAAAGAAAAACTCTGCCAACCATTTGATCTTGGCCTCTTAGCCTAGAGAACTGTGAGAAAATACTTTCCGGTTGTTTAACCCTCGGTTTGTGGCACTGCACTAGCAAACTAATATAAATCCAAAATATATAAAGTAAAACTGACAGAACTAAAAAGAGAAATGGACAATCCACAATTATAGTTGCAGACTTCAACACTTTTAGTAAAGGATAAAACTAGTCAACAGAAAACCAGTAAGGCTACAGATTAATATTATCAACCATGTAGATGTAATTGACATTTATATTGTAATCTGTCATTGTGCTTATAAATTTACAAGTATAAAATGCACCAAGCAATAGCAGAGTATACATTCTTTTAAGTGTCCATGAAATATTCACCAAGATCATATTATGTGTCACAAAGCAAACATTAATACATTTCAAAGAATTGAAATCATAAAAAGTGTGTTTTCTGATCATAATAGAATTAAACTGGAAATTAAGGAAGAAAGATAGCAGAAAAGTCTCCATACTGGTGGTTGAACAAAGCTTCTAAACAATCTGTGAGTCAAAGAAGAAGTATCAAGGGAAATTGAAAAAATATTTTGAACTGAATAGATACAATATAATAAATAAAAATGCAATGCATAAAATATTTTTAGAATGCAGCTATTTTACTGCATAGAAGATAATTTCAAATAGCATTAAATACTTTTATTACAAAAGAATAAAGATCCTGAATCAACAATCTAAGCTTCTATCTTAAGAAACTAGACACACACACACACACATGCACACAAAGAAACTGGACACAAAAAAAGTAAACTAAACCAAATAAAATACAAGGAAAGAAACAATAACGTTAGCAGCAGAAATCGATAAAATTTAAAACAATAAAATATTAGAGAAAAATCAATGAAACTGAAGTCTTGTTTAAAAAATAATAAAATTGATAAACTTCTAGCACTACAAATTAAAAAAAGAGAAACACAAATTACCAGTAACATGAATGATGTAGGAGATGTCATTGTAGACCATGATGGCTTTAAAAGAATAATAAGGGAATACTACAATCAACTCTACGCAAATAATTAAACAATTTAGATGAATTGGACAAACTCCTCAGAAATCATACAGGAGTAAAACTCTGAAGATGAAATAGATAAGAGTTTTTAACTATTAAAGAATTTAAATTTGTAGTTTAAAATCTCTGAAAAAGTAATCTGCACTCCCATATTATCTTACTAGGGGATACTATTAAACATTTAAAAGGAATTAACACCAATTCCAAATAATATATTTCAGTTAATAGAAGACCCAGAAAAATTTTGCAAACAATCTTTTTTAGTCTAGCATTATCCTGACACCCAAACCGAACAAAACAGTTCAAGAAAAGAATCCTGTAGACCAATACTTCTCTTTATCATAAATGCAAAAAACCCTCAACAATATATTACTAAATTGAGTTCAGGAATAAAATCATCATCATCAACATCATCATTATCATCATCATCATCATCATCATCATCATCATCATCATCTATAACCAAGCAGAATTTATTCCAGGAGTGTAAGACTGGCTTAATATTTGAAAATCAATCAAGGTAATCCATCACATTAATATTCTAAAGGATAATAAAATCCACATGATCCTATCAATAGATGTAAAAGAAACATTTGACATAATTCAACGTTTATTCTGTAAAAAATTTTCAGCAAACGAAGAATATATAAGAACTTCTACAACCTGATAAAAGGCATCTATAAAAAACCTACAGCCAACATACATTTAATGATCTTGTGAAAGATTTTGTAAAAGTGAAAGACTGATTCCCCCCAAGATTAGGAACAAGATGAGGATGTCCACTCAATATTCCTATTTAACATCATATTGGAAGGTCTTGCCATTGCAAAAGGCAAAAGATATATTTAAAAGCTACACATATCAGAAAAGAAAAATTAAAACCCATTACGTATAGATGACATGATTATGTGGAAAATCTAGCAGAATCTCCAAAAAGGCAAAACAAAACTCGAAAATTAAAGGTGAGTTTAGTGACTATACATATAGTCAATACAGACACAAGAATTTCTATATTCTATATTCTATTTGTATTTCTATATGCTGACAATATACAGTTAGAAACTGAAATTTTAAAATCATTTATAATGTCTCCAAAGAAAGAAATTTTCATGATCTAGAGGTGGGCAGAGAGCTCTTAGATGTGGCACCAAAAGCACGATCTATAAAAGAGAAAGTTTATAAATTGGATGTATAAAAATTAAAGATTTATACTTTATCAAAAACACTATTATAAGAATGGAAAGACAAGCAACAGACAAGGATAAAATATGTGCAGTTCACATACCTGACAAAGGACTTATATCTAGAATATATAAAAAGCTCTTAAACTTCAACAGTAAGAAAATAAGCAACCCAATAAAAAATATTCAAGACTTGGATAACAAAGGGAGTATATGGATGAAAAATAAATACATTAAAATATATTGAGCATCATTAGTCATTAAGGAAATTGAAATTAAAACCAGAATGATGCATTCCTACATATCTATTGGCATGGTTAAAGTAAGTAATACTAATAATACCAAATGCTATCAAGGATGAAAGGCACCTAGAACTTTCATCCATTGATCTTGGTAATACAAAATGGTACAACCATTTGATGCTTCAGTGGTTCAGTCTACTGAGCATCCAACTCTTGATTTTGATCTCAGGATTAAGAGATTGAGCTCCTCATCGGGCTCCCCCCTCAGAGCAGAGTCTGCTTATCCTTCTCCCTTCCCCTCTGCTCCTCACCCTGTTCTCTCTATCTATATATATCTAAAATTTTTAAAAATGGTAAATAAATAAATAAAATTTTCAAAATGACACAACCACTACACAAAACAACTTGATGCTTTCTCATAAAATTAAATACGTGTTTATTATATGATCCAGATATTTCAGCCTTGGGTATTCACTCATGTTTTTCCTTTCCTAAAACAGTAAACATAAAGGCCTGAGCTATTGAATATGGCAGGGCCAAAGACAGGATAATAGTTGTGATATTCATAAACTGATGGGCAAAAAGAAGTTTAGGATAGGCTAACAAGTTGCTCAAGGTCACATAGAGAATAAGTGGTAAAAGTGTATTCAAATCTGAGTCATTTATTTTAAATTCTGTGACTTTTCCATTAATTTTAGTGAGATGGGAAAAAAGCTCTTTTGTTAGAGAACTTCTGTTGAGGTGTCGGAGGGGCCATATTATGACTTTCATAGGTCTTGGGCACTTTTGCCTTTATGAGCCTCTTCTTCCATAACAATATTAATTTTAAACTTTACTTTTGATATATATTTTTTTATTTTTTTAAGATTTTATTTTTTAAGTGATCTAACCCAATATGGGGCCCAAACCCATAATCCTGAGATCTAGTATCCCAAGATCTACCTACTGAGCCAACCAGGCACCCCAGCTTTTGATGTAACTTTAAATACTTCAACTGTTTTCCTACCTTAGGCAAAATTTAATAGAGTTTTCAAGGACCCTAAAATTTTCATTTAAAAAAAAATGAGACTTTTTCTTTAATTCAAAAAGTTTGTTTCCTCTCCTGATGTTAAAAGAAATTTTATTTTTATTTTTTTTATTTTTTGCTGCAGAATTCCTCTCTCTTTTTTTTTAATTTATTTTTTATTGGTGTTCAATTTACTAACATACAGAATAACCCCCAGTGCCCGACACCCATTCACTCCCACCCCCCCTCCCCTTCCACCACCCCTAGTTTGTTTCCCAGAGTTAGCAGTCTTTACGTTCTGTCTCCCTTTCTGATATTTCCCACACATTTCTTCCCCCTTCCCTTATATTCCCTTTCACTATTATTTATATTCCCCAAATGAATGAGAACATATAATGTTTGTCCTTCTCCGACTGGCTTACTTCACTCAGCATAATACCCTCCAGTTCCATCCACGTTGAAGCAAATGGTGGGTATTTGTCATTTCTAATAGCTGAGTAATATTCCATTGTATACATAAACCACATCTTCTTTATCCATTCATCTTTCGTTGGACACCGAGGCTCCTTCCACAGTTTGGCTATCGTGGCCATTGCTGCTATAAACATCGGGGTGCAGGTGTCCCGGCGTTGCATTGCATTTGTCTCTTTGGGGTAAATCCCCAACAGTGCAATTGCTGGGTCGTAGGGCAGGTATATTTTTAACTGTTTGAGGAACCTCCACACAGTTTTCCAGAGTGGCTGCACCAGTTCACATTCCCACCAACAGTGTATGAGGGTTCCCTTTTCTCCACATCCTCTCCAACATTGGTTGTTTCCTGCCTTGTTAATTTTCCCCATTCTCACTGGTGTGAGGTGGTATCTCATTGTGGTTTTGATTTGTATTTCCCTGATGGCAAGTGATGCAGAGCATTTTCTCATGTGCATGTTGGCCATGTCTATGTCTTCCTCTGTGAGATTTCTGTTCATGTCTTTTGCCCATTTCATGATTGGATTGTTTGTTTCTTTGGTGTTGAGTTTGATAAGTTCTTTATAGATCTTGGAAACTAGCCCTTTATCTGATATGTCATTTGCAAATATCTTCTCCCATTCTGTAGGTTGTCTTTGAGTTTTGTTGACTGTATCCTTTGCTGTGCAAAAGCTTCTTATCTTGATGAAGTCCCAATAGTTCATTTTTGCTTTTGTTTCTTTTGCCTTTGTGGATGTATCTTGCAAGAAGTTACTATGGCCGAGTTCAAAAAGGGTGTTGCCTGTGTTCTCCTCTAGGATTTTGATGGAATCTTGTCTCACATTTAGATCTTTCATCCATTTTGAGTTTATCTTTGTGTATGGTGAAAGAGAGTGGTCTAGTTTCATTCTTCTGCATGTGGATGTCCAATTTTCCCAGCACCATTTATTGAAGAGACTGTCTTTCTTCCAATGGATAGTCTTTCCTCCTTTATCGAATATTAGTTGCCCATAAAGTTCAGGGTCCACTTCTGGATTCTCTATTCTGTTCCACTGATCTATGTGTCTGTTTTTGTGCCAGTACCACACTGTCTTGATGACCACAGCTTTGTAGTACAACCTGAAATCTGGCATTGTGATGCCCCCAGATATGGTTTTCTTTTTTAAAATTCCCCTGGCTATTCGGGGTCTTTTCTGATTCCACACAAATCTTAAAATAATTTGTTCTAACTCTCTGAAGAAAGTCCATGGTATTTTGATAGGGATTGCATTAAACGTGTATATTGCCGTGGGTAACATTGACATTTTCACAATATTAATTCTGCCAATCCATGAGCATGGAATATTTTTCCATCTCTTTGTGTCTTCCTCAATTTCTTTCAGAAGTGTTCTATAGTTTTGAGGGTATAGATCCTTTACATCTTTGGTTAGGTTTATTCCTAGGTATCTTATGCTTTTGGGTGCAATTGTAAATGGGATTGACTCCTTAATTTCTCTTTCTTCAGTCTCATTGTTAGTGTATAGAAATGCCACTGACTTCTGGGCATTGATTTTGTATCCTGCCACGCTACTGAATTGCTGTATGAGTTCCAGCAATCTTGGGGTGGAGACTTTTGGGTTTTCTATGTAGAGTATCATGTCATCGGCGAAGAGGGAGAGTTTGCCTTCTTCTTTGCCAATTTGAATGCCTTTAATGTCTTTTTGTTGTCTGATTGTTGAGGCTAGGACTTCCAGTACTATGTTGAACAGCAGTGGTGAGAGTGGACATCCCTGTCTTGTTCCTGATCTTAGGGGAAAGGCTCCCAGTGCTTCCCCATTGAGAATGATATTTGCTGTGGGCTTTTCATACATGGCTTTTAAGATGTCGAGGAATGTTCCCTCTATCCCTACACTCTGAAGAGTTTTGATCAGGAATGGATGCTGTATTTTGTCAAATGCTTTCTCTGCATCCAATGAGAGGATCATATGGTTCTTGGTTTTTCTCTTGCTGATATGATGAATCACATTGATTGTTTTACGGGTGTTGAACCAGCCTTGTGTCCCAGGGATAAATCCTACTTGGTCATGGTGAATAATTTTTTTAATGTACTGTTGGATCCTATTGGCCAGTATCTTGTTGAGAATTTTTGCATCCATGTTCATCAGGGATATTGGTCTGTAATTCTCCTTTTTGGTGGGGTCTTTGTCTGGTTTTGGAATTAAGGTGATGCTGGCCTCATAGAACGAATTTGGAAGTACTCCATCACTTTCTATCTTTCCAAACAGCTTTAGGAGAATAGGTATGGTTTCTTCTTTAAACGTTTGATAAAATTCCCCTGGGAAGCCATCTGGCCCTGGACTCTTGTGTCTTGGGAGGTTTTTGATGACTGCTTCCATTTCCTCCCTGGTTATTGGCCTGTTCAGGTTTTCTATTTCTTCCTGTTCCAGTTTTGGTAGTTTGTGGCTTTCCAGGAATGCGTCCATTTCTTCTAGATTGCCTAATTTATTGGCGTATAGCTGTTCATAATATGTTTTTAAAATCGTTTGTATTTCCTTGGTGTTGGTAGTGATCTCTCCTTTCTCATTCACGATTTTATTAATTTGAGTCTTCTCTCTCTTCTTTTTAATAAGGCTGGCTAATGGTTTATCTATCTTATTAATTCTTTCAAAGAACCAACTCCTGGTTTTGTTGATCTGTTCCACAGTTCTTCTGGTCTCGATTTCGTTGAGTTCTGCTCGAATCTTTATTAACTCCCTTCTTCTCTTGGGTGTAGGATCTATTTGCTGTTTTTTCTCTAGCTCCTTTATGTGTAAGGTTAGCTTTTGTATTTGAGTTCTTTCCAGTTTTTGAATGTATGCTTGTATTGCGATGTATTTCCCCCTTAGGACTGCTTTTGCTGCATCCCAAAGATTTTGAACGGTTGTATCTTCATTCTCATTAGTTTCCATGAATCTTTTTAATTCTTCCTTAATTTCCTGGTTGACCCTTTTATCTTTTAGCAGGATGGTCCTTAACCTCCACGTGTTTGAGGTCCTTCCAAACTTCTTGTTGTGATTTAGTTCTAATTTCAAGGCATTATGGTCTGAGAATATGCAGGGGACAATCCCAATCTTTTGGTATCGGTTCAGACCCGATTTGTGACCCAATATATGGTCTATTCTGGAGAAAGTTCCATGTGCGCTTGAGAAGAATGTGTATTCAGTTGAGTTTGGATGTAAAGTTCTGTAGATATCTGTGAAATCCATCTGGTCCGGTGTATCATTTAAAGCTCTCGTTTCTTTGGAGATGTTGTGCTTAGAAGACCTATCGAGTATAGAAAGAGCTAGATTGAAGTCACCAAGTATAAGTGTATTATTATCTAAGTATTTCTTCACTTTGGTTAATAATTGATTGATATATTTGGCAGCTCCCACATTCGGGGCATATATATTGAGGATTGTTAAGTCCTCTTGTTGAATAGATCCTTTAAGTATGATATAGTGTCCCTCTTCATCTCTCACTACAGTCTTTGGGGTAAATTTTAGTTTATCTGATATAAGGATGGCTACCCCTGCTTTGTTTTGAGGACCATTCGAATGGTAAATGGTTCTCCAACCTTTTATTTTCAGGCTGTAGGTGTCCTTCAGTCTAAAATGAGTCTCTTGTAGACAGCAAATAGATGGGTCCTACTTTTTTATCCAGTCTGAAACCCTGCGCCTTTTGATGGGGTCATTAAGCCCGTTCACATTCAGAGTTACTATTGAGAGATATGAGTTCAGTGTCATCATGATATCTATTCAGTCCTTGTTTTTGTGGACTGTTCCACAGAACTTCTTCTTAAAGGGGAATTTTAAGAGTCCCCCTTAAAATTTCTTGCAGAGCTGGTTTGGAGGTCACATATTCTTTCAGTTGCTGCCTGTCTTGGAAGCTCTTTATGTCTCCTTCCATTTTGAATGAGAGCCTTGCTGGATAAAGTATTCTTGGTTGCATGTTCTTCTCATTTAGGACCCTGAATATATCCTGCCAGCCCTTTCTGGCCTGCCAGGTCTCTGTGGAGAGGTCTGCTGTTACCCTAATACTCCTCCCCATAAAAGTCAGGGATTTCTTGTCTCTTGCTGCTTTAAGGATCTTCTCTTTATCTTTGGAATTTGCAAGCTTCACTATTAAATGTCGAGGTGTTGAACGGTTTTTATTGATTTTAGGGGGGGATCTCTGTATTTCCTGGATCTGAACGCCTGTTTCCCTTCCCAGATTAGGAAAGTTTTCAGCTAGAATTTGTTCAAATACATATTCTGGCCCTCTGTCCCTTTCGGCGCCCTCGGGAACCCCAATTAAACGTAGTTTTTCTTTCTCAGGCTGTCGTTTATTTCCCTTAATCTATCTTCATGGTCTTTTAATTGTTTGTCTCTTTTTTCCTCAGTTTCCCTCTTTGCTATCAACTTGTCTTCTATGTCACTCACTCGTTCTTCCACCTCGTTAACCCTCGTCGTTAGGACTTCTAGTTTGGATTGCATCTCATTCAATTGATTTTTAATTTCTGCCTGATTAGCTCTAAATTCTGCAGTCATGAAGTCTCTTGAGTCCTTTATGCTTTTTTCTAGAGCCACCAGTAGCTGTATAATAGTGCTTCTGAATTGGCTTTCTGACATTGAATTGTAATCCAGATTTTGTAACTCTGTGGGAGAGAGGACTGTTTCTGATTCTTTCTTTTGAGGTGAGGTTTTCCTTCTAGTCATTCTGCTCAGTGCAGAGTGGCCAAAAGCAAGTTGTATTGGGAAAAGGAGAAAAAGAGAGGAGAGAAAGAAGGAAAGAAAAGAGAAAGAGAAAAAAAAGGGAAGAAAAAAAACGGAAAAAAAAAAAAGAAGAAGAAAAAGAGAAAGAAAAAGAAAGGAGAAAAAAAGGGGGTGGGGGAAGGAAACAAATCAAAAAGCAAAACAAAACAAAACAAAACAAAACAAAAAAAGAACCACCGGGGAGTATCTTCTGATTCTGTGTACTTTAAGTCCCTTGGCTTCTCCTGGAAGTTGTCAGTCTAGCTGGTGTTCTGGGGGAGGGGCCTGTTGTGCTGATTTTCAGGTGTTAGCAGTTGGGGGAGCTGCTGTGCCCCTGCCTGGTGCAGGGCTCAGTGGGGGTTGTTTACCCCGTGAGGCCGCAGGAGGAACAGCCCCAGTGGCGGGGCAGCTCTGGAAACCTGGATTCAGCTCCGGCAGGAACTCCGTCTGCAGGGCCTGGAGGCTCCGGGGCGGGGCCGCTGATCTGCTCAGCTCGGGGCAGGAGCGTCCTTGCTGTCCTGGGCCCTCCCGGCCTCTGCCTGTCCCGAGGGGAGGCCGGATCCTGGGCTGTGTCCCGGCGCCCTGTGCTCCGGAGCCTGCGCTGGTGGATTCGCGCTCCCGCCCCCTCCTCCCTCCGCGGAGCCGCCGCCCGAGCCCCGCCGAGCTGCTCCGGGTCCCGCCGTGCGCGCTGCAGCCCTCAGGGAGCTCGGCGCACTCTCCTGGGCGCGCAGTTGCTGTTACTGTCCCCGGGAGCCCGAGGGCATCCCCGCCCTCCTGGGTCCTGCTCCACCTCCCTGCGAGCCCCTTTCCGCCCGGGAAGGTCGGTGCAGCTCCTCTGCTCCTCCGGGACGGGGCTCTCCTGTCCTGGGGACACTCGCCCCAGCCTTAGCCCGGCTCCTCGCGGGGCCCCTCCCCCTTGGAGGCCTTTTGTTCCTTTATTTCTTTTTCCCCGTCTTCCTACCTTGATAGAAGCGCGAACTCTTCTCACTGTAGCATTCCAGCTGGTCTCTCTTTAATTCTCAGGCCGAATTCATAGATTTTCAGGATGATTGGAAGGTTTTCTAGGTAATTTGGTGGAGACAGGTGATTTGGGGACCCTACTCTTCCGCCATCTTGCTCCTCCCCCCTAAAAGAAATTTAAAAAAAAATTGTGACACCCTAATATGTTGAGGGTCATCAGCCATATGCCTACTGTGCCTAATGGATAAACTGACCCTGTAAGCAATCTAAATTGACAAAATCCTACAAATTTCTTAG
This sequence comes from Canis lupus familiaris, assembly GCF_011100685.1. Classification (NCBI taxonomy): domain Eukaryota; kingdom Metazoa; phylum Chordata; class Mammalia; order Carnivora; family Canidae; genus Canis; species Canis lupus. The sequence goes on along the minus strand of NC_049222.1, from coordinate 77,364,863 downwards.
AGGAAAGTCATGATAGTGGCATTACAAAAATAATAAAAATTCTGACTCCAGTTGGCTTAAATCAGACTTTCAGGGAAAGGATTAACACATAGTTATTATATTGCATTTGAATCTGTGGATCTTTACACTTTCTTTTCAGTAAAACAACTCAAACTCATTCCTTTCATCCACACCGAAATACCATAAATTGCCAAGTGATGGTGAAGAGAGAACAAATAATAAAGGGAGCAGACACTCAGTTTCCGGGAACCTGTCAATCAATTATACAGCTTCCTTTCTCTGTTGTAACTATTGGAGCTCCCTGAGCTGCAGTAATCAACAGTAGCTGGGTGGGCAGATCATTACTTGCATCCCCTACAGGGCAAAGCAAAGCTGGTATTTTCCACTCTCAGACATCACTACTCATTTTTCAAGACAGCAGCACACCTCTAGTTGGGAAATGTTACCATGAATCTACTTTTGGTCACGCTTCTCAAATAGCATATTAATTTATTTAAACTGCAGTTCTCTTCAGTAATTTTCTCCTTTTCCCACTTATGTGCCTTTATTCATGTGTTCTTTCTGTCTCAAGTACTCTTTTCCTTCTTCCATTTATCAGCCCCCAACCAACCTTCAAGACCCAGACTCCAAAGCCAACTATTCCTTGGCTACTTTCCATACCCTTGCTCTCAGAATTAATATCTCTTTTCCTTATGTAAATTCTAGTTATCCCTGTCTCTACTCTAAAACATGTATTGTAGTTATTTGTGTTGTGTCCCTCCAAGAAGAGAGTACCTTTCTTATTTTTCTACCTTCCATTCTGCCTGGAAAATATTCTTGTTGAATTTGGGGATTGAGTTGAAGTTCTTTAATTTTATCATTGCTGTAATTCTTCCCATTGACTTTCTCGGGTATCTTGATTTGAAAGATGCAAAATATGTAACTGTTGGACATCTGAAGAGATAATGCATGTTGCTTAGCATGTCAAATAATCCTCAATGTCTCTGAAATGTTATATTTCAAAGAATTTGTTAAGGATTCAGGAGGAAGTCACTCAGTTAAATTCCTATGTATGAGATCAAGTAGTTCATCAGAAACCACCAGTGACACCTTAAAGCAAGATCCCAAGTTATCTTTGATCACAAAGCCCTTAACAACTGCCAGTATGCTCAAGAAGAAATGCCTGTATTTCTCCAAGTCCAAGCTCTCAACAGGAGTATCTGCATTGAACCTACTTCCCACCTTCATCATTCCAACTTTAGGATTATTACTCAAATTCTTCAGGGTCATTACTAAATAACATATACAACTATAATTGTTGCCATTTCCCAAATGCTGTGTTTCAAGCACTATTTGGTTAAACATACATTGTGTCACTTTTTCCTTAAAATATCCCATAAAGTGGGGATCACTATTACTCTTTAACTAAAACCAAATAAATTCTGATTGGACCAAAACTACTCAAGATGACTTGATATATTCTGCACAATCCTTTTGGTGGTCAGAAGACCATATCTCTTCCCTCCAGCAAGTCTGTAGCAGAATGGGGAAGCAGGGAGATGTGGTGCGATGAAGGGATTGCCTCTTGCTTGAAGCAGCCTAACTTTGTGTTATATCACGTCTCACAAGTGCTTTGTCCAAGGCAGATGCCCAAGAAATGTTGGTGCCACTGCTACTGCTTAATGTTCATATGAACTCTTGAAAATCTTGAAAATAAAAGGCCAAGGAAAAGTAGTACTTTTAACTCCACAAAAAGAGGCTTGAAGTTTAGAGGCAAGAAAGACTAGAAATGAAAGATACATTCAGAAATTCGTGGCTATAGTTCACCAGCCTTATACATGATGAGGCTTAGATACCTGAGTGCTTCTGCTGTATGTACTTCCTACCCTTCCTTTCTGATAAAATATAGAAGGGAAAGAAAGGAGGCAATGTTAACATCACAAATAAATATTTGAAATTATTGGAAATTATATAATATAATAATAATATAACAATTTCAATTATAAATATTGAAATTATTTGAAATTATATAGAAGGAGAAGGAGGCAATAAAACAGATTTTTATGATACCATTAGATGTTTAGGACTTACTCTCTTCTAAATATCTATCAGGGAGTAAATTAAAGAAATAATAGTGAGGACCCAGCCATATCATATCAAGAGAATACAAGCAAGGTACTGAAGGTCCTTTCTGTCCACCTAACATGCAATGGAAGGTTTCTGTGGATCCCTTCTTGTCCTTCAAGACTGCAGAGCTTCCTCAACCCATTCATGAGTCTGTCCTAAGCCTGGGAAATTTCTCTTAAAAATGAGGTTTTATATAATGGAAAAGACCCAAAGCTGGATTATCAGATACTTGAGATGAGACCAATAGTGTTACTTAAGGCAGATTTGCAGATTTGGTGGAGTCACATGAGATCCCAAATCTCCATTTACTCATCTGCAGAGCTCAAACCTTTAATACCACAATGCTGATAACCAACTTATCCACAGTGTTGTGAAGATTCAATAGGATAATATACAAAACACATTTTCTGCAGCCTGTAAAAGAGCTATTCAATATTTACTTCTTATTTTTAATTATTTCTGAAATTGAAAATCTAAAAAACTTCGACAATAGTAATGAAAGAGCTCACAAAAGGGGACAAGCTTAGCATTCACTTGGGAATTAGACATAAAACAATCCTTTTAAATGTGTTTTTATTCTATGTGGACATTGATTTATCATTAATTATTCATTATGTCTTTGAGGCTTGTTTAATCAGACGGAGACAATCAGAGAATGTGTAGGTCTAAGTGACTTTAGATATGTGCCCGCAGATTCACAGATTATCTTTGTTGCCTGAAACAAAAATCCTGACATGGGGCTGGGAGTACTGAACCAGCAGGATTTCTCTTTTCTTTCCTCTTCCTTTCCTATCTTTTTTCCCCTGGGAAGTCTATGAATACCATTTTCTCATAGTATTCTGTTACCTTTTCTGGCTTCTATAGGACTACATGGTTCCTACGGAATTAAACTTCAAAGGCAGCAATAAAGAAAAGTTTCATGCAGTTTTGCAAACATAAGGAAAAAAATCATAGATCCTGTCAGATTGGGAATCAGAATTAATTTTTCATAAACAAAGCATGAGCCACTTAAAGTAGCCAAATTAGATGGCAAGATAGATTTCCTCAATCCTTCTAAAGAAATCCCCTGCCAGAAGTCTTCAGTAAGAGCATTTATAAACTGGGGGAAAAAAGAACTCAGTATAACTAAAATCATTTAGAGCAGTAGGAAGAAGACAGCCAAATTTTTCTAAGTTTCTGATTGCCAGGGAAAAAGCTCAAAAAATAAATATACATTATGACACTTAATTCAGCCTCCTCCCCTCCATTGGCTAAGGGAGCCCCACATTGTGTAAAACATGTGGAGAAGTTCCACATGTTCCAGGAGAAGGTGCTTTCTGCTAAACTTGAAAATCATACAAGATAGTAAGCCATCATCACTCTTTGTTCTTTTGGAAGACTTAATAGAGATGTAATGGAAAAAAATTGCTATCACAAAAAAAAATTGATTTCCATTGAAAATAGGAATTTTGCCAGTTGACTAAACCATGATTGGCTTCCTTATTATATTCTGTCTCTGCCTAACTGGGAAGCACTTGGAAAGTTTGGCTAAGTATCATCATTTCAAGTTCCTTTCATACTAACAGGAATAAAAATGATGCTTGCATATATGACATTCTAAAAATTGCTTTCAAAGCATCATTACTGCAATGAACATTTCAGAATGGGTTTTTTCTCATGTTTTCTTTCACAAACAGCTCATATAGAATATTTCCCTCCTCACATTCTTTTAAGTAAAACATCAATTTAAGCCTAGCAAGACTCTAACTGGGGAGCATTTTGATTTCTTGGGTAGGTATGGTGACAATGTAAATAAGCTTGATGCATGGGGGAGGGCTTCCATTTTTTTAGCGCTCTTAAATTCCAAAAGCAAGTCTAGCTTTGTATTTTTGCCAAATTGGAGCTTATGGAAACACTTCAGGGAGTGATTTGGGTTGCAAAGTATGCTAGGGACTGGTTATAACTGAATGAGCTACCTAATGAAAAAAGATGTAAGGTAAACAGCAGCAATGACACGGCCTATTATATAGTAAGTTTAGTCCGGCAAGAAAAAAAGACACCAAATGTAAACACACATATTCCTATTTAAAACATATAAATGCAAACCAACGCTCCATGGTGCCAGGATCAAATTCATTCATTGATCCTCAAGTTCTAGGCTCTACTGGGTGCCCTGGAGCAAGAATAGTACTGATTCCATTTGCTGCCTTGTCTAATTAGTTTTGGAGCTGCTGTCAATTGTTCCCTTCCCCAAGAATTTCTCATGTCTTTGTATATGTGTTTGCCATCTTGAGAAGTTAGAACTTAATGTGTTTACATGTACATGGAAAGATAGATATATAGATATAAGTCCTAGTGACTTATCACAAGGAGAAATCCCTAAACTCCACAATGCTGATACCACAAGCCTACTTTAATCTTGAGTGGGTTGTCAAATCTGAGGGGCAGGACACAGGGGCAACCATTCTCCACATGAGTATTTAGAGAATATAGGTTAGAACCCAAAGTTCTAGTTGGTTCTTTGTATATTTTTGATACAAGTCTTTTATTGGATATGTGTTTTTGCAAATATTTTATCCAATGTAGCTGCTTAATTTTCATTCTCTTAACAGTGTCTTGTGCAGAGTGGAAGTTTTCTGTTTTAATAGAGTTCAACTTATCAGTTTTTCTTTCATGGATAGTTCTTTTGACATTGTACTTAAGAACTCACAGCCAAGGTCACCTAGATTTTCTAGTGTGTAATCTTCTGGAAGTTTTGCAGCTTTGTGTTTTACATTTAGGTCTATGATTCATTTTAGGAAATTTTTGTGAGAGATGTAAAGTGTATGTATAGAGTCATTTCTTTTTAATTTTGTTGTTGTTGTTTGGTTTGGTTGCTTTGTTTTTTTCCTGTGGATGTCCAGCTATTTAAGCACCATTTGTTGAAAACACTATTGTTTCTTCATTGGTTTGCATTGTTTGTTCATCAAAGATTGGTTGACTACATTTACATAATCTGTTTCTGGACTCTGTTTCATTGATCTATTTGTCTATTCTTTAGCCAATACTACGCTGTTTTGATTGCTGTAGATTTACATTGTTTTCAAGTCATATAGTCTCAGTTCTCTAACTTTGTTCTTCTTCAATATTATGTTGGTTATTCTGGGTCTTTGCCTTTTATTTTGGTTATCCTGGGTCTTTGCCTTTCTCTATAAACTTGTCAAAGAGTTTTGTGTGTGTGTGTGTGTGTGTGTGTGTGTGTGTGTGTATAAACTCAGGATAGAACCTATAGAATCTAAAGATTACTAAACCAACAAGAGAGCATGTATTTCCACTTTTACATTTAAAAGAGTAAACATCATGTTGGTCATTTAAAAATAAAAATGATCATTTGTCACAAACTCAGATGACCATTTTCAGAGCCTCTGTATTATAAGCTATATTGCTAAAGAAAGATAAGGTTCTCCTTGCTACTTGCAAGTGTCATTTGTCAGACCAAGACAAAGAAGCACAGAAGCAATGTCTGTCATACTACAGAATGTATAAAATTGTGGGCCCTGCAAAGTTTCCTCCATTTTTCTTGAACAATATGGAAAATAGTACATTTCAAAGGCTAACAACTAGTAGTAAAAATAGGACTTTTTTCCTCCCACAGATTAAGCAGAAGGAAATTTGAGATATACCTTTCTCAAAAACTCAAAATCTTTTGGGTCTTCTTGATTTAATGCCTTTAGCTTCTCAGATAAAAACTCAAGTTTCTCTGTAGATTTGAAGAACTTGGGCAACTTTAGAGAACAAACATCATGTGGACTATCTGTATTAAGCCCAGATATGGGTTCAAATTCTTGGAAGAATTAATGCAAATGGTGGATTAAACCATTCATTGTTAACTCTACAAAATTCCATTAGTTCTTAGAGCTTTCCTAGAGCCTATTTACATTGACAGAATTCTTCCCATTCCTTCTTTCAGAGGATTTCCCCTGAAATTTTACCTCATCCTAAAAACATCTTTGTGAACAGCTTTTCATTAACAAGCACATTCCACATTTATTTAGCTGTCTCTCTTTCCTTCATACCTGTGTCAACTCTGTTAAACTTTATAGAGCAATGATGGCTATGTTAACTTGACCCCATATAATGAGACATTAAAAGCAAATTTTCAGCAAGGAATAGAATAACAATCATTTACAGGAACAAGTACAGTCAGTATGCCTTCAATAGAAGACCAAGGTCATGCAGTAGACATTTTATATTGTCACATGGTGGTGTTAGTGTTGGGCTTTAAAAAGAAAAGAATCAGCAGGTCTTTACAAACACACACTAAATGCAAAATCAGATCCCTTTCCCATGATATCCACAAGGAACATCCTTCATTGTCCATTCTTCTCCTCATTTTCTAAATAATATGAGTCTCACCCAATGGAAGTCCTGTTTTGGAGTGACTCATCTCTTTCAGTAACATTACCAGCATTTTCACTTTGTTCCAGTTACAAGATGCAGTCGCCAGAATAATTTAATGCCCTCCTGCTAATTGCCAAGGCTAATAGAGGAACTGCTACAGCTCTTCAAATGCTTTTCATTTACATGTTGATTTCTTGCTTCCCACTTGGGAAAGGTGTGTTTGGCTCTAACTGCTTTTGATCTAATGGTTCTGTAGTCTGACCTACTTTCATTTTTCTTACTGCTGACATTTATTTTATTTTCTTTATTTAAGGGCAGAAAATAACAGAAAAGGTAATCAGCATGCATTTAGGTCATTGTGAGTGTCCCAGTTACATTTGCATTTTTCTGCTTAAAGTCTAATGCTGCCTTTGAATGACTTAAGATATTTGGACAAGGGGAAAAATAACACTTCCTTCCCATAAATCCAGAGTGAAAACAAAGAGAATACATAATCCACCTGCCTTGATTTGGGATCATGTAAGTTACAACAGCTACAGTCAGATTTTTGCCTGGGCTCCCAGATATCATCCCATTAGGATCAAAATCCAGGGAAGGCAGAGAGCCTCATATTCCCCTACAGCACTAGAGGCTTTGAAGGACCCAGCAAACAGAAGCCTATCTTTTTGATTACTGAGTTTCAAGGAAGAGTGTGATCCTTGTCCCGTATAGGAGAGGTGACATCCAACAGAGGAATCCCCCAGAGCTCATCTTACTCTCTCACTACAGGGAATAATATGAGAATTATGTATGCTTCAAGGGTCATTTACATATTTCAAGAATCAGAATGAGATTGGTACAGACCAGCAAAAAGATTAAGTAGCAATGAGGACACTGCAAGTAAGAGGCAAAATTGTGCCACACTATTGGGGGCTTGGGGACAGATACTGGAGATTTATAAACAAATTAAGTTTGAGGAATGCTGGTTTTCATAAGTTTGTTTCTTTTATTTTTAATTCACTATTTCTCTGAGTTTTTAATATAGAGATGTGTGTTGCGACTCTTCCAAAAGAGAGGAAAGATATTAAATATACTCCAAATCAATTGACTGAGGAATCCCCTTTATGAAGTGACACTATTCTGTAATTGGTATTGAAATCACATGTGCATATGGTTACAAAATCAGATTTCCAGATGAAATGGCAATGACCATCACAGTCTGACTTCCATTTCTGGCCACTATATTCCTACACCAGCAAGAAATTTCCTTTAACCAAGTCTGTTTTAAGATTTTCTGGTCATTACCTAATTTTTTTCTATCACTCACTTAAAGAGTTATTTACTGAGTTATCAACCTTTGAAATTAACTTTCAACCATCTGCATTGATGGGCTGGGATTTTTAGTTAACTATACCATGCATCTACTCTGTCTCCTTCTCTTCTTAAAATAGCTGTATAATTATTTTTACCAGCATTACTCAAACTTAATTTGACTGCAGAAACATTAGGAGCAACTATCAAAAAGTAGAAAGCAGTTGGGGAAGTGCATTCTGAATCCTTGAGGAGTAAAAGAAAACCATAACTGAGAAACTGATCTATAGCCCTCTAACTGGTGGCTCAGATTAGTTCCTACCACTCTGAAGCCCTTTTATTGCTAAACTCATCACCATGATTCTGTCTGTCTCCAGTATCTCTCCCAAATACCCCATACTAAACCATGTTACATGCATATCTATGTTGATTTCTGTACATGTGTGTCTGTGTGTGTGTAAACATGAGTTCATACTGGTATCTCTGACTCTATCTGGCATAGATTTCAAGCTAGCATTTTCAACCTTGCTTATTTGTAACTTCTTTCTCTGACAGTGAAAATGACTGGGCTCTTATAATCTACAATATATTTACTTATTTACTGAAACTACTGTATGGATACAATTACTTTCAGTGTTGCTAAATCATATTCCTATAAGAAAAAAATTTATAAACTAAAATACAATGTTTGTGTACAGTTCTTCTTTCTTTAGGCTTAGAAAATCTACTCTTACTATTTTTCAAGAATATTTGGCTTCTTTCTCCCCTATCCCCTTCAACAAGTTTACTGCATTCATTTGTGATAGCACAATGTAGAGTATTATAGATTGTGGCAGAGTCATATATCCACCATCACAGTACCATGTAGAATGGTTACATTGCTCTAAAAAGTTGCATTTATAGTCTACTCCTCCTCTCTTCCCAATTCCTGGGAACCACTGATCTGTTTTCCATCCCTATATAGTTTTGCCTTTTCCACATTGCTCTATAGAGTAAATCATAATATATTTAGACCTTGGGGTCTGGTTTCTTTCACTTAGCAAAATACATTTCTATTTTGTCCATGTTGTTGAGTGAATTAATAGTTCATTTCTTTTTATTGCTAAGCAATATTCCAATGTATGGATGTACCCAATTTGTTTATCCATCACTCACTAGAAGGACATCTGGGTTATTTCCAGTTTTTGACAATTATGAATACGGGTTTTTATGAGGACATAAAATTAGAATTCACTTGGGAGCATGACTGCTGAGTCATATGGTAAGTGTATGTTTTTAACAAATTGCTAGACTTTTCCAAAATGACTGTACCACTCTGCATTTCTATCAGCAATGGAATGAGAGTTCCTGTTGTTCCTCATTGTCTCTAGTGGTTGGTATTGTCAGGGTTTCAGTGGGATTTCTTTTGTTTGTTTTTACTTTTAACTATTCTAAGACTCGTGTAGTTGTATTTTATTATAGTTTTAACTTGTATTTCCCCAGAGAAATACCCAATGAAGCTGTCTAGGCACAGAGTATCCCTTTGTGGAAGATTATTAATTACTTATTCAATTTATTTAGTACATATAGGACTATTCAGGTTATCTATTTCTTCTTAAGTGAGTTTTCATAGTTTGTGTCTTTCACAGAATTGGTTCATTTCACTAAGCATGTAGAATTTATGGGTGGACTTGTATTTTTAGCAATCTCTTATTATTCTTTTAACCTTTATTGGGTCAGTGGTCATGTCCCTTTTCTCTCCTGATATTGGACTTTTGTGTCTTTTTTATTTCTTGACCAATCTGGTAGAGATTTATTCATTGTAATGATTTTCTTAAAAATGAGGTCTGGGTTTCATTGATTTTTCTGTTTTTTTTTTTTTTCCTGTTCTTAATTTCATTGATTTCTATGCTAATCTTTATTATTATTATTTCCTTCTGCTATTTTAGGTTTGTCTTCTTTCTTTAGCTTCTTAATTTGGTAACTTAGATTACTGGTTTTTAGATCTTTTTATTTTCCAATATAAGCATTTAATGCCATAAATTTCCCTCTGGGCATAGTTCCAGTTGTATCATACCAATTTTGACATTTTATTTCCATTTTAATCAAGTGCAAAATATATTTTTAAAAAAGTAATTTAGAAACATATTGCTTAGTTTCAAAGTAATTTTCACTTTTCTCTATATCTTTCTGTTGTTTGTCCTATATTTAACTTGGTTATGAACCAAGAAGACACTTTATATTACTTAAGTTCTTTTATATTTGTTAAATTTGCTTTTATGGGTCAAGATATGGTCCATCCTGGTGAATGTTTTATGTGCACTCAAAAATAATGTGTATTCTGATATGGTTAAGGATTCCATAAGTGTCAATTAAATCACACTGGCTGACAGTATTGTTCTAGTCATCTATAGCATGAATTATTTTCTACTTTTATCATCAATTACCGAGAAGAGATTATTGAAGTCACCAACTATAGTTGGATTGTCTATTTCTTCTTTCAAATCTAACAGTTTTTGCTTTGTGTATTGTGAAGCTCTGTTGTAAGATGCAAATACAATTAGAATTTGTAGGCGTTTTGAAAAATTGCCCTTTTATGATTATGTCATGTCCCTTGTTCCAAATTGTTCCTTGCCTAAAATTAGCGATTCCACCTTTCTTTTAGTTAGTATTTGTATAATATACCTTTCTCCAACCTTTTAAAACATCTATGTTTTCATATTTAAGTGAATTTTTGTAGATAACATTTAGGTCAGTCTTGCTTTTATCCATTCTCACAATTTGTCTTTTAAGTGATGTATTTAGATCATGCACATTAAAACATTTTTTTTTAAAACATTTTTTATATGGTTGGATCAACATCTATCACCAAGCTAACAGTTTTCTATGTGTTCTTTTTTTGTTTTTTGTTTTTTTTTTTATGTTGAGCATTTTTATGATTCCATTTAATTTCATCTTAGTTGATTATTTATACTTTTTTCTACCTCTTTTGTAAAGTTAGCTATTTATTTATGTTGATAATGATGACAACATTGTGCTCAAAAATTGTAATTCTGAAACAGTGTCCTATACTTTGCCTAGATTGAATCTAAATTTTATATTTACAACACAATGGCTATGTAATATTACTCATTGGAAAATTGTAAATTGTCCTATGATTACATTTCCTTCTTCTCAGTTAAATACATAATCTTCTGCACTACTCACAGAAAAATATCCAAAAAGTTTCCCATTTCTAATATGTCAATAAGTACTCAAAAGGATGCTGTATTTTGCTGTGTATTGGAACCATACTTTTCTCAAGCAATTTTATTCCTTATTTACAATGTTTCTTATTGATATTATTTCTTTCCATGAAGATGACACATACATAATAGTCACCATACTCTTATCTTATCTAAAGTTAAAATATTTTCCTACTGGTAGAATCCATTGAGCTGTTTTCATTAAAGCCCACTAACTTTCCACAGTAATTTTGACTATGACTTTTTTTGCACAATATATTGTTCTTTCTTAAGGATCTAATTGTCTTTTTATTTTCTTTTGTTCCCTCTTTATCACATTTTAAACTTATTTCACTGATTCATTTTTTAAGAGCCCTCTGTTCTGTTCAAATTTGAATAGATTGTTTTCTAGGCCTAATGGGGCATTTATTATTGCTCTCCTAATGTGGACTAACCTGTTTCTTGGATCCTATAACTTCCTCCTTCTAGGGTTACTTACTGCTTTGCTGGAACACTTCCTTAAGTACCCTCAGAGAAAAGTGTGCTTTGGGAGGAATATGAGCAAAATTTTTATCCTTTTCTGAAAACTGCCTTCATTCTGATCTCAAAATAATGATGATGATGATGATGATGATGATGATGATGATGATGATGACGGTGATGATGATTTGCTTAAGTAGAGAAATAAAGTTAAAAATCATTTTTCTGTTATAAATTAAAAGCCATTGATCCAATTTTGCCACCAAGAATTTTGATACTTTCAGTCTTGATTCTTTGAGGTGACCAGTTTTTGCTCTTTGGAAGCTTTTTTTTTTTCTGTATTGAAATTTCACATTTATGTGGCTATATATGGGTTTTATTATCCTACTCGGCACTCAGAGCTTTCTTTCACAATCTAGAAGTCATTCAGACGTCCTATCTTTTGTATTGACCTTCTTTCACCTTTTATCTTTGTGTTCTACATTTTAGGGAAATTTATGTACTTTATCTTTAGTGACACTTTATTTTAGTAACCATAGTTTTATTTTTTAAGATCTCTTATCACTTAATTGTTCCATTTTCATATCATTTCCTTGTTTTGAGGGTTCATGTACTGTCATTTTCTTGAGTACAGTAATAAGAGGGGTGTTCATTTTCAGTTGTTGTTCTTGTTTGTCTGCTTAAGTTCATTTTTTGTGTCCTAAATCAAGGGTCAGTTTTCTTTTTTTTTTTTTTTAAGATTTTATTTATTTATTAATGAGAGACACAGAGAAAGAGAGAGGCAGAGACACAGGCAGAGGGAGAAGCAGGCTCCATGCAGGGACTCAACCCCCAGTCTCCAGGATCAGGCCCTGGGCTGAAGGCAGCGCTAAACCGCTGAGGCACCCAGGCTGCCCAAGGGTCAATTTTCTATTTGTTGATAATCTGTTTTCATCAAAGGTCAGTCCTTCTATTAGTTTATGATCTGTATTTTCCTAGATTTAGGCTGTTCTCAAATGTCTGATTAGAATTGGTTATCCTGTCATATATAAGTATAAAACAATAAAAAGAATGGCTGGGATTTGTGTTATTGGAGAGGTTTTATAACTGCCAGTGCTAGTTTTAAGATAAGGAAGGTAGGATTAGCTCTGCAAGTGATCAGAAATGAAGGATTTTATTCTGGGGGCACAATCATCCACACCAGCTACTCCAAAATCATTCAAGGCAATTTGTTCAACTCATTTGGGAGGAAAAATATCTGAGGTTCATTTGGTCTGAGATTTAAATATCTAGCTGTCAGCTCACTGTAACTCAATATGGGGTGGTTTATTGTTCTGTGTAGACTTCTGATTAATTATCCCCTATGGTTTTAGATCCATCTTTCACTCATGCTCCATTGGACTTGTAAATTTGAGTTAGAAGCTTTATCAAAGTTCTGCTAGGAAAAATCAGCTGCCGTATTCTCAGACTTTTGTCTGTATAATTTAGGCTTTGGTTTCCACTTCTCAGCTTCATCAGTTGAAAATTCCATCCTTTTTATATCTTCTAAAAATTTGATGGGGTTTTTTATTCTATATTATGCCCAGTACCTGACCTATTATTTTTATTATTTTTGGTTTATACCAGTGTTATTCTTTTAGTTTTATTCTATTGAGATCTTGTGAGGTTGAAGGGATAAATGCAGTTACTCAGTCTGCTATCTTAAACCAGAAGCTTTTGCAACAAGTGTAAATGTGCTCCCCCCAAAAAAAAGTGTTAAGAGAAGTTACTGATACCTGTTAAAATAGATGTGATGGAAAGACAAATAAACAACAACACCGGAATGGGAGCTCAAGAGACAAGAGATCTCATCCCAACTCTGCTGAGAAATCATCCCTTTGCACATAGATTATTTCCTCATAAACTAGGGTGCTTGCCTCCACACTGCCTGTGATAGTACATGACTCATCCTTTTTCATGTAAATCACTATGGTGAAGTAGCAAGAACATGGGCTTTGTGTTAGATGGACATTAGTTTAAATCCTGACCCAGTCACTTTTAGTCCTGAAGACATTGGGAACTATTTACACCTCAGACCGTCTCAATTTCTTATTTTCTTAATGATATCTGCCTTATATGCTAAGAATAAACATGTTTATATTTTTATTAACACCTACGAAGATATAAAATGAATGTAAGTAAATATGTTATTTGGATTTAACACAAAATTTTACTAAGATACAATGGGACTTTATTATACTTGTGTGCTGATTGTTCTCTGCCTCCCTAGGATTCATTCTCTACATTTTTCTGCCCAACTCCCAGTACTGGGGCAATTGCCCATTTCTTGGGCAGTTAAGCTAAATTTGAGATTAGAGGACAAGAGAAAGGAGACAAAGGAAGTTGTGGGAGAGGTTTTTTTTTTTCTCCTTCATTGCAGGGCAGGTGCCTCCCTTCATAAGTCCCAGTCTGGAAGACTGTCTTCTGCTGTCCCAATTTACCTGCATTTCATTAACACAATTTCCCTCTTGGGCCCCTTGAATGTAAGAAGGTGGTAACATCTTCCTGTGATGTTTGTCTGTGCATGCTTCACCATCTTTTTTTTTTTTTTCCTTAAGCCTGCCCACCCTTCTGTAACTAAAGCCTCATTAGAGTCTTTTCATTTGAGCTGTCTTGGTTTATTGTTTCTTTCCCAAATCATGATTGATATAATTGGTGACTAAACATCTGTTAAAAGCAATGTTCCAACACATTTCTTAGAGAGAACAAGGATGGGGAGAAAGACAAGAAAAGGTGTTTTTCTCCTTAACAGGGGTGGATAGACCCTATAACATTTTAAAAAGCCAACAGTTTTCTTGGGCACTTTTCCAGCTCTCATTTTCACTTCTCCCATTTAAGCAGATTCTGCAACAAATATTTTCCCAAGCATTCAACTGCAGCACCTCTGCTATGCAATCAGGCAGGTAGCAGAAGGCCATGGGGTGGCTTTCGGTGGTGGGGAGATGGTGTTAACCTCTTTGATCATTTACCTCAGCCTTCCCATTCTTGATACAAATATTTGACTTTGCTTAACCTATGCAAGTCCACAAAAACCAGCATAAGCCTATTTTCAACTAACAAACTGATTGCCAAGTCCAAGTGCCTCCTATGTAGTCATTGTTGAGCTGCCTCTGCCATTGTGTCTTCTCTGTCCTGCCTAAAATCAATGAGAAGAAATTGTGTCTGTGACATCATTAATAAAACCCTGGATCAGGTACTGTGTTTGTCTTGTGTTTTAAGTTCAGTGCCTTCTACATGCAGCGGAACGCCAGTGCAGATGCAGCCATTGGGCATTGCATAAAACGAATTTATCAGGACTCTTGTGCTCTATAAACTGAAGATATAGTATGCAAATATAAATCGATAAATACTTCATGAAATATAAGAGGTAAATATCGATACACCTAAACTTTTTCAGTTATCTTAACAGTTGTATAATAGTATATCATATAATTGCATCAAACTTTATTGACTCACTCTTATACCCCTACAATGAACACCTTTGAGCATATAGCATTGTCCATAAGGGAAAGAATATCTCGAGTATTTACTTCAATGGGAAATTAGTAGGCCATATTATAAGCGTTTTTTATATCACTAGAAACTACCAGGTTGCCCCACAAAGGGGGTGTACTAATGAACATGCCTTCCATGAGAAGATGAGAATTCAAATTACCACCTTCTCTCTAACCCTTGCTATTGTGAATCTCCTTAAATTTTTTGCCCAGCTAATGGTGTGAAATATAATTCCATGGTTGTTTTAATTCATCATTTAACATGTTTTTTCCCCATGCATTATTTTATGTTGGTCCTTTTCTAGTTGATTTGTAAACTTTTTCTGTCTTCTCTGAATACTAACCTGTTTGCACATCATCTACATTTTAAACATCTTACAGCAATGTTTTTTACTTCTACTCTGGCTCTTATTTTCACACAATCATATCTATCAGTTTTACTTTCAAGGGTGATGGCTTACTCGTATTGTTTAAGAAATTATTTCCTATGTTTTGGTCATGAAGATAATCTCCAAAATTTGATTCCCAGTGATTTTATTTTTCCAATTTAGATCTTTATTCCACCTGGAATTGATTTTTATGTGTGAAGTGATATAGTAATCCGATTTTTTTTCTTCCATATAGAAAGCAACATGTCCTAATTTTAGTTATGGAACAGTGCTCTCCTTTGCACTGATTTGAAATGCCATTTTCACCATCTAAGAATTCTCAAATATCCCTGAGTCTTTCTGAGATCTTGCTTCTTTCTTGTTGAATTAAATCAAACTTGATGACACTATGTCATTTTCACATTACCTAAGTACTATTGCTTCATTTCAAGTCTTGAAAATCATGTAAGGCAATTACCTTCCTTTTTTTCTTTTTTAATGTCTTAGCTGTTCTTGGACTCACACACTCCTACATGAATTTAAGTATTGATTTTTCAACTTTGACAAAACAACCCTGTTGGTATTTGAATTTGATTAGAATTTATACATTAGTTTGGGTTCTTTCCATGTTTTAAATCTGTTTTAAATATCTCCACATAAAATAGCACAGACAGGAAAGTACTAGAGGTTAACCAACCCATACATTGTGATTAAATTACAAATTTAAATCCATTTGAGTTGTGATATGTTGAAGAGAAAGAAAGGAATAGAATCCTTTTTGTAGTTAGCAGGGTTTTTTAGTTGTTCTAATAGTCTGGTTAACTTGATCTCAAGTTTTTCCATCATCCTAGATCTGTCAATGAGCTGTAAACGGTGTCAGAATAATGATGTGATCAATATTTAGAAGAAATAATGATTAGGATATCTGGGTGGTTCATTCGGTTAAGCATCCAACTCTTGATTTCAGCTCAGGTCATGATCTCAGGGTCATAAGATGAGCCCCATATCTGGTTCCTAACTCAGCACACACCCTCTCTCTCCCTCTGCCCCTACCCCCACTCACCCACATGCTCTCTTGCTCTCTCTAACATAAATAAATCTTTAAAAAAAGAGGAAAAAGTAATGGTTAAACAGTATATGATTACTGAACAACTACTTTATTTTCAGCACTGGCCCAGTGCTACAACACGCAGAAAATAGTTTCAGAATTGCTAGCCTATACCACTTATTTGTGCTTCTCATTTGTGGGAAAACAAATTTATTCAATAGAGTTAAATATGTTTCTATAGTTCTTTTTTATTTGTGGGCTGGGTATATGCAGTTCAAAACTTTGTCCTTAAAAATTACTTGAGTATTTTTCTTTTCCTTTGGAATGCTTATATTATCACAGGAAATACAGTTAGGTTTATTTTTTTCCATTTATATTTATATTTTATGTTTTCCTTCATCTTTATTTAGTTTTGTTTCTTTTGTTGTTTGTTTGTTTGCCATGAATGTGTGAAACATTAACGTGATTCCATTAATTCTCTATCAAAAGTATACTCAGGGAAATGTCACGCCATATCATTTTCACCCCATTCATATACGTCCCTTCGAACAGTCATGTTAATTTCTGCTTAATCTGTTTCATTTTATAAAGATAAGTAGATAGATGTTTATTTATTTATTTTTAACACAAAAGCATGTATCTTTTTTGCTCATTAATTTTTTCACTTACCAATATATCCCTGAAATTACTTCATACCAGTTCAGAGAGAACGTCATTTTTTTTTATGTCTGAACATTACTCCATTTTCTGGATAAACCATAGTTTATTGAACTAATCTCCTATGTTAGGTGTTTAAGACATTCCCACTAATTCGCAACTATTAGTGGTGCCACAATGAATGATCTTGCGCATATGTATTTTTGTATTGTTGGAGTGGTATCTTCAGGGCAAATTCATAGAAATGGATCGCTGAGTCAAAAAGCAAACACATATGTAGTTTCCTTAGTAATTGCCAAATTTCCCTTCAATTTCTATTTCCACCAGCAATGTGTAAGAGTGCCTATTTTCCCACAGACACACCTCTGATAGGTGAGAAATAGTATCCCAATGTAGGTGTTAAACTGTATTTATCTTATGAGTGAACCTTATTTGTAAAGTCATTACTCAGAATCTGCTTGCATCTCATTAATCTGAATTTACATGCAACTTAGTTGCAAAGGAGGCTGGGAAATACAGTCTCTACCTGGGAAGTCAGGAATCTAGCCAAATCGTGGTTGAGTGTGGAACCTAGAAGTAAGAGAAGTACTGGGGAGGGGCACCTGGGTGGCTTAGTGGTTGAGTGTCTGCCTTTGACTTAGGTTGTGATCCCGGGGTCCTGGAATCGAGTCCTGCATCAGGATCCCTACAGGGAGCCTACTTCTCCCTCTATGTCTATGTCTATGTCTATGTCTATGTCTATGTCTATGTCTCTGCCTCTCTCTGTGTCTCTCATGAATAAAAAAATAATTGTTTAAAAGAGACGTACTGGGGAATAAAAAAGGGTAATAGCCTCTCTGACAAAGTTTACTAAGTGGTAGCTAGCAGTCTATTAGATATATTATACTTCTAAGGAGTTAGTTGTTTATAAAGTAATCACTCAGGATATTCCTACTTAATACACATCCACTCAGTAATGCTTTTTAAAACATATGGATAAAATAATAACTGCCTCATCAGGAAATGAAATTTTGGTGGTAGAAAATTAATACAGCTCCGAAGTGTTATAAGTCTAAGTAGAAAATTCTAAGAAAACACAAAACATTGTACCTCAATTTGAGAGGTTAAGGAAGGCCCCCTTGAAGAAGTAGAGTTTAAGTAAAACATTAAATGTAAGTAAGAATGGAAGATTTCTGGGAGAAGTATCTAAATGTTCAAAGGCCTGGATTTGTGAAAGAGAGACTGTAGTTTAATATGTGTCCAACACTCTGTGCAGCAAGCAGAGAGGTGAGACACAGCCTGGAGAGAGAAACTGGGGCAGATCACCAATTACCTTCTGGGCTCTGGCAAGAAGTTTGTAGTCTATCATCCTATCTGAGGGCAATGGAGAGCCATGTAAGAGTAATATGCATGAGAGAGACAAGTCAGGTTGGTGATTTAGAAAGACTATATCATATAGAGGATGCATGATGAATAATAAAATAATTGTGAAAGTGAGGCAATTATCATATAGAGGATGCATGATAGAGAGGCAAGACTAGAGTTACCAGAGAAAAAGAAAGTGGGGGGGGGGGGGGAGAGAAGAAAGAAGAGAGAGCTGAGTCAGGTTACAAAACCATGATTTCTAATCATCTTACTAAATAGCTACCAAAGATTTTTAGGTTAATTATGAGTAAGTTGGTTGAAGTCAGAATTCTTCTAAAGGGACATTATGTGGGGCAAGGGGATTGGAGTGATTTCATGTTCTACTTTCACAGTTATGTAAAATTCTATGTTAATGTCATATTTCTATCAAGGGTATACCAACAAAATGGAGGAAGTGGATATGTTTTGAATAAAATATAAAGTTATTTTAAGATATTGTTCCTATCATCAAAGCACTCAAAATAACAGAATCCATTGGAAAAGGGAAAATTTCAAAATCTAATATGTTTATTAAAGGAATCTTCCAAAAGACAACCATCTTATTGCAATGTGAATTTAAATTAACTGATCTGTTGTATGGTGTGAATTTTTAATTAAGGCCAAATGTATATTCTCAAGATAAGTGGAGGATTTCAGCAATTATCTAGTTATTTGAGGCAAATTAGCTTCTTTTCTTGAAAACATCTAGTTAATTATGGAAAAATATTGGATTTATTACTTGCATTACCTGATAATTGCCTCACTTTCTTCTTTCATTTAGTATCTGCCAACATAACCTCAAAGTCCTTCATAAAGCTCAAAAGTTAATAACATCAAAGACTTTTCTTAGAAACTCAAGCTGCTGCTGTTTTTATAAGCATAGCCCATTCATCGGTTTTTCTAGGATGGCAGGGTGGGAAAGAGGGAGGAGAAAGCTTGCTGCCCTCAGAAGCTAACTGGTGCTTGTAGTATCCCTAGGGGCAATTTGACATGCGCACACACACACACACACACACACACACACACCCCACAGTCCAAATGTTTCTCATCCTGAGTATTATGGATAATTAATCATTTTTATTTCCCAAATTATCAACCATCCTTAGCCCCATTTACCCTTTAATCTCCTCCAATGTGACAAATGGCTGGTATATGTCAAAACCATATCACTCAGCAGAATTGTTACTTAACCACATTTGAAAGAGATTATCATTGCTATAGTACAGTGTTTGGAAACTCAGGCTTTCTCTTTTGCTATCCAAAGTTTAATCGTTCCAAAACTCAATAAAAAGAGTAATTTTTTATAAATGAGTCTATATTTTTTCTCATAATGAGGTAACTAGATTAGGTCTGCAGTGTGCCAAGAAAGTTAAGAGCTAGGAATTCTTGTCTAGTTTTCTCTATAGTTAAAACAATATGGGGTGCCTGGTTGGTTCAGTTGGTCAAGCATTGGTCTCTTGGTTTCCCTCATGATCTTGGGGTGGTGGGATCCAGCCCCACATCAGTATCACAATCAGGGGGACTTCTGCTTCTCTTCTCCCTCTCCTTCAGTCCCTCCCCTATTCATGAACAAGCTCTCTTTTTCTCTCTCTTTCTCTAAAATAAATAAAATATATCTTTACAAAAACATTACAATGCTTAACATTTTAGTCTTATGTGGATTACATATTAGTTGGACTGAAACTTTAAAACTACATCTCTAATTCTGAGTGATCATTTCATGCCAGCTTCATGCACAAAATATTTTGACAATTTCAGATCTTTCTTCTTTGTGAATTTCCAGGAGTTTGAAGTGTGATAGAATAGGGTGCAGGGAGATTAGAACAATTTCTTTGTATTCTGGAAGCTAAGGTAGATGATTTCTCTAATTTTTTCATACTGGAAGAGTCAGTGGTTTGAATGCTGCCTACTAAATGAAGATTTTTAGTCATTTGTGCAATGTACAAGCATATGTTCATTTTTTCTAAATGTATTATTGCTTTGGTCAATTGATTGATACCAAGGTGTTTTGAATTAACAACCGATTGCTTGATGTCATTTAGGAATTCAGTTGCAACAAGAAATTCCCACTTAAATGTCTGACCACTAAATGTCTGATGACTTCTTGTAACGCTGAATCCCATTTCAAGGTTACAATTAGACAAGGTTACAATTACAAATCACTACTAAACCTTTCACAGCAAATGTAGTATCAAATATCCATGCTTTGCTCTATAATTATTAGCCTCCCTTGCAGTTAGATTGGGGCAAGGGAATTGTGCTGAAGCCAATAGATGTAAGTGAAAGTGATGAAAGCCATTTCCAGGCCTGGACTCAGAAAATGTTTTCGATTGATCTTCCAATTGGTGTATTGGTTATGAATGTTGTACAAAGGATTATTGCAGAACTTAGCGACTTATTCTTAGTTTCTGTGGACCAGGAATCTAGGTATAACTTAGCTGGCTGCCTCTTGAACAGAGTCTCTCAGATTATGTTCAAGATGTCAGGGGGCTGCTGTAATTTTAGACTCTTAATTTGAGGAAGATCTGCTTCCAGTTCATTCATGTACCTGTTGGTAGGACTCGGATCCTTGAACTTTGGATGGAAACATCAGTTCTTTGTTATGTGGGCCTCTCTACAGGGCTGCCACCCACATTATGACAGCTTGATTCTGTCAGAGTGAGGATTCCAAGAGAAGAGAGAATGAGAGAAAAAGTGAGAGGGAGAGAGAAGGAGAGAAGGAAAGAAGAGGATAAGCAAGACAGAAGTTAGTCTTTTTATTACCTAATCGCACAAGTGACTTCCTATCATTTTCAATATTCTAGTTAACAGAAGTGAGTACTTAGATGCATTCCACACTCAAAGAAAGGGGAATACAGGATGTTAATACCTCAATATGGGGATCATTGAAATCCACTCTAGAGGCTGTCTACCACATATTGTGATCCTCAAGGTCATGTGTCCCAGATGGTACAACTACAAGATGGAAGCAGTCTGAATGAAACACTGCATTTACACTGAGAATATCAACATTCCACGAGGGACTTGGTTGCAGAAAGAGAATCCCTGAACTCCTTGAAGATCCCTCCTCCAAAAAAAGCACCTGGGAAGGCTGTGCAGGTGCAAATATACCCACCAAGAAGATAGAAAACTTACTTTCATCACCCGAATCGAATGACTGATATTTTATACAAGTTTTCTTATACGTAAAAGTGAAGATTATTCCTATTCAACATATGTGTTAAAATAACTAAGAGAGATAAGTGAAAACATAGTTGAATACCACTTAAAATAGCATCAAAATGAAAAAAAAAAAAAACTTAGAAATAAGTTTAACCAAGGAGGTAAAAGATCTGTACTTTGAAAACTGAAGGAAGTCACAAATAAATGAAAAGATACTCTGTGCTCATGAATTGGAAGAATTAATATTGTTAAAATGTCCATACTACTCAAAGAACCTACAGATTCAGTGTACTTTTTATCAAAACTCCAATGGTATTTTTTACAGGAAGAGTTAAAACTATCCCAAATCTCATATAGTACCATAAAACACCCAAATAGCAAAAATAAAACTGAAAAGAAGAACAAATCTGTAGGTACCATATTTCCTGATTATTAACTATATTATAAAGTTAGAGTAATCAAAACAGTATGGTATTGGCATAAACACAGACACATAGATCAATGGAATAGAACAGAGAGAGCTCCAAAACAAACCCATGCATATATATCAAATTAACTTTTTTTTCTTTCTTCAAATTAACTTTCAATAGAGTTGAGAGTATACAATGGAAAAAGAATAACTTCTTCAACAAATGGGCTTTGGGAAAACTGAACATCTACATGCAAAAGAATGAAACTGGACCTATATCTTACACCATACATAAAAATCAACTCAAAATAAAGTCTTGAATGTAAAAACCTAAAACTATAGACTCGGGGATCCCTGGGTGGCTCAGCAGTTTAGCGCCTGCCTTCGGCCAGAGGCATGATCCTGGAGTCCTGGGATAGAGTCACACATCGGGCTTCCTGCATGGAGCCTGCTTCTCCCTCTGCCTGTGTCTCTGCCTCTCTCTCTCTCTCTTTCTCTCTCTCTCTCATGAGTCTCTCATGCATAAATAAATAAAATCTTTAAAAACAAAAACAAAAAATCTATAGACTCCTAGAAGACAAAAGCAGGTAAGCTCCTAAACATTGACCTCAGCAAAGATTCATTGGATATAATACCAAAAGCAAAGGCAATAAAAGCAAAAAGTAACAAAGGAAACTACATCAAACTAAAAAGCTTCTGCATAGTAAAGGAAACTATCAACAAAGTGAAAGGCAATCTGTGAAGTGGGAGAAAATATTTTCAAAACACCCATCTGTTAAGAGATTAATATCTAAACATAAAAAGAAGTCATACAGATCAATAGCAAAGAAACAAATAATCTAATTTAAAATGGGCAAAGGACCTGAATAGACATTTTCCAGAAAAGACATACAAATGGCTAATAGAAAATGTTCCCAACATCAATAATCATCAGGGAAATGCAAATCAAAATTACAAAGAGATATCACCTCACACCTTTAGGATATCTATTTTTAAAAAGATAAGAGATAACAAAATGATGGCAAGGATGTGGAGAAAGGGAACTCAGCATGCTGCTGGAGGGGATGAAAACTGGTATAGCCACTATGGAAAATGGTATGGAAGCTCCTCAAGAAATTTTTTAAAAAAATTTTAAAAAGAACTACTGTATATATATATATATACACATATATGTATATATGTATATATATACACAGTATATATGTGTATACACACATATGTATACGTATGCATGTATACATATATGTGTACATATATGTATATATTTTTAAATTTTAAAAAGAACTACTCTGTATGTGTGTACATATATGTAACATACATATGTATTTATATAATATTATAACTAATACACATATTATATATAAATTAAAAATAAAAATAACTGTGTATAACTAATATATTATGTATTTATTATACATGACTAATACATACATATTATATGTTATATATTATATGTATCTATAATATATAACTAATATATATATATCAGTTTTTTTACACATATACATATATGCAATGAAATATTAGCCTTATAAATGGAAATCCTGCCATTGAAATGTGGATGAACATGGAGAACATAACACAAAGTAAATTAAGCCAGACAGAGACAAATACTGTATGGTATTACATATATGTGAGATCTGAAAAAAAAAAAAGTTTGAACTTAGGTGAGGGGGTATGCATAGCAAATAGGGAGAGGCTGGTAAAAGGGCACAAATTGTCCAGTTATGAGATAAATAATGTCTGAGGACCTAATGTACAACATGGTGACTATAGTTGACAGTATTTTACTGAATAATTGAAATTTGCTAAGAAAGTAGAACTTACTTACCTCTCCAAAAAGGTAACTGTGTGAGGTGATGACTGTGTTAGTTAAGTCAATGATGGCAGTCCTTCCACAATATATGCATGTATCAAATAAGCACATTGTACATTTTAAATATATCACAATTTTATGTAACAATTATGCCACACACACAAAAAAAAACTGGAAACAGCCTAAGATTCACAATTCTCCGCTAGTTGGAAAGATGTAAAGGAAATCTTCCCAATTCACATCAGATTGTGTTATGAGCAAGTAATAAACTCCTGTTGCATGAAGTCCCTGACATTTCAGAATTCATTTGTTCTAGAAGCATTAGGTGACGTTAGCCTGACTAACGTAGAGCCTTCATCTTCTCACACCCTAAATATATAAATCTCTTCCTTTGTTTACAGATTCTTTTTTCAAGAGCCAGTTTTCATTTTTATCACTGTCACAATTATTACCAAACTAATACTGAAGTCTTGATCTATTTTGGTTTTTTTGTTAAGCGCCGAGGGTAAAAGGGGGCAACATGTTGTATCTCCTGTATTAGGTCCCCAAATCCTTCAGGTCATAGGCTGAGATGTATTTATTCATTAAAAAGTATTAACTTTAGGGATGCCTGGGTGGCTCAGTAGTTGAGCATCTGCTTTTGGCTCAGGTCATGATCCTGGGGTCCCGGGATAGAGTCCCGCATCAGGATCTCTGTGGGGAGCCTGCTTCTCCCTCTGCCTATGTCTCTGTCTCTCTCTCTCTCTCTGGCTCTCCTGAATAAGTAAAAAAAAAAAAAAAAAAAAAACAAATTCTTTAATATTAACTTTATATGTAATTCCATATACTAACATTTATCTTTATGCCCTCATAGGACTTTACTCAGAGTGGTGGAAAATTAACTTTATTAGGTGAATACACCTAGAATCCAAGGAAATATTTGTTGAATTATCTTCACCTCTATCCTTATTCCCCCTTATCACTTATCTCCCACTCACTTGTAAGGTTTGGGCTTAGATAACATTTTTTCAAGAAAGCTTTCTGCAACCCTCTGATTCTGAGCTGGAGGTCCTTCAAGTGCTTCCAAAGTACCTCATGCTATTTTCTGTTGTAGCCCTTATCATGCTCTTTGGCAATTGCCTGTTTTCTTGTATGACTTCTTTAGACTGTCAACTACTGCTTTAACAGCATTACTGTTTTCCCGAAACGTACTACCCAGTACATAGTAGGGATGCAATCATTCTTTAATAAAAGAATACACGAACAATAACATGGATAGTAGAGGCATTAAAGCTTTCCAGGAAAATTTTGTAAGTATCTCAAACATGAGGACATTGAAACACCCTGAGTTTGACTAATTGAAGAGTTATTTGATCAGGCTGCAGAGACATGATTTTTCTCATCAGTCAAGGTGAGTAAAGGGAATTCATGTCTTTATAATCCAAGCAGTAGAAAAGGAAGTCAGAATGAGAGAAGAGTGATAGATATTAGCTATTAAGTAGCATTGATTCAAAAGATGAAAGCCAAAGCTATACAACATGGACCACTGTGCTCTCTGCAAGACAGAATAGACATGCAGGTAGAGATTATTGCCTGGGAAGAAATAACTCCCAAACTCTGGTGGAAAAAATAGCTCTGAATTTAAAAACTTTGTATGCACAGGCCATAAATGTAAGGATTCATGTGAAATGTACAGAATAGACAAATCCATAGAGATAGAAGGTAGATTAGTAGTTGTCAGGGGAAGGGGAAAAGGAATAGGGAGTAACTGCTATTAGGTATAGGTTTTCTAGGGGGAAGGATGATGAAAATATTCTGAAATTAGACTGTAATGATGATAGCGCTACCTTGTAAATATAAATCTAAATGTCACTGAATTTAAAGAGGTGAATTTTATGGTATGTGAATTCTATCTCAATATAAAAAGGCTACTGAAATATAAAATGGTTGGTGGTAAATAGACAATGCAAATTTTCAATGTTACAGTTTTTATGTTATAAAAATGAAAATTTGGAAATTGGAACACTGGCTGGATATTTGATAAAATTACAAATTTTTTCAAGTTTTTAAGTTTACTGTGATCATAATGATATTATGTCTACGTGTATGTTTAACACAGTCTTTCTGTTCTAGAGATACATATGGAACAATTGAGAGATGAAATAGTATCTGGGATTTGCTTCAAAATAATGTGGAGAGGGGAATTTGATGAAAGAAGAGAGATGTAAAAAGATTAGCCATAAATTAAAAAGAAATATGAAATCTATGTGGTGGTACATGTGAATTTATTATAATCTTTTGTACTTCCCTATGTGTTTACAATTTTCCATAATGAATTAAAAAACAAAATTATATAAAATATGTTAAAATGTACTTTGAGGAAACTGAATATGAAAGAGAAATTTACAAATATCAGGATATTTACCAATGCTTTGATAAAATTTTGTTTAATACAAATTGCTACTGAAAATATTCAGTAGCTAAAGCCACTAAAGTAGCACTTGGAACATTTTGCTATGAATGAGTCAGCAAATTTTGTTACTCAATTTTTTCCCTCAAATACTGCTGGCATTGTCTTGGAGCCTGGAAAACTGACTTCTGGTCTTATATGCCTCTGAATATCTATCTGTGTTAACTTGAACAATCCACCTACTGCTCTGTGCTATGCAAACAATTGGAAGTCTTACCAGTGCAATGAACTAGCCCCTATTTGAATAAGTAATCTCATCTTCCAATAAAAAATAAATTAAAAAAAAAAAAAGTAATCTCATCTTTACTCCTTCCCACTAAAAACTGGATGAAAAATAATGAAAATTGGGTTAGCAACACGTCATAAAAGCAATGATTGTGACAATTTTGTTCATTGATATATTACCAATTCTTATCACAATGTCTGGTACATAATAGATAACCTAAAAGCTGTGAATGAATAAAAGGATGGAAGGATGGATGGATGAATTTTAAATAAGTGGATTCTATGTAAGTGTGAGTAAATCGCAATATATCATATTAGAATGTGAATATTTATATGTAAATTTTAATAAAATTTTAGGCTACAGTTGCATTTCTCTACCGTCTAGACTTGTGGTTCTCCAAGTAAAACATATATAATAATCATGCAGAAGGCTTGTTTATAGATTTCTGAGTCCCACTCCAAAACTCTTGAATTTGCCTTTCAGACAAGATCCCAAGTGGTGCTAACATGGCTGGTCTATGGAACACACTTTGAGTAGCATTAATAAAGCCAGATTTTGTCACCAACCATCTCCATCAGAATTATCTAGGGAACTTTTTAAATATTCAGACTCCCATGATTCCCCTGCTACCTACTGAATCAGAATTTCTGAGTGAGTCTCAGAAATTTGAATTAGAAGCAGCTCCTTGAACTATTCTTATACATGCTCAAGTTTGAGGATGATCTAGACTAGCGCTGTCTAGTAGAACTCTTTGAGATGATGGAAATGTTATATATCTGTACTGTCCAGCACAGTAACAATCAGGCACATGTGGCTATGGAGCATGTGAGATGTGGCTACTCTGCTTGAGAAACTGAATTTTTTATCTTATTTTATTCTAATTAATTATAACTTACAGGTAAATTGCCATTCATGTTATTAGGTACCATATTAGTCCTCAAAGGCCTAGCTTTTCAATGTTTCCTTCTTGAAACTAGAATTCCTTCAGTTGGGGAGAAGACAGGGAGACCAGAGTATGAGGTTCCTAGAACCCCATCCTTTTCTACCAAAGCAGATCCCCTCGATTACCTTGAGCTTTCATTTGATATTATGATTTATCTGCCAACTGGAATCCATGTCCATATTGAGACATCCCTAAAACTCCTGAGAAAGATAAATTCAAGTGTTCTGACACATTTTCAGATGAATGGCTTGATGGAATCATTATATATCTTCCAAATAATTATGCTTTGAGTCTATTTAATGCCAGCTTCTCAAGGGATTCCAAGTACACTCACCAACTTATTATCTCATTAATCCTCATAATGACTTTGTGAGCAGGAAAAAAGGACTCCAGTTATTATTCCCATTTCACTTGCAGAAAAACTGACTCAAAGGAACTGAATGGTTTGCTGAAGCCTCCGCAGACAACTCCCTTGTGGGATGTTGTATTTTCTAGCACTTGACATTCTCTGTAATCATTAAGATTTCTACAGTCAAGGATGCCTCAGCAGCACTTTAAAAAGCAATTTGCTTTCTTTGGCATTAGCCATTCATGAGGATGAAACTGGACCCTATATGAAATGAGACAAACCCAAACTGGACTCAAACATCCTAGCATTATATGGCAGCTGATGCTCCTAGACTTCTCAGGGTTTTGTGGCACAACTCACAGGGCGCTAAATTAATAAATTAATGAAGCAGAGCAATGTCCAAATAGGCATAGCAACACATATACTAACTGCATTTTTTCCTTTTAAGAATCACAGTAGGGGAAGGAGGAATGATCTGGGTGGAGCAAGAGATGGGAGATTAGAAATGAAATAATAAGTATCTCTCTCCAAATGACAAATCTCAGGTCCTCCCTAGGTGATTTAGTTTCATAGCAAGATTTATGCCTGGGGCACCATCCTCAACTAGATAGATTGAGACAAGACCATAGGCCATCAGGAAGTCAAAGGCATGAAATAGTAATTAGCTACAAGTAGCCCAAGGAGACTGGGAAATGCTGTCAAAGTCCAAAAATTTGCAAAGCCAGCTACAGCTTCACTTTGTTTTATGCAATGTCATTTGAGCTACCTACACAAAGCCTAAAGGAACTAAAGCAAACATCTCATGGATGGGTTTGCCTGGCTGGGCGGAGGGAGAAACTCCCATTGTCCTCTTAGTCTTCTTTAAACCCAAGCTTCCTTTCAAGAAGCAGTGAGGGGGGCACAGATTCTGGTGGGTGTTTGGGGGCAGAGAAGGGGGGAGAGAGAGGGAAATAAGCGCGTGAAATTGGGATAGCATCCCCTGAGTTTAAAATGGAGAACACCTCCGAGAAGAGAGGCCCTGGGTAGACTTTATTCACTTAATAGACTTTAAGTGCCTGAGGACACAGTACAAACTTGTATCACATTATCAGACAGGCCCCCTCACAGCATCAGTGTCGGCAGAGGCTCATGAATATGTAAATACTATATGTATCTTGGAAACATGCTTGACAAGAGAATAGCTAAAATGAACTGATTCCAGTTATAAGCCCATCAGCCTGCCATTCTTTATGTTTGAACAGGCAGGCTATTGCTAGGTGACAGATCATTAAGGCTATCTACTCAGTCAGCGGAAATGAAGAAATAATTTGTTCCTAATAACCTTCAGATGACCTCCCAGGCAAAAGGGAGTCTTTAAAGTGCTGTCTCTGCCGATACATGTCAGGCAGCGCGTGGGGTTCTTCTGGCCCCACAGTCAGAGCGGGGCGCCTGGTGAAACAGATTAATAAACACCTACTGACAGGGACACATCGGGAAAAGATCTCATCACCTGCCATTATCGGCTTGATGAATAATTCAGAGCTCTCCATCAGAGCCGGGAATTTCAGGCTGCGCCTGGCTGTCCGCTCTCAGGGAGGAGGCAAAGCACGAAGGCGCTGATTACCAGGATTAGATGGGGGCTGAGGAGATGTGCTTCTGTCCCAGACTATGCAGCCTTCAGGGGGGTAGAAAGGCACATAGAGGCTTGTCTCCAGAAGGTGACCAGTGAGGTTTAGGGCCAAAGAGGCAGCAGGAACCATCTCAAAGACTCCCAACCATCCTGAAATGCTGGTGCCCAGTGCAGGCCCCCAGCACTTACTGGTCTATCACCATTGTCAATGGAAGAGGCCACAGCCTTTGTTCCTTCACTTTGCTGCTGGCTTCCGGAAGAACAGATAGGTCAGTCTCCCCAACATGCCCCTCATTCCTTGGGTTCATTATTTTGCCCCCATTTCTACTCTCTCCCTATCTGTAAGGCAATATTTGCAGTGCACATAGAATCACTGTAACAGCCTGTCAGACGGGCTTCTCTGGGGATCTCAGGATATTCTCTAACTATCAGCTGTGTGATCCTGAATGTATGACCTTTCTGGACTCAGTTCTCTGATCTGTAGAATAGATTCAATAATATCTGAGTCGGACGGTTATTGCAAGTTTTAAAAACAGTATGTGTGGAGAGGTCCTAACAAAGGCCTGGCACCCAGCAAATACTCACTTCAGGCTGGAGACAAATAGCTGCCCCATCTACCCATTGATTTTTTGACCAGAGACAAGGCAGGAAACTGAGTGCACTTGCCAAATTTGGTAATTCTAAGAAAGTTAAATCAAGGGAGCAGCTCCATAGGTACTGGTAGGGTTTAGCAAACCAACAAGAGACTGTTATATGCCTTGGTACCAATAACAGCAGGATCACTTATCTTCTCTAAGATTGAAAGGATAATAGGAGGAAGCCAGCTATTTAGGACCAGTGGTTTTCTGCCTGACAGAGGCCTTCTTCTTCTTCTTCTTTTTTTTTTTTTTAAGATCTTATTTATTTATTTGAGAGACAGAGCATGAGCAGGCGGGAAGGGCAAAGGGAGAAGCAGACTCCCCACTGAGCAGGGAGCCTGTGTGGGGCTCAATCCCAGGATCCCGGGATCATGACCTTAGCAGAAGGCAGACACTTAACTGACTGAGCCACCCAGGTGTCCCCGACGGAAGCCTTCTATAGAAGGTCCCAGCCATCCGTGATGACCTGGCAAGATGAAAACAGGATAAATATCCCCCTTTGTCAGGGGTTCCTTTCTCTGAAACCAATTAAATGCTAGGCAAGAGGTCTGTTGATTTAAGGTCAGGTGCCTGTGGCAGAGATGAAGGTAGAAAAAAGTGGAAATTGAATCTGGAGGAACAAACAGAAGAAAAACAGCCTATTTCCTGACTGATCTGATAGTCAGCACTTCTCCATCTATGGTGCCTTTCAATGCGTGTAGAGCAAAGTAAAGACAAATCAAAAGAGCACATCTATGCATTTTAGGACCTTATAGACTAGACCAGTTGGGGGTGGGGGGACACAGAGAAGGAAAAGAGGGAGAATTTGAATAGTATAATGGGGTCAAGAAAATTTAACTCATCCTTTAAATCATTGCATATCCTTTACTAAACCCACTTCATCACCTCTCAGGTTTGGTCACCCATAAAATGAAAACTTTGAACTTCTTGATATCATAGACCTTTCCTAGCATGGAATTAATGACCTAAAGCATGATAATAGAGTAGCTCCATCATCTTTCCCCTACCCTTTCCAAGTAGGTAATGGCACAGAAGACAAAGATTGCCATTCTTTGGAACTCGGAGTCACACAACATCTCTTCCTAAACTTGAACGTGATTGAGAGCTCATTATACTAAAACACTTTTGGTGAAATGTATACATCATTCAGAGCCTACTCATTCCACGTGTTCAACCCAATTTGAACATCACTGGGTGGGAGCTTTTTTATTTTGGTCAAGAGGGAAGAGAAAAATGTGATGTCCTTTTCCTAAAAGATAAGCAAAGAAAAGCCTCTGGCCAGAAAGCTAGAAAGACTGTAGATTTTTTGTTTGTTTGTTTTGAGAGTCAATCAGCTCTAGAAAAACATCACTTTAAAGAATCTTGTTAAGTGGCTTAGAGATGAAGGGCATTTTCAAAAACATTTGGTCTCAAGAAAGAGATCAAAAGTAAGGATGCACTTGGTAATTTGAGGGCTGAGAAGAGAGCGGGTAGGGAAGTGAACAGAGCTGGAAGGAGACAGAGATGATCTTGAGTAGATGCAAAAGAAACTCTGAATCATCTTCTTTTAAAGCATTCTCAGTGCTTTTGAGTCTACTGCATTCTGTGTAGAATCCTTAGAAATAAGGGATATACCATGGTAGAGAAGGAAGACTTCTACTAGATCTCAGATGGCCTTAAAGAATAAGCTCTATAGGTATTTGATTTCAGAACTAATATGTAATTCACTCATTCTCTCTTTCATTCATTAATACAGTTTTTCAAGAAATATTTACTGAGTACCTATTTGATTCCAGAAAGTCTTCTAGAAATATCCATAGCTCACTTAGACCCCAGTCAGGGAAAGTCTCTGAATTTTAAATGATAAAGAAGAGCCAACCATGAGAGGGTTAGCAAAGAGGGCATCCCATCCCAGGCAGGGACAAAAACCAATGCAAAGGCCCTGGAAGCCTGATGAGGCATGTGGTAT
This sequence comes from Canis lupus familiaris, assembly GCF_011100685.1. Taxonomy (NCBI): domain Eukaryota; kingdom Metazoa; phylum Chordata; class Mammalia; order Carnivora; family Canidae; genus Canis; species Canis lupus. Next base: position 77,332,908 of record NC_049222.1, on the reverse strand, counting down.
GTGTGAGGAGCATGAAGAAGGGTGGTGTGGCTGGAGGTTGACGAGTGTGGATGGCAAAGACTGAGACTGGAGAGGAAGGCAGGGAGCAGAGCAGGCCACAGGGCTTTGTGATGGTACTCACTACCAGATCTCCGGACTCCAAATAATGAGAAAAAGTACATTGCCATGGAAAGTTCAACGTCTTGTTGAAGCCAGTCTTCACATGCTAACCATGCATCATAATTCAACAGATGGAAATGACAGAGCAAGCTCATTTAGTGATATGAAGGGATGCAGTGAAGCCACAGTGAAGCTGCCCAGGGTACACCTCCTCTGCCATTCTCTTTGTTATCCAGTATATTTGCATTTTTTCTTACAGTTTTGATAGGGAAAGGTTTAAAAGGCCATGTTTTACCAACGCATTCTCTTGAGGCTCCACTATAGGACAGGAAGGTCACATTTCCAAAAGGGACACAATAGACTAATTGGCCAGAAGCATATGCAGCCCATCTGCACATGAAGGGGAGGGAAGTACACTGTTGTTCAGGAATGGAGAAGGGCCCCTGGTACCTAAACTGCTCACATGCTCTCTTTCTTCTCCCTGGTGTATTTTCACCCTTAGGTTGGAACTTAGAAACGTTAAGAAGAAGACCACAGGCCCCAAGTGGTGTCACTTAGACCAAGTCCCCAAGCTATGCTTAATACCAGATCTAATTGCAGTTTCAACCTCCCCCCCCACCATCCCCCACCAAGTGTTGTTTATTGATCCGTCAAGAATTTTTCAATCAGCCCTGAGGAGTCTGCCTCCTGGGCCCTCTTCATCTCTCAAAAGAAGATAGGGTAATCTGCATGATAAGACCCCTTGTTCTTCCCCTTAGAAAGTGGCCTTTCCTGAAATAGTCTTTTTCTTTTGCTAATAACTTTCTTGCTCGAATCTCCAGTAAAAATCTTCCATTTTGTCCACCTCCTTAGAGCTCCCCTCTTCTTGCCCAATGGGATGCCGCCCTATTCATGAGTCTGCTTAATAAGGCCATTAGGTCTTTAACATTTACTTCATTGAATTTTGTTATTTAACATAGAATACCAGTATATGTTTTCTAGGCCTTTGGTTTTTCTCATAAGTTTATTTCCAATACCTCTAAAAACATGGTTTGTCTTCTGGACACAGAAAAGGGCAAGGCAGTTTTCCTCTAGGAACTTGTCTGAATATGGATAAGTGTGAATGCTTCTGGAAACGTTCCACTGATCATTTCTTGCTTAGGCTATGTTCTCCTCTATGTTGCTTATTATCTGAAGGTATCTGTTTTTGTTTTTTTCTTTTTTTCCCCAGTAAATCTAGCCTCTGGGTTCTGCCATGCATTGGAAACGTTTTTCAAATGCAGGATCATTATTACAACCAGTAGCATTAAATGCTTGAGTAAGGCAGTTACTGAGGTAAATGGTTAAATTTCTATGTAACAAAGAAGCTAAACCAAAGAAGGCAGGAAGGGAAAAGAATAAAAGTAGGAGGTGATTTATAAAGAATGTCAAAAGAGAAAACACAGTGGGTTTTTGCTTTCTTTCTTCCTTCCTTATGTCATTAGATAGAATGATGAAGAGTTTCTTACACCAATAGGATTAAGATGTCTGCTGGGAAGGAAAGTGACACCAGGCATAGAGTCAAGAAAAGTAAATTCTAATTAGGGTGACCATATGTTCTGATTCGCCTGGGAAAGTCCAAGTTTCCACCTGTTCTTCTGGCATAGTTACTAACAATGTTCTCCCTTCACTTTCAAAAGTGTTCTTTTGGGATTATAAATTATATGGTTGCATTAACCTTAACTCTGCTTCCTCACTCAGTGGTGTATGTGTCCCTGGATAAATTCCTCACCAATCTGAACTTTAGTTTTTCAAGAGTTTAAATGAGATTGCAACTATGGTGCTCTTGATCTCAATATTCTGTGGTTCAAGAAGAAAAAGTAGAGGTTGGGGGATTATGGAATGTATACTCTTTGAATTAAAGAATATCACTTACTTTTGAGGGGCATACTGGCCTCCTGGTTTCATGCTGCCTTTGTCTTATCTAACAGCATTTATTAATGGTGATTGGAAGATTACTCTGTAGACACTATACTAAAGATCTTAAAAGCGTTATTTAATCCTAACAAAATTATCAGTTTTTATTTTACATGTACTGAGTCACTTAAAACCAGATTTCAGATCTAATTCTGAGTACCATGTTCATATCCATCATTCCATATCTGGTATATGTTCATCAAAAACAGTAAAGAACGTAACTAGTGGATCAGACAGGATAGCCAAAGGTATGCACCAACAACAAATAATCCACAGTTTTACTGGCTTAAAACATTTCTTTCCCAATCATGTTACATGTTCATGAGGAATTATCTGGGGGTGCTGCTCTGTGCTATTCTCTCTCCACGACACACCAGGGCTGTTGGGGCAGTTACCCTCTGGATTGTGGTCCCAGGGTATTGACAAAAGAAAGAGTAGCGCGTTTTATGCTGGCTCTTAAAGCTTCATCCAGAAGAGATCACAACACTTCTGTTCATATTCCACTGCCCGACTCAAGTCCAAAAGGACAGAAAGTAAAATTGTACAATGAGCCAAGGAGAACAGAAATGTTTGGTGAAAAGCACTAGTGACTACCACACCAAAGGTATTCCCAGAACAAAAGATCTATAGTCTCTTTTGCAGCATTTGAATTCTCTCAGTTGCAATTACTTCTAAGTGAAATTTCATAGAACTGGATATGCATTTTGATTCTATTTCTTTAATGCTTCATTAAACTCTTAGTTAACCACAGATTTACTAGCTTACCTGTGCTAAAAACAAAACAAAACAAAACAAACAAACAAAAAAACAAACCAAAACAAAAAAAAAACAGTTTCTTTCTTTCCAAATAAGCAAGTAGAATGATATGGATATAAACTACTCCTAATCCAATTATGTCCATCTTCTCTCTCGGAAGGTCTTAGCTGCATCTACTATACAACTGAGAGATGACACTTCAGTGAAGGAAAAGGTGTGTTTACCTCAGGAAAGAGTGTCTTTATGACACTGATCTGCTCTGATGAATCCACTAATGTGAAATTTCTGACCCAATAGGCAGTGATTGCAGAGCTCTGCGACTCCTCTCATTATTCATGAAATATGTGCCGTGCAGTGTCAGTGCTCTCCCTGCAGACTCACTGCCAAGCAATTACTCATTTCCATCACTTAGCTTTTTTATTATTATTATTTTTCAGTGGGTGTCTATATATTCCGCACACTTCAAGAAGCAAAGCACGGTCCCAGAATGAAAATGATGCTTGTCTTGTTTGATTTTAAATAGAAAAGCACTTTCAAGTCCTTAAAAATTGATGTTGTTTTAAACTTTACAACAAGCAAGAGGGGAAACTTGTAGCTGCAGAAATAAATGGAGAGCAATCAGGAGCATTTCCACTGCTATACATATTTGCTACCCAAGAGCTGCTGGAGGGACTGACTATCTTATATATCTTGATTTATTTCCCTGACTCCCCCCAGGAGCCCTTAAGAGGAACAATGAACCAGAAATGGCAACAGATCTCTGGTTGCGGTCCTTTTGCCAGAGGCAGGAGTAGTCATGGGCAGTGGTCTGTGCTCAGAAAAGGGACAGGCTCCAGGAACCATGTCCTTTTCTCATCACAAGACTTGCTTGTTATGTCCTTGCAGATATAAAGTCTAACATAGAAGAATGACTATCTTTTGCTGCTCAGTGATATAATCTGTTCAGAGCACTTGTATCCCTGTGTACCCACAGCTGAGGAACATTCCAACCCCAGAAGTTGGGCCAGAAGAGTTTTGGAAATGAGGAAATCTTATTAAATGAAGAGCCCTCAGACCTGGGCTCCAATCCTCCTGTGTGGACAAAATCTTCTTGAATTCTACAGTCAGTTACAGTTACGGTCCCAGCTTTTCTTAGTCCTTGTATTCAGCTGTTCTCATGTGAATTTGTGGCTCTTCATTAAAAGGGCAGAGTCTCTTTCTTCATTTTTTGGAATAAGCTGGTATTTATCACTTCCTTGGCTCATAGAATGTGAAGAGTGATGGTGAGCCAGTTTTAAGCCTACATCTCCAATGTCTTTGCATGTTATCACTTGACCTCTCTTACACTCTTGCTGTCATCATGGGAATGTGTCAGGCTAGCCTGCTAGAAGGTAAAGCAGCTCCAGGCTGCCCTAATTGTCCCAGCCAAGGCCAGATAGACTAGCTAACACCCAGATGACCCTGAGACACATGAGCAAAGCACAGCCAAGATCAGCAGAGCCACCTAGCCAAAGCCCAGCTGCCCTAGACACATAAGCTATCCATGTCTACAGTTAAGTCACATAAATAACTGACTCATATCCCATCAGGGAATTATGACTACTTTTTTTTCCTTATCCCACTCCTCACCCAGATATATTTTATTTACTTTGATCTTTGAATTTTCTTAAGTTTCTTTATTTTGTCCCACATATTATTATTAAGTACATAACACTGCACTGGATGGCATGGTTAATGATGAATGAACCAGAGAACTTGCTCTTAGGAAACTCTCATTCTAACATAGCAGTTCTCAGTATCTTTTATCTAGACTTACTAAATGGATGACATTAATATATGCAAGGCACTCTGAAGAGTAAATTTGTTTTTTGTTTTTATAATTGAAGTTCGATTTGCCAACATATAGTATAACACTCAGGGCTCAAGAGTAAATTTGGAGTTATGAACAATTCTTAGTGAATTGCTCCTTCTCTGCCCATATCTTCTATACCCAAGAAATGGCACTTGAAAGCTAGTGAGTCAAAGCAGCACTAACAAATTTGAGACATATCGTAGATGTCACCCTAAATCATTTGTACGTTGTTATTTTACCTACCATTAGTTATAAATAATTTACAACACACTTCACTGCTGATCACCACCTCCTGGGTTTTGATGTCCCAGATGAGAACAACTGGCCTAGTGAAAGGAGCATGCTAACATCCTAGTATTAACAGCAATCCAGGTATTAACAGCAATCCAAAGCAGAGTGAAGTGGGTTTAGCAGAAACAGCAAGGGATTGTGGGGGACTCGGAAAGGAACTGCACTTTCCACCTAAGGCACATAGAGAGGTTTCCCAGAAGAGTCAACATCTGAGCTAAACGCAGGGTTTTCACAGAGACTGAATCACTTCATTAGTAAGAGACCACTCTTTATCTCCTCCAAACCCAGATGTCCCCCCATTCTTTTTGACTGGGCTCAGTGGAAGTTGAATTTCAATCAGAGCAAAGAAATTGGGCATTATTGCCACACTTCACTAAGACAGGTAATGGGGAGGTAACACCTTGGAATGTGGAGTTCTGGGACCAGCTTCCCAGACTCTGTTGCTATGTCTCCCCCAAAAAGATGTTGGAGGAGTGAGCTTCCCTCACATGCATTTCAAGACGAAAGGATAAGTCAGGTCAGATCCACCAGATCTCTATCATCTGGTTAACAGCAGACCTGGGACAAACATAGATTTTTTTCTCCCTGGGCTCAAAATCTTTCCACTTTATTGAATGTTTGATGATCTTTAGAAGTCCTTTGTAACCTTGGCTTCTGAATCACGTTTTCTTTTGAGTCTTGCCTGCCAGTCTAAAGGCAGGATTTATAGATACCATCCCTCCCACTCCTGCTTTTGAGGACCAAATCACGGGAGTCAAAGCTGCTCTTTTTATAGGCAGAGGCCTTAGGGATTCTAGAGGACTCTATGTTAAGAAAAACTATTTCCCTGCTTCCTCCTCCCCTGTCTATCCTAGCAAAGTGTGATCTTGCAGCTTCACTCTACTGCATGGTTTTCCCAAGTGGTTTTCCTATTATGTAATGGCAGAGGAATGGGAAACAGTTCCCCTTTGGCAGTAGGTGGCACAATGAGAGCAATAAAGTTCTACAGATAGTATTGCACAAAGAAGAAAGTTTGGAAAGGTACATTCTTTTATGTAGTTTGAAAACAATTGGAGCTTCAGTGGCAGATGGGGAAAGTGTATGGAGCCTTTGCTCTCCTCTAGGTAAACACAATGCAAACTTTTAAGGTTTAAGAGCAAGGCGGGGGCACGGGTGGTGAGCCTTGGTGACTTAGCGGTTTAGCGCTGCCTTCAGCCCAGGGCGTGATCCTGGGGTAGTAAGATCGAGTCCCACATTGGGCTCCCTGCGTGGAGCCTGCTTCTCCCTCTGCCTGTGTCTCTGCCTCTCTCTCTCTCTCTCACTCTCTCTCTCACTGTCTCTAATAAATAGATAAAATCTTTAAAAAAAAATTTTTTTTTAAAGAGCAAAGTGAGGCCATCCTCTGCAGTTACCAAATGTTTTGAGAAACAACTATTGGCTCAGCCCTAACTGAGACTGAATGCTTGATGATAGGCTGCACTCCATAGACTTAGAGAACACCTGGTCACCAGTATGGCATCCCACAAAGCAGTACTTCTGACAAGGAACTCATAAACGGTGTGCTGACACACCAAGCCATAAAGTTGGATGAGCAGGGCAGTACCCCATCATCAAGTGGGAATGCTATATATGAGACTCCCCATGAGCATGTGGCTCAGATTTTCATGGTTCCTACTTTTGCTACATTCCCTCCCTTATTTCAACCCACTTCTAGGACTTACTAGGAGTTCCCTAAAACCAGCTGACTAAGACAGAAAAAAATCAAGCTTGCTTTAAAAATGGTTCTACATAAATAAACCGGCAATATCTGAAAGTAAGTGGCTGTTATGCCATAGCTCCACTTGGGGGTGGCCCAAAGGACAGTCTGATGAGAGGACATCCTGCCATCAGGAAGAACTTCTAAGCAGTGCACCTGGTTATTCATTTTTGTCTAGAAGGACAGAGTGCAGCACATGGACTTACATCAATTCAAAGGCACTGACTAAGGTTTGGTTGGATGGTCAGGGACTTGGAAGAACACCACTTAAAAACTGGTGGCAAAGAGGTCCCGGGAGGAGCCTGTGGATAGACCTTTCAGAAGAAGCAAAATAGGAAAGGATTTTTTTTTTTTTTGTCTCACAAAAGAGAAGCTGAATGATCAGGTGAGTAAAATGACCAATTCTGTGGATATTGGTCAGTTTCTTTTCTGAGCAACCCTTGTCCTTACCCATCAAGCTAATAAATTAGGGGCCACATCAGCGGGGATGGAGGTTATGCAGGGACTCAGAAACATGAATTTCCACTCAACAAGGCTCTAGCGCCTGCTCCAGGTCCACTACCAGTTGCCGACTGTGCATCCACAGAGGCTGTAGCTACACAGGGACAACAGCCTTCCATTGAGATCTCCTTAGGCTCCCCTTTTCTTGTCCTAATTTGCTGGTAGGATACACTGGGCTTCTTGTATTTCACACTGACTTCAGAAGCTTGACAGTGGGCATCCAGAGGCTGTATTAATAATTCTTTCCCTGATCCTTCAACTTGTACATTCCCAGCAGGGGGCCACATTTGTATAGAGTCTAATTTCCATAATAAATCTCCTATTCTCAAAATACTCATGAGGCTTGGATTCCTTGACTGAACCCTGGCAGGTAAAGGAGATTAGGGAATGGTCCTATAAACCATTCACTGAGACCCGTGAAGATTGCTAGTTTTTCAGGAGGCGACTTGGATTTGCAGTTTGTCCATAGTCTGGAAGGTGAAAATTAGGATGGGGTGGGCTTCCCATGAATAGAAGGAAAGAAAAGGAAATACTCCACATCCAAAAAAATGCTAAAGGCTTTCTTTCGGTAGTCAGACTGCATATGATTTATGTTTTCCTTTTTCTCTACAGCTATATAATTTCCAATTTTTATAATAAATATATTTGATCTTTTACTTGATTAGTAATAAAAAATAGTTAAAAATAGTAAAAAAAAATCACAAACTCTGTTTTGAATAAAGTCAGGAAATTTAAAGAGTACAGAGTATTTGGTGACTTACATACATACCCTAGGGCATAACATGCCATCCATTTGTTGAAGAGCTGAATTAATCAGTTTGCACCCAGTGTCTACTCATAACAAGGTTATATAGTTCAAAAAACACCCTGGTTTTCAGTACCCCAAACAGTTAGTACAAGTCACTGGATGTGTTATTGAGGCTCTTCCAGCTACAAGAAGAGGCTTCCTAAGGCTATAAGTATGGTAGTTTATTGTAAGAACACATAAGACATTAAAGTTGCTAGACTTTTTAGTTGTCCCAAATTTCATGCAGGCACACAGTACAGGGTACTTGGAGCCTTGGGTCTGGGTTGAGGTTCCTCTGGCTCTGAAACATTTCTTAGGGACTTGGGAGAAAGTTACGAGTCTTTAGAGAAATACTTTACAGATAGATGGTTCAGCTGCTCCATGTAGTTGTGTGTGTGTGTGTGTGTGTGTGTGTGTGTGTGTGTTTGGTTGCCAACCAAGAAAATCAGGTCATTTATAAGAAAAAATGAAATTAAATCTATCTCATTCTTTGTATATCACAAACATTTTTATCTTCTAGGCAATGGGCAGCAATAGTGAAGTTTGAAGCAGAAATGTAAACTGTTCAAGTCTGATATTGAAATTAACAATGAAACACCCCAGAAATGGTACAAAGAGAAAAGTCACAGAGGCCAGGAGGTAGGTTGCTAGGATAGTAACTAGGTAAGAAATGATAGTGAACTGACTCCGCAAACCAGCAAAGAAAACTGGCAAGAGGAGCCAAACGTTATGTTAGAGAAACTAATGAAAATATTAACATAAGTAGAAACTTATTAGTTTAATTTTAATGAAAAGTCACATTTCCATTGGCAAAGAACAAAGATTTGCCCTGCTTTTAACCAAATGTACGTGAGATTTACAATGCCATGGACTTGTTAGAGCAGATTCTTCCTACCCATCTCACAAAGCAAACTGATGATGTGTGATCCTCTGATTGCTACATCTGAATGAGGGGGAAGCACCGATCACCCTAGATTAGACGGTGCTGCAGCAACAGCCCCCAGTCTCAGTGACTTAAAACCACACGTCACTCACACTATGCGTCTCTCGTGGTTCAGCTGAGGGTCAGCACTGCTCGAGAGCTTGGCCCCAGGATCAGGCTGAAATCACAGCCACCACCTGCCACCACCTGCCACCACTTGCCTTTCACCTTAGTAGAGGGGAAGAGATAGCATCCAGCCATATAGCAGCTTCTAAAGAATCTATCTGGAGTGGAACGTGACATTTCATCGGCCAAAGTAAATCATATGGTTCCACCCAATTTCTGGGGAGTAGAGAAGTGTAGTCCTACCACGTGTCCAGCCAAACCCAGAAATCTTTCTGTGAACAATGCTAATGTCTACCCATCTATTATGGCTCATGGTTAGCAGCGATATCTTCCTTTAGCTGCCTCGAATCTCATGAACTACGCAGAGATCAGGAAACATGTTTCAAAGTAAGACCCCACCTGCAGCAGCAAGTAGTGATGCTATTAATTCCCACAAGCTTAGTTAGGAAGCCCTAAGGTCTTAGCTATTTATAGTTGCAAACACCCAAGCCATTTCCTGACAGATTATGGATGTGGAGTACAGTAATAGTCTTAGTAGAATTTCCGCTCTGGTTTCTGTCTTGTCAGGAATCATCCCTGCGGTCTACCTAGGGCCTCCCCCGCTGTACCCTGGGCTTGTTCTTCACCTTCTGCCCTGCGGCACACAGCGACTGTTAAGCAGCTGTCCTCTCCCACAGCGGGGAGGGCCTTACGTCCACGAGGCATTGTTAATGCAGCAGCATATGCTAGCAGAGCACTGGGGAACCGGGCTGCCTGCAAAACTCAGGGATTTAATTGAATTAGAAGCATACACTCTGGATATTCCGGTCTGTAGTCTTTACAGCCCTCTTTCCGCTTGCCAGAGAAAACCTCTCGACTTTCACATGATCTGCTAGCACTTGGGATTTATTCTCTGCACCTTCTACTAGATCCAGTGGCCATCTCTTATCCCCTTGCATCCTCACTTTCTGTAAACTGGAGGGAAGATGGTCTTTAGCAATAGTTCTGCAGTCCTTGCCAGGAATAGACAATAGAAGTAGCTCAAGAATGAATGAGGGCCTTATGACATCCCACATGATGGTCTCCACCTCCTTGGCACCTGCAGCCCTCTAGACAGGAATCCCCATGCTTTTCCTGATGATAATAAGCAATCAGGATGTTGGTTAAAATACAGATTACCCATTCTAGCCTGGGGAAGATATGAATCAGAAGGTCCGGATAGAACCCAGGAATTTGATTAAAAAAAAAAACAAACACTAGAGATGAATCGTATTGTCAAGCAAGTTTGGGAAACACTAGACTGTGTTTGTTCCCTTCCTCCTGAAATGCTTGGATGTTTTTCAACTTCACCAAACAAAGCTGCAAGGCTGGAGAATAATACCACTAAGCCTTTTTCAATTCAATCTGCTCTTTCCTAAAGTTTTTCCGCCTCTAAGTATATCTAGTGTACTTTCATATACTTTTATATAGTGTTGGGCTAATGTCTCCAGGTGCTATGCTGTGTTTCTCCCTAAAAGTATAGTTTCTCCCTAAAAGTATAAATTCCCTAAGGTCAAGGATAATGCCTCTACTTTGTCTTCCTCGGTCTCTTCCCACATTTAGTGACATCTATATATGCACCTATCTCTCTACCTACCTACCTACCTTCCTATCCATCCTTCCATCCACCCCCCTGTCTACCTATCTCTCCCCATTAGAGTGGACATTTCCTGAGAGCATGGAGCTTGCTCCTCGACAGCATCTAGAACTGTGCCTAGCATATATTAGGGACTCTGAACAAATGAGTTTTGACTTGTGAGTCAAATTAAAAAGAAAGTTTTGAACACGTCTGAGACATCTCAACAGTCACAAGGTTGATGGCATCATTGTGCTTTATCAATGTGATTATTCCCTTTTCTCCAACTTTTTGCTTTCTTTCCAGTTCCTGTCCTTTTCTTCTGTCTATATTCTCTAAAAAGAGTGTTTTTACCTAAACTAATGGATAGAGCAAAAGAAGCACAGAGGTGAATACAAGTAGCATACAGTTTTGACTTTGGTCTGCCTATCATCTATTTCTCTTGCTTTTGTTGACAGAAATCTGAATCTCCTTCAGGGAACTGTCTCAGTCTCTGTGTTGAGGTAAGATTGTCCTAGAATGGACCAATCCACATATTACTTTGCTTCAAGGCTTATTTCAGGAATGGCTCTATGATCTCTGGATCTAATCAGAGTTTGGGATTTTTCACTGGGACTTTGGGCTCTAGTACTGCTGAGGCTGAAGCTCTCATGTGGAAAGGGCCTGCCTGAGATTGAAACTAACACAGAAAAGGCCAGGACAAAGTCCTGGCCAGAGAAGGAGATAGGTATAATATGACAGCTGGGCATGGGCCATGGGGATGGGAGCCAGGAGAACAGGCTATAGAACGCATTTTCTCTTTCACCTCAAGTAAGCACCCTGTGTGTAAGGTATAGTCCTCAGGGCAGGCTGGGTAAAGAAGAGAGATTTCTTTGTAGGAAACATACTGCCCAGGTGCCCTGCCCATACATGGCCTGGGCAACCTCTTGTTATATTCCATCAGTATCATTCAGGGGCTTTCCTGAATGCCCTTGCATGCTATTTTTACATAATCTGCACTTACATTGCCACACCATCTACAGCAGACTTGTTTCCTCTCTAGTCTGTAAGTTGCTCCTTGGGAGTCAGGGCCAGACTTTCCCTATGTTGCTCCCCGACACCTGGGAGTGCCTGCTGTGCTCCATGTTCAATACACATTGGTTATGCAATGCAGGGGATACATGTAGTAGATTAAAGAGCTCACCTCTAAGTTTCTTGACCTAAAAATTCAAGGGACAGGCCTCCACCAAAATTCAGAGCTACTAAGGAAAAATGCTTCTTGTTTTCTCAACTTTGCTGGGTGAAGATGAGTCAGCTGTGAACTGAGGTCACTGGCCCCACTCCTTCGCTGCAGAGATGAGAGCCTCTGGATAGTCTGTGAGGAGATATACCACTGAGAAGCAGACAGCAGCCTCCTGCCACTGGAAGAGATGGGCCATGACAGAGAGACAGACAGCCTGGCTCACTGCTCTGCCCATTGGAGGATGCCCGAGGGAGTCTGAATGCCCCACTATACCCATGAAAAGTGGAAGGAAAACATTCCAGCACCCAAACAGGGACAAGAGGGTAAGAGAGAGAGAACAAGTAAAGATTTTTTACTTTGGTTTTGTTTATAGCATCTACTCCTAAGAAAACTGACAACAGCCATCCTTCTGTATGTATATGGACCCCAGTGGATGGAAAAGTAGGCTGAGGCACCGATGCCTGGCTCCTTTCTCTTTATTTTCATATAATAACAGTTACCTCCCAACTCTTAGAAAGAGTTGATATAAACAGTTATTTTCATTTATGAAGCACTTTGAAAAGACCATTCAAAAGGCCACTTTTCCACATCTTATCTATTGTGAATAATGCTGAAATGAACATGGGAGCACAGATAATCTCCTTGAGGCACTGATTTTATTTACCTGGATATATACCCAGAAGTGAGAATGCTGGATCACCTGGTAGTTCTATTTTTAATTTTTTTTTTTTGAGGAACCTAATCCTCTATACCAATTTACATTTCTACCATCAATGTATAAGAGTTCCTATTGTGTCTGTTGATAAGTGAATAGATAAAGGAAATGTGTTAAATATATATAATATGTATATATTTATAGATATATATTTATAGGTCTCTGTATAGATATGTACACACAGGGGGATACTATTCAGCATTAGCAAAGGAGATACTATCATTTGCAGCAACGTGGATGAACCTGGAAGTGAAATAAGTCAGTCATAGAAAGAAAAATACTGCATGATCTCACTTGTATTCAGAATCTTAAAAAGTCCAACTCATAGAACTAGAGGATAGAATAATGGTTACGAGGAGCTGGGGGCTGGAGAAAATGGGAAGATGTTGGTCAAAGGGTACAAAATTTCAGTTGTATGAGATGAAAAGTGTGGAAACCTAAAGAATAGCATGATGACTATAGATGATTTAATACTTCTAGCATTGAATACTAGAAGTTTGTAAAGAGACTGGACCTCAGGTGCTTTCACCAAACATACACAGGAAAATGGAACTATGTGAGGGGATGAATATGTTAATTAGTTTGACTATAGGAATCATTTCACTGTTTCTATGTATATCAAAACATCATGTGGTATACCTTAAAAATACACATTTTCATTAAGAAGAGAAAGGTCACTTTTCCTCAGCAACCAATTTCTATTACTGAATGGGATTTCAACAAGATTTTTCTGCCTAAAGGGAGAGGCTGCCTTTACACATTACTTCTGATAAGCGCTACTGACTTTCTTCAAATCACCACACTACCTCATTATCTTCTTTTTGCCTTTTCTACCTTTTCTTCTTTGAACTCTTATTGAAATCATGTCCAAAGTATGGACAACCAGTTGTGAGTAGGATGGTGATCATGGAACATGATTGCACCAAAAAATAAATAGCAGTGGACACGATTCAGGCAAAACATTTCTTTCCTCTCAGCAAATATTTTGATGAATAGATGCCTTCTTGGGCCACCATTAGTCTCACATTCTTTGTATCATCTTCTCAGCTCTGCTAGGCTCCCTTCTTTTTGCTGCCTAACTTGAGGACAAACTTTAATCAAAGTTTATATGCAGTAAATCAAGATGGAAGAAGGTTCCTTGGAAATGCATAAAGCCAAATTCCACAGCACTAGAGAGAGGTAACACTCGTGCAAATACAGCTAAGTATTTAATCAGCAACTCTGATCCAGTTCATGTGGAAGGGAAGATGAATAGGATTCCTATCAGGTGTGCCCAGCTCTTAAAGACCTAGTGTCTTATTCTCTTCTCTGGCAAATACGCTTACGAAATACAAGCATATCTCCACGAGCCGCTCTTATGCACTTTATACATGTTAACAATTTTCTAATCACTGGTATGATGTTCACATAATGGCTTCTATTAACGCAACAAACAAGTTTCACTACAGTGCCCTACATTTGTTTGCTGCCTCTTGGTATTTCTGTCTCCTGACAGTGATGAAAAAGAATTCCATATCTTCCTTGATATTTTGAGGTAATTATTCCCAGGGGCTGTACTACAAACTGATTTGGCTCCATTGGAAATCCCACTAATAGTGACAAGCTGGTAGTTGCTACCATTTGCTCTCAGGAAGAAGAATACTGCTTTATATGTCTGTGTCAATGCACAGCTTATCAAAATGACAATTGTGTATTCCAGAGACACAGAGACTTAAGCCAAGTGTGACCCCTGAAACGAATGGCCAGTTTACGTAATACTCTCAAGTCTCTCAAGTGACTGAGTGTAAAACCATGGAAGGCATTGCTGTTTTTGTTTAGTATCATTTGTTTCTCCCTTTCCTTCCTCTACATTTTTTTTCCTCAAATATGTAAGAATGAAGCATTGGCTATGTAATTTGTGATCACAATCTAACAAATGTACAATAAAATCTGACAAACAATGATAAACATTTGTCCGATTTTATATCATTTTTAGTATGCGTGATTATAATAATAACCAGTTTGAGCAATGATATATCCCAACATTAATCCTCATAAGATATGATTGAATAGTTATAATTGTATAAATGTAGTAGATGAAGGCATAAGAGAAAAAAGGGGGGTTTAGAAAGAGGTTGCAGAGAGGATTGTTTAGGAGCTGAATTGAAGCAGCCTCGTTATATACATCTCTCGCAACTTTGTAGTCAGGGACACCACATGGAAGCTTGGCATCTGCCGCCATGAAAGTATTTATACCATGAAAATTAGCAAACACTGCAGATCAAAAACACTACTCCCCCAAAAGCTGGTTGGTAAACATTTACCTGAACACCACTGTTTACAAAAACAATGAGTAGCTGATTTTGAGTTTTAAACTCTGCTCTAACTCCAAGTCAAGTGGAAATCACTGGCCAAAAAGTCAGGGGGTATTTGTCCTAGTTCTCACTTTGCCATGGAATTTTGTCCTTAATTAAGCAAACCCATTCATGTGTGTACCCAGCATTTCATCGTGTATAGATAGCATGCAGTTCCTGAATCTTTAAATAATGAAGTATGAAGAAATATTTAAAGGCGCTATCAGTATATTCTTGGTTGGGAAGGACAAGAGTTCTGAGCTTTGTTGATCACCACCCCCACTATGTTCACTTAGTAGAATTAAAGACAGGACTTTCCTCTTTCCAGCTGTCCTTCTCTAATCCCTCTTTCCCTCACCTTTTTGGTAAATTTCCCTGCGAAGTAGATTCTGAGACAAGGAACTGAATGCAAGTGATTTGTTATGGAAGTTCTCCCCAAGAAACCATGGGAAGCAAGATAGGGATGAGGAAGAAGCCAAGCAAAGACGTGATTTCAGGAGAAAGCCCTAGAGGCTCAGGAGCATACATTACACCCCAGTTGTCCTTCCTCAGGTCAAGGGAGCTGGGCTGTTACACACCCCTCACCCAAGTCACACAGACACAGACACAGACATTGGTGATGGGGGATAGGAGCTAAACTCCCAGGCATTTTGACCTCTGCAATGGGGGTTTGGTTCCAACGCCACCTCTGGAAGTCACAGGTGCCAGTCATTAGCAGCAGAGCCTGGAGAAGAGGTCAATGGGTGCACAGAGCTGGGGAAAAAGATGCAGCAACAGTATAGTCTACACTTCACAAATCATGTTTACTGAGAACCAGTATTCATCCAGGTTAGCCAAGGGTGACATAGCTTTTCTCAGAAAAACTAACATGATTTGTCTATTCTTTTCCTGGCCTAATGGAGGCATATTAGGGAACTAGAGCACTCACAAATCTAGAAAATAAGAAAATAATCCTTTCAGGTAAAAATACCCAGCCCTATTTCAGAGAGACAGAGACAGACAAACATAGGCAGAAACAGAGACAGAGAAAGAGCACACAGAGTGGACACCTTGGCCTGTGCTAACCTGACCATGAAGGAAGGGGATGATCACTTGGAGAGGACACAGTGTGTCCCCCTCTACAGGGAGCCTGTGCATATGGAGCCTTTTGTGTTATAAAGCATCATGGTAACTGACTGTTTTCTGCACCCACCCTTCTACCACCCTAAGAAAAAATAAAAAGTACATGGCCAGTACGCTTGAATGTAATTAGCTAAGTGAGTAAGTATAAGTGGATAGTTACACTACTCTTTAGGTTTGCTCAGCAAAGAGATTGTACCAGGTTTTCTGGATGTGAATTCAGACCACACATAATGCAATACTATCTATTTAATCACCTAAGTCATTCATGCCATAGGAAACCATGTCAGATTGAGAGAATCTCTTTCTAGTCCTGCATCATTTCCATGAGATCCTAATGTGCTACAGAACTCCGAGTGCTTCCCCTTCTGCAAAATGTCCATAGATAATGTAAGAATTATTACTCTACTGTACACACTGGGAAGCTGAGGCACCATTTATGTGGCAAGTCCTCTTAGAGGAATCTCCTGCTTTGAAACAATACCTCTTTGCAGGGAGACTAGCATTGAATATGAGGACTTGGAGGTATTGCCTTTTGCTGCATCAAAACATCCACATTTCACCACACACACATGCTCACCAGGTTTTGAGGGTGTTTTTTTTTTTTTTTTTGGTTTTTGTTTGTTTATTTTGTTTTAAAGATTTATTTATTTCTCTTAGAGAGAGAGAGAGAGAGAGAGAATGGGGAGGGGCAGAGGGAGAGAAAGAATCTCCAGCAGACTCCTCTGCTACTTCAGCCAGATGTAGGATGTAGGACTTTATCCCAGGACCATGAGATCATGACCTGAGCTGAAACCAATAGCCAGCCGTTTCACCAACTGAGCCTCCTGGGAAACCCAAAGGTTTTCTGTTTGGGCGGGGCGGGGTGGGGGGATCTCCTCTATCATGCAAGTCTGCAGTTTTTTAAAAGATTATTTTTCTATTTGCTCCTTTTATTTTAAAATGTAATCCTAGTTATCACAGAGAACAGAAAATCCTAGTGTGAAATAGTTAATAAGAGTTTTTAATAATCATTACTCATAAAATCTCAAGTGGCCTTGGTGGGCATCTGGTCGTCATTAAGAGGATTGAATTTATCAGACAAGTCATTTTGCTTAATTAGGTGGCTAACTGGCAGGGCCTTTCTTACTGAAAAAAGCATTAAAATTACCAGTGAAAGCCTCAAGAAGTCCTTGATTGGACCATTTTGTCATTGTTTTAGTGGGTATCATCCAATTCCCACTTGCAACTGCTAGGAATTAATTCAAGTTCCAGGACCCTGCATAAAGCTCACATAACTAGTTAGCCAACTTAAACTAGGGCAGCCTAACTAGAAATAATAAAGTGAATCAGTATCTCAGGTCCTTATTTACATAGAGGAATTCATGCTTTGGTATGATTCTATTTTAAGTATGGTCAGTTCCTTACATTTCCAAGTCTAGCCTTAGAACAAGTGGGGCCTAACAACTTAGGAATGCCCAGTTCCCAAGCTCCAAGTCATGCTTAGGTAGAGAAGAGGCTTCAGAGATTACAACAGATGTTTTCATTGGACAAACACCAACTGTCCTTTCATGCAGAAACAAATAAGCTACAACACAGTGGCATGTTCATTTTTTCATATACTGTATATCAAAAAGAAAAAGGATGTAACATTTATGTTTCAAAGTTTTAAAAAGCAGTTATCTAAATGATTTTAAAAGGGATTAGCCCTAGAGTAAATGAGGAAGCAAATGATTGGTTTAAATGGGAAATTCTAGAACAAAAATCTAGAGTGCAGTATCTCTCTTCACCAATGTTAGCTAGGGGTTCTGACACTTTAATAGGCAGCTCAAGCCTTTCTCTTCCAATAATGTCCTTTTACCTCATTCCTGGATGGGAAACTGAATTCTAGTCTTTGAACTCAAACATTCCCTAAGAATCCTGTGGAGGATGCCCACAGCTCATAGGTCTAACAACTCTATCAGGGTAGAAGAAACAATAATAATTGGATCCCATGAGCCTCTACTTGAAATAGTCAAGGAATGGAAGGTAAACTGATTGAGCAGTGTGGCCAGGCAACCAGACTGGTGAACACCATTTGACAGAAAACAACCCGAGAAACAAGGAGAGTTGGCCCCAGGGATCTCCAGATGCATGGAAGTGGCTATGAATGCACTTGCAAGCTCCCTAAGATGGAGAAAGTCCAGGCAGTTTTCCAAACCACTAATGCTGGCTTACAGTGAAGAAAGATGCAAACTATAGCTTATACCTTAGATAGACACCCTCTTAAAGTCTATGATCTGAAGTCTGAAGCTGAAGCCACAAACCAGCTGGCCTGTCCTCATGTTAAACGGTCTTATGCTAGTTACTTTGTTCTCTACATAAGCTGAATTTTTTTTTAATTTCAATATTTTGTTCATCATTTTTCCCTTCCCACAAAGTTGACTGGCATCTTACAAACATAAAATTTTAAAACTTTAAAACTCCTATATAATTAATTTGTGTGCAGAGGCATATGATCCTGGCAAAATGGGAAATTTTTATAGATTTCACCAAAACATAATAACCCAATTTATTTGTAAATGGGAGTATATTAGATAATAGGAGAGGCTTTGATACATGATGATCTTATTAACAGAAATCACACAACTCATGCATCTTGATTCAAAATATCCTCTGTGTCTTATGCTTTGACTAGCAGATCCAAATAGGGTCAGCTAAAAGTCCAAGCCTCTCATTGAAATGGTCATCAACTACTCGTGCATCTGGGCAGGTGGGAAATTTTTTGGTCTTGAGGTTTCCTAATCTACAAAATGTGGGGCTTAGAATCCAAAGGGATTCATTCATGTTGCAACATCTATTTTTTTCATTGACCATGTCTGTAATAAACCAGAAAGTTCCCTGTAGCAGGAGGTGATTTTAAGTAAAAATTTAAGAAGAGAAATTTGGTATCAGTGTTAAGCACCAACCACAGAAGGGTGATTATGAAGTGTGGTAAAGAGAAATAATCATCATAAATGCCATTTACTGAGCACTTCCCACAGACTATGAGATTCTCCAAGGGCCTTCCTTCCATGGGCTTTATTGGTCTAATGGAGCCAATAGACCATTATTCAAAACACATATCAATTTACCATCTCTGCCTTCTCAGAGGGGTGGCTTATTTCTTATTATGGGAAGGTGGGTGAATCTCTACTTTTGCTTTCTTCTTTCAAATACTGGTAATGGAGAGGACATGGAAAGACTGACATTTCAAATTCTCTTCTAGAGTGGCAAAAAATTAAGACTTGTTTAGTGAATCCTTGAGTAAGTACTATAGGCCTCCACTCAAGTGGTTAAGGAAGGATAATAAGCTAAGATAATCTTAGCTAATTATCTTAATCTTAGAGGAGGAGCCAAGTTTGAGAGGCTCAGAAAAATGGAGTGAGAGGGAAATATAAGGAACCAGAGTTTACCAAGCCATAGAGAGATATAAAGCCTCATCAACTTCCCAACCCAGGAGCTGAAGGGTTCAAGTTCTACAAGTCAGAATGGAGTCAGTGTAGAAGACAGACATCAGACATGATAATTAGAACTGATAGGGGATAGTAGTACCTCATGGGGCTCCCAAGAATCTTAAAGAAGGCTTTATGCTTCACATATAACAAGGAACGAAAGCATGGCACTTGTTTTTAGGTCCAAAAGCACAAGAAGACCTCAGACAACTTGGAGATACTCCACTCTCAAATCTTACAGAAATTCTTCTCTAAAGTACATCTTACCATCCCCATCTTACATCTTTCTATCCCTCATGGGACCAAGAAGAGCTTAACACTGTGGTTCAGGAAGGTTCTTCTTCATTTGAAGAAGGCTTGGAGCTTTTGTTTTCCATGATGTCAACCAAAAAGCCACAATCTTGGGGGAAATGGCATCAAGGAGAGTTTGGCAGTGAGGTGACACAATGGTGGTGCTCACCTGGAGAAGGTGAACAGAAGCAGAAGAAGATATTCTGTCTTTACCTAGGTGGGAATTAGAGTGTGGAATTAGAGATTACCATTTTTTAAAGCTTGCATTTATTTATTTATTTATTTATTTATTTATTTATTTATTTATTATTTAAAAGAGAGACTCCACAAGGAGGGGGGAGGGGCAGAGGAAGAGGGAGAAGCAGACTCACTGCTGAGCAGGGAGCCCGACTTAGGGCTGGATCCCAGGACCCAGATGCTTAACCGACTAAGCCACCCAAGTATCACTCAGATTACCATTTTTAAGGTAATTCTCACTCCTATGACTCTTACCTGAGCAGCACCATCCCATCTGTAGTGACTGGGTACAGCTAGAGTATCTGTGACCTTCCGTTTGGTCCTGCTGGCATTCCCACAAACAACTGGAAGAGGGGGGTTTGGGGGTTGATTATGAAACAAATACTCAAAGGAAGAAATTTTCCTCCCCAAATTTCTTTTCATATTCTCTTTTACTTATTCTGCTTTTATACAAAAAGAAAAGTAAATTAACCCTTTCAGAAGATTCATGACCCCATCAGATACATTTGCCCTCTGACGTTATCAGTACTGAATGCTACCCTATTGCCTTTTAACTGATCACATTTCATCTGAAGGATCAAAGATACCATCCAGTTAGTTTCTCAAGGTGATTCTGCATCATGTCAATTCTGGCATCAAAGTCTTTATGCTTATAAAATTTTCACCATGTACAAAAACGAAGATGCTGACAGAATGGGAAAGATTTGTTTGAATTCTCACACATTTTTGCTTTCTTCCCTTATTTGGAATATCTGGTCAGAATTAAGGATGAATTCTGTGTCTGTAGCATGGGATGAAACTAACCAGCCCATTATGAACTCAGAACTGGCATTCAGAATTAATGATTCTTATCTACTGAGTTATCTGCTTTCTAAGGCCTAAGAATATCTGATGAGGCAGAGCTGATGAATAAGAACTACGTGCTCTTCTGAAAAGAAATAGGCAAAATAGAACCAGTATAATTTGTGCTAGAATCCTAGGGTTATAGATGAAATGAGTTTTGTTTTTTTTTAAACCATAAAAGTATTAGAAGCGCACCACAGGAAATTGAGAAGTTTTAAAAATTTAAAGCCATCTGTTTTTACAGTAACATTGGTACATTTTTCTACATGTTTTCATATATTTGAGAGTGTGATTTACATGCACTTTGTTATACTGTTTTTTTAATGTATCATTTAAAAGACTGAGGCTATAAGCTCTCTCTCTAAAGATACTTCTAGGTGACAAAGTAAATTCCTTATTGTATTATTGTAAAACCATGATTGATGTGGATTATAACACATTGAATATTCAAATTACTTGTAATTATTTTTTTTACTAAGTAAAACTATGTTAATATGAGGTGATATTTAATAGTGTCAACTGTAAAATCTAAGTATCTTTTTAAAGTGGTGATAAAAAGTACTTAATGCAGTTTTAGTGTTCTTTCCACAAAAATACTGGACGGAAGGCAGGCAGGATGGTGCTAGTTTCAAGGCATGGCAGTTGTGCCTTTTGAATATGTATGTCTGTGCCTCACATATGACCCTGGTCAGAACAAGCAAAACAAAAACCGTGTTCCTTCTGCTGTAAACAATAGCAATGACCCAGGGGTGAGAAGAGGCTCCAGCTCCAACAACACACGCTGTTCCTGGCCTCGGAGCTCATAAATAGTCTCTCTTTCTGTTCTGTCCATTCCACACTTTACTGTTTCCAGCTAGATTCCGGTGCAGTCATTACGGCTCTGGCCCAGACATTTGTGCTTCTTTCAGCCTGCCCAATTCTTGTTGAAAGGTCACTGCCTCTTTGATTTCTTTGAGAAGAGACTTCAACCATGTCTTCCGTCTGAACAATGGTTCTCATGGCTGTTATACTTGGGAAGCTGTGGGAGTTGGTAGTTGATTTTGTTTTTTCTCCTATGCTGCAAAAGCTTTTTCAGGTTTCCTTTTTCCCTTCTCCCTTTACTTAACATTTTTTTTTCTCATGCAACTTTCCAGCTGATGGTTCATTTCTGACCTAACCTTCCCAACATAGTCTCAGGTTCTCGTTTTCTTCCCATCAGATACTCTTGTCAATCTTCTAGTGTATTAACCACAAAAGGTCCTTCCCTTGCCACTGATTCCTCCAGAATCTCAGAGATGCCCCTGAGTCATAGGAAGAGAGCCAGTTAGAACGTAGAAGGCCAGCAGTTGGAAGGCATGAGGCCAAAAGCCTTGTCCTAATGCTGAAATGTTGTTCTGCTAATGTGTATCTCATGCCTAGTATTTCTTATTAATAAGACACTAAATAAAGAGTGATCCAGGGTTTCCATTGCCAAAAGAAACGTCTCTCTTTTAATTAATCAATGCAGATGGGCCTTTACTGGAAAATAGAAGGGAAGTGTTTCTAGAACTCAGGATATAATGTTGCATCAGGGGATACTGTACCCTCTTTTTATTTTGAAGTGGAAAATTTTTAAATAATGCAGAGACACCAGGTCTGGACTGCTGAGAGAGAGTTCACAGATTATTGCCGAACAGGTGCTTTTTCGTAAACTCAGGACTTGTCTTTCTCAGTTTACTTGTGCTACAATTCATTTGCATTCAGTCTGGCAGGAGCTCAAATCAAGCCGATTATCCGGATGGAGCCATTTATGAAAAAAGAAATAACTTAGAGTCGACTTCCACTTCTTCCTTATTTCTTTTTCTCTTCCCCTTATGGGCCAATACAATTATCTCTCAGCCAAAGACTAACATAAATATTGATCAAACAGGAACCCCGCAAGATGACTGCTTGGCTTGGCCTCTCTTCAACTTCCTGGTCCTTAGTCTCTCTCCTGATGCACCAGCTAATCTGCTTCATTTCGGAGTTCCTTTTTGCTTCAGTTTTTCTCTCAAGACAATCTAACTTAAAATTGATCCAAAGCCACCCCATTTTCCCTCCAATGTCACATAATCTATTGTTGAACACAAACATGTATACACGATTATACAGTATTTAAACCAAAGGACTTGACTTAATTATGGAAAATCAGGAGAAGTTGGCTTAAAAAAAAAAAAGAAAAGAAAAGAATGTAGGCTAAGCACATGCATTGTCTTCTGTCTTTCCCCTGAATCTGCCACAGCAACTCCTGAGAGTTACAGGAGCCAGGATGGAGATGTCGGCAGATGAGAGACTAAAGAAATTTTGGAGAAAGGGACCACTAGAAACTTGAATCACATTGGCATCAGATTTTTCATCGGAATGAGAATGTTAAAAGGCAGCAGTTCTGTCCTTCACCCTTTGAAAGTAAAATGATTTCAAACCTATAATTCCAAACCTGGACAATTTTTAAGGTGATTGTGAGGGCAGAATGAAGTTCTTTTCGGTAAGACAGTATCTTAAAACATTACGTCTTATGAACTGCTTTTTTGAGGAAGACACTTCAGAGTTCTTGAACTCCAGGGGGCCCTGCGTATGAACATTCCAAGGAGGAAATGCGATCAAGAAGCAGATGAGACAAGGAGTCTCATGAAAAGAAAGCCCAAGAAGGGTGGCCTGGCGATAATCAGTCCAGTTGAAAGTAGAAACAGACAAAATCACCAAAGAGTTGAATTGTCAAAAGGGTTTTTTTTCTTTTAACTCTCAGTTTTTTAACATTTTTGTCAACTTTTTGTAGGTGTACTTAATACGCAAAACGTTACACATTTAGTGTTTACATTTTGATGCACATTCCCGTGATATCATTACCACAAAAAAGTAATAAACATATCCATCACCTCCCAAGGATTTCTTGTGTCCCATTGCTTTGTGATGGTTTGTGTCCATGTGTGTGTGAGGTAAGAACACTTCCCATGAGATCTACCCTCTTAGGTTTCCTAGTGTACAACACAAAAACACCATATTGTCAACTACAGACACGGTGTTACACAGCAGATCTCTAGAACTCATTCATCTTGTACAGCTATAACTTTACATCCACTAAACAACAATGCCCCAATTCCTTCTCTCCTCATCCCCTGGAAGCCACCAGGCTATTCTCTGCTTCTTGATTATTTTAGGTATATTCTATATGTGAAATCAGGCAGTATTTTTAAACAAACAAACAAAAAACAGGGTGCCTGGGTACCTCAGTCAATTGTCTGCCTTCAGCTCAGGTCAAGATCCCCAGGTTCTTGGATCAAGCTCCATATTAGGCTCCCTGTTCAGTGAGGAGTCTGCTTCTCCCTTTCCGTCTGTCCCGTTACCAGCTCATGTTCTCTCTCTCTTGCTGTCTCTTCCTCAAATAAATAAATGAAATCTTAAAAAAAAAAAAAGGAGACAGAGAGAAAGAAATCAGGCAGTATTTGAGTATTTGTCCTTCTGTGACTGGCTTATTTCATTTAGCATAATATTTTCCCAGCCCATTCATGTTGTTGCAAAAGTTAGGATTTCTTCTTTTGAAGCTTTTGTTTCGCTCCAACCACTGACCCTTTATTTGGTTGGAGAAGCTTTCCTTTAAATGCTGTCCCCTAGGGTGTTTTGCTGACTTAAGCTCTTCCCTTCCTACTGCCTTGGTCTGAAATACTTTGTCACGGCAGTTTTGCCACAGTAGGGGCACGGACAGGACATGAGTTCAAACAAATAGGCCAGTAAAAAGTGTTAAGGGGAAGCCCATTTACTTGTTCCTTTATAAAATGATAAGTGAAACCAGGGGCAGGATAGTGGTGACAAAAAAAAAAAAAAAAAAAAAAAGGCCAAATATTAATCTTTCATAAAGGGAACAAAAAAAATCAACTACTCAATGATTTAAATATTTGGCAAGTTAACCATGACATTAGATGAGTAAGTCAGTAGGCTCCAAATGAAATATCTTCAATAAAAACTAAAGGATTTTAAGAAAATACAAAATGAATAAGAAATGAGGTTATGAGGGATATGATGAGAAAGGTATATGTATCATCTCCTGAAAAAAAAGCAAAGCACTCAGAAACTCCAGGGGAGGAAAATGCTGTACAAGAAAAGTGTAGTGCCAATATGAATCTGAATTTCAGCATGATTCTGAGCAATGTGTACAGTTTAAAAAAAAAAAAAAGAAAATCCATTTGATCTTCACATAAAGAACATTCTTGGTTGAATGAGGGATGGGGTGGCACTGGACCATTCAGAGAAGGAAATTTGATGACAGCACACAGTTGGAAATGCAGAAAAGCAATGGGAATGAGCTTCAAGGTGACCAGAACATGCCTCTTACTTTTCTATAATTCCTGCTACTTTTCCTGACTCTGTGAGCTGAGCTTTAAGGCTGGCTTCCTCTTTATCTGCAAGATGGTTGCCTGTATCAACAGAGCTTCAAGTTTATGGTTTCTAATTGAGGAAGAGGAGAGTGGGGGTGGAGTCCCAAACTGAGGTTTATGTTCATGGGACCATCCCTGAGCCAATTCTCAAGGCCAGGATGCCATGTGCTAATTGGTTTGGACATGGATTATCTGCAGGAAACAGAGAAAGCGTGGGTGGGGGCAATTCTACCCAAACCACGGACTGTTGTACAGTGAGAGAAAGGCAGAGTGTGTTTGTGGGGGGCAAACACAACATGCAACATGCCCTACTACTTTCACAGCCTTTATAAACTTTGTAAAGAGATCTCTTTGTTCAACTTATCTGCGGGATTTAGAACAGCACTGTGCAAGTAGAGTAGTCACTAATCATGTGTGGCCATTCACGTTTAAATTTTAATTAATTACAATTAGGTACAATTAAAACTGGTTTTCAGTTTTGTTAGCCGTATTTCAGGTGCTTAATAATCACACATGGCTGGTGCTACCATACAGGACAATGCAGATTATAGAAATTTCTATCATCTCAGAAAGTTCTAGTCGACAGCAGGAGCATAAATGCTCTGATTTGAGGATGCATGTTTTCAATGAAGTACCCTCCTTGGATATGCTTTATCCATGACTACAAGGCCTGCTCTCCCCCACCCCCAAAAGCTTCCAGTATAAATAAGAGACACAGAGGTTTTTCAGCTTCACAATATTTCTTCCTTGTGTACTAACCTTTTCAAAGGAAAGCTTCAAGGGGTGAGTGCACAGAAATTAATAAATAGACCAAATTTTTAGCCTTTCAGCCCTTTTTGGTTGCCCCTTATCCCCTTGTTTCCCTACAAGCCCTCCCTCTAGATTGTGCTCCATTCCATTACTTCCCTCCTCCAGCAGTAGCTGATATTCCATGAGGCAGCTACCATTAACAGTTTTTAAGGCGCATATCTTATTATATTGAAATTGATCTTAATGTGTGCAAGTAGTGGTTGGAGGGCTGGCACAAATTTTGAGGCAAAACTCCGTATTTAACAAAGAAATGATGTAGTGGTCATTGAGTTAGCTAAATTTGGTAGTTGATTGCCAATATAATTTTTTTTCTGATTAGAAATAAATTTCTTCAGGTGCTTGAGGGATCACATCCTTCCAGAATACACAAGAAGGAGCTGAAAATGGTGTGGTTCTTCAATGTTTCTATTTCTATAGGAATAGGAAAAAGGTATGGGACTAGGGAGTGATGGGGGTGCTGGTAATTTAAGGTTTACCAGTGTTAAAAAATCAGCTAAAAATTAAAGGGAAAGTAACTTAAGTATCATTTACTGGGTGCTTAATATACAACAGGTACCACTTTAACTGCTTTACCTGTAATTTCCATTTCTTATTCTCAACAACTCTATGAGGTAATTACTATTATTTTCCCATTTCTTCATTGATAAGGAAACTGAAGGGCTGAGAGATTAAGCAGCTTTCTCTAGGGTCCAAGACTATAAAATGACCCTATATATGTGAGCTAGTCTTGTGATTTCAGCCTTGGCAGGCAGCCTTTGTGGCTTAATCACCATGCACTGGCTTGAGGAAGCCGTTAAAAACTTCACAATACCAGCAGCTGGTCTGTATCCCACTACAGGCTTTGGATCTTTGCTATACCTGTTTATCAGGAAGTAAACACAGACGGAGTTCTAAGGTTAGCTGGTTGGTTTTTATGAATCCCCCATAGCTAAAAAGATTCTAAATAGCAAAAGTTTGCTCTACAGTAAGGAAGTCTAAGTCAAGCTAAGCAGCAATTGATAAGGTACACATTAGTAGTAAAATCAATTCAACATTTACTTAAACATCTTAATTAGTTTAAACCTTGTCCTATATTGACTTAAATTGTTCTATGATAATGATTAGGGAATGTCAATAATTTTCAGAGTCTAATCTTCCTGTATATGGTAATATTTGTTCTCCAAAAGAGTAGCCATAGGACTTTTCAAGGATCCAGATGTCCCTCCACTAGTGCATTTCTAAATGCTTTAGTGAAGGGAAGGCCTTCTGGGCTTTGTTATGGGTCAAAGTTGGGGGATGAGTGTGCAGATCACCAATGACAAATCCAATCTACCATTTGGATTCTCTCCAGAGCCTTTGGATTCTCTCCTTCATTACATGACACAAGAAGCTCAGGAATCTCAATCTCTTAAACTGTAGACCACCATGGAATCTGAGTTTCTGTCCACCAACCAATAAGCTCTGAGAGCTACCTACAGCTGCATGAGCTAACACATTACATCCAAAGAGTGTATTTGAAGTTGAGAGGCAGTAAACTAGTAAGTGGTCCAGCTAGTTTTATATGATTTACTGAAAAGAAGAACAATAATCCTAATTGTTTAATTCAAGGAAATACGTGAAATGTAACCCAGAGAAGTTAAACCCCAAATCCTCTCAAATTTTATAACAAAGCTATTTCCAAAATTCTACTTGTAAAAAAATCAGCCAATGAAATAGAAAGCCAGATAAGTGTTCTTTTTCTTTGTTTTTTAAGAAATTGGCTGCATTTCAAAACACTTGTCACAGTATCCTATTTCTTATGTTGTGACACTATGCCATCCAAAGGGTTTTTTGTATGAGTATAAACCCATGCATTTCACACAGAGAAGCAAGAGGGCCTGATTACAGACAATGAAACCTCTGATTACAGGCTAGTTATCAGTGTAGTCTGGTCACTTGCTGACCCCTGTTGTTTCAGGACTCCTGTATCAATATACCATATTGCCTCTCAACTTCATGTGTATAGTGACATACAAAGCATTTCACAAAATGATGGGAAATGAATTTTCTATGACTTACTGGTGAAGGAGATGTTTAGGGGAAAGGAGAAAACCTTTTCCCTGGGGCTATTCCCCTAATTTACTAAAGGACAGGATGAAGTTGAGAGCAGTATAGATTTGGTCTAATCCTGCCACAGGCTGGAGAGGGTGACTAGGCCAAGATACATACCATTTTACCAGATGCACATCCAAGGCATTACCCTTAGGAAATACCCTGCTCTCCATATCTGTCTTTATCAGATACCTCTCAAACACTTTATTTTTTATTGCTTTTACCTTTTTGTTGATGGTGGTGGTGAAAACTCTCAAGTTTAGTCTCTCAGCAAATTTCAATCACACAATTTAGTATTATCTACTGTAGTTGCCATGTTACACATGAGATACTCAAATATTATTCATCTTATTATAGATAGTGTATACCCTTTTAACAAGCTATTTCTATTTCTCCCATCCTCCAGCCCCTGGCAACCCCCATTCTACTCTGTTTCTAGGAGCTCACTTTTTTTTTTTTTTTTTTTTTTTAATTTCACACATAAGTGATACCATGCAGTATTTGTCTTTTTCTGTCTGGCTTAATTCACTTAGTACAGTGCCCCCCCCCCCCCCCCATTTCATCCATATTGGTTGTTGCAAGTGGCAAGATCTCCTTCTTTTTTAAGCCTGAATAATACTCTGTTGTGTATACACGCCATACATTCTTTATTCATTCATCCATTGATCAACACGTAGGTTGTTTCCATACCTGGTTATTATGAATAGTGATGCAGTGAGCATGGGAATACAGATATCTCTTCAAGATAGTGATTTTGTTTCTTTGGGATATATACTCAGAAGTGGCATTGCTAGATTAGATGGTAATTCTATTTTAAATTTCTTGAGGAAACTCCATACTGTTTTTCATTGTGGCTGTATCAGCTTAACATTCCCACCAACAGTGTGCAAGGTTTCCTTTTCTCCACATCTTTAGCAGCATTTGTCATCTCTTATATTTTTTATAATAGACAACCTAACGAGTGTGAGGTGCTACCTTCTTGTAGTTTCAATTCTCATTTCCCTGATGATTAATGATGTTGAATACATTTCCTATTGGCCATTTATATGTTTTATTTGGAAAAAAAATTCTCTTCAGGTCCTTTGTCCATTTTTCAACTGGGTTGTTTGTTTTTTTGCTATTGAGTTACAAGAGTTCCTTGTATATTTTAGATATTAAACCCTTATCAAATCCATGATTTGCAAATATTTTCTCTCACTCTATAGGTTGCCTTTTCATTTTGCTGATGGTTTCCCTTGTGTACAGAAGCTTTTAGTTTGATATAGTCCTACTTTCTATTTTTGCTTTTGTTGCCTATGCTTTTGGTGTCAAACCCAAAAAAATCATTGTCAAGACCAGTGTTAGGGAGCTTACTCCTTATGTTTTCTTCTAGGACTCTTATGGTGTCAGGTCTATGTTCAAAACTTTAATCTATTTTGAGTTTTTTGTTTATGATATAAAATAAGGCTCCAATTTCATTGTTTTACATATGGATATCCAGTTTTTGCAGAATCACTTATTGAAGAAACTCTCCTTTTCCCATTCATAGAACCTCATCAAAAATCAATTGACTGTGTGTGTATGGGTTTATTTCTGGGTTCTCTATTCTGTTTCATTGGTCCAAATGTCTGTTTCTAAGCCAATACCATACTGTTTTGCCTCCTGTAGTTTGGTAATATAGTTTGAAAGAAGGAAGTGTGATGCCTATAGCTTTGTTCTTCTTTCTCCACATTGTTTTGGCTATTTGAGGTCTTTCATGATTCTATATGAATTTTAGGATTCATTTTTCTATCGGTGAAAAATAACATTGGAAATTTGATAGGGAGTGCATTGAATCTGTAGCTTTGGGTAGTATGGACATTTGACCATATTAATTTCCCAATCCATGAACATGAATATCTTTCCATTTGTTTTGTGTCTTCAGTTCCTTTCATCAATGTTTTACAGTTTCAGTATACAGATCTTTCATCTTCTTAAATGTATTCCTAAATATTTTATTCTTTTTGATGCTACTGTAAATAGAACTTTTTTCTTAATTTCTTTTCCTAAGTAGTTTGTTGTCAGTGTATAGAAACACAGCTGATTTTTGAATATTTATTTTATATCCTGCAACTCTACTGAATTTATTAGTTCTAACAGTTTCTGGTGGAATCGTTGGGGTTTTCTATATATAATATAAGGTCATCAGCAAACAATTTTACTTCTTCCTCTCGGATTTGGATGCCTTTTATTTCTTTTTCTTACCTAATCGTTCAGGCTACAATTTCCATTATTATATTGAATAAAACTGGTGAGGGTGCACATTCTTATCTTTTTCCTGATCTTAAAGGAAAAGGTTTCACCTTTTCATAATTGAGTACGATGTCAGCTATGGGCTTATTACATGTGGCCTTTATTATGTTGAGGTACATTCCTTCTATATCTATTGTGTCCAAAGGTTTTTTATCATGAAATAATGTTAAATTTTGTCAAATGCTTCTTCTGCATCTATTGAGGTGGCCATGTGGTTTTTTGTCCTTTATTTTGTTCATATGGTATATTACATTTATTGGTTTGCATATATTGAACCATCCTCGCATCCCAGGAATAAATCCCACTTGATCATGGTGTATTTTCCTTTGAATGTACTGTTGAGCTTGGATTGCTGATATTTTCCCCAGGAGTTTTGCATCTATGTTCATCAGGGACATTGGCCTGTAGTTTTCTTGTGGTATACTTGTCTGGCTGAGGTTTCAAAGTAATGCTGAACTTGTAAAATGAGTTTGGAAGTGTTCCCTCCACTTCTCTTTTTTGGAGGAATTTGAGAAGGATTGGTATCAATTTTTATTTAAATGTTTAGTTGAATTCACCAGTGAAGCCCACTTGGTTCTGGACTTTTCTTTGTTGGGAAGTTTTTGATAGTTAATTAAATCTCCTTAGTAGTAACTACTTTGTTCAGATTTTCCATTTCTTCACAATTTAGTCTTCGTAGGTTGTGTGTCTCTAGGAACTTATCCATTTCTTAAAGGTTATCCACTTTGTTAACATATAATTTTCATAGTAGTTTCATAGGCTTCTTGGTATTTCTATAGTATCAGTTGCAATATTTTCTCTCTCATTTCTGATATTTTTCTTTTTTTCTAGTCTAGCTAAAGGATTGTCTAATTTATTTATCTTTTCAAACCACTAGCTCTTACTTTCATTGATCGTTCCATTGTCTTTATAGTTTCTATTTCATTCATTTCATTTTATTTACTTTCTTCTAATTTGGAGGTTAGTTTGCTCTTTTTCCAATCCCTTGAGGTATAAAATTAGGTTGTTTATTTGAGTTTTTTTTTTCTTAATGTATACATACATCACTATAAAGTTCCCTTGTAGAACTGCTTTTGCTGCAGCCCAGAAATTCTGGAATGTTGTGTATCTATTTTCATTTGTCCCAAGATATTTTTTTAAATCTTTTTTGATTTGATTCATTGATTGCTTAGTCTCCACATACCTGCTAATTTTCTAGTTTTCCTCTCATAATTGCTTTTAGTTTTATACCATTGTGGTTAGAAAAAAATGTTTGATATGATTTCAGTCTTCTTAAATTTCTAAGATTTGCTCTGTGGCCTAACATATGATCTATCCTGGAAAATGTTGCATGTGCACTTACAAAGAATGTGTATTCTGCTGCTGGTGGATGGAATGTTCTATACATGTCCGTTAGGTCCATCTGGTACCCTCAGGCAGCAGTTTGTGAGGTTTATAGTCAAATCCCTTGTAGGGAAAGACTGGGAGACTGGTGCTTTTGCCTGCTCATTCTGTGCTAAACCCTGATAGGATAGCTGTGGCAAGTGTTTATGAGCCTTTCAACAAGTGCTTCTTTGTTTGCTATAGTTCTGTGGGACTTATAAATGCAAACCCCTTTCCCTTTCAGAGCTAGATGGTTTGGACACCTGTCCTATGAGTGGGAGCCCACATTGGGGCACAAAAGAAACTGTGGTCTAAACCCTTGACTCCTGAAGGAGAAGCTGGGAATTGGGGATTTCCTCCTGACTGTATGGCACTGTACCAGAGGTAGTTTATGGTGAGAGTGTCTCAGTCTTTCCTGTTTTAAAGTATGCATTTCTTGTCATCTGATGTGTAGGAGTCCCTCAACTCATTTTTGGATTTCTCTTGCAGGGAAATGCTTTGTGTGGTTGTAGTCAGTGCAATCAGGAGGGGAGGAAATTGAGGAGCCTCCTATGTCACCATCTGGTCTGGATCCCCACCCCAGGCTATCTCAAATACTTTAAAGGAGTAGAAATATAGGAAGGGGTATATGAAAATTATTTCATCACAGATGCAAAAATTAATAGTATCATATTAGTTTCAGGGGCTATCACATATACTTTATCCTTTAATCCTGATGACTCTTCAGAAACAGAGGTGTTATCATTCCCATTTTAAAGATAAGAAAACTGAGTCTAAGAAGGATAATGACTTGCCCACATTAGTAAGTCTCAGAACCCATCTGACAAGTTGGTTTATCTCCTTTGAGGCTCCTATTTTTTGTTTTGTTGCCTCATAATAATAATTAAAACTTGTTAAAATACTTATTTAATATCTAAATAAAATATCTTCACAGCCTACACAGGGAAATTACCTCAATTATCTAGGCAAGTGGAATAAACTTTTTTTTTTTTTTTAATTTATTTATGATAGGCACACAGTGAGAGAGAGAGAGAGGCAGAGACACAGGCAGAGGGAGAAGCAGGCTCCATGCACCGGGAGCCCGACGTGGGATTCGATCCCGGGTCTTCAGGACCACGCCCTGGGCCAAAGGCAGGCGCCAAACCGCTGCGCCACCCAGGGATCCCTAGGCAAGTGGAATAAACAAGACCTATGGTAGGAGAGGAGTTAATAATTATTTAGATAATAAACTGCCTATTTTGTCCAATGTATTATAACAACTCTCCCTTTCTTCCCTTCTTTTTCAGTGAGTCTAAGTACATAATGCATGAAATATAATTTCTCTCACATTATTTATGGCCTCCTTCCTTCCATGTAGCTTTCTAATTGTAACAGGGTCAGCTTCAATTTGCCATATGGAAACTTAATTGAAAATGAGTGGATAATCCAGTTCACTAAAATGTCAATCCTGTACGAAGAGAAAAATAGGTCAAGTTAATAATTTAGCCTCATGTAAGATTTACTACCTTTCTTATTTTCTACACATTTATACTAGTCTTTTGTGAGTACTGGCTCTGGTTTGAGAATTGGAAAGATCTTGCCTATAAAGTATTCTGTAAAGTAAACCACTGAAGAACTCTGAGGCTATCTACTTTTCTTCTATAAAAATGTTAATTAAATTTTGTATTATTAAAAATGGTATTAGTTGAAATAGTGCATAGTCAAACATAATCCCAACATATAATAAAAAGTATTAATGAATATACATATTTTCATGAATTTCTCCCCTTTTTAAGTTGCATGATGTTGGGCTAGAGAGAATCAAGTCCTATAATTTTCTACTTTAAAAAATTTATTTCCCAACAGTAGACACCTTAAAAAGCAGAAATTGGAGTCCTAGTACCTTCAATGACACTCTGCAAGCCCCTGTTCTCATCCCCATGCACAGACCCCGATGAGTTTATACACACACACCTCCACATAATCTTCAGGTTTCAAGAAACAGGTCATAATCATTAACTAGTCCAATCCTTTTTCTTCAGATGAGGAAATGTACCCAAGCATGTCAAAGCCTGAAATCACACAAGTTTTCCCCAGGCAGAAGTGGTATAGTACACAGGTCTTATGCTTAAACTGCCATGCTTTGGCTTGGACTGCAGGGAATCCTTCAACCACTTCCTCTTTAAATGGGGGAAAGACTAATGTTCAGGGGCCATGATTTACTTCAACATTTTCGAAAGTCATTGATTTTTAGGAAAAGTTGCAGAATTATTTTCCCTGAAGAATAAAACATGTTGACTAGGCCCACCAGTTCAGGACCAGAAAGGAGCTATGTACTACTCTTCAGAACTTTATTTGTCTCCTATATCACTATCCTCCTCCATCCTATCTGCTTCTTAGGTAGATATAATTTAGTTGAAGCTTCAAAGAACTTGTTTCACGAAAGAGTCCTATTTATTTTGATTAGGGGATGAATCAACCAAATTTATAATTTATTTTAAAAATTCAGCTTCAGGGGCAACTGGTTGGCTCAGTTAGTTGAACATCTGCCTTTGGCTGAGGTTATGATTTCAGGGTCCTGGAATGAGCCCTGCATGTGGGGCTCAGCGGGAAGCCTATTTCTCCCTCTCCTCCCCACTTGTGCTCTCTGTCGCTATTTCTCTCTCTCTTGAATAAATAAATAAAATCTTTAAATAAATAAATATTCAGCTTCATTAAATTTGCTTATAATAAACTGCCTCCATTTAAAGAATAAAATTTGATGAGTTTTGACAGTGATAAACCAATAAACCACCACCATTATCATGATATTCATTCAACATATTCATTACCTTCAAAAAAATTCCTCAGACTCCTTTGTAATTTATCCTTCCCTTACTTCATAGCTCCAGGCAATGTTTGGTTTGCTCTGTAGATTAATTTTTTTCTAGATTTTCATATACTCTGAAGTCTTTTGTGTCTAATTTTTTTCATCCATGTTGACAGTTCTTTTGTGTGTGTGTGTGTGTGTGTGTGTGCTGAGTGGTATCCCATTATATGAATATACCACCTTTGGCTTATCCAATAAATTATTGATGGGCATTGGTTTGTTTATAATTTGGGGCCATTATTAATATAGCTTCCCTGAACATTCACATACAAGGAGTTATACGGACAAATGTTTCATTACTCTTCTGTAAATATCTAGGAGTTGAAGGGTTGTGTGGTAGACATATGCTTACTATTGAAAAAAACTAGCAAAATGTTTTCCAAAGTGGTTTTCCATTTTATGTTCTATCAATGATATGAGCATTTCAATTGCTCCACATCTTTGCTAACACTTGCTATTATCAGTCTTATTAATTTTTTTAAATATTTATTTATTTATTCATTTATGATAGAGAGAGAGAGAGAGAGAGGCAGAGACAGAAGCAGGCTCCATGCCAGGAGCCGGATGCCGGACTCAATCCTGGGACTCTAGGATCACACCCTGGGCCAAAGGCAGGCGCTAAACCGCTGAGCCACCCAGGGATCCCCAGTCTTATTAATTTTTTAACAAATTTAATGATTGTATATTAGTACCTTCTGGTCTTAATTATCATTTCCTCAATGATTAACTTTTCCTGTGTTTGTTGGTCATTGTACTTCTTTTTTGAAGCATGTGTTCAAATCTATTGCTGAGTTGGTTGTCTTCTCATAGAGTTGTAAGATTTTCTTTTATAAATTCATGATACAAGTTCTTTTTTAGGTATGTGTTTTGTGAATATTTTCTCCCATTCTGAGTTCTCATCATTTGCCCCATGGAACCATTAATTGTCCCTAGAGCCTGTTTTTGAGGCATATTATGTAGATGGCAAATGGGCCAACAGAAAAGGTTACAATGTATTATTCCATAATTTAATTTTAAAATATGCATTATACACTTATTAGTAATGATTATCTTCTCTTCATTCTAGGCTATAAGTTATGTACTTCGTAGTCTGATTCTTCTTCTCTGAAAAATAGTATATTACAGTTAACACAGAGGGTTTTTCTTGACACTAATATCCCTGCTATTTTAATGTCTAATTTAATAAACACATGCGCACACACATAAACACAAGCATACACACACAATGCAGTTCAATGACCCCAAACCATAATTGCCAGTTAAATGTTTGTCTTATGTAAATGGATAGCTCTTCAAATGTGGAAATACCTGCTTCACAATAGTCTTATAATTAGCCCACAAAACAAGCATGAACATTTATTAGAAAAACAAAGTGGACTCAGCTCATTTCCATCCTGAGATGCTGAGCATCAAGGTTGAACTCAGAAAGGCTTTTATAACAAATTGATACAGCCCAGAAAATGGAGTTTCCCACTGGTGATGCCAAGAGACCCTCGAGTGCAGAATCAGGAACTGTGGTGATAAACATCTGACATTTTCATTTGCAAGTATTCATGTTTCATTTTAGATAATGTTCCCTCTATTTACTTCTTCAGCAGCAATGCATCAAATATCCTACAGTGTAATCCTTCTCTCAGCACTTATCAATGAACTATGAAATAGTATTAAATAGAATTAATTAGAAGTTTTAATGAATCATGTCTGTCCTCATTTATTATACAATGTAATTTTCAAGGAGTGATTAATTATGAGTTCCAGATGAGTGAATGGTTAATGTAGTTTGTTAACCTAAGGAGTAACTATACACAGCAAGCTGCTTCTCCTCTGTTTATTAGCATGTGGCTTTGTACCACCATCAGTTCAAGTGCATGAAAAGGTATTTAGTGACTGCGATTAATACGCACTGTCATCTAATAATCTACTCCCTTATTTTCTTTCCTGTATATAATATGAACACTGTGGAGATTCAAAGGTAGAATTTAGCCATCCTGACTCTGGAGTGTTTCTACAGAGCTATTAGTTTGCCCCTAGCACGTCCACCTGAGCTGCATGATTATTTTAAGTAGATCCTATTTAATACAAGATGGCTTGTTTGAAATGATTCTCCCTGCATATTTCCTTGAAGAATATACCAATTTACCACATCATTACTATCATTATCTAAAAAGTGGTAGCTGGCTGCCCATTCATTTTCAATTTTCTTACATGTACCTTTCAGAAGCTGAAAATGCCCAGCTGACAAAAATGTAGTGGTTAAATACAGAATAATTTTGTGGACAGAAAGTACTTGAGAATGGCATATAGGAATGCCAATAAGTTTTTTGGGTTTTAGGTTTTGGGTTTTTTTAGCCTTCCCAACAGAAACACTCACAAAAGACCATGACATCCCTGTGGATAAATCACCATCCTACAACATTCTAGTCGCTTCTTCTTCAAAGAACTCATTTGCTGTGGTTATATGGAGGTGGAAACTCTCATGGCATGCCCCCACAAATACTTCCACTTGCTGGCTGAAGTGAAGACAACGACCAGCTCATTTTGCTGCGCAAAGCGGATGCTAATGTTTTCTGCTTTGAATCTTGGGGAGTTTGACAGCTCTTTGGAAGTCCAGGCAATCTCAGTAGGAAAAATAACAATACTTATTTACATTTGTATTATATTTAATGATTTTCATTATTTTTTCATAGGTATTATCTTATTAAATTCCATGAATAAAGAAACTATTACAAGATGTCCAGGGCCCCATGAGAAGTGAAAGGATAAGCTAAACATTCATTAACTCAACAAATATTTGTTGAGCATTCAATATCAGATACCTACTACTTGTTGTTGACTGGATAAATCTAAGCCTTTTCCATCACAGGCCTTATATTCCAGTAGGGGAGACAAGAAATAAATGAATAAAGACAGTGATAAGCCCTGTAAAGAAAATTTTTAAAGGAAAGAGTTTAGAGAGAAACAGCATGAGGAAGGTTATTTTAGACAAGTTAGTAAGAGAAAGCCTCCTTGAAGAAATGTCATATCAGAACAAAACTGACTGATGAGGAGTAACTGAAGAGAACATTCTAGACAGGGAGAAGAGCAAATCCAAGGTCCTGAGCCCTTTGGTGTGTTTGAAGAAGTGTAAGAGATCGATGTGGCTGGAGAGAAATACAGCCAAAGAGAGATGAAGCTGGAAAGATACACAGGGGAGATCTAGTTAGTTCCCTTAGACACGCCAGCAAAGACAGGATTTAAACTCAAGAGATAATGCATGTTGAAAGGGCTTTTCCAATCCAATTCTGCCTAGAATTTCTAGGACATGAGAAATAGAAGATAATGTGCTAGAACATCAGGTAGTATTTTACTTTCCATTTCTCATTTTAAGGAAGAGAAGTACAAAAAGGAATTTTCCCCGGGGCCTAGGATTTGAAGCTATTAATATAAAAGTATACTGGTAATGTCCTGTCTTCATTAGGGGACTCAACTGCCAGACGAGCAATGCTCTTTGAAGTTAAGGACTACTTTTTATTCTGTACTGCCCACAAATCAATGTCTTGTGTTTCCAATCAGTGCTCTCTGAAATGAACTGAATGAACCTGATATTTATTGCTCTGTCCAGCCCAAGTCTGAGGAATCCTGATAGGAGATGCCATGGTATTTGAAATCACTGTAACAGAACAGAAGGATCCAGAAAGCAGCCCTCACTTAGCACTTGGCTTCACAGTGTTTATGCTATCGATCCAGGTATCCAATTTGTCTGTAGTGGGGTATTGCTAATCCCTGAGGCAAGTGTGTAATAATGCACTTATTTTGCAAAGCATTTTCTTCTCTTAAACCTACATTTTCTCACCTACTTCCCCAAGTAAAACTATGAGGAATTACAAATGTTAATTCTCTAAGGAATGCTATGGAAAATCTATTCCTGCTTACACTCTACAGACTCTGAGAGGTGATGAGCTCAGATAAAGGAGCAATACCACTTTATGTTACAGCAATAGGATTCTACTCAGGAATCTCAATACCATAAGCTCCTAAAAGCCAAAATTTTTTATTAAGGTATATTTTTAGATGATCCATTTTAAAGTATATGCCTTTGTAATCACAAAAGCAAGTATAAAAGAGAAAATAACTTTTACTGCTACTCTTCTTAGGTTCAGGGGCTAGGAACTGTGATGTTTATTCCTTGATGTGGTGATGGTTTCATGTGTGCATGTATATGTTCACTTAGTTCTAACAATAGTAGAT
Organism: Canis lupus familiaris; assembly: GCF_011100685.1. Lineage (NCBI taxonomy): Eukaryota > Metazoa > Chordata > Mammalia > Carnivora > Canidae > Canis > Canis lupus. Next base: position 77,294,161 of record NC_049222.1, on the reverse strand, counting down.
TGGAAGGTAAATTGCAGTGTAATAAGTATAATATATGAACACAGGTATATGAAACAAAATTCTGGCATTTGCAAAGTTCTACTGCATAGTAGTTGATAAGACTAAAAGGGGAGAAAGAATTTTTAAAATTACAAAATACTGTGAAAATGCTGAACTGTATGCTGTATCAAATAGCACAATATCAAATTTCTCAGAAGAGATATTAAGTTAAAATGAAAGTTTGAGGAGGAAAATTCACTGGTAAATTCATTATTTAATTTTTAATAGACCTTTTTTTAGAGCAGTTTTAGGTTTTGCTGTGAGGAAAAGTGAACACCAATTACAGAGAGTTCCCATATACTTCTTGCCCCTACCCATCCTCCATACCCACACAACCTCCCTAGCCATCAACATCCCACACCAGAGCAGGACATTTGTTACCTACCAGTTGAACCTACATGATATTTGATTATTACCCAAATTTTATCATTTACATCATGGTTCACTCTTGGTTTTCTGTATTCTGGGGGTTCTGACAAATGTATAATGACATGTACCCACCATTCTAGTAGCATACAGAATAGTTTCACACCTTAAAAATTCTCTCTGCTCTGCTTATGTATCCTCTCTTCCCTTCAACCCCCGGCAACCACTGATCTTTGTCCTTTGTCCGTATGAATCTACTTTTTCAACTCTAAATTCTATGAAGTTTAAAAACAGATAAAATATTTCAATGAAAGTTTAGCATTTAATCTGAGATATATTTTAAATGTAAAATACAGATCAGATTTTGAACACTTAGTATGAAAAAAATGTAAAATATCTCAATCATTTTTTTAATACTGATGACATGTTGAAATGATAATGGTTTGAATGGTTGAAATGATAATGACGTGGTTTGGCTTAATGGAAAGAAATAAAACATATTCTTAAAATTAACTTTATCTATTTATTTTTACAATTTTAATGTGACTACAAAAATTTTAAATTACTATGTGGCTTATAAACTGGACAGTGTAGCTTTAGACTTACGATAGCTGAACTCCAGAAATATCATTAACTGGGAGATTAAGCATTTCTCAGACATTATGAGTAAACCTCCTTTCACTCTATTTCATTAAATTCATATTAGATAAACATTTAAGAAATTCGCCGGTATAAATATGATTAACTATTGACTAATACTAAATAACCATCAGCTGATATATGGATTTAGTGAAGCAATATAGGGAAATAAAGCTTTTTAACTGTAAACATATAGCACAAGTCCCTGTTTTTGTATGATATCCTATGCCTTATAACCACATGGCCCCATTTTGCCCATAACCATCATGCCACACAATCCCATAAACTCCTTGGTATGCGTCTTTCTCCAGGTGGATGCTTGATCTAATAACAAATGCCAGAATTTTCCCAAGAAAATAGAAGTAGGCAGATAGAACTAGCTTATTTTTATCCCAGGCTGACAGCCTTTTTTCTCTTCTTTCTACCTAGTCATACATTAAATATGAAATCAGAAGGAAGGAGGGAGAAGAAGGCACTGCAGAGGGTTTTTGGAGAGAGAACAAGTGGAGGGTTACACACCTGCACTCTCTCCTTTTTCTCAGCTCTTAGATTCACTGATGCTTAAAAGGGGAAATAACACTTAAAAGTGCTATATTGGTACTCACGCTCAATCCAGTCTCCTCTCTCATCTGTGCTTCCACAATGCTGGGGGATGCAGGGCAAGGCAGGGACCCAGTCTTTAAAAGTGCTCCTTTCATGCTCACTCAGTGCTCTCCCAGTTCTTGGATCCCACATATGACATGCAGAAGGACGTGAAAAAGCATTGACTGAATTCCGAATGTCACATGATTGTTTCTGCTCCAGCACACGTTCTGAGAGCAGCCTTGTTTCAGCTCTCAAGTTAGATGACTTTCATTAGATATTTGGATTAATCTACAATAAAATAACAAATCCATTTGTGGAGTGGGTGCAGAAGTATGGCTGTACATGAAGGGGGAGCTAGGATATGTACCTCACAGTACTTTAAGCATGACGCTGAGAGAAAGCAATAAAGGTTTCATCATCTATAAATACTGTGACCTTCAGGGTAACTTGTAGGTGCACCTTTGTTAGATTTGCAAGTTACCCAAGCTTCTACATAACACATAGCTCTATTCAATACCTGCCTCAATGACTAGACTACAGATAAAAGTAAAGAGGCTGTCAGCTCAGAATAAAAATAAGCTCTATGAGGGAAAATATGGGTCTGGACTTTATTCCCAATACCTAGCCTAGTTCCTGGCATGTAGTAGGCACTGAGTAAAGATTTATTGAGTGAATGAATAAATAAATGCAAGAATGAAGAGGTTATATTTCACGTTCATCAGTAATGCTTTACTAGAAAGGATATGTTGGGAAACAGACCACAAGCCCATACATATGGAATGATAGAAATCAATGCATAGAGTATCTCACTCACTTTTCAATATAAAGTGCTCCAATATCAAAAGTCTGTACTTGTTCTTTATACCACTGCTGAGACATGGTATTGTAATTGAGGTAGATTATCATCTGTATAGCAGGATGTAATTTTTTTTAAAGTCTAAAGCTAAAAATCAATTGCGTATACGCATGAATTTAGGTTATACTATTAACACTTAAAAAAATAAGAAGAGGCGCCTGGGAGACTCAGCTGGTTAAGCATCTGACTCTTGGTTTCAGCTTAGGTCATTATCTCATGGGTCCTGAGATAGAGCCCTCTGTTGGACTTGGTGCTCAGCAGGAAGTCTGCCTGAGATTCTCTACCTCTGTCCCTCCCTGTCCTCCACTCTTGCTCAGTCATGCTCTCTCTCTCTCTCTCTCTCTTTCTCTCTCTAAAATAAATAAATAAATCTTTTAAAAAATTTATTTTAAAGAAGCAGAAATAGTTGACTCTGGAGAATGGATCTTGCGGTCCTTTTAAGTGAGTATTCCTGTGCTTCTAAGTCTTTCTGTATTTTATTAACGTACTTGTATTTTTTTATGAAAAAAGAAAAGTCTCTCCTATTCACTTGCTAATAACTCTGCTTCATATTCAGTCACTAATTTCACACTTAGTATCCTTTGCTTTATAATTCTAAATATATTTTCTGAATTAAATTATAAGGTTCTTGACACCACACTCATATCACATACATACTTTATACTTCTCATGACATCGTACAATATGCTCTATGTAGTATATACTAATATTTGTTGACTGATTAGTGAAGATTGGAGGTTATCATTTCTAACTCAAATAAGTTTTGTTTATAATTTAATTTTCATTTATTTTTCACACTCTCTGAAGAAGTCCATTGTTGTAAACAACTTATAACAATGGATATTGTCCTATTTTTCATTGAATAAATATTGCAATAATATATCATAAAGATACAGGAATTAATATATGATCTTCCATGTAGTAACAGCCTAAACATGTTGGTGTCTTAGGCCATGAGGATGTTTCCAGGTGAACATCCAATGCTAATAATAATGATGATGATAATAATAATAATAATGTTATAGAACTTTTGAAGATATCTTAATGATTATCCATGGTTTACTATAGAATAGTATGAAATCAAAATAAAATTATTGGGATTCTTGTCATTTTTGAAAGCAGTAAGTGGCTGGGAAAAAAGTGATAAAGTTTTAATCATCTGTAAATCCAGAGAAATGTCTATGCAATCAGGATATTTGTTGTCTATTAGACCCACAGTATGTAATCATATAATCCCAGGGTTGAAGAGACCATGGTCATTTTTCCGATTTTCCATCCAGTGCCTTTCAACTTCCTGCTAAAACATACCAATGAATAGGTATCCTGCATGGCTAAATATTCTCTCCTAAGGAGAGTCATGACGACTCTAAAACATTCTAACATTTAGAAAATTTTCCCTAACATTGAGTTAAAAAGTCTCTATGTATAACTTCATTGGATCAGTATGATCCTTTAAGGCCATCCAGAATGAATGCAATACTCATTTCCTATGAGAGACTTCCAGACATTTGAAGAATAGTTTTTGTCTTCTCTTTCCTCCAATAGAAAGGATGTGACACTCCCTCTAGTACTGGAGCCTGCCCTTAGAAACCACATCCTTTATATGTCCTCCCATAATTACTATGGCATTTCTGTCTTCAGGAATCTCAGTTACTTTAGGTTAAATTTTAAACAGAAACATGGAAGGACCTAGAAAACCTAACATAAAAATGCTGGTAATAGAAGGAAGTTCTATTGAACATGCTGGTAACAGAAGGAATGTTCTATTTGAACTTTCATTTTTGGAAGGAAGTTCCAATGTAAAAAATGATTTTCAAGGTCAAGGTTTTGGAACAAACTCAAGAAAACATATACCATTCTTCCACTTATACTGGTGTTAAGGAAGATGGAGCTAATTTTTATGTCCTACATCACAGCAGCTCTGAATCACCCTCCAGAGCTAGGGATACAGGACCTACAGCAGCAAGAGGTAGAAAAGAAAGTCTCTGTTTACACCTTCTTCTTCTTTTTTTAATCTTTGCCATTGTGGTAGCTTGGTTTTTATTTCCCTTGTTGCATGACTTAGTTATATTGTATAAGAATACCATGTATTCTTGCTCATTTTTATTCTGCACAGATGCAGTTGTTGACCTTCAATGTCTATTCCTCAGGCTTTGGCAGTGACACTGACATCAGCAGCATGACCTTTGACCCCTGTCTTACACCCTTGCAGCTGCACTAGGCCAGGGGTCTTATTAATATGTTTCCCTCCATTATTTTATTAATAGCTGGCTTTCATTAAACTACTCATCACTTCAAGGCAAAGGGATTTCTCATTGAAATAAGAACAATATTTTGAGTGCTCATAGAAAACTGAGTTTAAGAGTTCCATGCAATTATATTTTTTACTCAGCTTATATCATTATCTTTACCTTGCAGATAATCAGTGTGAAAACTGTCAAAATCTTCGCTTTTACAACTTTTAGCTTTCCAAAATTTATGGTCTTCCATTGAGGACATTTTAAAGTAGGGGATTCAAATTTCAGGTCTCAGAAGTTTTAGAGAATGCAGAGGATTATACGGAAAATCAGTTATTCCTTGAACTTTTATTTCTTATTTTGTTGAAAGCGACCCAGCCTTTCAAAACTGAAAGCGTACAGGACAGGTCATTAAAATGGGTGAGAAAGAATGTGTGAGCACTCACAGAAATCTTGGACTAAACCAAAAGTGGGAGTCAAATTGAAAAGCGACATTGATGTCTTTCTTGCTATGACTAAATTAAACTCTAAAATTTTATTATTCCCAAATCGTCATCTGTGTGTGTTTGTGTCCATTCTATCACAATCACATTGTAAGTAATTGTCAAATTCCAATTTGGTTTAATTTTTAAGCTGGAAGGAAACCGTATCAAATTTCAACCTCACAGAAGGTACTTGAGAAAGGCAGAACTCTCCTTGCCTATTTTTTTTTCTCCTTGCCTATTGATCAGAAGGAAAGTGTGCAGAGTTTAGAAACATTTCTACACTACTGACCTACTCAGTAATGTGACAGCAGGCAACGCTGATCATCACGAACGTTGTCGCAAATCTCATGTCTGCTTCTCAGAATGTGGCCCAAAGAGTCTGCACCCATTTTACTATGGGAGTTTGTTTAAAAATGCAAATGACTAAGTTTACTCAGATGTATTTGAGAAGGAATTCGCTAAAAAAAAAACCCAAGCCTTCCAACATGTGACACGATATAAAATATCACCATGAAATTCCAGCCATACAACTCCCTTTATAGAATTGGTCATCTACTAAATCTTTCCTGCTCTACATTTTATACCCAATATTTCAGGAAATGATTTATCTCCACTCCTCTCATATACACGTCTTCAAGTCCCCATGCAGGTTGCCATGCGGATAACAATGTAGATGTCAGTGACTTCCCTTAAAAGATCTCAAAATGCAATTTATCAAAAGGCACATGCCCTGGCTGTCTGGGTGGCTCAGTGGGTTAGGCATCTGCCTTTGGCTCAGGTCATAATCCCAGGGCCCTGGGATGGAGTCCTGCATTGGGCTCCCTGCTCAGCAGGTAGCCTTCTTCTCCCTCTCCTCTTGCCTGCCACTCCCTCTGCTTGTTCTCTCTCTCTCTCTGTGTCAAATAAATAAATAAAATCTTTAAAAAAAAAAAAAAAAAAAGCACATGCCCTGGGTTTCATTTCATGTTAAAATCACACATTGTAATTCCTGACTCAGATTAGCATCACAAAGTCTATGATATAGTTTTTTTTTTACTATCATCTTCTGCAAGTTCAAGTGTTCACTTGCTTTGCGATCTGTAATCCACTCCCTTTCCACTGCATCTTATTGTTGTTTGCTTCTTTCTGTTTTTTTTTTTGAAAATAAAAAGAACAATTGTTGATTGAAGTAATAAAGTTCCCCCAAAAAAGAGGTTTACTGACTGACTTTCACCATCAGCCTTCAACACTACTGCTAAAGAGTCACTTCTGTCAATTTCTAAGTTAGCATAATTCAGTGTTTGAGTTCCCAGGAATTCATAAATACCCAAAAGAACTTAACATTTATAGATCTGTGCAGTGTCTGAAATTAGGCTTTCGTGCACTGATCAGAAAGAGCTAACCCCACCACTTCCCTAAGCCCCAGTCATCCTAACCTGCAGCTCCAAGTCAGGATTTGCTCAAAAATGTCTGCCCACAAGCCTGACACCATCCTTTAGAGGCATTCTTTGGAACTAAGACATTATCACAGTTTATTCAGATTTTAATTATACTGCAAATGTGAAGATGTCAGATCACCCACGTATTAGGATGTTTTTGGATTAGCTTATTTCACCTTGAGATACAGAAGAAGAACAGGACTGGTCAATTTTAATAGTGTGTGAAGGCACAGAATGTCGGTTGGTAAACTCTTTAAAGAAACGAATTCATGTCTTTGAAATTCCCAACATACCTAGCATATCATTGGTCTTTACACTTGCTGAACTTGATAGAGCACAAGAAGGAAACAGAAATAATTTAGTGTACTTGTAGAAAGCTGGCTCTCCTTACCTTAGCTTTTGCTGATAGAACTGTTAACTGATCTCTGCTTACTGCCCTCTCATGTGCTAGCTTATTTCCTTGACATTTCTTCCTCTGTGTTCTACATGGGTGAGTTTAGATTTCCTAAAGTTTTATTTCTGACCATCTTATCCTTGAGAAAAGAAAGAAGTACAAATATGAGCCTCGGTGTGTTTGTGATGGTGCTGGTGGGGAGGAGGGAGTTCTAGAAATATTATTTATGATCATCTCACCTTCAAAAGGGAAGTAGAGGGATTCCTGGGTGGCGCAGCGGTTTAGCGCCTGTCTTTGGCCCAGGGCGCGATCCTGGAGACCCGGGATCGAATCCCATATCGGGCTCCTGGTGCATGGAGCCTGCTTCTCCCTCTACCTATGTCTCCGCCTCTCTCTCTCTGTGTGACTATCATAAATAAATAAAAATTAAAAAAAGAAAAAAAAAGGGAAGTAGAGGTTACTCATAATATGTGTAGGTTTAGACATTGAGTATATTTTATTTAGTGTGTATAGTACTTATTAGAGGTAAAAATAATTTGATTCAGATCAGCACATGCCAATTTGGCATTTTCAAAAAAATTCTAATACAATTTAATCTTTACTATTTAATTTAATATGATTTAATCAAGTTAAAGAAGGTGGTCCATTAATTAGGTGCCAACTTCTTTCAGGGGCTTTAGGAGTAGATAAACCAATAAAATAAAGCATCATTTCCAATGCATCAATGGGGAGCTAACTGTGTTTTGATCGGGACAGGTGGGAAGCAGGTGCAGAAGGGGAGAGGAGAGGACAACTTCCTGACATTAATTAAGAAACACACCTTAGGGCAGCCCGGGTGGCTCAGTGGTTTAGTGCCACCTTCAGCCCGGGGCCTGATCCTGGAGTCCCAGGGTCGAGTTCCGCTTCGGGCTCCCTTTGTGGAGCCTGCTTCTCCCTCTGCCTGTGTCTCTGCTTCTCTCTCTCTCTCTCTCTGTCTCTCATGAATAAATTTTTTTAAAAATCTTTTTTTTAAAAAAGAAACGCACCTTATATTAGGGGGTGAGAGGAATTGCTGTATGCAGCAACCCCCTCTCAGAGGATGTGCTGAGACCCCACTATCCATTTGTCTTTTTATTTTTGTTTGTTTGTTTGTTTGTTTGTTTGTTTGTTGGTGGTGTTTTTCTGCCACCATTGTAATTGTTTATTTTTCTTTAACTCTGGTTACTTTCCCCCCCAGGTTCATTGAGGTATTTATTGACAAACAAAAAATGTATATATTTAAGGTGGGCAACATGATGGTTTGATATAATATTATGCCTTGTGAAACGATAACAATCAAGTTAATCAGTTCACAGTGACCTATTTTTTTTCATGTAATTAGACAGTTACCATCTACTCTTAGCAAATTTCATTTATACAGTAAAATATCAACTATAGTCACCATGTGATACATTAGATCCTGAGCTTATTCATCTTGTAACTGAATGTTTAAACCCCTTTACAACCTCTCCCCATTTTCCCCAGCCCCTAGGCCTGACAACCACCAATTTACAACTTTTTATATGAGTTTGATTTTTTTATATTCCTCATATAAATGATACCACGCATTATTTGTTATCTTTCTGGTTTAGTTCACTTAGCATAATGCCTTCCAGATTCATCCATGTTGTCACGAATGGCAGGATTTCTTTCCTTTTTAAAGTTGAATAGTATACCTGTGTGTGTACATGTATATGTTTATATATATCCATTCACCTAGTGACTGACACCTATCTTGCTTCCATATCTTGGTTACTGTGAGTAGTTCGGCAATGAACATTGGAGTACATATATCTCTTTGAGATAATGATTCCATTTCCTTTGTGGTTTTATTTTCCATTTCCTTTGTTTTCTTTTCTTTCTTTTTTTTTTTTTTAAGATTTTATTTATTTATTCATGAGAGACACGGAGAGAGAGAGGCAGAGACACAGGCAGAGGGAGAAGCAGGCTCCATGCAGGGAGCCCGATGTGGGACTTTATCCCGGGACACCAGGATCACACCCTGGGCCAAAGGCAGGTGCTAAACCACTAAGCCACCCAGGGACCCCCCATTTCCTTTGAATATGTACTCAGAACTGGTATTGCTGGATCATCAGGTAGTTCTATTATTTATTTGTTTTCCATAGTAGCTGTATCAGTTTACATTTCCACCAACAGTGTACCAGGGTTCTCTTTTCTCCATACTTTTACCAGCATTTGTTACCTCATCTTTTTTTACTATAAATATCTAAACAGGTATGAACTGATATGTCATTGTGGGTTTGATTTGCATTTATCTGATGATTAGTGATACTGAACACCTTTTCACGTACCTGTTGACCATTTGTATGTCTTCTTTAGAAAAATGTTTATTCAAGTCCTTGCCCATTTTTTAATCAGATTGTGTTTTTGCTGTTGAATTGTATGAGTTCCTTGCATATTTTGAATATTAACCACTTATTCGATGTACGGTTTGCAAATATTTTCTCCCATTTAATAGGTTGACTTTTCATTTTGTTGATGATTTCCTTTGCTGTATAGAAATCTTTAGTTTGTGTAGTTCCACTTGGCTATTTTTGCTTTCGTTGCCTATACATTGGTGTCACACCCAAAAAAATCAGTGCCAAGACCAGTGTCAAAGAGTATTTACTCCTACGTTTTTTTCTAGGCATTTTATGCTTCAGGTCTTATGTTTAAGTTTTTAACCATTCTGAGTTGATTTTTGGATGGTGTAAGATAGGTTTCTGATTCTATTATTTTGCATATGGATATCCAGTTTTTCTAGCACCATTTATTGAACATATGATTCTTTCCTCATTGTGTGTTCTTTGCTCCCTTGCCAGAGATCAGTTAACCATATATACCTGGGTTTATTTCTGGGATCTCTATTATGTTCCATTGATCTGTGAGCCTGTGCTTATTACAGTGCCGTACTGTTTTGATTATCAGAACTTTGTAATATAGTTTGAGATTGAGAAGTATTAAGCCCCTGACTATATTCTTCTTTCTCAATATTGCCTTGGTTATTCAGGGTCTTGTGTGATTCCATATGAGTTTTAGGACAGTTTTTCCTATTTTTGTGAAAACTGCCATTGGAGTTTTCATAGGGATTGCATTTAATCTGTAGATAGATCTCTTTGTAACTCATTTTTCTTTAAATAGACAGGAGTCGAATTAGACTAAGCTAGTCAAGAAATGGCTGGAGGGATATCCCCCAAAGTAGTCCCATTGCTATCCACATTTGTTCTAGGGAAGAGAATGCCAGGATACTGAGGTCATCTCATCTGCTTAAAATCCTTCCTGTAAGAGAACAGAAATTTGGCCAGTTTGTGTCATTTCCTATTCTGTCCACAACAACAATAAAAAAATATTTTATTGAGAAGTTACTTTGTGATCAGAACTATGATAACATTTATGTGGATTATCCCTTTACTTTCCCAAATGTTGTGAAAGAGGAAGCATTTTTACCTCATACAGATAAAGAAACTGAACTTTATGGGACACCTGGGTGGCTCAGCGGTTGAATGTCTGCCTTTGGCTCAGGGCATGATTCTGGAGTCCCAGAATGGAGTCCCACATTGGGGTCCCTGCATGGAGCCTACTTCTCCCTTTGCCTATGTCTCTGCCTCTGTGTGTGTGTGTGTGTCTCTCATGAATAAATAAATAACATCTAAAAAAAAAAACGAAAGAAAGAAACTGAGTTTTAGAGGTAAGGTAAGTATGTCACACAGCTACTAACTGCTGAAGCCAATATTTGAATTCATGTACTGATGAATCCAGAGGCTACATGCTTAATCTCTGCATAGAACTGCCTTTTAATAGGCCCTCCTCCTCCATTGTTTAAATCCCAGATTTCATGTGCTTTATTTGCTTTATCTGCAGAAGTGGAACAGAGACTACAAGAGAGGGCTGTTTACTTCCAAAGCTACCTTAACAGCCATCTGGAATCAATATGCCTGGCAGGAGGGTTTTCTCAATCTATGGATTTTAGAAGACAGAGGCTATCGTACTAGCAGACTTGGACACAACAGGTACTGAGAATGGGTGCAGAGTATAGCCTATCCCAGATCAGCAAACCTCAATTTCCATACGAGAGAGAAATCATAACAGCCAGCCTTATTTAACTGATATAGGAGTGGGTAGAGATTGGAGACTGGAAAGACACGCTTGTTATATCACCCTTCTCAGATTTTCCTGGATCTCAGTTAATTTTTGATGAGTGCTAGAAATAGTCAATGGGAGATTGAGTTCTTTAATGAGTCTTCAAAATCAGGGTGTGTTGTATTAACATTCAATTCAATTAAAATTCATGGTATTGAATCCTTGTCAAGGAAGAGTAGGTAATGATTTTACTTTTGTTTTGGGAGTTCTTGTTCTAAGATCAGGGTCCTGCATATTTTACCAGAGTCTCTTCTAAAGGGTCTTACCTCTCATTTGCTTAAAATCCTTACATGCCTTCTGACTTTAAAGTCCTTGTGAAGGCTCACAAAGCCTGCCTCTCCCCAATCCTTTACACTTTGTACCATGTAAAACTATTTGCAAGTCCCAAAACATGCCTCACCCTCTGCCCCTTGTGGGCTTGCAGCCATACTGATCCTTCTGCTCCCAAAATGGTTCCCTATTTGTTTACTTGGCCAATTCCACCAACTCAACCTAAAATATCAATTTGTATTTCCTCACTCTGGGTCAAGTCTCTGAATGGTCTTACTCAGACTCAATGAAATTCATGGGCTAGTGTTCTCATCAGGGTCTACAGCCCAGCAGGCGGTCAATAACTCATTCTGCAGTCATACAGCAGGGTTTGAACCCTTACCCCTCAATTCCTGAGTCAACCTAAAGCAAGTTATTGACGTCTCTGTACCTCAGTTTTCTTGTCTAGAAGATGGATATTAATAGGGCCATACTCAAAGATTATTGTAAAAGATTAAATGACAACATAAAGAATTTAGCACAACACCTGAGTCATTATAAGTTCTCCATAAATACTAATAATCCCATATCAGTAACACTACATTATTTTAGCATATTTATTGTCCTATCTCTCATTAAACTGTGAGCAATTTGAGGTCATTAATCTTTTGTCTCAGTTTTCCCTTGTGCTTAGCACATAGTAGGTGCTCCATAAATGCCTATTAAATGAGTGAAAATTAAAGTAATGAAGATGACCAATGAATGAATAAGATGCCCATGCTTAAATATGCCAATCAGTTAATTATTGTGTTAAACGTGTATAGGAGTCTTTAAAATTCTCCAAAGGAATGCTTACCTGGTGGAACTTTGACTTGATAAGCTATATATAGATCACATCCATAACAAGTGATCATGAGAAAGTGGTCTCTTTATCAAAACAGTATATATCTATCTGATTAGAAGCAGAAAACAGCTTTAGATTAGAGTCTCTAGACTGAAAGAGGTCATTATGATCCTGGTCCCTAATTCTTTTCCCCTTTTCCCTGCCCTATGTGAGATTGTTTCTGTTGCTACCAACTAGCATGTAGGGCTCCCCAACCTCAAAACCCCACTACCCCACTATCTCTTGTAAATGCTGACTTCAGATATACACTGAAATATCATTCTTTAAAAAAAAAAAAAAGAAATATCATTCTTTGCACACTCCTAACAGCTGTCCAAAACTACCAAAACTACAAAGAACATGAAAATGCCCAAGTTTCTCAAGCACAGATTTGTGATAATAGAACTAAGAAGTCCTAATGTCCTAGTACCCTTTTCCATCCCATGGAAGCTGTCATCAATTGGTTATTTCATTCAGTATCTGCTCTAATTTGTATCTACACCGCAGAAGTTAGGAAGATATGAATTATGTTTCCCAAATGCTGTTGCCTCTGGGTTACAGATAAGACTTGGGTTCTCCAACCACTCCCATTGAATTCAGTGGAGAAAGGGTAGACAGAGGGAGTGGCTTGGCCAGTGTCCATTTTGTCTGCAAGGTTAAAGCTGACTCAGGCCAAGAAGCCAGCACTGGGGCCAGTGGTGTTCTAAGTCCCTGGCTCTCTAATGGCAGCAAAACAGTGTTATTTCTGCAACATTGTGTTGAGAGTCATTACTAGGGGCCCTATAGGAAACCCACTTCCTTCAGCCCAACTATATTTTTGTAAGCATCTAATTCCCCAGATTAAATTCTTTTCTGCTTAAAATAACTAGAATAGTACAATACAATCCCCTTGGCAGCTTTTCCTTGCAGCTTTATTGTTGCTGTGGTCTTGTTTTCTAGCCAACATCTTCCCCCTTCCTGGATCCCCTTCTTTTCTCCTCAACCCTATGCATCCTGTACGAGAAACTGACTTAATGACGTTGTATTTCTCCAGATAGGAGTCCAGGGCCGTACCTCTAGCCTCTCAGTTCTCTCCTCAAGGCTATAACCCATGGCACTCAATTTGCTTTCTAGACCAAAGGTTCAGCTTCTCATTAGGAAGGACACTGCTCTTTACAAACAGTTTGCATACATTCACTGAGCCCCTGGGGAATGAATACCTTACCCCAGGGAGGGCTTTTGGATATACTCACTTTGGGAAAAATTATCCCCCTTTTACAGTGTGAAATAATTTCACCCACTACAAATCCCTTATAGAAGAACACACCAAAAATATGAACCTAAAGGATATTCCAAGAAAACAAACTCAAATCACAGATAGCTAGTGATGACTGCCACACATAAAACTGCGGGTGGCCAGAGGAACACAGACACAGCTTTTCACAATTTACATTATGTTTATTCATATAGGCAAACATCAAGGGCCTTCTGCTTCCTCCTCACATTTTACTCTCCCCACTTCCTTCCTAAGGGACGAGGTTTACTCCCTAATGCTAAGATCACATTGTGAGAATGTTAAAAAGTTACCCAGCCAGATTGTTAGTACTTTGAGAACAAGAACTGTCTTAACCATCTTTCTATCCTCAGCACCGGGCATTGAACCTACACCATGGCAGTCACGTGCGTTCCAGCAACAAATCTCTGACACCCATGGGATGTTCTACAATTTAATTAAATTCTGACACTAGCTACTCAGGCTTCATACAGACCCCGCAGGTTAAGGGCTCCATCCCATAAGACTGCCCCAATCTCAGGTGCCATTCAAGTCTCTGGTGTCTATAACATACCTGCACTGCTTCCCATCCGGTACAAATTCGAGTGTTCTCACAACACCCTTCAGGTTTAATAATTCACTAGTGATTTATGGAGCTCAGTGAAGGCATTACCCTTAAAATTAGCATTTGTTATAAACTTAAGAACAGCCAAATTGTAGAGATGAACAGGACAAGGTCTGGCAAAGAGGAGTACAGAGCTTCCACCTCTGTGGACTTGGAGTGTGCCACTTTTCCTGGTATATTGATCAACATGTTCACCAACCTGGAAGTTCTCTGAGATCTCCTGTTTGAGTTTTTATTGAGGTTTCACTAGATGGGCATGACTAATAAAAATAACTGGCCAACTATTTGAATTCAATCTCCAGTCCCTCTTCTCTCCCTCAAGGTATGGAGCTAAAAATTTCAACCCCCTAAACCAGTGCTTAGTCTTTCAGGCATGGCTACGCCCTCCCTTGAAAGATCTCTGGGCTCACCTTGAGTCACCTTGTTAACATAAACTCAAGTGTGGTGGGAAAGGGCTGCTTAGGAATAATGTAAGGCACTCTTATCAGAAAAATTCCAAGAGTTTTTGAAGCTCTGTAACAGGAAGCAGAGACAAAGACTGAAATCTTCTTCATTATTTCACACCCTCTGAGACACATTTGCCAAACTGAGCTGGGTTGGCTACTTCCAAGTTCCCGTTAGCCGCTTTACAAAGATTAAATGAAAGGGTCTTCAATTCTAGGATTAAAGCTCCCATTGGAAGTAATGGTTTTTAAGCTCTTCTTTGAATATTCATTTAAAACACAGTTTAAATAACCCCCAGTTGAAAGCCTGAATTTAAGTCCCTTTTTGACTGAGATGATAGGACATGAATCCTGCCACCCCAGATGGGCGTTTAAGGCTTTAGTATATTTACTACTAACATTTTTATATCACCTCTGAAGTTGCTGTTGTAAGGATACCAGGTACCTTTACAGTCAGATTCTGGGTGAATATACAACCCTGAGGGCCAGAGTAAGTATCAAGCACTTTGAGTTTTATCAACATAAGCACATAGTAGAATAAAACATTTCTTTGCATTGTTTTTATCAATGAAAATGGAATGAGGACAGAGATGTACAGCTATTATTCTTCAGGGCTTGTATTACTTTGATTAGAAGACAGAAAAGCTGCCAGGAAAGGTTTGTTTTTGTTTGGAAGGAGATTTAAGATGATAGATGGTTAGATAGATAGATATTTATACTTATATATACACATATATGTGCATATATAATTGCATGTATTTGAATATACAGGGAGTCAGTGAGCTTTTTTTCTACATAGGGACAAACAGTCAATATTTTAGGCTTTCTAGGTCATACAGTATTCATCACAATTAGTCAACTCCACCATCATAGTGGGAAACCATCCATAGACATTATCCGAAGAAAGAGTTATGGCTGTGTTCTAATAAAGCTTTATTTATGGACACTGAAATCTGGATTTCATATAATTTTCATGTGTCGCACAATAATATTCCTCTTTTGATTTTTTTTCAACTATTTAAAAATATAAAAGCCTATTTTGCTCTCAGGCCATTGTTGTAGACAATCTAGTGGTGATGTCTCATTGCTCTGGTTGCACGATCTGAGTGAACCTGCATGACCTGGGGATTCTTCTTCCCACTCTCCCTCCTCTATCTCAGTCTTGAAAGACAAGATGGGTTTAATGGCAAATGTGCCCCAGATACTTCCAACATTGACTGTTTGTGCTATTAATATCAAGGTAACATAGCTGGTGACAGCTTCTTTCATTGATTCATAATTCATGTCCCCGTTAAAGGGTATCTGATCTGATGAGTCATACATATTTCACTCTGAATATGCTAATGGTGTCAGTTTATATCAAAATAAAACTACAACTTATTTCTTTCTTGACTAGGGAATTAAGAGAGAAAACGCCTCTGTTGGAGGTGGGTGGGAAATCCCAAGGCCTGGAAAATACCTCTGACTCTGAAAAATCAAATCCTGTTCAAAATCACAATCAAACTGCCTCTTAGAGATTATGCCCAAGTCAGTGGCGAGTGTCCTATGGTAATATGGCAGTATTTCTTATGTACTAGCTTCATAGAGTTTCAAGCTTTGCAAATATATTTCAGAAAGTGGTTGTATTTTTTAAAGCAACTTTTAAAATTCTCTGTTTAAGTGAATAGGTTCATCAATCAGAAAGCCCAAAGGCAGGTGAAAAAAAAAGGGCAATTTTTTTCAATTTTTTTTATTGTTATTAAAGTAGGAGAAATAATATCTGAGGCCTGAGGCTCAATTTGTGAAGAGCATGATCCACGGGACTCCTGTTCAAGGTAGGCAGCTGCTGAGACACTTCAAAAGATCATCTTTATTGCAGAACAATTGCCTGACCCAGTTTCCTGGTCAGCAACACGCTTTTGTAGAAACTTCAGGAGCTGATGAAAAAGCTCAGCAAAGTTAGCATGTGTACTTTCATCTGGGGCTACTGGGAGGGGAAATATGAAAACGTTTTCAGGTCCCTTGGATTTAGCACTGCCAGGTCTATGGCCGTAAGAGCAAAAAAAGAAACAAAAGACATGAGCCTATTTTAAAAGATGGTGTCTAATTTCTTGGCAAATGTGCTTGCTATTAGGGTTTGTGGAACACAGAGGTCTTTCTGTATTTATAGTCTTTTGCCTATCAAAATATTTTGGTATTGTAATAAAATCCTACTGTAAAGTTCATTTTGACCATTGCCTAAGGATTCATTGCCTCGGTATAAAAAGATATTCTTCCACACGGCCTTATGTCTCCTTGAGAAACAATTCTTGGTGCATAAGCATCTAAACAATATTTAATTTGGAATTCCGACATGCATCATAAAACTAACATAAAGAGCAACAATGTATGTTTTAATGATTTCAAAGGGGAAAACACATTTCCACAAATGGCTCTAAGTTAAGTTCCATTCATTGCATTCTGGAAAATATGACATCTTTAAGCAAAGAGCTCTTCAGCTTTTTATTTTAGGCATCTGTGTACTTACATTTATCAACAAAAAGAATCTTCCAAAAGAGCTACTCGGTTTTAGAATTTCCTCTTCCAGTTTTTTTCCTTTAGGTTCATTTTGGAGAATGTCATTTTAATTCATTTTTAATCTTACTTTTTGTAAGATTAATCCCAAGCTGTTGTAACAAAGTACCAAAAACTACGTGGTTTAAAACAATGGAAAACTACATCTCACAGTCCTAAAAGCTTAAAATCCAAGGTATCTGCAGGGCCATGCTCTTTGATGGCTCTAGGAGATGACCCTTCCTTATATTTTCTGGCTTCTGGTGTTTTCCAGAAATCCTTGGCGTTTCTTTACTTGTAGATAGCTCAGTAGGTCACATGGCCATCTTCTTCCTATGTATCTTCACGTGGTCTTCTCTCTGTGAACCACTATCTCTGTGTCCAAAATCTCCCTTTTTATAAGGGTGCCAGTCATATTGAATTAGGGCCAATCATAGTGACTTGATTACCTTTATAAAGATCCTATTTCCAAATAAGGTTGCATTCTGAGATACAGGGAGTTAGGACTTCAACGTATCTTTTGTGGGGGGACATAATCAACCTATATCATTTGCACTGTTATGAATGTAATATAATGTTAAAAAACTAAAATAATAATATTTGCAGAGTATGACTGAGAAAATTCAACAGCACTCTAGAACATGAGAGTGTCCTTAAGTCATTTCCAGCTGTTTTATGCCTACACAGCTTGGGGTGACTGCTTACAAATATGGCATAGTCCAGCCCACCTCAAGCTAACTGTAGGAGAGAATAGGTCTGGATTTCTTTCTGGCAGAACTTTTCCTCAAGGTTCCTAATAAAATATCTGGACATTCATTCTGATCCTCTTAGATTCATTTCAAGGCCATCCAGGCCCACCAGCCACAGGGACCCTACAAATGAGCCAGCACCAATGCAGCTGAGTATTCCACATTGCAACTATTCTACAACTCCTCTGATGAGGTATCACTTCTAACCCATGCTGCTACCCATGCTGGGAGACACCAGGCCTCACAGATCCATTAAACCTTTGGCATATGAGTGTTGGGAAAATTTGTTTCAAACAGAGATAAATATCAGATCCTAGAGCAGTGGTTCACAATTTGAATCACTGGCAGAGATCTGAAAAAGATCTTGGTTGCTGGTCCTCACCCCCATGCTCGTAACTGAATTGGGCTGTGCCACCAAAGCATGAGCATTTTAAAGCTCCCCACATGTTACTAATATGCAGCCAAAGGTGAGAACAACTGATCTAGCACAGGGTTCCTCAGACATTAATATATCTAGGTATCACCTGGAGATCTTGTTAAAACACAGATTCTGATTCCATAGGTCTGAGATGGAGCTCGGGTTTCTGCATTTCTCTGGGGGGATACCAATGCTGTTGACTGACTGACCACACTTTAAATAGACAGGATCTAGAGAGTTAGTTCTCAAACTTGGCCACACAATGGGGTATCCAGCAGAGTTATACAAAGTACTAACACTTGGGTTTCACCTCCAATGATTCTGATTTAAGTAGTCAGGGGTGCAGTGTGAGCTTCAGGGTTTTTAAAAGCTTCCTATGTTAAAAAAAAAAAAAAAAAAAAAAGCTTCCTACGTCATTCTAAAGTGCAGCCCATTGTGAGAACCACCATTACGAAAAAGGGCACAAACAGTTGTTGGTTGTTTCTGGCAATCCAACAGTCTGAGCAGGGTTACACTGGGCATCACCTTCAACAGCAGGATCAGCAACCAAACATACCTCCCCTCAAGAACTATAAACACTAGTGTATCCACACTGAGCAAGAGAAGGTCCTGCCAATGAGTCGTTCTGGAGTACCAAGAAAGGTGCCTAGATAATCCTGATGTTCTAGTTTTAGCTTTCTACCCAATATTCATTCTCCTCTTACCATTGCTATGTGCTCATTAATACACTGACAAGTGTCCTAGTGATGTCAAGCATTCTCCCTGAGTTGTGCCCAGGGTCCATTAATAATTGCCTTTCTCTTCCGTGTCCTAGCTTCCCCCATAGAGAGAAGGCTGGCTGGCCTTGTGGGCTCTCTGTAGGGAAGGAAGAAAGACTTGCCCCTAATGGGCAAATTCACTTGCTGGACACACAATTTAGGAAGGTGTCAAAGTGTGAGAGGTAAAACTAGTCAGAAAGGAGGAAAGAGAATAATTTACAGTAATTTTATTATGCTGTGTTCACCAGTGGGGTGAGTGAGGGTAATATTTAGTAAAATTGATAAAGCTCACTAATGCATTCATGGCAAATGCAAAGTGCTCCTAAGCCTGACTTTAAGGCTTGTGCTGCATAAAAAGAAAGATTTTTTAAAAGATTTTATTTATTTATTCATAGAGATACACAGAGAGAGAGAGAGACAGGCAGAGGGAGAAGTAGGTTCCATGCAGGGAGCCCAACATGGGACTCGATCCTGGGACTCCAGGATCACACCCCAGGCTGCAGGTGGTGCCAAACCACTGTGCCACCGGGTCTTCCCTAAAAAAAAAAGATTGTACAAAGAACCAGGAATATATGCATAAAATTTTTTTAAAGATTTTATTCATTTATTTATTTGAGAGACAGAGAGAACATGAGCTGGAGAGGGGCAGAGGAAGAGGGAGAGAGAGAATTTCAAGCAGACTCTGTGCTAAGCACAGAGCCTGATGGAGGATTTTATCTCAATACCCTGAGATCATGACCTGAGCCAAAATCAAGAGTTAGATGTTTAATGGGCTGAGCCACCCAGGCTCCCCTGTGCAAAACAAAATTTTAAGGACAGGTAATGGGGGATCAACAGGTAGAAGTGAAAAAGCACACAAAGCTGGCTCTGGGGCATGGTGTTAAAAGAGGTTAATTAAATCTCCTTCATCTTGGTCAGCCAAAGGCTTCCTTAGTCCACCTGAGAGCTGAAACAAGCTTTTATAACAGCAGTAAGAACTGCTAAAAACAGCCTGATCCCCAGTGAAGAAGGCTGAATACTTCTATCAGCAGCACCACCAGAATGGCATAGCCATATATCCAGTCCTAATTTACAGCAATTGTCCCAGCATCTGGTACAGCTTGACATTTTAGCACCCTCATTGTGTTTGGGTTTGGACAAGAAGTGGTCACCTATCAAATGGTAACCTACATGTTACAGGCTGAATTGTGTCCCTCTAAAATTCATGTGTTGAAGCCTCTTCTGGAGTCATGTCTACTAACATCCCATTAACTAAATCGAGCCACAAAATCAAGCACAAAGTCAATGATGATTAAATATACTCTACCAACCACAGCCATGGTAATGGTGTGAATATACAATACTATTTAAAGGGCAGTGAAAATTACATTAATTATTTGATCTACCCCACTTAAGTTCTATCAGTATATTTTTAGGGGTTGACTGGCCATGCACTTAGTCTTAATAAATGAACTTCAGGCTAGGAACTTACCATCAAGCATATTTGGAATAATTGTCTAGACAACATACTATGAAGTAGTCACTTTATAGTGAGCCTTAGTTTCCATAAAAAAATAAATCTTCTGACTAGATTGGCAATTATAGCAACCACTTGGCCCAAATAGTGTTTTATTTGTTTAATTAGTTGCAAATATTTTAAAGGATTTCACATTAAAATTCAGTTTCTCTCAGTAAACGGGAGACTCTGACAACAACGCACATCAAGACAACAATCACGAGGAGTAGAGCGGCATTTCCCCCATTAGATGTCTACCCTTTCCTAAGGCCACACTTCCCACCAGGCAACTTCTGTCATGTAGGCTATGTGCTTGCCTTCTAACTGAGCTTGAAACCCCAAACTAGAGTGTCCAACTACAACATTCTGAAATTCTAATTGAGATAGGTTATATTCCCAATTCAAACTCACTCCCAGTATTGATCTTCAAACCATCTCTGTTTGGCAGTGTTTAAGTTTGGGGAGAATTTCTTACTATGACTTTTGTCTAGCATATTAAATCTATTCTTCACACTCTTTATTGACAGTCAGAAGGGAATGCCTTCTGAGTCACCAATGCCCCAGGTTTCCATGTAGGGATGTTCTCTTCAGGGTTGAAAGTTGTATGGCACTAACAGCACCCTGTTGGGGACCACTTGGGAACTTATCCTGAATAGAAACACAGCTTTTCTTCCCATGCATCTTCCACCATCCATTGGTTGTTTCATCAAAAGAATCATATCCAACCAGCTACCCTACCACTGAAAACAGCTTGTCTTTGGGCCCAGCTACATTGACGAGTGGGCTTTCAGGCATGCTCTGTTCCAGCACACTTTACCACGATGATAAAAAGCTCTTTGAGGGGTATCTCTCAGAAGAGTATCTCAGAGAAAAGTTGTCAGAACATGGAAATAAAACAGCAGACAAGAATTCTGTGGCAGAAGTTGAGAGATTTAAAGATGGGTTATTTTGTTATTGTTATTGGTTTGGGCTGGGCAGCTGCCCTAGAAGACACAAAGGAGAAGAAAAAAAAAGAGTCCCAAGAGGAATACATAAAAGAGAGCATGAGAACTATAGAAAGTGAGAAACCCAGGAAAGCCAGAAGAACCATGAAAAACTGCTAAAGAAAGAGATTCTATCCATCTTTCCTTCTTTGACCCATTTGAACACTGAAAAGTACCCTTAGGTGAGGGCATCCTTACTAGGGCTTGAAATAACATTTGCAAAGTCTTTTGTAGTTAAATATATTCATACATTTTTATCTCATTTAACCTTTTTAAAATGTCTGATCTTATTTTTTGTTACTTTGAGAAAATCCTATTTTTGGCTGGACTCAGATATAAAAGCTCTTGAAAAGGATAGCTATGTCTCTTGGCAATCTGTTCCTGGTATTTTTCTTTGCCCTCCTTCATTCTCTTGTCCAAAAATTTATCAAGTTCTGCAGCCCCATCCTTATTTTTCTTAGCACACCATTTCTTCAAGGCAATTCACTGATGTTTGTGTTGTAAGGACAAGTGGAGTAACAAAACACTAAATCTTGAACACTTTAGTTCTGAGTTTCTTACCTTCATTATTTAGGAGCTTTCTTACAACACACCAATGGGCATCATCTTCTTTAGAAAGACTGAGAATTTGCAAATTCTGCTTGTTCTTTTGGGCCCCCAGTGAGAGGCTCAGTATATCATAGTATAGGTCAGTCCAGGGATATTTTTTCTCCTTTTTTTTTAAAACATTATAACCAAGTTGAGAACAGTCAGATTGGTATCTACAATGAAACCTTGAACAGATTTATGCTTTCTCCAGTTCTCCTTGGTCTATAATAGTGACAAGCAGATATAGCTATGGTCAAGATGGCCTACTTTATGGGGAAACCAGGTTTGCTGATCTGGACCATACATTCTTTCCACTCTTCACCAGAGCACCAGCAGCAAATTCTGTGTCCATACTTTTCTCATAAAGGTATGAAGTTTGCATTCATCCCCCACTTTAGTGAATTTCTGGCAGCTGGTAACTGGGAAGGAGATTTTCAACTTAATCCTGAAAAAGCTGATCATCTTCAAGATGCCCTGAAAAAGAGATGACCTCATTTCATCTTTACCACAGTCCTTTACTATACATCATTATCTCTTTTTATACATGAGAAACAGAAGCAAAAAGAGATTTTTCTCAAATTGTTCATTCCTTAAATGATAGAAACAAGATTTAAAACTATGTCTCTACTGCCCCAGACCGTGCTTCTTCCACTGTATGAATCTGCCATCTTTAGATAAATAGGTGGGGATGGAACAAAGGCCTACAGCTGTTAAAACATTTGCTGAAATTCACACAGCTACTAAATAGCAAAGCCAGGATTTGAAGCCTGTCTTTCTGACTCCAGGCCCTAAATTCTTAAGCACTTTGATGACTAGGATTTCTAAATCTTTCCACATAGGTAGATATCAATCTGGAGCTTAAATATATCCTGGAAAGTGAATTATATACATGTATAACTGTTGACAGAAAATAAAGGAAGAATTATTAGTATTCCTAATTAAAATGAATCTTCCTGGCATATGCAGCTGCCAAGTATGCAGGTATAGTTTAAGGGAAGAACCAAGCAGGAGCCTCTGTGAGCACTCCAACATTGTGTGTGTGTGTGTAGATGTAGGAAGGGAGTTGAAGTGCTCTGGTGGAAACAGGGGTGCTGAGGTCAGAAGACACACCTGGGTCTGATAACTGATGGATAAACACAAGCAAGTCAACCTAGTGCAGTGGAAAAGGTCCAAGGTCCGGTAAGATCAGATGTCAAGAATTAGGGTAAAAATTTATGACCATAACCAAAGTTGGAGAGAATGTTCTGAGTATTATTCTGTAAACATTTTGTATTCTACTTTGTGGATGAAGAAATTGAGGTTGAGAAAATTTAGACAAGTCACCCAATACCAGAGTCAGAATGTGGCAGAACAAAGATCCAACTTCAAATGTCTGGGTCCTCAGCTAGCAAGATAAAGGCAAGGAGCTTTCATAAGCAGGACAGTTCAGGTGAATCTAGGCTATTAGGAAATTTACCAAAGCTCAGTGAAGGCATAGGGCCAGTTGCCCTTAGCATGGCTGTCAAAAGGAAATACTCAAATCCAGCATCCTACAGTCACATTCTGGGAGAGGAGAGAGCACTTGTTTTTAAATAAAGCCACTTAAATTTCAGGATAGGAAGACAAGGAGAACAAAACAGTAGATTAAAAGCCTTACAATCTTGGAGGAAATGCTCAAACTATTCAAGAAAAAAAGAAAAAAAAGGGAGGGGGGAAGAAGGAAGGAAAGAAAGGAAGGTGTAAAAAAGAAAGAGAAAAGCAACAGTGAAAGGGAGGAAGAAAGGGGTAAAATGAAGGAAAAAAGGAAAAGACAGAGAGATAGAAAAAAGGAAGGAGGGAGAAA
Organism: Canis lupus familiaris; assembly: GCF_011100685.1. Taxonomy (NCBI): domain Eukaryota; kingdom Metazoa; phylum Chordata; class Mammalia; order Carnivora; family Canidae; genus Canis; species Canis lupus. The sequence continues at coordinate 77,270,187 of NC_049222.1, read as the reverse complement.
AGAATGAAAGAAAAAGACAGAAATGTTAAAGGACATGAAACCCACCACAAGTTAGAGCCCTCAGCAGTGAGTCTATAGACAGCTGCCACTGAAGGTTATTTTCAGATACTGAAATTAAATGCACCCTTTATCTTCTGTGCCCGTGTAGATCATGAGTTCTGGGGATCGTGGTCTACAATACATACACAATTTCGATAATTCTCCAAGGACTTAGAACAATACGGTGCATACAGTGGGCGTTGAATAAATAAAAGGTTGTCATTGATTGATAGTCTCTTCCCTAAAGAAAATTGATCTCCAATTCAAATCTCCAACATAACACTGAGCAAGGTTAATCTTCATATCCCCACAGATGGAGACTAATGGGATAGGCCTAAGTAGGCAGAAGTGCATCAGGAAACCAAATTGGGAAATGATAGCTATTGTCACCCGGGGAATTGCCAAAAATGGATGTCACTCATGGCCCCCAGCTCCAATGTCTGAACACTTTTTTCCCTGCAGATACAAATAGACTGGAGAAAGAATACTGATCAAAATGAAAAATGTATATAAATAAAGTTTTAACAAATTATTGAAAACTGATTTTAGCAAGTTGGTCATGAACAACTCTTAGTTATAAAAAACTCTTAGTTTCTGAAAGATGGCAGCTGCCAAAATGCTGAAGGAAGGTGATGGATACTTCCTCCTCATCATCCTCAAACCAATGTCAGCCAAAACACTGCCATACACACACACAACTACTAAACAAACACACATCAGCAAAATAGTTCAAGGCCTCTGTAAACAAACATCCATTAGCAAGCTGGCACTAAGCTCATACAACTTGCCCTGTAAACTTGAAGAGGTCCTAACCCTGTTCTTCCAAGGATTCCTGAATACTTTAGCCAGTTCACGTATCTTAATTACTATTCATTTCACTAATGAGAGTCCATTTTTAATATCCAGTATGCTGACTAGAAGTTGCCAGTTTCTTCAAAAAGCATTTATTTCTAATATTCATTATGCCAGTTAACAAAACTAGTGGTGTGGATAAGACATAAGGATAAAAACCATGCCTTTAATAGCTCTGAAGTGTAGCTTTCATTGATAATGTTCGATGACCACCCCTGAGGTGTGGATTCCTATGTATAATAATTGACTGCCCCTTGGGCAGTAAAATCAGCACACATGTTTATGCTATACTAGCTTTGTGTTGAGTATTTTATAGTATGTAACAAACAACATAACATAAATGATGAACCATATTAAAATACTCTCCTTTTCTCTTTAAAAATAATTATTTTAATAATTGGCAAGCAACATGCATTCCAATACATACATTAAATATATTTAATATTTTCTTCTTCTTGAGTGGGAGAGAATATAAAAGACATAATTGCCTATTTTTCATATAAACCCAACCCAGTAACTCCAAGAAATTTCATACCCTGTGATATGACCTATACAATGTTTTGAGCATCAGTGTTCATGCTTGTCTTTTCCGTTCAGGGAACATAAGTCAATAAGAGTCACTTTGCTTTCTAATTTCTAGTTGTGGCTCAATTCCCAATTCCAAAGGCCAAGGAAACTCTGTTGTCCTCCATAAAACTGCTGCAAACTCCCAAAGGGACTTACAGTTTTATGTCCCTTTAGGCTCTTGCTGGTACATGAAGCTGTATTCCTGGACTCACTGTGGTTCAACTTATAGGTCTCCCCTGTGTCCCAAAACTTTTCTCATCACCTGATCCTAATATGGAAGTCAGCTCCTTTCACTAATTTTCAGAATATGCCCACCTGCATTTTCTTAGTCACTCATTCATTCACTCACTCACTCATTCACTTATTCATTCACTCATTCACTCACTCATTCAACATCTTTACTGAAGGTTTGGCAAAATTGAGATGTTTATACTTCCCAAAACAAAACTTTAAAATGTAAAAAGAAAACTACTTATTTTGGCCATTCTGCCACACAGACTGAGGTCTCACATCTGGTTGCTTATTGGTCCTCTCCCACAGTGGAGTTATTACATATTAATTACATTATTTTGTAGAGCCACAGTTCAATACTGTCCTTCAAAGTCTCTCTTCCTTCAACCTCGGTGCTTTCAAATTTTGCACCATTGGGTGGTTTGTTTTTTCCAGTAACACAAGACTTTTCACAATTGGAAGGAACAACAAACAGCAAATATATTCAATACAATGCCATTTTAAAGCCATATTATGTGTGAGAAAGCAGTACCAGGGGCGTTCAGATCACAGGACGATTATCTAGAAATCCCTAATACATATTTTCTAACTTTCAATCTCTGAGTCATTTACATTAAGAACTATTATCCAAGAAGGGTCATTTCAACATTCTTTTCTTCTTATGTTGGAACAGTACATTAGTATTTTTTCCACATCTAATTTTGTGATACATGACCTTTCTTTGATTTTCTAAGAAAAGATTATTTTATTTCCTACATGATAGAGATCTTATTCTTGCAGAGACAGCCTTTCTCATTCTATTCAACTCTCTGAAGATGAAAAATTAACCCTTTGAGATTATAAAAATAATCCACAGGTACGTTTTTATTTCCCCTGGGGTCTAGATTGTAAGGTGCAGAAAGAGGCTGGCATATTTATTACCAATAAATTTCTCATGTTTATTCCCTATATTATAAAAAAGATAAATCTGAGGTCCATTTGCCTATCCAGATGCAAATGAGGGAAATGTGGGTGGGCCCCTCTGTCTTCTGATGCCTGAGTACTGCAGAAACTGCTCTAACCCAAGAAGCATGAGCAACCATGTTTCCTTCCAGAACAGTCCTGCCCAATGCATGTGTGAAGTCTGGGAAGTATGAGTTGCCCAGAACACAATTTTGACTGCATAGAAATATGTTTTGTGAAAGATAAGCAGCAATGGAATAGTAAGTCTATAGCAGTACTACTTCTCAAACTCTAATGTATGAAGGAATTAGCTGGGATCTTAAAATATAGTTTCTGGTTCATCAGATCCAGGATGGAGCCAAGAGTCTGCATTTCTAACAAGCTCCTAGGTGATGTCAATCACCTTGCTGGTCCAAGACGTTAGAAACAAGTGGAAGTCCTCATATGGACTCTAGAAGACATTCTAAATACAAGATAGTTTGAGTTTTAGTTCAGTGTTACTAAGGACCTCAAAAGTATATATTTTTTAAACATCTGGATAAAATAAAAAAGTTTCAAAGTTTTTTGTGGAAGTAAATTGCATATGTAAAATAATGAGGAAATCATGCTTTATGGATTTTTTACAAAGCCATTTAACCACCATCCAGACCAAAAAAAAAAAAAAAAAAGAGCATATTACCAGCATCCCTGAAGCCTCCTTACACCTACATCTAAATCACTACTCACACCTACATCTAAATCACTACTCTTCTCCTCCCCCTTTTCAAAGGCAACCACCATCCTGACTCCTGTAAGCAAGATTGGGTTCACCTCTTGTAAACTTTAGAAAACAAAGTTGTGTGGTAAGTACTCTTGTTTCCGGCTTCATTCACCATTATGTTTGTGATATTCAGCCACATTATAGCATGTAGTTGATTATGTTTTGTTCCTCTGTACTAGGGTTCGGCAAAATTTTCTTTAAAGAGCCAAATAGTAAATAGTTTCAGTTTTGACTACATAGACTCTATCGAAACTACCCAACACCGCTGCTGAAGCAGCATCAAGACAGCCCTAGACAATCAAGACACAAATAGACCTGGCTGTGTTCCAATTAAACTTTATTTACAAAAGCAAGGTGATAGTTTACTAAGTCCTTCTGTATTGCAATCCATTGTAAGTATTTATTACAATTTATTTATTTCCTTCTTAATGAATATATTAGTTTTCTATTGCTGATGTAACAAATTATCACAAATTAAGCAGCCTAAAGCAACACAAATTTACTATCTCTCACTTCTATAGATCAAAGTCTGGGTGGGTTGGATTAGTTCCTCTCCTCCAGGTCTCACAAGGCTGAAACCAAAGTATCACTGGGCCTGGGATCTTATCCAGAAGCTCTGGGAAAGAAATTGCTTCCCAGCTTACTCTGGTAGTTGGTAGAAGTTGGTTCATTGCCATCGTACGACTGAAGTCCCTGTTTCCTTGTTGGCTGTCAACTGGAAGTTGTCTTTAGCCCCTGAGATCTCTCTTTAATTGTCTACATGGCCCCCACCATCTCAGAACCGGAAATAACATGGCAAATCCTTTTCACATGTGGAATTTCTCTTCCAGAGGCTTCATTTTTAAAAAATGTTTCACATTTAAATTGTATAATCTTCCTCAATTGGTTTAGGGTATGGTATGAAGGAGTGATGAAGAATCACTCTTTTTTTTCTGTCTGGATATCCAACTGACCCAGCATTGTTTATTGGTAAGATTGTCCTTTCTCCACGGCTCTGTAGTGTCAAATTTTAATCAGTCAGCAGCCATATGTATGTGAGTTTATGTTTGGACTACTTGTTCCACGGGGTCTAGTTCTCTATCCTTACGCTGCTAATGACTACAGCTTTATTATAAGCTATCTGATAGTGTAAGTCCTTGAATTTTGTTCTTTGAGATTGTGTGTCTGGCAGAGTTTGACCTCAGTCTGATTTTGATTGGCATGTGCCACCTGGTAGGGAGGTAGTAAGGGTGGCTTCCATATGCCTCTAACCACTGAAACTACCAATACCTCACTTTAAAGAACCTAGGATTCACTATATGAATTAATTAGTTTGCTATGCATTGCTAGGTAATTTTGAACTTTATCCTGAAGGCAAATAGGAGTCAGTAAAACAATTTAGGCAAGCAATTAGATTTTTTAATTGCTTTTTAATAAAGAAGTTAGGTGAGAACAACATGGTTAAGTTTTATTTTAAATAAATATACTAATAATCATAAAGAATATGGGTGGTGAATCTGGAGTTTATTGAAGTGGTTAGGACCCTGAGATGGGCCTGTGACAATGGTGGTATAGATAAGGTGGCAGAGTTAAAAAAGACTTAATGGATGCTACTGGAGATTAATTATACCTGGAGTGTTGACTCCAATAATGAGGGACATGGTACCTAGCCAATACTACTGACAAAGAATTCAGGAAAAGTTATGTATAAAGATAATGGGATGAGTATTGAGTTAAGTTGAGATAAAGTTGCCTGCAACCTATCTAAATGGGAACATTTATCAGAGAGAAAGAAGGGTTGGTGCTCAGCAGAGAAATCAAAGCTAATGGGCAGCCTGGGTGACTCAGCAGTTTAGTGCTGCCTTCAGCCCAGGGTGTGATCCTGGAGACTCAGGGTTGAGTCCCATGTCAGGCTCCCTGCATGGAGCCTGCTGCTCTCTCTGCCTGTGTCTCTACTCTCTCTCTCTCTCTCTCTCTCTCTCTGTGTGTGTCTCTCATGAATAAATAAATAAAATCTTAAAAAAAAAAAAAGAAATAGGTTTTGGGGAGTTTTCTACATTTAGATAATAATTGGAGCTATGATTAAATCAGATCATCCAGCAAATGTGTACAAAGCAAGAAGAAAAGAGTACTGTGGTAGAATCTTGGTGAATTTCAACATCTGTGGGACTTAGAGAAAGAGAATGACTTATTTTAGAAGTGAAGAGGGAATTGAGAACAAACAATCTTAGATCCACCTCATATTACAACTTACTCTACAATAATAGAACTATTGCCATCTCTACATAGCAGCTGCTCTACTTAAAATACATAATGTTGCATAGAAAAAAATATTGACCTTGTCTTTGTTCTTTCCTAAAAGAATTCATTAAAATAGTGTTTTCTATAGTTGAAGCATTATCTATGATGTTAATCAAATTATATGATCACACCAGAGATTAATTGATGAGGAAGGCACTCCTAAGTGATAATAATTTTCATGATGCAGTGAGATAGCCTCATTTTAATTAAAAACCAATAATGACAGAGAAGTGGGAAGGAAAAATTTTCAGCTGGAATCATGTGTTCGGACTTCAAAGAATAAAGGAGACTTTCTTTGGTGCATAGAGGTGGTTAAGGTGCGATGGTTAGACTGAGAGGCAACTGGGGTATCCCTATCTTCAATCCAAGGTTCTATCTGCATGAATTGGTAAACACTGGTTATTTCCAGCTTTTGATGATGATGTTAGGAGTTCTGAGTGATCTCCCTGTAGTTTCCTAGCAGGATCCCTATCATGAAATGCCTGCAATGTGGATAAAAGTGAAAAGCAAGGCATGCTGGGACAGGAAAGCCACTCTGCCAGCCAAGCTGTCCTCAACCTGTGAAAAGTCTGTTGCCCTCTGGGCTCTTGAACACAACAACAAAAGGCCATCGGTTCATGGGTTCCATGTTCATTTCATCCAGTAAAGGAGTTGCCTCATCCATAGGGCAGAAAAACAATATAAAATTAGAGGAGGGAATCAAATCAATAGTCAGTCCAGCAAGAGACAGTGAGTGTTCTCCTTTGAGCGGTTAGCAGGTGCACTGGGTGAATACAGATAAGTTGATAAATGGCTGATTCGATAGACTGGTAGCAAACACATGCTTTGCCAGAGATGACTTTTTAAGTCACCATACATCAAACAGACAGTGTCAGCCTTTGAGGATAAACCTGTGAAGCCTTGTTGTGCTCTTTGAACTACCTCTGAGACCCAGAGACTGAAAAGGGGCCTGAGTGTTCCTCTGAATCCATTGGGAGGATTGAAAGCTTCAAAGAGGAGCACCATCATATCCAAGGGGAAATACATTGATTGAAAGAACCAGTGTGAAATAGTCTTTAATAATTACCAGAAAGCTGGAATCGACTGGTGTTTTGCTGAGCTATATTTTATCTTTATTGGATTAACTGTGACACAGTAGGTTATGTCAAAGGGAATCTGCATGAATATTAAAAGTAAATGTGGTGTGAATAATAGATAACTTACATTAGATGCACCAGCATGCAGTAATTTTTATTCACCTACATAATTAGATTAAAACAAATCTGCTGAATAAAATACATTGTCTTACTATAATCTGGTTTGAAAATATCCAAAAGTTATGGCCATAAGGATGTTTGCTGGTATTTTACATATAAATACATAATTCACCCCAAGAAATGTTTCCCAAAAGGTTCCTGGTAGCTACAAGAGTGGGTGAGAGTGAATATTAACAGTCTGAAGCCAGTAAGAAATACCCCTAAGGTCAAATAAGACTTTCACAATGTTGATACCAGAGTAAAACCACCAACATGTAACTTTTATGTTCATCTCCGGGAAATTATGAAGGATAGTAAGTTACCTAGGAAAATTAACCTCCAAAAAAAGCCCTTCTCTACAACCTAAAAGCCCGTCATGATTATTTTCATATGTCTGTTTTCCTTTGTCTACTTTGGATCTGCAAGACAAACTTGTTTTTAAGGCTAGCTACTGGGAAAGCTGGCATCAAGATTTTTCTAGTAGATCTCAAAGCCTCCTGGTCTTTAAGCTGGTATCTTTCTGTCCTCCACCATCATCTCCCCAGAGGCTATTTTCCATCACTGAAGAAATTTAGCTACAATCTATTGTTAACAAGAGGCGGGTTCCAACACTGATTCCACAAACTGTGGATGCTGGTAACTCCTCCACCCATCTTTCTCTCTGCTCCTGGAGGCTTCTGAATATCCTGGGGCATTGCAAAAGAGTTCTTGTAGGGGAGTCTAGGTGAGACTCAGCAAAGTATGTGGGAGGAAAAGACATCACTTCTGCTGGTTATGCTGGCAGATATAGATGGAAGGCTCTTCCCAGAAGGCCACATGGCTCCTCAAGCAGGTGATGAGTGGGGTCTGCTCTCATGCTGGTAGATGGTGTCTTCACTCGTCCCCACAGATCTCCAGGGCAGCAAGAGATGGTGTTGGGCTATTTCCACTGATCTGGCTTTCCTCCGCATGGTACCCTAGATCTCAGTTTCCTCCCTCATCCAGCTCCTATTCCCCCTTCCCAGACCAGGCTACCTTGGCTGGGTGGCCGCATGCCCTGATTTGTCTGAGTCATGTCTTCACATGCTCATTTGGTCCCA